>NC_054599.1:21951920-23419420 GCF_004785595.1 Juglans microcarpa x Juglans regia | reverse complement strand
ATCAGTAAAATCTAAATCTTGTTACAGTTTGATTGGAAATATAATCAATGTTACATTATTTGGACCAATCCAGGTTTTGACTATGAGCCATTAGATAGAAAAGATCAGTGGTCTAAACTACAGACCATACAGCATTGGCAGTGCCAGTTATATAATAGCTCAATGCCTTGATATTTTCCCATTTTTATGTGTTCAGCTGCCAATTTACACCTGGATTTGTGCAGGTAGGATTGTGATTGGATTATATGGCCAAGTTGTACCAAAAACTGTTGGTATGTTCTTGAGCTTGCGTTTGCATTCTTTATGTACGTTTAGAGACCTAAAATCATCTCAAGTAGTGACTGATTGGTGAATCACTATAATTTTTGGTAATCCTTTAAATGATATGACATGTTTTCTTAATTGAAGCCGTTGAGTTCATTGCAAACTGAAATGAAGTAGTGTACTCAAACGCTCAAATGTATTTGTTCTCATGCCTTGTAAGCTGCCTAATACTTGATTTGTTTGTTCTTCTGGCAGAAAATTTTAGGGCTTTGTGCACAGGTATTTTTGGTCTTCTTGCTTGTGTCACGTGTTTGTTTGTAGTTATTATCAATTTTCTGTTCATAATAACTCGCCTTTAATGCCAGGGGAGAAAGGCAAGGGTGCCAGTGGAAAAAGACTCCACTATAAAGGAACACCATTTCATCGAATAGTCTCTGGGTTCATGATTCAAGGTGGAGATATTGTTTATGGTGATGGTCGGGGGTATGAATCTATATATGGTGTCACCTTTCCAGACGAGAATTTCAAGATAAAACATTCGCATGCAGGTTTAAATTTCAAACCTTTTTAGTGGTTGAGATTTGTGTAATAACTGATGGAAGAATTGGGGAAGCTTCCTTCTTACTATCATTTCTCTGGAACCGTGTTTATTGTTTTAGGTGTTGTTTCCATGGTGAATTCAGGGCCTGATTCCAATGGGTCTCAGTTTTTCATCACTACAGTTAAAGCCAGCTGGTAAGCTATTCTCCAGGCAATGCAGATTGCGGTGTTAAAAGACCACGACTTTTAGGGTCCAAATACCTCGAAGTTCTGATTGACATGTTCTTATTGGCTGATTATTTAATTCTTAAATGATATAGTCTTCTCCTGCCCACTCATTAAACAATAATCATGCATACATATTTTCTAGGACCATCAAAGCAGATTCGTAAAATTTAGGTTCACTATTATATTATATACGTGCATCCAGGTTGGATGGGGAGCATGTAGTCTTTGGCAAGGTTATTCAAGGCATGGACACGGTGTTTGCAATTGAAGGTGGGGCAGGAACGTACAGTGGGAAGCCTCGAAAGAAGGTTGTTATTGCCGACTCTGGAGAGATACCCAAGAGCCGGTGGGATGAAGAAAGATAAGTAGACGACTGCAAGTTTTTCCCTTTTGGAGTTTGCAATTCTGATTTACATAATTGATTCACATTCTCTTCCCTTTGTAACATGTCTGTGAAATTTTACCAGTCTTCCCAGATCTGACCGCCTTCTTGGAAATCTTGTATTTGACCAAATTTTATTAACACAAGCATGTTTGTTGTAGAGGAAATGGATTCGTTTCCATTTTACTCTTCTTTGTACATCACGCTGCTGTTTTGAGTGAGTTGAAAAGCAAAGTTTTTTAGAGAAATGTCTTTTACATGCATGCCGGGGAAGAAGGGAAGAGACAGAGCAAAAGGAAATGAAATTTTGGATTCTGTTGTTGAAAAATCCTATTTATATCTTTTTAATCATTATCAAAGATGTGACTTCATTACTCGTACACAATAAGCAAAGCCACTGTCAGTCATGCCGAGTAACCCCCTCCCATATTATTTGCATGCGCACAGCCCTGCTTCCTCACACTACAAAGGTGAGTAAAACTGAGGGACAATGCAAGGGGGCCGTACATGCTGGCAGTGCTTATGGTGTATTTGAATTTTTTTTCCAATCATTTTTTTAATATTCTTAACCGTTGGAAAACTAACACAATTTCACTAATAGGCATTTTATTAAGAAATGTTACGTGCAATCGTGGAGTGTATAATTATCGTGTAATTGTTTTGAAAAAGAGTTAAATTTATTATTAAAAAATTAATTTTTTTTATGTGAGTTCGTATTTATTTAATTTTTTTAAAATGATTGTACAACGTTGCACACTCACGATTATAATTATAATTTCTCTTTTATTAATAATTTAAAATACTCCAGCATGACTTTAATATTAAGGGGTCGAATATCATAGTAACAGGCAGTCTAGAGTTAGATTACATGGCGCGCCGCTTAATTGTACAGTTAACAATTGCGTAAGCCGACCGACCAGCCGACCGAAACAAGTAAACAACCTCATAAAATAATGTTTTAATAAAAAAGCCTAAACCGCAAGTTGATATGATTAGCTGTTTAATGAGTTGTCACGATGTGCGTCTGAGTTGGGCTTTGACTTATCGGATTAATTGAGTTACACAAGCAAGTAATTGGATTAATGCAATCATTTGTCATGAAACCTATTTCAATTATTTAAAAATATAAAAGTGTAATGAAATATGTCAATAAATAAATTTATAAATGAATTTTTTCAATGCCATAAATCATGCTTAGGTTCACTTGATCTTTTGGATCACAGCTTAAGTAAAATCAACTAAAAGACTGATTAGGATTGCCAATTTTTTTATATAACATAATTATTTTCTTATATATTGAAATTTACTATATAATATTTATCTTCAAGAGAAATTTATATATATGTCTATTTTTAACATGTTATAATATAATTTGTAAATTCAATTTTTTAATAAATCAAATCTTAGCATGGTAGTAGTGCGAGAATATCCTCTACTACTGTGCAAGTTGACCGATTCTATTTCTAAATTCACAAAAACAAACCTAAATCTGAATTATATATATATATTTTTAAGAAATAAGATTTTAATATTTCTTTTAGATGGAAAAGTTTACGAATTTTTTAAAAATCTGAAAAGCATTAAAGATAGATTAAAGAAAAACCAAGTCTAAGAAATTCGAAACTTGGGAAAATAAAAAAGAAGACCAACCCTGAAAAACTATAAGATTCGTTTGCTTTATAATTTTATCTCAAATCATCTAAATTTATGGTTATAATTTTTTTAAATTTTAATAGAAAATATTATAAATAATTTAATTTTTTTAAATTTAAAATAATAATAATATTAAAAAATAATATTTTAAAAATATTTTATCATCTCAATTCAAACTCAATTCAACATCTAAACTTTATTTTAAACTTTTAGTCTGATACGGTACTGTTTTACGCACCAGGCGGCAGCCAAACCCAACAGAGTTTCTGATCACCGCCGGCTAATCTCAGGTACACAAGTCGAATACGACAGCGTCCCTTCATACCCATTTCTCTGTTCTGTGTGCATGTGTAATGGGTAGCCCAGAGGAATCCAACAAACCCATATTCCTCTCCTCCTCCTCCTCCTCCTCCTCCCCCACCCATCCCCTCCTCTCCAAGCCTCCCTTGCCTTCTTCTCCTCCCGATCCCGATCCCGATCCCGAACCGGACCCGAACCAGTTCCTCCATATCTCCTACAACTACGGTCCCAGGCCCTTCAAGGACCTCCCCTTCCTCTTTCTGTTGCTCCTCTTCGTACTCTTAACCTTTTCCTTCGGCATCTTCTCCATCTTCCACCGCAATACCTACTACTCCGACCTCTCTTCCTTCTCTTACGACTCCAATTCCACCTCTTGTGCCGAAAGCTCACTCTCTGAGCTCTCGCCCGCCAGCTGGGTTCGCTTCTATTCCTTTTCTTCGTCGAATATTTTGTACAGTTTGATATGGACCCTCGTGATTACCTTCATTTTGAGCATACCCATTTGCTTCCTTTTGCTTTTCTTACTCAAGAATTACACCAAACAAATCGTCTACGCGTCCCTTCCCTTCTTCATTGTCCTTCCCATCTTCTTCAATGTCTACTGGTTCGTCGCCTGCACCGTTAGCTCCTCTTGCAGCGACGTCTTCCCTTTGGTCTATCGGATTCTAGTCCTTGTCTTCGTGTTCCTGGTCATCGGCGTGATTGTCTGGATCTTCGTGGTCAACTGGCACCGAATCGAGCTTACCGTCAGCATAATTGGGGTAGCCTCGGACGCGTTGTTGAGGAATTTGGGCTTGTTCGGAGTGCTTCCCTGTTTGACACTCGGCTTAGTGGTCTACTACGCGCCGATCGTGGTGTTCTTAGTGTTTGCGAGGCAGAACGGGAAGGTTGTGCCCAGGGAAACCGACGGGGAGTATACATGCGTGTGGAAGCAAGATGGCTGGGTACCCGCGTACTATGCGCTGGCGATACTTACGATGATGTGGTCTGCGGCGGCAATGGTGGAAGCTCAGGCTTATGTGATCAGTGGGACAATTGCGCAGTGGTATTTCTCCAAGGAGGATGGGACTCCTCGGCGTAGTATAAGAAGTTCTTTGAGGTGAATTCCATTGCTATATTTTGCTTTTGGGTATATCAGTCATTGCTTTTTCATATATAGCGTTTCGTTGGTTTTGGAAGAGTAATGGATGCATATGATATACGTACTGGGATGGCTTTGCTTCGAAGTGTACTTGCGGGTGTTGTGTGTACCTATTGGACTTAATTGTATTTGAGGGTAAATGTACCTGGAGGATTAGTTGTTGTAACTTTTAATGAAATCAAGATATAACACATTCATAGAACTGCTACGATCAAATTTCTTACGGAGATAATTTTTTTCATGGAAGGCGTAAATAATATCAATGTGTGCTGTGTTCATGATTGGTTACTTTTTGCCACGGGGTATCAATAGTTCAGACTCTAACTTTTGCCCTTTGTTTGTGAGATGCACACCCCTTATAATTGCCCTTATAGGATCTGCCTAGAGTGTCCACCTACCTCTGGCAAAGGCTTTCCATTGGAGACAAGGTTTTTATTGCTTTAGGAATTGTTATTGTGTAGTCCTAGAACCTCCTTTGTTTTGTAGTTTAAGTTTTAAGATTACCATGTTTTGGAAGCAGCACTTGTGGGCACGTGTGTGGTGCTATCTAGTGATCCATTCAATTCTGATTTGCAACCTTCAATCGGGATTCTAGCGGGCTTGCGTATCGAGTACAGTATATAGCATATGATGAGAAAAAGGAGATGAAATATCTGCATTCCATTGTGTTACGGGATTACAAAATTGATGTCTTCTTCTTATGGTCTTCCATCATACTATATATAATTTCGATGTTATTGGTGATATGTTCCTAGATGTTGGTCCACTTGGTAGTGTCAGTTCCCTATGAACTCCACTTACATTGCTGCACCCAGCGTATATGTCTAGCTTTGGCCCTGATGTTGAACATTGAAATCTCATTGTATCTATTGAACTTTACATCAGCGTAACATGTGCTTTTGATGAGCTCAATCTCAGTTTGATTTCTGTTTTGTTTATCATGCGGTCAATCTCAATCTGTGTATGTATTAATAATATTAATGTTGAAATCTGTTTTAACATCTGTGTATATATTAAAAGACAGCCATTACTTTGCATGTCTTTCATTTTTTTCCTCATTTAGTCTTTCCCTCTAGTTGTATGGCCAAACCTTTCAACACACTTCCAGGCTTGCCAGTGCAAGGAAAAGGAGAAGATGAACCAAAAAAAAAAAGTAGAGCTAGATGAATGCTTTTCAAATCAGAGAAATGTCAACAGTGATCGAGATATGCTTTTCTTCTCATGCTTTTTAATTGTATGCAGAAATGCGTTCGGCCCCTCCGCCGGCACAATATGTTTGTCTGGTCTACTTATTTGTGTCGTGCGTATGGTGCGTGCTGCTGTTGATACTGCAAGACGAGAGAATGCTCCAGGGATAGTGAACCTTATACTACGTTGCTGTGTCAATGCTTTTCTGGCTGTCATTGATTTTCTTAACAAGTTTACCATGAACTTTGCGGCAATAACTGGTGAAGCTTACTGCACATCTGCAAGAATGACATATGAGCTTCTGAAACGTAATCTTCTCTCAGCTGTATTTGTGGAGACCATCTCCACACGACTATTGGCTGGAATTGTTTTTGTTCTCTCTGCTGTTTATGCAATTGTGGTACGTTTTCCTACCTACTCTCAAATCATTTCACTTTCCATCATTACTAGTCCAAGTGAATTTTATCATGAGTTGGTGATGAGAGGAGCCATCCCTATTCTGCACATGTTGTGTCTTTACTAGCCAGGTGACCCTGTTTATGTAGCAATTGCAACAAGATGACAATAATCATTACAAGTATAACCTTCTATTTTGATATGTGTGTGTCTGGCTCCAAAAACATGGAAAGTAGGAGAATTTGGTAGTGGTTGTACCCTACTCTAATGCTTTAGGAGCTTGTATGTAGTCTTTGTTTGGAAAGAAGAATACAGTTGAAGAAAAGGGAAGAATAGGGGTGGGGGCGGTTGCTGAGTTCTGTTGGTTTACAGCAGTATACATAGGATATCATCAGAGATGCAACACCGGCTCTGCCTTACTAAAAAATACACGCTAGGTTGAGTTGCCAACTTCGAACACTAATCATTTGAGAAGGCATCATTAGACCAGGACCAATAATTAATTACCTTTGATTATTTGATCTTCATCTCTTGCTGAACTTTTTCATTTTTTTTTTTTTTGAACCATTTTTACTTTTCTGCTCTCCTTTCTGTTTCTTACGTATGATGTTAATGGATGTGCATAAGCAGGCCTGTGCTATACTAAAGGCTGTGAGCAATCTTGGAGTTGATTCATATGTTGTGGCTGCTCTGGCATGGGTGCTGCTGATTGTGGTGCTGGGTTTTTTCATTCATGTGCTGGACAACGTGATAGATTCGGTGTATGTTTGTTATGCCATAGACAGAGACAGAGGAGAGGTTTGTAAACAGGAGGTTCATGAGGTTTATTTTCACCTGCCCATTAGTAGAAACCATAGACCATCTGTTGCCTCCACAACTCTGGTTGTGTAAATAGTCCTTGCAACTCAAAAAAAATAACGTTTCGTTGTTGATCAATCATTTGTTCCTTAAACTTGCCAGTCGGCAATTTTGCATACCCGTGAGTGTTGTTCTTGTACAAATCTTGAGATTTCTTCAATAAAGAGGAAGATTTTTCTGGCTACTTGAACAGAGAATCCATGGATGGAGTTTTGATATGTACAAACAAGTTTGCGTATCAATTTGTATTTTAATATTGTTGTTTTCGTATTCTAAATTTTAATTAGTATTGTTTTCAATAAAATCTATTTTCTGACCAATCATATTGAATGAGTACGCGTATTAGTGCGCAGAATCGCTTACAATTAGACTAATACGCAGAATCGCTTACAATTAAATTTTTTCGTGCGTTCATTTTTCAAGCTGGGCTTTTACATTTTAACCAGATTTTTTGGCTGTGAGATGTCTCTCTCGTCTAGTTTGGATTCTTATTTGTATTTACTAGTTTGATATTTGGTACGAAAATAAAAACTTACATGAAATTTATAAATAATCTCATATGAAAGCAAGCGATTATAATATAATATTTTATTATGTGTTCGTCAGCGCAGCTAGATGTGTGGAAAATAATAAATTTTTAATAAAATTGCACAAGTGTATTGATTGATTACATGATAATTATAAGTGTATCATTACTTAAAAAAAAAAAAAAAAAAAAGAAGGTTGAGCTTTTGAAATTCAATTTTGACCGCACTCAAAGAAACAAGATGGTAATGCTGCACATTAAAGTTATTATTATCCCAATGGTACTGAGAAATGGATCTTTTGGATTAACTTTATGAGATCGATTATACCGGTCAATCTGCACCACCAAACAGACTACTTCCGTCAGAAAGAAGCTAGGAGCTACCGACGGACAGGATTTCTCGGTATTGATCCAAGAACAGAATACATATCATCCACCGACAACATTTTCTAGCCACCACTTTTGATTTTGCAGATTCTAGACTCAGATTTTAGCAAGTAACTAAGCCATGCCAACAAGTTACGACTCTCAAGTACTGCGTATTTTGTCAAGGGGCGAGCCACCCACACGAGGGACAATACTCCCCATGCACCTGCTTACATTTTGTTGCTTGCTATTTTGTTGGATTTTAGTGTTATTGCTCTCTCTCTCTCTCTCTCTCTCTCTCTCTCTCTCTGACGTTTATATCCAACCACGTACTCATGCTTATCTTGCAACAATGCACGGTTAGGTATTACTACTAATTATTTTTATGATATTAAGTGTCGGGATGCTGCCCCTATGCACTACAGTTTCTTAGACAATTTGGTGGGAAAGCTCAACCTTTAGGAGTATGAAATCTAGAAAGTTATATCTGCTAATGATTCTTTTGTGTATTTTAAAAAGAAAGTGATAAAACAAGATGGCAAAAGGACCGAAATGCACTGGTGGGTACATATATTGACTTCTTTTTACCGAGGAATTTTTTCTTCTTTTTGATCTTTTTCATGCTTATGCAAGTTCAGTTTCTCATTCTCTTCTCTTTGGTTAGCTGTTTTACGTAACTTAAAAGACTTTTGAGGAACACAGATAGAGATGAAGAGTCGTGGAGCTGCGGGAGTGTAATCCAAGATGGGACCATCTCATGAATCGCATCTGTTTAATTTACACTGCTTATGCTGGTGCATGTCATTTTTAATTAGCTAGCTTGTATGCAAGTCAAAAAAGGGTATTTTGTGGTTGGGAAGGTGAATGAATGAATGATGCAGCCCTTTGCTTTTCTGGCAGTGCACCATTACCCTTTTTTGTTTTTACTTTTCTACATACCATTACTTTCTTTGACATGCACTATTTTCTGCTGCTCTATAATACGCTTATTTACCATAGGAATAGTTGGCACCACACAGGTTGGGCCTTGTAGGTATATTAAGCCAATTCATTTTGCCATTGCCACTTGTTGGGTTTTGTGGAGCCTGACTAAGTCCGCTCGAGCCATCCGTCAGCTTGAACCTAGCTTGACAAATGGCTTGAGCAGAGATATTATAGAGAATTCGCTCGCTACTCGCTCGATAGATGGCTCAAGCGGAGTTCAGACAAAAAGTTTGTTTGTGAGCCGCTCGATAGGTGGCTTGAGCAAAAGGCCAGACAGATAGTTTGCTTAATGCGTGCTTGATAAACCGCTCGAGCAAGTATTACAGAATACTGAAAATTAAGATTTTCACCGTATATCCCTATAAATATGTATTTTTAATACTGTGGTCGTACATTGAGCAAAGTAATTCGCCCCAAAATACTATACCGTGTGATTCCTTAAGTTAATAAAATCCTCTGCAGTTCCGTAGACGTAGGTAAGTTGTCGAATCACATAAATTTGTGTCGTGTAATTAATTACTTGATTATATATCGTTTATACTTTCTTTATTGTCATTGTTATCACAACACGACTTTGGTAAATCCACTGCATACTCCAAGGACAGCCCAAATTATGCACACAATCCAGGGCAACTTTGTCATTGCCCTCATCAGCTATATACATCGTTGAATCGACCTAGCATATGGTCAAAGTTGTAATATATATGAATATTGATGTCATTCCAATGACTCAAATCTTTATATAAGACCGACCAAGTGCCACACCCTCAACATCAGAGAACTTTTACTCATAGTCACCATGGCAATGGCATTCAAGATGGTATATTTTATTCAGTTGTATGCTGTTTGTTCTCTTTTCATTTTCTTCCCCACTTGGGAATTCGTACGTTTTTACAGCTGATTTTTGTGGTACTGGGTGTATGATAATGGCAGGCCACGACTGGAATGTGGGTGGCTGAGGAGTGCAAGAACTCTTTCATGGAGATGAAATGGAAGAAGGTGTATAGGTACATAGTGTTCAAGATCGATGAGGGATCGAGGCTGGTCACCGTCGATAAGGTCGGTGGGCCAGGCGAAGGCTACGATGAGCTCACCGCATCATTGCCGGAGGATGATTGTCGATACGCAGTGTTTGATTTCGACTTTGTCACCGTTGATAATTGCCGGAAGAGCAAGATCTTCTTCATAGCATGGTCTGTCACCTTATTTTCTCATTCTATATACTATGCTCTAGATCATACTAGGTGTGATTTTAGTTATATTGTACTTGAATACGAGATTAATATGATAATTAATGGTATCCCAGGAACTTTACAGTGTTGAGCACAGATCAATTGTGATAGCATGCGCAGCTCCTACTGATCATTGTTTTCTGCAAATAGATATATTTCATCTCAATTACCTAAATATAGTTCAAGTAGAACCAACGGAAAACCTTGGAAGAAGCCTAAGGGCTAGATTGACAACCCAAAACCACCTCCCCCACGTTTTGCTCATTTTGGGTTTATTTATTTTGCATTAGAATCTGGTATATAAGCTTACAAACGCTAAGTTTTAATGAAATTAGGGTTAACATTAGACCATATTGTTAATGAAAAGTGTCAATTTTGGGTTTTTTTTTTTAGGTCCCCAACAGCATCAAGAATAAGGGCAAAAATTCTGTATGCAACATCCAAAGCTGGGTTGAGGAGAGTGCTGGAAGGCATCCACTATGAACTGCAAGCAACCGACCCAACCGAGATGGGGATAGATGTCATCAAGGACAGGGCCAAATAGATCGATGTGATCAGAATATAGCTAAAACCATGTAATGTACATGCATGGCATCTTGCTTTTATTTAATGACACCAACCACAAGAACTTTTCTTGTTATTTTCCACATTTTCTAGATAACTAGCACTAATGTGACCTAAATACCTAATCTTTTAATTTGTAATGATAATTATGTCCGGCCCCCTTGTTATAATTTAATGAGGAAGGACCTTTTGATGTGATCCTTTTCATCATGAAAGGTAGAAAAAGCAAAATAATCAATGTGGTATTTGAATGTTGTTCGGCCTCTTTCGGTAGGATTCCTTTTCAAAGCCACGATTGTGATGTGAAAAGATGTTTAGGCTAAGATAAAATGCAAAAAATAAACAATTGATATATAAGAGAAAGGGAAACGTTATAAAAGCTAAATGGGTATTATTTTAGAAAACTAGCCTTTGCAGTGAAGTTTTTGGGTCGTTTACGAATAAAAAGAAAGTGTTTTAAGTCCTAGCAAAGATGAATAGAAAGGGTTCTCAGAAACATGCACAAACAAAGTTCTGGTGAATGTTGTTTACTTCTAATTTCAGGGTAGCAAACAGTACGATAAAGTATATGAACCGTGTTAAATATCATAAACCGTGAGGGCGAAAGAAAGTGCAGGAACAGAGAGATTAAAGATTCAATATCATGGACGACCTTACAATTTAATCATGTTTCGGCACTAGGATTCTTATGCATAACATCATGCCTATCAGAGATGCTGTCGTGATGTTACCGTACTCTTTGAAATTCTAGTCTTTCCTGTAGTACTCGGTGCTGATAATAATAATGTCTTGGGTGTAACAATTCACATCCTTTTTTCACCACTTTTGTGATAAATTCCAAAATCAGTCTCTTCTTTCACTTCTCGGGGGAAAAGAAAAGCACATCTACAGACACCATTTACCATTACGATGATGACACACCCAAGTCAACTATAGCACAGAGAGGCAGGCCTTACTGCTACCTGCTAGCTGCAATGATCTTTATGCAGAAGAGTAAGTAACGTAGAGTTAAACATGATGGGGAAAATTTCTATCTAAAGTTATTATTCAAACTTTATAGAGCATCAGATGAGAGAAAAATATAAATGTAGCAGGTCTTAGTGCTGCCGGCTGCCTTTTAGTGCTTGTAGCAGTATTGCGAGCCAGAGTCCGCTGAATGTGCTAGGTGGGGTGGGCTTACAATGTGACTCAGCTACATGACAAACTACAGTTGACTAACCCCAATGAGCCCGAAGCTGCAGTTCCATAGGTGGATCAGATGGCCGTGCTTTGTAGCAAGGATAGGCCTAGCCCAAACCCCAAAATGCAAAACCCTAAGCTTCTTTCGCATGTCTGAAGGCACAGTTCATAATTTCAAGCTACCCAGTTCAGCACAGGGAGGGTGGTGTTTTGGATCTGGAACTAGAAAATATCTTAAGAGCTTTTTGTCACTTTTGGCTCATTGTGTTCAGGATTTTCCTTGTTTAGAGTGCATATCCTTTTAGTGATTACTTTATATTCTTCCTAATGAATTTTAGTTGTATTCGGGTGTCTATGTCTCTGACTTTAAATTCTAAAATTGGTCAAAAACTTTAAAGAATCCTAAGAAACGATACCAATATCAAAGAGAGAATGATACTTGAGCAGTAGTTTGGTTTGAGAACAAGCAGCAAAAGTGCAGAAGGAGGGGCTTGACAGGAGAACATGCTATTGGTACCTCTCTGTGTTCAAGAATCAAGATGCCAAGCCCCTTAATATCCGTTAGCCATTTGTATTAATTTGTTCTTAAGTATGTAAATATATTTTAATGGATGTTTAGTGATATAGCTTTTGTCAGATAATTTCTGCAATTTGGTTAGTGCCACCAAAATGTACAGTTCGTTTGCAGGTTTATTGATCCAAATGCCGGGGTATCAAAGGCATGCAAAAGCCATCAAGGTTAATCTTTCATGTCTGCGTGGACGTAGACTTGGAGAAAAATAAAATATATGTAATTTGGCCATATAGAAGGAAAAAAAAAAACATATCAAAGACTTGATTATTAAAGATGAACATGATCTTGAAACTTCATAACTCAAGTCCAGGTTGCTTTGAATCGAGATCTGTATCCAAGCACCCTGGTCTGGTGACACAGCATAAAGCAGACTTTTACCAGGAATTGTACAATAATTGTATAGTGGGGGTTTCAAGCTAGTTTGGGTTTATTCCTTACTAGAACCCCCAAATCTAATCCAAGTAACTATGAATATTTCTTAATAACTAGTTCTGAATGGCTTGTAAGTCTTGAGATCCAGAGCAACTCCAGCGAAGGAGCCGACTGCAGCGGCTACAGAAATGGCTAGACATGTCATACTCATTATCTGAAGCCCAATCCACCTGTTTGACCAGCGTGCAATCTTCTTTTGAGAAATGTACATCTCAATGGGAAAGAAAACTGTCAATGGCCAGAATCCAAAGGCTCCAAGTATTCCAACAACATCGTTGAAGAAAGGCATGAGCATGGATATGACGGTTGTCGTAATAACAAAGATTGTCCTCCATATAAGGCGGAAGAAGTTGAGCTGATACAGACCAATGAAGGGGATCGGTATGTCGTATTCCGCTGTTACAAAATCACTCTTGGACCACTTCTTCGCACTCCATTTTTCTATAAATGCAAACAAAGGCTGGCAAAAGACCTGCAGTTTATACGAATATTTTGCTTTTGAGATGTCTCACCCAAGCCAAAGGTGTACAACAATTTGTAAATTCTAATTGCAGCTTGGGTTATACCTGATATGCACCAACGAGATGGACAACAATGGCTACATTGGCTATGTCCAGAAGCCAGTAGGGGTTGTAGAATCCGAAGCCAGTTAAAAGATTTCCGGGGGCTTCATCACCAAAGGCTGCATATCCCATGGCTCCACAGAGTAAGTAGAACACTGTAGTTACAGCGACGCTGAATAAAGTAGCCTTCTTCATGGTCTTGTGTTCTGCTGGAGGAGTTCTTATTGTGTCCTGCACAGGCAAGCAATTTATGTAAATTGTTCGATATGTTGAAATAGAAAGTTGACCCTGGGATTCACAAGATATATGATCAAATTTTTGAGAAAGTACCTGGATTTCAATGAGGATGATGGAAAAGGAATATGCAAAGGCAATAGCTCCAAGAGCTTGCATACTCCTCCACATCTTCTGCGTTTCAGTGACTGTTCCAGCACGTGTTACCGTCCCTATACTAATACCCAATAGGCTTCCTTTGAATGTCCCATTTTCTGCCAAATTTAAAAAAATAGTGGTGTTCCATAGATATTGACATTAGTTGCTGGTTTGGTGTTATGAAAGAACCAGTTTAATTTAGTTCTAAAGAATTTATTTGTCTGTACCTGCAACTTTGGCTACGCCAAGACCAAGACCAACACTGGAGTATGTGAATGACATGATTGCTGCGACTATAGAGAGCCACCAAACTTGATCAAAGTCCGGAATCTGAGAGAATATCACCTCTATGATTCCAAATGTTATCATGTATCCATTGCTTGACATGTGACACGGATCTTTCCCACCACTCTTATGGAAACAGTTCGACCTCTTTATTGCCCTGAAGTGATCTCAACACGAATATATATAGGAGTGAATATATTTGGAAATTAAGATGCAAAAAGAGACAGAATCATGAATATGCAGCTTGGGAAACTCACATCATGCTGACTGATGCTGCAATTGTATACCCTATGGCAATTCCAAACAGATTAATGTACTGAATCAACCCACATAACATGACCTTTTTTCCTCCTGCAATACCATTTGGATATGACTTTTAGAATCATAAACATAAAGACTATCCTGTCTTGAAAACGAAAGAAACCATGATCACTCACCCAAGTTAGCCTTGACAGCTTCCATATAGGTGTAATTTCTCTGTCCGGTAACTGGATCGCCGGACCTGTAGCACTGTGCTAGGAGGGCCGATGTATAGACGTTGACAAGGGCAAAGAGGATCATGATGACAGGGCCTGCAACCCAACCAAGCTGCCCTATGGCCCATGCTAATGACAGGACTCCGGACCCGATAACCGCGGTAATGATGTGAGCAGTTGCAGTCCAAAAAGTCCCTGCTCCATCATACATGTAATTAATTATAAGTAGTCCCTCGTAATAGATTTTTTTTTTTTTTAAATTATTAGATATGCAATTTATAGAAGTAAATTTACCAAGGAATATGTGTAACAGACCGAAACAGTGCACCGAAAGAGTTACCATCTGCATTCCATTTTGTATTCCATTTTTTTAAGTATTGAAAGAAAAATGAAATGCACTGTCAATACACTCTTTCAGTGCATTTAATAGTGTCCATTTACAAATTGATGTGGTTCAATATGAGATGTCAAATATATTCTATAATGGTATGACGTATCATATCAAGTCACATCAATTTATAATTTTACTTTTATAAACTTTGTTAAAAAATAAACATTTCTCTCTTTATTTTCTTTTACATGATAATAGAGGGGATTAGGTTTTGCATCATGAATTACTGCAATTTTTTTTTTTTTTGTTTTTATAAATTGAACTCGACAAGTGAGATTAATGAGAAATAAGATGAGTGTTGCTACTATGCCAGTTATATGCTCACTTTGTCTCATTGATGTGACATCGTCATATAATGTCACGTGCCTTATTAAGAAAATAAAGAAATTATATCCAAAATAAAGTGGTGTTTGAAAACACAAAAAGAAAAAGATTGAAACTCTAAGGTCCCTCTACTCTTTTTATATTTATATTTTTTATTTTTTAATAAGTTATGTGCATGGCATTACATGGTGGTGTTACCACGTTAATAGAGCTAAGTGAACGGTAGAGCGGCATATATGGTAGCATTTCTTAAATAAAATATATGATGCAATTTAATGATCATTACATTTTAACTGAACGGATTGTAGGGTGTGATTAATTAATGTCAATCTCGATAATTTAGTTTTTTAATTGTAAAAAGCAGTATTTCAAAATGAAAAAAAAAAAAAAAAATCTAGTTCCAAATCATTTGTTTATTGACATATCATTACACACCAAAGTGAAGTAATGCCAAATTATGTAAGTAGGGTGTACCTGTTCTCTTCAAGCGGCCATCATCGTCGAAGCACTTGGAATAGTTGGACTGAGGGTTTATGGCTTCAGTCTCACCCGGGGCTTTAGGTTGGACTTCCACTTGCAAGTAATGCCTGATGTCATGCCTCTCTTCCACCTGATCATCACAGATCGAGACATGTTGGACATTAATATAGGAATAAGAAGAGAACCAATTATCTGAAATACCAGATGGTGCGGATTAGTTTGCAGATCTTACGGCGCCATGGTGGATTCTGGATGGAAGTGTACGACTCCTTGGCAACATGGTTCTGAAATTGTGGAAAAACGATGAGAGAGAGAGAGAGAGGATGAAGACGATCAAGGATACTTGAGACAATATGCACGTGGGGTTTTATATACAGGACAGGAGATAAAGATAATGAGTTGAATAGAACTACTATTATGGAGGAGATGGTGCGAGGTGTTTGTTCACACTATCATGTAAAACACGACCTCATGATCATCTCTAGTTAGTGCCGTTAATTCCCAAATCTACTAGTCCCAACTTTTAGTCAAGGTGCAAATGATAGCATCTTATAAATTAATTAAATGTAGCAAAAAGAAATTCAGTTCTTACTTGATTTGCACTTAAAATAAAAGATAGTTAATAAATAAATGAAGACAGTTTAATTATGTATGTGGTTTCTATTGTTTCGGGAGAAATGATTTATATAAGTGTCAAATAGACAAGTTTCATACAAGTACTTGTAAAAAAGTGGACCACACCTAAAATTAAAATTATAAAAAAAACTATTCTTTATTAGTGGAACTCATTTTTTTACAAAAGACTTGTATGAATCGAATTTATCTATTTGAAACTTATACCTAACATTGCTAAGTCTTGTTTCATCGGACCTTGTAGACATGTTGTAGATGACATGATGCCACTATGTACCAATCTTATCATGAAGACAGCACCATGAGATTAGCTAAGGTAGTACTAGAACAATAAGTTCAATTTTCATAAAAAAAATATTTCTTAAAATTCAACAAGTATATATATATATATATATACATATATAGGTCATGTATATATTAGCGAGGCATCATGACGTTGATCAACGGTTAGAAAACCCTAATCATTTGATTTTAATTATCAAACTATATTCTTAGTTTTCTCGTAATAATATATGACTTTAGAGGTAGAAAAAGTGGAGAAATCTTCTTGGAATGGCCAAAAAAGACAACTACATATATATATATATATATATATATATATATAATGCCTCTTTATAGGCTACATTAATTTCCAATCACATGAATTCCTCGATCAATCTGATGGACTAAAGTAAATCATCTCTTAATTATGATGGCTCCCTCCTTCCCTAGGCTAAGAAAAAACGAACTGCATGGGACCTTTGACCTATTGTTTGTAACGTTCCTTTTAATGCATTTTGATTGGAAATGGATTTTTATCTATATACTTTTCTCTTTTTCTTTTTACTCTTTTAATATGCAACTAAAAATACGGATTGTCTCTAATTAGTACTGTAATCCTAATCCCCCTTATATATATAGATATATATATATACACGTGTGCGCGCGCGCGGCTTCTGCCATTAATTAGTAAGATGACTCATTCACGCGCGCTCGATAGCTCGAATATCCCACTTTGTACGTACAGCTAGCTAGCTCCACGCTGACGTACCCATTTTTGTTTCAGGATCGAACAATACACCATCACAACTAAGCATGTCACTGCAGTCATGAACAAGTACTAGCGCCTGCATGCATTCTGCATATTGGTTCTTCCCACGATCATTTTGGCCTTTATAGGGAGCATCTCGAATTTGCTTATATATATGTATAGATATTGATATATAAGGAAGGATAAGTAGTTGCCAATGTATTTTGGATACCAAGAACAATAAACAGATCATACACGACATGAACAACCTTAGACGAGATACTTCTCCGTTTTGTACCATTTCGAGGTAGTACATACGTACAATTAAATTAATTGGTCACCATTCCTTGCATGTGGCAGAACCGGAACCGCACAAGAACCACAACCTATATATATATATATATCTATATATAAAAATTGGGAGGGGTATATATCTTAGATCGCACCCAAAACAAGTCATTTTTTCCCAAGTGGCCGGACGGGACAGCAGTGTGGTTAAGTTTCCACTGCGTAGGATCAGAGAGACATGGCACATGAGTACTCAAAATTATTACATCCCAATTAGTTATATTTTATAACAATTTTTTGTTACCTTTTTTCCCATTTGAGGGCATGGTGGCCCTAGTATTAATACATAAGGCATTAGTTTCATTCCAAGTTTACTTCACACGGAAAGTGGAGGGTCCTCATCATCTTGGTCATGTCAACGATCGACTAGACGTTTCCGGCCGGGGAATCGAATATTAGTTTTATATCATCATGTGTAGCTCTACCTGCCTTTCACCTTTCGTGGAGGGGTTTTCTTTAATTTGTCTTCCCAAAATGAATGCTTGCTGACTGATCTCCCACCTCATAATTCAATGTTATCACTTCATGATGTCATGTATTGAAAACATGCACTCGCCATCCTTGAAAAATCCAATGCCACCTTAAATATCTGATCAACCTCATCATGATCATCAATATCGAATATCGTTATTCACGGTATGTTGATCAGTAGTCAATTATATTGTTCAAAAAACTAACTAAATGCATATATAATAACAATTAAGTGGTGATATTAATCACTTAAAATATTATGATCTTAATTAACTCTTTCTCATGTGCAACCTATGCTCTTTTTTAGTGAGTCTACACTAAAAAATTAAGAAAATCCGAATCCAAGCTAAAAAGAAATATTATATATATTTTAAAGTCAAATTAAATTAATTGCCACCTGCCAATTTTATTTGAGACGTACATAAAAGATGGAGTTTAATAACCTAAAAATCAATATTTTATGATATATGGTACTGCTAATTAATATTAAATCTTGGGCATGCAATTTAATTGGCTTGTTCATGACATGATCAGATCATGATAAACGTGCACGTACGATATATTTTTTTTCATCGTTCCAAATCATGTCCTCTACCATCAATATATATACAATTTTCAGCTCGATAGTACTGATTAACAAAGCTTACTCCATCTCAATATACTATTATATAAATTCTGTTATATATAGTCATTTTTATGTACTTTTTACATATTTCATTAATGTAATTGGCTAAATGAATTATTTTATATTAAAAAAATAACGCAATCAATCATATTAATAAAGTACATAAAGAATATATAAAAATGATTATACGTAAAATTTTTGATACTATAATGTATACAGCTGGTGTTGGTCCATAAAAAGAAAAAAGTCAGTCAAATTATAAATTATAATCTGGAAATTAAAGCTTGAGGGTTTACTGGGTCTTATACTTTTACCAAACTTTTTGTGGACACGTGAGGCACAAACGTGTATTGTAGATATGCAGCACAAGGAATCTGCTTAGTGCTTTTGGCACTGAATCAATTAAATAATAATAATGGTGACAACTTTCTGCAATATGCTAATCGATAGATACATATAGAGATCATTCAGGATCGGAATAATTGGTTTTGTGAAAAGGAAACGTACAACACCTCCTAATTAAATTAAAAAGAGTCTATCATATATAAATTAAGTTGTAGTCATGATCCTGATCCTGATCCTGATCCCTCCTGCCCGGCCAACATAAATATGTATAACGTATTAGCATCAAACTTGCTGTTGCACGAGGGCTGACCTGACCCTGATCCATCAGGACCATGCACGAACCCAAAGGCACACCACCTCCTCCGAGGCTCCATCTATGTATGGTCCTACCACTCACTCGTCTCTCGTATTGGAGATGCAAATGAAAATGTTTTACTGTTCCGGGTTTTTGCATATGGTAAGTTGTAAAGTCGCCGCAAAAACTTACCTTTTTGGATGAAAATATATGGTGGCAAATAATAGCGCCACAAATAAATTTTATTTTTATTCCCGGCGACACAAGAACGCCGCTAAAGATTTTTTGATTTTTGTCGCGACACGTAACTTGTTAGAGCATTGGCATTAGCCTCATTAAAATTATCTCTAAAATTTGATAAAAAATATATAATTTCTATAAATCTAAAACTTCTCTAGTCATAACTCCACATTGAATTAGCTATTGAATTCATCAAAATAATAATATAATATTATTTTTTTAATAAAAATATTTTTATTTTTTTTTCATATTTTACAATTACACTAATTATATGTTGATTAATGATTTAATTTGATTCTTACATTATTATTACAAGACGGTTAGAAATAAAATGTGAATAAAAAAGATATTTAGAGATTAAAAGTAAATAAAAAATAGATTTAATGAATGAATAATAGACTTTCAAATTTGAAGAAACTTATAGATTTATTGTAGCTTAAAGTTTCACATTTATCTATTTGACTAATCTAAACAGTCATATTTTGATAAAATTTATCAAATTTTATATTTAACTAGACTTTTGATGAAGCCAATATCAATGCTCTTATGGCCTGTGCTGAGTGCTGACCCATCCCCTTCACCATAAAAAATATATATATATATATATATATATATATATATATATATATATATGTGGGATGTCTAAAACACCCTATGAACGGCTTGAATATTTAACTATTATATATGTCTATCTCATAATCCTTTTTTTTTTTTTTTTATGAGTGAAAAGGGCATAAGATCTTATTTTCCACTTTTGCCCTTGGGCGTTGGGTGCAGGCTGCTTGTATTTTCTCTTCTTGAGCCACCCCCTTTTCAAATGGACTGTGCATCAGTTTTCATGTTTGTAATTGAAAGCATTAATATTAGAGACGATTCGCAGGATCTCATCATAGTCTTCTCCTTAGTATATGTTGATTGATTCAATGGTAAGGGCTAAAATAGTAAGCAACAAAGTAGTCTTAGCTTAAAATATTTTTAATGTTTTTATTTTACCATCTATATTGTCTTTGAAAGTGCTAAATCATGGAATAAAAAGAACTTTTGGAAATTATGGCAAGACCATACTCTTAAAAATTATTTGCTGAGGCATATTGTGGAATTTATTTATAAGTGAATGCCAGATAAGAAAATAGTGATGGAATGATGATTAAGAGGATGATGGATATTTGTTTTTCTTAAAGTATTTGTTGAAATTTTAAAAGTCTAGATTTCAAGAAAAAATAGATATATAAAAAAGTAATTATTAAACTTTTTAAAATATATAAATATGATATATCATACTTTATTATTATTAAAAAGATTAATTATACAAAAATAATTCTAATAATATGATCATACGCAAAAATACCTTTTTGTGTTAATAAATTTTTAGTAATTTTAGATGCAACTCTTTGTGCTTCATTTAAAAAAAAGAGTAAAATTTATTATTAAAAATACACTTTTTTTTATTATATAAATCTCAATTTTACTCATTTTCTTTTGAAAAAAATGTAAATTTACGTAATTTTTTTTTTACTTAAATTAAGGAAGTAATTTTAAATATATTAATATATTTTTTATTTTTTAAAAATATTTAAATATATTAAAAAAAAAAAAAAAAAAAGAAGAAGAAGAAGAAGAAGAAGAAAGAAGAAGAAGAAGAAGAAGACTGGACGGTAAGTCCAGCCGTAAATGTGGGGCGACAGAGTATCCCCACCCATATCAAATACACCGAACTTAACGATCTTGGTCACTCGCACCGTGCCCTGTCGCAGACTCGCATAAGAAGTCGGTAGTGGTATTTCCCACGATGCTTTCCCCCCACTCTCAGGCCGCACACAGAAAAGCGTAAAAGTTGAAAGCAAAAGCTAAATCAATAGCAGAAGAAAGAAGAAGATGGCGAGGTACGACCGGGCGATAACGGGCCTGTTCTCTTCGGACTGGCATTTGGTCCAGGTGGAGTACGCCCTCGAAGCCGTCCGCAAAGGAAACGCGCTCCACCATCGGAGTTCGCGCCTCGAGCGTCGTCGTTCTCGGCTTCGAAAAGAAGTTCACCCCCAAACTCCAGGACTGTAGGTGCTCCAAGCCTCCAACACGTACATATATAGACACATACATGAAAAACGAATTCCATTAAAAAAAGAAAAAGAACAAAAAGAATGAAGGAGACGAAGAAAGTTTGCGTTTTTTGGTTTTGTCTAAATTTGGTCCAGAGTTTAGCTTGATTTTTAATTTACGGATTTGTCAGTAATGGGATTTTTTTCCAGTTTGATTAGATATCTAAATTAATGCGCTAGATTCTAATCCCAGGTTTGTTGTAATTCGAGATTATGATAAACTTGACCTTGACTGACTAATATGTTGTCGGACACTGAAACTTAAAAAAAAAAAAGGTAGATTTCTATGAATATGAGCGCTAATTCGTTGTCTCTTCAACTAATGAAAATGATGATACCTGTATTTAAAGCTTGACAGTTGACCTGGCTTTCTGTGGGGATCAAATGGGCCAATGCCTTTCTCTTGCAAACTTTCAAGACATAAGCTTTGAACTTTTGATGCTTTTGGATTGATTTATGCGAGGAGCTAAACTTAATTTTCTAATGTATGATACTAATTCTCTTGTTGCATTTTGTTCCTGCACTGTATATTAGCAATTGGTCATATTACTGCATCAACCTTTTCCCATGTCCATGAGGGGTATAAAAAATCTGAAGCTATTGCATTGCCCTAGTCTGGCATACTTGCCCACTTCATGTTCATCATCTTTTTCTGTTCCCAGATCGGTTAGACAGATGGTTGATTGGATGATCATGTTGTGCTGGCCTATGCCGGATTGAAAGCAGATGCCTGTGTCTTAATAAACAGGGCATGCATCGAGTGTCAGAGCCGTAGGCTTAAGGTTGAAGATCTGGTAGCTGTAGAATAGATATCACCTTACATAGCGGGTTTACCACAGAATTTTAAACAAAGTAGGGGCGTAAGACCATTTGGGCTTTGACAGGTTTCAACCCTTGCACTTCCATCCTGTTTATCAGCAAGCATTGAAAGTCCCATGTGACAGGAGAGAAACTCGAATTCCATGAGGAACTTTCTGTAAAAGAATTATAAAGAAACTTTTGGATAAGAAACTGAAAAGTTGGCGATCCATAAGTTCTGTTGAAGTCCGAGGCCATGCCCCTGAGCAGTCAACAACTGCTGCTCAGCCCTCAACGGTCAGCAGTCCACTATTAAATGCAAATTAAATGCATTCATACTGCTGCTCAGCTCAACGGTCAGCAGTCCACTATTAAATGCAAATTAAATGCATTCATACTGCTGCTCAGCGCTCAACGGTTAGCAGTCCACTATTAAATACAAATTAAATGCATTCATACGTGAGTTCATATTGATATTTCTCTATAAATTGAGGAGAGCCTCAGACACAAGAAGAAAGAAAAGAGAGAGCGCTGAAAAAAAAGAGTTAGTGAAGTATGATTTTTGTCTTGTGTAATATTTTTTTACGTTCTATTATTTATTAATGAAATTCTTTTTTATAGATGTAGGTAGTTGTTAAACTACATTAAATTCCTGGTGTCTATTTCCCTTTTTATTTATCTCTGTGTTAATTTTTCTAACAAATAGTATAGCGATTGTTTAGAGAAGTTTTTTACATAAAAATTTGTTTTTAGCGCGTTGCTCAGTTTGTAAATTTGAGTATATCACTATGTTCGTCTCATCGAGACAAGAAAAGTGGTTAAAACCAGAAGTTGAAAAACGACTGCCGCCGCCTGAAGATTGGAGAGTGGGCACCCACTCTCGGCACGCTTTACACGCGCTCAAAGAGAGTCGAGCGCGTGAAACCCACTCTCTCGCTCGCGCCACACGCCCTCCAAGGTGCTACCGCGTGAAACCCACACTCATCCACGCGTAACAAACGCTCCAGAGGTGCTAGCGCGTGAAAATCACGCGCACCACAAAGCGCACGCGCCAGAGGTTCCTAGCGTGTGAAACCCACGCGCCAAAGAGAGTTTTCGCGCGTAACTTACACGCGCCGATGCGATAGTTCAAGTTTTGGTTATTTTGCTCATTCCTTGTGCTATCTGAGTCTGATTTTAATGAAACAAGACTCGTTTCTAACAAAATCAGGTGTTCCAGACACAAAGGTGTTGTCTGTTTTGCAATATTCCACCTTGAAGATCCTATACTTTCATTTTGTATTTAGAATTAGTCTAAATCTATGGAGGATTCAGCATCGGGCACCATGATAAAGCTTACTACCTCTAACTACAGTCTTTGGAGATCTCGGATGGTGGATTTCTTGAACTATAAAGATCTGTCTGATCCATTGGAAAATGAAGGGAAGAAGCCAGATGAATTTACGGATCAAGTGTGGAATAAGATGCACAAGAAGACTACCGATCAAATCAGGCAATGGATTGACCATAGTGTCTTTCACCTCGTGGTCCAAGAGACAGATGCATATAACCTCTGGAAAAAGTTGGAGGATATGTATCAAGTTAAGACTGTTCGAAACAAGGTTCTATTGATGAGACGACTTGTTAACTTGAAGTTGAAGAGCGATACCTCTGTTGCCGAGCACACTAGTGAGTTTCAAAACCTAGTTAACCAACTCGGGTCTGTCAAGCTGAATCTTGGCGATGAAGAACAAGCTCTGCTACTTCTCAGTTCATTACCAGACAGTTGGGAGACGCTAGTGGTCTCCTTAAGTAACTCTACTCCAGATGGTAAACTTACCATGACGATGGTTAAGCATGCCTTGTTCAATGAGGAAGCCAGACGAAAAGAGACGAGCATGAATCAAACTCATGTCTTTGTCACCGAGAGTAAAGAAAGGCCTCAAGGTAATGATAGAGGGAGAAGTAGAAGCAGAAACAGAAGGAAGTCTCAACCATGTGGAAGGTCCAGAAATAGCAGGAACCAGCAGATGGGTAACATGGAAGTGTTACCATTGTGGCAAACAAGGCTACATGAGGAAAAACTGCCATAAGTTTTTAAGGGAGCAAGGTCAAAGCAGTAAGCTGAAGAAAGAAGATAGTGAAACTCTTGTCACTCTTTCTGGAGATGTGGCAATATTCTCCACCAGTGACGAGACATGTCTGCACGTTGCAAACCACGATGTTGAGTAGGTGGTAGACACAACAGCATTATACCACGCCACTTCCTATAGTAAATTTTTCACTACATACAAAGTAGAAAACTTTGGTACGGTAAGAATGGGGAATGCCAGTCCCTCAAAGATCGTGGGAGTAGGCGAAGTGCAGATTAAATGCATTCATACGTGAGGCGATACTGATATTTGCCTATAAATTGAGGCTCCCAGCAAGAGCCTCAGACATGAAAGAAAAAAACAAAAGAGAGAGAGCCCGGAGAGCTCTGAGAAAAAATAAAAGAGTTGAGTTGAGTGGAGTGTGATCCTCTTCCTCTGTAATATTTTCTTGTGTTCCACTATTTATTAGTGAAACTCTTTTCTGTGGATATAGGTAGTTGCCGAACCACATTAAATTCTTGGTGTCACTGAGTAAGTGGGTGTGCTCTTTTATTTTCGCTTTTATTTCTTCCACTATGTTGATTTCCCCAACAAGTTACTCCCCCTATCTTGCAATTGAGTGCATGTGTATGAGTTGTGTGCACGCGATCCCTACAACCAATATTACTGGCCTTTCCTCTTGAACTCAGTTTAATTTGGCTATGGATGTTACTTAATAAAAAAAGAGTTTCAAACTCTATACAAGGTGATGAAACATTTAAATAAGATCATGTCTGTCTATGCTTAAACTCATGAACAGAAGAAAACATATCTCCTCTATGGTTAGAAAATGAGCTTGCCATCACCTTCGTGCATCCCAAAATAATCTGGTGTTTGTGTGTTGAGGAGACTTTTACTCTCTTCCCTTTATAACATAGAAATGGTTCTCATGGAGTCTAATAGGCCAACTCCATTTATATATATATATATATATATATATATATATATATATATATGTATAGGGTGAGAGTAAGAGCTTCCTCAAGTGCTCACTAAATAGCCCAACACATTATGACTATGTTGGTACACACATAAAAATACAACAAACTCCTACTTGGACAACAAAGTCATCCACACATAAATTGAATACGAACTTGCATTCAAAGAACACAATCTGGATCATGTGCATTTGCAAGCAACAAGTTATGAGTACACCGATAGGATGCACAACATAAAACAAGTACCTATAATCACGATATCTAGACAAATAATATGTAAGTACAACACACATATCAACACAAAAGTAATTACTAGATTCTCAAATGAAGCCCAACGAGACTATTTAAATAGGATCATGTCTGTCTATTATCATAGCATGCTTAAACTCATGAATAGAAGAAAACATACCTCCTCCATGGTTAGAAGATGAGCTTACCATCACCTTCGTGTGTCTCAAAATAATCTGGTGTTTGTGTGTTGAGGAGACTTTTACTTTGCATTTTATATTATTGTGAGATTGATTTGCAGTTTCTTGATAACCGGATAAAATGAAAGCTTTCAATTAATTTGTGTATATTAAATTTTGAATCTCGACCCATTCAAAATCATGCCATTCTGGATACCTTTCTGTATCAAAGTTCCAAATTCTCATAGCCGTAGGCACCCCTGGGAATTCTGTCTAGAGACTGTTGAGAAAATTTAATGGATTCTGATTAATAAAACGATTGATTACCTGTCAACAAATATAAATTTTGAATCCAACAGCTGAGCAAGATTGTGGTGCGGCACGCTCATAATGGTTTATCTAGTGATTTTGTCATCCTGACTAGTTGGCTCGTAACATGTTATGTAGTTCTCTTTTGTTAAATGGCTATCACAATCAATCTTGCTCGAATCTTTGTTGATGGATAATTGTCTGTGCATTAGTTTAAAAGTGCTCGAATCTTTGGGTGCATAAAAGTGGTTGTTTGTTCTCCTGTAGAATCAAGTTGTTCCTTTCTTTAAGCCATGAAGGATTGGAATATAAATGTGGAAGAGGATTCCTCTGAAGAAGAGAGTGTAATGGAAGGAAAAAAACATATAAACAACTTCCCCCTTTTATGGAATGCTTTTGGTCACTCCAAAGCAAAGGTTATATTTGATGCTTGCAATTTAAACCAACCCAGTCTTCCTTTCGTGGTGGTCAACCCATTTGATTAGGATTGTGCTGAATTTTTGTTGTCGGGTTAGCATAGAGGAAGAATAGATTTGGTATAGGGTACAAGGTTGGGTACTAATATATCTCATTTACTCTTTTCTTTTCCGAAACAAAGTAATTTTTAGTTGTTTTTTTTTTCTCTTTTGTTTATTTTATTGATTAGGTTGTATATAGTGGAGGGAAGAACATAGAAACTGCCACGATGACAATTGATAAAGGAGCATGAACTGCACTAGCTTGAAGAAGCTGAAATTGATGCCATTTTTTGCTGACATTGAAGCGGAGAAGGCAGCAGCAGGGGCCAAAGGCTGCAGTAGGGGCCAGAGGCTGCAAAGAAAGTCCCTGCAAAAGAGACCCAGCTCTGTTGCATTCTCATGTTTCGTCTGCACCTTCCTGGTGAATTTATCTTTTGTCTGTAACTGAGATCTGATTTCTAGGTTTATCATGACTTGAGTTAGATACTTCTCTTCAAATCTCTCTCTCCCCCCCACCCCACTGCCTAGTGTCTAGTGAAATTATTGAACAGTAGTTAGGAGATGCTGAAGAGTAGTTAATTCTGGGGGCGAGCTATATTGCCTAGAAAAGAAAAATGGAAGGGACCACAAAGGCTAGCATGCAGTGACAGTCCTGTAAAATTGCATTTACATAAACACAAAATTCCCAAGCAATGGATAGTGCTTTTGTTCTATTTGAAAGTCGGGGTACACCCTGTTATGCTCCTATACTACTCTTGAATCTGAAACATGAAGTAGGTGTTGTATCCAATCACTAGAAACAACATCAGTTTAGGAATTATCAAAGCCGCTCTCCAAAGTCCAGAGAAGTCTACCTCAAGTTGTGTCTGCTAGAAATTTTCACCCAACATCCGGTGCAAGTTCTCATCATTGGCCTACAATCTGTTCATATCAAAATCCAACTAGTGATGCCCCAAATAATATACGATCTCTATCAAATTGCTTGACACTGCCGGAAGGTATCAAATTTGGCAAGGCGCAAGTTGCTTCTTTCTTTTTTTCTTCACAAGGCTGGCTATCTTAGAAAATTTATGGCCATTATTCATCTCCTATGATTTCTCTTTTAGCCAATACTTAAAGGTTGCATTTAAATATTGAGTTTAATTAAGTTCTTTATAAATAATAATGAGTTGAGATTGTAGAGTAAGTTTTGTAGAGCCTACTTAAAATAAATTTAGATGTATTTAAATGTTAAAATGAGTTTAAATAGTGGGTCTCACGTATAAAAAAAAATTTAGTTAAGATGAATTTAATAATTTGAGAGTTTAGTATTTAGATGTTAGATTTAATTTAAAATTAGAATAAATTAAGTTGATCTCAGTGCAATCTATCAACTAATCTGGCCTTAATTTTTAAGAAGTTTTAATTTTAAATTTTTTTATAAGTCAAATCTTATAGGATGGACTTGCAAGCAGTAGCCTGGTGACATCTGCACCCATTTTGTGTGGTGCCATGTTGTGGGTCGATGCGCATGACATTCAAAAGTTACATCAAAAGGGTAGGTTTGCCGTCGTATTCATTTGCTACCCAACCCCTCTTTCTAGAACACATAAAAAAATTAAGCAGTTAGCAGTTAGCTCGTGACTTAAATATATACTAAAAAAAGGTCGAAGTGGTCATCCAAATTTCCAGGTTAGCTCTTCATTATTCCAACAAACATCATGCAACCACCAAACAAATGTTCAACCCAATTAAGATTGTGGTCACAAAAGACGACCAGAATGAAATTCTTAATAGCTGAATTACCTGTCTTCAAGCCTTCAACTGCTCTTTAAATGCATGTGCTTTGTTTTGACTTTTCTGAAATACAGGAAGCAATCACAGAGTAAACTTCTCAAGCAAGAAAGAAAGAGTCTTTGAAAATTACACTAAAATCTCATCCTACGACGTGCATGGCTATGACTACTGCGTATTTAATTAATCAAAGATTACCCAATAAGAATATAATTTACTAAGCACTACGTATCAGCAAGACTTTTCTCAGCCTTTCCCTAAC
This sequence comes from Juglans microcarpa x Juglans regia, assembly GCF_004785595.1. Classification (NCBI taxonomy): domain Eukaryota; kingdom Viridiplantae; phylum Streptophyta; class Magnoliopsida; order Fagales; family Juglandaceae; genus Juglans; species Juglans microcarpa x Juglans regia. Next base: position 23,390,604 of record NC_054599.1, on the reverse strand, counting down.
TATTACGTTTGTTCATTCGTTGTTCCAATAATACTTCAAGAAATTTACGTACGTTGAAATCTTCAAACATAACCAGCTAGCCGCGTGCGTGACTATATGTGCTCTTGTATTGGTTAATTAAAGTCTAATGCAGCATGATGAGGTAGAATGCCTCCATTTTTTTTTTTTTTTTTGTTGATATCTTTCAAGCAAAGAAGATCTTAATTTGGTCACTTGATCTACTTGGCTTCCTTCTTTTTCATGAAATCAAACACAGTAGTCAAGGGCATGCAGCTTGTGGCAATTGGAGATCACCTTTTTGGGTTTTCTTTTTGGATTGGACATTTTAAATCTAACATACTACTGTTTAGATTAGATGGTTAATTTTCAACTCAAGTACTCGTGGTTTCCTCCAAATCTTCTTTAAGATCAGATCACCGGTTTAAGGAAAGCTAACCCAAGTGAGTTTGCTGCTATTAAATGTGTTTGGAGGACAAGATGAATTTAGATTGATGTATTTATAAAAAGTTGAAAAAAGTTACGTGTCACATGTGTAAAGAAATGTTGAATTGAAAAAGATTATAAGTTCTACGTGTAAATAGGTTTTGAGTTGACATGAGTTTAATAATTTGAGAGTTGGATATTTAGATGTTAGACGTAAGTTAAAATTAGGCTGAATTAAATTGAATTCAGATAAGTTTAACAACCAAACGGAACCAAAAAAAATAATTTAGCGGTTTTAAAAAGTAAATTTGCAAACTAATATAATTTTAAATGGTATATCTGATGTAAAATTATTTTGATTGTAAAATAAATTTAAAATATGTATCATATAAAATTATGATAATTTATAAATTTATTTTATAAAATCTACTCATATACACTTCTTTAAAAGAAACATTAGATGGAAGATGTAGTAGTTGGTGGCGAGGTGCATTCTTCATGATGAGTACTGATAGGGTGGATTTGCATTAATTATCCAACATTGGATTTAGTTAGCAGTCAAGCTCTCATCATAGTTTTTTTCCACGTGGAGTCGCATTGATAGAATATTATTTTTGAAGATCGTGATGTATCAGTTATATATTTTTTATAAGATATAAAATAATGATTTATGAAAATAAAATTTTTTTATTTTTAAAATTATAAATTGAGATAAAAATTAAAAATTAATTAAATTAAATTATTTATTATATTTTATATAATTTTTTTAAAAAATTATAATAATTAAATAAAATGAGATTAAATAAATTAAAATCAACTTTAAATCCACACGAACGAGTCACTAGTCACCTACAAATTTTCTTATTCCTTTTTTTTTTTAATTTTAATAAGAAAAATCTTTTCCTCCTTTTTTCAGTTTTAAACAGAAAATCTCTCCATGCACTTCATTGCACACGAAGACACCATGTGATCTCATGATTCCAATGATCGGCTCGTACATTCCTGATGATCAGAATAATAAACGCAGTGAACGGCTAAAGATTTTGTATCAAAATCCCATCATATAACATCATGAGATCAATTTACGTTTCTACTATTCTACTACCTTTCTATTACTCTTTTTAATTTTTAATTTTAAAAAAATTTTTATTTTACTTAATAATTAAAAAAGTGACTATTAATAAATTATATATTTTTTAAATTTTTTCTTAATAATTAAAGATATTAAAAAAATATTTTAAAAATTATATTAAAAATAATAAAATGGTGATAGAAGGGTGATAAGTCTATCATGACCTATGATCAATATTAGGGAAGGATAGGACAGGGAAGGTTCAAGTTAGGGAAAATCTTGTATACCGTCCAAAGTGTACCGTTCTAGTGTACCGTTGTAAAAAAATTTTTTTTATATTTTTTTTTACTTAGTGATTAAGGAAGTAATTTTAAGTATATTGGTGTATTTTTTATTTTTTAAAAATATTTAAATATATTAAAAAATATAAAAATAAAAAAAAACTAAAAAGTAACAAGCGGTAGAAACGAGCGGTGCTACTCAAGCGGCAGAGTAGCACCGCTCTTCAAGTTATTAGTGAGAATGAGCAGTGCTACAGTCACCAAAATAGTGTCCCGAATACAGTCACGAATAGTGCATTTTAGTTTTTCATTTTTCATTTTTTTTATGTATTTTTTTAATCATCATAAATATTTTTAAAAAAATAAAAAATTTACAACATCATTAAAAAATATTTCTTTAAATTTAAAAATTTTAAATTAAAAAAAAAAAAAAAAAAGAAAAAAAAAAGACTCATTCGGGACACAAATTGCGGTCCCAAAGCATTTCTGTAGTGAGAATACTGCTGGGGTCCAACAATTACAGATAGAGAGAGAGAGAGGTTGACCCTTATGGGGAGGACTGAGGAGGGACTTTGGGATGCATCGCCTAACAACAGTACATTAAGGATTTATACTTGGAATGTCACTGAAGTTATTTGAATTAATATGTTTTATTAGATTTTAAAAAAGAAATAAAAAATATTAAATATTATTTAAATATTTTTTTTAAATCTGAAAAAATAGTATTATTTTTTATATTTTATTTGAAAGTTTAGAAAAATTATAATCATTAGTTAATTGATTAAGTAAAAAGTTAAAAATTTAAGATCGAAACTGTTTTGCATTTAAATGATATTTGAAAATAAAATATTTGAAAATATTTGAAGATAATTATATTCCCAAACGGATTCAAACACATCACAGCCACACATGACCCACTTTTATCTTCCATGATCTTAGCCTTTTGGGTTTCTTCCTCTTATCAATTATCCCATATACTACTCCCTCACCAAACGAAGCTCCTACACTGCTCAAAGGGGTGGGCCAAAATTTCAAGAAATGTTAAAAATAAATATTCAAGATAGTATAAAACTTTGTTTTCCCCCCCAAAAAACTTTATATATATATATATATATATATTTCCTTTCAATAGTAAATGTTCCAATTCCATCCCTCACTCCCCCATATATTACAATAATCCTATAATATTCAAACCGGTATTAAGGAATAATGTTATATACAGACCTAGAATGTATAAATATCGTATAGTCATTTTGAAAAAGAGTATAGTCTACTATTAAAAAATTAATTTCCTTTCATGTAGGTTTCGTATTTAATTATTTTTTTTAAAATGATTGCACGGTACTTACACACTCACTACTGTAATTATTATATTTTTCTATATTAAAATAGGTTTCAACAAATTAAGGAGTGCAGTTTTGGATGCCCGGCGGGTTACAATAATCCTTGCACATTAATTTTCCATATATAATAATGTTGGGTTTGCACAATTTTCAAATTTGTCATCTATATATCAAAATCTTAAAATTATTTTAAAATATAATTGAGAGTTTGAACCCTTTGAATAATTAAGATCCCTTGCCTATTGTAGGAATCCAAAAGAAACCAAGACTAGGACCCACCATTAAGATCGTGCATGTGATGACGTTGGTGAAGGTTGAAGCTATTAAAAATCAGGATAAATGTGACCAATTATTTAAGATAAAAAATGATTATTTTATATTAAAATGAATTAATTATTATCGCAAATAGTCATTTTTACAATAATTAATCACAAATAATTATTTTTCTTGTATTGAAACAAATCGATGCTCTCTCTATTTTTTTTTTGAAGTAATAGTTTTAAGAACAAATAAACATATGTAGTACTATTAAAAAAATTATTTATTTATGATCAGTTATTTTTTATCAAAATAAATTTATTTTTATGATAAATTATTTGGAATGATAACGAATATTTAAATCTTCTATCTTTTAAATCATGTTTGGATAGTGAGAATATTTGAGAAGTATTGAGAATATTTATGAATAGTAGTAAAAAAGTAATAATAAAATAATAAATAATAAGTAAAAAATAATAAATAATAAAAAAATAGATAAAAAATAATAATAAAATAAAAAATAATGATAAAAATATTTAAGATATTCTTAATACCCAAACGTAACATGACCAAAGATAGGAAAAATATCTTATAGAATCTTCTAATGCTCTACCTAACACCTTTGAAAAAGGTGGAGGGGATGAAAAGTACCTCTTTTTTATACGTGGGAAGAGCCATTGGCCATTGCTATATACATCACATGAGCTCGCTCGATCCTTGTCCTTTTGCCCATGCCCATATATCTCTGGGATATTTTCTTTTCACTCACTGTTTTATTTTCTTCTTAGATATATATAATTTCTGCATATATCCATCTTATCTTCAAAAACTGCTATAATATAATATGCTTATTGGCTGATGATCTAATTGAGCCGAAACTACCTAAATCTGCATGCATGTCTAGCAAGCATATATAGTAAAGAAAATCAATGGTGGAAGATGCAGGAGTTTTTGGATATTGGTGGGTAATGGTGATCTTTCCGAGCCCTGCCATTTTGAATAGTTCCATAATTTCCATTTATTAATTGTAGAAATTAACTATGTTTGAAAGCTATATATTATATACTTGTGTTTCTGGATTAAAACATGCATGCAAACTTTTAATTCTAGGGTATAATAATTTGAATTTTATATAATTTTTCTAAGCAAACTTCCAAATTCATAACTAATTTTTTTCCCTTAAGTATCGCTTGGCAATCTTCAATTCTTCTGGGCTAGCTGTTTGTAACCTCTTGTGAAAGGAATACCGAATAATGGACTGAATTATTTAATATATCTGACCATATATTGTATAAGAAAAATTAACGTACAAGCTTATTTGCTGTCAGTTATTTTTACCACAAAATAAGTCAATTTTCATCATAAATAGTCATTTTTATTGCAAATAACTACGTTAAAGAAACTATACTAGGAACGAAATAAAGTTCATCAAATCAATAAAACTAAGCTAGCTAGCATTTCATCTTGATTCACAGTTTTTCTCTATGGCATTCTTGACGCATTGAAAATTGTTGATCAGCTTGATATATATTCTCAAGAATATATATATAGGGTTACATGTATATATATATATATATATATATATATATATATATAAGCAAGTGCAAGGTTAATTTGTTGGCTCATGGCCGCTTTGATAATTAATGTTAAGGACTTGGAAGGTTGGTATATAGGGGATGGGACCATGCACGGAGATTAGTTGCCAGTTTCTTCACACTTTTCATATATATATATATATATATATATATATATATATATATATGCCGTATATTCTTAGATCTGCTTTTATTATAATTTGGAAAAGATTGGTTACCCACCACTCCATCTTTCCCTTATTTCTCCTCCTCTCACTGCTTATCCACATGATGCCATTACCTTCAAGTTTATAAAATCCAACCGTCTTTCCAAAAAGATAAAACCCTAAAGAATCTGATCAAATGTTCTTTTTTGTTTTTGTTTTCTTTCGACAGAGATAAAAAAAAAAAAAAAAAAAAAAAAAAAAAAAAAAAAACTAGGAAAGAGGCCGTGGAATCCCATGTATCGCATGAATAAAACCATGCATATATGATAATTTATTCATCAAAAATAAAATCTGATCATACTATACATCAAAGAGAAACATATATGTTTTTCATGTAAATTTGTACGTACCATATTAATCTTTCTAAAAGGGGATAAGATCGAACGTCTTGTATTTCAAAAAATATATATAAAATAAATAAAATCCTTCCCTCTCTCCCACTAAAGAGCCCGTTCTTAGATTGTTAAAAACTCTTCATCTCTACCTGCTCGATCGTAGACTCGTAGTAAGTAGCAACAAACAATTACATCACCCTTTTGAAGAAAGCATGGTCTGGAAGGGGCCTGAAAACTCCAACTTTTGACTGGAAAAATAAAAGGGCAAAGGGAAATATTAAACAGATGGAAACAAAGTCTTTCGAAATTTAAAAAAAAAAAAAAATCAACGAACGTACATGATGATTCCAATAAGTGGAAAACATTCACCAATAATGTTCAACTCATGTAATAATGGTACTGTATGATCACTATTCATTACTAATTATACAAATTAGAGAAGAGAGAAAGCTAGACATGTTGTTTCACTCCAATCTGTTGAGTTAAATAATTCAAACCAAGTTCCATCTCATTTCGTTTCCAAGCTTCTGTAGTCCAACACTGCGCTTTTCATCCCCAAGAAATCATAACCAGGAGCAGTACTGCTACCACTGGTACTGCTACCAATAGTAGAAATCCTGCAACTGCAATCCTTACCATTCTGCAATCCCGAGCTGCAAGCAAAACATAGACTCACTACACCAGTCTTCTCCAATGGCTCATTCTGGTTTTGGTAAGGAGGGCAAATCGTAAGCTCAAGGTTCAAGTCCGGACACCGTTCTTGAAGTACTACTGATCTTTTTATGTCCTTCTCCCCAACCCCACTTTTTTCTTCTTCTTTGACTGCAGAGGCAGCAAAAGATATGGTGGTTTCATCCTGAGTAGCCTCGTTGATTGGCCTGTGAGTTGCAGGGTCAATTCCTCTGTTCAGAAGTTTTCTTCTTATATGGGTGTTCCAGTAGTTCTTTATCTCATTATCTGTTCTCCCTGGTAATCTCCCTGCTATCAGGGACCACCTACAGCAAAATTCAAGAAACCTCATTGATGCTAATAATTAATATAACATTTTATAAAGAAACAAAAAATCTAAGTTTTTTTTCTATGATATTAGACACATGCATGTATAAGCTGATTGAATATGTTAAGACTCACTTGTTACCAAGAAGGTTATGGAGTTTGATGATGAGCTCGTCTTCTTCTTCAGTGAAGTTGCCACGTTTGAGGTCGGGACGGAGATAGTTAATCCAGCGGAGCCGGCAACTTTTGCCACATCGGAGAAGGCCAGCGGCTTTAGGGAGTGAGCGCCAGCACCCCTCGCCGTGAGCTCGGATATATGCGATAAGACGATCATCTTCTTCTTTGGTCCATGCTCCTTTGTTTGTGTGAGCTTTCTCGCAGCAAGGAGACCTTCCCATTTGAGTGTATCAATTACCGATAAGAGTAGAAGTAGTACTAGTGCTGCTTGGATTTACAAAAATGGAGTTATATTTTTCCTGCTTCTCTAGGCCGCGCGCGCTTTATGCAGGGAGCTCAGCATGGCTTTATTATATGTGAGCTTTTTTATTCACAGAGAGAGAGAGAGAGAGAGAGAGAGAGAGAGAGAGGGAGAGTGAGAGTGAGAGAAGTGACCCTAATTGCTTCTAGATCATGTGAGTTGGTGAGACAGGTTAGAGGGAGTGGCTGGTGGCCCTCTCTCTTGATAATATACATTAGCATCATCATATATATAATAAGTTAAAAGGAAAATTAATATAGGTTACCTTCGGGTAGGTGTAAAGTAAGGTATATTAAAGTATGGGCAAGACAAGGTGTGTGATATCAGCTGGCCGGCCTTCTCCTTTTTCTGTCTCTGGACAGCTTCAGAAAAATTATACTAGTTTTATCTCATGAGCTTCTCTAACTCAGTACTAGACATGAACATGTACCATAATATATGTACAACTTATATTTTATCATGTTGTTGGAACTATCACCCATATTTAGGGTTTTTAAAGTAAAGGTGTACCCTAATTTTTCTTTGCTTGGCCAATTAAACCTTGTTCCTTACAGCTAAATATGAAGATTTCACTTCACTCCTTTGTTTTTAGATATTTATGGTTTGTAGATTATCTGCCATCACTCAGATAGCACACCTTAAAAAAAATTCAGGAGACGAATGTAATGAGTTGGATTCATGTTATGGTACCAAGGAAATATCTAATCTTGTCAGTTTTGGTTGGTTAGTTGCAGTGGACATGATCTAAGGAAAGGATTGTCCCAATGCATGGTTTATATATCTATACCTGTGCTTTAGTATATGGATGGTAGTTGTGGATCTTTATTCTATTGGTAGACTATCATGTATGAGAGAGAGAGAGAGAGAGAGAGAGAGAGAGAGGCTGGGGGGGGGACAGAGTGTTTCTAGAAGAGTTGGAGGTTGGGTAAGGGAGCTGGATGATGAAAGAAAAGGGGAGATCTAGGGAAAAGATAGATCGATAGTGAGTGTGGTTGTTGTTGTTGTTTGTGGGCTTTGGTTCACCTTCCTCTTTTCTTTTATTTTCTCGCTGCCAACCTTGTGGTGTAAGTTTCGGCCGCAATAGTAGGGTAGTAGGGTTAGGGATGCAGAGGTCGATTCATCTTTTTGTTGTTATCTCCCTCCAATGTGTGGTGCTATTTGTTACCCACCACCACCACCACAATATGGATTCTCCCCCGTCTCTCTCTCTCTCTCTCTCTCTCTCTCTCTCATCATGAAGATCAAGTGGATGTAAGAGCTTTGGATCACGGGCATAAGTTTTCAAAGAGGGAGATGCATGGCCACTTGTAAAATTTATTGGAGTGATCATGTATATAACAAGCCTCGTTTGTTTTTAATTTCTGTCAATTCATTTTATCTAATCATTATAATTTTTTTAAATTTTTACATAAAATAAAATAAATAATTCTACTTTTTCAAATCTAAAAATAAAAATAATATTAAAAAATATATTTTAACGATATTTTATTTAACTTTTAACTTTAATTTCAACTTATCTCATCTCATTTATGAAAACAAACGAGACAAGTTAATTATTCTATCCTAATTCCAATATTACACTGTTTTTAATGCCATTACCCCCATCAAGTACTATATATTCGGTCAATTCTCATTTTCTAAACAATAGATAATACCACACCAACATAGTAAATTGGAGTAATTAGAAAGAGTGTAATATAATATATATATATATATATATATATATATATATTTATATATATTCCATTATTTAACCCTTTCCTTACCATCCTTGCATCTAAGGACGTTGCACGCTTACTTTGCTTTCAAAACATCAATAAATAAACAACACTTGTCATCAAAGTTAGGAAAAAGTAATTTGTTTGATTTTGAAATTTATATATAATAAAAACTACTTGGGGAAACAATGGACAAGAAAGATCATATGAATAGGAATATTAATTAATCGTACGTGCCTCTACTCTCTACTCTCTCTTGTTTCAATCGCATGGGGCACTAATCGTCACGATCGGTGAGGTCGCTTTACTGCTAGTTGTTAGCATAATGAACTTATCTTAACCGATCTTCCCTAAAACATGAGCAAAAAAGGAAAAAAAAAAAAAAAAAACACATACACACACACACATTAAAAATCCACATATGAATCAAAACTTCAAAATGTGGCAAAAAGAATGAAAATCGTCATAACGTGGTTGGTTAGGCTCAGTGATCTGAAATGCATAGTGATAGGCAGAACATGCAGCAGCTCGTGAAAATTGTGTGCTTGGGTACGGAACCAAGCTTGTAGGGTTGTCCTAAAAACCTTTACCTAATTCTTCGGCTGCCCTACCTATGTGGGGTACTATGGACCATTACACTCTGCCGATTCAATGCCCCAACACAGTGGATAGAGCCTGAAAAATGGACTCTCCTCTGGTCCCAGTCTCTTTAACCTATAGAGCTCTTTCTTTGTATCCATCATTTCTTCCTTGTTTCCCTTGTCTTCAATTTATGTCAAGAATGATGCATTAAAACCCAACTAGAGAACATTGTTTGGTGAGAAAGATTGTTGAAGGTTTCTTGCAGAGCTGATAGGGAAAGAACACTACCTAATTCATTATAGAACCAACAAGATCTCTACCATACTCCACCAACACATTGATGAGGCATTTTTAAAGAGAGAATAATTCAGTTGTTCAATATCATATCACTACCAGGCATACTAAAAAAAGCCCACAGTCCCTCTTTTTTTTTTTTTTTTTTTTTTTTTTTTTTTTTTTTTATGCATACAGCAAGCTGTCTGTTTTGCACCCAAACCCCACATGCATGCAGATCTGAATTGTCAAAAAGACATCATTTTCCATTCTTATTTTGTAAGCCCTTCACAAAGATATTCCACTTCTCATTGATTGAACAGTTTAATAACGAAACCTTTCAAGAGGATGTGAAGAAAACTATTTAAATTGAGGACATTAATAGTTACTTCAGGGAGGTGAGAAAGTTCACTCTTATCTTTCTCCCTGTTCATCTGGCAGCCAAGCATTTAGTAAAGTCCTGGCCCATATTATTAGCAGATAAGAGGGGGGGGGGGGGGGGGGGGGGGGGGGAACATATAGCTTTCGTGTTGCATGTATCAAAAAACTAACTCAGTGCCACAGAATCATAGAGATAAAAACTGCAACGTGTGAGAAGATCAAATAAGGCATGTTCATTTCATTTTCTTGCGAACTTCATAGATGTAGCTCAAGATCACCACAGCAGCAGCCACCGCAACTCCAACAGCCCCTTGCGCTAGTATTGTGCTCTCTTTTGCAATTGCCTTGGAACCAGGGGAACTTGGAGCAAACCCGAGCTCTGATAGTTTCTTATGTGATTCTGCATAATCTCTAAAGAATGCATCCTCGTCCTGCATAATAAGTGAAATTGAGCAGCAAATAGAAGAAACATCATATCAAATTTAATAAACCAATGAAAAGGGGGTGACCTATACGGCCGTGTATACATCATCACTCTTAAAAAATCACAGAAGTCGCTCATATATGATTCAATTTTGCCCAGATTTGGAAGTTGGGCATTTGCCTCAAATTGCCCTGCCCAAGAACCAGCACAAATAGAACCTACCCATACAATGAGCAACCTTTGACTCATTTGGATTATAGGATCAGACCAGTGTTTAGTTTAGAGATGGACTAAATTGATTATTTCAAGGCAAAGAAAAAGGCAGAACCAACATCTAAGTCCCATTAAATGTTTAAAAAAAAAAATTTCCAAGTGTTTTTTTTTTTTTGGTTAAGAAAAGTTTTATTGGAATAGGCCCCAGGATCATGTCTGCCATATCAAAGTCTTGCTCCAAACCCAACCATTTGGTAAAAGGTTGGTGAGAAGCGATTAATAAAAGTGACACATTTAATCTATAACTCAACCTGAATCTAATTTTTTTTTCCCATCAAACTTGCATTGAATTAAAAAATAGAATACAAGAGGAGAGGGTAAGGGACCCTGACAAAATCCCCTTCACAGAAATTGCAGTGAATACAATAGGAAATAAAATAAAAACAGGCAATGGGACCAATAAATTGGACCCAAACCCAGGGGACCGCTGCAATAGCAATGTGGTTTTGATCTACATCCATGAAAGCAGCACTGCAACCATCTAATCTGGAGTTGTAGACAAAGGTCTTCACATCTTTTTCTTCTAGATTCTCGGCTAGGGAAAGCCATAACATAGTCGGATAGCTAGAATCAAACAGTCTGAGTCGTTGGCAGTCTTTCAAAGGTACACGCGGTGGAGCCGACGTCTGTGCTACACGCGCCGGTGCGGACAGAGCCTAGGGACTGGGGTCCGAAGGATCTAGAGGTGGGCAGTCCAGTTGTGCCACACGTGTGGTGGTAGGAGGCCAGAAAACGCGGCAACACGTAAGAAAGCCTCACGACTTTGGCGGCGCGTGTGGATCACACAACGATCGTTTGGCGGCTCCTCCACCAGGTTTTTGAAGATCGGCAGCTGGTGAACGCAGTGGCAGGGCCGTGTGGCATTTCGTCGGCCGAAAAGCTACAACATATCGGACATGTCCGATCTAGTGGGAAAAGAAAAGGAAAAAACCAAAGGAAAACTGGCAACATGCCGGAGAAACAAACCGGAAAACAAACTAAGTAGAAGTTGAGGAGAAGGAGAGGGATCACTTCTCCCTCCCTTCCGGTGAGGGTTTACGGTGTGGGAAGATTTCAAAGGGTGAGAGAGAGAGAGAGAGAGAGAGAGAGGCTTCTTTTTTTTTTTTCCCTTCACAACCTGAATCTACTTGAATCAAGTGAGTACTCAGTAGCAAAGTTTTGAATACCGTTTCGATTAAGGTACTGGAACGAAATACTTCGGTACCAGTACCGTTTCAGGATAGTCTATATATAGATAAATTAATTATATATGTATAAATTATATTTCAAAATAACATCAATGCAAGTCTTAAAAAGTTGGAACACATATTTATAAAACTTAATAATACTTGTAAGTTCTCAATCCAACTATTAAAAAAAATAATCACACATCTTCATCACGAAAAGGGAAGTAGGAATTTGATTTTCAATCCTCGAGAAAAGGGGATTAAAAAAAGTTAAGAAAATAGTTTTTAGATGTGAGAATTGGATTGAAAATTACGAAAATATACTGAAAATACAAAAATACAAAATTTCAGCTGGCACACTGAAAACCTGCCAGTACACCAAAAACCAGCCGGTATTAATCAAAACGCACCGAAATGGCTGGTATTTGACCCAGTACGAAACACCTATCTCCCCCGTGCTCGTCACTAGTCCAGCACGGTAAATACCAGTCGTACCGGCTGGTACGGCATGATATTCAAAACCTTGCTCAATAGGCAAGTCGGAATTTTTCAGGGCATGGGTGACCCATATTTGATTAATCTATGAAGGCAGGCCTAAGCTCTATAATGCCAAGTACATAATGAACACCAATATATGATGACATCAGGAAAAACAGGCAATGATAAACTCCAATGCAATTTTAAGTAGCAGGATGGTACCATGATAAATGTAAACACCTATCTATATTTCCAATCATAAAGATAACCTGGGTAACAATTGTATATTGGTTACTGAATTGAAACAAGAAAATTACCTTTGCATACAGCTCAACATAATGACGGAACTTAGGATCATCCAATAAAGCCTTGTCAGTTGGAAGTTGCAACAGACCCTCTGATTCCCCCTCCAAAAGTTCCCTGATATCAAGAGTAACTATGAATGGGCAACAGAAAATCAACAGCTCTCGAAAACACCTATAAGAAGGTGAAGACAAAATTTGCAAGCCCTAGTTGAAGTCATACACAAAATATGAGTTATCAAACTTCAGGGGCTCCTTAGTCCAAGGACCATCAAAACCTGATCTCTCTGGATGTGCCCTTCCCTGTTGCAACAGATAAAATGAAATGGCATAATCATGTGTTTATATTACCAAAGCAAACAATAAAAAGATGGAAACATGAGGAAAGAACTACCAAAGTGTGGCCCCCAGATAGTGCAACAATATCCTTGTCAGACAGACCCATCCGGTAAAAGATGTCCTTGAGATGTGGTGCACCTACAACCAATTGTCACGGAAAAAATAAACTCCAGTGTGTTTTGCAACCCTATATTCCACACGTGCAAGCACACAGCAAACTTCTCATCAGGCTCCATCACAATAAACTTAACTTAATCAAATGACAGAGGCTTGGAGAGAGGGGGCAATAATAGCAGCTAATGGCCACTCTACAACTTAATAGAGTGAATCTGACCACTTTACAACGCTATTGAGTTGCTACACATTTAGGCTCTCAGGTGCTATCTTCTCCCCATGAGCTAGAAAACCATATTGTGCACTATTATGAGACCCTTCTCTCAGAAACAGCTTCTTGGAGGCCGAAGCTTGATGCCTTGTCTTTTGAAGCAATTAACTCTCAAAGTGTGACTGTTTTGGAAAGACCTTTTGATGAAGAAGAGATCTACAAGGTTATCTCTAGGATGGCTAAGGATAAAGCACCAAGCCCGGATGGTTTTTCTATGGGTTTCTTTCAAACTTATTGGGACATAGTGAAAGGTGATGTTTTGCAAGTCTTTAGTGAATTTCACTCTTTTCAAAAGTTTGAAAAATCCTTTAATGCGACGTTCATTGCTCTCATTCCTAAGAAACATGGGGCTTCAATTATTGAGGATTTTCGCCCTATAAGCCTGGTTAGTGGTTTTTACAAGATTATTTCGAAGGTTCTAGCCAACAAGTTAAGCCCTGTGCTGGAACATATTATCTCCAAGCCTCAGAACGCATTTATCCGTGGGAGACAAATTCTTGATTCGGTGCTTATTGCAAATGAATGCTTGAATCATAGACTGCGTGAGGGAGGTTTAGGTATTCTTTACAAGCTTGACATGGAAAAAGCGTATGATCATGTGAACTGAGAATTCCTCCTATACCTGCTTGAGAGGTGTGGCTTTGGGGATAGGTGGATTTCCTGGATACGTCATTGTATTTCAACCGCCCAGTTCTCAATTCTAGTTAATGGTACACCGGCTGGTTTTTTTTTTAGTTCTCAGGGTTTACGGCAGGGAGATCCTCTTTCTCCTCTTTTGTTTGTTATAGTTATGGAGGCTTTAAGTCGGATGGTGCAAGCCACTGTTGGTGGAGGTTTCTTATCTGGTTTTCAGGCGGGCATTGGATCTGATGGCCCTATTACCATTTCACACCATCTTTTTGTAGATGACACCTAAGTCTTTTGTGAAGCGGATGATAGCCAGATCCAAACCTTACGAGCATTGTTACTTTGTTTTGAAGCAGTGTCAGGGCTTAAAGTGAATCTTTGTAAGTTCGAGATGGTTCCGATGGGTGCAGTCTCAAATATCCTTAGTTTAGCAAGCCTTTTGGATTGTAAGGTGTCCTCTTTACCAATGAAATATTTGGGTCTTCCGCTTGATGCAACTTTCAAGGCAAGAGCTATATGGGATGGGGTGGTAGAAAAGATAGAAAAAATGTTGGCTGGTTGGAAACGGGTGTATTTATCAAAAATGGGTTGTCTTACTCTTATCAAGAGTACCCTTACTAACCTTCCCACATATTTCTTATCTCTGTTTCCTATGCCTGCAGGGGTGGTGAATAGGATCGAGAAACTCTTTAGGGCATTCTCATGGGGAGGGTTTTTGGGAGGAGAAGAAGTTTCATTTGGTTAGTTGAAAGACAGTATGTGCCACAGTTGTATATGGGGGGTTGGGAATGTGTAATTTGAAAACTTTTAATAAAGCTTTATTGGGGAAATGGCTATGGAGATATCACTCGGAGGGAGGATCATTGTGGAAGGAGATTATAGTCGCTAGATATGGTGCTGCTTGGGGTGGTTGGTGTTCCAATAAAATGAGAGGGGGGTATGGTGTGGGTTTATGGAAGTTTATAAGGAAGGGGCTGACCTTGCTTCGAAAAACAGATTCATTTTGTAGCCAGTGAGGGCAATCGTATCAGTTTTTGGCAGGACGTGTGGTGTGGTGATCACGCATTGGAAAGGGCTTTTCTGGCTCTCTATCGTATTGCAGCTAATAGGGAGGCTTCAATGGCGGATATGCGGTTATCTGTTCATGGTTCTCATCAGTGGAATATTCTGTTTAATAGGAATTTTCATGATTGGGAACTATCTATTGTCTCAAATTTTTTCAGTCTACTATATTCCATGAGGATTCCTCTGGCACAGTGTAATAGTTTGAAGTGGAGGTCTAATAATCACAAAAAATATACAGTTAAGGCGTATTATAACATTTTGGTTACACAAGACCATAATCCATTCCCTTGGAAGAATATTTGGAGGTCTCGTGTGCCTTCTAAAGTAGCCTTTTTTGTATGGAACGCCGCTCTTGGGAAGATCTTGACCACAGACAATCTGCAAAAGAGAGGATGTGTAGTGATGGATTGGTGTTGCATGTGTAAAAAGAATGGAGAATCTGTGGACCATCTCTTACTACATTGTGAGGTAACAAGGGTGTTGTGGGATGAAATCTTCCAAAGGGTTGATGTGGGTTATGCCTTTGAGGGTGGTGGAACTGTTGGGTTATTGGAGGAAGATGCAAGGCTATCAGCAAGTGGCAGCAGTGTGAAAGATGATCCCGTTGTGCATCATGTGGTGTATTTGGACGGAAAGGAATGCACGTTGCTTTGAAGATAAGGAACACACAATAATTGAGCTAAAGAATTTATTTCTCGACACCTTAATGCTTTGGTTTTCCGTTATTGTATTAAACGGGGACAATGTCCATGATTTCTTATCTTTAATTTATCGTCCTCAGAATGTTTTTAGGTGTTCTTCCATATACTTCCTTATATTTCACTCAAGATTTCACATCAAGAGTTCTTTGCAAATGAATTTGTAAGTCACTCAAGAATCATATAAAGAAAACAACTAATTCATAATTTTTCTTCATTTTTTTTTATAAGTAAAAAAAAAAATGTTTTTTTCTTCATACAAATGCTTTTTTGGGTTAAAGTCGTTGAGTATTGTTTAAGTATTGGACAGACCGACCTTGTTTAGCATCTGGAAGTCGCCCTTCCTTGGGACAAACATTTGAATCCTAAAAAAATGACAAATTGTCAATGCAAAGAAATGAATGTGTAATAAGCTATATTCTAAAATATGCCACAAAATACCTTCCTGCCAGGAACGAAGGAAATGGTTGGTCCTCCAGTGACCTCGACCGCAACAACACCAGCAAGCTGAAAACACAAGTTTTGATTACAAGTCAGTTCACTCTTGAGACTTACATAGCTCTATTTAGTTCTGATTTATCAAGAAACACATTTCCTCTCTTTCTAAGCTCTACATTGATATCTTCATCAGTTCTCCCAATCAATAAAGCATAGATTATAAGCAATATGAATTTTTCACCATCATCACCTGGTATAGATCTGCATATGTAATCTTTGGATGCTTAGACTTCACTTCCTCTAACATCAGAAAGAGAACACCCATCAATGTAAAGAACAAGAAATTTTCAAATCAATTTTTGGATACAACTTTCTAGAAAAGTTAACAGTTGAAAGGATTCCCATAACTTCAAATATAATCATTTGCATTCCAATTTTTTCAACAAGTTTTCTTTCTTCTAACATAGTTGTCTTAAGTACCTGTCTATAATAGAAGACATTTAAAAAGCTCAAGCTTGTAACTAGAAAGCTATATCCCAACATGTGCTTGTTAACGAGAACGATCAGCCTATCACTAAATGATGGGGAAACGTCAACTTATTATAAGTGACTTCCTTATGAAAGTAGATACAGCCTAGCCTTAAGGGCATGGTGATAACAAAAGAAATAGGCACCCGACATCCAAGCCTCTCTAAGGGTGGGTTTGGATACACAATCTCATCTCATCTCATCTTATCATTACAACTTTTCCAAATTTCTATACAAAAATATAATAAATAATTCAACTTTTTCAAATCCCAAAATAAAAATTATACTAAAAAATTATATTTAACAATATTTTATTCAATTTTCAAAAAAAATCTCATTTCATCTCATCTGAACTCTCTATCCAAACCCACCCTAATTCTATGAAGCTTATTAGAGAGTGATGCCACATGAGATTCCTAACCAGGGAGACAAGGCTAACTTTTCAATATGCTTCCAATTAATCTATCAAATAAATTAATCTAGGAACAAATTGTGGTATTTAAAGAAAAAAAAAAAAGCTTACCACACCAATCAATGGCTTTCTTCAATCCACTGTTAGAACCATGACTATACTCTTCCTCATTCCTAATTGACCCATTAGCTCCACCAGTTTTTGTCTTTGCATCATATGTGCCCGCATCATGCCACCTACAAAGGAGAAAATGCATATAAATACATAATGACAAATTATACACTAATCCCACAAAATAAGCGGGAACAACAAGTAAAAGATGGGATTTAAACTTAGGACTACCGCCTCTAATACTAGTATAAATTATCAATTCTCCCATAACCCTAAACTTTGAGGAAACTCGATCAGTATTGTAACAGATGAAACAGCTTATAAAATCATTAAACAAAATTATTTACAGAAAAACACATATATTTGCTTCATTCGAAGTAAAGAAAAATAAATAAAAATTATGACGAGAATTAGCCATCATCATTTCGATTGTTGACCCAACACAGCTACTTTAAATAACTCCTTTGATCCTTTTCTACTTTTAAACATAGTCTAAAACTAAGGCCTCGTTTGGATTTGAAACTTATTTTAACTTCTCTCATCATTACAACTTTTCCAAATTCTCATTCAAAATATAATAAACAATTTAACTTTTTCAAATCTCAAAACAATAATAATATTAAAAGTAATATTCTAATAATATTTTATTCAACTCATCTAAAATCATCTCAACTAATCTCTGAATCCAAACTAGGCCTAAATAAATTACTTGTCCTGTTTCTACTTCTTTTTTGGCCATAACCTAAGCTAAAACAGCTATATGCTTATCAATTATCATTTCCATTTTGCTTCGCTTCCTTGTCTCGCAATTTCTAGGCAAAATCAAACAGGAAAGCGCATAGAGAGAGAGAGAGAGAGAGAGAGAGAGTACGCCAATCGGAGCATGATGGGAGCGCAGTTCCTGGAGGCGATGAGGGCACGGAGATTGCGACGAGCCTTATCAATCTCCTTGAGGTACTCTGTGTCAACGACTGGTAACGCCATGTAAACCCTCTTCGCAATCTAGTCACCGACTCGCACTACAGCCAACGAGAGAGAGAGGGAGAGGGAGAGGGAGAGGGAGAGACGGATGAAGCAGATTACGATGATTGGTTAGGATTAGAAGCCGCGGCACAGTCCCCAAGGAGCAGAGGTTTTTGATGACCAATGATGTCACAACTCGAAACGACCTCTACGTGTCAATAATACAGAGCTACAAAATTGCAAAAAGACAGACCAATTTTTCCGATTCCCCCTCTCAGTATTAAGTAGAAAAATTTATTTTAGTGCCTAATTAAAAGAGAGATTAATTTTCAGTTTTCAAATACGACTTAAAATAGAAACGTGAAAATATTTCTAAACATTTGTCTATAAAGAAATGAGAAATATTTGCAGTTGTTGAACGCAATTCATCAGTTACTATTTATTTTTATATTCTTGTATTTATAATCTTATAAAATGTGAGAATAGTTTTTATAAAATGTGTTGATGATTTTCTTAAGGTCTGAAACGTGAAATAGTGAATAGTAATTGGTGAAAAGAATTTTTCTTTGCAAAACACATTTTTAAAAAAATTAAATAAATTTAAAATTTATATAAAAAAATTATTTTTTGAACGATAGGCTCCAAATTTTTTTAATAGAAATACGATTTTCCTAATGGGATTATTCGTGAAAAATCAAACTCATGGAGGTGTAAATCGCAATTGGGAATTATTAGTACAACCATGTACATGTAGAACAAACACATTCACATGGTATATAATATTTAAAAAAAAAAAGAAGAAAAAAAAATCCCCCAATAAAGAGGGAAAAATATTTTAAAAAGAAAAAACAAGAAGAGAGTAAGCTCATAGAGTCCTCCATTGTAGCTCGATCTGTATACGTCCATTCTTGGAGTCTATAAGATGGTACTTCTCGTTGATTCGTTTGTTGGAAACGACATCCGACAGATTGATATCGATGTAACCCAGTGATTCCTGTTTCAACATAAGAAACCATTCGTCTAAGAACAAAAACAAAACTAAAGAGGAAAAACTTCGTTTATATCGAAGAAAAGAGACGTGATAGCCATACAAAAAAAAAAAATGAATGTCATTTTATAAGACAATGCTTGTTATACTTGTAAAAAAAAAAGCAGCTGCAGCGCCAACCTTTGGATGCAGCAGGCCTATTCTCGATGAGCTGCTGCTGACAACCTCTACATGCATTCTGTCATTAATGGGAGGCTCCTCCAGCCTAAACGAGAACTCCTCTTCCCACCTTGGATCTCTGTTCTTCTTTACGTGCTGTACCAGAATAAGAAAAATGAGAATCATAATCCATAGATCCATGAGGCAGCAACCAACCCATATAGTTCGCGAGGTGAAAGTTATTAACTTGTAGGAACATTGCTTCACTTCAAAAACTAGAGAGGCAACATGAAACATAGTTGAACCATATGAACAAAAAATATATATAAATGGTCTGTTATCTTCATACCTTAGTCCTTTTCTCTTCTCCTCTGAAAAGAATCCGTACGTAGGGATTAGTGTGGTGCTTCCCTTCGACGTCTTGAGCTTCATGAACTATAACTACCAGCACCCCTCCACCAGCAGGAGTTCCCTCTGGCGCCTTCTGTACCGTCTTAGTTTCTTCGAAACCTTTTGTTAAGTCTTCCTCTTTGAAAGGCTTATATGTCAATTCCACCACAAGATGCCCACGTGATTTTTCATTTGAAACATTTGAAACATCGTTTAAGTCCATATTTTTAAGGAGGTCCAAAGTCACAACTTTTAGCTCCTCGGGGGATAGTTCTTTCAGAGGGACTACATTCATACCCATCTTGTCATGTTTGCCAACCTACGGAAAGTGAATATAAAGCTTCAGACGCATGGCATGAAACAGGAAAAACAACTTCTGTCCAAATATTTTTAATTGTTCACCTGCTCCCAATCATAGACACGAAGCTCTAAAGACTGGGTTTGTGGATCTTTAACAACGATATTGAACTCCTCATTCCATTCAGGGTTCAAGTTTTTGTGCTTCACAGTGGTCTTCTTTGCTGGAAGCTTATCGTCAG
Organism: Juglans microcarpa x Juglans regia; assembly: GCF_004785595.1. Classification (NCBI taxonomy): domain Eukaryota; kingdom Viridiplantae; phylum Streptophyta; class Magnoliopsida; order Fagales; family Juglandaceae; genus Juglans; species Juglans microcarpa x Juglans regia. Next base: position 23,370,379 of record NC_054599.1, on the reverse strand, counting down.
TGAGCTTCAGTTTCACATAAGGGTCTGATGCACCTAGAAGATCTTTCTTCTTTAGTTTCATGGCCCTCACTACCTTCACGTGGAGAATTCCGACTGGCCTTTTAAAGGCTCTTTAAAATTCCAATATTTTTGTTAGCCAAATCATATAATTGGCAATCCAAAGACATACAATCATAGAAAACAATGCAAAAACCTACTTTGCTGGATCCAAAATAGGCACTTCCAGGGTTTGGGGCCATAGATACATTTTTGAGACCTGATCTTTTATGAACTCCTGCAGAAAAATCACTTCTGAAACCGTTAAAACCATAGATGATAACAACTAGTACTTATTTTAGTAGCTGTGATGGATGAGCAAAATCTTCACTTGGCAGGCACAATGTCCACACATTCATCTATCTACGATATGAAACACAAATTCTCCATGCAAATAAGGAACTCGCCCCTGCTTTAGCGAAAGGAACTAGAAAATGTTGACACCAATTTTTATCCCAAGTACTGGGATCGCAAAAAGGAGAAGAAGAGGTCATGGGGAGGACTAAATGAAATGTATACCATAAGGTTTTGTACCTGGACAAACCTGTAGAGGCCAGGTATTGACATAAGATCAGCCCCAATAAGCTTTAGTCCAAAGTCAACATGTGGCTGCAAAATGAAGAAAACATAATCAGGAGAGAAGGATTCCTCACAGAGCATACGAATACAAATTGTGTTGGACCAAGATGATTCCAAATGGAAGACCCTCCTGGAAATCCAATTTCAGGATTTTCTGAGCCTACTCAAATGGATAGTTTAAAGCGTGGTAAAGGTAAGATTGATACATAGGAAGTGTTTCAAAACTACTATAAAAAAGGCACATTGGCTGAGTTAGAATGCTGCAAAGTACTAATAAAGTATTCTGATACCGACAAGCATATTGGATCTAATCTGATAAGGTTACTGTCTATTTAAGTATCCATGTAGTATCGACCAAAGGAAATATATGCGGACAACAGTAAATAACTATACCCATAATCAAGCTTTAAAAAAAAACTATAACTATAATCACAAACCTTGTCCATGAGAGACACATAGATTTTGGCAAAACAAGGAAAGCTTGGAACCAATGGCTTCAAGGTGATACGTGGTGCAGCAAACACTTGCAAATCCACCACCTGAAATCATCCCAACTGAACAATATTTAGAATCAGCTCCCTCCCTCCCTCCCTTTCTCTCATATCACAAAATCTTCCTTGCTGTGTAAAACAAACCAATCACCTGGACAGTTGCTTTCAACCCAAATGCTTTAACAGCAACAGTGATATTAGGATTTGCAGCCCATTTTATGAACGGTTCCATAATCAACTCCTTCTCATCAGTGATATAAACTTTCATGCCTGAAATAACAAAAGTTGCAGAAAGTTATACCATAAACACAAAATAATTTTCACTTATTTATGAGTAAGGAGGCGAAAAGGTACTCAACTGTGAAAAAAATAAAATAAAAGACTTGAAAGGCTCTCCATATACAGAATAAGCATAAAGGATTTCATAGCAAAATAGAGAGCCCCCTAAATGTATCCAGAATGCAGGTAGACAAACCTTGAAAAGTTGGTGGAAGGGATCCTAACGTAAATGCTTCAAATTCAACAGACTCGATTTTATATTTGGGAACTTGATCAGCAATTATAGGCTTTGCAATGTTCCTTGCAGTCATGCAAATTGCCTATGAGAAAATAAAGAGCATCAAATACTTATGAAGCAGTTAAATACCATAAAAATAGATCAAATGAAATTCAGGAGCAGTTGGACCTTGTTAAGATATGGCCACATATACTCAAGAAACTTGTTTATCCAGTCAACCTTCACAAAAACAAACACAATTGGAACATCAAAAAATTTGCGATTTTCAAGACAAAACCCAATTAAAACACAGAATATGTGGCAGCATAATAAAGAAGTTTATGCGTACTACTTTACATACCCGATCATAGTCTGGATTTTTCACCCAAAGTGGTATCTCAGGAAACATCCGCTGCAAAGTTTCTGAGTCTTGCTCTACCAAGGGACGTATTACAGGATCCTGATCACAGTGCCGTACCAGTCATAACCCGGGAACAAGAAAACTCGAAGTCAACAAAAATAACACGATATTTCACGACACATAAATACTGCAGGAGGTCAATAATTTTATCCTTTAGGCATTATATCACCTTTTTCCCCTCTTATTTTAATGAGTAGTCTAATCAACAACAACAAAAAAAGACCAAACTGAATTATCCACATTGGCAAATAACTAACTCAATATACAACATGATTAGTTCACGTGTTAGTAATCCAATTTATTTCTTCTTCTTTGTTCTCTTTTCCTTTCCTTTTGCTTTCTCGACAACCAAACAGAGCATTAAAAGGCTATAACTCCAACTCCGAACCTATATACATAGATGAGAACATACAAAGCAATATATATATATATACAAAATGCGAGTTTATATATATATATATATAGGAAGAGATAGTGGGGTACCTTAACATCGCTGGGTTGGAAATAGATGAAGAAGAAATACCCAGCAACAAGACCAATAGAAATCCCTACTCCAAAACCGCAAAAACCCAATATGGTACTGAAGAAACCCATCCCAAACCTCCTTCCAAAATCCAAACAAAGTTTTCCCACGAACTAAACACCCCCGAATCACAACTTTCTCTCGCTCTCTCTTAACTGCTCAAAAACTCCAACAAAGAGAGAAAAAAACCCACTTCCAATCCCCTCGAATTCTCCTCAGATCACCAAAACAAACAGGTATAATAATAAAGCAAAAACATAATATAATGGCTTATTTGTCGTCGTCGATTGGGGTCAAATGGAATGCATTGAGGATGGCGTACAGATGGGTGCCACTTGGCACTGGAGCATTGACGGAAGGACAACGCAAAGCACAAATCTTGATTTTCTTTAATTATAGAAAGTTTAGTTCATCTTCCGGTTTAGTTCACGCAATTCCTGTCGAGCTGGCTCGGGAAGAAACAATCAGATGCATCGCATACAGGTGAGATCGTACACGTGGCAGATTCTCGAGGTCGTAATGGCTGAGGAGTGATATCAGTATGTGGAAGTGCCACTTGGCACCTCGAGGTGCTTTTTTGGACTGGGCGGTGATTCTGTGTGCTTGGATCTGCCGTCTGCGTTTGACATTGGTTCCAGACTGTGGGCCCCTTTTGGATCTGTCGTTGACCGTTTGACCAAATCCCAACAATGAACAAACTGAAGAAATAAAAGGTTGACATTATTAAACTTCAGTAAAAAGAACCAGGCTTGGCCCCATTTTCACTGGTTTTTTCTGAATTTTTTGTTTTCATAATTATTACCAACTCATTCCATTTAATAATTATAATTTTTTTAAATTTTTATACAAAATAAAATAAAATAATTTAATTTTTTCAAATCTCAAAATAAAAATAATTTTAAATAAATATATTCTAACAATATATTATTTAACTTTTAACTTTAATTTGAATTCATTTCATCTCATGGGAGAAAACAAACAAGACCTAACCTTTTTTATGCTTATGTAAATATTAAGACAGCTTTATGGTGTATAAATTTTGTACAAATTTTTTTTTTTAAAGTAGAGACATTATGAAAAAAAAAATTATATGTATTTTAGATGTGTTCCACTTTTTTAATTATGTGTACAATACTTACGCAAACTGACGTATAAGAGTAATAATATATACACAATACTAATTTTATTGGACCACAATCAATGACGGGATCCAAAAGTTTACATCTTAAATATGGAAACCTTCACCTCATAATAGTATAAAGATAAATTGGGATGTTGTTATAGATAAAATTGGTTATAAAATAAGAGTACGAGCCATTACTCGTGATTGGGAAGGTAAAAGTATTGGCCTCGATGAGAATAAACAAAATCTTATTCCCTGGCCCCTGGCTTTCTCGTAGCATACGTCTCTAGAGCTCTCCAAGCGATCATCTTTGCTCTTGATTTCATTTTATTTTAAAATATAGGCGTGTAAAATGTTAAGTAGCTCTCTCAAAGTTACCGCTAATATGTATTTTTTTCTATTTTTTATGTTGAAAAGTACTCCCATTGCATTTATCTGTATTTTTTTATTTTTAATATTTAAAAAAAAATACACAACAAAAATATAAATAAATTAGTAGTAACTTGGGACTGAGTAGAAGCACCATGTATATATATATTCAAAAATTTTAGGCAATATATTAGTCGCATCATGGTAAATGTGGACATAAATAATGAATTTATAAATTTAAAAAAAAAATGAATTTATGAATGTAATCTGTTACTAGTCATCACCCTTGAAAGGACGTATGTAGGACTCGCATGCGAGATGTTTTACACATACGCATAAAATGTGAAGAGCTGAATGGTGACATGACATACATGCCGAATTGGTGCCACAGACATCCCATATTGTCTTTTTATTGTTTGTTTTGAAATCCTTGGACTTGTTTAGTAACAGTTTCCACTACCATACAACAACATGGGCTCAGCAGCTGGGAAGCCCCCCCGGGCCCCTGGTTTCTACCTGTTTTTTTCCTTTGGTAGGGTTGGTCTTGTCAAGTTATGCATTTAAGTAATTTCGAGGCATAATTTTAGCTTGGATGGATTTGAAAGGTGAGGTGAGATGAGATGAAAATTGAATAAAATATTATTTTTTAATATTATTATTATTTTAATATTTGAAAAAGTTGAATTATTTATTATATTTTATGCGATAATTTAAAAATATTATAATACTTAAATGAGATGAGATGAGATGAAATATTTTTTATATCTAAATCTAGCCATTCTACTATCCTTCCTCTTTGTGGCATAGGAGGAGGTGAGGGTGTTAAATCTTAGACTCCATTTAGATATAGAAACACTCTCAACTCATCTTATCTCATCTCATCTCATCTTATCTTATTATTATAATTTTTTCAAATTTTCGTATAAAATATAATAAACAATTCAATTTTTTTAAATGTCAAAATAATAGTAATATTAAAATATATTTTATTCAACTCATTTAAAACTATTTCATCTCATCTATTATCCAAATCAGACCTTAATTTCATATAACTTTTAATAAAATTATAAGATTAGAGCCAAAATATAGATATAAAAAATATTCTTACCAAATATTTAATAAGGATCTTAAAGTTTTTCATTCGTCTGTTTCTCGTCTACTTTAAATTTTATAGCTCTTAACCCCTATTTGAAAGTGAGGTTATACCAGCCAGTCTTTTTAAGAAGCATGAGATGTGGTACTTACAAGATATGGCATGAACTAGGAAACTTGTCCTATATAATTATGGAGTAAGCAAGTTTTGTGTATTTATTTTAAAAAAATAAAAATTTATTATTGAAAAGTATATTTTTTTATTATATAAATAGGGATGTAATTGATCTGGTTCGGTCTGAATTTAGACAAATTTTAGAACTGAATTAATATGTACCGATTTTAAAAAATCATAAATTGGTACAAACCGATTTTTTGGATTTTTATTTTTACATCCCCATATGTGAGTATCAAATTTACCTAATTTTTTTTTAAAACGAGTACAGGAAACTTACATAATCTATTATTGCAAATATAGTTCTCAAGCAACAACGCTAATTTTAAATTTTAAACAAACGAATTCGACCCAATAAAAGCTACACAACAATATGGTCCACGATGATTAATTCCGGGTGGATGGGTGAATTCCATGGGCGTAGGATTATACAAGTCAAAGGATGATGCCCCTGAACTCACATCTTCGTGTAGCATTTGATGTTACGATAAAAGATAATGATGTTCCATAAATATCAATTGATTACATTTAAGGTCAATTGAAGAACACGTTATTAAATATTTTCAGATTATTTTATTATTATTAACAAATTATTTCATTATTATTTAATTAATACTCACAAAGATACTAACTCACCCGACAAACACGGGGGGGCCAGGCGGAGAAGCATGCACCGCCGACGCGGCTCCTCGCCCCACATTACAAAAATCTTTATAATAATAATAATAATAATAGCGCATATTATATCAACCTATATATAAAGGCCTTCACCTCTTTTTATTCGTTCGTCCCTTCCCTTGTAGGGTTTTCGTTTCATTCCCCCTGTTTCTTTCTGTGTCTGTAATTCTACCCTAATTTCACAATTCTTTACTGAAATTCACTGATGCATCACGTAATTGTATAGGTCTTAGGTCTTCTATCTCATCTCGATTGTTGTTTCTTTGTTGCTTCTTGTTTGGTTGATTGGAAGTTTTATTGCAAATTAAGAAGAACAATTGGAATTTAGGGTTTCGGATTGGGGAGAGGGGTTTGTGCCTGATTCTGATAGTAAAGATTGTGAACTTTTCCTGCTGATCGTTACGCAATTTTTTTGCGGTCAGATGCTGCGTGGTACCCGATCTTGGAGCGCGTGATCGCCCCGCCCGACTACGGGTGGCGAGCGAGTCTTGAAACCTCGGGGTTGGGGCTTTTGTATGGAAACTCGGAGCCGGAAGCGGGCGGAGGCCACTTCAGCAGCGCCTTCTTCTTCTTCCTCCGGTCCCACCACCCGTTCCTCCAAGCGCACGCGCCTTCTCTCATCCACATCGTCATTCTCCTCCAAGCCAGCTGCCAACGCCAACGCCACCGCTCAATCCTCGATCTCCACCCGGTCCCGCTCGGCTGCCGCAGCTGTCTTTAAAGCTCACGACCGACAGCCAGCCCCGATGGACTCAACCAACGAATCCTCTGGGTCTCGCCGCCGTGGCCGGAACTCCGATAGAGACAATTCAGATAAGGGGAAGGAGAAAGAGCACGAGGTTAGGGTTAGGGATAGGGATAGAGATAGGGACAGGGATAACGATCGTAGCTTGGGTCTGAATGTGGATGCTGTCGGCTGTGGTGACGAAGATGATAATGATAGCGAGGGTGGTGGCGTGGGGATTCTGCATCAGAATCTGACCTCAGCGAGCAGTGCCCTCCAGGGTTTACTGAGGAAGCTCGGGGCGGGGTTGGATGATCTATTGCCTTCATCGGCGATGGGCTCGGCCTCATCTTCGCATCAGAGTGGGCGTCTGAAGAAGATTCTGTCTGGGTTGAGGGCCGAGGGGGAGGAAGGGAGGCAGGTTGAGGCGTTGACGCAGCTCTGTGAGATGCTCTCAATTGGAACCGAGGAGTCGCTCAGTACATTCTCTGTCGATTCCTTCGTTCCGGTTCTTGTGGGGCTGCTCAATCACGAGAGCAATCCGGATATTATGCTACTTGCTGCGAGGGCACTGACTCATCTTTGTGATGTGCTTCCTTCGTCTTGTGCTGCGGTTGTGCATTATGGTGCGGTTTCGTGTTTTTGTGCGAGGTTGCTTACCATAGAATACATGGACTTAGCTGAACAGGTTGGTTTCTTTTCTATTAGTTCTGGATCAGTAGGGAATGAGAGTCACAACAATAGGAATTTGATGCTGTACTAAAAAGAACCAGATCTAATGCTGTCGTTAGGTATTATATATTCATAATTATTTACTTTAGGCGGAAGCGAACAAATTTATGACCTTTAAATTTTACCCATGAAACTTATGGAACATTGTAAGTGTTGCATTGCGTTATTCATGCTTCGTTATGATGTAAAACAGTCTCTACAAGCTCTGAAGAAGATATCTCAGGAGCACCCAACTGCCTGTTTGCGAGCTGGTGCTCTTATGGCAGTGCTTTCATATTTGGATTTCTTCTCTACAGGAGTTCAGGTAACTCAACTAGTGAAATTTCAAAGTGTTAAGTTGGCTCACTTTGCTGACAGAGGACGATCCATTTTGCATGTTGAATCTGCACGACTGATTCTCGTTTGTCACACTCTTTGTTTCAGCGAGTGGCATTATCTACGGCGGCAAACATGTGCAAGAAACTCCCTTCAGATGCAGCTGACTTTGTGATGGAAGCTGTCCCTCTTCTGACTAATCTTCTTCAGTATCATGATTCGAAGGTAATGGCTATTGTTTCATATTTTGTGAATTAAACTATCCCCTTCTAGGTTTAGTTCCTTCTCATTGTGCGGAATATGTATGTCTGTAGGTGCTGGAACATGCTTCTGTTTGTTTGACTCGAATTGCTGAAGCATTTGCATCATCTCCGGATAAATTAGATGAACTCTGTAATCATGGTCTGGTTACGCAAGCCGCCTCGCTTATTTCAACCAGCAATTCTGGAGGTGGACAGGCATCTCTCAGTGCTCCTACATACACTGTAAGTGCAGCAATTAAGCTTTCAAATTTGATGTTATGTAGATTGGAAGGTTCTCATTTAATTGGGATTAAGGCTTAGCGAAAGATTTGAGTCTATGTATATTGGAGGTTTCTCATTTTGACCTCTGAGGCTTGCAGGGTTTAATACGACTTCTTTCCACTTGTGCAAGTGGCTCTCCATTGGGAGCCAAAACTTTGCTTCTCCTCGGCATCAGTGGTATCCTTAAAGATATTCTTGTAGGTTCAGGCATATCAACTAATGCTTCAGTTTCACCTGCTTTGAGTAGACCATCAGAACAGGTATTGCTTTTTTCCCTTCATGTTGGTTTTACACTAGCTGGACAGGGTCGTTTTCATTGCTGTATGGGTATATGAAACATAATGAAATTTCTGCATTTTGACCTATGTGGAACTCTACTTGACTAATACACCTCATGATTCAAAATCTAAATAGCAACATACATTCTTCATTTTTTCTCCTTGATATTAGATCTTTTTATATGCATTTATTTTATGTTTTTTTATGCTTACATCAGAGTCTTGGGACCTAGCTATTACCTTTTAAATATTAATTTTCTGATTTTCAATATACCATCCAGATTTTTGAGATTGTCAACCTGGCAAATGAACTGCTCCCTCCATTGCCACAAGGAACCATTTCTCTCCCAGCTAGCGCCAATTTATTTATGAGAGGACCTGTTGTTAAGAAGACTTCTGCTGGCAGTTCTGGGAAACAGGAAGACACAAATGGAAATGTCCCTGAGGTTTCAGCTCGCGAGAAATTATTGAATGATCAGCCTGAGCTTCTTCAGCATTTCGGAATGGATCTCCTTCCTGTTCTGATACAGGTAAGTTTTTGTGCATCTACTGTGTTGCTGATTTTTTATGACTTGGTTTAGTTAGCAGATAGTTGCGTTTGTTTACTTTTCGAGCAGATATATGGTTCCAGCGTGAATGGTCCTGTTCGTCACAAATGTCTGTCCGTTGTTGGAAAATTGATGTACTTCAGCCCTGCAGAGATGATTCAGTCACTATTAAGTTCAACAAACATATCGAGGTATATGACTAATGAATTATGATTTCTTGATGGTGTGCTTGCAGCTTACACCATGCTGTGTGCAGAAATACTTATTATTACTTCATTATTTGCTTTGCTCTGCTAGTTTCTTGGCTGGTGTTTTAGCATGGAAAGATCCACACGTCTTGATCCCTGCCCTTCAAATTGCTGAGATTCTCATGGAAAAGCTTCCTGGGACTTTCTCCAAGATTTTTGTCAGAGAAGGTGTGGTACATGCTGTGGACCAACTTATCTTGGCTGGTAACCCAAATTCTGTTTCTGCACAAGCATCTTCCACGGAGAAGGATAATAATTCTGGCCCTGGAATATCATCACGCTCTAGGCGTTACAGACGACGGAGTGGAAACACCAATCCTGATGGAAGTGCTTCAGAAGAATCTAAGAATCCTGGTTCAGTAAATATTGGATCGCCTCCAAGTTCGGTGGAAATTCCTTCTATTAATTCAAATCTTCGTATGGCAGTCAGTTCATGTGCTAAAGCTTTTAAAGACAAGTACTTCCCTTCAGTTCCCGGTTCTGTTGAAGTGGGAGTTACGGATGATCTCTTGCAATTAAAGGATCTTTGTATCAAGTTGAATGCTGGTGTTGATGACCAAAAGACTAAATCAAAGGGAAAATCTAAAGCTTCTGGGTCTCGCTTGGCTGATAATTTGGTGAATAAGGAAGACTATCTGGTTGGGATTATAGCTGAGATGCTAGCAGAGCTAGGAAAAGGGGATGGTGTTTCCACTTTTGAGTTCATTGGCAGTGGTGTCATTGCTGCCTTGCTGAACTACTTTTCTTGTGGCTACTTTTCCAAGGAGAAAATTTCAGAAGCTAACCTGCCCAAGCTTCGCCAACAAGCACTTAAAAGACTGAAGTCGTTTATCGTTGTTGCACTTCCTTCCAGCATTGATGAAGAAAGTGTAGCTCCCATGACTGTCTTGGTTCAGAAGCTTCAAAATGCTCTGTCCTCCTTGGAGCGTTTCCCTGTTGTGTTGAGCCATTCATCTAGGTCATCTAGTGGAAGTGCATGCCTTTCCTCTGGACTGAGTGCTTTGTCTCAGCCTTTTAAGTTGCGTCTCTGTAAAGCCCAGGGAGAAAAATCTCTCCGCGACTATTCATCGAATGTTGTACTGATCGATCCGTTAGCAAGTTTGGCTGCTGTTGAAGAATTTCTTTGGCCCCGAGTTCAGAGAGGAGAGTCTGGTCAGAAGTCCTTGGCATCAGCGGGGAATTCTGAGTCTGGAACTACTCCTACAGGAGCTGGTGCTTCTTCTCCATCTACTTCTACACCTGCTTCCACTGCTCGTCGTCCTTCTACTAGATCCAGATCATCTGTTAATATAGGAGATGCGTCAAAGAAGGATGCAACACAAGAGAAAAGCACTAGTTCATCAAAGGGGAAGGGTAAAGCTGTTTTGAAACCTGCTCAAGAGGAGGCTAGAGGACCTCAAACAAGAAATGCTGCTCGCAGAAGAGCAGTGTTAGATAAAGATGCTCAGATGAAACCTACAAATGGGGACTCTACTTCTGAGGTACATTCTAGTCCTCTAGGTGAATGAAAAAATTGTCTCTAGGTGAATGAGCACCGAGTTAATGGTTTAGAATGCTGCTTTTTTAGTAGTTTAGGTTGTGCTAACAGCTGTTTGTTTTTTCCCTTATTGTGCTTAATGTTCGGTTATTAGTGTGACCTCTCTTTGTGTATCATAAGAGAATTGAAAAATTAAGATAAATTGACGTAAAAGATTTGAAGTGAAGTCCATATTTATCAAAATTATCTGGCACATGGCATTGATGAAAAGTGGCTTCATATCTGATATTGGTGATTCAGATATATAACACTCCCCCCCCCACACCCCCAACATCCAAACCCAAAAGAAAAAGACAATTCAGATAAAAAATTATATACATGACCATTTAGCATGTTGATAGGAGGTATCCTTAGAAGCTCCATCATTGCTGTTGAATGAGAAGTTCTTAATTCCTACTCAAAATGATTTGTATATCTACCATTGTATTTAAAGTATATTTATGGTTATGTACCTCATAACAGATTTGGGATCTATTCTCTTCTCCCTTAGGTTGCAATTTTCTTTTCTGGCTAGCCAAAATTTGTATATTTCCAAACAGTCTGTTAATAGTTGTTCATCTTTTCAAATAATTCCTTGTATCTGATTTTTATCTGCTCGTCAATTAAAATGTGTAGGTATTATTGGATAATTTATTATTGAAAATAGTGACTAACATTAAATAGTTTGTTTGGTTTAACCATAAATCTTTTTTAGACAGAGGATGTACCATTTTCAATGGTCACTTTGGTACATTGAAAAGCACTACACACAAGACTTCCTCTAGTGCATTATTGTAAGTTGTGGCATCTTATTTCAAAATTCAATTCGGATATCCTATGAAATATGGGATGTAATATACGAGTGTCAGGGTATTGTATGAGCTGTACGCATTTCAACATGCTGCTGCTTCTGGTTGGTTAAAAAAAATTATCTTGTGCAAGGTTAGACAATGGTAGTTGCTTTAGGATTTGAGTAAAGCTAGGAACTAAGAGATAGGCATTTTCCAGCATAGGGATGGTGCACAAATAAAAATTTCTTTGCAGGACTGATAAGGTTGGGGTACTTCTTAATCAGTGTAAATGTTATTTCCGGGACTTGGTACTTGCAGACCTTCTCTACGTTAATTCAAAATATATCAAATTTCTTTTGTCTATTTCTTTATGATACATTACTCCTGAATAGCAGTTTTCTTCCATCAACATTTTTAAAACTCTCTTGCAGGACGAGGAATTGGATATATCTCCTGTTGAGATTGACGAGGCACTGGTGATTGAGGATGATGACATCTCAGATGATGAGGACGATGACCATGAAGATGTAGGTTTCTTGATCTTGTATTTTTTTTCTAGCTTTCTTCAGAGTTGGAGGATGCATACTTCATATTGTATATGCTACTTGACTATATGGTGTGAAGGTGGCAGAGCAGTCTTCTATTGTATGTAGTATGGCATGTCGTGGAGTCATTTGCGGATTTTTGCTTATATTGTTGTCTTTGTTTTCTTCCAGGTGCTACGAGATGATTCTCTTCCTGTGTGCATCCCTGACAAAGTACATGATGTAAAATTGGGTGACTCAGCAGAGGATAGTTTTGTTGCTCCTGCAGCAAGTGATAGCCAAACTAATCCAGTGTCTGGTTCTAGCAGCAGAGCTGCTACAGTTAAGGGTTCTGATTCTGCTGATTTTAGGAGTGGTAATTCATATGGTTCAAGGGGTGCTATGTCATTTGCTGCTGCTGCCATGGCTGGCCTTGGAGCTGGTAATGGTAGAGGTATTAGGGGAGGCAGAGATAGGCAAGGACGCCCTCAGTATGGAAGTTTTAATGATCCTCCAAAATTAATATTTACAGCTGGTGGGAGGCAGCTCAATAAGCATTTGACTATCTATCAGGCTGTTCAGCGACAGCTTGTACTGGATGAGGAGGATGATGACAGGTATGCTGGCAGTGATCTCATAGCTAATGATGGAAGCAGGCTGTGGAGTGATATTTACACTATCACATATCATAGAGCAGAAAGCCAAGCTGATAGGGCGTCTGTTGGAGGATCTTGTTCTAATAATGTATCAAAATCTACCAAATCTGGTTCTGCTTCTACTTCTAACTCGGATGCCCAGTTACATCGAATGTCACTTCTAGACAGTATCTTGCAGGGAGAACTTCCTTGTGATCTGGAAAAATCCAACCCTACTTTCAATATATTGGCTCTTTTGCGTGTATTAGAGGGTTTGAACCAACTTGCACCTCGTTTGAGAGCCCAGATAGCATGTGATGATTTTGCTGAGGGAAAAGTCGCTAGTCTGAATGAGCTGAATACAACTTGTGGCAGAGTTTCTTCAGAGGAATTTATTAACAGCAAGCTTACTCCTAAACTAGCTCGACAAATTCAAGATGCGCTTGCACTGTGCAGTGGTAGTCTTCCCTCATGGTGCTACCAGTTGACAAAAGCATGTCCCTTCTTATTTCCTTTTGAGATCCGGCGACAGTACTTCTATTCAACTGCTTTTGGGCTATCTCGCGCTCTATACCGTCTTCAGCAACAGCAGGGTGCTGATGGTCATGGATCAGCAAATGAAAGAGAGGTGAGGGTTGGGAGATTGCGGCGCCAAAAGGTCCGTGTCTCCCGAAATCACATTTTGGATTCTGCTGCAAAAGTAATGGAGATGTATTGTAGCCAGAAGGCTGTGCTTGAGGTAGAATATTTTGGTGAAGTTGGCACGGGTTTGGGTCCAACCCTTGAATTCTACACTCTTTTAAGTCATGACCTTCAAAAAGTTGGACTTCAAATGTGGAGAACAAATTCTTCCTTGGGGACACCAAATGGAAAAACAAATAATGCTGATGGGGACCTTGTTCTAGCCCCTCTTGGGTTGTTCCCTCGTCCTTGGCCTCCAAATGCTGATGCTTCTGATGGTAATCAGTTTTCTAAAGTCATCGAGTATTTCCGGTTGGTAGGGCGTGTGATGGCCAAAGCTCTTGAAGATGGACGGTTACTGGACCTGCCACTGTCAACAGCATTTTTCAAGCTTGTGCTTGGTCAAGTAAGCTTATTTCATTATGAGACATTCTTACCTTTTCTTGGTCAAAATTAAATGTTGCTATTCATTGTCTACCTCTGTTTTGGTTAAGATAATCAGCTTTCTAATTCATTTCAGGAGCTTGATTTGCATGATATTCTTACTTTTGATGCTGAGCTAGGGAAGACTTTCCAAGAATTACATGTCATTGTTTGTCGGAAACAATATCTAGAATCAACTAGCGGTGATAATAGTGATGCAATTATGGATTTACGTTTTCGAGGGGCACCAATAGAAGATCTCTGCTTCGATTTTACACTTCCTGGTTACCCAGAGTATATTTTGAAATCTGGAGATGAAAATGTAGGCAACATACATTTCTTGAGTATATATATGTTCTGCATGTCATTTCTTTGTTCTTTTTTCTTTTCCAGTGAAGGTTTATCTTATGCATGCCAATTCCCAGGTTGATATTTATAACTTGGAGGAGTATATTTCCTTGGTAGTTGATGCGACTGTCAAGACTGGAATAATGCGGCAAATGGAAGCATTTAGAGCAGGGTTCAATCAGGTTGAGTTCCTATCCCGACCTTCATTGAGTTAGTAATCCAAAGATTGCTATATTTTATATATTCATGGGCTTGTTTTGGATTTTCTTGCACTTCGTTAGTCAAATATGTCTATTAAAATTTTCTTCTCTATTGAAGTTGATTTCCATTGCTTTCATGTAGCTTGGACTATCTGACTTGACATTTGTTTGTGGAGGTTTTCAAATGCACCTCCAATAGCAATTCATGGAAATAGAAATCTCATTTCTCCCTAATTGAACACCTTTTACCAATTTTTTTATTTTAATTCTTCAATTTTAAGAACCGGGGTATTTGGATTTGGGTTTATGTGCTTTGAGTTATGTTGTGAAGGTTTCCTAATGGGACTAAAATTAAAGTTTATGCAAGTAAATTCATTAAAAACCTGTTTAACGACATTGTCCATTGACTAGGAAATAATTTAAAGACTCCTCACATACTGATCTAATTTTATTTTTCCCTGTTGCTATGATAATTTTGTACACATATTTAGTGATAAACAATCAACAAACCAACTCATAATTTTTTTTATCAGTAACAAACCAACTCATATTGAACATCACATACACTCCCTTTGAAACTCCACCTGTACATAGTCATAAGCTGTTTCTGTAATTTTTTTGATGATAAGGACCTGGAGACCGTGCAAATGCAAATTATACAACTGTATCTTTTACACAGTTAAACTTTGTGGACTTGCGCTTTGCCATTTGTTCTGTATTTCAGACATAATAAATACGGTTCATATTGTCACACTAGTAAGGTTCGAATTCTGCAGGGTGATGCTAGCCTGCAGTGCCATTAGGAATTTCACTGGTATACAATAACTTTTTTTTTTTTGATAGGTTCGGTATACAATAACTTTCAGCTTAATGTTATGCCTTAATAACCCTTATGGTGATAAAAAGTTCAGCCTTCTCCTTTCTTCCCCTCCCCCACCTCTTCCAGGTTCTCTCTCTTTGTCCTATTCATTTTCCACTGAGTTGGAATTTGACATAGGATGTTAGGTGAAAGAGCTGTAGGTGGTGCCTATGGTGATGGTCATTTGATAAATATTCTGGTGGCTGGTTCCAAGACATACACAGCTTATTACACCATAAATAAATCTCAACCCAACCAAAGATTTCAGCGTTTCTTCTGCGAATTGTAACCAAGAAAACCTTAATTTTCTTAAAATACCTGCTGCCAGGAAAATTTTCAGCAGCTGAAAGTTCTGTTTCCAACCAGTGGTACTCTATAACGTTCAATTTTTTCAAGCATGATTTGAGTCATAAGCCCTCTGCTTCTTCATATATATATATATATATATATATATATATATATATATTTTAAAGCCTTGATATTTTCGTGATGTCTTTGAACCTGGCAATGGTAGTAATGGATGGCTAAACTTTGTCTGGGGCAAGGTCTTGTTTGTGGATATTGGAGAACTAGAGGAAAACATCCTGCTGGGGCTTTTCTCCAGAAATTTAAGATAGAGTATGGAGTGGGAGTGAGATAGAGGCTGTGAGGTGGGCATTCATGTCACTGATAGAGATATATATTTTCTTTTATCAGTAAGTCACTGGTAGAGATATTTAGGAACAAGCATATGAAGATAAACGTTTATCCAAGTGTTGAAGTAAAAGATAATCTTTTAAGATCTTTTGTCCATCAGGTTTTTGGTTGCAATTTGTTCAGTAACTTTTAAAAATTCTCTCTCGGATAGAGCTTATTTTAGGGTTTTGACTATGGCATATCTTAGTTTATCTTCTGATGTGTTTTCTTGATTCTGGATCTGCTCGTCTTTTTCTTCTATAATTAAGTTTCGAAATTTGATCTCATGTTAACCCAGACTTGTTCTGATGCTGCTTGAAAATCAGGTCTTTGACATCTCTTCTTTACTAATATTTACTCCGCATGAATTGGATTACCTGCTTTGTGGCCGTAGAGAGTTATGGGAGGTAATGTTCCCTTGTTTGTGCATTTTTGCATTACAAGATATGATTGGAATGTATTTCGTAGAATGTTGTGATTGTACATTAATTTCTTACTTTTGCAGGCTGAGACACTTGCTGATAATATAAAATTC
Source organism: Juglans microcarpa x Juglans regia (assembly GCF_004785595.1). Lineage (NCBI taxonomy): Eukaryota > Viridiplantae > Streptophyta > Magnoliopsida > Fagales > Juglandaceae > Juglans > Juglans microcarpa x Juglans regia. The sequence goes on along the minus strand of NC_054599.1, from coordinate 23,353,840 downwards.
GATCATGGATACACTGCCAAGAGCCCTGCAGTAGTAAATGTATGCTTCTCTTCCTAGATTTAGAAGTCAGTCCACTGGAAGTGAACCTTTGCTTGTTTTACATGGTTCTTATGGTGTTTTATGTGATGCTCTTAGTTGCTGGAGATTATGGTAGAATTCACACCAGAGCAGCAGCGGGCCTTCTGCCAGTTTGTCACTGGTGCACCTAGGCTTCCACCTGGTGGGCTGGCAGTGCTCAATCCTAAACTGACCATTGTGAGAAAGGTAGCAGCATAGCTGATTTGGATTTAAGTGATGTCTTTTGAAGTTCTGATTCTGAGTCCGATTCATTTGCTATTTGACACGGATTGTTTGAAATCACCCAAGTTGTTTAGTAATTCCTCATAGCGATAATACTTGCTTATCTTGGGTGCAGCATTCTTCGACTGCAGTCAACACAGCAGCCAATGGGACTGGGCTTTCAGAATCAGCGGATGATGACTTGCCAAGTGTCATGACATGTGCAAACTATCTGAAGCTTCCTCCTTACTCTACGAAGGTATTATAGATAGAATAAAAATCGATGTTAATGCTGATCTCTTACACTTATCCAGTTACTATTACCTTTTTTTTTTTTTTTTTTTAATTTTATAAAATAAAAAATCTCTGCTGATTGGTTTAATATGTAATACAGGAGATTATGTTCAAGAAACTACTTTATGCAATCAGTGAAGGGCAGGGATCTTTTGATTTGTCATGAGTTTTTGCGACTAACCAACCGAACTATGTATATTGTATCACGGCATTGATTCTCTTGCCTGAGATAATTTTGATGTTGGAAGTCAAATAATTGCAGCGTCTTGGGCACCTTTCTAAACTAGAGCAAGATGGAGGTCAGTTCCTAACTTCTCATGGTGGCTGCATAATCAAATTTTGTTGTTAGGGCCTCTGCAGTTAGTCTTCCATTATACTCTTCCCATATACTGAAGTTTTTCTCCCAGGAATTGTCATTTCTTTCTTCAAAACAGCCACATTGCATTCCTGTCAATGATATTTTCAAAAATTCGCCCATTTGCTTCATTAACAATGTGTATATTGGTGGTATAAACAAAAGCAGAAATGTTTTCAGGTTGGACCACCATATTTTCAGGAAGCTGTAAAGGAAATTGGAGAGCACCTTTTCAGCTGTTAGGGCTTGTAAATAATCAGGAACTTTGTTTTTTTTTTTTTTTTTTCCTCAATGTTCAACACATTGGTGGTAGGATACGTGATATGGAATGTTTCAAGGGAAAAATAAATAATTTTGAAGAATTATTGTGACTGAATTTATTGTTTTATTTTTTCCCTAAATTTTGTGGTGTGCCTTCTGTCCTATCTGGATTGTACTAGGTATACCCCTGCTGAACCTTTGTGGGCAGTAATATGGTGTTATAGATGAACCTTTTGCGGGGTGTTGCTAGGGTGCTATCTAGAGTTGTGTTCTTTCCTTGTATTTAAAAAAAATAAAGAAGCGTATGGATCATGCCCTTCTGATAATTGCATTGATGCGTACCTCTACTTAGATGTAGAAAAAAATTATAAGTACCTAATTACAGTAGTCTAGTAAAAGTTAGGGCTGAACCTCTTAACTGAATGCTCCAGGAGGGTGATCAGGTGTTCGTTCCCCTTAAGGTCGCTAGCAATTAATAGCAAGATAACGAAAGAGGTGAGTAGCCCACTGCTCCATGGCACTCTTGGCCTTGCAATTTTTGGAGTATGTATGTTGTTGGATCGTCCTTTAGTTTGCTTTTTCCCTGTGTCTCTCTTTCTCAAATGATATCTGAGGGTATGTCCCTTTGGTTTCTTTCTAAAGTGATATTGGCACCAAAAATAGCACTTTATAACCTCCTTAATTCGCGCAGTGTGCACTTAACGTCTTCAATAAATTCTACCTCTTTAGAGATTAAGGTATGGATCTTGTTCGTAAAGAAACGAATCTAAAGCATGTGCTCCATAGTTGGGTGAAATGCTCACGAAGAACTTTGTTTATCATCACAGATTTTGGAAATAAAGAAAGTTTGGCTTACAATGAAACTTAAGAAAAGGCTCATAAATTGATGTTTCTTGACGTGATACATTATATTACAAAGTTCATTTAATTATAGGGTAGATTTAATGTATCATAATCTAGTTACATTAGTTGTGTTTCATTTTCGAGAGATCTATTTTGTTTTTGGCTGAGTAAGGCTGCGTTTGGATGTTGAACTGAGTTGAGTTGAGTTTAGATGATAAAATATTGTTAGAATATTATTTTTTAATATTATTATTATTTTGAGATTTGAAAAAGTTGAATTGTTTATTATATTTTGTATTGAAATTTGAAAAACTTGTAATGATGAGTTGAGAGGAGTTTAGGAAGCAAACGAAGCCTAAATGAACTATCAAGGATCCAAAAATATATACCAGATACAGATCATGGGGGATCAAAGACCTCGTCCCATTACTCTTTTGTTTCTTTAAAGTGAGCTTGCTTTCAAATACAAACATTCTACTCCTTTCCAAGTTTTTTGATGTTGGCATCAAAATGGCAAGATTGAAGAGGTTGAAAAGGAAAAATGGAGTGTTTGAAATTAATGCCAAGATTGATCGGAGAGCAACCTGCACCTCCAGTGGATGTGTTACATGGTAATTCCGTATGTATACTTATGAAGGGGTAATGCAGAAAAAAGGTAAATGCAACCTTAAAACTTCTAGTATTTAAAAAGAACAAAACTTTAAAATCCAATTACCATTCGATTCTACTTTGCTCTTGAAATTACCATGGGCTTAATATCACTATTCCAACCCATGATCGCAAACACTCGTATGACTGAGATCCGATCGTCTCTAATGTTTCTTGTGGTCGCACTTCACTTGTATGGCAAGTGTCTTCATGATATCTGGACATGCATCGTTGTCCTTGATGAAAAGTTCGCGCTCAATCGGAACTGAACAGCTAGTTTTTCCCAAGCAATTCTGCTCAATGCCAATACAGCATTACAATTAGCATTTGAATTTGCTCACCAAAGAAAATAGTTTCACGTGACATTATGACAAGGTAACATTTGGGGAATAATGTATTTTTACCTGTTCAACAACCTCCTTGGTAATGGGAGCATTGCAGTTGCCCATTAAGAAGCTTCCACAGGAACCATAAGGATCACCATAGCTAGCAAACTCTACAGCAACAATCTCTTGGTGATTTGGACACTTCAGTTGAGCTGCTGGCTTCACGGTGTCCACCACAGGTCTGATTTTGCTTTCCTTCCTCTGCCATGACTTCACATGGGGTGGATGATACTCAGTTATGACACTGCAGATTGTATTTCTATTGACAAGTAGGATTTCAATGTCTTCTGGGTTCCCTTTCTCCTCCTCCAATACAACAAGGAGATTTTCTGTTGGCTTTATGAAAGATCTCGGGATATGGTAGCTGATGAAAATTGCAAAACATAATTGAGGAAAAAGAAACTTAGATTGCTTTTTCATGAATATTTCAATCACTCGTAAGTGTAGTTTACTTGTAGCTTTACTTACTCTGATTGAGAAGGCTTTCCGAGAGGAGAGAGGAAGGACATCCAGTGACGGCCAATGCTTTTACCATTGACCCAAATCATTCCCTTGCCCATACCAGTCATCCTGATAGCAACAGGATCATTCCCTTCAGGAGCATCAAAATATGTCTGCAACAAGAATATGCATACAAGTGTGAAGGTTTTTGAAAGCCCACAACACCCTTCAATGTACTTGAATCTTTCTTCTTCAGTTTGTAATTTCCTAATAAAGTTTCTTTGACTATGAAAATTTAAGTTATTATTGTTGCCAATTTTCGAATAATAACTGTGATTTAGAATTCTTTATCAAGAGCTGCAATGGGACATGTTTCTCCTAGCATACCTTGTACCATGTAAGAGCACGCCCTTGCCCATCAGCTTTCTTCCATTCTACCCTGTGTGAGCCTGACTGTGTGAACACCTTCATTTTTTCTCCCGTTAAACCAACCTGCAAAATGGGCAGTAGTCATTTTCCATTAATCATATTCATTTTTTCTATTGAAGTTCTCTATTTCAGCAAGTGCAGCTAACTTTAAGAGGCTCCTCAGTACCTGATGCCCCCAACCATTGACTGTCAGATCAAGAGTTCCTGTGTTCAAACCTAGGACAGTTATAGCACGAGGACCCGCATACCTGTGCTCCATGTAGGCTCCACTATCCTTCATAGGCAAAGAACAGCTTGTAAGAGCCTTGTCTAGATCCCAAAAAAAATGCATGATAAAAAAGCTAGGAGCTACTCACCGGTAGTCCCACCGTCATGCCAATCAGAGCTATATGGTTAACCCCGGCCTTGAGATTTACAGCATTCTGAAAGACAAAGCTCTTCTCGTCGTGGCTTCCATGCGCCGATCCTGAAAACCTTAAGTACAATGAGCTGGATATGTGAAGTTTTTTAAGTAAAGAGAATGTTGTGCTTGATTGTGCGCTCACCAACATATTCGCCATTCACAAATGCATGCAAGGCATGGCCAAGACTTGCAACGCGTAGTACTGGGTGAATATCAGGCCGCATTGGCAAGTCACGGGGACCCAATTCTATGCTGCAATCAGAATATGCAAAACATGTCAGACAGGTTCATCACTGTTAGCTCCAGTTCGGAATCCTTATTAGAGTTAGACAGATCTTAACTCAATCTATCTTTCACTCACAAGGTGCTTAAGATTCGCTTACCTAGTGGTGTACCACGCATAGTCTGTGGTATCCTTAAGAAAACTATAGAGCTCTTTTGGAGTCTTGGAATCAACTGGCAACTCCTCGACAGTTGGGATTGGTTCTGAGGACATCTCCCACTTGAGATTCTTTGCAACCTTCGAGCTCTTCAAGTTCCTTGCATTGTGTTGCGATACAATCTGTTTTTATATCAGAGAAGAACCCCTTAGACATTCCCAAAATCCAAATACTGGTAATTTAGGGGCACTAATACACAACCGAAGAAACAATCTGTACTAATTATGTTACAGAGAGACTATATGTAAGAGATGAGGAGTTACTGTTTGTGTGTTGAAGACCACAGTCTTGCAATCAGGGAGGATACTAATGGAACGTGGAGGCAGGTAATATTTCTCACCCCTGAAATCAACTGTTTCTGGCGATTTAGAGTTGTTGTTGGCCAAAAATGCAGCACAGACTTTTGTTCCGGGAATCTCGAAGAGTTGAGCCTAAATGGTAGAACAACTTAAAACATATCAAATAATAGTGATTGGAAGGAAGCTATATGCCACATTGTTTACTCTATTCGATGCTTACTTCTGTATGCTTGCCCAAAATTTGGACGCCATGTTCACCCCAAAGCAGAGGCTTCTTGCATAAATTTAGAGCCTTGTGCACGTCCTTAAGGTGGCTCCATTTGGGTTCCCTCTGCAAACCTGCGTTAGACGTGTAAGGGCCCCATATGTTTGAGCAACCTTAGAATCATTGAGATATTAGAGATCCCAATACTAGAAATCTTTACCATATTCATCAATAGGAGCTTCATCATAATAGCGAGTTGTTGTAAAGACGGCGCTCGTTCTCCCGAAGTTAGTCCCACCATGGTACTGCAAATTATGAAGGGGATGTGCATTAGGGAAGAAAACCTTCCAAGCAAACTTCATCCCTTGAGAAAAATGAGAAGGTCGTGTATCTTCCTACCATATAGTAGTTGACAAGAGTTCCATTCTTTGAGAAGAAGCGGGCAACTGAGAATGCAATATCCTCTGCTGCTCTTTGAGATGGAGGGTCTCCGAATACTCTGTACCTGTAATTACAAAGAACAATTGCAAAGCCATTAGCATTACCATGAAGGTAAAAAACAGCTATATAAGCCATTAACATGTGCGTGTATTTGTTTATGACATGCTCTTCTTTTCTTATTGACTAGCCTATGACCAGCCATTAATGGTTCACTAAAGATCACCGAGGGGTACACTCACTGAGCAGTCCAGTTCTCAGTCCACAAAGAAGGCTTGTGGGGTTTGTTTGGGCCTGTGAAAGTGTCTCCGCAGTGTCTTCCATTGCATGTATTGATCTGCGCATCAAAGTGTGTACTTTTAGTCAAAATTACGAGGACTTTTTTGGTTGTTGTCTTACTTCTCAATTCCTGAAAATCTTTTCAGAGGTAATTCTTTCGATCCCGAAGGTTACATTAAAAGATTTTGCAAACTCACCACTGGATCTGGAGCATCCTTCTGCTTGCACATGATCCATGGAACTTCAGTGTTCAGTCCCACTGCCATTTTTGCTGCCCACTGAACATATCTGCTTCCCATATCTCTATATGCAAGTTGGATGTGATTGTATTCATTTTCAATCTGCGTTATGAGTTATTTTAAGCATCAAATTAATAAGATGGTAAGATCTCCTACGAAGAAAAGGAGCGTTATTAGACTGGAACCAAACCTGTGACAAGATGATGGGCCCTCCTTGTGAAGCAAACAGTTTCTCCTCTTTCATCTTATCTATAATCATTTTCGCATATTTTTTCATGTATTGCTGCAAATAGGAATAAACTCAATTCAGTAGAGTTCCTTGATTATGGCATATTAGATCTCCCAAAATAAATTTGCACCCTTAAGATGATGGTGCAAAATTGAGTACCTTGAATGGTCCATTATTAGAACGGAATATGATGTCAGGGACCTCTCTTAGCCAATATGGAATTCCTCTGAAGTTTAAAGTTTAGAACAGCAGAATTTTAGAGGGAGGTTACATTGCAGCAAGAAAATCATATAAGAGGAAGAAGAAAATGAGAAACCAAAGGCATACCCGTGATTCCATTCAGCTTGGATGAATGGCCCAATCCTGAGGGTCACATACATTCCTTGCTCCCCAATCAGCTTGATGAATTTCACCAGATCATAATTTCCATTAAAATTGAACTGCCAAAAATTGGGAACATCATTGATGAGTTAAACTGAGACAGAGAAATATTTCTGATAGATGAATTCAGCACAAGTCATGCTAGACAGAAGTCCCACACTCTGCACACTATTTAAAAATATGTAATTTTACTTTTTTATCCTCATATTTCATATTTCATGAAATAATATGAAATATGAGGGTAAATGATGAAATTACATGTTTTTAAATAGTGTTCAGAGTCTGGGCTTATGTTTAGAATTATTCATTCAGCACAATGTCTGCCTTCAACACCATTTCTTACTTCTGACCGATGAATTCAGATCAATTTCTGTCTGCGAAACCATTTCTTACCTGCCCTTCCACGGGCTCATGAATGTTCCAGAAAACGTAAGTTTGAATCACATTCAAACCTCCATGTTTAGCCTTTGCTATAAGATCTGGCCACATCTAAAATCCAGTTTAACAACACTACACATCAGTTTCATCCATTTAGAACTCACCCCTCAAGAAAATACTCCCGAAAAGAAAAACACATAACAAAAGGATAGCTCAATAAGTTGACGTTTAAGTTACCTCCGGGGTGCTACGAGTGTAATGGATGGAACCAGAAAACAGAAGCTCTCTCTTTCCATTGATGATCAAAGACCTTCCATCATAAGTCACGTTCTGAAACTTGTCCTCGCCATGGCCAACTGCGACTGAGACTAAAAGCAGAGAAAGAACGGCGAGCAAGAGCACGCGGCTTGGCACTGCCATTGTAACCACTCCTCAACTAGAAACCGAACCCAGTTCGGAGATCAGTAGAATGATAAATAACTCCGCGGAAAACAGAAAAAAAATGAGAAGTAGAGGGGGAAAAAAAAAAAGAGAGATAGTGTGAGACAATTCGGGAAGCCGCCTTAGAAGGTGTAGGTACCCGGAAGCTGAAACATAAACTCCATGAAAAAGCCTCTATTGGGTCAACGAAATGGTAAATATAGAGGGCTTGGAGGAAAGCTCGGAACTTATATATTGAATTTCTGTTTTGAGATCTCTTGGTGGCCATTTCTTTGTTAGAGCTGTGAGCCTTGTGTTTCCTAAAGTTCTTTTTTTTTTTTTTTTTCCCAATTTCCCTCTCAATTTTTGTTAGCATATTTTACTGTCTTCATGCTATTCTTGGCAGAGTTTCTTGGGAATGCGAACCGGACTCATGGGCATACGAGGATGGCCTTACTCTGCGGGTAAGTCATGGAAGCTTCTTACTCTGCGGCCTCTATATTGGCACTCTTTGCTATACCACCAACAAGAGCCGCAATTCTTCCTCGTCTTGGGAATTTTGCAAAAAATACAAAGCAAATTAATACCATGATTTACCCACAATCATTATAATATCAAAAGAAATGTGAGAAATCTTATTATTTATCCTATATATATATATATTTTTTTTTTTTTTTTTTTGCAATAATCATTTATCCTATACTTTACCATTTTCATCGTACATGATATTCAAATGAGTCCATTTTAAATAGTTTTAATTATGTGTTATAGGGATATAATTAGAAATAATAAGATTTAGAATAAAAAGTAGTACTATTTATTAAAATTATAAACGCTGAAAAGGGATTTAACTTCATTTTATGGTAATACTTTATTTTTTATTTTGTAAAAATATCAAATATTCAAATTAATACACACCAAAACTATCCATTCATACGTGTTTAGGAATATTATTATATTATCTGTCGCGTAATATTATGTAGCAAATAAAGGAATATCGATTTCAATGATCTAACCTCCATCTAATTTTAGGGACGTTAATATCTTGAAGAATCCTACTTATCATTTATTTCTTTATTATTTTATTGTATGATATTAGATAACTGAGGATTATATATTATATTTTATTTTTAAATTTATCATATAATATCACGTCATAAAATAACAACAAGAATACGATGAAAAATGGATGATGATTTTCTCTAACATCCTAGTGCATCTCTCCTCCGGCAAGAAGTTCCAACTTTCCCTCCAAAGACCAAACCAAAACTCTTCCCATTCCTCTGTTAGCTTTCTCAACGTATAGCCGTCTCACAGAGAGAGAGAGAGAGAGAGAGAGTTCCACCTATGTCGAGCCACAAAGACGACCTCGATCTCCTTCTGTCCCTCAGAGAGAGAGTTTTGGATACCCCTCCAGGTTCTCCTTCACCCTATTCACCAGGTTTTCATATTATCTTCTTTATTTCTTTTTACATTTCAGCATCGAAGTTCTCTAATTTTCCTATGTATTTGTCAGTTTCCACTTAGTTTACGAAAACTAGCTTTGGGTGCCGCCATTTTTATCTAATCATGCACTGCTTTGGTGTTTTGGGGATTTTTTTTTTTTTTTTTTTTTTTGGGGGGGGTTCGTTGGGTCTCTGTTTGATTTAAAAAAAAATGGTTTTGACTTTTCAGGATATCTCTCGGAGGATAGATCGCCGAGGCAAAGTGAGAAGTCGGACGTGTCCGTCTTTAGAGACGCCGTGCGAGACTTCCTTGACTACGAGTACAAGCCGGTTCAGAAAGCTGGTAAATTGAAGGGCTCGAAGGCCTCCAACTATACTGAGGTTGAGAAATTTTTGGGCTTGCGAATAAGGTTAGTGATTCGCTACTTATCCTAAAAAGGAGATGAGGCATGCGTGTATGATACTTAGGCCGGATTAGGATGTTGAGATGAGTTGAACTGAATTGTGAATAATAATATTTTGTGGGTTCCAATGAGATGGGTTTAATTTTTTTAGGTTGGGATGAATTTAACTTTTTAGGTCGAAATGCATAAAGTAAGTTGAGATGAGTTTAACTTTTTTATAAGAAATTGAAAAAATCGTGGATCCTGTCAATAATTGGTTCGAGATGAGTTGAATTTGATTCAACAACCAAACATAGCATTTAGTAGTTTATGTGATTTCATTTGTCATTTTTGTTTTTGTTTTGATTGTTACTTTTTTCTTGGGGGGTGGGTGGTGTTGTTGAGGTTAGAGTCCTTTCTCTTCATTGTTGAGCTCGGTGCACTGTTTTAATTTGGGTCACGTGGTAATATGGCTTAGCGATCAAGAATTTCATTTTCTTTTGGAATTTAATTCATTTGAGACAATTCTCAGCAGCATTTGCAACATCCACAATAAGTTCTTGCAAAACAGAGAAACAACCCCAGGTGATTCCAGTGGAGATTCCTCTGATAGTTAAGTCAATGAGAGAGGCAGGAGTTTCTAAATAAATCTAGATAGAAGCAATGCATACCTGATATTTATAGGATTTGAGGAACACAACATGAAGGAACCATTTTCCTTGAGCACGACACTGAAGATGACGGTGTCCTTCTGGGAGAGGTGTCTTTGCAGGACCTGTTTTGTCTGCATGGATCTCTCAAGATATAAGCCCTATTGAATAAAACTCTTAGTCAAACACAGCAGCTCCTGGTATCTTCACAAGATCGCTCCAAACGGTGCTTTTTACCTAATTCGACCCTTCCTCGCCTTCCTTCACTTGGGCTTCTCGTGTAAACATCTTTGATCGCTTATCAACTTTTCCTCGCCAAATGGTGTGTTTTACCTAATTCGACCCATCCTTACCTTCCTTCACTTGGGCTTCTCGTGTACACATCTTTGATCGCTTATCAACTTTTCCTCGCCCTCATCACATACTTTACCTAACAACAGCCTTGAGACATGAGAAACAAGATTACTTTTTTATTCTTTATGTGCAGTTTTCTGAGCAATTGTATGCAGTGTAAAATCAAATTTATAGTAGTTTGGAGGTTTTTTTAATCGTTTCACACCTAGTTTGTTTTTATTCCTCCTTTGATCAGGAACCGCTTGGTCAGTGCAGCAGAGCTCGGTGTGCTGTTTTCAGATGTTTGTTTCGTTCAGTTATCAACTATGAAGTATGAGATTGCACTTTGCATTGTATAAATAGGCATTAATATTTGGAATCTTCGAAGTGATTCTCTTGCTTTAGCAGACAATTTTTCTTCGGTTTTGCTTTTATAGACGAGCACTTAAAATGTTGCATGAAGCTTAATTTGATTTAATTTAAACGGAGTGATGGTAGTGATTTCAGATATTGGATATGTTGTAGGAACTTCTTGGTAGGGGACACTCTGCCGGGTTGTTGGGCAACTGTTGGAGTGTTGACCGAGAAGGGGACTTCAAAGACCAGTTCTACAGGAAAGAACTATTGTATATGGAAGGTGGGATGTCTAGATGAAAATACCGTTTCTCTTTTCTTGTTCGGTTACGCTTATCAGAAGAACTGGAAAGAGCAGGCTGGAACAGTCTTTGCATTGTTCAATTGTGCTGTACGCAAGGATGCAGTGGTATCAACTATCAACTCATCATGTGTCAATGGAAATGTCTGTTAAGGTTCACCGATATATTGAAATTTCCCTTTTCTGTTTTTGCAGGGTACAGGGTTTTCTCTGAGTGTGTATTCTCCTACTCAAATTTTAAAGATTGGAACTGCAGTTGATTATGGAGTTTGTAAGGGAAAAAGGAAGGACGGATGCCTTGTACAATAGGCATAAATAAGTAGGTTATGGGTACTCCTTGGATTTCTTAGTATTATGGAATGAACTGCTCACGACATTCACTGTCAGTAATTGAGTTTGAAATAAATCTAGTTGTGTGAAATCATAAGTGTGTCATCTGCCATGATGAGTTGGTTCTAGAATAGCCTTTCTCAAGTACTTGTCAACCAGTAAAACATAGGGATAGCATTGGACCTACAACTAACAAGATTAGATAAATACAAACTGAAATCCACCACCACCGGAAAGGAGAGTTTCCCATGAGCTCCTTGGATATCCGCTCTGTGGTTACTTTTCACAGAACCATTGCTGAAATTAGTCTTAATGATAAATTTACTGGTTTGCAGTTTTCTGGGTATATCGGGTGAAAATTGAAATGCAAAAAACCATTGATCTGATATTCTGTAGCATTAGCACAATTACTTTTAGTTGATAGGTCAAGTAATGAGAAACACAATAGGTCAAGTAATGAGAGCATGTGTTTGTGAGTAGCATCTTCTGGTCTGCACTCGAAGGATTGTGTGGTGAGCATATGGGTGGAAAATGAACCAAAGGAAGCACTTTTGTAACTTTTCATCAGAGGTCCTCGGTCAAAATTTCATGAAGGTAGGTCATGGCATTTTTATAATGTGCATCTATCAAACTCACCATCTCATTGTATGGCAACTTGATCATTCGTCTTCCCATTAGCAGCTGACCCATAATTCCATTATCGATGTTGTGTGTATTTTTGTAGCATGATATTTCTTCTTATCCACTGACCCACGAAATTTTTTGATATCTCGAGTCTTCATGGTATTTCAGGCTCAGTGGAATATGTTGTAAATATCATACATTGGTAAGCATATATACTTTAATCTGTTTGACTAATTATGTTCAAAGCCAACCATCTGTTTTATTCTCTGTTTTTGTTTTCCTACTCTACTATGTATATTTACCATCTGCTTTATTTCTACAGAAAGCTTCAGAGAAATGTGTCAGAAATCGAGCTGAGCTCAAGGGAGGGTAGGTGATTAGTGTGTAGTGTCATACAACTCTTCAGGCCATTATCTACTAATTGTATTATTTCAATAATAAACTCGCTTCAATTGTCTTCAGTTTCTTGCTACAGGTGCCTTCAACTTGTTTGTTTCCTTAACAGGAACCTAGGAGCTGCATTTAGGGATTCCCTCACTCCGGAAGGGATTTGCATGGTTGATTCTTTAGAAGACAGGATAAAATTCAAAAAGCCCATGGAACCATTAAAACTACTTTCTGTGGAAGGACTCAGAAAGACACTTAGGTTTGACATGGATACAATATATTGTTTCTGTTGTGAAAATATTTTCATTTTTTCACTTATTGGAGATGTTTCTTTTTTTTTAATTGTAACAGCAATGCAGGTAAAGTGATGGCAAGAACATACTCACAAGGGATAAGGTTCCTTACTGCAATTGCAGGTTTAAGATCTCAGGTCTTTTTCATATGCTCATTGTGATTTCATGAGATTTCATTCTGAGCTACTTTTTCCTTTTAATCGCAGGGAAAATGATTTCAACGAATCCAGATAAAGAATCAACAGTTCTAAAACAACCTATTAACATGTCCAAGAAAAGGTGAATCAATGCACTATGAGTCATTGTGATATAAAGGCCTTTGGTGCTTTCTTTAAGTTGTGGAAGATTTATCTGTCATTTCTCAGGAAATCATCTACCATGGAAGAAGAGTCATCTGTAATTGGAAATCAGCAACCGGATGCCAAGAGAATGAAGGCCGAGCGGCATGGACTAGGTGTGGTCGGCAAAACCAGGCAAGATATAGGAAAATTGATTCAATTAGATATTGTTAGTTCAGATGAAGAATTGTGAGTGTCTTATATGTAGCTCCAACTCGTTGGAAGTTGAAATCCGACTATGGGGATCAGGTAGCATCAGGGAACAATAGAATTCATATTTGATGGTGGGGAACCACAGCTCCCAAATGATGCTGTCTAGTGAATGTATTTCAGGGAGCTGCTCCTTTTCAAAGTTCTCAGTCAGAAGATCATTAAGATCGGAGTCTTGATAATTTTGGAATCTCTCCTACACACCTACCTCGTAGGAGGCTCTTTCTTCATGAAAACCTGTCCTTATAAAGTAATTGTAGCCAATACTTAGCTCCACATTTTCAAGTATCTTAAGTATATATTCTAGAAGTTGAAATAATCATTTTGAGTTGGGTTTAGAGCTTATATTTTTTCATGACGAGAACCAGTAAATTGTGCAAATGCAATGTCTTTTATCCAATTAATTCTCGGACTTATGTATTGTGTTTACTTCACATGGATCAAATAAATTATCGACCTTTCCAACCGAGAAAACTGGTTCCTAAAAACTGTTAGCACCCAATAATTTAAGGGCTTGTTTGGGAAGACAATTATTTTTAGATATTTTCAAATTACTTTATTGCTATTTACAAATTATTCATTACTATTTGTAAATTATCTACTATTATTTTACTAATATTTACAAATATTTTAAGATATTCTTAGAATCTAAACAAACCATAAATCTTCAACTCGAAGTGACACTCTCAGTCAAGACCAGCAACCTTACAGTTATCACCAACCAGGTTTCGTTCACGAATTTCCTTCCTCTAATTTATAAGTTAGCCGAAGAAGCAAGGCAGAAATCAGGGATAGAGGCAGATACAAAGATTGTGGAATCCAGAGGTAGGAGGAGGAAAGTCGGTCATCCATGCACGTGGAGTTGGTATTGACCTCTTGATGCGCCCTTGAACCTTTTGTTTATATAACTTCAACATCAATTAGTTCTACGTTGGGATTATCAAAAGATCAAGCTTTATCTGTACGCATCAAAAGCAAGAATTAACCCTATTTTTATTTTATTTATATATATATATATATATTGTTTGAGGGCTAGTTTAGATATTTTATTAAAATATTTTATTATTTTATTATTACTTTTTATTATTATTTAATATATTATTATTATTATTATTTACAGAATACTTAAAAATACCTCTTTATCCAAACGGATCCTAAGAGGTGTCACGTACACGGACAGCTTGCTTCTAACCAAATCAAGGATACTGAGGGAGGCCCTGAGGTTGAGGTTCAAAAATTAACCTTAGCAAGTTGAAACTGCATAATGTCATGTTGCTTAGATGATAAAACATGCAGATCTGGACAAGTTGTTTGGTCACAGTTGTTAGTCATGAGAGCGACTTTATAAATTTATATATAAATTGATATTATTGATCATCGGCTTAACCCATGCTTAATTGGGAACATACGTATATACGTCGTAGTCACTACGTCTGCATCTGCATCATGTGCTGTCATCCATGCAGTAGTACTAGTTAACCCTCGTGTATGAATTAAGTACCTGCAAGTCTCCTATGTTGTCGTGACATTTTCCATTAATCGTTTGATTTTTTTAAAAAAGAAAAAACACACAAGTTTTTAAAAAATTAATCTAATTAAGCCAATATATATATATATAATAATAGATGGGGGGGGGTTCACGAAAATAAATATGCATCGAATCATGGAGCTTAGGTGAGTGGATACGGACAAGATAGTAACAACTCTGAACAACCATGCACACTCTTTTTCATAAAAGGATTAATTTAGGTAGTACTGGTTCTGTTATTTGAGTGTGATGGCTCCAGAAAACTCTCCACGTACGACATGAAATTATGGGCCATGCATGCATACCAACCGAATGATCAACGTACGTACTGCTCGATCCTTCTTCTATGATCTGCATGCACTTGGCTTATTTTCCTTGTGCATGGCGGCTACCTCCCGATCTGGTAATTTGCTTGCTCTACATGATTATTAATTGGCTTTTCCAATATGAAACCAATTAAGGATGTTTATATATATATATATATACAACACACATATGTATGTATATTTGCTTCCTCAAGAAGGCAAGCCCAACCAATAGTGCTCAAGTTTGCATTCTAGAGTCACTTTGACATCGACAGCCATTCATGTTAAGTCAGTTTATATTATATATATATATATATATATATATATATATATATATTTCATAATTCCAAAAATAACAAATATTTTTCCAGTGAGATTGCATGCAGCTGCCTGCCCATGTGTTGTGTGCTAATTGATGTTCTATAAGCACAAGTTGTTTAGGGAGTTAGGTCAGTGATCGATGTCATTCAATCAATTGATATCTCACCCACTAATTAATTACTCCATGTTCGATCATCTAGTACATTTTTTTTTTCTAAGCAGATTTTCATTAATATGTAATAAAATAAATATCTCGATCGTTTGAAGAAATAAAATTATCATGTTCATGATCTAGTACATAATGAGATTATAAAACATGAAGAGATGATTAGAAAATAAATATTGAATATATAGTTCGAGAGCAATAGTACTACGTACGTACGCACGTTTAGTTTGGGGACTAATTACATATATATATATATATATTAATTATTTGTAAGGATAATTTGATATTATTTAATATATATTATTCAGGATGTATCCAAGAATTTATCTTTATGGGGACGAAGAAGTATTATAACAATTAACTATCTTTTTATTTAATTTTTCCCATAATATGATCGAACTCATGATATGTTAATTTGTTATTAATCGGATAAAAGAGTAGACTAATGTTATGAACTCAAATTAATAGTACTTAAGGAGGCATTTGATTTGTATCTAAATTTCTTTTATAAGCCTTCATATATAAGACATTCAACGTGCATGAATAATATTGAAAGGCAGCCAAGGAATTGATCTCAACCATATTTAGTTTTCACTAATTAAAAGGCTTTAGTTCCCTCGAAGAAACCATATTTGCTACATTTATTAACGTACGAAGGAATGTCATAAAAACTCTCTATGGAGGGAAATTTTCCTCGTGAATTTTATGTATAAGATAACGCTCTATTTATTATTATATAAGATGAGACATACTTGATATAAAAAGAGATCTAAAGAGAGAAAAAACTTACAAACCTGATCATATGGTACCTGGATATAATACATGAATACGTGAGATTGTATATATATATATATATATATATATATATATATATATATATATTGTTAAGTAGATGTGTTATGCCAAGTTATTTTTTATTTTTTTTTCCTTAAGATCTCTTTATAGATCAAGCTAGCATTTCTCTTCTTACTTAATAATGAATTGCAATACAGAAAATTCACAGGTGAATTTTCCCAATTAAGAGCTGCTAATACCACCTCCCTAAAGTTAATTGTTCACAGTAAAAAAAAAAAAAATACACATGATGCTAATTAGATAGATCATTTCGTGACTATTGAGAACAAGTCAAACAGATGATTCTATTTCTCAATCTTTTTGGCTTGCTCCTTTGTCCTAGTTTTCAATATATATGTATGTGTATATATATATATATATATTGTGCTCCTTTCTTAATTACCAATACCTTTTGCATTTTTATGATTAGGACCAAAATACATGAAATATCAACATGCATCTTGTACTTAGGAAAACATGATTTTCCTTTTCCTTTTTATAATGAAGTTATGCTCTAGTTTCCCAATATTAGGTTATTTGCATTTTAAAAGATTCACCTAGTATATATTATTCTTAATTATAGACAATTAATTATATCAGGTAAATTTCTCAAAACTTAACTAATATATAGCAATAGTGCAAGATAACTCCAAGATTAACCCGAAAGGCTAATCTTAAAATACATAAAGTAAAGCTCTTATATAGACCACTTGCCATAAACTAATCCCTTATCTTTGCTTACATGTGAGCACAAAATGATTTTCAAAACCCATAAAATCCAGTACTACTAATTTAAATAACTGAAAGAACCCAAAAGGCTAATCTTTAAATACACGAAAGTAAAGCTTTATAGACCACTTGCCATAACTAATCCTTTGTATTTATTAAAAAATAAAAATAAAATAAAAATCCTTTGTACATGGTTATACATGTGAGCAGAAAATGAACTTCAAAATCCTACAAAATCGATGGATTTTTCACTTTGTTTCTGATCTATCCAAAACAATTTTATTTATTTATTTTTTCCAGTAGAGAGGTGCTTTTATTTTATTTTATTTTTTATTTTTTTTTATCCAAAAAATGGAATGGAAATGGTGACACATGTTGGTGGGGCATGAGTCAGCAAGGTTGAGATTTGGGGCCTGGGATTGGTAATTGAGGTAAAATAAAACATATATGATATAGCTGGCAAGCGTTGGCTCCTTAGTCCTTAGGCCAAGCTTCTTCTGTACTCCTCCTCGTCTCTCTCTCGTCTCTCTCTCTCTCTCTCTCTCTCTCCCCGAGAGTGTGTGTGCCTTGGGTTTGGGGCAACGTAATGTCAATCTGAAACCTGGGTGTTATAGCTGCTGAAGAATAAGAATCAAGAGCAAGAAAAGAAGGGAAAAAAATGAGTGCTTCAAGGTTCATAAAGTGTGTCACAGTTGGTGACGGTGCCGTTGGGAAGACTTGTATGCTCATCTCCTACACAAGCAACACTTTCCCTACGGTCAGTGTCTTTTCTACTTGGTCCCCGCGAAAATATTGATGGGAAAACTTGAAAACATAATGTTTACTTCTTTTCTCTGTTTTGCTCCTTTGAGTTGGTTTTTTCTTGGGTTTTGGTGGGTCAATGTGATTTGGCACTACATTCTTGTCTTAAAATGCTTGCTTCACTTGAGTTTTCATCTTTTTAAACGAGAAAGATTTCAACTTCGATGGTAATTTCTTGCTTTGAATGATGATGGAGGGCTTTGCTGGGTCTGTCAATTTCTTTCTCGTTTATAATTTGGTTTTCTGTAAAGGGCCTTTAACGTTCTTTCTGAACTGAATGGAATGGAAGGCATTTTGTTTTATGGGGTCTAGTTTCTTGATTCTCTATATGATCGCTGAGAGTTGAGAGAAGATAAGTGGAAGAAAGGAATGCGAAACTCTGACGCCTGTGTATTTCATTGAATTGGATTCTCTGATGTTATCTTTTTGTTTTTGTCTTGCAATTAAAGGCTTTCATGGTACACCGTTTTTTAAGTGAGACGCTTCAGTATACGAAAGTCTGAACTTAATACCGAACAAACAGAGTTTAGGACTAGAGCTTTGGTAATCCCTTAATCCCCTTCTTTTGTTCTCTAGAAATTCGAGGACTCATATTTTCGGACAACTTGGAATGATTGATCCCTTTTCTTAATCTTTTCTATTACTGTTCTGATTGCCTAGAACAGGGCTTCATCTCTTATCATATGGCAATTGGGTCATTCTTTCTTGAAGAAAGAGGCTCCGCTTTCATTGGGTGGGTTTTACTTTTACGGAGAATATTTTCTTATGGATCTGTTCTTTTAATCCCTTGATTGGTTTCTCAATCTAGACTAAATGAAAAGGCTCACCTTAACTAAGCCAGGTAGTTGCAGGATTGGTTCTTTTTTCTTTTTTTTTTTTTTTTTTTTTTTTTTTTTTTTTTTTTTTAAGAATTTCTAGATTCATCGCTTGTAGCTTTCCTTAGGAACTTTCTCATTGAATTGACACTTAACGCTCAGCTTTGATCTTGGTGGTATGCTCCTTCCAGATCTAAAGTTTAAATCATCTTGGATGCAAACAATTCCTATGGGCCATCGGATTGTGAAATTTTTTTCTTGAATTACCTGAGGTACACTTGCGGGAAACTTCTTTCTGAGAGCTGGATTAGTCTGGACGCTGTTCTCGGACACCCAGTGTCAATAATTAAAATAAAAAATAAAAAAGTGAATTGACACGCTTATTCAAAATGTGATTAGTACTTAATTTTTATTTTTAAAAAAAGGAAGTTTGAAACGATTTGGTCGTTGTATGATGAATCTCCGGTTATACCCTTTTTATAACCTTATTCTCTTGATAAATGGGAATGCCTCTGGGTGGGACTGATAGTAACTTTCTGTGT
The DNA here is from genome assembly GCF_004785595.1 of Juglans microcarpa x Juglans regia. NCBI lineage: Eukaryota > Viridiplantae > Streptophyta > Magnoliopsida > Fagales > Juglandaceae > Juglans > Juglans microcarpa x Juglans regia. The sequence continues at coordinate 23,334,504 of NC_054599.1, read as the reverse complement.
TTATATACGATATGTTGGAGAACAGGATTATGTGCCGACTGTCTTTGACAATTTCAGCGCAAATGTAGTTGTGGATGGGAGCACTATAAATTTAGGTCTGTGGGATACTGCCGGTAAGTTCAAGACCTGTAGCTTTTTCGTCTGTAAACTTTGAGGGTTTCTTGTCATGAGTCTGACGTTTTAGGTTTATGGAACAGGCCAGGAGGATTATAATAGGCTGAGGCCTTTGAGCTATCGTGGGGCAGATGCCTTCCTACTTGCATTCTCTCTCATAAGCAAGGCTAGTTATGAAAATGTTGCAAAGAAAGTAAGGGGTTGTTTGGAAATAATTTTCATCTCATTTTCTTTCCAAACATCACTCAAACACAAACAATTTCAAACTAATTATTACATCTTTTCCAAACTTTCAAACAAAACACAAAAAATAATTAAACTTTTTCAAATTCCAAAACAAAAATAATATTAAAATATTATATTCTAACAATATTTTAATTTTATAATTTTTTTTGTTCAACTTTTTCTCTCTAATTTTTTGAAACCCAATAAATACTTAACTCAAAATATCTCACTACTATTCATGAACCATCTTACTTCTATTCACAAAATTCTTATCGTATCTCGTTCACAAGCATCCCCCAAGTGTTGTTTACTGTGTGAATACTTTTTCCCCCTCTATTTCTAAAGACGTCTGATAAATTCTTTGTTCTTTTCTTACTGTTCAGTGGATTCCTGAATTGAGGCATTATGCACCTGGTGTTCCAATTGTACTTGTTGGAACAAAACTTGGTTAGGTTCTTACTCTCACGTTTTTTGTTTGTTTTATTATGATGTGCTTGTTTCTAAATGTTGCTTATAATGTATGAAGATGGTGTCTCTTCTCAATTACCCCTCTCTTTTTGCTATATATGAAAGACTGTTGCTCCAAATGCTTATTTATTTACATCTTTATGTTGGGGATTCAATCCTGTTGCTTCTATCCAAGATTGAGATTCCCTTCTCACATAATATACCAAATTTTAGTTTTAGTCCCAGTTTTTTAGTATCTAACGATTTAAGGAATTTCCAAGTACTGATTATATAAAAACAACCTCTACCTCCCCTCCCTCCTTTTGTATTCATGTTTTTAGTATCTGATGATTTAAGGAATTTCCAACTATTGCTCATGTAAAAATTACTTCTACATCCCCTCCCCTGTAATGCCTCAATGAAAAATCCAAATCACATGGCCTATACTCCAAAAGGACTAATCAATGATACAATTGGAGCTCTATTGAAACCTTATAAAGAACAAAAACTTTTCAGTCTCAATCAATGTGGGATCCCATACACCACCTTCCCTCACTTATCATTTGGGGTATCACAATCTCCCCTCTTAAATTCCCGATATTCGCGTCGGGCCCATCTGTCGTGGGTGGCACAGCTCAAGTTCCACATTTTTGTCTGGGATAGTTTTTTATACCATTTGTAACGTCCCAATGGAAGGCCTAAAACCACATGACCTATATTCCAAAAGGATTAGTCAATGATACAATTGAAGCTTCATTGGAACCTTATATTGAATAAGAACTTCTCATTTTCAAACAATGTAGGATTACATACACCACCTTCACTTATCATATGGGGTATCACACCCCCCTAGTTTTTTTTGTATTCATGTGTTACAGTTGATCTGCATTTTTTGCATGCCATGTATGTCTCTATGCCACCATATTGGTGATTGCTAGTTGTGCTTTAGAATGTATTTACCAAAGTTCAAATATCTGCTGCCTCATTCTTCATATCTTGCTGCCATTAAGTAAGTTTAAATGAGCCTGATAAGTATGACTGGAGGAAAAACAAAACAACACAAAAAACTTGGAAAAAGTTGCGACAAAGAAACTTCAGCATATTTATCCAAGCTTAGCTCAACCAAAAATGCTTCTAGAACATTTATGTTTAAAGTTTTCCCCCATTGAACACCAATTCGATGCATATCTAAATTTCATCGTAAATTTTGATAAGAAACTCATGTCTATGTTATAATTACCTTGGAAACTATCATCATGCAATTAGAATACATGTTTTGTAAGTTTTTCTTAGTTCATCTTTTAGTATTTTGGTGAAGCTGTGGCATGACCAGTTGATTACATGATATGAACACTTTACTCTCTAGTCTCCAGAGAAGGAAAAAGAATACCAAAAGAATGTGAATTTGGGCACAAAATTTTTCGTAACTAAACTTGCTTTTTGTAGATCTTCGTGATAATAAGCAGTTCCTTATAGAACACCCTGGTGCAGTACCCATAACCACGGCCCAGGTATATGCTTCTATTTTCTGTTTGTTTCTCCTACTTTTGAGCAACCATTTACCATATATCTATCTCAGTTGTTGTTTGTATTTGGTGTTATGACCATAGCCAATGTGGTATAAAGGTCTCATTTTCTTTTCTTTTCTTTGCTTTTTAAACTTTTGAAGGGGGAGGAACTGCGAAAGCTGATTGGGGCTCCACTTTATGTTGAATGCAGTTCAAAAACACAGCAGGCAAGTAATTTTATTTTTGTCATTTCAAATATATTTGGGGAAGCATGGTGTGGCCTCATTTTTTACAGGATTTGTGTTATGGTAAAAATAGAATGTCAAAGCTGTTTTTGATGCGGCCATAAAGGTGGTTCTCCAGCCACCGAAGCAGAAGAAGAAAAAGAAGAGAAGTGGACATAAGGCATGCTCCATATTGTGATTGAGAAATTCGGTCAAAAAATATTGTGATTGGGAAATAAATCGTTCCCTTGGAAGATGTTATCACTAATCAGCCATGCATGCCTTCAGTCTCTCAAAGTCTCTGTGTCCCTAACAATTCGAAACCTGGAGGAAGAAACAATCTGCGCTGTAGTATCAACTGATAGAAGTAGGACCTTTTTTCGAAGCATCAAGTTGCCTTTGTCATTTTATTGGCTGTGTGCTGATTTGTATATTAATGATTCACACTGCTTGGTATATCGCACAGCTTTACTGTTTCAGGCTAGATTTAGCTTATGCATTAACTCTAAAACTCAGCTGTTTCCTCGTGTAGACATGCTAATGTTAATGTTTTGATTCAGTAAGCTCTACGTGTATTGATTTGCATCGAAATATATATTAAATAACCATCCTTGGATTTAAGTTCTTGGATCAAGTAATGTATTTTGGTTCTAAGTTTCTTGGTCCGAGTTTAGCATATTAAAAAAAATATATGAATAAGTTAGCAAGCACTGTTCAGTTTCTTCTTCCTCGGCCTTTCTCCTTCATTTGCTTAGAGATTTTGCTGAAGCATGACAGTACAAAACGCACTTGCTTGTCAAAAAGTTACCCCGGAAAGGAACAATACAAAATTTTCATTGTGGACAGAATATTGCTTCCGTTTTCCTTTTGAAATTATTTTTGGCGTACAGCCCCAGATTCTCAACATGCCAACTCTTTGAGCTAAGCACGAATATATTTACTTTTGGGACGCGGATTGCATCCACAGCCTACCAATAGTAGTAATTCTCGAGAAATCTGTTGGGATGCGAGTACCCAAGGACCTTTCACCAAAACCCTAGTCATCCAATAAAAAGTCTTGCCTTTACCATTAGAATCCACGATTTGCTTATTTGTGAAAAAAGGTTTTCTTCTTTCCAACACGATCACTTTCAGCGCTTGTTTTGGCATCAGTTTCTGACAACTGATTCCATCTCATGAACAGTTGGGGAGAAAGTAAGATCTCTTTATGCTTGACAGCAGCAGTTAAAAGAGAGAAGGATCTTTGATAGCCTCCTGGCTGATCTCTTATTACGTGAAAAAAATTCAAAGTATGATAGGAAAAGAAAAATCAACATAGCAAGTATCTCTCATAGTTCTTTCCTTGCAACTTTATTATGGAATTTATACCGTGCCCACTTTCAGCCGTCCAAAAGGAGTTCTGGACCTCTTCATTTCCAGCTCTCCTCCAATACCTCTATTAAATACACCACCACGTGGCACCTTCCCTTCAGCAGTGTGCCCATAGTTTGTTTTCATTCTTTTGCAGACCCAATTTCTTTCTTCAATTCCTCAATACCCAGCTTGAGAAATTAAAATTCTGAACTTTCTTAAATGGCATCAAAGAGAATATTGAAGGAGCTCAAGGATTTGCAGAGAGACCCACCAACTTCATGCAGTGCAGGTTAGAGGAAATAGAGAAAATGGAGACGAGCTTTTAAAAAGGACTAGTTTTATCCTGAATAAAATAAAATAAAAACTACATGATTGCTGATGGTGAATTTTCAGGTCCTGTGGCTGAGGATATGTTCCACTGGCAAGCAACCATAATTGGTCCAAATGACAGTCCCTATGCTGGCGGTGTTTTCCTTGTGACAATCCATTTCCCACCTGATTATCCTTTCAAACCCCCAAAGGTATAGTGTTTAGTTCATTGCTCTCTACCATTGCTTACAGTCCTTCAAATCTTAAACCTGACTTAAAAAAGAAAACGAACAAGGAAAAACGTTTGATGTTCTGCTGCATAAAATTGCTTGCAGGTCGCCTTCAGGACCAAGGTCTTCCATCCAAACATAAACAGTAATGGAAATATATGCTTGGACATACTCAAGGAACAATGGAGCCCTGCACTCACAATATCCAAGGTGATATATTTGAAGGCTCACATCATAGCAATTACTCTCTTTAATTGTCTATAGATGCTTGATCTAGTACTAATTAACACTGGCGCTTTCAATCACAACCTTGTCTCTTTTTTTTTCCAATTTTGATAGGATTGCTATCAATTTATTTCTTTTACTGTATCCAAATGCTCAATTTTTGATCCCTCACTCTTCCCTTTTTTATTGGAGTGATTCTTTCAGGTTTTGCTCTCCATATGTTCACTGCTTACCGACCCAAACCCAGATGATCCACTTGTTCCTGAGATTGCTCACATATGCAAGGCTGATAAAGTGAAATATGAGTCATCTGCTCGGAGCTGGACACAAAAGTATGCCATGGGATAGACCCTGATGTCTATTACAACTTATAAAACCTTCTATCCATTCTTGCAGCTCTTTAAACTTCCCTTCTATCTGTCATATTGCCTTGGTGAGGTATAGGAATGACCCAAGTCAGGATTTGATTTTGTAATTTGAGCATCTTTTTGCTTTGAATAAATGGGTAGGCAACCTACCCTTGAGCTTATCTCCCAATCTGCATGATGTTTGTAATTTTGCTTGAGAATGTAGAAAATAGACTTCAAATTTAGCATGGAAACTACAAAGTTGGACAACCCATTCATAAGTTGTGCACTGTTTCTATCAAATACAGAGGAAAAATTATTCTAAACAGAGTAGTTTTCAACAAGAGTAATACAAGTCCTAACACTATGCGCATAACATTCGCGTAACACCATTGACGTGACAAACAAGCTGTATTAATCAGAAAAATATTTAAAAGTCGAAAAATCCAATCACAACTTTGACATAATGATTGTCATATTAATGGTATTCATCCTCGTTTGGATATAATAAATATTTCATCTCATTATTATAAATTTTTTAAATTTTTACACAAAATATAATAAATAATTCAACTTTTTCAAATCTCAAAATAATAATAATATTGAAAAATAATATTCTAACAATATTTCATTCGAATTTCAACTTTCATCTCAACTCACTATCCAAACAGTACCGAAATGTATTCTAGCTCTTTGGCCCCTGATCTCTCTCTCTCTATATATATATATATAAGTTTCGTTATATACAATCATTTTTGTATACTTCTTGTGCATTTAATTGATGTGATTGGTTAAAATAATTATTTTATATTAAAAAAAGTGATGCAACCAATCATATTAATAAAATACACAAAGAGTATACAAAAATTATTGCACATAGTGCGTGCGTGCCTCACAGATCTACCAAATAGAAAAATAATATTTTCACTCATGTGATGTGAATTCCATTCCAAGTTAAGCCAAGCCACAGAGAATAGTTCATTGGTACTGCCAGTACCGTTTAATTTGTACACATAATTTTTGAACGTTTATACACGCAACAACGCACTCTGCCGCAATGAAGAACAAAACTAATTACTGCTGTTAATTATGATTAATACATGCAGCATTGAAAATTTGATATATTAAGTACGAAATTTAAAGATCCTTTCATTATTTTTTCTTTCAAAATAATTCCATTATATGTTTTTCTTTAATTCTAGACCTTGAAATTTATTTTAAAATATATATATTTAAACGTCATATTTCACATATTTTTAAGCTAAGTTATGAAAATTTAAGTCTTTGAAAACAGATCTGTAAAAGATCGAGAGAAAGATGACTTGAAGAGGGTGGTCTAGGAGCCGGATAATCTCCGATATCAAAATTAATAAATATTTTTAAAAGTTTATAAATAAGTAAAAAAATTTAAAAATAAGAGATATTTTCAACACCTGAAATCTGTTATTTATTTTGTATGTATGAGGAGCAAATCGTGCATGATGAAGATCGCGTTTTCCTAACTGTGTCAAAACCTCTAAATGTGACGTGATTCTGTGACCAAACCATTAATGTTACGTGTTTACCGGGTGGTGGAGTTATAAATGAAGCGTAGTTGGCCGACCTCCTTTCTTAGTTTGTCTCATGTCTGATCTGTTCCTGTCTCTGTGTCTCACTTCAGGCTTGGAATTTATACACGTTGAAGTTGTTCCTCAATCGGCAATCCTATGGTTTCCAATGCCGCACTCAGATGGGATTTATTTAAGTTTAAAAGGCAAGCAAAAGTTAATAAATTTGTTTCAACTCTCTCTTAATGCTAGGCTATATATGATTTATCTCTCTAGCCTTCATTTTTGTCGGTGGCATTAATGTTGGCGTGGAAACACTCGTTAAGAGAGACGTACCACCTACGCCAATGCCAATGGCTGAGGGACTTTCATTCCTCAATCTCGAGGTTTCACTTTTAGAAAAAAATAGAATTTATTATTAAAAAATGATTTTTTTTTTTATCTAAATTTTGTATTTATTCTTTTTTTTTATATATATAAAAAAATCGTAAAATTTACCCACTTTAAAACTATAAAAACGTCCACGGAAAGATGACTTGGAATAAAGCAAACAAATGCAGTTAAATCGGTGAGGATGAAGTGGGTGTTCCTATCTCTAACTACTGACGCGTGGTGGTCTAACAGGTTTTAGATAAGATTCATGCATGTTTGTGGCCGTCACGGGAAGAAGAAGGGAACTGAAATTCCTTAGCTATAGGTTTGGCATAGCTTTTTGTGAATATTGTCTTTGCGATCAACTCTTTTACAATCATACCATCTTCAAATTCAAAATATATAATCATCTCTTTTACCTTTTTTATTTTTTTACTGAAACCCCATACCTCAAACGTGCATATAAAATAATATATAATGGAGAAGCTAGCACAATATGCATGCATGCATCATGACTTATAATATCAACCCTAACGTATAGCTGATCATATATATGAAAGCATCACCTGATTTTCATTTTCTTTAAGCAAAGGCCATCTTTCATCATGTATACATACATACATGATGCATATCATTCATCTAGCTAGCTAGTGGTGGACACGTCTATACTGTTTTTACCTCAATTCCCCTATATATATATATATATAATCACAATAAAGACAAGACGAAGAAGAAAAAGAGATGTCTATGTCCTTTAATCTTTATGCATGGGACCAAATCCAGACAAAATGATTGAATAAATAAGACAGTCAATGAAGTTCTACAACTTTTTAGGTTGTGATCAAACATGTAGTACTGTAGTAGTAGTACACGTGTAGTACTGTGTTTCATGATCATGAATTTGCAATTATGATAACTTCATACAAAACATTAGACCATCGACTTTAGTCTTTAAAGTTAAATGCATATACAGTAATTGTTTTTATCCTATTTTAGCTTTCTTAGGTGAATTATATATACTTTCATTTACCATAACATCAAAATCTATCTATCATGACCTTGTAATTATTGTGTAGCTTTAAAACTCATCTTCGATGTTTTTAACTGGCACCGGGTTTGTCGATCCGCAACAGCCGGTCCACAGTTCTAATCCTGACTTATGGAACATCAAACATGGAATATGACCGGATATCCTGGGTTTCCCGCGAAAACTGCCGGTTTTTTTCCACGGGCAGAAATAAAAAAATTACCCCCTATTTTCACTCTTTCTGTGTACACCAAAAGACTTTTGCCCACTCTTCATGGGGATTCACTTGGTTGCCGACACTATCTTCTCCATGATTCCAAGCTTCGTCATCTTTTTTATTTTCTGATTTTTAAAAATCATCCCCATTTGCTTAAGACATTGTTTAAAAAAATCCAGAATCTTTCTTTTTTATTTTAATACAATTTCGGGGTCTGGAAATTTGTTGCAGTAGGTAGCTAGGGTGATGCTATTCGGGCGGTATTTTAATATTTAAAACATGGTTGGCTCCAACAACGTGTGGTTACAAGACATGCAACTTTTGGGTACAATTTAATTGTCGATCGGGTCTTGTTTATCTTTTGCTAAGAATATTCGGACTTTTGGGAAAGTTTCATTCTTTGTGATGCGAAGAAGGAAATGATCCGTTTCAGAAGTGGCAAGGTTAGAGACCAGAAGAGTTCAAGAAGCAACAGAATTTATACATGTTTTGAAAGCGCGAAAGAGATTGATTAGAGGGAAGGAAAAAGATGACAGTTGAAGTGGAAGTTAATACTAATGAGAAGAAGAATGTATTGGTTGGTATTCGAATGGACAGCCAAAGCAGAGAGCTACTCATCTGGGCTCTTGTGAAAGTAGCCAAGCCTGGAGATTGCGTGGTTGCGGTTCATGTTTGTCGAAGTCCTGGTAATAAATAGCCTTTGAAAAATTGTATCTTTATAGCGACATGATCTTGTTCTACACATGCTTTCTTAATTCAATCTCTCGTGCCTTCTTCGGTAAAACAACATGATTTATCAATGCAGATCAGGCTTCGGAAAACAAGAACTTGTTGGATGATTATCTTGAAGTATATGAAGGACTATGCACTGTAAAGAAGGTTAGTTTTTAGTAATGCTTCAAGGTTCACTTTTTTATCTCATTCATTGGAATGTTAATGGTTGCTTATCCTTTGACATACATGGTTTCAGGTAAGCCTCTCCGGTCAGATCTTCGTTGGAAGTTCAATGCGAAAGGTTCTAGTGAGAGAGGCAAAGAGCCATGCTGCTGGGGCCGTAGTTGTAGGGATAAGCAAGCAAATTGCTCTCGGGTAGGAGTGGAAGGGCCAGAACCTCTACTTTTGCATTTATTGTAGATTGTGCGATTCTTTTCTTATTAATCTGAAGAGATATCATTTTCAGGACTTGGGCTTCCATGGCCAAATATTGCACCAAGAGATTGCCTGCAACGACCGATGTTTTGGCCATCCACAATGGGAAAATTGTCTTCAGAAGGTTCGCCAATAATCAGTTATCAGGTTTGCCAATCCTATCCAGTGTCCTGGTTAAAGAGGTTGTAGATCATTCACAAATATCATTTGATAATGTTGCTTTCGATTATTTCAGGTCTCAAAGGGGTTCCTAAACCAAACTTCAATCTAAGAGAAGTTCCTGCTTCGAAAGAATGCCGATCTGAATTTGGTGACTCCGAGGCAGAGTCTGAGAGATCTGTTTCTGAAGTAATTCAAGACTCCAGAGACGGTTTAAGACATATTGGTGAAGGCTTAAAGAATGAAGTTTTCAACCTTGTTCGTGAAAGGAACAAACTTCCATTGATATCGACTTCCTTATACATAGGAGACCCTTCAGAGCAGAGGCTTGGTTGGCCATTACTCCCTAGAACTAGTTCATCGATTCCAAAAGCCCTACCTAGAAGAAAAATGTCAGTGGTGCAATGGGTAATGAGCTTACCAGATCGTTCCCCACAGCTAAGTCCTCATTGTTCAACCATTAAAGAATGCCCATCAGAAAGAGATCTTGGCGAGATTTTGGATGATAATACTCAAAATGGTGCATCTGCATTGCGTGAGCTACCAAGAGGCTTTGAGGATTTCCTCAAAACAGACTCATCAGGTTGCAAACGCTTCGGTCGTGAGGTTCTGAAGACTTCAACTTCTCAATTCTCCTCAGGTAAGTACCATTTTATCCTGAATTACTCATCAAATCTCTTTTCCCTTCAGGCTTATGCAATCCATGAATATCCGCTTCTGTGACAGAAAGAATGATTGGTAAAGGAGGTTGTAACCATGTATATAAGGGAGTTCTTCCAGACGGCAAGCCAGTGGCAGTAAAGATTCTGAAGTCAACCAAAGAAGCATGGAAGGATTTTTCCCTTGAAGTTGATATCATCTCCTCGTTGAAGCACAAAAACATCATGTCCTTGCTCGGGGTCTGCATTGAAGATAATGCTTTAATCTCGGTTTATGACTTCCTGTCTAAAGGAAGCTTAGAGGAAAACCTACATGGTAAAGTTTAAAAGGAGGTTTATGCAGTAATTTTCACCTGCTAAAAATAATCAGACAACATACTTATATGAGTTAAACATGCTGTGCAGGTAAAAACAAGGATAAATCTGTATTATCATGGGAAGTGAGATTTAATATATCTGTAGGGACAGCTGAAGCTCTAAATTATCTACATAATGAATGTTCTCGGCCTGTTATTCATAGAGATGTCAAGTCTTCAAACATTCTTCTCTCCGATGATTTTGAGCCGCAGGTACTCCACCAGACAAATAGGGATGAAAATTAAAAGAAACGAACTGTCCCAGATATGTGATATGACTAATTGTTGTTGTCGTGTGACAGTTATCTGATTTTGGGCTTGCAATATGGGGACCAACAAATTCATCATTTGTTACTCAAGGCGATGTGGTTGGAACATTTGGTTACCTTGCACCTGAATATTTCATGTATGGGAAAGTAAGTGACAAGATTGATGTGTATGCCTTTGGTGTAGTGCTTCTTGAGTTGTTATCAGGAAGAAAATCAATTGGTCCTGAGACTCCCAAAGGACAAGAGAGCTTGGTCATGTGGGTAAGAACCTCCTCCATAAATAGAATTTCGGCTTGCATTATTTATGTAAATGAATGAGTTTTAACACAATTAGTGCAGGCAAAGCCAATAATAGAGAGTGGAAATGTGAAAGGCATATTGGATCCAAATTTGGATGGAAAATATGATGAGGTTCAGTTGCAGAGAATGGTTCTAGCAGCAACCCTCTGTATCACACGGTCAGCTAGGCTTCGCCCTAAAATGAGTCAGGTATTAAATTTTCAATATTGTAGACGTTTAGATGTTATTAAGCAATATTCTAAATGAAGTTTTCTTCAATATTAGAATGAAAGCCGCTTGAATTTTTAAATTCCTTCCTTTTCCAGATTCTGAAGCTTCTGAAAGGGCATAAGTATGATGAAGATTTGGTTGACTCCCGAAATGGTAATATAAAGGATTCAGAAAACCAGGACAATAATGACGATGAGGTTTATCCAAAATCTAGCACAGAGTCACATTTGAGTCTCGCATTGCTTGATGTTGACGATGATACCATATCATATAGTAGTAGTGTGGATCAGAGCAACAGTCTTTCTTTAGAGGAATATTTTAAAGGAAGATGGAGCAGATCATCCAGCTCTGATTAGCTTTTGTTGTACTTGAACAGAAGAAGAAAAATTAACTCTAGTTTTACTTTTTGCAAAAATGTAAGGACTTTGTCAGATCGGTAGTTTGTACTTGTACAGTTGAGGGGAAAAATGTTGGCACCCGACAGTGAGGTGGTTTGCAGATGTAAAACGTATAAATCCCATGTAATGTAATACACGAAAAAGAATATGCTGGAGCTTGGGATGCTTAATAGCCTACTAGTTCTTGCTGAAAAAAGGTGTAAATACTTCTGTGCAAATTTGAATAGATGCATCTGCTTACATACTTCCAGAGTGTATGTTCTAGTGGGGTGGTACAGAGATGCACAGCATCCATATATGTAGGCATAGCCAGGAAGTTTTTGCTATATTATGTGGCAGTCACTAAACTCTCTTGAAAAAATATATAACAGCAAATAAACCTAACTAGTTCTAATGTTAATAAGTTCTACTAACATGAAACTGTAGGGAATTCTTTTCTGATTCTATGAACTCATGTTGAGGTATGAAATTAGACCTAATAAAGAATCTCCTGAAGAAACGGCAGCTAATCCCTGTTGGAACTCTTGGCGAGTGACCCGAGGTCTATATAAACAATGGAAGCATTTAGCCAGTCTGCCCAAGCATTTTCTTCTCTGATGGTATGATGAGAGCTCCACCATGTCAATGAGGTTGGAATCTGTTTCAGCATCTGTATCCACAATCAAGTTCCTTATCCCCTATTGCAAGCCATAAGCAACAAACCCAAATGTCGTTATCTGCCATTAAGCATTTGACCTACCAATGCTCCAAGCTACGAGCACACCTAAGGTTCATATAGTCACTTCAAGCAAATGCAACTATATAACATCACATCCAAGAGCAGAAATGCAGGTAAACCTGTTCTTAGTTTGATAACTGCCTAGTGAGACAAAAAGAATACAAACCTAACCACAGGAAAAAAATATCTTACACACTCATGGTCAGATACTTCCATTTACAGTTTCAGAAATGTGTTAAATGAGGCAAAGCTACACGCCATACGAGGGCAAACTATGAGATTAAGGGTATAGGACGTAGCTTCCATGACAGAAGTCATTGCTAGCTAGCATTATTTTCTCGAGTCATGTCACTTCTAGGCTGCGTTCTCTGAAAGAGCCACTCTTGATCATCAAACTTATGGTGGTCAGTCTGTAAGGGAGGGGGAACCCAATTCACAATCAATGCTCTATATTGTGATTCTACCTGCAGTGCACTTTCAGCCTTCTCATGATCAGTAACAACCTCCATTTGAGGAGGCGGTTGGCACCTCTTTCTGATAGAACTAGAAGCCATTTTCTGGGCAAATGTTGTGGACATACGAGAAGTAGAACAAAGTTGATCTTTTCTGGTTCTAAAATCCATTTCGAACTCCTCTTGTACAAGTATATCCATCCACGTAGGATCAGCACAAAATGGTTTGACGGATTGTGCTGCTCGATCTTTATGCTTTTGCCATTGAAAATCGAAATGAACGATGAATCCTGCAATTTTATTTTTTGATAAAAAATAAAAAGACAATATGCAAGTAACTGAGCAAAGATGGTAAACCAGAGTAGCGAATTAACTTCCAAGGAGGACAAATGCAAACACGCATACCATGGTTACGGTAGCCATTGGCAGACCATCTGTTCTTTTCCCTCTCACTGTTTTGGCTATTGTCAGAAGAGTCATATGAGCTGTAAGAAATCATGGGCTGCTCGAGCTCTTCCCTAAAACTGCCGTTCTCCAACGCTTCGGTTTCATGTTTCCTTTTCCTTTGATTGTCACTTTTCTCCCGACTTCTCTTGTTCCTGTCATCCTTGTGCCTACTTTTCTGACTCTGCATTTCTTCTATAATCTCATCATCTTCCCTTCTTTTCTTCCTCTCTTTCTCCCTCCTCCTCTTCTCCTTCTTCCTTTCCTTCTCCGCCTCTACCCTTTCTCTGTTGAGCTTCAGGTAAAAAAAAAAAAAAAGCCATCATTTTGAGATGAGCTACCCAAATAGACAAAAGAAAAAAGCAGTTATGAGAGATAAACAATTGGGAAGTCTCCAAATGAGACAATCTTAGAGATAAACAATTGGGAAGTCTCCAAATGAGACAATCTTGACCTCAGGTGTGAAACCTCTGCAGTCTGCATCATCTTAACCTAAATATTAAGCCTAAATGATTTAAACTAAACAAATCATTCATTTTTTACCACTCCAACACTCTTAACATGGTCTCATCCAAAGGTATACATGCGAAGAGTATGAACCCTATACCTCCCTTCATTGAAGATATTCCCACATAACTACTATTCAACAAATTTCACATACTTTCACGATATTAATGGCCATTAAGCTCATGAGTCTGAAATGAAAAATCAGTAGCGATAGAGCACAAACTTCCCAAACAAACCTTAATTAGTTCTATAAGGGCCTCGCCCTCCACACCGTTCCACAGGTACCCCGGTGGAGGGAATGGCATGCAACGGGACATTGTTCTTTGAAGGCGATCAACAAACACCCTCTATTAGAACTGCTCAAAGTACTTCAGGTTCCAAGTATAAAATACCAAACGCGAATCACTCCACATGTATCATGTATCCCAAAATTATGGTTTACAACAGAAATTTCAACATGACAAACGGAGTCTCTCTGCATCTCTGTGACGCCTCTTTGTTTAAACTTCGAGTCTTTTCTTTCACGTGCAGTTCCCCGCCCTTAGGATCATTGCTTCTTGGGCCCTACCGTTTCTATCTCGGTTTCCAAGCTCATCGTTATTCATTCGGAATCTAAAATAGACACGTCATGTATGTTACAGAGTCACTATATATGTAGATGTATATGACAATGGTTTAGGTCTTCGTATTCAGAAAGTGTAAAGGAACAGCTGGTTTATCTTATCTTATTAGAGTTTAGCAGGATTTTTTTCTACTTTTTTTTTTTTATTATTATTTGAAGAGTTTCGTCGGTTTGACGCTTTCAGATGATTTGGACTTGATAATTGTTCGGCCGTTCGAATTAGCACGGAAAATAATGCTTTGATCGCGGGCGACTTTTAGGTCGGTTTGGCTGTAAGATTTAGTTGAGATAATTTAGTTTAGTTTAATTTTAAATTGAATATAATATTTAAATATTTAATTTTTAAATTATTAAATTAATCTTAATTTAAAACTTTTTTATATATAGTATCCACAATATTTTTCAATTTAACATATCTTTATATGTAGGATCTACAAATTTTTTCAATTTCTCATAACTAGTATTAACCTCATATTAACATTTAAATTCATCTAAATTCATTTTAAATAGGTCCTATATAACTCACGCTACCTATTCAATTTATTACTATTCATAAAGAACTCAATTCAACTCAACTCAACATCCATATTCATTTGAGAATATACTGATTTGAAACGTCAAAACCCATATATAAGGCTTCTTATCCCTTTGGTGCTCGTTTGGTAAGACAGCCAGCATTTGAAAGGTAAATGAGAGCCACCAAGTATGGATGATGTGATATTTGTACAATAAATTATTTCATAGCACACTACCCAAACAGTGTGTGGTGTATTGATCTTAGAATAATAACACACTTATATTATTTTATATCATTATAAATTATCATATTATTATAGTTATTTAAATGAATACTCTTTTTTAATAATAATATATCTTATCAACATTAAATGTGTTAACGTCATGTTTCTTACACATTTGGATCAGATTCCAGCAACTTAAGTCTTTAAAGTTGGACCTGCGAAAACAAAAAAGAAAGCAGTTGGGAGAGGGTGGCCTTGAGGCCGGAGAGTCTCCGATACCAAAGTTAGTAGAGTATTTTAGAAGTTTGTAAATAATAAGAGAGTCTAGAGACCAGAGAGTTTTCTCAGACTTAAAAATTGTTATTTATACTGAGAATTTGGAAGGACAGATCGTACCTACCCTTATGGAGTCCAGTCCTTTTTGTCAGTCCTTTAATGTGGCGTGCTTCTGTGATGACGTCATTAATGTGACATGTAGTTTAGGTAGTGGTGACATTAATGCGGCATGGTTTCCCGATTTGCCTTACCTTGCTAATGTCATCGGTGGTTCTTCGATGTCACATTATCAGAGGATCGAGAGTCTCTCTTACTTTTCGCTTGTTCATGTGAACAGAAACTCAAGGACTAGATGATGTTCGAGGAATCTCCAAGATGGCGAGTCTCATCCCCCTGCAGTATGCTCCCACATGAGAGTTGCGTCTAGGGGAGTCTACCTGCGGCCAGGTTGAGGGGCCTATTTATTCTGGATTTAACTCTCTTTTCTATTATCTTAATTGCTCATTTCAAGCCCACTAAAGAGGGAGAGAAAACCCCTACATAATGGTAAGATGAAATACATATCTAAGTAAACAACCAAAGATTTTAAGTCGTTCTGGCTCTTTTACAACCTCTTTGATCTCCTCAAAGACCTCGATCTTAACCACGATCATCATCTGCGCAATTTCTTCCATACAGATGTTTTCTTCTTTTGTTCAAGAATTGACCAAGCTAGCAACCGAAACAAACATAAAATGTTAATATAATTTTTATATTGCTTTAGGATAGTAGTAGAAATCCATGCAATGATTGCATGCCAACTTAATATGAATCGTCTTGTATTTAGTAGGAAAATGAGAAATGCTATTGATCATTTCCACATCACATACTAACATGTAATTTTTTATTTTTATCATTCTATTTAAACACATATTTGCTAAGGGGGAAAAGATTAAAAGATAAAAAATCATACGTAGTGTATGACGTAAGGATAATGAGTATAATTATTCTCCAATCTTATCCTTTTTTTAAGAGAAATTATATATGGAAACCTTACACCACATACATCTACCTAATCAATATGTGATTTGTCATTTTTTTTTTTTATCATAATACTTAAATATATGTATGTTTAAATAAAAAACAAAAATGATAAATTAGGTTAGAGGAAAGTGTGTGATGTAACACTTCCTTATAACATTTCTTTTTTTTTATTTAATACAAAACCTCTAACTTCCATGTAACTTCTCCCTGTTGACTGTCTTCCTATGTATAAGAACTAATCTTTAAATAAATAAAAGGAAGTCGTCCTGTTTTATAGAAATGATTTGGTTGACAAATTCATGCTTGACACCAAAATGTCAATATCTTAATCCTTACACTGAAGATTAACATGGATTTCCAAGGAATAACCGTACGTGGATGGTTGAAAAGCATGTTGGTCCTTGCCGTTTGGAACACGTTTGACATCATTTTAAGAGCTCCAAAGTCCAAATCCCAAAACTTGGTCTCGTGACCCACTTTCCAACTCTACAACGTTAATGAATATATATTAAATTTACTAAAGTATTCCAAGAAACAAAGAAGTTGAAGGGTGGAAATAACCCAAGAATCATCACAAATAATGAGACCCATATTTTATTAGAAAAATTATATTCACCGTCCCTACATCATATAACATATACGATTTTTTAATTGAAGAGTGCTGCAACTATAAAGAAATTATATAAAAGTATTCTTATAAACTGACATAGTTTCATGTGATTCATCAGATTTGTTTTACAATAAAGTTAACTTTACAATATGATAAATTATATTAAGTCGCATCAATTTATAAGATTACTTTTATATAATTACTTTGTAGTTAGAATATTTCTCTTTTTAATTTTATTGTTTCTTTTGTCTTATCGTGGTTTATATCTTCATTACTTATATATAACAGTAGAAATAAGATAGAAATTACGTAAAGTTTTCTGCCCCAAACACATTCTACAATTCATAAGAAGAATGCTTCTCATACTAATAAACTTGGTATATGATATTATCTCCCATTGAATTAGACTGCATGCTTAGGTAAGAAAAATATAAGAAATCCTAGTATCTTTAAAAACAAGATTCATCTCAGATAATTGGACCCCTCTTTTATTATTCTTATTATTGTTATTTAATTTTTCTTCTCATATGCTATTTCCTTTTTTTTCTCTCTCTCTTGTACACGAGGGCATAACGCTGATTCATATTTTGGAGAACTCTCACGTGGCAATATAAGACCCCAAAAAAAAAACAAAAACAAAAACAAAAACTAGATAAGGCACATCTCTATAGAAGGACTTTTGTCCTAACATTCTAATTAACGGTCAAGATCAAAAGTTGACTGATATATCATACTTCTCCGGAACCACAATAATCACGTTATCGTAGTCCCTCACCCACTGCATAATTTCATTAATTTTTCAATCTTCTGCCCCCAAATACGTATAAATGGGAAAGCAAAGGGCTTAATGAATTTTTCCTTAGCACTGCGAGTCTGCGAAAGCGCCTCTGGGAACTCTGAACCAATCGCTCAAATCGATTCTCTCTCTCTGATATTGTCCATTCTTCGTTTTCTTTTGATGGAGCCAGGTAATGTTGTCGTTAGCAGCCCACCTAGGGTTTCGTATTGAGCCGCCGAGTAGGGTTTCATGTTCTTTTTGTAAAGCCTCGACCTTTCTTCGATTCTTTTCGTCACTTTTTAATTCCCAGAACCTTAATCTCATTTCCAGTCTATCGATTCAAACTGTGATTTGAATCTTCCGTAGTTGTGGTGGTAAGCCTTTTTCCTTACAGCTGGAATTCTGTTATTCTTGGCTTGATTAAGTAATTTTTAGTCTTCGATTTTGGGCCTTTTGAATCTGTTGGGAATGGCGATTTTCCACCTGATTATTGTTTAATTCCCGCCAAGAATGAATTTTGGGCTCAAAACTTCATCTGGGTCAAATCAAAACCATTAATTTGTTACCTGTCCACACAAGACTTAACATTTTGCTTGTTGAAGATTTTGATATTGTAATGGACGACGGGGAGCTCGATTTCTCGAACCAGGAAATGTTTTCAAGTACGAATATGGGGGAGCTTCCGAGTAGTTGCTCAATGGAAAGTTTCTTTGATGAACTTCTCAAGGACACTCATGCTTGCACTCACACCCACACTTGCAACCCACCCGGCCCTGATTCTTCGCATACCCACACCTGTGTTCATGTACACACTAAAATTGTTCCCGCATCAAGCGAGGAAAAGGTTGCGACGGATGATACTGCAGAGTCCACCGAAAAGAAAGGGAAGAAAGTGAAACGACCGTTGGGCAATCGGGAAGCGGTTCGCAAGTACCGTGAGAAGAAGAAGGCTCGAGCTGCATCATTGGAAGACGAGGTTGAGAGATTACGGGGTTTGAATCAGCAGTTGTTGAAGAGGTTGCAGGGTCAAGCTGCATTGGAAGCGGAGATTGCAAGGCTGAAGTGTTTGCTTGTGGACATTCGAGGAAGAATTGAAGGGGAGATTGGATCGTTTCCATATCAAAAACCGGTTAACCCCCCCAACTTTCCTAATCCGAACATGGCTGGCGCATATGTGATGAACCCATGTAACATGCAGAGTGGAGAGCAGGTCTATTGTCTTCATCCAGTGGCGGATGGCAAAAGTGGAGAAGACGTAACATTAAACGGCCAAGGCTTTAGTGGCTGTGAATTTGAGAATCTCCAGTGTTTGGCAAATCAAAATTCGGTATCCAAGGAGCGTGCTGTTGGGAATGAAGCATCCGATGTCAATTCATCCGGCACAAATAAGAGGAAAGGTGATACTTTCATTGTTTTTCCTTTTTGATTAATTATCTCTTAATGTCATATATTTACTTGTGTTCTTTGAATTAGTTTTGTAATGTGGAACTTTTTGCCTGTTTAACTAGCAGCACAAATTGATGACTCTGATAGTAGTATAGCATTTCTTCTCCCTGTGGGGAATACTTTAATAACTTGTTAAGAGCATGGGGCTTATTATTGTGGCAATCAGATGATGGTTATTGGGTCAAGCAATCTAGCTAGTTGTAACGGGTAAAATTTTAGTTTTGCTCTTGTTCTTTGCTTTTGTGAATAGGGACGTTATTTGGTTGTATAAATATATTGCGAAGATCTTAAAATAATGTCGATAATACCCTGATTTGTCGTAAAAAGAATCATTATTATCTCGTTTGCTGTCTAAGATATCGTAAGCTCTGCAGTTATTTGTCTTCTCTATCTCACACAGACGTACTTATCTGGAGAGAGAGAGAGAGAGAGAGAGAGAGAGGGGGGGGGGGGGGGGGGGGAGGGGGTCTACTATGTTTGAAGAAGTTTGTCACTAATCAGATTGAGCGTGTCCTTAGAGAGTGTGAGGATATTATGCTTGAAAGTGAGACTAGACAGCAAGAAGAGAAAGGCCTATTTGGTTATCTTCAACTGAAAATGAGGAAAGATGAGAAACTAGAAGGGAGGGCAGGGTGGTATGTGCGTAATGAACTTGTCTAGCTTGCCTTGTGCATGATCCTTTTTGTCTCTTTTGATTAAGAAATTAATGTACTTGAATATGTAGTTTATGATTTTTGCAACATATTGCTCGGTAGCTTTTTATGATCTGATCATTATGATGTATGTTTTATTAGGAGGAGCTCGGGCAGCAAAAGCAAGTTGAAGAGCTGACTATTTGTCAGTGTGTTTATCCTCAAGGGTACATATGGTCTACCAATAAGTAGTTTTGTTGGACTGCAGCGTCGTCATTTTTGTGATTTTATTTTTTCTGTTTTATGTTTGTATCCACTGTTGGGTTCTTGGGGTTGCCATGGGCTTTCTATATCAAGCATGAGATTTGCTGGGCTTGCTGCTGTTTTAGCTGGTGTTTTGGCAACTTTATGGCGTTTAGATTGCTTCGAAGGCTTTGTAAAGCGGAAAGTTTAGTAGATGTGTAATGTAGTTCGTGGAACTTGTGGTTAAGGCCAACTTTACAGAAATTATTTCAAGTCATCTAATCTCATTATTATAACTTTCTTTAATTCTCACACAAAATATAATAGATGATTCAATTTTTTCAAATTTTAAAATAATAATAATATTAAAAAATAATATTTTATTTAACTCATTTAAAATCATCTCATCTTATTTTACTATTTAAATGAGTCATCTCTGTCACAGCTTTTAGTATTCTTTACGGCCGCACATAAGTCGGTCAATTAAAATGGTATCATTTGATGTTGGGACTTTTCTTTTGATTATGATTTTGGTTTGTAATTAAGAATTTATGTTTTTTACTTGAAAAAAAGAACGTATTTTGTTCCTTTTTATCTTTTCAGTGGATGTATTTGCAATGTTCTTCATATTTAAGTTACTCAAATTCTCGACTGCTGAATTACAGCTTTCATTGTTATAGGCTGTGAGTCTGTGAACAGTAGAGAACAAATCCCACTTTGTGTGATCCGATCCAAACACTGATTTGTGTGAAGGATAAAATAAGCTTTGCTGCTTGCATTGTTTCTAATAATTGTTGTTTTGGTTCAACTCTGTTACCTAAGAAGGTTTACTTCTTCCCTTGGCATTCGTCCTGACAAAAGTATGTCTGATGGTCTTCACAGGAAGGAAGGACTGCCTTCTCAATGAAATTTACCTAAGAGATTGTAGGAATTGTGACAGAAAAATAAACAACTCGATCGGTATGTTGGCTTTAAATGAAGCAACTGGCCTCCCTGATTGCCACCCCATTAGGTAAAAGAGATGGTGGCGGCAAACAGAGAGAGAGATCTATTTTGATGGCTATACCTTTTTCGAAGAATGTGTTTTTGATTGATTGTATTTTTTTAACAGATCCTCTGAATTTTTGGGAAAAATTCCTATACTTGAAAGGAAGAGGGGATTCTGCTCAACGAGAAAACACATGTATATAGATGTTGGGGATCTTCAATGTTATTTTAGCGGGTAATTGATACCCTTACAATTATTTTACTATTACTTTACGAGCTCCATATGAAATGAGATTGAATGATTTTAGATATTTTAAATAAAATATTATTATATTATTATTTTTTTAATATTATTATTATTTTAAAATTTCAAAAAAATTAAATTATTTATTAATTTTATATAAAAATTATAATAATAAAATGAGATGAAATAATTTTTATATCCAAACAGGCTATCAATTTTTTTTTTTTTTCATTTTACTCTTAGGATACGAGTTTCTTGTATAATCTAAAAAAAAAAAAAATTCAACAAACTAATATAATCATATAATTTAATTAAAAATAAAATTATTTAGATAAAAATTGATATTCTTTTAATTTTTGAGTAATTTTTATAAAAATAAATTTATTTTTAATTAAATTACATGATTATATTAATTAATTGGTTGAATTTATTTATTATTTTTAAATTTTTAATACACGTTTAAAGGGCAAAAAAGAAAAAAAAAAATCGAATAATAAAAGAGGTGATATTATATCGACAGCCCGAGGCCGCGAAGGTCTGACTGACAAGCACAAAAGTTGTGGGCCGTACTTAGATTCGAGAATGAACTCGCTATTATATTTCTGGCAGCTACGGTAGATACCTACCACTTTCTTTCTTTTTTGACGTCAGCATGTTCTCTGTCTCTGCGCATCATCATAGCCTGAGAGATGTGGAGGAGGATAGATAGCAGTTGGAGCCATTATGACATTGTACCCTGTCGCATATTTAATCAACCAATAATGAGCAGACACATGCATCATTAATTACACACGGCACTACTGTACTAAGCACTTAATGCATCCCATACAGCTGTCTAGAGACAACGACCAGATTCAATACATGCGCCGTTTCTAACAAATCCCGAGACATCGAAATATCTCGTCCTATTAAAATATAATTTAATTAAAATACTTATAAATAAAAATTTATTAATAACATAATGCACTACGATTTTTGTTTTAGATTTTCTTTTTTTTTTTTTAAATCTTAAACAATTTTACAGGCAAATTCCTGAAATTTAACCAATATATCCGACAAAATAAACAAATCAAAAGTACATAAGGATCTGATCCTTAATACTAATAATAGTATTAATAAAGTTGACAATTTATAAGATCACATTATGGCACATGCGGTGGCGTTCTCGTCGCTGAAAGCGGTGGTGTAGCGAACCTCGGTGGAGCTGGCACGTGCCAGCTGCGAAATCTGCGGATCTTGCGAGTTTCGGACGTAACCCGATGGGGCCTTCCGGTCGTAAACCCCAGGAGCGTATGGGTGTTCGACGACGTCGTATGGGATGTAGGGCCAGAGCTCGGCCCTCTTGCCCGTCCGATGAGCGATTCGGGCCACTACCCTTCCCGGATCCACGTACCCGACGACTGTCACCTTGCTGGCCTTCCTCTCCACGTTCACCTGCTGCACTCCCTTCAATCCCTCCACCGCCTTCTTCACCTTCCGCTCGCATCCCTCGCAGTCCATTTTCACCTTGATCTCCACCGTCTGATTGAATCGATCACCCAAAAAACAACTATTTCAGATCCCAACAACAAGATAAAAGTCCATACGTGGCAAAACTCAAACGGCCTCGTTCAGAATACGAATTTTCTAGCAATCACACTGGAACCGTGCCAGCCAAGTCCGGCAATATTGGTTCGTATTCTAGTTTAGGCGGGACCTACTTTGTAAAAGACTATACTGGGTGTACTTGGAACGGCACACTTAAGTGGAGAAGCTACCGTCACATGAGATTCCATGCCAGTACGAAGATGAGCCGACAAGCAAGAAAACACTAATAATATACTCTTCTCTTGTGGCCCTTTATAAAAGACATGAAATTTGAAGGACATAGAAGGGTGGAATAAGAGAATTTACCTGCAATTGCTTGCGTTTCCTGTACTTGGAGCGACCAGAAGAGCAATCAAATAGGTAAGAAAAATGATCCAAAGCACCCATTTTTTTCACTACTTTTCTGTGCAACCAAACAGTGGTTTATGGGGGAAGGGAATGGAATCTTTTAAGAATGAACGAGAGAAATAAATATCTAGAGTGACGATGATAGTATGCTTGACTTCGGTTGTTTTGAAGGGGACGTCGTCTGCTTTTATAAGCAACCTCACGGAGTGTGATCTCATCCATGCGTTCCCACGTCAAATCTGGATCGTCCGCCATTTAAGAATTGTAATAAAAAAAAAACTGTGACGTGGGTCACTGGTATTTTGCCGCGTGTCATGATTAGCCGCCCACCACGGTAACAGTCGAGCTAAGAAATATCGGTAACTGAGCGGTGTAGGGAAATCCAAGCACCAGCCGACCGGGAGTGGCCCCCAAACGTTACAATTTACAACGTAAGTACTGTTTTGGCGCGAGATGAGACAGGTTTTACTTCCACGCGCTTTCGAAACTGAAATGACGGCTCCCTCGGTTGCTTTTCTTTCTTTAGAGTGGGTGGGACCGGAGCTTTAAAATGGGTCCCACGTGATGGGGTGCGTTACCGGAATGGTGGACCCACTTTTAAATTGATAGTCTTTAGATAAGGGCGTATGGGTTGGTGATGGTCGAGTCAAGTAATTCATCTGTTTATCTGAGTATATCTCTAAAAAGGAAAAGCGGAAAGATATTTATAATTATAAATTGTGATATTATCGTGCTAAGTGTTTTAAAAATAAATAAATAAAATATAAAATTTATATAAAAAATTAATTTTTTAATTATAAATTTTATTTTTTTAAAAAAAGATTACATAATATTTATACACTTTACGATTATATATAAAATTATTTTTAAATAAATATTATATATAATAATTAAAATAAAAATTAATACTAAATATAATCTTAAGGTGTGGAAACTCTAAGTACTACTTTTTAAAAAAAAATGGATCATCACTAAAAAAAATTATTTAACTTCTAGATTTATTATTTTTTTTTAAAAAAAAATGTGTGAGGTTTGAGCATCCTAAAACAATAAATATCATTTATAAATAAAATATGAATCCAATAGTATTAAATGTTATCAGTGACTTGTGATCTTAGCATTAAGTACCATAAGGTAAACAATATCTATATTAGGACCCGAATTTTAGAGAGTATTTGCAACAACAATTTATAGTGAATAATAACAACAATCTATGGATGAAGTTCATACTCTTGACATGCTTCTTTTTTTTTTTGTTTTTTTGAAATGGGACATGCTTCTTAATGATCATGATGTCAACTGCGTGATGAAATTCGGAGCTTAATTGATCAAGCTTTTTTGTGTACTAATATAATGCTGTTAATTAAATCTTGAAATCTCACAAGACAATCAGTGCAAATTAATATATATATATATATATAGATATTAGGGCTGCACAGAGATCCGATCCGACCAAATGTAAAACTGTAAAACTATTGATTTCTTGGTGGGTCTGATTAGCAGTGGGGAATCCATCGAAGATTGACGAGTTTTTGCGAGTAGCTCGTTCAAAATCTGCCGAAGATTGACGCAAGATCAAATCCATGGGTGATCAGTTTCAACCGACATGAGAATTATCAAACCCGTTAGATGATCTGGACCAGATGAACCTGACTATTGTCAGGTGAATCCAATCGGGTCATGCTGGTTGATCGGCCCATCGTGCTTTTTGCACAGGCCTAATAGATAACAAAAAATATCTTATTAATGCGGTGAGAAACACAAGTCACTATTGTTAATGGCTATTGGTGTTTTCTTTAATTATATTAATTATATTTTGAATTTGTTTAGATTTTTTTTTAAGAAGAGGACGGTACCCCAATTTTATTAATAACCCTCACTTTTAGCAGAGAAAAATCGTAGTTACAACCAGACATTTGAGGGTTATAAATAAACATAAAGACCAAAATCCAGGAATCAAAAATCAAAAGAACTTGCCACAAACTAAGAAAGTCAAAAAATTACAAACCATATAGAAAGAGCAACCCTAAGAAACCAACATGCAAGAAAAGGAACATATCACACATATAAGAAAATAATAAAGAAACAAGAAGCAAAAATCAAGTACCTCACTTTGATAATCTCAAATAAGGAAAACCAAATATGTCCATGCAAATAAGACCTCTTAACTGACTAGATAAAAATATCCCCTATCATCAATCTAGTCCGTATTTTGAATTTGTTTATATACTCAAGTGTAGGTTCAATTAGAAAACCTAGGATTACATACTCGAGTTCGGTTCTCACTTTCCCTTTCCCATATCGTACTTTTAAGTCCATGATATTGCATATTATTACTTGTAATCCATATGAAGGGTGTGCTCTCCGTACTGCTAATATGGTATAATTTGATCTGCGAGATGCTAGAGATATAGAAGATATAATCTCTACATAATCGACTTAAAAATATAATTTTTATAATTTAATTATGAGGTGGTATTAGATCATTGTGGATTTGATTTGGGAGGGATGGGCCGATGGGGGACAGTTCTTGTTTGAGAAGATCTAGGCATGCATGCACGTTCAGTTCTGAATTTAACCCAAGTTCTTGACATGGGCCTACTCTTTGTAGCCTTAGTGCTTCCCGTCCGATTCAAGAAGATGATGGGCTCAATAATTCCAGCCCACTCAATTCAACACTCTCCGAGTCATGCGGTAGTTAACGTGTCACAGAGCAGTCCGCTGTTCTATATTTATCCTAAATATTGCACTGTGGTGAGACAAATTAAAGAGAATTTTTTAATTACGTATTATATAGTCAAAACCAAGAATATGTAATTAGCATATTAATTTGGCTGTACAAAATTTGCATGCGCATGCACGTCACGTATTATATATAATATTTATATTGAATATATAAGCTGCTTGTAGTCGTTGGTCTGTAACCTCATGTTCATATATTTTAGTTTCTAGGTACGTACGTAGATCAGCGTTTTGTCCTAGGATCGATCCATATGCCTGTCTCCATGGTGTTTGATTCTATAAATAAAACTTAAATATTCAGTTGGCCGACACATACATATATATATATATATAATACATGACTACGTACAGATCATCACATGGATCGATATTACACACCAGATTTTGTTTTATGTTCCCCCTTTGATCATGGCAAAATGGCCAAGTTTCCTTTTGGAAGTTTCGAAAAATACGGTTTAATTTTGACTCTCTCTCTCTCTCTCTCTCTCTCTCTCTCTCTCTATATATATATATATATATATATATATATATATAAAAGGGTCTGTTAACTTATTGTTTGGTGATTATATATATTCACATGAACATGCATGGACCTTCTAGTTTATTTTATGACTACATTGATCATAGTACTAGCTAGAGATCACATAATGTTGCCTTGTCCTTGCCTGGTTTCATTTATTTTTTTCGCGCCAATGTTCAACAAATTAATTAAATACATGAATGTGTATGTGTATGTATATATATATATATATACAAAGGGCCAAATCATATACCAAAATGCATATAACTCTTCTTCTTGTCTTTTTCCCTTCAACGGCTATAAAACATCAATTAATATTGCCATATGGAAGTGCATGCATAACGCAACGTAGTACGTACTATTCATGATCTGGATGGTGTATTAAATTTTTTAGGTGTTTTTTTGTCTGAAGTTTGCAGTTTATATAAATAGGTTTGAGATGCCAATTTTTTGTCCCTATTTTTTATTTTTATTTTTTTATATAAATTTCTTTATCCTTAATTAATTGATGATCAGAATCAAGAAGCTGGCCTGGTGCATGCATCTGATGAGGCATCCGACGTGTTTAGGGCATCTTAAATATTCCGAATGCCCAGTATTGAGTAGTCATGTATCGATAAATCAATCTCAAATATAGGTCAGATTTCACTTATGAGATTTTTTATGATATCCATGCATGGTAATGTTATTTGAGCGACCAATCAAAAAGCGAGATCTAGCTAGCTAGCTAGCTAGGTAATTCTATCCATGCTGACGTACGAGTGCAAAATATTATAAATTTCACGATCAACATCATGTTAATTGGGAAATAATTAAATTAATATGTAAATTTGTCAATCACACCAAAGGAGATTTTCATTGATGCGTGCGACGTTTATATGAAAAGTGTTATATTTATATATCATCCCCGAAACTTATAATGAAATTATATATAACGTCAAATGATTGGTAAACATGTGAAACAAATCATTTTCAATAGCTTTTAATTAAATATATGAGATGGAGAGAGAATCGATCTGCATGTAGTAAAAAAAAATGATCGATGAATATATATATATATATATATATATATATATATAGTATATATTAACCTTCTGTAATACTCATGTTTAATTTGTTTTAGGATTTTTCTCTTATTTTAAAAGACGTCTATATATATATATATATATTACTTCATTTGATCATGGTCTTATTTAATTACAAGCTGCTTGTTGGTAGATTTTCTTTTTATTTCTCGGTATTTATTTATTTATTATGTCTAGTAATTTACATAGAACCATCATCACATGATGATATATATATATATGTTCTGATCCGTTCAGTCCATGAGAATTAGTAGCAGCTACAATATTTAAATGGGAAAAAAGAAAATAGAAGTGGCCTGTACAATTATCAGAAGATCCTCATGACCGGCATGCAACACGTACATGAGACGTTACACATTCAAAGACCAGAAACCTGCAGAGGCTACTCATGCATGAATGTTAAGTAAGAGGCTGTTTGAATTCAAATTCACCTCAATTCATTTCATTTTTATTATTATAATTTTTCTAAATTTTCACACAAATATAATAAATAATTTAACTTTTTCAAATCTCAAAATAATTTTTCTAAATTCACATACAAAATATATTAAATAATTCAACTTTTTCAAATTTCAAAATAACTTTTCTAAATTTCCACACAAAGTATAATAAACAATTCAACTTTTTCAAATCTCAAAACAATAATAATATTAAAAAATAATATTATAAAAATATTTTATTTTACTATTTACAAATCATCTCAACTCATCTTTGAATCCAAACCACTCCTAAATGTTTTACACCACCAACTATACGAATAACTTGCAACAAAGGAGATGGCGGCACGGTGTGCTCGGTAGGACTTTGATGCCTAAGTTAAAGTGAAGTGGTCTCAATATATATAAGTATATGATCAATGAATATCAAATACGTTACCTTTAGGTGTTATTTATAAAAATATGAAAGTGATGATAATGACTAACTTCAGAGTCTATCATGGATAACCCTCGAATAAATTAGTAGGATAACCTTCGAATAAATTGATAGGATAACCTTCCTGATGAAACAGAGGCGTTATCTATTCACTACATTATCCTCCACACGTTCATAGGTTGAATCTTTGGGCTTGCAGATTAATCCCGATTCTTGGAGCCTCAGATTGACTTATGCCTCCGAGACCCTGAATATCCCTTTCAATGAAGATCTTGATGTCTCTCCCCCTGTAAAATGAAGATAATATTGAAGATATGTATGTACAATTTGCCAGAAAGTAAATCACGGTGTTAGATCATGCGCGCATAGATGTCATGAGCTTCTTGGAAACAAGCTGAACAAGTCAAGATTTGAAATTAAAAGGCAGAATTATGAATAGTACGCTTTAGAAAAAGCGAATATGTACGACGTTAAATGATGCACATGCATGATACGAACGGTCGTATAGATCATAATTCAATACCCCACATGAGAGTCATCCACATCCCACCGCGTACTGACCCAGAATAACAAAATTAAACAATGAACAAGCAGTCAAAGTTGCACGAGAAGCACTCCAAAGCGTCCTTTTTCTTTAATTTGCTACCTTTCTTCTGAGGTTTCAATCCTAGAAAAAGAAAAACCAGATATCTGGGCCTCACCCCCAAAGACACAATTCACATGACTGCCGTGTCGATCGGTCTCCAATAATGTAGAAAAATATCGTGAAATCAACCTGCTGACCGATCGCATGCATTAACCACTAATTACTCTGATCTCTTCTTTAATTATGAGGGACCTATATATATATATATATATATATACATACATATATATAAACGAGCTCCAACGTGGAAGAAAATGGCCGGGGAGCCTTGTAGTTTATTTATATTTTACTAGTACTTGCATGCATGTGCTCGTGAGATCAGACGCATCTGCACTGCTCAAAAAGGTACGTAGTTAATAAAGATAGAGGATCGAGTAAAAAAGAAATGCAATAAAGTGATAGATGAAATCATGACAACTTCAAGAGGTTTTCATTTCCTTCTTAGAATCAAATAAGCTTTTGAGAAGTCTATGAAAAAAAATATTATATATAATATTAAAAAAATAGACGAACCTAATTATTAGCCTTAATTTTACCCGACACGATATATATAACTAAAGAATGCTGCTAGGGTGCCGCCCAACAGTGATCCCTAGGCAAAATTTATTTTTTTAATTTATTTTTATTTTTCTTATTCATATTTTTTTAACATTTTTTAAAAATATAAAAAATATACACTAATAATCACTTCATTAATCAGTAAGTAAAAAAAAATTAAATGTATGAGCGGCCAAAATAAAGAGCAAAATGAAGAGATATAGTAGCATTATTCA
Source organism: Juglans microcarpa x Juglans regia (assembly GCF_004785595.1). Lineage (NCBI taxonomy): Eukaryota > Viridiplantae > Streptophyta > Magnoliopsida > Fagales > Juglandaceae > Juglans > Juglans microcarpa x Juglans regia. The sequence goes on along the minus strand of NC_054599.1, from coordinate 23,304,563 downwards.
TAACTAAAAGTACTTGCCCTTGCATGTACTCGGCCTAATGCGTGGGCGGGGGGGGGGGGGGGGGGGGGGGGGGGGGGGGGTTTAATCTATTCATCTAAAACCAACCTTTCAATTTTCATGAAGTCCCTCAAAACTAATAAATACAAATTAAGAATAAAAATATTTATGTCCCCCCCCCCCCCCCCTTGATTTTTCCTCTTTGTATATTGTTTTCTCAAACCATTAATATTCTATAACATATACAAGTACATTAGTACTAAATTAATTAGATGATAATACTTGAATATCATGGGCATCCAATATTACATTATTGATCTAGATTTATAGATCCAATCTCAGTACGTACCATGCATATATTGCGCGTTTGGCATATCTCCAAATTGACTAATTATATGAATATTTAATATTAAAACTAACCCGAAACAAATATTTATATTATACTCTTATATGTGCATGGCTAGCTGCTGCATTAACAGAGACAAACTGGGGAACAGAAAATAAAAGAAAAGCAGAAATTCCGATTAATGTTGTGAACTGAAGATCATTCAACCCTTAACAATTCATTAAAACCATTCAAGATACATGCACGCGCGCGCGCGCACACACAAAAGTCTCATTCTATCACAGGGTCATGAGGTGGTACGAGCTTTCCTTTTTATTTTGTTTATTTCTTGTGGTGGTCCTGGTGGATCACAACCGATCGAGTATATTTTTCCTACTTTATTTATATATATTACAAGACCACACGTAGCTTTGGTACCTCTGTAACCTCAGTACGACATCAACATACATTAAACGCAGTGAAAAAGGCTTAGGCTTAATGGATTAAGTACTATGTTATGAGAAGAAGGTATGGTTCTGAATAAAGTGTGATTATAATCAGCAATCTTTGGATTGTCATGTCCCCAAGATGGCAGTTTTTTTTTTTAAAGGCCTAATTAAGCTGGTAGTTGGTTGAGTTTGAACGGCAGGTGGTGCTGAAGTGAATGATCTTCATGATTTTTGCTTTTTCTTTTCCCTTTGGGGCTGTCAATATATAGGAGAATGGTTTCAACTTTCAATGAATGGGATTTTGAAAGAACTCGAAAGAAACTTCAACGAAAAAAGCATGAGTTTCCAAATTGCACAAGAGTTCTTTCCTTCAATGTTATGATCTCTCTCCAAAGACTTTCAGCATAAACCAGCAGCACCCTTTTGTCAGAGTACGTACGTCCTAATTCCCATACATGCAAGTTCACGGAAATTGTACCAAGGTGGGTAATTTAATTAATTAATGTCTGATGCATGTAATTAGCTTAAGCTAGCATGTGCTGATCTGTTCACATTTATATATACTCCATTAGCCCTAAATGGTGGCGCATAGTATGTCCAAATTACTGTTCCTTCAGGCAAAATAGTCCATAAGTACACCAGATTCAGGCAATTATTATGTCTTTAAAAAAACTGTAAATCTTCAATATTATTGAAATTTTCACCCCGAATCTTCGGAAGTTATCCTCCAAACCCGGTACAAATTCAAAACAGTTTGGTGGGGTTGGCCTGTTCAGGGAAGTGAGACTCACGGAGTGCATCATATCACTTTGCCAAAAGCAAGAAAGTAGTTGGGGAGTTACAGAAAAGACTTTTCATCAAATACGAGACATGGGTTTTGGCTTTTTTTCTCACCTCGGTAGGCATCTTTAACAATAGTAATAAAACCCTGGTCTTTCATTACAAAAAAACACCTATTCAAGGAAGTGGGAGAGAGAAAGGGACAGATAGAGAGAGAGAGAGAGAGAGAGAGGTGGGTTCACATGGATTGCACACTTGGTGGCAGAGAGCAGCGCAGTGAAAGGGGTTCGCTTGGTCAGGGTTGGTGGGCTGCACGTGGGTCCACCACCATCATATGCGCTCGCTCGATCTCTCTCTCGCATGCAAACGGAAGAAATGACCATGCATGCATATGCTTTCAAGAAACATTCATGATGGCCGTTTTCAAAAGACTTGGGGAAATGTAGCATGAGGGGAGTTTTCCCAATGACTTCTTTTCTGGTTTGTGGACCTTGAAATCCTAATGACATGCATGCATGGTTCCGTCCTACGTGGCCTGGGCCCTGGGTATATACCCAGGGGAGGCGTCGTGTGTTGCCCGTTGAGCAACGTCTACCATCTATAATTATAGAAAAATCTACTTGAACTGATTGATTGACTTCTTTATTTAATAATTAAGAAAATGAATATTAATAAATTAATTTTTTTAATTTTCTAAAAATACTTAATGATATATACAAATGATTAAAGAACAAGGAAAAAAAATTAAAAAAATACATTCATACTTATGGTCGAATTCTTCGATTGAATTCTCAATCCTTGTAGCACGGTCCTTAATTAAATGCCTAGCTCTTCAGTACCAAATGGAAAGAGTGATCATCAAAGAGCTCAAAATTTAAGAGATTAAAAAAAAGATATCAGGCTAGCGGACCGCTCAACATTTACCGCTGACGTACCGTTAGTTATAAATTTTATGTTCATTTTCTTTTATTTTTTTAAGCATTTTTTTAATATTATTAATTATTATGAAAAAAGACACAATTTCACTAATAATCACTTATTTAACCATTAAATAAAAAAATTAAAATTAAAATGTATGAGCGGTAAGTTTGAGAGGTTCCATGAGTACTAGCATTTTCCTAAAAAAAAAGGTGTTAGTACTTAGTACTTTCCCTGAAGAGAATGAGAGTATTGCCATTTACCAAAGGATTATATACCATTCAATTATATATTTATATTCAATTTTCTATTTTGATCTTCTCCCATATGGCTTTGTGGATTAATTTATAAGATGTCTATTTTATTTTAATATCTCATCACTCTTGAGCGAGGGATGTTCCTTTTCATTTTAAATTTGAATAATGATCCTTAATTGCACATGTTTTAAGTAATTATCATTTAGGTTATGTCTTCCATCAATAAATCTGATTGGGGATGATTTAATTTTGATTACTAACCATATATTTTTCAATTATTGACTAATACATATATCAGAAGATAATTAAAAGATTGTGGTTAAAAGAATTACAATGAATACCATTCCTCAATATATACGTATATATATATATATAAACACGATATTATAATTATTTTTTGAGAAGTGCTAGTACAGTCACAAAGGGATTCTACAAAAAAAAAAAAAAAAAAAATTCATAAATTTACACATAGTTTCATATTCATATGATATGTTAGATCTAATTTACAATAAAAATATATTTACAATCAAACGTAGAAATCATGTCAGTTTGTGAATTAATTTTTATGAAATCTCTTTGTGGTTAAAGCATTTCTCCTTATTAAGAGTTAATTAATTGGACCTCCAAGTGTACTTACAAGAAAATGAATAATTTTATTTGAAGGCCTTTACACCACATACTATCCATGTGACATATTTTGATTTGAACGATAAATTTTAAAATTTGAATCTTATAAACTAAATTATATAAAGTGGATAGTGTATAATGTAAAGACCTTCAAATAACAATACATATCCCCATTTGACCAAAATTTTACCGACTGAATTAGCTGACATGCACCCACACATTCTGAAATCATGAGTTAAGTATCACAAATTAAAAAATAATAATAATAATGCATATGACCAAATATATATATATATATATATATATATATATATATCTGTGTGCGCGTGTGTGTACGTAGTAGGCTGGAAATCAGAAATCTGGCTTCTATCCACAAGAAATAAGAAGTCTTGAGAGGATCGATCGATCTTCCGGCGGCCAGATTCTTAAGTCATAGGAAAAGAATATAGGCTCCCCGATGTTCTTGATGGGGTTTTCATGAAAACCCGATGGAGATCAATAAATAAATTAAAGCATGCATGCAGTAATTGGTTAGATTACTGGTAATTAATTAATTAATTAAGTTGACGGAAATTAAGCTGTTTACATATTGAGCGGTGGAAATCAATTTCTGTACGTGAAAAGTGAATGATTGAATATAACACGTAACACTCTTTTGTCAAAAGAATGATCATCAGCTGATATTATATCGATGATCATTGATTTCATGTTTCAACCACCTAAAGTAAATAGCAAATTAGTCACGCACGAATTAATCATGTACCTACCTACCTGCAAAAGTTTATATATATATATATATATATATATATATATATATATATATAAAGAGTAATCACAACTTCAAAACAAAGCCAATGATCATAATGTTAATAGATACTTCCTTTGACAGAAAGGATAACCAATTAAGTTTAATTCCTGCAGAGAGATCGTTTCCCATTTGTGGATAAAGACTCAAAATATATATAAGGTTCGATATATGGCGATATTCAAAGAAAAAAGATCAAGTTGATGCATGTGGCCGTGTGTATATATATGGCCATGATATACATACATACATATATATATATATGGCTCATAATTTTCCTAGAGGCATGCATATTGCATGCAGGCCGACAATGAACGTCCTTAATTATAATTAATATTTCGTGATTTTTCTTATCCTTCTAAGTTTATATATATAGTAATTTCGTGTGGAAAAAAAAAAAAAATCAAAGAATATCAATTAATGGAACCGACGAGAAGTTGTCCATATATTCATTCATGATAAGTACCGATCATGAAGATATCATGGATTGCAGTGGGCCTCATTAATTTGCTTGTGATCATGCATGTCGTAACCGATCGTGCCATGCATTATTAATGTTGATTTCTCATATGTTCACACTCTCCTTTTGAAAAACATAGCTAGCTAGGTCATTTAAATTTTCAAAAATAAAGATCTCAGCTATTGTGTTTTATGATCAGCTCACTTTTTTTATGGAGACGAATATAAATTATTATATTGGTTACAGGCCTCCATCGATTTCATCCAGTTTGGATCTCAACTCATCTTATCTAATTATTAAAATTTTTTAAAATTTCAATACAAAATATAATAAATAACTCAACTTTTTCAAATCTCAAAATAATAATATTCTTAAAAAATAATATTCTAACAATATTTTATTCAACTTTCAACTTTTATCTCAACTCAAATCAACTCAGTTTAACATCCAAACGCAACCAATGTAAAATCTTGTCACGTAAGCATTTTACGTGACAAGATTTTACTAAATGTGTAATCCAAAATTGCTTGTAAATATAATTTTTTTAGAAATATTTTAGTCATAAAAAATTATATAAAAATAAATTTATAAATTGACGTGGCTTAAAGTAGTACATCAGATTGTAAAGTTATTTTTATTGTATAATAAATTTAATAAATTATATAAAATTATGTCAATTTATGAATTTATTTTTATATAATTTTTTTGTGTTTATAATAATTTTCAAATTTTTTTTATTAAAATTATTAATGTGACATCAACTTATCACATCACATGCAAACAAGTGTCGCAAATGTACAGTCAGCTTAAAAAAATGTCCAATCAACTTTTTGCGTCAATAATAGATTAATATTAATAAAAAAAGGGTAAATTAAAAATAGAACGAAAATACAATAGAATGGCACCCAAAAGTGGTGACCCTTCTAAAGACTGATTCGTTACAATTAAGATTAGATGAGGTAAGATATTTTATTAAAAGTTGAATAAAATATTATTATAATATAAATTTTTAATATTATTTTTATTTTAAATTTTAAAAAAATTAAATTATATATTATATTTTATATAATAATTTGAGAAATTTGTAATGATTATATGAGATGATATAGTTTGATTTTATGTAACCAACCAGCCCTTAAGTGGCCACCACGTATGGTACTACTACGGGGTTGGTCATGACTTACCAAGTGAATGATCTGTCTTGCCACATCAGTAATATTTCACCAATAATTAAATTAACATAAGAAAAACTATACTCAGCAATCTTATAAATAGCATACGCATATTAAGAAAAAAAAAATTCTACTTAGTGCAAGAGTAGTACTAGTGCTGATCGAGTAGAATCACTCTAAACATAACTTAGATGAGAAATGATAGTTGTAGTTGTGAATGTGCAAGTGTCGTACAATCACTTAGTGAATAAATATGGGATCTATAGAAAAAAATTAATTTTTAATAATAGATCTCACTATTTTTCAAAATAACTGCAGGACGCTTATCCACTTCACGAGTGCATATATATATATATATATATATATATATATATATATATATATAACATTACTCAATTTAGATAGAGCAGACATCCATTTTAATACATAAGTATTACATTGCAGAACGTCATAGATTCTTTTTTCCATGCCTCAATGACCCGTTTGAAAAATTATTAAACCAACATTTAGCATTTAAATCAATGATCCGAAGATTAATACAGGCAATAAAGCCAATATTTAAATTTAAATATGACTATTATTTTCTCTTGGATTTTATACATGATATCTCAAATTCAAATAAAACTATTTAAATTTTAAAAGAAATTTCGTCACTCAACGTTTATCTATAGAGATTGAGTCATTTCTTTTTATGAAAAGTGGAGTTGAGTTTCTATTTAGGCAGATAGTGTTGTCTTTTAGACGTTTGTCTCTATAGAGTATTAGCAATAGTGAAGATCAGACCAGTCACAAAAGGAAATATTGTACTAGTGGAGTTTAAAATACATTATTTTGATTTATGATGTCATATTTGATATGAGGACATTCTATAATATATCCGATCGTAGATGTAAGTTTTTTTTATGAATAAATGATGATAGTTTTCCTTAAAAAATATATTAAAAGAAATTTTATCATAAATTTCATAATGAGAAATGACATGTACAAATCTTAAATAAATAAATTCTGCACAATTTCTTTATAAAAAAGTGAACATCACAATAAAAAAAACTATAAAAAAACTTCTTTTTTCTTTTTTAATAGAACAAAAGTATGCATATAATTTATATATTTGAGATTTATATATAATATTTCTCACTCGGATTTCCTTAGAAAAAGAAAGAAGGATAGGACCTGATCCATTGAGAAACAATTTCGAGAAGGTTTTGACAAGGGAAGTAGTGCATGGGGTTAGTCGTTATTGCAATCAAATACCGAAGCCGCTAGCAATTATTATAGTGATCAGAATAAATCCTTAATTAATACTGAATATCATCTTCTAATTCCTAAAAAATTCTTGCAATTCTAGGAGTGCACCTCATATTTAGCACTTGCATTATAATTATTAATGCGACAAATTGACACGTGTATTTCCCTGTCCTGACAAATAAATATTTGTTCTTTCTTCCCAAAATAGAGCAGAGAAACGTTCTCATCTTCGTTTTGCATGTTTTTAAAACGAACATGTTATGACCTAAAAATACCTTTTCATCTTGATAAAATAATTTCGTCAAAATCTTAAAAAAAAAAAAAAAGGAAATTTTAAACGAACCTTCCATTTTCGTAAACACAAAAGGCACAAATCTCAATCTTTTCTAACAAAATTTCGATATACTTGAATGCTCTCGTTTGAATATAAAAATAATTTTATCTTATTATTATAAATTTTATAAATTTATACATAAAATATCATAAATAATTTAATTTTTTAAATTTTAAAATAATATTAATATTAAAAAATAATATTTTATTCAACTTCTATATAAAATAATCTAAAAATTCTTAAATGTTAGATATGTGAACACTGAGATAGAAATTAATATATTAAAAAAACAGAAAAGAAAGAGATCAAATTAATCCTACCAGTTGGCCTAATTTCCAGAAGACCAAACCGACAAATTTATTGAATTTCTGGTTTTCTTTCTCTCACATATACAATTTTAATAAATGAAAAGCAATAATATTATTTATTCAAAGGGCTGATCTGGAGGGTCTATCAACCAAACGGCAACCTGGTATTTTGAATTGAATTTCTCTTTATTGAAAAGAAAAACAATCCCTCTGAAATCTCTGACCCGACTGTTTAGTCACAAAATCTGCATGTGTACGTCGTTGCTTACCGCGTCCCATACATCTCTCTCTTTAATGCTTAGAGTCTTGGTCGAACGAGAAAAAAGAGGAAGAAAAGTTAAAAGATAGAGTGAGAGAGAGAGAGAGAGAGAGAGAGAGAGAGAAGCATCCGAGGCCTTCTCTCTTTTCCTTTCAAAGCTTTCAGTTACTTGAGTAAGAATTATCTACTACTATAAATTAACCACATCTTCAATATCCACGCTCTCACCGTCACCACCTTTTGTTTTTTATATGTTTCGTGAAACCATTGCTTTATACCAAAGAATCACCACGCAGACACAGAGAAAGAGAGAGAGAGAGAGAACCCTTTTGAGCTCTTTTGATTTAAGAACAAGTCAAGCACAAGGCTTCAGGCAAACCCATTTGGTCCTTTGTTAGAGAGAAAGGCTTTAAGATCGGAGGAAAGAGGGTTTTGTTTTCATTTGGTTTTGGTTTGGTGTGGTTCGATAGTTGGTGCTTTCTTGTTCTTGTTCTGGAATTTGTGGGTCTTGGAGGGTTGGTTTTCTTTTCACAAATATGGCCATTCAAGCGCAGATGTATTCGGAGAATCTTGGGTTTCCATTGTGTGGCTCGCAGGATTGGATCATTGACAATGGTTGCGGTGGTGTCGGTGGGCCCAGTCACTTCGGTTATAATCCCCAACAGAAACAGCAATTACAGCAACAACACTTGCAGCAACTACAAAATCAGCAGGAGAGGAATCAAAATCTGTTTTTTGAGAACGGTTCTCTTGTTCCTGCTATGAAAAACAATACCAATGCCGTCACTTTCAATAGTCATCTACCAATTATGCAGCATTCTCAAAGCATAGCTTCTCAGTTTGAGAGTCAGAGGCAAGAGATCGATCAGTATATTAGAATACAGGTAAGATATCATACGAGCATTTTCACATATATAGGCTTTTTCCGAACATCAAAATTGGAATTCTATTGTTTTGCCCATGTGATTATCGAATTATATATGGGGAATTGAGTCATTGGGTTTCGTCTCATTTGATCAAATATTGAACAGTTCTTACTTACGTTCTGATTTATTTTTCTTCTTTTGGAAGCAGAATGAGAGATTGAGATTAGTATTGCAAGAGCAGAGAAAGCAACAGCTTACAGGACTGTTGAAGAAAATCGAATCAAAAACATCAGTTTTGCTGAGACAGAAGGATGAGGAAATTGCAAAAGGGGTTAACAGAACAATGGAGCTCGAAGTTTTCTTGAGAAGATTGGAGGCAGAGAACCAAGCATGGCAGAGAGTGGCTCAAGAAAATGAAGCCATGGTTGCATCTCTGAACAACACTTTAGAACAGATTTTAGAAAGGTCCCCTTGTGGCATCAACAATGGAGCCGAAGATGCAGAGTCTTGCTGTGATGTAGATAGAAACCTGGAACAACGTGAAGAAGAAGAAGAAGAAGAAGAAAAGCAAAAAAGAGAAGGGTTGTATATGTTGTGTAAAAGCTGTAACATTCGGGGTTCGTGTGTGCTGTTCCTTCCTTGTAGGCACCTTTGTTCATGCAAAGCTTGTGAGGCTCTTCTCGATTCTTGCCCCGTCTGTAGAATGGCAAAGAAGGCTAGCATAGAGGCTTTAATTTCCTAGGCAAACTTTTCGGGAAAAGTAAAGAAAGGCAAACTCGAAAAATATGGTTGGTTTTGATGATGATGAATGAACAGAACCAGTTTAGATACATGCACAGATGCACTGTTCTCAGTTCTTTAGATTTTTATTTTTACTTTTGAGGGTATCTGTTTTTAGAATTTTTTTTTTCCTTTTTCAATATGAGGAAACCGTGCACCCGAATTTTAGATTTAATTTCAACCTTAAACAACCAAAAATCTGCACAAAAAGTACAGAGCATCTTTTTTCCATTCCTAAATGCAAATTTACTCCTTTCCCCTTTATAGATTTTTTTCTATTTTTGTCGTGGTAGGTTGATTTGATTTGATTATTCATACCAGATTTTAGCAATTATAGCTGCATTTGGCAGTGCTCAATTTGCAGTGACAGTAGGGATTGAAAGCAATGTCAGACGAACCTGTCAGTATCCACACTTGCAGGTGTTTTAATGGGCAAAAATAATTCTGATTTCTGAAAAGGATATATGTAATCAAAAGTATGCTGCCAAGCTAGGATTAGCTGAAGAACATTGAAACAGCTAGGAAAAAGATGCTCTCTTTTGTCATGTAAGCTTTGGAAGAAAGACAAATTATCTTGCTCCTTTTTCTTTTTTATTTCTGTTTAAATGTTTGCTTCGCTGGGAAATGTCAAACACAAGCGTTCAATGAAAGAAAAGAGGTTTGTGCAGAAAATCTTGTTGAATTATGAGGAAAATCAAGTATCAGTCACGTATGTCTCCCATCTGATACGAAGCTTAGCTTGGTCTGCTATTGCTTGCTCTGAAATTTCCTAGTTTTGGTTACATGAGCTGCACCCACGCGCATGCATGCTGTATTGCAGTCTCTAATTAGAAGGAGATGATGAATAATATTTCGTGCATTTTCAAACTCAATCCTTACAAGTCATTTTTGCCATCATCAGGACTGTAGAAGTTCATTTACATGACTTGAAAATTGAAAGTAGTTTCAACTACTAATGCATTGGCATGGCACCCATGAGTGGGTTTCAATCACAAGTAAAATATGTGAGACAAGCCAATTCCTTTAGACATATATGAATGCAAATCATGACAATGAACAGACCGACTTGACAGGTAAGATGAAAACAAAGAAAAAATGGGAAAGATGAGCAGAGAAAAAAAAAAAAAGGTAGTGGGGGTGAAGTAATTTCTGTAGGGGGCATGGATGGGGACTGATATCTATATATATACATATATATATTATATATATGTATATAATACATTAAAAAAAACAACAAAGTTGAGAGGGGATTTTTTGCTTTTTCCAGTGCAGGGTTGTCCTGATCATTCAGCGCCTGCATTGCTTTCCACTACAAGCACAGCTTTTAGACTGTGGGGGGGGATTGATTCTGGTGGTGGGTCTTCAATTAATTTGGTCGCTCTCCGATTCTAACGTGCGCTCTGCGCTCTGCACTCTGCCCTGCGTGTATATGTTTGAATTGAATGATATTTCCTCGATGTTTCTTTGACATGCAAACGTGTGGGGTCCCCTCTCCCCTTCTGGCCCTCAAGATTTTGAGTGAGAAAAAGAAAGGAAGAAAAGCTAGCTAGCGGGGACGACTGACTAACTTTGTTTTGCGTTTTCTTGCTGTCATGTTTATGCTCCTACTCCTAGAGAGAGAGAGAGAGAGAGAGAGAGAGAGAGAATCTTGGAGTTTGAGGATTTACTGCTTACTGCCAGAGAGAGACGAAAGAATCTAACAAGGACATGAAAAAAGAAAGAAAAAACAAACGATTCGGTTTTTCTCAATTTGGGAGTAAAAGACTTCAAACAAAATTATGATATTTTTCGACTGCTTTTATTAAAGATAATCTCCACCGAAAATCTGATTCCGATGATCCGGATCTCTCTAAAATTAGAAAAAACAATTCGTCGGTCACTATTTATCACTTCTCACCTTATAAAAAACCATACTCATAACTCATATTATATAAAAAATACTTCCATATTTTATAAAAAATTATAAATATAAAATATAATAATAAATAGTAACTGATGCATAATATATCTTATTGATACCGACAAAAATGTTAACATCATCTGATCATAAGTCCAGTTCAAGATGGATTTGGTTTGATTTGATGCATACGAGATATGTCATGTTTTTTTTTTTAAATAAAAAAAATTATATTATGGAACACATATACACACATATATATATATACACTAGGGAACGACTCCAGATACGTTAGCCCCTGGGTACACCTGACACAATAATTTAAATAAAAAAAATTAGTAACTTATTTGTCTGGAAAAAAAAAATACAAGATTAAAGAAAGATAAAAAATAAGATTAAAAAAAAATCTAAACTTCAACAAAGTATGAGCATTGGTCTGCACTCATATTAGATTATCTATTTACTCTCTATATAATAATAAAATATTATTAATTTAATAATTTTTTTAATTTTTATTTTTATCACATTTTATAGTTCTACTAATTAAAATATTTCTATTCTAAAGAGTAAAGTCATTTTAATTTTTTTATTTAAAAAAATTGAAACAAAAAGAAAAGAAAATGAGTACATTGTCAGAACAAAAAGGATATAAAAAATAGACGTCAATTCATGTGCTGCGTGGAGCTATTAAGAGCCTTTTGGTAAAACATGATTATTCATTAAATTCTACAAGAGAGCTACATGTCAAATGGTCAAAGATTTTAAGGACCTTTTGGTAAAACATGATCATTCATTAAATTCTACAAGGGAGCTACACGTCAAATGATCAAGAATTTTAAGGGTCTTTTTGTAAAATATGACTTAACGGAAAAACAAGAAAAATTAACGAAAAAATGACAAAAATTACTATTCACAATTAGATAGTCAGTAGATATATAACTCGTACTAAAAAGATCTAATAAACCGAACCCAGAACTTGCTCGTCTAGGACTAGGACATACTTGGCTAGTTAGCTTTGCTGTTAACATCACTAACCTCTCATTTTAAGTAGGAAGAGCCACTAAAATGGTTGTATGGGTGGCAGTATTCCTGAAGATGACACCAAAATGCAAACAAAGAAAGTAATAAAACTTGTGCTCATCTTCTTTCGTTACCAATGATGTCTTTTTTTTTTTTTTTTGGTCTAAAAATGACCTGATCCAATAGGAGAAGTAACACAATCCATCTTCTAGATGTATGATATTTTTATCTCGAAATGACCATAATCCAACTTGCGGAATTAATTAATTTATTGAGCCTTGCGAAACAAATGCAGTCCAATAAAAAAGCCCAAGATGCCATATTCTGGGGTCCAACCAAACTGGCTCAAAGACATTATTATCATTTTTTTTTTTTTTTTTTTTTGCTTTTTCCCATTAATTTCTATGCTAGCAGCTATTTCAAAAAACGTAACTGTTGGTATGAGTTTAATTGCAAAGCACTGGGATATTAGTTTTTGATATGGCAGTCAATGCATTTTGATGCAATTGTAAGTTGGAAGAGGGAAGCTTTCAATGGCCAAAAAGACCATTGCTGGTGTGTTCGCAAATTCAATCAAGGTAATGCAATGTTTATGGTTAGCTACTATGTTTTGGTTCGGTATCCAATGTCAAGAACTTGTGCAAAATGGAGCTGATATATGCCATTTGTGCATATGATGGGCATAAATTCAGAAACCATAACCACGTTGCTAAACAATCTGAAATCTGATACAAAAGAATCATACAAAAAGTAAAATTCACTAGGTTCGTTTGTACTTAAAAATTACAACCTTCACAAGCCAAAGGAGATAGATAGACTAAAGAGGGTGATGATTCTTACCAAGACAAGATGCTTTAACTTTTGCGGTAAATAAATTGGATGATCCTTCTGAACTCTTTTTCTAAGACTAACAAGGACGCCTGCAAAATGTTGATCTCGAAAGTTTGGTAGGAGGTATTAATATAGGCTATACCCGAAAAACTGGCTAATGATGATGGCAAATCCAAGAGCAATTGCTACAAAGGAAGAAGCCCATGTAAGTTTCTCAGTTATTCTTGGCACCCTATCCTTTAATGCCTGGCTACATGAGCCTATAAACACCGTATAGCTTCCCATTGCAACCACAGTCCCAAACAAGAACATAATAAGAAATGCAGCTCCAGCTATGCGAGAAGGCAAGGCAAGTGCTGGCAAGACCATCATCAATGCATCTGGTTGAAGCCCATGGACTATCCCAGTGGCAAAAGTGGCAAAACCAATTTTCTTCTTCCCAACTGCTGGGTTTTCGAGTGATTCGTAAATGCTAACATCACACTCACCATTTTCCAAGGCAACACATGGGGTGGGGACTTCTGAAGCTTCCCTTATGCCCATAGCACCAATAGCAAGAAGAGTAACTCCCACTACTCTGGTGCCCCATGTTCGGATTACTTCAATGTGGAGCCGGTCTTTTAACAGCAGAAACAGTAAGCCAAAAATAACCTGACCAGCATCATGGCCACACCCCCAAAGTGCTCCAACAGCAGCACTTTCCATGCGGCTACGACCGATTGAGAGTGGAGCTAAAGCAGCAAGGTGGTCAGGTCCTGATAGTGTGTGTAAGCAACCAGCAAAGAAACCAGTCCAAGCGCTACTAAGTAATTCAGTCTGAATAAGTCTTCCCCCAACTGCAGCAGCAGCAGGACCCCCTGCCTTAGCTGCACTTTGAAATGTTGCAAAAGCCGCCGGTGCAAAAACTGGTTGAAGAAAGATCATAATGAGAGCAGAGAGTACCATACATTTCCCCACATTGATTACCTGTAAAGTATATAGGGTGATCGAACATTTGAAGTTAAAACCATAGTATTAGTATTAGGACTCCGCAAACCATCTTTAAAATGTATCATTATTTTAGGTAAGTTTTAGCTACCAATTTCAAGTTGATTGCAAGAAAATAATTGTAACAACAATAGACGTTATAATATAAAAATCCTAGTTCTACAATAACTTAAAACAGTTCAAACGCAACAGAACTCACCAATTAGCACCCAGTGCAGATCCTCAAAATATGATGCATGAATCCTTGTGCAGTACAGATACTAATGGTTACAGTACAGGCACTGATTACAAAGTTGACATGTTCAGTTTGTGTAAACTATAACCAAATCATGGATTTTATGAGAACTTTTAAAACAAAACGGCACCTCAACACAGATAAGAACACACAAACTTAAATTTTAATCCAATTTCAAACGGTAAGGATCCAATGGGTGCTTCCAAACATAAATTTTACTAAACATATCAGTTTTTTTTTTTTTGGATAAGGACTAAACAGATTAATTGGCATCGATTAAAAGTTACCAATTAGGTAGGTTCTGAAATAATGGGGTCGCCATGTAGATAAGGATGAGGATGAGGTGCAAAACGAAATAAAAATGATAGAGAGGATTATATAAGAAAATGAGGTGGAAGCCATGCAGTGGTAATAGGTAAGTGAAAATCATATTCATATACATATTAATTGAAAACATCATTTCTGGCATAACCCTCTTTATGTCTACTAAAAGAATACTAAAGGATATAAACCAAACTGCTAAGCTCAATGTTTTGAAACATTAAGAGACTGGTCTATGGCACTGGGCACCATGTTTGTAAACTCCACTTCTTTCCTGCTAGTGAACAAATAACCCACTGTTCTCCAAATTCAACCAATAATACATAGCAAAAGGTAAACACAAAAACAAAACAAAAAAATCTTTTTGATACTAGCATCTGGATGCATGTTTCAAATTAAACAACATCACGAGGTTTTCATGATATTCAAAAGAAAGAACCTGACCTCATTCAGCAAGTGGCATAAAATGTCTAATGTTTAGATTTACAGTTCCTCATCTTATTATAAAAAATATCGCCCTTCTGCACCCTTTTCACTAACCTCTCCTCCACAGGGTGCACACAGATACAAGCATGCTTATTACTTTTTTACGTATCAATTTAAGTATCTAGTAGGTCATGTAAAACTACCAGAATATTCTTCACCTTATAGACATCCAATGGCTAAAATTTATCTATACACGCTTACCCATCCCCACTTATGGATATTAATTTATACCCTTTTGGTTATGACTATATTTTCAGTGGAAAAGGGTAATTAAATAACCATTTTTATTAGTAATTATATAACCTTTTAAAACTTCTTGAAACGAATTTGGAAAATTAAAAAGAGAACGGTTTCCATTATTTCATTGGGTTTGTATTCCAGAAAAAGAAAAGCAACAAGAAAAATGGAACCAAGATAACTGTAATAGAAAGACAATAGAGATAGCCGTTTGGTTTTCTTTCTTTCTTTCTTTTTTAATTTATTTTTTTGGTGATGGCTACACAATTTCACATTTAGCTGCCTGAACATGTGCCCTAATCCTTCATGAATTGCAACCAAGTTCTCGATTTAGCTGGGACATATAAAAACCCTCCTAGAACGGGAAAAAAGATGGATAGCAGAACATAATGCCTAAAAATGCTCGAGTAAGTAAGTGAATTTTGGGATTTTGGCTTCCCTTTCCTCATTCAGAGAACCGAACAATCATTGTAGTAAATGAGCATTTGCAATCATAATAGAAGACCCCACAAAGGAAAAATAAACAAGACAGTTTTTACAAAATAATTTCACAGAGATCATACCTTTTGTTGATCAGAAGTCCCGAGTGAGACCCGTTTGAGAAAATGGGATTTGGGCACCGACCCAGCTGGCGAGCCGACCAGGGAAGAAGGTAGAGCTGGTGAACTACTCGATACAGAAGACGACCAAGAAGAGGAGGAGGAAGATGGGTTTTTCCTTTTGCAAGAGAATGAGCTGACCCGTTTGGAGTCGGGGCGAGTTGGGTGGAGAAAACGGAGTCTGGCCCAATCAAATCCGCAGAGCCGATGATGGAAAAAGGGAGAGTGTTTCGGGTGAAGCTTAAAAGGGGTCGGAGAGGATGAGTATAGAAGCCTTTCCATGGCCTCTTTGGTATCTCTCTCCGTCCGTCTGGGGAGGGAATTAGCTGAGAACAGCGAGCGAGAGAGCGAGGGAGAATGCGATGAGGGTAGTTGCGGATAAAGTGGCTCAAGAGTTCAACTGAAAATTGAACACAAAGGGTTATGAGAGTGTTTTATGGTAATCTTTTGGTTTATTAATCTAGAGATGTGCTACGCATAAATTCCACACACCATTTATAAAATATGTGATTTTATTTTTTTATTCTTATATTTTATATTTTATACTTTATGAAATATGAGAGAAAAAAATAAATTCACATTTTTTTAAATAATATGCAAGAATGTAAGACTTATGTATAAAATTTTTCATTAATCTAACCCTATCCCTATCTTTATATGGAAACAACAAAAAAAAAAAAAAAAAATCTCATAACCCATACAAAAGTTCTCATTTCTTAAAAAATTTACTATTATTTATTATTATTTTTATCTATTTTTTACTATTATTTTTAACTAATTATTATTATTCAATATTCTATTATTATTTTTTCATTAATATTTACAGAATATACCGCCCAAACGCAAAATCAAAATAAAAAAAATTGACTGTCGAACCTACGACATTATTATTTTCTAAATCATTAACCTCGGATAATTGTGTTAATTTGTACTGGTTTCCAAGAAAATTAATCCAAATAATTGAATAATGTTAAGTTACAATAAACCAACTTATTGACTTGGACAAATTACAAAGTTGTTACTTTGAAAATAGCCCATAATGCCATGTCAGCTCTTTTTAGAATTTTTCTTTAAAATTCCTATGCTTATGCACAGAATTACTCTTTTACCATTATCCATGTCGATTGATCAACAACTTCGTGTCGGCCATCATCATATCATTATTTGACCAGTAAAAGGAACTAGAGGCCTCCTTGTGTCCACATTTGCCATTGAATTAGCCCACTGAAAACAAAACAAAATAATGCCTTAAAAAGTCTGAAATCTTATTTATTTCATCAATCTTATTTATAATTTATTTATTTTTCAAGGGCCAATGAGCTGAATTGGATGTCAAACACCACCAGATCTCCTCCTCATTCCATTCACGAGGCTGTCCGGCTAAGAGCTAACTCGGGAGTTTGGCTTCATTGCTCTCTGCCTCAGAACACGTCAGACCCAAAACACGTACACGGCCCGCGCTTTCCGTCGCACAGCGCAGACAGTCCTCGCGCTTGGGTGTGCGCACCACACGCACATAAGGACGAAAGTAATGATAATACACCAAAACTGGCCTCTGAGGTTGCTATTGTGTGGTTACAAATGGAATCCCCATACAGTTGGGCCCGAGTAAACCAATTTGGGCCACACCGCCATCTTTTGTTGGGCTTATTTTGGATGAAAACGATGATGTAGACATTTCGGTCATTGTCTGATGGATTGGGTTGGGCCACCAGAGTCGCCTTACCCACTTTTTGTCATTTTTGAGAGAGAAGGATAAAAAGTGTCCTTACGTGTCGACTTGTCAGTGGGCCAGGTCATTTTACGACAATAATTTCACTTACTATTGAGATAATTAATTTTTTAATTAAAAAATAATTTATCCAATCTAAATTTCGTATATTCTTTTAAAAAAAATAAATAAATATAAGACTCGTGTAAAAAATCTAACATTTTAATATTGAGTTTCACTATTTTTTAATGGAATACACAAAATTTAGAAAATTAGATAGTGAATTGAAATGAGATAAAAATTAAATAAAATATTATTATAAAATTATTTTTTAATATTATTATTATTTTAAGATTTGAAAAACGTTAAATTGTTTATTATATTTTTTTATAAAAATTTAAAAAAATTATATATAATGATAAAATAAAATAAGATAAAATGAGATAATTTTATTGTGCAAACGGTGCTTAGCTTTTTTTTTGTCAAGTGGTAGTATAATTTATCTTTTGTAAAAGATTTGTGAAGTGGTAATATTTTTACAGGCAATCAAGCTGATCTAACTGGTGAAGATAACATGTTACGCTGCACTGCATTTGCACCATAACATTCCAAGTTTATTCAGAAACAGAGTCGGTGCAATTTGAGAGCTTTGTGTTTCACTTGGCATATTTGGCAGCGTCTCCGGCAATTAGCTTTCATGGCCAAACCGATTTCGATTGAGGTTTGGAACCCAAATGGAAAATACAGAGTTGTTATCACAAAGCCCATGCCCGGAACTCGCTGGATCAATCTCTTATGAACAAGATTGTCGGGTCGAAGTAGTTTCATTTTCTTATTCTTCTCTCCAGTGAGTCTCTCTTCTTTTCATAGTTACTCGTCTTTATCGATGGAGTTTTGGTCATGTTTTTTCAGATATGTACAAGAAAACTGTACTGTCTGTGGAAGATATCATTGCTTTAATCGGCGACAAGTGCGACGGAGTGATTGGACAGGTGATTTACTTTTGACCGAATAAATCATTTTTGAACTGCTCAGAAATGATTCTTTTTCTTTGGTTTTGGGTTGTTGAGGGGTGCTAGGGTATGTGTTTCAGTTGACAGAAAATTGGGGAGAGGCACTATTTTCGACAATGAGAAGATCAGCAGGAGGGACCGCTTTCAGTAACATGGCTTTCTTTTCAATGCGGCTTGCTTTTTGTAAGAATGCTTTACATGTATACTTTGTGCATGTGTTCATAGCCATGGAGATTCGTGATATTACATTATGCATCATGCATGTTTGGTCAATGCGGCTAACAAGTACGGTGTTCTGTTGGAAACACTCCAGGGCCTGTAAGTTCTTTTCTTGTTTGCTTTATGTTTTGTGTCTGTGTCATGACATGCTTGCTTTTTGTAAGGATGCTCTACATGTATACTTTGTGCATGTGTTCATAGCCATGGAGATTCGTGCTATTGCATGATGCATAATGCATGTTTGGTCATATCTATTAGCAGTGCAGTTTGATGTTAACTAATATTCGATCATGCTATTGCTAGTATTACGATTCATAACATGTTTAATTCATTATATAGAGGCACCTCAATAATATGTACAGGTACTTGATTTGCTCTGTTCACAAAAGGTCGAAATTTTCGATTTAGTGTGCTGGGAGAAAAGAAGATTAATTCATGACTCATGTGGTTAGGGAGTACTTACAGAGACTACGGCAGAGCTGGCAGCTTCACTTTCTTTAGCAGCTGCTAGAAGAATAGTTGAAGCAGATGAGTTCGTGAGGGCTGGCCTATATGATGGGTGGCTTCCTAATCTGTATGTTCCCTATTATACACTACACCTTCCAGGTGAATGAGTGAATGAGTGACTGAGATTCAGATGATGAAGAAGAATGCACAATTTGGCTTTCTTTTTCCGATAGGTTTGTGAGAAACTTGCTTAAAGGACAGACTGTTGGGGTGATTGGAGCATGTCGTATTGGATCTGCTTATGCTAGAGCTGGCAGCTTCACTTTTTTTTTTTTTGCAGGTTTGCCTGTTTCAAAGCTATAAGTATGGATGCTGATCCCATAAGGGTCTTCTGGTGCAAATGGTCTAATTCTTGAATGTTGGAGGATGGGCTATTGATAATGTATATCTACTTTACAATCTTATATTACTAGCTTTAAAATTATGCCAATGCAAATTAAGCCTTCACATCTGTTTGCCCTTATGAATTGGGATTAGTTGGTTAAATTTTGAGGCCCTTACTCCTGAGGCTTTGCTGATAGTCTGTTTTGTGGATTGCACTCTTTTTTATGCAATCTCATGTTCAATCTTTTATGTACCAATTTAACAAAGCAAATCCAAAGACCATATCCCACTTATAAAGCCTGGAGATGGGGCGGGCTTCTTTTCTCCCTGCAGATGGTTGAGGTAGTCACCAATGAAACTTTTATCATGACATGCCATTGATTTTTCTGATGGATGCAGTATGTGGTATTATTTTGGAGAGAAAAGAAGAAGCAGCCCAATATAAGTTATCAATGTTCGTTTCATGATTATTTTACTTTCAATTAACCACATCAAATCTCAGTACAATACCACAAGAAATTCTGCTCCAACTTCTACTTCAAGTTCTTTCTAGGGACGTATTCCCATGGGATTTAAGTAAATATTTCTTGAACGATTGAGAAACTTTACCAAACAACTTATCATTTTCTTTGCCGTAAATATAGAATTTAAGAAGCTTGGTTTTTTATTTTTTGAAAAATCATAAAGACAATTATTTTGCAACTTTTACATAACTCTTTATTAAAATATTTTTTACTACTCTTGAGTTCAAAGTTTAAATTCCATAAATGTAAAAAAAAATCCAAATAGATTTAAAAAAAAAAATAATAAGATTTTATTAAAAGATAATGTAAAAGTTATAAATAGTTGTATATATATATATATATATATATATTATTTTTTGTTTATCTTAGGTGGTGACAGTCACCTATCACGTGTCTCGAACTTGCATGTACAGAACATATATTTGGATTTATACCTCTGTACAGTACACACCTTATTTGGACCAAGGTATATGCTCTCTCTTTCTCTCTCTCTTAATCTCCCGCAATGGGTCCTTCCCACTGTGAAAATTCATTAGACATTTTGTGGTTTTTTTGTTCTAGGTATATTTCCAAACATTGAGTTTGAGGATGCCTATTGTGCAATAGAATGCGCACATCGATTTTGAGCTCGATGAATTTTAACTGCTTTCCAACTTTCAAAGTTACTAAGCAGTGCTCTTGAATCTCTTATCAAACATTCTATGATCCAGTCTGAGTTTTGGCAAGGATTTTTCAGGACTGAAATCATCACCTGGGAGTCACCTTCAATAACAATGTTTTTCCATTCTTTCCTTGCTACCAAACGGATTCCTATGAAGGCTACTAGTGCCTTTTCACAATTTGAGTTGTAATTTCTTGTAAATTCAATTACACATCCAATAATTTTTCCTAAATGATCCCTACACACTAAAGTTGCCGTACTACCTGACTGTCGAACTGCTACATCAAAAGAAACTGAGACCTGACCTTTGGGAGGAGGATTCCACATGAGACTTTCAATATTTTTCTTAATTTCCCAAGCCCTGCTAAGTTCTTAGTAAAGCCTAAGGGCCTTTCCCACAAACTGATTTATAGGAATTGATTGAGATCCACGTGTAATCTGATTTCTATAGAACCAAAGACCATCCATTGCTAGAATAGCAAAAATTTGAAAATTTTGGGATTCATGAGGAGGAATATGCAACTTGATGACTGTTTCCAAAATAGCCAAGATCCAATTCGAGATATCCTGCCCTACAATGGTTTCAATGTCTAAGGGTCACAACGATTGCTTCTAGAGTATTCTCGAGCATGGACAAGTTAGAAAGAGATTGGACACTGTTCTTCTTCTAGTACGCATAAGGGAATCAAATGTGAGCACGGCACAAGCAAGAGCTTCCACAGAAAAAACCTTTCTTTAGCAAAGGCAAGGGGAAGATGTGAGCCCATCAGTTTATCACCAAATTCTCAAAAACATTGACTTCCTCGGAGGCCCAACTTTCAATGTTCAACTAGTCCCAACTCAAGGGGCCAGTGATGAGTTATTGGTAATAAACCAATGGCCAATCCTAACTAAAATACCGAGCCCAAAAAGGCTCACAGACTCTTTCCCTAAGACCCATCCCATAGACCCCCTTCTTTAGGCCCACTCCGTCGACCAAATCCTTCAGACTCCTCCCACAGACCCACTGATTCAGACCAATTATACTAACCCAATCCTCCATACACAACCCACGGACCCACTCCCACAAACTCATACCACTGGCTCACTCCCTCAAAGCATCTCACCACCTCTAACCTCGATCCTGATAGCAGCAAATCTGGCCAAATCAAACCCCTTCTGAGAATATACTCAACCCAAATGCCCTGAAAAACCTAGTGGAAATCAAGCTAGAGCTACTAAAAGAGGCCTATAACACTCTGATGTGGAGATCCCCCCGAAGAAAAGACTAGTGGTGTCATTTCTTGCCTTAATCCCTAATTGGAGATTGGAGACATTGAAGATGTAGACCAAACCTTGGTAGCAAAGCGGAAGGGACTTAGAAGGTCAGTCAAAGTGGAGAAGCTTATACAGAGCTTGCCAATGGATGGTAGCGAAGTAGTGGTGGGTAATGAAGTAGTAGCTGGTAACAAATTTCTCTACCCTATTCAGAAAGAAGTTTATGTTACTGAAGTGGCTTAGGTGGCGGGCCCTAATCTGCCACTACCATAGAGACTATTATCTTGGAATTGTAGAGGTATAGTCCGACCTCTAGCAATTGTGGTGTGAGGACACAAATCAGGAATCATCACCCTGATTTACTTTTCCTTTTAGAAACTTTGATATGTGATGATAATACTGATGGTATTGTAAATAAATTAGGGTTCTCTATGTATTTGCATGTCCCTCCCTGAAGAAATGGGTAGGTTTGTTATGTATGTGGCGTCCAGGTATGGATGTTGAACTTGCTCATGTTGGGAGTAATGTGATGGCTTTATTAGTGTACTCGGATCCCATGTGCCATGGCTACTGTTGTTGGTTTATTTTCCTGCACAACCACATGAGAAACAAGCTTCTTGGACACTGGTCAACTCAATTGCAGCAGCCTTTCTAGGTCCAATCTTAGGTCTAGGGGACTTTAATACCATGTTTAGTCAAACAGAGAAGATAGGAGGAAAACCCTTTGCATCTTCCTTTATCCCAACTAATCTTAGCCTTTTTATGAAGAGAAAAACGCAGAGCCAGTCGGGTGTTTAGCTCTCTTTTACACTAACCAATAAGATCTCAACAAATATGAGACTTAAGTGATTTATGATGTATACTAGTGCACTAAATCAACACTCTTTCATTTCTCTCCCCTCTCCCCCGTCTCCTCTCCCTTCTCTTTTCTTCTCTTTTCCCTTTTCCCTTTCTCTCGTCTCTACCCACGCCCTCTCCTGGAAAGAACCCATCTAGTAAGTTTATTTTAGACTTTTAGGGTTCGATTTCTGCAATTCTTTATGAAATTTTTAAGTGTTCGGTTTTATTCACGGTGATGCAGGTTATCTTTCTTGAATTTACTAGTCTCATGATACTTTTCCTAGAAAGTTTACCTCTTTCTTGAATGCATATTTGTCGCCTTAAAAAAAGAATTTTTTCAAAGAGAATGTCGGGGAGTAATTTTTTTATTTGGTTGTTTCTTTTGCAATGACAGACTCTCTTTTGCAATGGCATTTTGATCAAGGGTAGACTCTTTTTTGCAATGGCATATTGATCAAGGGACGATTCCTTAGAGATGTGATTGTTTGTTTAATGGATAAGCCATTATGCAAGTCAAGGATAGAGAACAGTCTGAAGATTTTGAAACTATTGAGGGGGCAACAATCAGAGGAGAGGGAGGGGGTTTCGAATGAGAGATTTTTTGCTTTAGAGAGAGAGAGAGAGTATGTCTTTTAGAGAGAGAGGGGAGTAGGCGACGGGGGTGGAGAGAGAGACAGAGAGAAAGAGGGGGGAGATCACAGGGAAAACAATTTCGAGTATCACCTGCATGCAGATGTAAACTTGATTTTGCTGAAATGCCTATGTGACAGCTACTCATTGGCGGGTGTAAAAAGGGATTACATATTTGACCGGCTGTGAGCTTCTCCCTTTTATGAATCAACATGGGTTAGGAGATTTAGAGTATGATGGTTCGAAATTCACATGGATTAATAACAGATTTGGAAAAAGTCATATCCGTGAGAGATTTGATAGATGAATAGCTAACTCTAACTAGACTTTACTCTTTCTTGATACAAAGATTCTACATTTGCCTATTCATACAACGGATCATGCACCACTCCTTCTGAATACTTCAACTTCAAAAAAGGCCCATAACTTTTTCAAATTTGAGGAGTTTTGGGCTCATGACCCTGGTTGTCACTCAGTCATTAAAAACAATTGGGAGTGATTGTTTATAGGATCACCTTCTTATATTCTTTCCCAAAAATTAAAAGTTGTAAGTAAAGCCCTTAGAATCTGGAACAGAGAAAGTTTTGGTCACATTCAAACCTCTATCAAGGCCCTAAAGTTTTGACTATTTCAAATCCAATCTGAGGATCACTCAGATTCTTCTATTTTTTTATAGGAGAACTTCAAATTGTGTCTCTTTGAACAATTGAAAAGGGAGGAAATCTTTTAGAGGCAAAAATCAATATTGTAGTGGCTAACCACCACCGATCTTAACACTAAATTTTTCTATATGACTACCATTATGAGAAAAAAGAGGAATGATGATTCATATTTGGAAAATCATATGGTTACTATCATCCTACTATCCATTTACTACTTTTTTATATTTAATTTTTTTTTAATTTTTTAATTTTACTTAATGGTTAAGGAAGTGACTATTAGTAAAATTATATAAATATATATATTAATTTTTTCTTAATGATTAAGGATGTTAAAAAAATACTTAAAAGTAAATGATAAAAAAATTTCAAATACATGTAAGTAGTAAATGGGTAATAATAGGGTAGTAACCCTATCACTACCCTTCATATCTCAAGAACTCCTCTAACCAGTGGGTCAATGACCCATCCATCATCAAGACCATGGTTATTGATCATTTCAGTCAAATTTTTCATTCTTCCTGTCCTGATTTCCCTACAAGTCTAGAGCGATTGTTTCTTCAAAAATATCTTCCTCTAACAACGAAAACCTTTGCAGAATCCCCTCAGAAGAAGAAATGATTGCTACCATTAAGCAAACTCCTTATTCAAAATCTCTTGGCCTAATGGTTTTATTGGCTTTTTCTACAAACATTATTGGGAGGTAATCAGAAAGGACCTCATTCATGCTATTAAGCATTTTTTTTTCTAATTGGTCATTTTTTGCAAGAACTTAATCGTACGCACATTGCTTTAATTCCTAAGATTGATTCTCCTAATACTGTTTATCAATTTAGGCCAATTAGCCTTTCTAATGTGTGTTATAAGATTATTGCAAAAATGCTAGCCAACAAGCTTAAACTGGTCTCAATAGATTTATTTCCCCTTATCAATCTGCCTTTATTCCTGGTAAAGTCATTTAGGACAACACCATTGTGCTCAAGAAATATTTCACTTTATGAAAAAAACTAAGAACAAGAAAGGTTTAATGGCGATTAAAATTGACATGGAGAAAGTTTTTTATTTCAAGGAATGAGAATTTCTTCTTAGTGTCCTAAACTGTCTAGGCTTTCATCCTACTTGGGTAAACTGGATCAAAAATTGCATCACAACTGTCTCTTTTTTTGTGCTAATAAATGGTGAACCCTATGGGCATCTTCAGCCTTCTAGAATTAAGGCAGGGTGATCCTGTTTCTCATTTCCTTTTCATTATTGAAAATGGGGTTCTTTCAAAACTGATCACTAGGGAAGAAAGTTTAGGAAACATAAGGGGCATAAAGATAGGGAGGCAAGACCCTCATCTAACTCATCTTCTATTTGCTGATGACCTCATCATCTTCGGCAATGCCTTAGCTAGAAATGCAAACTTCTTCTTGAAATGCCTTGATAAATATTTTGCTTGGTCGGGTCAAAGGATTAACAGAGGCAAATCCTCCATTCAGTTCAGTAAGCTAACCCTCCATTTAGTTTAGCCTTGAAAAATCCTTGCCAAAACTCAAATTGGATCATAGAAGGTTTGATAAGAGATTCAAGAACACTGTTTAGCGACTTTGAAAATTGGACAGTAGTTAATATTTATTGGGTTTAGAACCGAAGTGCGCATCCTATTGCACAATGAGCATCCTCAAACTTAGTATTTAGAGATGAGTAATGCTACGGATTAGCCCATGTTCACGACTGATCCGTAGCACACCTTACGTGTCACGATTTCACTACTTTTTTTTTTTTTCCTGAAAACCCGCTCACCCATTTCCCCCATCTCCTTCCCGTTTCTCTCTTCTCAGCCATGTCCCCGTCGCAGCCCAGATCTGCCGTCACCGCCATTCAGCCTCCCACCGCAGCCACATACCACCACCACCGAGCCCATCCTCCTCCCCCAGCCCGATGCCCTTTTCTCTCTCCCTCACGGCCAAATCTGCACCGTCGGCTGCCATCTCGACAGTCGGCAATCGCCACCACCTCGACAGTCGACTCCCGAGGATGGGCGAGGGGTTGGAGGCCTTGGGCGACATGGGTTTGGGGAGAGAAGTGGGTTTGAATGAGAGGAAAGTGGGTTTTGTTGGGAGTGTTTTTAGTTATTTTACTATGATATATTTTGGATGATCCCAAATAGTAGCCTGATGGCAATATTTTTTCTTTGGAGATATACCTAGAATCAAAATACCACAATGTCTATTAAATTTCTACTGTGAGAAGGACCCACCCAATTACTCTGTATATTAATTAGATTACTGCTTTTAATTAAATTTCAGTTTGTATCTTTCTTATTGTACCATGGATTCCTTGAGTAATGAAAAAAAAAAACACTTTTTAATTAATTATTTTATTTGATGTCCTTCATTCGCGCAAAGACAAAAAAACGTAAATGCAGAGGTGTCCTCATCGAATGAATATTCGAATACGACGTTATTGGTGGGCACCTGGAAAGTAGGTCGATGAGCACCAGCCAGTAAACTACTGCCACCTTGCCAAATAGCCTCCCTCCGAGATAGCATTAGTTTCGGCGTCCCCGACCGAGTGTCTGAATTGTGTCATCTTCTTTCTGCGGAACAAGAAATCAATTCGATACTAGTAACTACCTTTCTCACGGGTCGGTCAGAGCAACCAAACTTTCGGCGATCCATCCCGGTAAATGGGCGATTACGAGCCTGTACCGGACTTCGAACAGCAACCCCATACCGACAGGAGAACCACACGTATCGCCTCCCTCGATGTCTTTCGCGGCCTCTGTGTCTTCGTGAGCTCGCCGCTTCAAATTTTTGCTAACTTTTTTTGTTTGAAAAAAGCTCTGATTTTCTCACTCGCTTCGTTATTTTTGAAGTTTACGTTCGAGTACAATTGTTTCTTTCTCTGTTTTGCTTCAGTTGACGTGTTTTTCTTTAGTAGTCAACGCCATTTTGGCTGAATATGCAAGCCTCTGTTTGCTTCTTGAGAAAATGCTGGGGAAGGGATTAATCAGTTATTTATTTATTTTTATACATTTAAAACTATAGATGCTTCACAAGGATCTCGGGAGTCAGAAACGAAATATACTCGGGCTCAGCTAAAGCCTTTTGAGTAATTTAAGCAACTAGACATATGAACAAAATGGAATTTCCTTTAATTTAAGTTATAAAGTTCTTAATTTATTGGATCAGAACGTGAAATAGAGCCATGGCAATAATGGATTTTTTGGAGTGGATAGCATAAGCAATCATGTTTAAATTTGTGATTAGTGAATGCTACATCGCTTGCTTTTTTTCCAGCTCATGATGCTAGTTGATTATGCCGGGTCGATTTTTCCAATAATTTCTCATTCCCCGTGGGATGGGATTCATTTGGCTGATTTTGTGATGCCTTTCTTTCTATTCGTTGCTGGGGTTTCTCCTGCCCTTGTGTACAAGGTATTGATAGAATTTCCTACCAATAAAGTGAAATTTTTTTTCTATTCATTCTGTGTAATCATAGTTTGTTTTCCATTTGCAATTTCAGAAAGTACCCAACCGAGTAGAGGCTACAGGGAAGGCAGTGGGTAGGGCAGTGAAGCTTTTTCTTCTGGGTGTTGTTCTTCAAGGTAAAGTTTCTTGGTAATTTCCAGAGTAAACAATTTCGCTCACATATTGTGCATACGTAAACTTGCATTATTAATGGGGTGCCCTGAGTCCTAAAGACGACCTTTTTGGAGGGGAGGAGGGTTGAACTAGTAGGTTTTTTTATCGGTAAATTGTGGTTCTTTTTTTTTTACACCTAGTGTCTGAAAACAAAGTCCTGACTATGGAGTGCACAGGCCCTTTATAAGGAGTTTTCCACAAACTTCGGATAATTCAAGGGAAAGTTCTCCCAGTTTGATGGCCTCTCAATTATTTGCACTCAAGAAAATTCTAACCTTCAACTTGGAAGGAGCATTCCACCAAGATCAAATCCTGTACGACTTGAGCCAAGTGGTGTAATTTAAGCCCTTTTGGGCACCAAGACCCTTTAGAGCATACTAGTTCTGGAAAGCGAAGGCTAAAGAACCTACTACAGGGGTTTAAACATCGTTAGTGAATTGAATTGCAATGACGGGTTTAAATCCTTCTCTATCTCAACGATCCTTTGGCTGGTGTGCATATGGTAGGAATTGGGTCATGCTTTTGTGCTTGTTCTATTGATTATATGAAAATGCTATGTTGACTTCCTAAATGTACTGCTCAAAGTTAATACTAGTACATTTGTGTGTTTTTCTTTTTTAAAAGAAAACACACACACACACAAATGCACTAACAATAACTTTGAGCAGTACGTTTGGGAGAGCAGAGTAGCAACCCCTTGATTATATGATATCATTATAGATGTAAACTACTTTTGTCATTTCCTTATTTTTGGGTGTAAGAGTCACTTCATTTCAGGTGGTTATCTGCATGGAGTAAATTCCTTGACATTTGGCGTTGACGTCGAAAAAATAAGGTGGATGGGCATTTTGCAGGTGTGGTATAGTATGATTCAATCTTTTTATCCTCTTTTCGTGCCAGAATGTTTGGAAGAGGACCATTGCCATGTGTAGCATTTGATCATTCCAAATTAAAGAAAGTGGTTAATTCTCAAAAGTTTTTACTAGCAAATTAACAACTAATGTTTACTTTTGACATTTTACAAGGACAAGGGACCCATCACTTGGGTAGGCCACATAAGCCCCTAGCTTAGCGGCTGCTGCTTAGGCAGAGTGATTGGGCAGTAGAATTAGTTTCATGAAAGCATCTCTTTATTTCATTCCCTTGTTCTAAACTCGCCACCATTTACACCAGAGGATATCTATTGGATATATTGTTGCGGCTTTATGTGAGATCTGGCTTACATTTAGAACATGGAGGGAAGAAGGTTTTTTCAAGGGTTACTACTGGCACTGGTAAGGTCTTAATTTCAGGGAATTTTGTTATATATTACAAGTTTCAAGGGTTACTAACACATTCTATTCGATAATCCCCAGTTTTCAGTGTTCAACAATCGGTTCTATTTCTTGATACCGGCCTAGATTATGTTTTTTCCGCCCTTCCTTTTATACATTGATGGAGGGACCATTGTATGGTGCAAATTTTAGAAGTATCGGGCTACCTACCAAGCACAAGTCTTGGGTATTTTGAGTCTTGAGAATGATTCCTTCATGCAAAAATAAGGGTAGGATCATATCCAAGTTACCCTTTGGCCTTCACAGGATCCACTTGAAGTACCTGGACAATGATTCTTTTATTGGTTGATAAGCTCACTGGATCATGCTCCCAAAATTTATAGGAAAAACAAATGATGAATATACATGTAGGAGATAGCTGCTTCATTAGTTTAAACAAAGAAAACTTTATCAGTCATTAACATGATATTAAATCCAAGTTTCCATTTACAGCATGGCTTTACATTACTTGTACAAAGGGAGAAGTATTCCAACTGTAACCCTTACTCCAAAAAACTGAATTACCCAATTCGGTAATCCAGTGTTAAAATATCTAGATTTATCACATATTTAACTCCTTTGATTTTTATCTGGTTACTGAAATATTATTTCCTCATTTCGTCTGATATCTATGGGCACAGAATTATATTTCTTAAATGTAGGTGTATTGCGTTTTCACTGTCAGCAGTATACTTGCTGCTATCATATGGTCTATATGTTCCAAACTGGCAATTCACAGTACCTTCCTCAGCCTCTTCTTTGCCACCATCAAATGATAGCAATGTTTACATGGTGAGGGCACACTCAGTAGTTGGCACATTTCCTTTCATTCTTCTACATTCTTCCTGTACACGGTTCAATTTCCTTATCCTGCTTTATGATATTGCTACACCTGTATAAAGGTGTGGTTTAGTGCTTAGGGATTCAATTCATGTCAGGAATCTGTGCACGCGTGCATGCACTTGTTTTCTTATATTTAGTTCAGCCAATAGGCCAAGTAGTTAATATGTAGTAGTTCAATTCCTGCCTAGTTATTATATAAGTACAAGTTCTTGTTAAAAGTTCGTTACTTGATTTACCCAATTCATGGACACATTCTGGTTTATTTGTTGTAGGTAAAATGTGCTGTGAGAGGTGATCTCGGACCTGCCTGTAATTCTGCTGGAATGATCGACCGTTATATTCTAGGGATTGACCATCTATATAAGAAACCTGTTTACAGAAACTTGAAGGTATTTGTAAGATGAAGTTACTTACTTATCATTTTGGTGCTTGTCTATACCATGCAGCACATCAATGAGTAACAGTTCCAATTTACAGGAGTGCAAAATATCTGCCAATGGTCAAGTTTCAGAGAGTTCACCTCCATGGTGTCATGCTCCTTTTGATCCTGAAGGTATCTTAAGGTGGCCTACTAATTCTTCTTCATTGCCATACTTCATTCACAAGGTTCCTTCTATGTCTTGTTTGGCTCACTTCAAGTTCATACAAAACCATCTCGATTCATCTTGGTTCCTGTTAAGCAGATTATTCTTCTTTCCATCGTTAGTCTGTGCTGTCTCACATCGTAACTAACAAAAGTTCAGTTTTTTATTGGTACAAAAGGTAGTTGGAATGAAATGAAGGAAGAGTTGGACATTTTAGTGGAGAATTCAATGGGCTTATTTCAAAAACTTAAAGAATACTCCACTCAGAATATATGATGAAATAAATGGACCCAGATGAAGGCTTAGTTTAAAGAACAAATTGTTTGAGTGATCCATTGGCTCAAGATAGTCTAGTGGATAAAATCAGTTGAAAGGGAGCTGTGGAAGAAGAGGTCTTCTTATCATTCTTAGATTACATGATATAAATATCATCCGTGGTCATTACTTCCACATTCATGCTTTGGCCCAGCCATCCCAGATGACTCCTGAGTTTTCCCCCTAAAAAAACAGAAGTAAATTAGCAGCATTCCTTGCTTGATGTAACTTACCCTCATTCTATGACCAACACATTTTTAATTTCTCACTCTTGATTGAACATAGGTAATTAATATGATTCCTCTATATTTTCTTATTCTTACTAATATTAACCACACTTTCTTCAACTAGCAATCCAATTCACAAACATAAATCTGAATCAGTGAAAAGTGAAAACAGATTTGGTTCACGGCACAAAATTAGTTGCATGCCTTTTATAATGGCAAGCTTCTATTTTGCATTTATAATTGCTCTTCTCTTCATCCAGCTTTCGTTAGATATTAATTCATGAATGTTACATGTTGGCAGCTCCTTAACAGCAGCTGTGACTTGCATTTTTGGACTTCAATATGGACATGTTCTTGCTAACTTACAGGTGATATATTGTGCACGCTTGACAGCCATTTAATAGTGGGACCTTGAACTCATATTTAGTGGTGGAACTCATTATAACCTAAAAGATCATGAAACTGTTGAGGTTAAATATTACAACATTATCCTATACATCTCAACCTTGGAATACAATGCACTCATCTCTTCTTTATTTTCTCACGTTTTGGATATCACAAAAGAGTATTGTTAACCAGCTTTTCGCTTTCTTGTTTGCATGTTGATCAAATCTAAGTAAAACGAGTTTTTTTGGTCTATGGCTGTTGACTAAATATGATAATATACAATTATTTTTCAGGACCACGAGGGGCGCCTAAAGAACTGGTCCTTGTTTTCAACTTCTATGTTTGTCATTGGACTTCTCCTTGCCTTCACTGGTAGGCACTTCAATGTGTAATAATCTTAGCTTTAATTCCGGCCAGTATCCCATGCAGTTACTAGGCTGAGATCAATTCATGCAACCTAATCATTGTGACAACGAATATGATTCTTTTAGCAATTCTATATGTAGGGTTTTAATTTTAGGTATTCTTGGATATACCATGATACTGAAAATCCTTTTCTTTTTCTTTTTGTGTCAGGCATCCCTCTAAATAAATCTCTGTATACAGTCAGTTATATGCTGATTACTTCTGCATCTGCGGGGATCACATTTTGTGCTTTATATTTATTGGTAAGTTTTGGGGTCAATCCTTGCTCTTTGAAGGGTGACCATATGTGGACATAATTTTGATGTTGAATTTCCTTCTGAATTTTCCTTCCTTGGGAGAGAAACTTGACGGTATTGGCTGTAAAGTTCACTGACTTCCACATCTAAGGTTTGGAACTAACTTCCTGTCTTCACCGACCATCCCACTTCCTGGATATTTCGCCCAAATCAAGGTTTTAAACTTCTGTGAAGAAGGCTTAAGCCAAGAGATCAGAGGTTAATGAGTCTGTCATTTACTTTCACAGCTTCTGATTTTATCTCGAACAATACTCTTTTGAATATGCAAAATCTGAATTATTCCATCATTCCTGCAACATAAATTTGGTTCTTGTCAGTATAGATTTAACCAGTCCATGAGTTACCTTCCTAAGCTATTAAGGATTCATTAGAAGAACCTAAGAAACCGAACATTACAAACTGTTCTGCAGGTAGATGTTTATGGTTACAGACGGTTGACATCTGTGTTGGAGTGGATGGGAAGGCATTCTTTGAGTATCTTTGTCGTCATAGCTTCTAACTTAGCTATCATTGCAATTCAAGGATTCTACTGGACTGTTCCTGATAATAATATTGTGAGTATTTAAACTAGGCAGCAACTTCTTACTTGAAATCCCATTGTACTCATTAAAGTCCAAAAACCAGTAATACCATGCTTTTGTTGCTGCATTTTTCTTCGTTTACAGGTTCACTGGATCATATCGCGTTTTGTGCACACAGGCATCCAGTTCCCCTCTTTTGGCTAAACCTTGGGATCTCCATCCTTGATCAGATATTGTGATGTCCATCTTAATTTCCATTCCTGGTGTTACTATTCTTGATGGTTAAAATCCTTTTGATGGTTTCCAGTGTGACCTTTATAACCATAGAGGTATAAAGAGGTTGGAAAGAAGAGAGCTTTCGTTGTTGTAGCTAACCTAACCTTGCTGTAGACTGCTGTAATCATCATATGAATCAAATCTCCTTGTATCCAATCGTTTTGCTTTCCTCGTCAAGATAGTAATCTGTTTAGTCTAATTATATTTAGAGCTGAACCTGTAAGATGAAATAGGCTTTCCAATCTCTTTAGAAATGGTATCCATGGAAATAGTTGTTGCAGACCTGAATCAGTATGTTCATGAACATAATGACATATATATATATATATATATATATATATAAAAGTGATAGCCTGTTTAGTATGTTGTGGTACCAAGACAGATACTAAACTCTAAGAACTAATACATGCAAATGCAGCAAGAACATGTTGGTGCACAATGATGCTGCGTTTTTATATGCACAAACCTTCTCATATGAGCTGTCAACTTAAGTTCCATAATTGTGAAAAACTAGGAACTCACTCATATGTGAACTGGTCTATTCCATTTAGAGATAAACAAGATTGCAATTAACAAACTCAACACACTCTTTTTAATCATTATCTTTATTGTGAATTTATCCCTTTCTTATTATAAGAGCTTCTTTTTTAATAAAAATATCATAAATCTATTCTTTTATTGCGTAATTAATAATTTTATTGAAATTTTTTCCCCTTTCTTGTTTCCAAACAAAGTTTGCAACGAAGGAGATAAAAATATGGGTAATGTTAGGTACAAGTCGAAGTTGTACAACTTTTGCACAGATTCTTTGTAAAAAAAAAAGAGGACACCACTAAAAAAAGTAATTTTTGTTTATACTTTTTTATGGTATGATCTATTGTTTTAAATGAACTGTACAAGACTTTGTATATTTAATACTTATACAAATAATTTCTTTAAAAATATATACCAAAAAAAGTATGGGCCCAAGAGGGCCCAAACGGACTGGTAGGTAATGCTTACGCATGGGTGATAAAAGCATCATTAAATTAGAAAACAAAGGGTTCCTTTTATGAAATGCGCAAAGCCCGTTTGGGCCCAGTAGTGAAGCGTGCCCGCAAGGGGACCACATTCACTCCCAGCCACAGGAACATATTACCGTTGGACGTTCAAAACTTAAAAGCTCACCGGTCCTTTCTCTCCCATCCCATTTCACTCAACGGTTGAAAGATCTTTGCCGTTTTGAGGGACATGTGAATTTATGTGGATGTGGACAGATGTTAAACACAAATACAAAATCATGGGTTAACACTGACTTGTATCTTGTAAAAGTACACGTCCATAACACTCGTATACTTTTTTTTGGAACACTCATATACTTTTAATGATGATATGTTAAGTAGAAAAATTCTATTCTTGCATAGATCTTACATAGTAAAGTGCTATAACACAATTTATTTAGAAGATAAACTTTAAAATATAAAATTTTACAAAAAAAATCTTATTGATAAACTTTAAAATATTGAATTTTACAAAAAAAATCTTACATTTTAAGTGATGTGGATGATATATTCTACACACCAGCTTGAGAATAGAATGACAAGTAAATATCATCTCGTTTTTTAAGCCAATATTTCAAATATCATTCTACGAGGAGTAATGATATATACAGTCTTAGAGTGTGTAGTTACCGTATACTTATTATGAAAAAAAGTGGGGGCCCATTATAAAAAATATTTTTTATGCAAGTCCTAAATTTATTCACTTTTTTCAGAATAAGTATACACGGACTACACACTTTAAAACTGCAAATATCATTTCTCTTCTATAGGAGTGTTTCAATATTGCCACTCTTCAACATCATGATCAATCCATTTTATCAGTTGAAGTATACTCTTGAAAACTTAGATATTCTCTCAAGAAATATATTCCTTTAAGTTTATCAAGTATAGCGTTATTGGGTCTCTTAAACAAACCAATAATGTATATATTTAATCAAGTGTTTTGGCTAGATGTTTTGGATCAGATGTCATGAGTGTTTTGATCAAAACTAACACGTTACGAAGTGCTTCCAACTAAAAACATGATCACTTAATATATATATATAAAGACACTATTTAATAACATCATGTATAAATCATATTATTTTTAAAAATGAATTTACTATGCATCAGTTACTATTCATTCTCACACTCACACCTATAGCTTTTCCATAAGGTATGAAGGTGTTTTTCATAAGATGTGGGGTGTGGAGTTGTAACACCCAAACCCAGTACCAAGCCCAAGCCAAGCACGAGTGCTATAACATTTTTCTTTTAGGTTAATATGTATGAAAAATCCATTTAAGTTTTAATGAGTAGTTTTAGAGTAGATTACAGACTCAAATTTTATTTTTGGCAAAGTATGGATTTTATTGGACTTAATAATTAGGTTAAAATCTTCTAATAGGCCAGGCGGAATTTGACCCTAGAAATTTGTGGGACAAGTTGGATTATTTTGAGAGGCTGAGTCGAAGCCCATAACTCAGGGAAAAAGCCCAAACCTTACACGTCCAAAACTCAAGCCGGTGAGAACCAAGATCAGTTTCCACACGATGCACGTCCCCACTCCATGCACGTCTCCCTCCCACTTCATTCACAACATCTGTAATATTCATGTATAAGCAAGATGTTCATTTATTTCCAAACTAGGGTTGCCCTTCACCACGTTCACCATGTATGCACATTTCTCCCTCTCATTTTCTCTAGGGTTTCCAGTCATCTATATATACATATAGAGATCCTCATCACAACACATAGAAAACTACCCATAGCACCCCGCCACTGCACCTGTCCGAGAGAAAATAAAGCCACGACATTCCGTGTGTGTTCTGCCACTGCACCACCTTTCCACCTCTCATATGCCCTCAACAGCCAACCACGAGCACATAGCCCCTCCATGTCGTGTGTCGCCAACCACCACCCCCGAAAGCAACCCCACTGTCGTGCTTGTCCACGTCGTAACCTCCCACGAAGTTGTCCTCACGGCCCATAGACTCTGTTACGTTCAGCAGCCTCGCCACCCTGAAGCCAAGCCAACCACGTCGTTGCTTTTCCCTCAGATCACCACGATACCCAGCCACTGAAAAGCTTTGGACAAGGTGCTCTGTTTTGCACCACCTAAAACAGGGGAATTTTCCCCCCACCGTAAGTCACAACCCAGCCACCTCACAGCGCCAAGCCCCCTCCACTTTGTCACCACCTGCACAGAAAACACTACCAAACACTTTATGCCTCCCTGAGCCACTGCTCTCTCTCGGTAAGCCCATTCAAATCCTCCCCATGGTCTCCTCTCTGTCTCTCCCTATTTCTCTCAGATTCTTTCTCTCTCTCAGTGCGCAGCCACCCAGCTCCGTAGTGACTCCTTCTCTCCCGATGAGCTTAGTGCTTTCATGGGTTATGTTTTGTATTTTCATAAGTTTATTTTCATAACATACTCACCAAAGAACCCATGCATTATATGAATATTTTCCAAAATACCCGTGGTTATAAGTGATGATATTTTAAGATTATGAGAATTTTAGATTTTGAGGAATTAAAATAGGCTAATTTGGGATTTTAGGTTTAAATATCAAAATATGTATTTGTTTGAAAATTTATAGAAATTGTGTGATTATTTTATAGGTAACAAGTAATTTTGTTCAGCATTATTGAGGAAAGTTTCTGAAAAACTAAGAAGTCCAGGCAAGCAGGGTTCCTATACTAGACTTTGCATAAAAAGAAAATAAAACGAGGTTGATTTTGAAAATATGCATGTATGTTTTGAAAAGAAGTCTGAAAACAACCTCAGATATGTGTTCTGCATATGCATGAAAGTTGTATAAGAGAAAATATTTTCTGTCATGATTGGTGTAGAGATGAGTTAATTTTGTGTATTATATTTCTGAATTATATAAAAAGAGCGAATACGAAATTTATGAAATTTGTACATATGATGCGAAATTGTTCTAAAACTGTTTTTGAATATGTGAAAAGATCTGAATTTGTTCAGTATTCTATTTGGATATGTTGTAACATCTGAATACATTGGCATGAGATTCTGAATCTGTATTCTGATTAAGTCTGATTCTGATGTTCTATTCGGTTTTCGTTACGACCCAGCCACAGGTGATAATACTGGCATACGACCCAGTCACGGGTGATAATACTGGCATATGGCCCAACCACCGGTTATAATAGTGGATATGACCCAATCACGAGTGATAATGGTGGATAGAGCCCAACGAAAGGTGATAATAGTGGATACGGCCCAACCACGAGTTATAATAGTAGATATGACCCTTCCACGGGTTATAATTGTAGTTTATAACCCTACTACGAGGGTTAAACATGGTATACAGCCCAACCACATGTTATAATAGTGGATACGACCATTCCACGGGTTATAATTGTGGTTTATAACCCTACCACGAGATTAAATATGGTATCTGTCCCAATATGATATTCTGATATGATGAAGATGAGGTCTCAAATTTTGATATGCCAAAAGATTTTTGAATAAGAATATTTTCTGAAAGTTTTGTTATAATATTTTTGGTAACATGCTTTGATTTTGCATTCTGAAAGCAAATGTTTCCGATTCTGCTTTCTGAAAGTAAATATTTTGTTATGCATTTTAAATTCTGAAAATGCTCATGTTTACATACTAGTATATATTTTCTGCTTACTGAGTTGTTGATAACTCATCCTTTATCTTCATTATATTTTTCAGATAATTTTAATACTTTAGCTTGAAGTCAAGAGTAGAAAGTGTTAGTAATGTTTGATAATTATAGATAAATAAGTATAAGAGAGTACACGTTTTTATTGGAGAGCCTTATTTAGTAGGTTATGATTTTATATTATTCGATATTTGGAGTTATGGATTTTTCTGAATCTTTATGGAGTTTTTAAATTATTTTATTGAAGTATTTATTTGGTGTCCTGGTAGAAGAATATATATATATTTGTTTTGAATAAATAAATTTGTATTTTTATAAAATTATTAGAATATATAAATATATTATGAGAGATGATTTTAAATTATAAAAAATAACTCCATGAATCTGTAGAGACGGAACGTTATAAAAATAGTGAATAGTAATTGAGGGTAAGAATTTTTCTTTTAAAAATAAGTGTACAGGGGAGTGAGGGAGCCGGAGGAAAGGACATAAATTCTCAAGGATTCTCAAACTGCCACGTTTGGGTCATTAATTGAGGCTCAGGCATTTAGATCCAGAGCTTAAAACATCGGGACAAAAATAGGAAGGGATTTAAAAAAAGAAAGCCCACATGCAGCTCTACTTCCTAAAAGTTAACCTAAACAAAGGCTCGAGTCAGGAACCTAGAGTCCCAAAAGTAAAGAAAGGTCGCCCTGGTGTCTAAAATAAAACACGCACAAGACAGGCACACATGTATCAGGATAAGGACAACAGATAACCGTTGTAGGCGTGGCTTTGGTTGGATGCCAGGCTGACGCGACCCTGAGCCCTACCCATGAGCCACTCACACCTCCTCAAACAAACATATATGATTAGCCCTTCACATGGCCTCGCTGTACACCCTGGTCCCATCTGTAAACCCTAATCTTAGTTCCCCGGTTATGCTCCTCTCTCTGTCTGTCTCTCAAAAGTCTTTCCCATTTCCAGCAATTTTTAAGACCTGATCATTTTATTCCACAAATGCCCTTTTGCTTATCCATAAAATGCAGTTTAAATTAACCATTTAACTATCCTTTAGCTCAGTCTGTTCTCTACACTCTCATCATCTCTTCCTTCTCTCTCACTAAAAAAGTTTTGAGAAACAGCGACCGACTAGCTCACGTCCTTCACAGAGCAAGAGAGGAAAAGACTACTGGTGCTCCTTGTTTAGGCCGTGAAAGATGTCGAAGGAAGTGAGCGAAGAGGGACACAGGCACCAACATGGCAAGGACTACGTAGATCCTCCACCCGCACCACTCATTGACTTGGCCGAGCTAAAGCTCTGGTCTTTCTACCGCGCTCTCATCGCCGAGTTTATCGCTACTCTTCTCTTCCTCTATATCACCGTTGCCACCGTCATCGGGTACAAGAAGTCCGGACCCTGTGACGGCGTCGGTCTTCTGGGTATCGCTTGGGCCTTTGGCGGCATGATCTTCGTCCTCGTCTACTGCACCGCCGGTATCTCTGGTAATACTCTCTCACAACCCTTGACAGATCCCTCATTTTCGTCACCACCCTTTTGGTTTCTTCGAAGTAATTTGTTGATGGGTGTTGTGTTTTCTTGGTATATGTTCATGCAGGTGGGCATATCAACCCGGCTGTGACATTCGGGCTGTTCTTGGCCAGGAAGGTGTCGCTGATCAGGGCTGTGGCGTACATGGTGGCACAGTGCTTGGGAGCTATCTGTGGTGTTGGGTTGGTTAAGGCTTTCATGAAGCATGACTACAACACACTTGGCGGTGGAACCAACTCTGTGGCTCAAGGGTACAGCAAGGGCACAGCTTTGGGTGCTGAGATCATTGGTACCTTTGTGCTGGTCTACACCGTTTTCTCAGCCACTGACCCAAAGAGAAGCGCACGTGACTCACACGTACCTGTATGTAACCCCTTCGTCTTCATGTCATTTTTGTTACCTTTTTAAGACTATATATATGGTGGGTATGAAGATTAATATTGTTTGGCTTGTACGTGTACGAGTTTACGATGATGTTTTTCTATGTCGTGTGCAGGTGTTGGCTCCACTCCCTATAGGGTTCGCTGTGTTCATTGTGCACTTGGCTACCATTCCCATCACTGGTACTGGTATTAACCCAGCTAGGAGCTTTGGTGCTGCTGTTATCTACGATAACGATAAAGTCTGGGATGAGCACGTATGAACTTCTCCATGAATTTGCTTTTAGTTCATGCATACGTCAATGTTGTGCTTTATAGCCTTTTCTTTTTCTGTTTTTTTTTTTTTGTCTGAATTATTAACAAGATAGTGGGTATGTGATGGTTTGGGCGTGCAGTGGATTTTCTGGGTTGGTCCGTTTGTGGGAGCACTGGCCGCAGCAGCATACCACCAGTACATCTTGAGAGCAGCGGCTATCAAAGCTTTGGGGTCTTTCCGCAGCAACCTCACCAACTAAGCAACCAAAACCACCTCCGAAAAGGAACTTTATTTTTTAATGTCCCATTTCTCTTTCTCCCCTATTTGTTTGTTTGCGTGTATGTTTGCGTGTATGCGAGGATGTTCATGATGATGACTTTTCTTCTTTTTCTTGTTTTATTTATAAGTAAATCTCTGTTGTTAGCATTAATGTACGTTGATTGTTTAAAACAGTGGTACTGCTCTGCTTTTTTAATCCCTTTAATCAGTACTGTCTAATCCTCTTCTCAAGTGATTATTTGAGTCTTTAATTTCCGAGAAAAACAAACATATCGGAGCTGAAAAAAAATTAACAAGAAGTTTTGTTACTTCGGCCATCATTTTAATGAAATACAAAGTACGGTGATGTCCAGTCTGCCAAGAAATTCGGTGAGATCGACGTTGAGTTGAAGCGAGACCTTGAAGAAGGCGGCTAGGTGAATTAGATCAGTTTGTTAATGTACGGTGAGGATTGAGTTTTGATGGCCATAGATTCCCTATATTCATGCCACGTGTTAGAACCAAGAGCTCCTAATCTAAGGTATTTAAAAGATGATGCTTGCTTGTAGTTTATGGGGTTGGGTACCATCTTTCTCACCACCCTCTCTGGAAAGGTCCCTTTGACATTCTGGCATGCATCACAAGGTTTGTCCGCCCAATAGAAGTTGGAGAACAGCTCTGATGTAGCCACGTGTCAAGGGACCATAGGATCGCATGCATGGCATCACATGGGTGGGGTGGAGGGTACGTACGTACGTAGGTCCTCAAAGGCAGTAACAAATTAAAGCTAAAAGAAAATAAAAAGAGAATGGAAGAGACTTTTCATAATGTATTTTCTACTTTTTTTTTTTTTTAGCACATAGATGGATTAAGATAGAACCGAATCAAAGAGTCAAATGGTCAAAAATCCAACGGTTCATTTCTTTGAACTCTGGTCTCAAAGAGTCAAATGGTCAAAATTCAGGCTGACAGTGGCCCCCCTACGTGGCTCTTTTCACGAGGCCGGGATGCGTGTTAATTAGCTATGTGGTTCAAAATTGTTACTGATCAGGGTGCTTCTTATTTCTTAATTTGCACTTCAATTCCCTTTTCTCATGTCTGCCAAAACAATCAAAGGCTACCCTACCCATCATTCAACTTTGTCTTTGGGCTTTAACGCCACTATTGCTTGTCGCCTTTGGTAGTGTAGCTTCGCGAGGGGGTAAAGAGATAGTGGACTACTCAGCCGCCCCTTTTTTAGTTGTATTTAAATGTTATGTTGAATTGAATTGAATTGAATTGAATTGAATTGAATTGAATTGAGATGAGACGAGATGATAAAATTATTGTTAGAATATTATTTTTTAATATTATTATTATTTTGATATTTGAAAAAATTGAATTGTTTATTATATTTTGTATTAGAATTTGAAAAAGTTATAATGATGAGTTGAGATGGGTTGAGTAACCAAATGAAGCCTTACAATATCACCTAGCGTTTGTTTTTTGTTTTTTTTTTCATATATTTTTAATACATTTAAATATTTAAAAAAAAATATCAATACATTTAAAATCATTTCCTTAATTACTAAGTAAAATAAAATTTATTTTTGACTAGCAGTCAAGTGGAACCGTCAAAATTGGAAGGCAAAGTAATTTTTTTCAAAGAGAAATACTTTTATTATACAATAAAACTTGATTTGATATGATTTATTAATTTTTAAATTAATTTTTATTATTTTTAATATCATATCATATTATTTTATAAATTTATTTTTATAAAATTTGATAATAATTATTATAAAATAGATTTAATATATCAATTACGTCAATTTGATATGTTTGCTTTTATAAGATTTTTGACTGCTACAACACTTATCAAACATGAGTCACCGTTAATACAAGCTTACTTTCATTAGAATCTAGCATTTGATTTAACTGTCGGAAATTAAACGACCAGACCTCAGCTTGTTATTTCATTGAGAGAATTCAGAAGGATTTATTGCATAGTCCCCACCAATTCTTATCATTCTGACCTAGCAGTAGATTAGCAAAAAGAACGTCAAAGCTAGATCTCTCAATTAACCGACAGGATTATTTGAAGGGTAATATTTAAGATTATTAATTATTAGTTGAGTTTCGAGGAGATAGAAATATCATTCATGTCTAGTAGTTGCACCATGATTAGTCAATTTATATAGTCGTACTTATTAAATAGTTTTACAATATTATGTTGGAAAAGATATTTTGTAATATGATTATGATCTTATAATAGCGATTATATATTCTTTTTTAAATAGTTGTTGCAACTCATTTGCCAATAATTTCAATAAAAATATTTTAACCTTATAATCAAATCTTATAATTTAAATAATATGAATCATGTATTCTTAACATGATTTACGAGTAAAATTTTTTGAAAAGAATATTCACTACAAAAAAACAGTTTTTTGCGGCATAAAAAATCGTCGTAAAAAATACTAACTGCCCGGCAAAATATTTTTTAGCGTCCACCAAAATCGCCGCTAGAGGGACGGTAATACTGCGTCTCAAAGATATTTATTATGTTGAAGGTTAAGGGCAGGGGTTTGGGTGAAAAATAGGAGAGGGAAAAATGTAAAAGGATTTTCCACCATTTTGGTTTTAACATTTTCTTTTT
Source organism: Juglans microcarpa x Juglans regia (assembly GCF_004785595.1). Classification (NCBI taxonomy): domain Eukaryota; kingdom Viridiplantae; phylum Streptophyta; class Magnoliopsida; order Fagales; family Juglandaceae; genus Juglans; species Juglans microcarpa x Juglans regia. The sequence continues at coordinate 23,261,462 of NC_054599.1, read as the reverse complement.
ACAGCGGTATAATATCGATGTAAATAATTAAATAATTGCCACAAATATTAAATCTTTACAGTTAGGAAAACTGAAATCAAAGAAAATGTGGTTATAAAACCACATGGTCCTAAGCACAAGCCGGCTGCTAACATAACGTACGTGCAAAAACAAAACAAACAAACCAACCCTAACTAGTTTATATATACAGCATGCAGAATATTATGTACCAATCCTTAGCTGTTCTATTGCTAATTCCCTCGTACAACATGAGAAAATGAAACCTTTTAAATTCTTCAAGGTTGCATCACAAGAGTTCATCTAACAAGGATGATCTGCCGTGAGAATTTTCCACCTTGGTCCTGATAGACAATATGTTCTCATTCAACTGGGAAATTTTAAGCTCAAGCTTACTCAAGCGAGCTCTGGTTTTAGCTACTTGTTTCTTGGCAATGTCAACCTCTTTTTCTTTAAGAGACAGATCTTCCATTCGAGATGCTAGTTCTTTCCTCGTCAGTTCCAAATCGCGATCGAAGTTGGCCTTTGCTGCCTCGATGGATCGATGCTGACTAATGAGTTCAATGTCTGCTGTGATCTCATCGATTCTGTGTCGTAGCCAACTGATATCAATTTGAGAAGACTCCACATCCTTGAGAATAGCTAAGAGTTCTTTCAGTTTGGCTTTGGTCAGGTGAATAATTGAACTGGATTGTAATTCCTTAACCACAAAGCACAAACACTCCAAATAATAAGAGCGCAAGGACATTGATTCTAATTGACAGCTTGCAGCTATGTCTCCATACTTGTTAAAGATTGACTGCAGAATGGAAGCCAAGCTTTCTTTTAAATGATATCTTCCAACCGACACACGGGAATCAGAAATTTCAGACTGGACATCTCCCTCCTGGTTGCCTTCTAAAGCATCAGAAATATCAAAGAAACTAAAGCTCATGGATTCAGCAGCTGAACCATTACCATGTTCTTCCATGTCATCAACAACTGGATTAGGGACAGCATAAGATGAAGCATAGAGCTTTTCATCCTCTTCCTGATTGTTTGGTCTTTCCCCATAAATGTGGGTACTATTTTTCTCTGGATAATCAATGGGACTATCAGGCTGTCAATGAAAGAAAGAGGAGTCAAATAGATAGAAAAACAGAGGATTCATAATAGCATGTGTAGTGCTGATCATCAAAAAGGGAAAAAGGAAAGAAGTTAAGAAAGAACATTTGTGTACGTGGGTGTGGGTTAGAGAAAGTGTATGCACCGATATCAGAATTCCAGATTTAGGCACCAAGTGAGAGGATGAGACTAGGCTCTTGTTGAGAGAAGGATTCTGGGTACGAGTTTCCTTAGCATGAGCCCGAGGATGAGGAAAATCTTCAGTGATTTCTGATTCCACCTCTCTCTTAGAAGCAAAATCAGAAGGGTAAACTGTGTTCTGAAAAGTTATATTGTCATGTGCTTGTGGGGACTTTGGCTCGGAACCTTCCTTCTTTCTCCTACCAAAACTTCTGGAAACATTAAGGAGAATGGAACCTACAATTCCAATAAAAAGAAAAAGAAAAAATCGACACGGCGAATTAATAAAATTATGTATTGTCATCGACAAGTGGTGATTTAACGAAAATATTTAACATGTTGAGTCACGTAATTTAAACATGATATCAAAGCAGATATTTTTCATGAATTAGCAATTCAAAAACTAGATAAGACCACTAAATTAAAATCTAATCAATCCTCCGAAGGATAACTAAAACACAAGGCATGAGTATCATCAGGAAAGCTAGCCAAAGCAGCAGTTGCCAAACTACAGGAGTGCATCTACAAAACTAACAGCAAATCTGGTATAAACAGTTACCTGATTTCTTCTTATTCTTGAAGGCTTGGCCTTGAGCAATCTTTTTGCGACAAGATTCGGTGCATTCATGGAAGGGATTTGATGCGTTAACGCAATCTGGGAGTACATTTCCTTTGACAGCCATCTCTTTGTTTAGCCCTCGGAGGCCCTGCAAACCAAGAATAAGATAAAAACCAGGTTAATTTGAAGAAATTTTCCCAGCCAATGGAACATTAAAATGAAATTCCCATTTTTTTTTTTTTCCTTCCAATTTTCAAATGAAAAAACATATTGAAAGCTGCTCCTCATATCCTCGTATAAAATGGAAGACAATCATACGAAATAATATTTTATCAAATAAAAAGGAATAATATTTTATCACTGGTTATAAAATAATTATATTCGAATATTATTATACAAAAAACTACGTCGCGTTGGAAGGAAACCGTACGGAATATCTATTAAAAAAAGCTCAAACAAAACCCCAACTCAAACCAAGGTACTTCGAATTACTGTACAAGGACTCATAAGCATTGATCAGCATAAAAATCACTGATAATGTTAATAACTTGACAGAAAAAATGTTATGAAGATTAAAGTTTTGGGATCCGTACATACCCAGAATTTTCTTAAAGCTCTGTACGGTTGTTGGGAACTTGTTTGGAAAGAAAATCAATCACTGTAGTTGTTGAATCCACCTTTTCTCGGCAAACAAACAAAGTATGACTGTTGGAGAATCTACAAAATAGTAAAATACAGACCCACTTGTCAATTACCAGACGGCAGAGACTATTTCCTTCACAAACAAAATACACCCAAGAAAAAAAGTTGATGGAGCTCCAACGCCAAAAGAGCAAAGGATTAGAGACCGAAGCTAAAAAGTTATTTTATATATATATATATATATATATAAAAGAATTAAAAAAGCAACGGAACAGAAGGTTCAGTTTGCTAGAGAGAGAGAGAGAGAGAGAAGCAGAGGACATAATGCAAGAGGCAAACCTTTAAATCGAATTAGAATAGCAGAAGTGAATTATTGACGTATTTGACGTCGCAGTTTTGCTTGACAAAGTTACCGTCTGTTCTGATCAAAGATTGACGATGTTTTATGGACAGACGCAAAGCTGAAAGCTGGATGGACAAGTTTCATGAACGATATTTCTTAGAGGTTTGACTTCGAAAACCTGTGATAATTACAGGGTGGGGTTAAAGACAGCAAGCTTTATAATTCCTGACGTGTAGCAAGTGGAAGAGAATCCATACCATTATGGACCAGATTTCGTGCATTAAATTTCTGTGTGGACATTGGTCTCCCATTTATTGGATCGGGCCAGCAACATTAACGGTGCTCTGTTTCCGGACATTCAAGCGGACTGCAATTACAGTTGGGAAAAGAAAACGAAAACGAAAACGAAATAAATTAATTTAGACATCATCCCTTAGGTCATATATATTTTTCTATGAAATTAAATAAGAAGTTGAGGAGACATGATCGGGATGGGATGGGATGGGACGGGATGGGAGTGTCTCTGGGTGTGATGTAATGCACGGTAAAGAAGAAATCAGCTCAGGAGATGGCAGATGTGTAATAAGCTGCAATTAATAGAACCTTCTTGCATGCACTTTGAAAGATAGATCCTATCAAATATTAATTAATTACATAATTTGATCGAAGCGACGAAGACATGCACAACAACCTGGTCATGTAATATAGTAGGAGTGAGACAAATATCTGCATCCACGCATCCACAATAAAGGGTAGGTGATAACGAAAATTAATGATGAAAATTAATCATGTCCCTCTTCTTATACAAATTAAGATCGTCCACAATGAAAGGCTGCTAGCTGTGTAGTTGATAATTAAGAATTAAACGATGAAAGAGTCTCCTTTTTAGTCTTGTACTAGGAAAATATGTCGGATTTTCATCAGAATATATATATGCATTGGACAACCTAATTACATGAATTACTTTCCTTGTCTTTATGGAATTCATGCTGATCAATGCTGATGTATGGCTTTCTTCTTCTTCTATTTTTTTTTTTTTTTTTTTTATTGGCAAAGTTGTAGAGTAGTTAATGAAGCATGAAAGGGTAAACCAACCAAAACGGATGAAAAATCATTAAGGTAATTAGGGTTTTTTACACAATCTTTTAGGTCATACAATATGCTCCTCCAATCATTACCAACTCACGTATTATCTTTCTATATATACTCGGATACTCCTCTCTCTCTCTCTCTCTCTCTCTCTCTCATGCATGGGCTGCTCTTCACGTCCTACCAATGTAACAGCTTAATATAATATAGATCCAAATACAAAAAAATTGTATTTTTTTTCCTGATTCTCAATTGTTTCTGATAATTAGAGCATTGGCATTGAATTAACTATCATAATCTTCAAAATTTGATTAATATATAATTTTTTTACTTTTAACTAATAACTCAAAACTTGAAATCTATATTGAATTAGCCATCACACTTTATATCAAACTTGAAGTCTACATTGATAGGGAGGGAATAATCTGGAATTTCTGTCGCGTGTAGGAACCACCATGCAGTGAGATACACTAGCAGAAAAGAAAAGGAAAATACAAAAAATAATAAAATATTAAAATGAAGATGTTACAGTTCCCAACATATATGACTCGATGAATTTAGTGTAACTAATCTTCCAGAGGAATTGTGTTTAGATTTTTCCTTAAAATATGACTGCTTTTAGTAAACTGAAGTTTGTAACTTTGTAAGGATCGATGTATGATTTTGCCTTTTCTGCTTCTCTTTTGTTGCTTCTTCCATTCTTCTTTTGCTTTTCTTTCTTTGTTCAGACAGGAGGCCATGGAAGGAAGAGTACGTAGGTACTGTTTTTGCCAGGTCCCTAGCCTCTCTCTCCAAGGGGTGGGGTTAATTCAGTCATATACTTCAAACGCAGACAAGCCCGCACGCCCACATACATTATTACATACATATATAAATATATATATATATTTATTTATATATGCAACAAAAAGCGATATATATTTTAGAGTAATGCTACGTATTAGTCCTTGTTTACGGTTGATTCGTAGCACATCTTACGTGTGCATTTTTTTTTTAAAAAAAAAAAAAAAAGCAAAATCTCATTTTCCCCTCCCCACCCGATTCCCTCTTCCCCACTCGATTCCCTCTCTCAGCTCACTGCCTCACCCAATCCCGTTGTGCGCTACCTGCAGTGCCACCGTCCACCACCATCGGCTCCTCCTAACGCCAGCAACCTCCAACCACCTTCAAACCTCCACGGAAGCCTCACGCGTAGCGCCCCCACGCGAAACCCGAAATGGGTTCTCCTATACGGTTTGCTGCTGCTATCGCCGCCATCGTCAGCCTCCAGCCCCACCATCAAGTACCACCGAACCCCTTGACTTCCCCCTAACCCTGTCAAGCACGGCAACCCTCTCTCTCTCTTTCCCGAAATGGGTTTCACCCATAAGGGTTCTGCCCCTTACTGAGCCGTACGCCACCACCCACGATTCCAGACGCCAGGTGGGGATGGGGGAGAAGATACCGATGCCGGGTGGGGGTAAGGATGCCGCGGGCGAGGGGTGGGAGTGGGGGGAGAGGATGGGCGAGGGGCAGGGACGAGGGGCTCGAGCGAGACGGGGTAGAGAGAGAGAAATAAAATGTGTGAAATGAGAGGGAAATGAGTTTTGTTGTGGGGTGTTTTTAGTCATTTTACTTAGTGACACATAGGGTGTGATCCGGATGATTCAAAACAGGGGCTGCTCCCAATATTATTTCTATATTTTATGTTACCTTCTTTGGTTGCTGACACATTGTACGTACTAGATAATGGAATTCTATTGGCACATATTGAATTCGAATTTTCCACTTGCTTTGTTAAATTTTTTTTTTCAGGAAACATGAACAACATCTTGCACAACCAAATGGAGAGGCTAAGATCCCTTATCGGTTTGAAAGGTTGGGATTATTGTGTTATGTGGAAATTGAGTGAAGATCACAGGTACCTTCTCTGTGATGTCCATGGTTTATTTCAGGTTTATTGAATGGATGGGTTGCTGGACTGACAACACCACCCAAAATGCCGAGGAACTTCTCTTTCCTGTTTCTCCTATCCTTCCATGCAGGGATACACGTTTCAGCATTCAAGAACGTCGAAGTATTGTGACCTTCTAGGTAAACTGTCTTCTTCCCTGCCTCTCGACTCTGGGTGATCTGTATAAGTCATTTATGTATTTATTCAGCCATACATGCATGAGTTGTTCTTCATGAGGCATTTTCTTTCATATTTTCAAAATTTATAATCTCATTAAGATTTAAGGGTGTGACGGCCTGGAGCAGAATTTATGCACAGACCTTAATATCAAACGATCCCAATTGGCTAAACTTCTCAAATAACACAGAATCAAGTGTTGATCTAGAGGTGAGTACTCAACACCCACATCCACTCATCTTTTCTTTCTAAAAAAATTAGGCCCCAGATCAAGGTGAGTTGATAATGGTCCTATTCACATGATTTGCACGAAAGTATTGGTACTAGGGTTTTGATTCCATTGGCAGGAGGAGTTATTGAGCTGTTGGCTAATAAACAAGTATGATGCTTCGTATTCAATGTACCTAATTTCTTATTTTTCTTCAGCATGAACTTAACAAACGCAAGAATACTTGTCGCCCGGCCATGTTTTGCATGAGCGATATGGAGTAGCCTTTCCTTTGTTTATCTATGGCAAATGATCTTTTCATGATGACTGTTATATTGAGAAAGTTCATCTAAACTAATTCCTATTACAGGTTGCTGAAGATCAGCATGCCATTGATCCTATCACTGCCCAATGCAACATTTCACTGGAGCAGGAAGTCCTCATCACTTCAAGCAGCATGGACACAAGCTTCACCGTTGATGTAAATGCGATGTGTGAATTCCAATCAAAGCTGCCATTTTCAAGAGATGAAAATGATCACAAGGATCCCAACAATCATTTCCGGCCACCAGTTTTATCTGCAACTCCATAACAATATCTAAATATGACTTCCAACATCTCTGTTGACCAAATTTGCCTATGTGATTCTCCAACGAACTTCCTTCAGCAATGCAATTACACTTCAGAAGACAACCAAAAATGACACGTACCATGAAGGATAACACAATTCCTTCATTTCTGACAAACCCATCAACCCATTTAAGTCTTCCATTGAGAATGGGCACCAATTCGAGCTGGATACATTACAACAGTCCATGATGTCAAATTCATCTAACATGCATATCCAGTTTATGGAGCCATTCTCACAAAAGGAACAGCAGGGAAATGATATGGATTCCACCAAGCATGAGACAGGGCGAACAGATTCAATATCGGATTGCAGTGAGAAGCTTAATGATAGGCTCTTTGCTCTTCGGACTCTGGTCCCTAAGATTTCTAACGTATCCATCTTTAATCCTTTGCTTGGCTCACAAGAATGATAGGACTGAAAAGTCATTGTATCTTGAAGTTTCTTTATACCCCATTTTTGTTTATAAAAACTTCTTCGAGCTGGAGATATTGAAAAGTTTGGCATGCTCAGCTGGATAAGGCTTCTATCTTGGGGGATGCAATTGAATTTGTCAAGGAGTTGCAAAAGCAAGTGAGAGATCTCCAAGATGAACTTGAAGAGCATTCGGATGATGGAGGTAGATACACAGGCACATATGGCAACCACCAAAATGTCCAACCAGAAATTCTAAACCAAAATTGAATCGATCTTGGGCCTAAAACGGAACGTGATAGAGCTCAAAATGTCATTCGCCTGGCAGAATCAGGCAATGACAGTTCATCAAGACTGGGAAATTTCTAATGATAAGGCACAAACAGATGGAGGTACCTAATGTTCTTATATTATTTTCATCTTGGAAATCTATTTTCTTTGATATCTTCATGAGAAAAAGGTCTGCGGCAACTATAGGTGCAAGTGGATCGATCGTGGCTCAGATAGATGGGAACGAGTTCTTTGTGAAGGTATTCTGCGAGCACAAGCCTAGGGGGTTCATGACATAAATGGAGGCATTAAACTCTCTAGGACTGGAAGTAACAAATGCAAATGTAACTAGCTTCAGGGGCCCTTGTGTCCAATATTTTCAAAGTTGAGGTAAGTTTCGTTCACTTATAAAAAAAAAATTTGAGGTAAGTTTGTTCTAACACTTGTTTTCTTGTTATTATTATTTCTTTTTCAGAAAACGCCAGCTTCAATATACAAGAAGCCAAAAAGAGAATTTATGATATCTTATTTATGCGTTTTATGGACTGTAGAAAAGGGACAGTGAAATAGTTCAGGTTCATCATGTGAGGGACTCCTTGCTTGAGCTAACGCGATACCCATCCAGAGGGTGTCCCGAGATGGTTAAAGCATCAGAGAATGGTGTCGGCATGGATTATCAGCATAACCAGTACCAGTACCAGAACCATCTGTACAACTTTGGACAGGGACGGTTTCGAGGACTGGTTCGTACAGATAGATGGTGCTTGCCTTATGTTCGAAGTAGATAATAATTTTGTTCCGCTAAGTTTGGATTTATAATATGGTTCATAATTTTATAATTTGAAGTAGATAGGACTGCTTCATAATATGGTTTGGATTTATTTTGATATCTAAGTTTGGATGTTTTGTTTATATATAACTCCCACGTATCCGGTTTGTTTACACGGTTTTCCTTTATCATAAATAAGAGTTTCGATAAAATTGAAGTCTCGCCCCATTAAATAAAAAACCATCTGTACAACCATCATGTAGTTCCTTCCTCCACCACCTACACCATCTTCATAACTAACATATAATTAATTCCAGATTATCAAATACTTTGAACAAGTATAATTTTCTTTCAAACTTTGTATCACCTTATTGGAACATCTTTTACAAGCTCTGTATTAGATATATACACATACACTAGTCGTGCAACCACGTGATGTGTAGTATTTTGAACGTGAACTTTCTTAATTATTAAAAACGTACCATAATGGTGGACTGCCGATGAATCTACAAACCAAACAAAGTAGTAGGACTGTAGAAGAATATACAAAATGCAGACCCACATATCAATTAACAGACTGCAGACGCTATTTCCTTTACAAACAAAATGCGCCGGCCAAGAAAAAAACGCAAAAGAGCATAGGATTAGGTTCGGAGCATTAAATAAACCCAACCAATTTACTCAGAGTATACTTGCAACGCATGAAACCCAAAAGAGAAATAGAGAGATTCATACCCATAAATACATAGCAGGACCAAAGCTAAAAAATACAGAAAAGAATCAAAGAGCAACAGCACAGAAGGTTCAGTTTTCTTGAGAGAGACGAACCCTTAAACCGAATTGGTACAGCAGAAGTGAATTACTGACGTGGTTGACGTAGCAGTTTTGCTTGACAAAGTTAATGACTGTTCTCAAAGTTGATTAATCTTGACAGACGAAGAGCACAAGGAGCGAGAAACTTCATGAACGATATTTTTAAAGAGTATGCCACTCCATTTGCTCGTTTGGTGCGCTCCTGATTGGTTTTATTTTTATTTTTTTAACATATTTAAATATTTTTGTTTTTAAAAAAATATCAATATACTAATAGTCATTTTTTTAATCAGTAAGTAAAATAATTTTTTTTTTCAAAAAAAATTAAATACATGATTTTTCTAAATGAGAGAATAAAATAAAAAGACATACTAACATTATTCATTTTTAAAAGTTGGTTTAAGAGAAGTGTTACTCTACACAAATAAATTTATAAATTGATATTTGATATGGTATATTAAATTTATTTTATAATAAAAATAATTTCTCAATCTAATATATTACAAGCGGAAGAGGATCATTGTGGAACCAAATTTCGTGCAATAAACTGCAGCTGTGTGGATATTGCGTTTATTGGGTCGGGCCAACAACACTTAGGCCTTATTTGGAGATGTGATACGATGAAAAAATTGTGAATAGTATTACAATGATTTAAATTCAGACGTTTTATTAGATTTTAAGAAATAAAAAAAAAATTAGATAAAAATATTATAAAGTTAAAATATTTTTAGAATATAATTTTTATTTTAAAATTTAAAAAGGTGAATTATTTTTGTATTTTATTTGAAAGTTTAGAAAAATTATAATAATTATATAATTATTAGATAAAAAAAATTTAAGATTTAAAATTAAAAGGTATTTATGTTTAAATGATGTTTAGACTTGGTACAACTTTTTGCCCGAAAGTACTTTTTGCGATTGAAAAGATGTATATACAAGGTAAGATATAAACTCTACAATATTTAATAGAATAATATTAGTTTTCTTGCTGGGATATATATATATATATTTTTTTTTGACTTTGTGATTAAAAAATTATTTTTTTAATAATATTTTGAATTTTTATTTTTATTTTTTAAAAATATGTATGTAAAAAAACAAAAAAAAAACACATAAAATACACTAGCAGGGGCTCCAATAGTGACTCTAGTGTTACTCTATTTAATATAATTGTTTGTATGATGGTAGCAAATATTAAAGTAAGCATAGAGGATTTTTATAATTTTTAAAACATCAATCACTTTGAAAGTTGTTAATCTTTACATCATCTCTTAAATCTATCAAAAAGTTGTAACATTCTGATCCATTTTATTTCAAGAAAATAAAATTATCCTTCAAAGTCTCAAAAAGACAAAATACCATATCAAAAATAAAACTATTTTTTTAAAAATTAAATAAAATTGAAACTCTCTTTGAACTTTTTCTTAAAAAAGAATAATTTTGCAAAATTATAATTTTTTGGATATTTCTAAAGTTTTTTTATTTCATTCTTTTTACCATATGTAAAAAATGGAGAGGGGCCAAATTAGGATTTAGGTGAAAATATATTAGAACTTAATATTAAATTAAATATATTAAAAATAAAATTATATCTGTTTAGAATTAACAATGTATAAATGGCACTAGTGTATAGAGAAATGATAGTTGCAGTCATGAGTGCACAAGCGCACGCCATGCAATCGCTTTGAAAAAATGAATAAATACAGGATCTACATGAAAAGAAACTAATTTTTTAATAGTAGATTCTCTCTTTTTCAAAATAACTGCATAACGCTTGTGCACTCCACGACTATATCTAATATACCTTTCTAATTTCTTGGCTCAAAGTTGTACGTTTGGGCAGTTTTGATTTTCTCGGCAAAGTTGTAGAGTAGTTGAAGCATGAAAGGGGATACTAATTAATTACCAAAACGGATGATGATGATCAAAAACTTCGTAAGGTAGTTAGGGTTTTGTACACAATCTTAGGTCATGCAATATGCCCCTCTCCCCATCATTACCAACTCACGTATTATCTTTTCCTTCTTTTCCTCTCATCAGCTCCATCGCTACTTATAATATTCTTCAGTTTCCATACCAAAAAATAAAAAACAAAAATCTCTTTCTCATGCATGGGCTGCTGTTCACCTACCATTGTAACAGCTTCGATCCAAATATAAAAAGAAACAACTCATGTAGAATCAAAGTGAATATTATTAATATTGTTGTATTAATGTCTTCTTCTAAAAGCTTCAAAAGAAGATGAGGGTTTTTGTTTCTTCTGATCAGTTTTCTCATGAGATGGCTGTTTTGGAATGAATGAGGTAACGATGCTGGGTACATAAAATGAGAAGAAAAGACGTGAAGGCAACTGCATGCATATGCTGTAGCTCTATATATATATATATAGAAAAAATAAGCTCAACGTCCGTTATCAGAAATGATAAATGGCCGTCATGAGTTGATATTTTTTGTCTGATTTCTCAATTTTTTTTTCATATATAATCTAGGCAGGCTATATAGTTGATCATCATCTTCGATAACTCGGTTTCAGGTGGTTGTTATATAAGCTTGGATGGTGCCGCAGTTAATCATTGCTATCAACTGAAGTTAATTTGTATGGATATCTGGTTTTGCTTTTTCTGTTTCTCTTTCGCTGGTTCTTCCCTTCTTCTTTTGCTTTTCTTTCTTTGTTCAGTCAAAAGGGAAGTTGGAAGTAACAGGAGGTACTGTTTTCTGCCAGGTCTCTCTCTCTCTCTCTCTCTCTCTCAAAATGGTTCATTCAGTTACATACCTCACACGCAAACAAACGTACACATGCCCCAAAAAGCTTTATGATGAATTTTTATGTTACCTTCTTTATTTGCTGACATGATCTTGTATTAGATAATGGGATTCTAATAGCATCTCGAATTTCCAACTTGCTTTGTTCAAAAAAAAAAAATTCTTTCAGGAAACATGAACATCGTCTTGCACAACCTAATGGAGAGGCTAAGATCCCTTGTTGGTTTGAAAGGTTGGGATTATTGTGTTCTGTGGAAATTGAGTGAAGACCAAAGGTAAAGAAAAAGTACTTCCTAATCTCTCTCTCTCTCTCTCTCTCTCTCTGATTTTTGTGGTTTGTTTCAGGTTTATTGAATGGCTGGATTGTTGCTGTGCGGGGACTAACAACACCCCAAATGCCGGAGAACTTCTTTTTCCTGTTTCTCCCGTCCTTCCATGTAGGGATACCATTTATCCGCATCCAAGAACGAAATCTTGTGACCTTTTAGCTCAATTGCCTTCTTCCATGCCCCTCGACCCTGGGTACGTACGTATATATGTTTTAAGTACATGCATATCATGTATTCATTCAGCCTCACACTAATTATTCTTCAAACCCATTTCTTTCATATTGTCAAAATTTTAATCTCATTATGGGTGCGGCCTGGAGCAGAGTTTATGCACAAACCTTGATATCAAGCCAGCCCAGTTGGCTAAACTTCACAAATAATACAGAATCAAGTGTCCTAAAGGTGAGTACTCAACACCCTCATCCTCTCCTCTTTTTCTAATTTTTCTTCCTAAAAAATTAGACCCCAGATCATGACGAGTTGATAATGGTCCTATTCACATTTGCAGGAAAGCATTGGTACTAAGGTTTTGATTCCATTGGCAGGAGGAGTTATTGAACTGTTTGCTAATAAACAAGTATGATATTGTTGCCCCACGTTTTGCATGAGCAATATGGCATGGTGTAGCCTTTCCTTTGTTTGTTTTTTCATGATAATTAATTGTTTACATTGAGAAATTGTATCTAAACTATTTTCTATTATAGGTTGCTGAAGATCAGCATGTCATTGATCTTATCACTGCACAATGCAACATTTCACTGGAGGAGGAGGCCCTCATCAATTCGAGCAACATGGACACAAGCTTCACTCATGTTGATGTAAATGCAATGAGTGAGTTCCAATCAAAGCTGCCATTTCCGGGAGATGAAAATGATCACAAGGATCCCAACAATCATTTCCGGCCACCAGTTTCATCCGCAACACCATTACAAAATCTAAGTATGCCTTTCGACATCTCTGTTGACCGAATTCGCCTATCTGATTCTCCAACGAACTTCCTTCAGCAATGCAATTACACTACAGAAGACGGAACCAAAAATGAGACGTACCATGAAGGATCACACAATTCCTTCATTTCTGACAAACCCATCAACCCATTTAAGTCTTCCTCTGAAAATGGGCACCAATTCGAGATGGATGTATTACAACAGTCCATGATGACCAATTCATCTGACATGCATATCCAGTTTATGGAGCCATTCTCACAAAAGGAGCAGCAGGGGAATGACAAGGATTCCTTAAAGCACGAAACAGGACGAACAGATTCGATATCGGATTGCAGTGATCAGTTTGACGATGAGGACGATGCAAAGCATAGGCGAACGACTGGAAAGGGGCCTCAGTCGAAAAACCTTGTTGCTGAAAGGAGAAGAAGAAAGAAGCTTAATGATAGGCTCTATGCTCTTCGAGCGTTGGTCCCTAAGATTTCTAAGGTATATATATTCATCTTTAATCTTTTGCTTGGCTGACAAGAATGATATGTAGGACTGAAAAGGTCAATGTATGATCTTGAAGTTTCTTTAGATATACCGCATTCTTGTTTATGATCAAAACTTCTTCTAGCTATCGATGTTGTTGAAAAGTCGTGGCATGTTCAGTTGGATAGGGCTTCTATCCTGGGGGATGCAATTGAATTTGTCGAGGAGTTGCAAAAGCAAGTGAAAGATCTCCAAGATGAGCTTGAAGAGAATTCAGATGATGGATGTAGAAACACAGGCACGAATGGCAACCACCACAACGTCCAGCCAGAAATTCTAAATCAAAATGCAATCACTCTTGGCCCTAAAGATGAACATGATAAAGCTCCAAATGCCATTCATCTGGGAGAATCAGGCATTAATGGCAATTTGACGAAACAAAAACAGTACTCAGATATCTCTAATGACACGACACAACATGAGATGGAGGTATACGTACGTAGCTTAATGTTCTTTTGATCTTTCTTTGATCATGTCTTCATTCATGAGAAAAAAAGGAACTAATGGGGCAACTATAGGTGCAAGTGGAGGTGGCTCAAATAGATGGGAATAAGTTCTTTGTGAAGGTATTCTGTGAGCACAAGACTGGGGGGTTTGTGAGATTAATGGAGGCATTGAACTCACTGGGACTGGAAGTAACAAGTGCAAATGTAACTAGCTTCAGAAACTTAGTGTGCAATGTTTTCCAAGTTGAGGTAATTTATTAAGTTAATTGTTTTCAAATATACAATTAATTAGCAGCGTTAACAAGAATTTAGGAATATTGCTGCTTATTTATGCCATTTTATATTGTAGAAAAGGGACAGTGAAATAGTCGAGGCTGATCATGTGAGGGACTCCCTGCTTGAGCTAACGCGAACCCCATCCAGATCAGGGTGGCCCGAGATGGCTAAAGCATCAGAGAATGGTGGCGGCATGCAGGATTATCATCAAAACCAGAACCACCTGCACGATCACCATGCTGCTTCCTTCCACCACCACGGCCTACACCATCTTAATTCATAATTAAAATATAATTCCACATAAATGCGAAGCACTCCATACTTTTTTTTTAAAAAATTTTCTTTCAAGCTTTGTATGGTCTAATTATGTGAACATTTTCTACAATTAAGCTATATTTGTATTAATTATACATACATTATACATACATATATATATATACACTAGCAATACAGCAGTACTAGTCCTGCGTCATGTGCAGTTGATCGTGAAAAAATCTTAACGTTATCTGTAATACGTAAAAGTGACTGCACATAATTTTTGATTAATTATATATATAAGAAAGAAGATGATAGTACTTTATCCGAAAGACCAAAAAACAAAAAAACAAAAAGCGACAGCGTCTCGTGCTTTCATATACAAAAGCAAAGTTCCTTCTTAAAAAATTATGTGTTACTAGTCTTCAACTTGTGCAATCCGCGAGAATAATTACTTAACTATCATGCATATTTGTCTAAGATTTTTGTCACAAAAAGTCTAAGATGCAAAAGTACTATTCTTATAATCTTAGAGAAAGGGTATTTTATTTTATTTTTTTAATGTATCAAACAACATTGAAATTAAGTGGTTGAAATACAAAAATATAGATAGGTTTGGATAGTGAATTGAGATGAAAGTTAAAAGTTAAATAAAATATTATTAAAATATTATTTTTTAATATTATTATTTTTTTGAAATTTAAAAAAATTGAATTGTTTATTATATTTTATGAAGAAATTTAAAAAAATTGTAATAATTAGATAAAATGAAATGAGTTAAAAGATTTTCACCATCCAAACCTTCTCAATCTCATGTATTAACGTGAATTCATATGATCTGACAAACCATATCAATTTGTAAAAATATTTTTATAATGTTTTCGTGGGTAGAGTATTTATAAAATAGGTATGACGTGTATTAGAAACGATGTATTCACAGTAAAAGTCAATGTTCTGTTTTTTTTTTTCTTTGTTGAATATACAAGGCAATGTACAATGGCCTGAATGGCAAGTCCGCAACGGAAAAAGCTCGGCCCAGAAGTTCAAAAACCCTAGAAACACCCTAGCCTCCTTTTTCCTTCATACAACAATGGCGGGTGGGCGATTCCGCGAGCTCCTAAAAAAGTATGGAAAGGTTGCCTTGGGCGTTCATTTCTCGGTCTCCGCGGCCTCCATCACCGGCCTCTATGTCGCCATCAAGAACAACGTCGACGTCGAGTCCCTCCTCGAGAAATTGCACATGGGCGGCGTCGGATCCTCCACCAAGGACCACTCTCCCCCTGAAACTTCTTCTTCATCTTCGGATGGGTTTGTGATCGAGGAGGACAGACCGGTTTCTGAGACCCAATCGACAGTGGTGTTGGAGGAGAAGAAGCGGAATCGGACGGCCGAGCTGGCCGCGTCGACTGGTGGAGCCCTGGCTCTGGCTGTACTCTGTAACAAGGCTTTGTTTCCCATTCGGGTTCCGATTACCATCGCGCTTACGCCTCCAGTGGCGAGGTTCTTAGCTAGGAGGGGGATCGGCAAGAACGGTGCATAATTTTTTTTTTTTTTTATCTTTTACGAAAAATTTGTGGTTTTTCCTGGTCTGAAATAATTTTCCTTTGTGCTCATTTGGCAATTTCAGTTGGGGGAAACAGAGAAATGGAGAAAAGATATAAATGGTTTTTCTAGTTTTTGTAATGGGATTATTGGGTATTAATTGAAATTGGAATATGTGCCTGGAAATTCTTCATCCTCCTGCATTTTGATGAATCAAACTCTGGTCCCATTTGATTTTCTTTTCTTCCTGACCCAGAATGGGATTAATTGTTAGTGTTATTTTGTTGCTTATCTCTGCAATAATTTTTTTAGGATAAGATGGAGAATCCAACTAGCCCAAGGCTCAGTTGCTTGCAATCAAATAAACTAAAATACCATATACTTGAGAGACAATTGGTTCGATTTTACAGTCCAATAAAACAATTGAAGATCGCTACATCGAATAAGGGTTTAACCCTTCATATGAATGCTATTTTTTTTTCTATTAAAGAATTGAAACAGAAATTTGCAGAAGATTTTTCTTCAATTGAATGTGAATCGTCGTCTGTCATCAACAGGAGCAAAAACGATTGTTAATGTGAAACCCAACTGCCTTTCCAAACCCAGAGAAAAACCCCTTGAAAGTGTCAAAACAATGAGTTTGGAGCAAAATCCAAGAGAATTCTATATGAATGGAAATCATATAGGAGAATCCAGAGATTTTGCTCCAAAAAAATAGAATAGGCTTTCACACCATAAATGAATCGTTCACAATGCAGGAAAGCCTGTACACTGATGGATAGCTGGAAATTTGAAGCAACCGCAATGAATCGAAGACTGACCTTGTTGAACTAATATTTTGGGTCCTCCAAATACACTAAGACTGTAGCAGATGCTTGAATTCATGACAATCAGCTCCAACTTCACTGAGTAGCAAGAAAAGCTTCGGCAATATCTTCGCTAGCATCAGTTTGAAACCAACTGAAGTTGAATTGGCATTGTTCTTATCACTCACAGAGGCGTCCTCAGTGAGAGAGCCTACTAAACAACCTTTCATATAAGTGTCACAGGCCTTGAGTACGTAATAACCACGCTTACTGAAATGGTCTTTAACAAGCTCTTCGAAGTCCTGCACAAACCATTAAGATGGTTACAAACTGTAAGTAGTCAAGATATAAAAATGTATTTATAACTAGGTCATATATTTGATTTTACAAAGATTATAAAAGATACTAAGGATGTATATTCTCCACTTGCTTATCTTTATCTTATGTTGAGTATCTTCCAAAAAATCTATATCTTATGTTGAGTATCTAGTCGAATTTGATTCTATTCGAATACCAAGCTATTAATACATTCTATAATGTTTCAATATGACAATAATCACATAATCATACTGCTCTAATCTAATTTGGATTGGAAAAAAAAAAAAAGAAAAGTTAAATTAAAGTCAAATAGTCTTCTTCACAATATACATATGCGGTATAAGGAATTACCAAAGTTTTACGCTTACTGATAAAATAAAGGTTGGGTTTTTACTCTATGCACAATGCCTCCACACAATTAAAGAAGAAACCAAATCAAATCTTCCAAAGTTCATTCGAACATAATACCACTATCTTTTGTGATTCAAGAATTAACAATTCCTCTACTGTTGACTGTATAATACCTCGTGACTTCATAAAATGCCTTTGTTTATACAGCTGATTGCTAATAATAATATTGCAGTTTTCACAAACTCGGCAATGGATTCTAGCTTGAAAATAAAGCACAGACAATGATCAAGCTTTTTTGCCAAGATTTTGGGCAAATTATGTATATCTATGATAATTAACAGGAAAGGGATTCAAACAGGGGAAAACTAATATTTGAATACTGGTATATAATATAATACCTTTGGAGGCTTCCTCATAAGATACATCATTGTCTTGCAGTTCAGCAAGAAAGTATTCTCATTGCAAGACAATGATTTTTTCTCTCCCTCAGCTGTCCCAATCTGCTTGTCATAGCCAGCTTCATTAAAATATGGCTTAGAATTTAGCACTAACCCCTGAAGTGAAACTAGAACTTGTAGGATGCTAGAAGACTTTGGATCCCAAACTTCATTTCCTTTTCCAATCCAAGTATTCAAAAGGCTAAGGCACACCTTGCCATCCTCGTATAAATTTGGATTTATCCGCCAGCCACCTGAATGATAGGATACCAACTGCACACAATAAACTTAGTCAGAGAACAGATAAGAGACACCCTTTCTGCATCGAAGCCCACGAAAATATTTAGGATTGGCTCAAATAATCAGGAAGTACAGCTTCTAAACCAAAGATAGAACTAGAAATTAAAATCAGTATATCTTACTGGTGGAGCATCAGGGTATTCTGGCGGGAGGTGAAAATCGAAGAAGAAGAGCCCATCTTGGTAAGGCGTCCCGTATGCCCCAACTATAACTGCCCTTAAGAGATCCATTCTATCTTCATAAACTCGTACATAGATTGTATCTATTGAAAATATCCGTCATTAAAGCCAAGAGTCGCTAAGAAAGGACATAATTGTCAAAATCTCATAATCCATTATACAATTAATGTACTAAAGTGTTGCTTACCAGGAAGGTTATTCTGAAGGATGCTCCAATCTTGTTGAACCTTCTTAAACCAACTCCTTCCATTGGTATTCTGAGAGTGACATTCATTTGAAAAGAGGTCAAATACAAAAAAGAGATCCTTCTGTGTATGAGAGTCAACTGAACTCCTATGCAGAAGCATTAAGAAACATGCAAAGTATACACTACAGATATCACGCAACAAAAATGCTCAAGTCAACTGCTCAGTCAGAATTCAATGACACTCCAAATGACTTTATTGTTCTTTTTTTTTTTTAAACGTCAAAGGAAAAACATTGTGACATTAAGCAAAATAATAAAAACTGGAGAGAGGAAAATTCTGACATATTAAATAAGCATAAATTCTTTTTCAAGCTCAAATAGCACTTCCTCCCCCTATAAGAATGGGATGGGCGGTGCGGTCGTTTGCTTAAAACTTAGCAAGTGCCCATGTAACTTAAGTATCCTATAATAGATCTACATACATTTAAAGAGTATTCCTGTAAGATCTGACTAAAAAATGCAAGGATGTAAAGTATTTGTGATGTCCAAGGATGATACTCAAAAGGATAAAAGGCATTTACCTGTCCATATGCACCAAGAAAATAATGGTCCACAGGATTTTTAGCTATATCAAAGTGTTTGAAACCACAAATGTCATCCCCTAAATATGCTGGAGCATTTGACTCTTCAGCCCTCAAATCACATGAAGCTTCTGCTACTTCAAACAATTCATGTGCCTCAGAAACGTCCTGCTCTTCTTTAATTTCAGTACCACAGCTATCAATGATATTTGGTTTCTGAGAACTATACTCATCACTAGAGTCTTTTCCCTCAGAAATCTGTATTGTCCGGAGGGATTCAAGCTCACCTTCAACTTTGGAATCCAAACTGCATGGATCTAAATTCTTTTGTCCCAGTGAGAATATTCCAGTGGCCAGTCTTGACACAAACCGAAATGCAGCAAAGGGAACTGACAGTGCCGTAGTTTTGCTAGAACTCTCTCCACTTTCTTCTGGTTCAGAATCTACGTAGTTGGCATTATGCAGCACATCTTCCTGAACATCATTGACTACAAATCATTCACTCATCCAACAGATAAAACGATATACAATACTGAGTATATTGGTCTTCTTAAAGCAAATTACATGTGGTCAGAAGAATAGAATATGAATTATGGCAATCATATAAGGTTCCACCTCTAGAATGAGAACATCAAATTTGTTCCCTGGCATCTACTCAACCCTACTTTTTTTCCTTTGCATGTACTCAACCATCCAATTTATTAGTTCAAGAATTAATTTAAAATGAATGTCAATACGTTAAGATCTTGAAAATCATCGTGTGGCATTATAAAAGTTAGGATATGAGTAGCCATAGTACAATTTTGCCAAACCTCATTTTCTAAATCCTGACCTAGGTATCCTTTTTAGGACATTCAATTACAAGCCCTATCCAGCAAGAGCACCACACATACTGCTTTCTATGGCGGGTATTTGTTTAACAGACTGTAAACAAATTTGAATGACACACGTAAAAATGTGCTGAACAGAAACAAACCTCTTGAACATTCTCGAGGGTATCCATCTCGTTGTCATTCACAGTTTCCCAACTAGCAGCATCATCACTAACTTCACTCCCAGCCGCAACTGAATCATCATCTCGATCAACAACATAGATTGATTGAGGTCCAACCTAAAGGCATTCAAATAATCAAAGCAAACACCATGAGAACTCTTTCACGAGAATGGAAAAAAATTCAAATAAATGTATGACTCTTCTTTCTTTTTTAAGTAATTGTATGACTGAATATATGATTTCAAATTCCATTCCCTCTCTCCATCTCATGAGCATCAAACCAAACCATTTTACGTCTCTAGTTGACATAAATAAGGTCATTCATATCTGGAATAAAACAGCCTTTATCCCTTGCCTTAATCCTTTTTCTGTCCATTCCCGAGGAATATCAACATTCACAACAATTATATCATATATTTACAAATTCCAGTTACAGATTAAGCATTGTTTTAGATACAATACTCAAGAAAAAAACAAACAATGGAAGTTTTCCCCATTCATAAACAGAAAAAAAGGATATAATGTTATGAGGCAAGAATCATACCGTTGAAACCATCTCATCAGCCCATGTAACTTCAATATCACCATTCCTTAGACCAGTTATATTCCCGACCCAAGAGAGATCGGAGAAGCCACTCCAAACTTTATTTCCAGATGCATCGTCTACACTTCTACATCCCGAGTGTTTTGTGACATCCCTTCTAATCTCATTTGGCCTATTTTGCAGCTTTGATTGCGGAATGGAGTCCATGCCAGTAGCTGTTTCTGAAGAAACAGAAACTGGAGACAATCGAACAACTACATCCCCATAGCAGTAATAATAATCTGGATGTCCCTCCAACTCATACACACTTACAATTTCCTCTTTATCAAACTCTCGAGGATCTTCTGCCTGGGCAACTGGCTTTAACCACCTTACACAAGCTGTTCGTTCCTTTCCATTCACACTTTTCACAACCCCAACACGCCCGACTTCTTCAACACCATCCCCATCATCAGAGACCTTCTCCACCACATACTGCTCGGCAACAAATTCATGATCACCAGGACTACCAATCGGAATCAAACTTGTCGAATCCAGCCCACAACCTGTTGTTCCATCCTGCCATGCCACATCAACCTTTGTCCTGGTATTGGCAATCAAAAGGGATTTTTCAAAACTTTCCTCTTTCTTTCGAGCTTTCTTGTCCCTCCTAACAACTACTTTACAGATCTTCTTGCGATGAAGAGACCAAGATTCATGGACAGGCTCCTTTGAAACAGACAATGAACTACAGCAAGAGCTGGACTCAGGCTCGTTGATTCGAAAGTTTCTATCAATTCCATCCATTGCATCAACCGGATTAAGATCCATGGATTCATTATTTTCATCTGATTCCTCCAATGAAACCTCTTCCGAATCGCACCCACTTCCCATTTGAGTAGTAGAATCTAACTCGCAGTTGATGTAATGTTGAAGTTCTAATTTTGATAAACCACTGTCTAAGGGAATGGAGGATGAAAGAGCCAACGTGGGGAGAATACACAGGTCACCCCATTTCCAATTTGTATGGGAAAAACAAGACAATAGTTTTAAATTTTTTGGACTCTGCTCTTCAGCAGGGGGAGTTGAAGAATTTGGTCCATAGCTGGCAGATGTTATCCAATCAATAAAAACTGAACCCACTGTAACCTTTGTAACAGTACCTTCCAACCGATTAGGTTTCCACAAGCCAGACAGCCACCTGGAATTCTTGAAAACTGATGAAGAACTGGCCCTAACACGCTGGCCAGGATAGTAAGGAAAATGTCCATCTTCAAGGATATTCTTGGAAATTGGTTTTAGCTTCAGTGGCTCAACTTTTGGGACCTTACACACAGAACCATCATCAAACAACACAGTCACATTATCTAAAACATCTTCAATTTTACCTAGCCAGGGACCCAGGATTGCATAGTCACCAACAGTGAAATCCCTTATGCGTTTCAAGTATTTGGATGAAATATCTTTCATAATAGATCCATCAGAAGATAACAAATCAACAGAGGTATTCACATTTACCACAACACCCACTTGCCCAGTTGGGTCCAAAGCAGTGGCAACAAAATCCCCATGTAAGAATCCACGATCAACAACTGCTACGTCATTAAGACTTATGGTTGACTCAGTTTCATCCATCCAAAGTACTCGCACCTGGTCTGCTGGAAGAGGACCACTCTCACCACCACCTCCTTCCCCATCAGTATTGCCATTGGCATTTCTATTTCCATCACCATCTTCTTCCTCATTCTCGCCGTTGTCGTCTTCATCACCACCATCCTCATCCTCATCCTCATCCTCATCATTGTTAATGCTGCTATCTGAATCTGTGTCACCAGCAACTTCAGTCACTATCCCAATCATGCCACTGCTATTGCTTTTTACAACATCTTGCCTATACATATGTGGAATATTTTGGTTGTTACTGGCTGCATTATTAGGTTTGCTAAGTTCATTAGTTTCACTATCTACACTTGAATCACAAACAAGCCCACTTGTGGCAGAACAACTTTGGTGCGAAGAATTATCATCATGAGCACGTGTGCCAGGCTCATTAACTTTACCAACAGAGTCATATGGTTCGTTTTCCATCTGAAGAAAAATCAAAAGAATATGGTAAGACTATTTTTCCAACTTTTACTGTTGTTCAATCGAAAATCATGATGTAACAAAAAATTCATCCACAGGCAATATGACCATCTCTACCCTTAAATGAGTTCTACCAGAACCAGGTTATTCGCAGCGATACATCTATAGCAAATAAATAAACTACAATTTTTCAGTCTTCTTCCCTAAGAAAATGAAACATCCAGCTAAGAGGCATTTAATGTCAGAAATCATTATGGCATTTTGGGAATCTTGATATCAATCCGCTTCCATTTGCCTGCAGAGTGCAGACTCTAAGCACGGGTATAATTTTCAGGATTACTTAATGGGAAAATCTTAAACAAGAAAAAAGAACTTATCTTTCAATCATCAACTCAAAGGCTGACCACAGAAAAGAATTTTAATTGTATGTACACCTGTCCATTGCTTATCTCCAGTCACCTTAAATGTAATTATCGCTAAATAATCTCCATATTCAAACTAACCACAGAGCGAGAGCTAGAGATGCCAAAGCCACTACAGCGAAACAATATAGCCATTCATCCAACGTATGATGAAAGCAACAATCTTATCAGACTCATAAAACACGACTACGCAACTTCACCAACAAAAATTAGCCGAAAATGCCACGCTTCACATATTTCTTCAATATCCTAAACCCATTGATCATGCACCAAATATTTGTAAAAGATACGATACGATACATTCACGACTAAAAAAATAAGAAAAATCATTAAGATTATTTAAACGAAATACTAGAAGAACCATTGGGTAGCTCAAACTCCACCAAGCCAATCGATCATCAAACCTAAAAGGTACCGGTAAAAACTCAAAATCCATTTTAGAAAAACGAATAATTTGATCGCAAAATTGATCTAAATAACATGTATAAGTCCACAAAATTCAAAAATTTAAAAGAAAAACGAAAAAGGCCGGCAATAAATTTGAGCTTTAAGCGAAAGGTGGTAGCTGGATTTAAGATCTTCTACATAAATTACCTATTCGAACCGAAGGAAATTGAGCACCGATAGATTGAAGAAGAGAAGAAGAAGACGACGACGAAGTGTTGCGTTTTTGAACGAGGAGCTCCTGTTGGAGAATTATAAAGCGTGCGAAGAAGGGAGGGAAGAAGGGATTACAGCCGGAGTTGCATTGCGAAAGAGGATGTAGGGGCAAGATAGTAATTAAACTATTGTACAATTGGCATTTCCTAAGTTCTCATTGGCTTGGCTAAATTTATCTTTAAAATTTAACCAATATCATACTTTTTTACATTTACTTATTCTATTTAAATTCAATCTCATATTAAATTATTCATTCACTCTTTATATAATTATAAAATATTATTAATTTAATAATTTTTTTATTTAATTTATTTTTATCACATTTTGTATCTTTACCAATTAAATATTAATAATAATTATATTGTAATTAAATTAATATTAAAAAAATCATATTTTCAAAAATCATTTAATACTAATAACAAAAAATATTTGATTAAACTCATTTAAAATTCTATCTAAATTTCTTGATTATAAATCAAATAATATTTTTACTTAGAGTGAGAAATTAATATTTTAATATTTATTTAGAATAAAAAATTAATATTTTAATATTTAATAAATCAATTGTGGTTCTCCATATTTAACTAACCATTATAACAAAAATTTAAATTATTTTACATTTACTCAATTCAATATAAAATATTTTTCACATCAATTATACAAATTTTAGCCACCTCACCCTTGTATACGGACGTTTGGGATTCGAAATGACGAAGTATTCCCCTGGCTTTGGATGATATGGCAGGCCAACGTAGGGGGACCCAACCGTAATGGTGATCCAGCACCACCGTTGGATGTGGGGACTTGACGAATGGGAAATGTCGTGATCGTTTTGGGTTTTCTTAAATTTGTTTGCGTAGAATAATGGGGTTGGAAGCTAAAATTGGTTTTTTTTTTTTTCTTTTTTGAAAATTAATACTATATAAAATTTTAGGCTGTGTAAATTATGTGTATTTCTTTAAAAAGAAAAAGTAAAATTTAAGTGCTATTTAAATAGTGAAATGAGTTGAGATGGTTTTAGATAAAAGTTAAATAAAATATTATTAGAATATTATTTTTTAATATTCTCATTATTTTTAGATTTGAAAAAGTTGAATTATTTATTATATTTAGTGTAAAAATTTAAAAAAATTATAATGATGAGATGAGATAATATAAATACTTTCACTACTCAAATAAGGTCTCCGTTGATTTTTACATAAAGATTCTAGACAAGAGTGTTCTCGCACACTTTCTTTCTTAAAAAAAAAAGTCTATTATTAAAAAAAATAATTTTTTTATATAAATTTCAGATTTATCTATTTAAAAATATATATGTATATGTATGTGGTACAAATTCTACGAATATCATTTTTCTTATGTTACAAGGGTTATGCACAAATTCTAAAAAATATCATTTTTCTTATGTTACAAGGGTTATGTTTACTAATGTTTAGTTTTGAGCAAGAATAGGGATGCCTTTCTTTTCTTGAGTCGTGGGAGACTGACTGCTGGAGGTTTAGAGGGAAAAGGAAAGGTAGCTTTTTTCTTTTTCGTAAGGGAAGAATTCAAGATTGTTGCTGCTACTTTCGGTAACCTTTTTTTTATTTTTATTATTTTTTTTATTGATATAATCATATAAGCATAATTCAAATAAACATAAAGTATATATGTGATTACACTTATTTAAAAACTAAAAATTATTAAAAAGAAATCATGAAAGTTTCCATTTAAATTGGTCCGCATAAATAAAATCTTCCATAAAAAATTCTTAAACACTTTCAATGAACCTTCATCCTCAAAATGTCTATCATTTTAAGGATTAGATTAGATCGTTAATTTCTTCTAGAAAGTAACCAAAAAATCCACGAAATTTGTTGGGTATGCAGGTGACAGGCCCATAACAAGAAGGAAGGTCTAGCACAATAGATCGAGTGAGACGGTACTGCACTTTGCTCCACTTGGAAAACACTTCTGCTCTGTACGGAAGTCGGAGAAGATGATCGTGTGCGTCGCCGTCGTCGGCCACCAGGTACCTGCGCCTCCTAATAAATCTCATTCTTTTCACTTTTTTTTTTTTTTTTTTTTTGATTTGATCTTTCTTTTGCTGGTTGTTACAGAACAACCCGCTGTACATACAGAGCTTCACCGAGGCCGACGATGCCCTCAAGCTCCACCACATCGTCCACTGCTCCCTCGATGTCGTCGACGAGCGAGGTAAACTTTACTCTTAACGATCTCGGATCCAAGTCCATTATCCATACCGTACAGCTCCTAGGTACTTTAAGATTTGAATTTCTTAGCCAAAGCGTGTTTTATTATACGAATACTCTTACCGATCGATCGATTTGAATCATTTTGTTTACCTAATGTTTCAGTGAACAATCCGAAAAAATCTGGGCCGACGCTAAACGAGACATTTCTGGGTCTGCTTTATCCGACCGAAAATTACAAAGTGTAAGTGCAATTCCCAATGCAACGGATTCATAAAAAAGAGTTGCACACAAGTTTGTGCAATTTTAATTTTGTAAGAAAATTGGTTTTGCTTGCGACAGTATCGTGTCGTGCTTGTGAATGATTTTATAGATTATGTTGTGGTGTAGGTACGGGTATCTGACTAATACAAAGGTGAAGTTTATCGTGGTGACAACGGATCTAGATGTCAGAGACGCCGATGTTCGAAACGTGAGTGGAAATGTTTCTTAGGAAAATCGGAGTGATGAGACTTTGATTTTGAAAGCTTGTGCAATCTTGGTGATTATAAATCATTTGATCCTGTATACATGAATACATATATGTATATTTACGTATGCAAATGATGTATGTATTGTTATGTGCACATATGACCTCAACTCCAAAAGAAAAGCTAGAGAACTTTTCTGTTAGTTTTGTAATAGCCTGGTGAAACATAATTCTTTTTGCTGAAGTGACTTTTGTGTTGGTGTGGGCACTGAGGGCTGAAGTGACTTTGCAGGCGTTCTTGGTTCCTCGAGCAAGATAAATCAATTGTGATCTTTGAGTTATGAAATAGATGATATTGGTTAAATGCAACTGGTATTGGCATCTTGTCTGGTAAAGTTCTTGTCTGGAGAAGATTGCGAATATAATATTATAAAGATCAGTTCTTGCAATTTCCATATGATTAAGCATCTCTTGAATAGAAATGAACATGCTTTAATCGTGTTGTCTAGGAGATAATACATATCTGGACGTATTTATGTTATAATTACATGTAAACATTATCCTTTACGGTTCATTTTATTACATGTTTGTGTACATTTATGAACCGTTGGTTTCCTGCCTCATCATACACTTCCTTCATAGTGTAGTGGTTGCTACTTTTCTAATTGCTTTTAGTAATTTGGTGCTTCTACATCTGATTACTGTAGTCTTCATCTGTGGCATACATTGAATAATAACTTTCTTTCTTTCCTGAGTTTATGTCTCTGTGGAATATGCTGTACAGTTTTTCAGGAGGTTCCATGCTGCATATGTCGATGCGGTTTCAAACCCGTTTCATGTGCCGGGGAAGAAAATAACCTCCAGAGCTTTTGCAGAAAGGGTCAGCACCATAGTCAAATCATTTGGGTTGAGTTCAGCTGGGTGAATAACTGCTGCCAGTCTAGAAGCTAAACCTTCATGAATTTTCCTTTATGAATGAATCTTGTTGAATATGTATGCGGATGCGGACCACCACCACCCCCCCCCCCCCCCCCGCGCCGGTTGCACTGCTTTTGTTTCACATAGGATTTGGGTCTAGGTGAGCTCATCCATATATCTCAGAGATTGTAACGCTAACCATCCAACAGAGAACTTCAATTTAAGTGATAGCGGAGCTACACACAAGTGATCTTGTTATTTCTTGTTACCTGGAAAGTCTTATAATATTTGGCTTAATCTGTTTTCACAGAAAGTTAATTATATAGAGAGGGAGTTATCTTGCCTTGTGGAAAGCGAAACCATTGGATGGCAATTAATGCAGTAAATCCAGGTAAGAATTGATTTTCAGGTTTCTGATACCAATAGAATAAGAAGTTCCGATCAATGTCCATCTGCCATAAATGTAGGCCGTAGTTCAAAATTTCCAATGATGTATTTTTCCTGGAGGGATGCCACAAGGTCAGCGGAGGATTTCATGATATCTGGCTGCGTTGCTAGTCACAATCACTCGTATAGCGTAATGTTATTGGAAGATGACATCTTTATTGAATGAGTTCATTTCCCAGGACAAACATGACTCTTAAAAAGAGTCCAACTTACTATACCAATCGCTGCTCTCACAAATTCCTCAATGTGCACCGGAACTATACCACTTATGTTACAGCAATACGCCAACTACCATTTTACAAACCACATAAAACACAGAAAAGAATAAGGATTGAACAACCAAACTACTAAACATTCATCACCTGCTCGGAGAGAATATAGAGAGAGCATTCACTTTGTCACTTCCATTAACAACAAAATGTTCAAGAGAAACAGATAGAACTTCAGAGTATATTCAATATCGTCAAAAAGCAGTCGCTGATTTGAAGCAATAAACCTATCACATAACATAGAGTGAAAGGAAAGGCCGATGATAGTAAAAAAAAAACACAGTAAAAGAGAGCATCCTGCTAGACTGCCAGGGGATGTTCAGGATATGGAGAACTTGATGGAAATCATTGCGTAAAGCATGGAAGTGCTAGGTAATCAAAACTCATCATCATCCTCCTCGGCAATGTGCTTTGCAAGCTCTTGCTCCTGCTGTTGTCTCTCCCTCCTCTTCTCTGCACTTTCTTTCTCTTTATGAGAATTTGGAGGAAATCGAAGAGCACGCACTGCCTCATTATGCATATTGAGGCAGAAAGCAATCCTAGAGTTAAATGCAATTTGAGGTTCGTTTGTAGAGTAGATGTCCCCCGTCTCCTTCGAAACCATCCATCCATTTGCATGATCTATTGTGGCA
Source organism: Juglans microcarpa x Juglans regia (assembly GCF_004785595.1). Taxonomy (NCBI): domain Eukaryota; kingdom Viridiplantae; phylum Streptophyta; class Magnoliopsida; order Fagales; family Juglandaceae; genus Juglans; species Juglans microcarpa x Juglans regia. Next base: position 23,232,477 of record NC_054599.1, on the reverse strand, counting down.
TCAATTGCACCATCTCGGATAGCCTTTGATACAATACTCTCAGCATCAGCAACAGGGTTTGCAGAATCCAATCTCAACTTCTTTGCAACATCAGCCAGAGAGATCCGGGAGTAAGATATACTGATGTTGCGCAGCCCAGTCCTTATGACATTGTGCCGCAGCCTAACAATCAAATTATGGGTCCGATCTAAATTGAAAGTACTTGAGAACTTCTCAGCAACATTTCTGAAAAGCTCCAGATCACCAATTCGTACAGCCTGAAAAAACACATTGTCTTTCTCAATGCTAATAGCAAAAGCGAACCAAATATTTTTTTTTTTAAATTCTCGCTTTTATAGCTAAGAAAAGACAAATATCAAATTGTTCTATGAACTTGGATGTCTTTAAAGCCAGATTGTAATTTGATGTATCCCTATTCGATATGGAAAAACTGAAACAAAAGACTCAAGTCGGAGAAAACCTAGACTTACATTTGTCAATTCAAAGTATGGCCTTAAAGCCTTCTCCATGCCTTTCTGCATAAACACAGTCCTCTCTGGGATTTCCCCAAGCAGTAAGCGAACAATGACCGCCCATTTGTTGCATTGAACACGAAAACCAAGTGCTGCAACAGGGGCTTTTCGAGCTGCTTGCAGGAGGGATTCTTTTGCGTCTGTATACTCCAACTGAATTGTCCTGATCTTTCCTAGATAAAAGAGGTAGCGGCAGAACTGGAAGAGAAAATTGATCAATGTCAGAATCTGCAGCTTATAAGTGGAAAGCTTTAAAACAGAAGCCAGGCCTCTGGTCAATGGGTATAATCACAGCATCAGTGAGATTGGAAACTAAACAATCCTTCCAATCCCAACCAGAGAGAGAACAAAAATAGCACCTTCTACCGCAATTGAATCCCTATCATCTCTGTATTTTTCTTTTAAAAAAAACCCAGTCTTTACACACTTCTTCCATCTTTTTTGTTTTTTTTTTTTATAAGTCATCTTTTTTGTTTTTAATAGGTAAAAAATTCCAACTTTTTATAATTTTATGAACCATAATTAGCTTTGATGCCAACATAGGTTATAAAAGTATTCAGTAAAGACTAGTGAAGGGAGAACCAAGAAGTAAGCATGACGAGGAGAACACAATATCAACATGCATTCCATTAGAGGATCTCATATTAGCTTTGTCGCATTTATGAAAAGGCGTCAGCTATGTAATCTCGTGTTTTTTTTTTTTTTTTTATCAGTAAAAAGAGAGATATTATATATACGAATGAAATAAACATAGTCCTTGTACACAGGACGTATACAAAGGAACTCCTAAAAACATTCTAAAAGCGATAAATTAAAGACAAGAAATCCTGGACATTGTCCCCATGTAATATAATAGTGGAAAACCAACACATTAGAGTGTGGAGAAAAAAAATCTTCAACTCAGTACTTGTGCGTTCCTTATCTTCAAAACAACGTGCGTTCCTTTCCGTCCAAATACACCACATAATACACAACGGAATCATCTTCCACACTGCTGCCACTTGTTTGCAACCTTGCAACTTTGACCAACATCCCAACAAATCCACCACACTCATAGGCATAACCCAGGCAATATCAACCCTCAGAAAGATCTCATCCCACAACACTCTTGTTACCTCACAGTGTAGTAATAGATGGTCCATAGATTTTCCATTCTTCTTACACAAGTAGCACCAGTCCAATACTACACATCCTCTCTTCCTCAAGTTGTCTGTGGTCAATATCTTCCCAAGAGCTGCACTCCAAACAAAGAAAGCTACTCTAAGGGGCACACAAGACCTCCAAATATTTTTCCAAGGGAACGGAGTAGTCTCAAGTTGTGTTGTCAAGATGCTATAATACGCCTTGACTGTACATAACTTATGGTTATTAGACCTCCACTTCAAACTATCTCGCTGTGTCAATGAGTTCTCCGTGGAATATAATAAGCTGAAAAATTCCGAAACAATAGATAATTCCCAATCATGGAAATCCCTATTAAAAAGAATATTCCACATGCACACCATGAGAGAATATACGCACGTCAGCCACTGAAACTTTCCTATCAGCTGCAATACGGTATAAGGTTGGAAAAACCCTTTCCAAAGCCTGGACTCCACACCACACATCCCTCCAAAATCTGATGCGACTGCCCTCACCAACTGCAAAGCGAACTTGATTTACAAAACATGGCCACCCCTTCCTTATATACTTCCATAAACCCACCCCATAGCCCCCACTTACTTCCTTAGAGCACCAACCACCCCAAGCGACACCATGTCTAGCATCAATAGTCCCTCCACAATGACCCCCCCTCCAAATGATATCTCCATAGCCATTTTCCCAACAAAGCTTTATTGAAAGTTCTCAAATTATAAACACCCAACCCCCCATTCACAACTGAGGCGCATACAGTCTCTCATCTAACCAAATGGAATTTCTTCTCCTCTCCCATTCCACCCTATAGGAACGCCCTAAAGAGTTTCTCCACCCTGTTCACCACCCCTACAGGCATAGGAAACAAAGATAAAAAATAAGTGGGAAGATTAGTAAGAGTACTCTTGATAAGAGTGAGACGGCCCCCCTTCGATAAGTACACCCATTTCCAGCCAGCCAGTCTTTTCTCTATCTTCTCCACTATCCCATCCCATATAGCTTTATTCTTGAAAGTTGCTCCCAATGGGAGACCCAAGTATTTCATTGGAAAAGAGGACACCTTACAATCCAGGAGACTAGCTAACCTGAGAATATTAGAAACCACACCCACAAGAACCATCTCAGACTTGACCAAATTCACCTTTAGTCTCGACACTGCCTCAAAGCAAAGAAGCAATGCTCTTAACGTTTGGATCTGGCTACTCTCTGCTTTACAAAAAACTAATGTATCATTTGCAAAAAGAAGATGTGATATGACAATAGTGCCACCATCACCATTGCCCACTTGAAAACCTGATAAGAAACCTCCCCCAACAGCAGCCTACACCATCCTACTCAAAGCCTCCATAACTATGACAAATAAAAGATGAGACAAAGGATCTCTCTGCCGTAGACCCCTTGAACTAGCAAAAAAACCAGCAAGTGTACCATTAACCAGAACTGAGAATCAGGCAGTTGAAATACAATGACGCATCCATGTAATCCACCTAACCCCAAAACCACATCTCTCAAGCACATATAAAAGGAATTCCCAATTCACATGGTCATAGGCCTTTTCCATATCAAGCTTGCACAGAACACCTGAACCTCCCTCCCGTAACTTGTAATCCAAGCACTCATTTGCAACAAGTACTGAGTCAAGAATTTGTCTCCCACAAATAAATGCATTCTGGGACTTGGAGATAATATGTTCTAACACCGGACTAAGCCGGTTAGCAAGAACCTTCGAGATTATCTTATAAACGCTACTAATCAGGCTTATAGGCCGAAAATCTTCAATAGTTGAAGCCCCATGTTTCTTAGGAATAAGAGCATTAAAGGTCGTATTAATGGACTTTTCAAACTTCTGAAAGGAGTGAAATTCGTTAAAAACCTGCATAACATCACCTTTTACAATATCCCAACAAGTTTGAAAGAACCCCATTGAAAAGCCATCCGACCCCGGCGCTTTATCCTTTGCCATGCCAGATATGACCTTGTGGATGTCTTCTTCAACAAAAGGTCTCTCCAAAATACTCACGCTCTGCGAATCAATTTCCTCAAAATGCAAAGCATCAAGCTTCGGCTTCCAAGTAACCGATTCTGAGAGAAAGGACTCATAATACTGTACTATGTGATTTTCTAGCTCGGAAGGAGAAGATATCACCTGAGAGCCTGATTAAAGTGACTCTATGACAACGCCGGTGTGAATTAGCCACTTTGTGAAAGAACTTCGTACACCTATCGCCTTCTTTCAACCAAAGTGCCCTGAATTTTTGACGCCATGAAATCTCCTCCGATTGAAAGACCCTCTCTAAGTTTGCCATAACCAATCCCTTCCTCAATAACACCTCCTCCGAATTATCTCCCAAAAACTCTTTATTCTCAAGTTCCTGTAGTTCCTCTAACAGTGAAATCTTCTGGTTGTCAATATGTCCAAACACCTCCAAATTCCACTTCTTCAAGTCTTGTTTCAATGCCTTTAACTTGCTTGCAAGAATGTAACTTGGGGTACCAAAAAACTAATATGAAGACCACCAACTACTAACCCTCTCTACAAACCCATCTGTTGTTAGCCACATATTTTCAAACTTGAAATACCGTCGCCCCCTATGAATACCCCCACAATCCAAAAGGATAGGATAATGATCTGAACTGACTCGAGCTAATCTTCTCTAACTTACTTCCGGATATTTAGCTTCCCACGAAGGAGAAACTAAGAATCTATCCGATCTCGACCAAACCCGCCCATTTGACCAAGTAAATTCACCCCTACCAGAGGGAGATCCATGAAATCCAGATCAAATATGAACTCGTTGAATTCCTCCATGGCCAAAGAATGACGACAGTGCCCTAACCGCTCACTAGGAAACCGGATAGTGTTAAAATCACCCCTCATGCACCACAGCACATCCCATAAGGAATATACACCCGCCAACTCCTCCCACAACCTTCTCCTGTCCCGATCCACGTTAGGACCGTAGGAACCTGCAAATGCCCATTCCCATCCATCATCCACATTTTTAAATAAAGTCACAACCAAAAACTCTCCGACACATTCCTCAATTGACTCAACCACTCTTTTATCCCACATAAGCAATACTCCACCTGAGGCTCCCGAAGAGGCCAAATAGGTCCAACCTACATAGGAACACCCCCATAAACCTCGCACAAATTTCCTGTCAATAAAACGTCTCTTTGTTTCTTGAAAACACACCACATCACCCTTCCACAACCGCAATAATGCTTTGATACGAAGACGCTTATTGCGATCATTAAGCCCCTGTACATTCCATGATAAAATCTTAGGCTTCATAAAAAACTATGTTACCCCTCCCCCTCGATCTATCCCTTCCGCCACTCCCTTCTTTCACATCATAGTTAATGGAGCAAGTTAGCTTTTTAAGCTCCATATCCCGTTTAGAGGCTGATTTTGAATGACTAGCCTCAAAGGCTACAAGGAGAGCCTTAAATTGTTCTTCATACCCTCCAAACGAAATCCCAATGACCTTTTGAATTTCCTCTACTTTTTTGAAAACCCATTTTGACGAAGAACTCACATAATTAGATCTAGGCAGGAGTGTGCACAAGGGTGTTAGAATGGCCCCCTCCTCAACATTAGTGGCAGAAGCAAATAATGCCAATTCCGAGCCACATACAACTTCTGATTCAACCCTGGGAACCACCACATTTTCAGGAACTCTGAAACCTTCCATATCAACACTGGGTTCCACTACATACCCCTCAGAAGCACCCAACTCCAAATATATCCCCTGTTCCAACGAACTAGACTGCCCAGGAGACACTGATGTACCTCCATCCACCACACACAACTGTTTCTGAGCATCCTCCAACACCAACCCACAATCCAACAACGGACAACACTGTTTCAGAGGCTCCTCGTTAACTGTCGGAGCCCTCAGTAAGGAGAACCCATGCTCCAACGAGTGGGACTGCACATGTAATGCTCCTGTGCCTCCGCAACCACACACGGCAGCTTCTGTGCCTCCTCCACCGGCAACCCACAAAACGACGACATAGAAATAGTGATTAAAGACCCTTGCTGAATCGGCAACTCACCCTCCTCGCTAACCTCCCGACGAGGTGCCTGAACCGGCACACCCTGATATTCGTCGATGACGAGCGAAGGTTTCTGTGCCGGTAAGGAAGCCGTTACGGCACTTACCGGCGTCGCGGAAGGATGCGCCAGGCACTGACCCGAAATATCGGGTGGTGCCCGAAACACCTTCCAGGCCTTCTTTGGGCCTGCGACCTGACCCGGCCCCTTTGCTGGCCCAGCCTGCATCCCGGCCCTTACTCCCTTCGCCAGCCCAGCCTACATCCCAGCCCAGCCCATATTCCCTTCCCTTAAACCCAGCTCCCCTGCTCCGAAACCTGATCCAGTTCCTTCACTTCCTTTCCCTTAACGCACCGTTTAAGACCAACTAATTCTTCCAATAACAGCCCTACTTTTATCTCCATATTACTCAGAACCCTTAACAAATATTCTTCATCTATCTCACTGCCTCTGCACAACCTCTGGCACTATAGGCACCGCTCCACTCACCTCTTGTTGCCGTACTTTCTGCACTTGAAGGACCTCGCTATACGACCTTGAGGCATCAACCATCAACGAAGGAGCACCACCTTCTCCCCTAAGCACCTTCGGCTTGGCTGCCTGCGATGGCCATGGGAGTGCCATCACTCTGTTTCTCACCCCCGAAACAGAGGTATAAGCCATGAACTCCTTCAAAATATCTCCAAATTTCCTCCACCCCTCACCCTTTCTACCATCTGGAACCACTAACATACCTCTCCTCTTTTCATGCCCAAAATCCGAAATGGAGAAGTACCTTCCATTGCGGTTGCAACCCCTCTGTATCATTAATACTGCATTTCCAGTTCTACAAGTTCTAAGAAACTCTGAGGAGCCCAAAGATGCAGCACACTCCCTCACCATCAAGCCCAACCACCCCAAAGCTTCATGCTCTAATGAAATGAATTTCACCACACGCCAACTACTCTCAGTAATTCTCCACCACCTAACATTCTCCCTACTAAACACAAATAACTTCTGTTCAATGAAGACCTCTGTGCACATACCCATCATCACCATCCAAAACACTAACACGATAATCACCAATCTGAAACTTAACACCCAACTGGACTACATGCTAATCACCACCAGGAATTACCACCATTGACGACCCAAACTCCAGAAACAAGAACAGAAAAAACCAAGAAAAGCACAAAGTGTACAGAGAGAAAATATTTGGAGAGAGAAAATCTATTCAAAGGTTATTATCTCGTGTTTATCATATCCAGACTAATTGTTTCAACCCTCTGAAATAATTATAATGGTCAAATGAACTAAATCTTGAAAACTCAGTATTAGGGTTGCAGATATGCATCTTAGCCTCCCACAGAAAAATGAACCACATTCTAAAATTTTAGGGAATCTAAAAGATAATGGGTACATATAGCTATGTAGGAAAAAAAAATTTGAGATTTACCTGCTGATTTGAATGGGCTTCAAATCGAGGTGCCTTTGACCTAAGCTTCTCTGCTTGATCATATAAGTTGTAATGCAGGTAGTTGCGAAGAAGCAGGTTAAGAAGTGTTTCCTGAGTCACGCCACATTCCACATATAATAAACAAGCTTTTTTTAATAAGTTACTAGTTTCCTGATCCATGCCTCTTCAATTGAATATTTACCTGACCCAACTCGTCATGGCGCAGGGTTGCAATTCGGTGAAGAGCAAGGAGATTACTGCCAATACATGTGTGTCTAAGTTAGTCATACAATGGATGCTATAAGTGAGGCAGGAGATCATTCAATCCATTACATCTTTGTCCACTGCTACAGATAGAACAGTAGTCAATGAAAATCATTTAGTCATGACGAGAAAACTCACCCTCTAATTTCAGCAAGATCTCCAGTGAGCTCATAGCAAAAAGAATAATAGAAGTAGAGCCTGGATGCTAGAACATCTAGAGTTCTCCTATTCAGATTCTTCAGTCGAGCAATACTTGCTGAGGCACAAGCTTTAGCCTGAGAGACAACAATGTCATGCTAAACCATGAATTCCCAGGGGCTTTTTTTTTTTTTTTTTTTTGGGGGGGGAGAGGGGGGGGGGGGGGGGGGGAGGTGGGGGGGAGGTTTTTTTTTTGGCTTGATCTATTTCTATTACCTCATTGTATCTCTTCTGATCAATCAGAAATATCAGGACAAGTAGATAGCAGTAAATCTCCAGCTCTGGCAGCGAGTGTTTCCCAGAAATTTGAGTTGTGGATGTTGCAGAGTCAACATCCATCTCATGTTCATCCTCCTGTAACCAATCTTTGACGTTGAAGCTTGAAAGCATGGTGAATATTCGATATATATACGATGTGTATAATTTTTCTAATAAGTAAATTGTGTAACTTTGTTTATCAGTAAATTAAACTTTATTAATCTACTGACTTTGGTGCAACCCAAGTGACAGGGACTATATAAAACTAGAAAAGGAAAAAAGAGTGAGGAATCTTGATAGCTAGAAATAGAAAAGTGGTAACGAGCTACTGTCAAAGGATCAAGGTGAGGATTGTCACCTCAGTGTACGAAGCAAGAGCTTCCTCAGATCCTCCACCTAAAAATACATATTTCTTAGGCTTTGGGTAGCAAAGGAGGCAATCCCCAATGCGATCAGTGCTTTGAGGTATCTGGTCTAACACCTAATAGGAGCATAGCCCTATCTACAATTATTCTAACAAAGTAACCAATTGGCCATTATGACACGGTAGAGAAGCTCAAAATGTGAGCTAATTACCAAGATTACGCATTATGAAATATTGTGCATATACCTTCGTACTCGTCCTTTACACTAAAAAAAGATAGATGTCATTCCATGAACAAACATACAGTTTAGAGCGAACATGGGAAGAGGACCCAAACTCACAACGCCTCTTACATTACCTTAGGAAGATAAGAGGACAACCGACCATGCAACTCAGATCCAGGGGCGACAGCGAAACTGAGGAACGCAGAGAGCACCGGCGCATTCAGTCTCCGCCTCAGCGCCATGGTGAGCCGGACCGCTCGCACAATGCGTCGAACCTCCCGGGCATACGCACCGGTCTCAATGAGAGACGCAATCTCCTTCAAATCTAAAACATACCCATGACACACGGATTTCACAAAATAAAACCAGGCATCCAAACATTAACACGTAATTACCAACATATGAGCAACGTAATCAAAATCCGGATAACCAATAATTGAAGTTTAACAACACCGATCGAAAAATTTTGAAAAACAAATTAGGGCTACATATATTTATATATATATATATATATATGTAGATAAATATATACTGGTATGTAAAGAACAGTCTTACGGTGTAGAGTCGAGGGAGGAGACGAAGAGGCGGAATTAGAGGGAGCTGGGAGCTCCTTCATCTCTACGTCTAGGGTCATGTCGAAGGAACTGTGACTAAATCGTAAACACAAAAATCAAATTAGGGATTGAAAAATCGAAAAAGAGCCTGGAACAGAATGAGTATTCGGAGGAATCAACCTTGAACCGGGCTTGATCTAGGGTTTTCGCCTGCTTGTTTTACACTGCAAGTCACAGGAGGGGGAGTAGCCGGGCGGTAGACTAAACAAGGAAAAAGAAGAGAAAAATTAACAGGACGGCGCTTTAAAAAGGCTGCCACTACCAAAAATTGAAGAAAAAAAAAAAAAACTGCCTCTAAAGAAATGTTAGATAGATAGTGTACAAGACTTTATTTTGAAATTAAATAAAATCTATTATTTATGAAAAATTGAGATTTTCTATTTAAATTCCCTCTAAGTTCCATTCTTTTTTAAATATAAGTGCAAAATTTACGCAGATTAAAACTATATAAACCGTTCAAAAAAAAAAAAAAGACAGTTGTAGAAGTGCGTGGTTAAATTAATTATTAAAATAATTTATATTCTTTGATTTTGGTAAGATTTCTTACATTAATTCCTACCATTTTATCATACTACCTATTTTAAAGTTTGATAATTTTAATTATCCCCTCATAAAATATATTCCAAGCTTTTTAGAAAATAAAAAAAGGTGGTTCCCTCTCTTTTTTAGAAGATAAATAATATTTATAGTTATAGGATATGCAAGCCTCACGCACTCCTTTTGAAAAAGTGAATAAATTTAAAAGGAAAATAATTTATACAATCTCGTGATATGCAAGCATTGTGCTCTCCTTTTGAAAAAAATGACTAAACTAAAAATCAGGAACAGGGTAATACAAATTAGGGCATAAGACAATATTTAAAACGTGGCTTTATAATATAATAAAATATAAAATATTATTTAAATTTTTTAAATAGAATAAGGTTTTACTTAAAATTTAAAATTTTATATTTGATATAATAATTTAAAATGAAGTCTCATTGTAAATGTTCTTAAGTTTCAATTTAGAAACATTATTTAAAAATATAAATATTTATTGATGTAGATATAAAATTTTGTATTGGGCCTTGCCCACATTAAAAACTTCTCAAAAACACAAAATACAAAAAAAAGTTGAGTTTTATTTAAGGGGGTTCCCATCACCTTCCTTAGGCTACGTTCTAAGCCTTACCTTTGAGCCGGTTCATTCATTTTTTTTTTTAAAAGAAAATGTGAGACTTGCACGTACCATATCTAACACCACTCAATTTGAAATTTACATGAAAAAATTACTTAATCACATCTGAAATTGCAATATACTACCTTTTTGTTTTTTTTTTTTTTCTAATAACAAAATATCCCCATCCCCTGAATATTGAAACATTTATAGTCAAAGTTGGCATTTGTCACCATTTGAAAATCCCCCAATAACTACTAGAGTAAACAGAAAATAAGTATTAAACCTTAATAAAGCACTCAATACATAAATTACAAAGATGGGTTGGTTTGGTCTGACGCAGGTAACTTGTTTATGGTCTTCATTATTCACTCCTGCTATTAATCAGAAGGTCTGAGTACAAAGTATTGTAAACCAAAACGAAATTTGTATGTGAAAACACAACACCACAATCACATAAAACCTTAATAAAGCAAGAGAATCATTGCAAGCCAAAGCACGGGAGCCAAAACCAAGCACACCACAGGAAACTCCTCATGTATTAGATAAAAGAAAGTATAAGTTGGCCTACAAATAGTAACTCCTCATGTATTGATAGTAAACGGCAGTAACAATTACATTCCCATGTAACTGCGACTACTTTTCACAATCTTCTGCTAGTGGAATTTCACATTCGATGCCTGAGGATTCCTACTTACTGTACACAAAGCTTCTCTCTCCCCCCAAACTGAAGACAACAAAACGCCATCTTATCTAAACCTTGGATCCATCTTATCAGGACTCATCCATATAATCCTATCTGCTGTCGGGGAACTTAGCCTCGTATGCTTGCAGCACCTGTATGCATATGTAGAATTTCAATCTTTAGTTTTACCATTAAGAAATATGTATCAGAAAGCATAATAAAATATAATTACCATAAATGTTGCAGTAATCAACTTTCCAGTAAACCATCTTCCATGGAGAGCATGCTGCGCGTCAACTGCAGCTTGTACATTCTCAAATCGCAAGTATACAAAACCGGCACTGTTCCTGTTCATAAAAAAAATGGACATATATCAATATATAGGCCCCAAGTATCAAGGAGAAATGAAAGACCAAATAAAAACTGCAGACTAAACTTACTTTTCTACATATATGTGTTCCAAAGTTCTGAACTTTGAACATTCTTCTTGAACATCTTCTTTGATATCCAGATAGAAATCTGGTTCCGGCTGCAAAAGCATAAGGTCATTCGAAAAATTACCAGCAACAGGAGCATAAAAAGAAAGTTACTTCAAATAATCTACCCAACAACCTCAATTTTTGGATCAAACATATCCTTCAACAATAAGCGCTTGGAACACCAATTGTATCAGCTATTGGCACAGAAGCAGTGGGAACTTGAAGACCTATACCAAGTCCAGCAAAAGCAGGCATTGAAGCAAGGGGAGCAACAACTGGAGATACCACAGGAGCAGCTCCTAGGATAGGAGCTGTTGGTAAAGTAAGGCCAGTGCTATTGACAGCAGGATTGCCAACTGAACTAGCAATACTGCACAACAAACGAAGAAAATTCCAGGTCAAGCATGACAATTTCAAATACAAAAACAATCCAGACAGAGACAAACCTAGTTGCATCGCCACTACGGTCCAACTTCTGCATGAGAAGTGCTCGAGAACGCGCATTCAGAGACTGAGAATTAAAAGAACATTAGTTCAGGTGGCCAATGATCTATTTAAGAAAACTTAACAAACAAAAGTTTGAATAATAGACTAACCAGAATATTCAAGAGAAATAGAAATGGATTAGAAATGTATAACTTGTATAAGAGATATGCACAACAAAAATTGACATGTATAATAGTGTGCAAAAATACACAGCATGTATTCAAGAATCACATACAAAGAAAACATAGCATCTAAAGGATAGTAAAATACAATTCCAACATGCAAATAAAAGATTTAAGAGAATAGATGCAAAAACTAAAATTGTCAGATACTAAAAACCAAAATTTATTTTGTCACCACCGACTGTGAAGCAATGGGTGATGATGCTCCGAATGGTGGAGGTAATGGCGGCATGGGTGGTAAATTGAGTGGAAACATAGACATAGACGTTGGGAGGATGACTACTTTGTGCCTAATGTGGAGAATTTGGAAGGAGCATTATGCACAAGACTATGAAGACCGTGAGAGAATGCTAACATAGTTAAACTTTCATGCTTAATTCTGTACTAGTGGACTACGGGTCATAAAATACCCACTTTGCATCAAGCGTCACTCCTCCAATCAACTTTGAGGGAGAGAGAGAGATTAAAAATAATAATATAAAATAATACATAAGATAATGGTGGTCTAACTAACCAAGCCACCTCCTTCATCGTCATCAAAATCACCAGAATTGGCTCCAATATCTTGCAGTCCAGTTTGGTCAGTAATGGCTGAAACCTGAATGAAAAAAAAAAATCATATTCCAAGTAGAAGGACCTATGATAAGGATTTTTGGCACAACATAAACCATTCAATCGTGCAGAAACAAAGGAAATTAATTAGAGACCAGAGCCAGTGAAAAAAAAAAATCGAGGTTTGAATATATCAATCATAGTTTTTTTTTTTTTTTTTTTTTTTTTATCAGAAAGTTTGAATATATCAATCCTAGTTATGACTCTGGATCACCAAGTAAAGTTCTTTAAGTTATGGAAGTTTTCTCTTTTACTTTAAACAAAAAAGAGATGGCATTGACTGAAATGACAAGAAGCAGATATTAAAATAATGGAAATACCTCACCATACCATAGTAAATAATATGGATCAACACCTCTATGTATGCATTCAGTCCATACCTAAAAGATACAATGAGTATTTCCAGAGTTTAAAGGAAAAAACAGAGGAGAGGAGGGAAGGCAGCAAATATGTGGCTAGAAAATACACATGCTCTAGTCAACAAAAGTTCACAATAATTTAACCACACAATTTTGCACTAACATTCAACAGTATACAACTAGCCTCAATCCCGCCTAATTGGGGTCAGATACATATTTGTATTAGCATTTAACTAAATGAAAAAACCAGTCATAGATGCTTGTAAACAAATGTAGACCAATGCGGATTCTCCAGTCCAAATAGTGGAAATCCCTCTTACCCCTGTGCAGGCCCCCCTGTCTTGTAAGTATGGACAAAGAATGGAGTGGCAATACCTTGATAAGCCGGCCTGCAATCTCCAATTGTTGATTCAGGCTCAATGCATTCCTAGAGTCCTCAAGGCGTGCAAACTGCAACAAACAATTGATTCCATTAGCCTATTAACTCAGGAGGAAACTTAATATCCAATATGACCATATGAGCATCAGTGGAGGCAGCTGAGAACACGATATTCAGGTATCATACCATTTGATTGAGAAACAACAAGCTGCACGTAATATTGAAAGCTAATATCAATCTTTCATAGGACTAATTATATCATCTAACACCATTGCTTCCACTTAAGCATGGAAATGAATAGTTGCTTGGCAATTACAGGGAGGGGTGCATTTTCAGGCAGCTTCAATAATCATTAGGTGTTTTAATAGTAGAACTCACCTGGACAAAGCCAAAACCCTTGCAATGTCCAGTTTCATCAAGAGGCAACTGCACCAGCTCTACTTGACCAAATGCTTCAAAAACCTGAACATTCAGAGCAAAAGCAACAGATCAACAGAATAAAGACCATATAAAGAAAATGTAAAAATAAACAACAAAAGCATACTAAATATAATAATAAAAAATACACACGTCCGATATCTACCAGTGTCCTCCCATTAAGACTAGTCCAATCTATCAACTTTGATAACTTCTGTTAATAACCCCCAGCGGATCCTACAGAATGACTGCCAACAAAATATGCTAACCTGACAAAGATCAGCTTCGGTCATGTTGAAATGCAGATTGCCAACATAAAGCCTTCTAGCACCTCCTGAATAGGGGCCTATATGCCCCCCTGATGCATTGGCTACTGATGTAGTTGACTGGACCAGATTCTTTTCAGCTTCCGATGGCTTCACCATAACTGGTTGACCAAGAAGAGGCTGACCAGAGAGTGCTATTGCCATAGGGACAGACATTGCATCATAGAACTCAATATACCTGCCGAGAGAGAGATAGAGAGAGGATCAAAAGGGCTCAATATAAATAATTATAAAAATAATATGCATTTCTTTTAATATTAATTGAGAAACATACAAATAACATATCTTTCCTGTCATATTATCTACATTTGGTATGGCAAAATATCACGTTACTTGCAGTAAAACCTTTTTTCCCTTCTTCATATCTGACAAATAGTTACTTCACCATTTGCATTTGATGCAGGGAAAAAACAAACTCTTAATTTTAAATGGGCATATTGGAAAAACAACAGCAACAAAAATTAACAAAACTAAGCAAAGTCAGGCCAAAAGCCAAACTACAAATGTATTTAGTTAATTTTCACCTTAAAAATTACTTGACGCGTTAAGGCATAATTTTCCCCAAACTAGTCCATTATTATAATGGTATACAGCACCAACATTTCCCCAGATCACTTCTTTTCCAAAACGTTTTCATCAAAAGTGAAAATAATTTCATAGCACTGTTCTCTCCAGATTTTGGGCTGCCTCCTCTAACATTTCATCATAATTATAGTAAAAACAAAAGGTTCAATATACTTTTCACCCTTATACTGCCGGGCCCTTTTTGCACCTTAAACTATCATACTAACACATTGCCCCCTCAAAATACTGGTAACCAAAAAATAGCATCCATCTCAATTTGACCACTATGATGACAAAAAGAAAGGGAGATATGACATAATATTAGCCATTGGGTTTTAATGGAGGGTGTTATTTGATAGTTGGCTGTAGTTGGCGGATACAATGTGTCAATTTTAGTATTTTGGAACAAAGGGAGTAATACACCTGGAAGTTTAGGGGTGAAAAGTATATTAACCAAAAAAATTCATTTATCTCTGTAGGCTATTTTCCTGTTCATTCCTCTTATAGCTTGAATTATTTAACTGATAATCAAAATGCAGTTTTAAGGGGTTTTAGGTAGGGGTGTGCAAAATTCCGAAAATTCCGACTCCGTCCGACTTCCGCTCCGACTCCGACTCCGACTTCGTCGAAGTCATCGGAATTCGGAGTCGGAATTCGGAGTAGCTCCGAATATGTATTCGGAGTCGGAGTCGGAGTCGGAGCTCCAAGAAGCTCTGATTCCGACTCAGAATTTTTTTTACTGTACACTTGCGCTCGAGTGAGGTGTCGAGCGCAAGTCGAGCACACGTTGTATTGAACATTGGCTCGAGCGACATGTCGAGCGGAAGTCGAGCGAACATCTCTGGAAGAGTTCTGCTCGAGCAACATGTCGAGCGGAAGTCGAGCAAACCTCTTCCAGAGAGGTTCGCTCGAGCGACATGTCGAGCAGAAGTCGAGCGAACCTCTCTGAAAGAGTTTCGCTCGAGCGCCACGTCGAGCGCACGTTGAGCTCCGATCTTATGTCGGAGCTCCTATAGGAGGTCGGAGCTCCGATAGGATGTTGGAGCTCCGACCTCTGATCGGAGTCGGACTCCAACTCCAATTTGGAGTCGGAGTCGGAGCTCCAATTTGGCTCCGACTCTTGTCGGAGTCGGAGGTCGGAAACGAGCACTCCGACTCCGTCGGAGTCGGAGCCCAGCCCTAGTTTTAGGTTTACAAATTTAAAAAATCTATCGGCTACAATGTATGTAAATGCAAAGCAATTTATTCATGGCTCGGTCATATAGGTAGATGTAACATACCCAACTCCCTTGGAACGCCTTGTATTACGATCCATTATAAGGCGTACATCTCGCACCTAAGATAAGAGACAAACATGGAAACACTTAATTAAATGGTTTCTGCTGCATTTAGAGACATCAATTTGCTTTATGTTCGATCCATCCAGAATAAATCTTTCTCGAAACGCAAAGTCACTTGTTTCAAATTTGTTCAGTGCATTCCGGTGAGGTAAATACAAACATTGAAATCAAATTAGAGAGTTGAGGCCAATTTGAATGAAGAGAGACAAGGTATACAGAAGCAGATAATAATAGAGAGACCTGCAACAACCTTGAAGTATATTCTTTGAATGCCCAACTAAAAAATCTTGCATCATACAGTCAGCACCTTCTTTTTCTAATATGCTAAACTTTATTAATGATCAAATAAGGTGTTGTCCAAGTACAAAAGCATACCATGAAAAACAGCAATGATAAAGTCTATGGTTGGTTTCATCTCTTTTTTAAAATGTTTTAAAAAAAAATCAACTTCAATCCAAACATCTTATAAATCCGAATATGTGTGTGTGTATATATATATATATATATATATATTTCTCCAAAATACATTGCATCCAAACATTTGCGTAGGTTTCCGTGAAAACAAAAAACTGAAAACTTTAACAAAAACTCAAAAAATATCTCACAAAAGTTTTATACAAAAGAATTTTCAAATCTACTATCCATTTTCGCAAATCCCAATAAAACACATCTCAAAAAATTGTTTATTTTTTTATAGGTTTAGAGATTAAGGTACGCATCTCAAAAAGTTGTTATCCAAACAATTTCTCATTTTCCCTACCTACTTTCACAAAACACGTCTTAATTTTTTTTTTCAAAACTTATCAGACATAATAAAAAATTCTACAAAATAAACATGGCCAAAATGTTTTGAAAAAATTCTTAAGGTTGTCCACCTTCTTTTCCTTATCATCAAAGCTCAAGTCATCTCTCTCCATATAAACCACCACGAACAACCAGGATCATCTTTCACAATGCTTCACTCCGTGGATAACAAAACCCTCCTTTCAAACAAACCAAAAGGTCAACCACACTGAGGGATAACGCAATCGACGCCGACAGGTTTGGGGCCTTAGATGAGACACAAAATTCTTATCTGATCTCATTTCATCTCATCCCATCTTATTCCCAAACATAATTCAAATACAAAATTTTCAAACTAATCATTACAACTTTTTCAAACTTTCAAATAAAAACTAAAAAGCAACTCCAACTTTTTCAAATCCTCAAACAAAAATAATATTATAAAACTATATCGTTACAATATTTTAACTTTATAATATTTTTTATTCAACTTTTTTCTCTCTCCTTTCCCAAAACCCAAAAAATACTCAACTCAAGTATCTCACTACTATTCACAAACTATCTTACTATTATTCACAAAATTCTTATCTCATCTCACTCCCCAAACAAGCCCTAAGAATATCATTCCAAACTAGCCACCTCAACATGCAATGATCAATGACATATCGATTCCCCACTCCTCTCATACATGCCACACCAATCCATCACAACAATGCTCTTCTTAAACTATCCACAATAGGGATCTTCCAGCAGCTCTGTACAAAAATAGTAACTATAAAGCATGTCTTGTTCTGTCCAATACTCTAAAAGACAACTCCCTTATCTACTATAAAATAAAAAGTTGCTTTTGTTTCTTCTTTTTAATCAGTTACCCATGCACTTGTAGGTCTTAAACCCATGGCCTCACCCTCCATCCCATTTTCAAGAGGAGTGTCATATGAGCTCGATATTTGCCTCCAAACAGAATGTCAAAGTATACAATGATATCAATGATATGAAGATCAATTTCTTCAGGATCAATACTTCTAGAACTCTCTATCATCTTAAATAACTTTTGATGTCCTATGTAAAACAGGAGATAAAGTTTCAATACAAACCAAAAAAGCCTTAACAAATACCTTGCCAGCTCTTGAGAAGAACTCATACACATCTCTTTCATTAGCCTTCAAACAAATCTACAAAGTATAATTCCAAGAAAAAAAGTTAGATGTCATGGAAATTATAGCTAACAAAAAGTTTTGTCATGAGAACAAGTATAATGCCAATGCATATGTATTGGATTACCTGGTAAGCAAATACAGTCCTCTGACCCCGTTCGGGATCTGCCTCTGGTTCAGTCAATTCCTCCTTTTTTTCTTTATATCTTCTGTGAGAGAATGAAAATGTGCAATATAGACCCAAATTTTTTAACAACTGGTAAAACTGTTAACAAGGAACTCTAATGGAAAAACAGGCTGAGGGAGTGAAATGACATATATATGCTATTTTACTTCTTAGAACAAATAAATGTATTTCATACGGCAAAAATTGCCCTGTATTGTAAATGGAAGGGAAGAAAAAAAAAGAACCAAGATGGCAGCAAATTATTCTCCACTATGTGTAAAAAGGCCGAATCCAAGTAATAGTCCTGCACGGAACTATACAATGTTAACAAGAAATTACCGATGCAGGCAGATGGTGAAATCTAAAGACTGTTTCATCTTAAAATTCAATAATGACCAACCTGGAGAAAGATGAGGCAATTAAAGGTAATGAAAACATTGTGACCAACATAATGATAAATGGAAACAGCATCACCATGTTGTATTGATGGCAGTACCCAAGGACCTAATTGCATTAGTTTGGAACCTGTTAAAAGCGCATATTCCACACAGCAGATAGAACAAAACTGAGGCCTTAAATTAGGTCCACAGTCCCATATTCATTTTTAAACTTTAGACTAGTGATAATATTAAATTATACTCGACACAAAAAAGGGGGCTTGCAAAATATGCAAGCCAGTCAAATCTCATCAATACTAAAAGAGAATGATTGGGCTCTAGTATCTCTCAATTGGAAAAGTTCGTAATAAGACACTACATTCCAGCTGTATAAAGTTTCTTGTAAGAAAATGCAAGTGCTTGCAAGTCTAAAAGAGAAAAAAAAAATGCAAAAATACAAAACAATTCGTTGTAAAATTAATCTCAACAAATCTATAATTTCAAAAGAGACCCTTCAGAGGCAATTACTAGTGAGAACAACCATCAATCAATTGGACAGTACAGTCAAAACTCAACTCAAAGAATCAATAAAGTTGAATGAACCTTTGAGGATATGAATAAGGAAACTTTTTGATAAGTAATTAAGATTTTATTAAAAGAAAGCATGAATAGGAAAACTTCGGTCATCTAAAACCTAAAAGTTAAGGACACGCAATCAAACATATAAAAAATAAATTGATCTATGCAAAAGAATAATGCAGAACATTAAATTCCCAGGGGCATCAGAAGATGACGTGCTTCTCTTAAGCAAAGCCCATCACTTCCTCACCAGCATTTCTGCAACAGAATAAATACAATTAATCTACTGAGTTCAAAGATGGAGGATAATAAAAATTATAACATCACATCACCACCACGGTCAAAACCTCCAAAACCAAAACCCCCAATCTTGCATATGCAAGCTTTTAGAGAGATTCCAGAAAGTTTAACAGAAACATTAAAACCCCATGACCTGAGTTCCTGTGCCTGGCGCAATTGCCAGAAAGACCATCTGAAGATTGCTCTAGCATATCTGCGAGTTCCCAGAATCTAATGTTCAATATACAAAATTTTTCATACTGTCAAATAGCATAAGTAACTATATTACACTTAAGTACTACCAGTGAGAAATTCATCTAGATAATAGTATAAAACTTGTTAAACAAGCGAGAATTATACTTGGAGGGAAGAATGGAGCCACAATATACAAAACGACAGTCAAGCTGAGCGTGCATCCACATCAAATGCAGAACCTGCTTCCACGTCCTGGTATTATCATAACTAAGAACCAAATATAACTTGAGGATGTGGACTAGATTGCATTCTAACCTCTCATAACATTCACCCTTAACAAATAATGAAGTAGCCGAAATAAACTTGCAAGTGCACTTTGTTTCCAACTTTGGAGTTGCACATGAACTCCTTCAGCCCCTCTGCCTCGAGAAGAGCCTCCCTAGTAACCACAACCAACCAATACTAATTATGCCCAAATATACCACTTGAGCAACCCTTCCCCAGCTCCTTTAAGATATCCATTTAACAATGACTTGTTCTGCTGGCACTAGTCAAATCATTTATTCTCAACATGAAAGTAGTGGAAACCAACTCTCAAGGAACACATTTTGTACTATTCACCTAGACTCCACTACCTTAGGAAATGCCATGCAGAAGTAAAAAACATAGAGAAGGCAAAGAAAATGTATGGAAACCACCACCAGAGCAATCAATTTTCTGTGCAGGTGTAAAGAGAGTTAATGAAGGAAGCAGGTCAATCACTGTATTTAGAGCTCAAATCCAGAAGGAAAACCTACCGCAATGCCAAAAACTATGACCAATGTCCTCATATGCTTAGTTCATTGTTTTAAGCTCTCACAAGGTTAACCTACCCCCTACCTATATAAAAAAGGACTAAACCTACCGCCCAAAATTACCTATACAATTGTTTATTTTCTTTTTTTTTTTTATAAGTGTAAGTATATTATATATAAAAGAATAGGCAAAAGCCACGTTCAGTACAAAGAATGTCCTAATTAAGTAGGAGCATTAGAAACAAGGAAAGCATGGAAATCTTAGCC
Organism: Juglans microcarpa x Juglans regia; assembly: GCF_004785595.1. Taxonomy (NCBI): domain Eukaryota; kingdom Viridiplantae; phylum Streptophyta; class Magnoliopsida; order Fagales; family Juglandaceae; genus Juglans; species Juglans microcarpa x Juglans regia. The sequence continues at coordinate 23,211,835 of NC_054599.1, read as the reverse complement.
ATTATAGTTAACGGCACTGGCCCAAGTACAAAGAGTTCTAAAAAAGAAAGCATTAAGTTCCTCCATTGATCTTTCTTTGTCCTCAAACGTTCGTTCATTGCGTTCCTGCCATAAACACCACATAACGCAAATAGGCAAACATCTTCCATACAACCTTAATCTGTTGGTTCCCTCTTAAGATCTGTCCAACTAGCCAACATCTCCACTACAGACTCGGGCATAACCCACCCCAATCCTAGTCTTCTGAATACTTCATTCCAAATCTCTCGAGCTATATCACAATGTAGTAGAAGGTGATCGACAGATTCACCCTCGTTCCTGCACATGCAGCACCAATCTGCGATGATCACCCCTCGTCTTCTCAAATTATCCGTAGTGAGGATCGTACCCAAAGAAGCTATCCACACAAAAAACGCTGCTTTGAGAGGCGCCTTGTGTCTCCAAATCCTTTTCCAAGGGTACTGAGTTGGAGGTTCTTGAGACAGCGATTTATAATACGAGCGAACCGAGAATAAGCCTTTTCCCGTATGTTTCCACCACAACCTATCAGCTTGATGGTTACTGCATTTGAGTGAATACAAGTGGCTGAAAAGAGCTGCAAAACTGTCAACTTCCCAATCATGTGCCGCCGAGATAAAATTAATGTTCCATTGTATTTGTTTCCCCACTAACACCATAACTTCCGCCACAGAGACGTCATTGTCACTTGCCACCCTAAAAAGAACAGGAAATAGATCCTTTAAAGCACCATTACCACTCCAAATATCATACCAAGATTTGATCATAGTCCCATCTCCAAGACAAAATCTTGTGTGCCTGACAAAGACCCCCCATCCTTTTCTTATATGTTTCCACAAACCCACACCATATGCCCCACTCACTTCATTGGTACACCATCCCCCCCACAATTCTCCATATTTACTCTCAATCACCAGTTTCCATAATGCCTCAGGTTCTTTATGGTATCTCCACAACCATTTCCCAAGTAGCGCCCGATTAAAGATTCTCAAATTTCTAATGCCCAAACCACCAGAAGATATAGGTCTGCATACTTTTTCCCATCTGACTAGGTGGAATTTAAACTCTTCACCCAATCCTCCCCACATGAAATCTTGTTGAAGTTTCTCAATGCGAACCGCCACACTTGCTGGGATAGGGAATAAGGACAAAAAATAGGTCGGTAAGTTAGATAACGTACTCTTTATCAAGGTAATCCTACCACCTTTTGACAAAATTTATCGCTATTTTGTATGTTTATTTTCTTATTAACATAGTATGACAAAATTTATCGCTATTTTATTGTGCAACTCTAAATAAATTTTGTTTGTAATTAGTGTTAACTTGAATTTACTTATTAACATACCTATACAACTTGTATAAGAGGGGGCTAATCTTAATGACTTGTATGCTTCTTTCTTTGCTAGTACGTTGTAATTAGGTATATTTCTCTTGTGTACTTGTAACATACAGGTCCAAAATTAGGGTTTATAATTATTACTTTTATAATCACTATTATTATGATTAGTATTTTTATCATTTTTAAGATATGTTTTGAGATAGTAATTTGATTTGGATAGGATTGATCCACTCGGTAGACCGTACGCCCTTTTATCTCTATTGCCTAGTTTGAATAGTTTCCTAATTGGAAACCTAACTCTCATGTCAAAAATCCTACCATAAATCCTCTCATTTTCCTCACAATATTCCCTTTTAGCAAACCCACAATACCCCTTACGGCCAGAGCCTTCCCACAGAAAATCAATCATTCTCTTCCTCACAGCACCACCGTAGCCTCCCTCTCAACAACTAAACAGCCACCTCGCCGAAACCCACCACAGAGCACGCCGACGGTAAGTCCTCTTCTTTTTCCCCGTTGTTTTCCCTCTCCCTCTTTATCGGCAGTGACTCATTGGCTTGTGCCTTTGTGATGCTGTCGCTGGCCACCTTAAAGGATGTCGGACCACCACTGAGTAACCCAGAAACTGCCGACCAACCAAGTTCCATCGAATCCCCACCATTCTGGTAAGCCCACGACTGTCCGCCACCCTCCTCTCTCTCTGCTGTTTTCGGGTTTGATAGTTTCTCTCTCTCTAAACTCCCTCTCTCTCTCTATGACTCTAAACTCCCCTTTTCACGAACCTCTATGAATTATGATGATATGCTTGTAAAGTAGCCTATGTATGTTATATTGATAAGGATTGTTGTTAGATGGATAAGATGTTATGAAAATCACATGTATGCCATGTAATGTTCATGAAATATTTAGATGATGTTATGCCATGTAATGTTCATGTGATGTTGAGCAAGACTCGTATTAATATGTCATGTTTAATGCTATGCCATGCATAAGAGTATGTCATGCCATGTAATTTCATGAAGTCTGACATGTTCACATGTATTATGAAAGTTAATAAGAAAAAACATGAATGACAAGCAAGCTTTAAGATTGGCCTTAAGTTATAGGTAGATGTGCAAGCCACGGACTCAAGCGTGGTTCACTATTATGATATGAGGTGACACGGACTCAAGCGTGTTTCACCACAAGTTATGACATGTTAAGCAGTGTCATGGATTCAAGCGTGGTTCACCATATGATATGAGGTGACACGGACTCAAGCGTGTTTTACCACAGGTTATGACATGTTTAGCGGTGTCATGGACTCAAGCGTAGTTCACCATATGATATGGGGTGACACAGACTCAAGCGTGTTTCACCACAGGTTATGATATGTTAGGCGGTGCCACGAACTCGAGCGTGATTCACCATATGTTAAGTGATAACACGGACCCAAGCATGTTTCACTACATGTTATGATAAGTTAAACGGTGCCACGAACCCAAGCGTGGTTTACCCTATGTTATGATATGTTATGTACGGTCAACGACGATTGGACTAATACACACATGTAATGATTGCCACTAAATAAGTGAAGGACAAGATGAACAAGTCATGTATGATTGTTAGGAAATGCATGGAGTAAATCATTCATGCATCCACGTTACATGTATTGCCATGATTATGTATGGTTTCGCTTATGTTACTAATGAATGATATATATGTTATGTGAATGTGTGACGATATATGTAAGTTTTCAAAATTAAGCCTAACGTTAAACTAAGTTAAGTTTACAGTATGACGTGCTATTACTCAGTCTTCGACTCATTTGTTTGTTTCTCTGTTTTTATATTTTATTATCTCACATGATGATTTCGTGATACAAAGCAGAAGTGCCAGGAGTAGAATAAATTTCCAAAGACTTAGTGTATGATTTGGGTATTTAAGTAGTGTTGGTTTCCCATAGAACTAGCTTATGTCATTTCTATTATTTATATTTTATAAGTAAAGAAACAAGTTAAAGCTTATGTCATTTCTATTATGTTTTCAGCTTTACGTTATTAAAGACTGTTTTGTTAGGCAAGTTTTATGATCCAATAGATGAGGTATTTTATGAGATTGAATCTCTTTACCGGGCATTATGCTATGAATGTACATAACATTCCAAACCTGCAGAAAGGGGTGTTACAATACTAGTCGTGTACTTGGGCTTTGCCTAATTATAAGGATTAATAAATTTTTCATACTTAAAAAAAAATACAAGTGAGCAATGCATTAGCAAGAAATAACTAAATGATTAGTTTTTTTACTTGGATTAACAATGGTTTCTAAGAACCCTTAACCAACAAAAAATGGCCTCTAAGAACCTTTATCCCTAGAGAGTAAATATTCAAACGAGATTCTTTTCCTAAGAAGTGACCCAGAGATCATTCCAGCTTTACAAATCATCAAGATAACATAGGTCTTAAAGAATAGTATCAACTTAAGAAGGCCAAGAATTACTTATTTGTTGGTCCTTGGAAATTTAGAATAATTAATAAATCAACCTTGACTTTCCATTCAAGCTATTCTACATTTGGTGTAGATCATTATATCATCATGAAGCTCACGCAACCAACTTCTTGTTCATCATAAAATTGTAACAAATGAAAATTTATCATTTACAAAATAGAGTTCAATCATTTTCTCACTAGGATGATTACAATAGCACCAGGTCTATGTCAAGTCCCCTTATTTTTGGAACTTGCACAATGTCCCCACCAACAGTAATTATGCAGTTTAACGCAATAGTTCCATAAATAACTAGTTCAAAGAATGATAAGAATATAAAACATAACATACCTACTCTCTCTGTCGTGTTCCCTTGAATCTTTCCCTTTCCCTTTCCTTGTACTCCTTGTCACGACTCCTCTCTCTTTCATCACTTTCATCACGCTCACTCGGATGCCTATCTGATCGACTCTTGCATCGATGGGACCGCTCTTTCTCCCACTCACTCTCATGGCCATGTTCTCCCCTGTCTCTATCTCGATCACGATCCCGCTCTCTATCTCTATCCTTGTTTCTCTCCTTTCCATTCCTCTCCTCCCTATCCCTATCTCTATCCATGTCTCTCTCTTTATCCTTATGTTCCCAACTACTCCTGTGCCGATCTCTTTCCACATCTCTTTTCTCATCTCTAGACCGCAATCTCTGATGAGATGAGCCCCTCTCTCTATGTTGATCAAGATCATGCGACTCATCTTCAGATCTTGAGTGCCTGGAGCGTCGTTCCACATAATCATCCCTTTCCTCATTCCTATGTTTCGAACTTCGACTAAGATCTTTGTCTACATACTTCTCAGTTTCACCGCCACCGTTGACAGCACCTTCTTTGTCTTTTTGGGGCTCAAGATTTTCAACAGTTTTCTCCAAATAATCATAGGCATCGAAATCCATCAGGACTCTTTTCTTCAAACCACACAGATAAAGCTTATCAAGGTTATACCTGCATCCAATAAAAAAAATATATAAACACAAAAACCGTAGATGCCAAAAAAAAACATCGATACCAAAAAGGTAAATACAGAAAGCTCAATACTCCCTTTGGTTGCTGACGATAACTAAAAACAAAAAAGAATACTTGTTCTGAGTGTTGATACAAAAAACGTTCGCATTCTGCGGAACCCGAGAAAACTGAAATGATCATCCAAGTACATATTTCACGGGCACCATTTCTCGCCATTACTTGACAATCAAAAACATCATTTAAGGCTAGTACTTCAAAAGTCCCCTCGTCCCCCGGCAAAGAAAAATCCCTGGTTCCTTCCCAACTAAACGTGAAATCTTATCTACCGGAAAAGAATTTCAGCAAATATTTTCTATCCAAATTACAAGCCTTAACGTAATAAAATATAAGCCTTAATTTATTGATCAAACGTCAGTTTTAATCCACTTTCAATTTCTACAAACAAAAGCCCTAATTACAACTATTTGACGCCACTTTTGGTCGCAGAAACGTCACAGGAATTACGAGGAAATTAAACGATAGGTGTTACCACTTAAAATCGATTAAGCCCGAGGCTCACACCATTCCTCAGCAACCGACGGAGATTCGAGTTTCTAGGGAGAATTTGCAAAACTACCTTTAAGAGATAATCAGCAACGTGGAGCTTCTAGTCTTTAGATAATTTCGAGGTTGAAGCGCGAGAGTAAATAGGTTTCGTTTGGAAGTTAACTCAACTCCGCTTATCATTATAATTTTTTTAAATTTTAAAATAATAATATAAAAAAATATTATTTTATTATCTTAATTCAATTCAGTTTAATTTAATTTAACATTCGAACGGAACTTTACGTCCTCCTCTTCTACATCGCAAGTTAGGGGAAGGAGCTTTCAGCTACGTTTGAGTACCAAGAGTACCTCAAGTACTCTCCCTATTATTCTTTATTTTATTATTATTTTTTACATACTTTTTTACTATTTATTATTTTTTACCTACTATTCATTATTCTATTATTATTTTTTCACTACTATTCACAAATATTCTCAACACTTCTCATGTATTCTCACTACCCAAACGTAGCCGAACGACACGTGATCTTTATATTTTCACTTCAGGTTGGGATTGTGTTGGTTCGTGGGCTGGGTTATCGTTCTTGGTCATAGAAACTAGAAACTGCCCGTCTGCGGTCTGGCAAGGCAGCTTCCCGTAAATAATTAAAAAAATTATATAATTCATATTCATCATTCTCACATCACATACTATTTTTTTTTTCTCCTTTCAAATATGTGGTATATAGATGATGGGTAGAAGAATTCAATAAGTTTAAAAATAATAAAATTAAAAAATATAAAAATATATATATATGATGTGTGGAAATGATGAGTAACAAAACTCAATAATTAATGTAAATTATGATTAATAAGTATAATGTGTTAATAAGTATAATGTGTGGAATGTGAGAATAATGAGTAGAAAAAATCTTAATATTAATATTGATGTGACGTTAACTATTCTATTCTTGAGTGTTATATATATAAATCACACCATTTATAGTATTTAAATAATAATATTTAATTTATAAAATTTATATTTCAAATCAAATTATGTCATGTAAGCATTTTATTAAGTGTATTATACACGCAGACTTGAAAATATAATTATTTTAAAAAATAATATTTATAGTTTTAGAGTGTGTAAGTTCAACATATTTTCTTCAAAATTACTTTTTTAATAGTAGACCTTACTCTTTTTTTTTTAACACATTAAGATAGAAGTAAAAATAAATAAATCCCATATTAATTAGGTGGATGTATGTAGTGTAAGACTTCTTTAATTTTTAAAGAAAAATCATACTAATAATTAAAGGACGCAAACCTCTCATTTGGCAAATATTTATGGGTCATAAATATTGAGATTTTATTAAACTTGTATTTTTTTAGGAACTAAAATTATCAAATGTCTTCACACATAGTCTTTAATTTTAGAAAAAAACCTAGAAGTCGGTCCGGCTGATCTTACTCAATAAACAGCCCTCCAATAGCATTATTCCACATTAACCTTCTATTTTACATATTATAGAGTTGCCTATACCTGATCAACTTATCATGACCCAACCCTCCCATGCCTCCATCATATTTGTCTTCTATTTCATCTTAACCCATAATTGAGATCTCGGCCCCACACTCATCCTCGACGACAACTCGATCCCTCGAGCCAGGTGTATGATGGAGCTTGACCCCCTATTCGCCACAAACTGCGCTCGACCCCTAGAGAAAAACTCACAATCTTCCCATGCTCTCTTCCTCTTCCAAACTCACAGCCCTCACAGGTATCATTCACCATGAAACAATATAAAAAAAACGACACCACCATACAAAAAGCAATAGTAAAAGGAAAACAGAGGGCAAGGCATGCCAGAGTATTAGATCCACTTTTTTTCCGCACCTCTTTTCTCTAAATATTATGCAGGGTGAAGGATGAGCAGTTGTACCCATGTTTATTTCTCGTCGGAGTCAAGGTTCAATGGGAGTGAAACCAATTGCACTTGAATTTACAAATAGGCTTGAAGCCTCTTTCCTTTATCTTTTTTGCTTTTACATGAGATTGTTTTGGGTTCATTTATAATTGTTGTGGGTTCATTTATAATGTAATTAAGAATTATTCTCAAGGGTGGTGGGTTTGTGTAAACTTAAGACTCATGTTTTCAGATGGTACTATTCTACTTATCATATTTTGTAATAGCGATACTATTTACTTTCGTATTTGAAGTGCTTGTTCTCTTCCGATTTAAACAGGTGTGTACTTGCTCTTTCATTAAGTTGAATGCATTTATCTCCTTAAACCTTTGGCCTTTCTTGCTTGCCTTTCATGGCTGCAATGTGTGACAACAAAAGAGCATGCATGTTTGCCTCTCTCTCTCTCTCTCTCTCTCTCACATATATGTGTTCTATGGAAATTCCTCTGCAAGTTTGGAAACGATGCTACTTTCACTCTATACGACTACTTATGAATTTATCACATGCATTATGCCTTTCTTCTGAATCAAGAAAATGACGGATCTTTTTTAGTAGATCAAGAAAAGCAACGGTTTGATATTTTAGCCTCATTATTTAGTTGTTTCTTCCTAGTAATTTTGCAACAAGATATTTGTCAAAAGCATTTTTATTATTGTTTGTCAATGAGGTATTCGTTTGGTGGCGGCGACGACTGAACATTTCTATGCTGTCATTCATGGAATTGTGAAGTGGGGAATGAGTTTCGTTGAGGAAGGCTCGAAGGGGTATGGGTTCGGTGGTAGATCGTGGGAGCCTTTTTCTCTTTTCGGTTTTAATCAATTGTGTGTTTGTGTATTGTGCAATTTCACCACTTTCTTACGTATTTGATGGTTATTGGATGGTTATTTTTCTTCTATAAACAGTTGGGCTGTTCCAAAGCGCTTCTATTAATTTTATACTTCTTCTTTTGACGTATTCTAAGTTGAATTTTGATGCAATGAGAATGTTTGAATTGGCCATAAATTATCAGAATAAACTAATAACTTGCCATATTTTTTACAATTTCAAACTAAGGAACCACATTAAAAAAATGCATAAAAGTGCTAAAACTAATGTTATACGTATTACAAGTTTTATTACATAAGTTTTACGCACGACTGTCTCACCAATCAAAAGTTTAAATCAAAACAAAATCATATTATATTATATTAGTGATTTGTCACCAACGCACCAATCACATGAAGTTAGTAAGATTTTTTAAGTGAAATTTAAAGTATATTTAGCATTTTCCAAGTGTTAATGTTGGGATGCATAGCCTCACTCAATGGATTATTTCTCATAATGTAATCAATCTTATCCTCTTAACAAAAAATGGTTCTTCTGCATACAGGAGATTTCGCGCATGACGTTGTGCACGAATCTGATGTGGTAGAACGCTACGTCAACACTTGTTAAAAAAAACACGAAGAGAAGATGGTTTTGTGAGAAACTCGTGTCTTCCCTCTTCAGTGATTTCAGTGTGCAAGCCCAAATCCAATCGTCCAATCGTATGTTCTCAAGTTCCTTCTTCCAATCATAAAATTTCGTCACTTTTATTGTCTAAGAGCATCAAGAAGACGAGGTTCCTATTTCGTGACCCACTCCCTAATCGTTAGATCTGAAGGTTGGTTGCACTCCTAGGAAGAAGACGAGACAGGAAATGTTTCTATCTACTAGCTCTTATTCTTATGGGTATCGGAATTTCATTAAGGCTTGGTTTGGTTACCAAGATGAGATGCATCTCATATAATCATTACAACATTTTCAAACTCCCACACAAAATTAATAAATAATTCAACTTTTTCAAATCTCAAAACAAAATAATATTAAAAAATTATGTTCTAACAATATTTTATTCAGTTTTTAACTTTTATCTCATCTCATCTCATATGTGTAACCAAATTTTATGTGATTTTCAATTCAGTTATATTTTTCTAGGTACTATTGACTTCACAGTTTTGATATTCATTACCTTTTACTTGTGTTACGGCCTTTGATGATTGTTGGTTGAATAGTGCTACATGTATTTACACTTTTACTTACAATTTTACTTATAATACTCATTTTGTTAGTTTTCTTTTGAAATTCAAATTTCATAATTTTCAGTATATCCATAATTAATATGTGGAGAAGTAAGTTTTTTTTAAGTATATTTAGCATTGTTCTTGTTGGTTTTATTTGAAATATTGGGATGGTGATGCTTATTCTAAGTTCTTGAAACTGATTGGATGAGTCAATTACATATACATTATTTTCTTTTATTTTTATCAAATAACTTTGATGCAATGGCATGTGGCAAAATAAACTCTACTACTAAAAAAATAAGTTTTTTCTGTAGTTCTTCTTGGGGCTTTGACCAAAAACTTTTTAAGTCATCCTTAAAATCTTCCTGCCACTGTAAGGAAAAAAAGTTGTCGATTTCTAAGTGGATGCATCCAGATTTCAGTGTAATTACATCATCCTCAAGCAACATCTTAACCAAATAAGTCTCTCTAATTCTAATATATATTACAGGTACTTACAATATAAATTAAGCAAAGATTCAAAGTCTTCTCTCAAGTGGATTTGCATCATCATCCAATTAATTAGAGTCTCTCAAATTGTGAAACAGGAGAGCCTAGCTAAATTATCAACTTGTGAAAACTACATTTATCAATGTTATGTAAAATTTATCAACTATAGGCAGTTGATGCTTAGTAATGGAGAATAAGATTTGAACAAGGTGAATGGTGAATTTTTTGTTTGAAATTTTCTAGTTTAAGATGATTTTTAATGTTCTAAAATATTAATAAATATTCTAGATGGGGAAGGGAAGAGCATTTATCTCCTATAACACCTCCTACCACAGATTCATCAACAAATCCATCAACCCAAGTATTAAGAATACTGTTTAAAATTCAATTTTTTCTCATTATCATAACTAGTTTACATCTTAGGTGATGTCAAAACCATTTTATCCACATTTTTTAACACCTCATACCAAAAATCTAGCAACCCAAGTATTTTGAATATTAGCTCAAGTTCAGTTAATTGTTCAGTTAATATCTATATTTATTACTACATGTTTGGTTCATTATCATTATTGGTTTATATGTTAGGTGATATCAATACCATTTTATTCAGATTTTTCAAACTATATGAATGGGGGCCATGTACCAATGTCACATGCTTGGTTACTACTCTTTGTTCCTCGTACTGATGTCAATCCATCTCTATGGACTAGTAACGTGATGAGTTCATTCTTTAAGTAGTACGTTTATTTTTTACCATGCTTCTATTGATTTAAATATGAGTTTTTATTGTTGTAAACTATAGGAAAATGTTTTGTCCACATTTCACTCATAAGTTAGCGCTCTCATTGGTTTAAACTCTGCAAGTTCAAACCATGGGGAATAAATTTATGAGGCCAAACCTGACTCCAGATAGGTTGAAACTTTGTGTATGCCCTTTGAATCCAAAGATGACGATGAGTCTAGGACACAAAATACAATGCATACTAAGAGAGCCAATAGCATTGAGGAGCTGAAGTTGGAGATGATGTTTAAAATAGAATAAGAGTTAGTTTCTTATTATAAAAGATATGGAAAACAATACAGTTTCGGGATAATGACGCAAAGGAGTAAGAGAAATGTTTGAGGAGTTTGAGAAATGTTGGGAAGTGTTAATTACGACCTACAACTTCTAGGAGCATGCCTGGTTGTAGAGTTTATATACTAAGTGTACGTATTGGGCACCAGTATTTCTGAAACATTTATTCTAGACTGAATTGAGTACAACTCAACAAAGCGAGAGTATGAATGATTTCTTTGATGGGAATGTTCATGCACAGACAAACTTAAAAGAGTTTGTCGGTTAGTTCGATAATGCGTTGAGGAAGAAGATTGGGAATGAAAATGGCGGACTTCCACTCACTCAATGTCACAATTCTTATCATCTCTACCTCGTCACTTGAGAAGATATTTTTGGAGGTATACACTAACTCTAAATTTAGAGAAGTTTAGCAAGAAGTAATGAGGATGCTTGGTTGTCTTCCAACTCTGCACCAAAAGGATGGTATAATTGCAACATACCCTATAGAAGATGAAGTCTGTGTTGATGATTTCATCAATGAGGTTACCCATTCTATGTAGTTCAATAAGGAATGCGGGGCGAAGTGTTCATGCGAATTATTTGAGATGAGAGGGATGTTGTGTAGACATGAATTAGCCATTTTAAAGGCTAATTGAGTATGTTATCTTCAAAAGAAGCACATATTAGATCGATGGAGAAATGACATAAAAATGAGACACACTTTTATACAAAGCAATTATGACGTAGCTAATGCGAGGCCAGAAGTGAGCAGATATTCACGTATAATCAAGACATACTACGATATCGTAACAAATGCAGTGTCATGTGATGAACATGCTGAGAATATGATTGATAGGTTATATGCGATGAATGAGGTCTACCGCACCAACAAGCCACCCCACCAAATTCAATCCAAAGTTGCAGTTACAACTGTTGATACAACTACAGTTAGGAACTTGGGAGTTCAAAGAAAGTACTAAATCCCCTTGTAGTGAAAGGCAAAAGCAGATCACCATTTGTGAGGAGAGCATCCAGGATGGAGAGAGTGTGCAAACCCACGACGAAGAAGGCTACTTAGAAGGAAAAACGTAGACAGGCAATTGCTTTCTATATGTACACATTTATTTTAAGTCATTGTTTGTCATACATCTTATGTGGTTGTTTGCTAAATGTAATCTGGACATGTTTATATTGATTCTTAGCCATGTGGATGAGTTACCGAAGTTGTTGACACACGCAGAAACTTATTTGGCCAAACAGTAGTACAAAGTCTGGATATAAGATATTGTTCTCATTCAGATTTACTAACTCTTCAAATTATATGTATTCTTATTTCCAGTTAAAAATGATATTGGTCCTATAAAAATATTAGGGATAGAGGTTACTTTGGCTCTAATTTTTTTTATTAGCCGAGTGGAAACATTATCGAAATTTTTTACTTTAGTAGAACTCAATTCGGCAAACCAGTGATTACGATTTAAGAGAGTGTACTTAATCATTACAAACTTTTTAGTTCTCTAATGTTAATTTGGTGTTCGCATAACTCTAAATCTGGTATTAACTATTATATTATGTTATATTGTATTCACACTTGCATCTTGAGGTGAATGAAACACAGTTGAATAATGGGGATGGGACACAACTAGAGGTGTATGTCGCTGGAGTTGGGGATCTTGGTTTATCATTCCAAGGATATTAAGCTTGTGCATGCTTATTCTCATTGGTATGTTGATATTTAGATTTAACATGTTTGGAGTTTTTTATTTATGTCACGTGTTGGTGAAATCACTAGTTTTTTTATTTGGATAGAAGATGAAGTTGTGAAAGTTCTATCGAGACACTGCTTTTGGGATTAGCATATGGGGATGCATGCATGGAGCTGCTTTTGGATTTTTCACATTTGTTGTAAAGACAAGTTTCATTTCATTGTAATGTAAACAATATGTACAAGTTGTACACTACGTTGTACTGAGGATGTGTTGATGTTTACAAGTTGATTCATGAAGCTGGTTTACAAAGCTACAACTAAAATTACAATGTTTTGTTGGATGTTTTCTGGTTATTCCATTGCTCACTTTGACTATTGAAATCATATTATGCCTTTTATGTGATGGTTTTAATTCTCTTTTCAAAATGGAAGCACACAAGAAAAAAAAATATAGATGAGCATTCTTAACAAAAACATAGTTGGATTTAACTACAGATTCCACAATACAAGGTTCCAAATAGTCCCTTATATACAAAGTTTCAAACAGACAACATTTCAAATAGACAACGACATATAATGTACAAATATCCCATTAAGCATGGCTTTATTTTGATCATATCAAGTACAATAAAATTAATATGGTAATAATCCAATACACACGAAGTAGTGTGCATTCATGCCAGATGTCTGTTTATTGCCTTTCAATATCAACTTGTTTGTTGTGGACTCTCAACTCCCTCTTCACAATTTCTTCATCTCTTTTCTAAGCTCTTCCTCATTCCTTAACAATTCAACTTCTATCTTTACAAGTTGTTTCTCACTATCTTCACTACTATCTGTCCATTTTAAATTGTTGTAGTATGGTAATCTCTGATTATGTACAAACAGACAACAAGTATGTTAGATATCAAAATGGAACAAATCCATGAAACGTCATAGTAATGAAAATATGTTCAATCTCTGTATTGTACTTTTGAAACCCAAAGAATGACCACCCTAAATTTCTTGGCATATTTGATGTTCTAAGTGGAGCTTTATGATTGCATATGCACGTTGAGTCGTTCTTCCTCAAATGATAAACAAGTGACGATAAAGAAACTAACGATGTCATTGTAAATCTATCATAAGGAATTACAAGTATTTTAGAAAAAATTGTGATTAACCTATTTTTACCTATTTTGAAATTAACATCGAGTTAAGGGTGAGTGCATGCATAATTCCCCCATTTTGCAGTTAACATCGTGTTAAGGGTGAATGCATGCCTAATTTAGTAATTCGGGATAAATAATAGAACAAACTTAGTTGAGAATTATACACTAGTTATAGATCTTTAATAGAATTTTTTTGTTATTTCGATATCTACGTGTAACTTGGTTGTTTGTTAAATATCTGCAATTCACTTCAATAGTCAAGAATAACGAGCATGTTTAGTTGTTTCTTCCTAGGTATACCATCAACTTAATGTTTGAATATATACATGTCTATATATGTGTGTGTAAATTTGCTTTCCAAAATTCATTGTTTCTTTTTTTAGATTCTCAGTCTACATAACGTAGAATTTAAGAACTACTCTAAAAGGTTGAGAAATGGTTGGCTGCATGTGATGAGCAGAGTTGGCTTGAATAGTATAATAGAGTAAATTACTTTGGTTAATAAACTTCCAGGTGTGCTCTGATCATATAGGTTGGCACCCTTAAACAGGTATGAGGCTCTCTTAAATAAGCAAATATGACAAGACCAAATAGTACTGCATCAATCGTTTTACTAAGATTTCATACAGTACACGACATAAAAAAGTACAAGACATTCCAGGTAAGTTTTCGCTAAGATTCACTTGTCTGATTTCTCATATACTCGTTCGGTAATAATATTATATGCTTCTTCAAACTATAATCATAAGCATTTATGTTGCAGATTATCTCAAAATACTACATCAACTAGATTAAAAGCACACAAGATCTTCATAATTAATTTCCTCAACTTTCACTAGTGCATCAAGCAAGCAATTCCACGTTTACACATTATGGGTCAAACCTTTCTGCATCAACTTTTCCATGATCAAGTATGCTTCATCAATTCCATCTAACTTCCTGAACCTATCAATAAGAATACTATATATCACCTCATTTAACTCTATTCCTTTAAATTTTGCTTCTTTAAAGAGAATGTATGTTTCATCAAGCCTGTTAATCTGCAAGCCCATCGATGACAGATAGAACCATAGGTAACTACAATTGGTTGATGGCCCTTTGTTGTCATTTCCTCCAAAGCCCTACCTTTTTGAATTTCACCAACTTTGAAAACACAATCCATATAGGTATTAAACAAATTCAAGTCAGCAGAACAACCCATGTGTGCCATTTCTTTGTATATCTTGTGACCATCCTTCTTGCTACACAAATTCCTAATAAGAAATATATATACAAAAGCACCTAGAATTTGATTAGAATCTATCATTTTTTCATATAGCTTGTAGACATCATCCACTCTGCCATGTTTGCCCAAACCATCAATAAGAGAAGTAAATGTGACTCTATCAGGGGTGCAAACTTTATGATCAATTCCTTCAAATATAGAACAAACTTCATCCAGTTTTTGAGCTTTGCGAATTCGATCTATCATTATATTGACAGTCCTAACATTAGGAAACAATCCTGCTGCTTCCATGGAATCCTGTGATAGGCCATATCAACTTTCCCAATCTTTCCAAAAAGCAACCAGTTCCTTGAAATCAAATTATTGTTTTAAGAAATTTTGTTACAAAGTTAGCAATTCTCAAAACTATATGATTAGCACCAACCAATCCACATATTTTCAAAACTATAGAAATTTTACATTCCAACTGCAAACAACAAAATAAAAATATCTCTCTGAATGCAAACTTAATCCACATATATTTATCAAAAATCACAATTGAGAGAGAGAGAGAGAGATACCGATGGTGAGAACGTTAGTGCAATGAAACTGGGCTTGCAGACGTGAAGGATAAATGGGGTCTAGCTTAGGGTTCAGAAATGGATCAAGGGAATGGGACGCTAGGGTTAGGGTTAGGGATGGAGGAGGAGGAGGAAGAGGAGGAGGAGAGATTGTTGCACGTGATAGGGTTAGGGATAGAGGAGATGGTGGTGAGAAGGAGAATAGATCGCATTGATCGTCTTCGAGTTATGGAGAAGGAGATGTGAGGATCATGAAACGCACCGTTTAGGGCAAATCATGAAATGCACCGCATCGTACATGCATTCTTCTCTTCCACTCGCGTAACACACCGTTTCATTTTGTGTTCTCTCGCCTGCGTAATGTACATTTTTCTCTCTCGCCCATCCATTGATACGCCCCATTTCATTTTTGAGCTGGCATGCTAGCTTGGAGTTCGTTCGCAAAATGGACTGAATATAAACTTTTTGAACAAAAAAATCATTCAAATTGATGGTTAATGTGATTCATCTTGATGAACCCTTCATCCATTAACCTGAATACAAAATCCTTAAGTCAATTTTTATTTTGAAATATCAAGATAATGATCAATTGATAAGAAAATAAGCTATAAATTGTTTAAAGAGGAATTGACAAAAAAAAAAAAAAAACACACACACATGGACACATTTTTTTATAGTTTTGTAATGTTCATTGAACAACATAATGAACAATAAGGCCTCGTTTGGATAGTGAGATGAGATGATATTTAAATAGTAGTAAAATAATTTGTGAATAGTAGTGAAATAGTTTGAATTAAAATGTTTATGGAATTTTGGAAAATGAGAAAGAAAAGTTGAATAAAACTATTATAAATTTAACATATTGTTATAATGTAATTTTTAATATTATTTTTATTTTGGTATTTGAAAAAATTGAATTGTCTTTTGTGTTTTGTTTAAAAGTTTGATAAAATTGTAATGATTAGATAAAAAATTTAAAAATTTGAAATTAAAAAATGTCTATATTTATGATGTTTGGATATCGAGATGCGATTTGATTAGATGATATGAGAGTATCTTACTATCCAAATAAGGCCTAAAGAATTTGAAAGAGTCATACCCACGTGACATGGCTTCCACTTGGAGTAGATTTTCTTAATTAATTATTCAATAAAACAAAAATTAAAATCAATCAGAAAAAATATAATCGAAACAGGCCCATTAGTGAGCAATTTAATAATCAGCACAAAAATCAATCTGCATTAATGGGGTCTCAGTTCTAGGCTTGGGTTCGCTGAAAAACAGTAAAATGGATGTATTGGTGAATTGGGCTTGTTCTCTCAAATGATTGGGAAAGGCTCGACGGATCCCCAAATATACCATCCAATAAGAGAATAAAGAATGGGATTAAAAATTATTTCTATAATTTAATTAATATGTCAAAGTAAGAGAGTACGAGTTGGAAAAATAAAATAAAAACGTGCAAGGAAAAATAAAAGATTGTTGGTTTAAAAAAAAAATAATTCAGTTAAATATACTATTTTCATTAACTTTACCTTTTAAATTTAACTTAAAGGAGGGTAAAGAAATAGAAGACTAAAGTTAGGGATGCTTGAGGAATAAGATGAGATGAAAAATTTATAAGTAGTAGTGAAATGATTTTGTGAATAGTAATGAAATGGTTTGAGTTATAATGTTTTATAGAATTTTGGGAAATGAAAGAGAAAAAAAGTTGAATAAGAATATTATAAAGTTAAACTATTGTTAGAATATAACTTTTTCATATTATTCTTATTTTAGGATTTAAAAAGTTGAACTATTTTTTGTGTTTTATTTAAAAGTTTGAGAAAGTTATAATGATTATGTAATGATTAGATGAAAATTTAAAAAAATTAAAATTGAAAAGTGTCTATTTAAGTGGTGTTTGGATATTGAGATGTGATGAAATGAGATAAAATGTCATGAAATAAAACTATCTCAACATCTAACCCCTATTCTCATAACGTGGAATTCAACTTTCTATAAGTAGTAAGTACAATAGAGTTTAGATTTACGTTACAAATGAAGGCGGCCGAAGGGTTTCTGTGAAACCTTAAAAGCAAAAGTTTTTATTTTGCGAGAAAGGTTTAAAATAGAGAGATAATTAGAAGGTCTTGTTTGGTTACACAAACTATTTTATCTAATCATTACAACTTTTTCAAACTCCTACATAAAATATAATAAATAATTTAACTTTTTCAAATCTTAAAATACTAACAATATTTTATACAACTTTTAACTTTTATTTCATTTTATGTGATCTCACCTCATATGTGTAACAAAACGAGGTCATTTTCACAAATATTTCTATTGAATAAGGCTTAGAATTAATGTGAATGTGAATGTAAATGTGAATAGATTTAGCCAGAACATGAGAATTGTTAATTAATATCGGTAGTTTCAATTGCCAATTGGGTAAGAGTTGGACCTCAACTTGTTCAAAAGTCAGAGGTCAACTTGATGTAAAGTTAACCTAATTCTTAAGACCACATGAATAAGATAATATGGTCGGACACAGCCTCTATTATGTCTAAATTCGTCTAGTGGTCTTAGATCGATGAAACATCATATCCACAACAATTCCAACATTTTCGTTGTTGTTTTCCTTCTTTTTCGGAACATGACTTCAAGGTTCCTATCCCAATCAATACTCATTCTTAATATGTGTTAATTTGCTTTACCTTACCTTATCTTACCTTTCACGCCAGTGCATGCTACGTAATTTCCTTATAAAGTGATCAGTTAAATTCCTCTATTTATTAAAAATATCATCCATAATAGTGTCATGAATTTGATCATTTATCCACAAGTACCTAGTTAAATTGGGTTGCATTCAACAAAATTACTAATCGTCGATCTCAATATCCCACATCTTCCATTGGGATTCTTGAACTATATATATCATGTGTACTTTCTCATATATATATATATATATATATCGCTCAAGAGAAAAATTTAAGACCATTTTTTTTAATAAAACTCGAATGAATACGCAAATCATATATCAGTTATTACAGTTGAAAAATAATGAATAATACAAAAAATTCAATATTTTTTTTATTTTTTTTATTTTGAAGCCACTTAGAAGGACTCGATATTCCCCAATGATGACAAAAGACATCAACCCCAAGTTTGATAAATATATATATATTCAGTCTATTCTCTCTATCTTAAATGTTGACATCCATATCAATTTGAGAACCTCATGCGACAACTTCAAAGATACCACCTTCCTCGGATCGACTTCCATGATGATAATAATATTGTTGACCATGAATATTCATCTGAAAGAAAGCGATGCATGTACGCACATTGGCTAGCTATTGATTTCAAATCGGATTCTTCTTCGCATCTTTTGCCGTGTCTTTTCATTGCTCAATGCATGAGTCTAACAAAAAAAATAAAAGGGGTTTGAGTTTCTTTTTTTTCCTTGCGTTATTTGTCTTATTTTCTACAGATTTTGGGACCCCACCGGTTATCATGTGACCAATCGATTACAAATATATATACATCATGGCATGCATCATCTTCATCGTGAAACTGCATGCAGAAAGGGACTCTTTTAGCTTTTCAGATGCTGGGAACTTGGAAATTGGCTTGGTCGGTTTTCAAAGAGCTAGCTCGAACGTACGTCCCAAGTCAGTGGCCGCCAAGGCCATGGGTCAATGTGATGTAAGGTCGGCGCCGGAAATTAAGCAGATCGATCGTGTCCAAAGTCCAAAACTGAATAACATGAGATGCCTCATGATTTTTTCTCATGCATGGAATTGGAATCAAGACTTCTGCATGCACGGTCACTTGTTTTCCCCTCATGGTAAATATTAAAGAGATACACGCACATATGGAACTAGGAAGGTCTTAACTTATTCAAAAAAACAAAAAAAGGGAAGGTGTTAACTGAGCCGTGCTTTTGAGCCCGACCTGTTCTTTTTCATCTTCTCGATTCAAATTTCAAACCATATAATTGAAAGTGGGAAAAAAAAAAGTTTATATTGTTTTGAATCTGTCTCTTTCTAATTGGCCGGTTATTATCTGATCAGGTGAGACTTTATTACAGGAGGAAATAATTAAATGGCCATTAATGTTATCGATCAACGTTGATCATAATAATTAAGTCTTCGTTTGAATACAAACAATTATTTTATTATATTCTATCCATCTCATTATTATAATTTTTTAAAATTTTTATATAAAAATAATAAATAATTTAACTTTTTCAAATTCAATAATAATAATAATATTAAAAGATAATATTCTAATAATATTTTATTTAACTTTTAACTTTTATCTCAACTCATCTCATCTCAATTCACTATCCAAACATCAACTAAATTGTTAAAGCGACCAGCTTAAGCTTGTTCATTAATGTCTAAACAAGAGTCACAAAGACCGACCATCTCAAAGATGGAGCCACTTTAATACTTGATGTTGTGTAGCCTATGTACTGCAAAACAAAGTGTTACGTACCTTAAAAAAAAAAAAAATCTTATAAATGCAAATCTGGCGTACTGATTTTATAAGATATCTTAAATTATAAAATTATTTTTATTATAAAATAAAATTAACATATCATATATATAAAATCACGTCAATTTATAAATTTAATTTTATAAAACTCTCTAAGACATGATAACACTCTCCTAATACAATATTGTCATTAATTAGATTGTGAAACTCCCCCATGGTTGGCTAATTAAGGCATATATAGCTATTATCTAACCTAGCAAACATTAATGCCGGGAGATCGATCCATTAGTAGTGTACGTAGTACTATTGTATTGAGAGAATGATGCTAGAGGATACATTGATCAATTCATGATCTGATGAACTAACTTTTTGCATAGCCTAGATTTATCATGTCATCCTTTTAGTAGTACTGATCATGAATGACCCTCCACCAAAATTCAGTACGCATGAGGGAGTCAGGGACGGTGCATTTGGCCAAAAGTCAGAGCCTATGATCTTAGGTCGATCGTTTATGTCGCACGTACACTTATATATAACTTCTATATATATATATATATATATATATATATTATATACACGTACTTGCCCAGACAATAAATACCTGAAGCTAGTCCAGCATGATCACCTTCTATATATATGTTAAAATTACGGGACATGAAGATATAGAATGAAATTATCTAGCTGATCTATTGTATCTATAACCGTTGCGAGATTAATACATATTGTATATATCTCTCTTCGATCGACTATATAAAAATTACTGGCGTACTGTACATGATCACGATAGACCTCAATAATGCATGCCGATGATCATGTCGATCGAGTAATGCAAACCTCTCTCTCTCTCTATATATATATATGTATGTATGTATATGCATGCCCCCACCACGTACCTAATTTGCTGCTGATCAGCCTCTCATTGCAGGCCCCGGGGCGTTCGGCTCTTCGGTTTGAACAATGAAGAAATACATCCAATCAAAGAGATTGAAACGTCGCTTTTACGATGGATTTAATACATTTGTTAGGTAAAGGGACAAATCCTCCTGTTTTTTATTTTATTTTATATTTTTTATTATCCATTTATAAGTATATATAGTACAATAACGCAGGCACGTACTTAAATAATCAAGAAAATTAAATACATGCAGCTAGGGGTGGCCTAATTCATAATCTGGTCATTCTATCTCCACCTACTAGTAATCTTCGGTTTGATTGCTCGACGATCAGAGCATGTGTACATTTTCCGAAAAGCCATTTCAAATGAAAGTAAATCATGATCACTCATGAGCCTGCCTCTTTTTCTTTCTTGTAACATCAAATTCCTATTTATTTTAAAAGATTAAATTGATTAAAAAATATAATTTTAATTATTTATATTTGTGTCAACACTCTTTTCACGTGTGAGTCGGATTTCTACTAAATAAGTGAGTTTAACATGCAAAATATTTAATTATATGTGATAAAATATAAAGTTAGGATTTCAACTCAAAATCTCTGCTCTAATATTATGTAAATTTACAACTTATTCGGAAGACTTAAATCGATAGAAATAGGTCAATTTAATCATTTATATTTGTTGATGTAAAAATTTGTTGGCTAGGATTAGATGACTATGACCTATTTGAATTATTGAATGAATATAATTTGTCTTTATCTTTATCTATGAATATTTAAATTCAAAAATAAATAGATTAATAGATAAATGTTTGTCTTTATCTTTATCTATGAATATTTGAATTCTAAGACAAGTGGTTAAATAGATAAATATTCAAAAGATTTTTTATCAAGATTGAATGTTCGAAAAGATAAGAGATATCAAGTGATCTGGATAGAAGATTAAAAAAGAAGATATTAAGCAGAAAGAATTCGAACTATCAAGAAGTTATCCAGAACAGAAGCTGAACAGAAATTAGTTACTACAGAGAAAAGTTATCACGAAATGTCAGCAATCCGTCAAGAGACGTCTTCACGACAGATTCTATCCGTCAACAGAATCCTATTGAAACTGGAACTCTTTTCAGATTGTTTATTTAAAAGATCCTACTGGTTAGGATCCACAGAGATTCAGATTGACATATTTTCTAGAGACTTTCTAGTGCATTGTTTGGTGAGAAAATTCCTTAGTAAATTTTCATCTTTGTGATCTCTCTTTGAGTGTGATCGTGCTTTGTGCGTGGAGGATCGTGTGATTGGATTTCAGCCCCTAGAGTTCTAGGAGGAAAGACAATATTTGAAGATTGCCAGAGGTTCTGGCTGCTACTGCGGTAGAAGACAAACGGGTCGTTTGTCTAGGCAAGTAAGAGAGTGAAGTTACAAATGTTTTGTAATTGATGAGTACTTGTAATTAATTTTCAAATAATAAAACTGATTTTCCTGGGTTTGGCTATCCCGTAGGATTTTACCTTTAAAGGGTTTTCCTTCGATATCAATTTTAGTGTTATGCAATTTATTTATTTTATGTTATTGTTTAATTATTAAATTAATTGCATGCTTGAATACTAACCAATTTGTTGAGTGAATTGATAGATATTTTCGCTGTATTATAAGAGTACTTGGATAATTTCAATATTTATCTTAACATCAAGCATGCACTGCTTGGAAAATGCATTGTCTTTGATTCTCTCGCGAGGGACAAACAATTACAAACTTCCTAAATTAGTAAAATATAAAAGCCTGCATTGATCTGTAACATGGAATTAATCCAGCTTATGTCACTAGTAGTCTAGTACTAAATGGATCATACCATGCATATAACTTTATCTTGATTAATCTACAGTTGGACTTCCCCACACCTGCTCGAGTAGTTTCAAACAAAAATCAATATATATATATATAAAACATAAGATATTTCGATCAATTTACATGTCAACAAAAAAAAAAAAAAATGTTGGCAATGATCAAATCAATGGAAATATTAGAATATATGGGTTGAATTGCATCCCCTGTGCATGAGTAGAATGTGAAAAGAGTCGTGGCCACGATACAATATATAGGTCTGTTAGAGGGATATTAATATATATATATATATAGAGAGAGAGAGAGATGTGACATTTTTAGGTCACACAGTATGTCAACTTTGTAATTGAAAACTTTAGTGACCATTGAAACTGACCCAACAGTTAGCACTAATATTGGAGATCCAACCTGATCCATCATGTCCATGTGGTGGATTATGTCCTCATCATCCGATTACCTCAAATGTTAAACGTTGTTACCTCAGTTAGTGCATGCCCCAACTGCACCAATTAATTGTTTGTTCTAGACAAAGATCTTTTTTTTTTTTTTTGGCCATGGTTTTGTTGTCACCAATCATGTTGTGTTCTAGATTATGTTGGTTATAGTTGAAGATATTAATTTATTGGTATTTGTTGGGTTTCTCATTGATAAGTTTGCCTATTGAATGAAGGTGCAAAATTTAAAACTTAAAATTTTCAATTTAGTAACTATTAGGTTAATTGATTGTAAAATAAGAAAAGAAAAGGTTATTCGTTCTCTTTCATCAAAAGTGAATATGCATGAGAGGCATTGAAATTTTCTTATAATTTTTTGATATAAATGCTTTCAATAATTATAATTTGAAAATAGATAATAGTGTTTGTAGACTCTAAAATATTAACGTCTTGTTTGGATAATGAGTTATCATCTCATCTAATCTAATCATTATAACTTTCTCAAACATTTAAATAAAATATAATAAATAATTCAATTTTTTCAGACTTTAAAATAAAAATAATATTTTATTCAACTCTCATATCTCATCCCATCTCAAAATTTTCAACTCAATTTACTATTCAAACTTCCCCTAAAATGTTAGTGATAGGCAACATAACCTCTGAGGTAGAGTCTATTTATATGCTATGTTCACTTCTTTCTAAATTTTATTGGAAGAGAGTATTCTCCAATTAAATCTATAAATGATCATTTTTATGAAAAATAATGGAAGACGATGATTATAAAGACTCCTAAAATATTTTTTAGAAAAAGAACCAAAAACCTATAGTCAACTCTCTTTTCTCGTCTCTTAAGGGCAGAGGGTGGTTGATTTAACGACCAATAATTTCCACAATTCGATCCTCTTGTTTCATTCTCTCTAAACAATCAACATTACCCACGTGTTCTCATATGAACTTCATTTCATAGAATAACCACAATACAACAAAGCACGTTATCATTACCCAAGCAACTTCCTTGACTCTCTCTCTCTGTGTATAACGCTTAGGCCTTGGCTATCGTGGCGTGGAGCCCATACCTGGACCTCTGCTTTGCTGGCTTCAAGCTCTTCATTGTTGGTTTTTTATGGGGCTTGTCTGCTGAGAAAGAGAGAGGGTTCTTAGTTTGGCCAATCCTCTATCTATAGAGACTGGTTTTTCACAAAGTTCCCACTTTCACCTTTGTTCTTCTCCTTCAACTTTGTCGTCATCCTCACACCACTACAAAGCCGAAGAAAAAGAAAAAGCAAACACAACGAAGACCCTTTTTTGCTCTTCTTTGATTCAATGGATCCACAGATCTAATGCTTTGTCTCACGCACATCACATGAGCTTCTTCTTGCTCTTTCCAGATCCTCCTCTTCTTGAATTGTAGCCCGCAAATAGCTTTCACGAACGGGCCAACTTACTGGGTACTCTTATTAATTTTTGGTTCATTTTTAATATATAGATATCTTTGTTATGGTCTTATCGTTTAAATATGGAAGAAAATAAAGTTGAATTTTGGAATGGATGAACTTTTGGGGGGTTAGCATGACTGGAGAGGTTTAATTTTTCAATGTGAAGAGCTAGACCTTCTGGATATCCAAATGGCTGACCAAGCAACTGTCCGAGAAAAAGTGGCTTTGACCACTCTTTTTTCAAAGACCCTTTTGGTTCTCTGTTGATTTTTTCATCTTTTGCGGCTGTTTGTGGTCATTGGGTTTTCCGTTTAAGAGAAAACGGATGGTTTTCAGATTATAGGACCTAAATGCTTCTGTTTTTGGTGCAATCCTCCAACTGAATTTAACTGTAAAGGTGGCTTCTTTATGTCATATATTTGATATCGTTCAATTACAAATTCTATTCGCACTTTGCTGTTGATTTGTAAGGTTCTGATTATACAAGTTTTGTTTTGTTTGTGTGTTTTGATCGTTGATGTCTTTGTAGTGTATAATTATTGCGCTGTGAAGTTGAGGAGAACAGCAGTCAGATTCGGGATTTTTGTAGTCCGAGTTGTTTTTCATGTGGATGAGAATTCTGAGGGTTGTTTGGATGAGATGAGGGATGTTATCGGAGTTGATTAACTTTTTGGGGGCCTGTTTTCGGCCAAGGTCTGATCGATTCGTTCACAAGGGTTCAGATGCAGGGGGGCGCCAAGATGGGCTGTTGTGGTACAAAGACTGTGGACAGCACTTGAATGGTGAATTCTCTATGACTGTAGTCCAGGCCAACAATCTGCTTGAGGACCAGAGCCAGATTGAGTCCGGCAGTTTGAGCTTGCACGAGACTGGCCCCTATGGTACCTTTGTTGGTATCTACGATGGGCATGGCGGCCCCGAGACATCGCGCTTTATCAATGATCACCTATTTCAGCACCTGAAGAGTAAGTGACTCGACTCCAAGTTCGATAGAATATTTTGTCCCCAATGTTCTTTTAATTTTTTTGATGTGCGAGTTTGGCCCCTGAGAGGGAGGATGGAACAGAAAGATTCGAACCAACGACTCTACTTCATGAGCAATCTGTAGCGGATTCTTTTACCTCTTGGAAATATTATTGTCTAAAGTTTGACTACACCTTAATTGGCTGCTGAGAATTGAAGGGAAGAAAATATAACAAATTATAAGGCTTTTAGATGGCTGAATGGCAGAGGAGTAGTCTACTTCGATGTTGGTCAAGTTTAGAAGGCTTAGTGTGTAGAAAAAATGAAAGAATCACCTCAATTAGGTCACATAGTCATTTAGACGCAAAATTAGGGCCACAAATAATGGTTTCTTGTAAGATTTTCATTTATGAGATTGAAAATATTGGTTATACATATATATATATATATATATATATATATAATCTCTAATCAGCTGCCAACTGGAGCTCTAGAATCGTGATCTCCAAGTTTTTTTACTCAAAAGTGATTAATACTTGTTGATAACGTATATTTTTGGTGGGTTTTAAGACCAAGTCCTTGTTCTGAATTTTTTTTAATTTTTATTATATGAAGGGTTCACTGCAGAGCAACAATCCATGTCCGTGGATGTGATACGGAAAGCATTTCAAGCAACAGAAGAGGGTTTTATGTCTCTTGTTACCAAACAATGGCCATTGAAGCCACAAATTGCGGCCGTTGGGTCATGTGCTTTAGTTGGTGTTATTTGTAGTGGAACCCTTTACATTGCTAACCTTGGTGATTCCCGTGCTGTCCTGGGAAGAGTGGTGAAGGCAACAGGGGAGGTTTTGGCCATCCAATTGTCAGTAGAGCATAACGCGTGTATAGAGTCTGTGAGACAGGAGCTGCATTCTTTGCATCCAGATGACTCACAGATTGTAGTATTGAAGCATAATGTATGGCGTGTAAAGGGTATTATACAGGTGAGTTTCAGAAAATGTGAAAAAATGGTTTCACAAATGTCCCTATTCTGAATCCTTTTCATGTTTTAATTTGACCATGCACTTCAATATTTAAGCAGCTTTCTTCAGATGGCATCAACTCCAAATCATGCTAGTCTAGCAATATTAGTGATTGGAGAACTTAAACATGTTGTAGGAAATCGTTGTAGTTGTATGTACATATATCTTACCTACATTAATCATCAGTCTAGTGCTTCTGATAGTTTTTTACTGTACTAATTACGAAATTTGATTTCTGCCTATGAGGAGGATCAGTCGGGGCAGCCTGTCATGTGAATCATTTTTTTTTACAAGTTACTGTCATGTGAGTCGTTATGATGAATTTTTATTATTTTATTTTTTAAACTGATGTCACTTTACAGCAGTTCAGGCCATCAGGGATCTAACTCTTACTTGTTTGAAGCATTGAATAATATGACATGTTTTGGAGAGAGAGAGAGAGAGAGAGCACATGTACTCTTTATCTGTTACTATGAGTGCATATTTCAGTGACACATGGAACTTGAATATACCTTTCGAGTACCAAACAGGAGTCATAATGATGATGCTAGTTAAGAGTTTAATGCCTGTGAATATATGTTGGCTCCTCGACTTTATGCATCTTCTTTATTTAAATGCTTTCCGTAATTGCCAAAATCTTTCATCTTGCAGGTTTCTAGGTCTATTGGTGATGTGTATTTGAAAAAGGCCGAGTTCAACAGGGAGCCTTTATATTCCAAGTTTCGGCTTCGTGAACCTTTCAAAAGGCCAATACTGAATTCTGAACCTACAATTTCGGTGCACCAGTTGCAACCACATGATCAATTTATTATATTTGCGTCCGATGGGCTTTGGGAGCATCTTAGCAATCAGGAAGCAGTTGATATAGTTCAAAATCATCCACACAACGTAAGATGCATACATAGTACACTCACTGTTGGTTCTTTAACGATAAAGATAACTTTTTTTTGTTACTTTTAACCAGTCTTGCCATATGCAAGCCTGTGTAAACACACCACTTGCTGTGGTACCCATTACAATTTTAAAACAGTCAAAACACCAACAGTTTTTATGGTAGCTGATGTAGAAGGCTTCCACATCACCAATGTGTTGGGTGTGTTAATATGAAGGCCTGCAAATGGGATTTTTTTTTTTTCCAGAAAATATAGTAGAGGCAATATGCAGCAGCTCAGCCTAGATCCGGGTTGTTCTCGTGTCCTATGTCTAGAAGCTTGGCATCTGTGAATGCTTTTCCACCCCAATCAAAAGCAGTATTTCTAGAAGAGCTATTGACTGAATTATATCATCACGATCATGATCATTATTATGTTCTTCATAAGAGTTCATAGCTGTGCATGCAATGAAGAGTTTGACTATATATTTGACATCTATCAGGACATTAAATTCAGTTGGGGGTGCTTCAGTCAAATTCGTAATCTTCTTTCCCACGTTCTCTTCCTCTTCTTTTCTAGTTCCTACAATTGGGTCATACATTCTTTTGTTTTAGACGTATCTAATTTTGTGGGAAGTAACATTTGTAGAAAAGGTTTGTTCAAGCTGCTGATTTTGGCTGCCCTTTCTGGTGAGAAGAAAGTGCTGTCAATTGAGCATTGTTGTATATTCTGTGAGAACAAATAGAGTTTGACCTATTTGCCTTAATTTACTCATGAAAGACAAAACATGGCCTTATTTTGTCTTAAAATATACGTATGAGATCAACTCTACATTCAATGAGTATTTGGGTGAATGGTAGTGTTCAAATAGGTTTCCTCTTTCATTTGCAATGAAAGAAACTTACCTGCGTATTCCTTTGGATGACATGTAAAATGTGGTGTAAACATAACTGCCACTTGGCTTAGGTGTCGTTTGGATAGTGAGTTGAGATGAAAGTTGAATAAAATATTGTTAGAATATTATTTTTTAATATTATTATTGTTTTAGGATTGGAAAAGGTTAAATTTTTTATTATATTTTGTGTGAAAATTTGAGAAAATTGTAATAATAAGATGAGATGAGATGAAACACTGTCACTATCCAAATGAAGCCTTACTCTACCCCAAGTTGAGATAGCTTGAATCTACTGCTGGGCTTACTTGCAGGTTTTGATGTACATACATGCATGGTCCACTCAATAAAAGGGATAGTCCAATCAACCTCTTAGATTCCATAAAGCATTAATTTCATCAAATATATTTGTAGACTGCCAAAGGTAGAACTGTATCATGCCAGATAGAAAAACTAACTTGACCTTTATATTATTTTTGAAACATGCTTTCTTGAACGTGGTCAAATTTGATCCTTGTTACTTTCCCCGTAAGTGATAGATTTATGTTAGACAATAAACTATGTTGGTGTTGGAATTTACTTTTGTTAAACTATATGCAGGGAAGTGCAAGAAGACTGGTAAAAGCTGCTTTGCAAGAAGCTGCAAAGAAGAGAGAGATGAGGTATTCAGACTTGAAGAAGATTGACCGTGGTGTCCGCCGGCATTTCCACGATGACATCACAGTGATTGTTGTCTTTCTTGACTCAAATCTTGTGAGCAGGGCTAGCCAAATCAAGTGTCCAAATATATCTGTAAGAGGGGGTGGCATAAACCTTCCCCCTAACACACTGGCTCCTTGTACCATGCCAACTGAAGCTGGCAATATCTAGTTAAGCTGTATCTCCTGTTTGTCTGTTGTATCATTTCTTTGTGAATACCAGGTAGCTTCCAGAAGAGATCACATTAGCAGGTCTTTAATTCTTTAGTGTACACTGTCAACTTTAACTGGAAACTGATACTCGCATTTAGCTTCTGCGCCAAAAACGAAAATACTGGAGAAAAAGAACTTTTCTAGATGATACTTGTTATTTCCTCGGCACTGTTTATACCATCTATTAATTTTTTATTTTTTATTTTTAATTTTCCCTTCATGTGTGCTTGCTTGTTTGCTCTTTTCATTTACTCTAAACTGGCATTGAGAAAAGTTTCAGATGTAGAGTGATTTGCAGGCATGGTTATGCATTGATATACACAATGGATACTCGATATTTGGACCACTTCTCTTGGGGAAGCGAGTTCAGAACATTATAGTGGTCAGGTAAATTCAAAAATTCTCATTTTATGAAGATATGAAAAGAGCTCTACGTTTCTGGGTAGTGGCTCAGATTTATGATGCCTCGATGTTCAAAAAGAAGGAAGGGAGAGACTATATAATGAGATGATGCCAATCGATGCAGCAGAAATACTTACAGTCAGGAGCGTTTTCAGTCGATTTCATGTGGTTGAATGGTACAACAATGGTGGTGATCCATTAATCTTGGGTCACTTTGACCTGGGTCGGTGACTAGAATGCTGTGTTCGATGTGTCTTATTTTTTAACACTGTTCACACGACATCCCTTGGATTACCGATGGTTCAGAACGCCTACTTGCAACAAGGCCTGCTGTATAAGGGTGGATTTAGATCCCTTCCCCTTTTTGTTTGAATTATAAAGTTTAGGAGAGAAAGAGAGATAGACACGTAAAATAAATTCTACTAAATTTATAATTATCGATCTAATATGACAAGAATTATAAGATTTATTTCATAAGTCATCTCTCTCATTTTAAAAGCGAGTCCTGGTAAGAACTCTAGACTCCACAGTTTAGACATAAGCTCTGGACGATCTCAAACCGACAAGCGACTCTTGCACCAGTTACAATGTCATTTCAGGTCTAGTAAGACTTTGTTTGGAAATTCATCTCATCTCATTTCACAACTTCGCATAATTTTCTTCTAAAAAATAATTCAAACACAAATACTTTTTAATTTTTAATTTTTAACTTTTTCATCTAATTATTATTTAATTATTATAATTTTTCCAAAACTTCCAAACAAAATACAAAAGATAATACAATTTTTTCAAATTTCAAAACAAAAATAATACTAAAAATCATATTTTAAAAATATTTTAACTTTATAATATTTTTATTCAACTATTTCTCTCATTTTCTAAAACTCAATAAAACATCTTTAACTTAAACTATTTAATTACTATTCACATCAGTCTCATATCATCTCATTTTTCAAATTAATCCTAAATAAAAACAGTGTCATTTCGTGTGGCCGTGTGAGAAACAGGACAGTGAAACAATGCCCCTTAAGTACAGAACTAAACTAGTTTTAGCAATAGACGGCAAATGGACTTCCCTCTTATGGGCTTTGATAATTAAGTGAGAAAAAAAAATGGTACCATAGACACGTCTAACATAATAATATCCTTAAATTCTCAGTAGAAACATGGAGAAAGAATATGAAAAGCGAAGAGAAAGGTAATTAGGGGGAGGGAGAGGCTAGCATTTCTGTCCCACTTGTCCATATTAAGATCTCTATTGTTTTTGTCAGAATTCAAGCCCTGTTCTATTGGTGTAACGTCTCCAAACCACATGATCTATACTTTAAAAGGACTAGTCAATAATATAATTAAAATCTATTGGAATCTTATAAAGAGTAATAACTTCTCATTATCAAGCAACGTGAGATCTCATATACCACATACCATCATCTTTATCATATGGGATATGATTATCAAAGTTGGCGTGCATGCTTCATTTCATGGTACATGTTGCGGCACATAAGGGTATGTAGAAGCTCTCCATGGCTGGCTAACAAAGTTTGTAGTTACAGAAGTAGAAGGATAAATTAACAGGTAAAGCAGTAGCTTGCTTTTGCATTGAAAAGCTTTTGCAAAGGACGTGAAGGTGAGGAAGGAACGGCAACAAAAGAGGAAATTGGACAGAAGGATTCTAGCGTTCCAGAAGTTCAAGCAGAGAGCAGGTTTCTTGAATACAAGCTTGCGGAATTGAAGTCAGAGAGTCAGAAGTGGAACATGGGCATGAGTACTTGAGTGATAAGAAGGATCAGTTGCACACATGGAGAAAGGAAGTTGGATGTGGTGTGGAGAACGAGAAACTCCACAACTGCACTCAAGAAACACAAAGGATCATATTAAATAGATAACAAACTGTTTTTTTTTTTTCCAAGGCTTCTAAAAAAATGTACAATTTCTCCTTGTAACTTTAGAAGAAGATGCTGAGAAAGCTGAGTACCTATCATATACTAAAGGGATCCAAGGTTGAAGACAATGGCAGCAGATGACAAACAAATCGAAAGACGAGGGCTTTGAGGATCTAAAGTGTGTGCCCCCTATAAACGTGATGTACATATGTTTATACCTTTATATGGTGTGAAAGCAGCTCGCAGAGACACATTTATTTATATGTTCAGCAGATTTTTTTTCGCAGCATCGAATTGATATTTGCTAGTATCAATAGTTGTTGTGGTTGCCCACGATTTTTGTCGCAGAACCTGTAAATTTTCCCTTTTTTGGCAAAAGTAAAAAGAGAGTGCAGAGAGGGGAAATCCAAGTGGGCAATTATTGTAAGTAGTTGAACATTGATCTTGATCTTGCGGAACGGCAAAAATGTACCAAAAAGTCTCAAACTGAACTTTTATTTGGAAAATAGATATCGCCTCCTAATTACCCTCATAAATGCAGCATGCAAATAGACCTTAACCCAAACCAACCATGAGATGTAATGGGCATTATAATCTGCGAGCAACTTGTTGAATTGATTCACGTTTCACTACATTCTTTCAAGTTTTGTACAAAAAGCAATGATACACATCCTAAAAAAGCTCGGCTATGATCATTCAAATGAATAATTACAGATTGCACAAGCTACAATTACTATCTTCTCTTAGCCTACCTTAGGCACAGTGAGACCAAAAATTGAGAGAAGAGTATAAATTCGCTTACAACAGCAGCAGGTGAGTTTATGCCAAAAAATGGGACAATGTCAACCTGGAGCCAGCTCTCAACTGCAGATCCCACCGCAGCACCAGCCGCAAGGCCCCCTATGGTAATTACAGTAGCCTTCCCTGCAAACATGAATAGCGAAGCACTCAAACATTTTCACCTTGCAGATACAATTGAATCGTGCTTATATCCACAATACCAAAAAATTTTGCCCTGCCTTGCTTTGAAAATGGTAACTATCAGAAGCCACTGCGATTATCTTTATTGACGGGACAGGAGATAATTTTCGTTTGTTTTTTAGAACCAACAAACTCAACCAAATCACAATGACAGACCAGAACCAGGTAAGTCAACAATGGATAAATAATACTGCATTTTTTTTTTTATAAGAAATAATACTGCATTTAAGTTTTCATTAATGATGTCTTTCTACATTGATGTTCTTTCTGAAGAAAATCATTTTTACTCACTTTTACTTTTTCAACAACTGGATGACCTTAGAAAAAGTGACAGGTGTTTAATTTAATGGAAACAAAGTCTCAAGTAGATAATGCAAAAGTGCCACTGCTAAAAACATCAGAAAGCAGATAATGTTGTCACGCCGATGCTAACAACATCAGAATGACAGGTTCTACAACCACTGCTTGAAACTTTGTTGTTTTATTTAAAAATAAATAAAAAATTATACGAAGAAATGCAAGCTAAAGTCCAAGCTACCAAACTAATGCTCTATTAATAGAGGCATTGTTCTTGTGATACACCATAAGGGACATGAGCTATATGGGATGAGATATGGACATGTGAGAGGCTTCCATGATCTCTGTTTGTGGAGCAAAAGGGGAAAAAAAAGAATGCAGTCATGTCAAAGGTATGTGGCTAGTGGAGAGAGACACTGCCAGTCAATTGAGTTGTGTAGTGTGGGAGCGACATGGGTGAGTCTGAGTGTGTGATGTGGGTGCATGTATAGAGTTAGATTGCGAGAAGAGAGTGTGTGTTATGAATGTGGAAGTGGAGTGGATTAAAAACCATGTAGGTTGAGTCTATAAAAGCCAGGTTTATATGTGTAGTTTGCTTTATCTGTGGTCAGTAAACTATATCTTGTATTGGGTTTTCTCCCACCCAAAATGGAGCTAATTTGTATAAGTGAAATTGTTTGAATTTCTTTAACTTCTCTTCCCTGGTTTCCATCGCATTCTCTGCTACACTTCTTGAGTTTAAATTTGTAAGGCATCTCAAACTTCTCGAGGACCAACATACCTTTGTATTCAAATAAAACCATGCAAGTAGAACCATATAGACATAAGAAAGCTGCTTACCTAACTTCACATTTTTTTTGGTCATGAAATACAAAGAAGCTCCAAAACTACTGGCCAAGATTAGTCCAGGAACATCAGCCCCAGCATACGGGGCTGCAATGGATGTTGAAGCTCCATTGACAAAAGTTAAGGCCATTAAAGCCCCATATACACTTGCTTGTATGCCCAAATCACTGCTTGATGGTGTTTCAACTGAAATGGGTGGATTCTTCACCGCAGCCTGCCACCACTGAGGCATTGATCCCATCCCAGAAGCACTTAAAGGTTTAACATCGGCATAACGAACGCTACTATTCACAACTTTTCCCGCTCGCCGCTGAGTTAAGCTTTGCATGAGCAACATATCATATGCAGCCTCAACCTAAAACATATTAAAAACGGTAGTGACAGGGACAAGAAGACTACTACAACTCTGTGGATAGATAGTCAACTACTTCCAACAACAGATAAATAACAGAAATTAAACATTGACCTACAAGAATGCACCACCAGTTGGGTCAAATAAATCTTCCAAATCAGGCCTGAAACTGGACCTATCTATCATCAGAATTAAACAACATCAGATCAAAATCCTCCAGATATTCAGGATAATTCCACATTGGAGTACTTAGAATTCTAACCATCAAGTGTTACTTACATGGTTTAGATTTTGCCATTTTAGTATGCCTCAACTCTATAGGATCCTCAATTTTTCATTAATACATTGTGTCTTATTAAATTATATGCTGAGTTGGCAAAATCTTATCCATTTGATTATAATATCGATTATAATTTTGAGGACCTTAACGTTAAGATCTTAATCCAACAAAATCAACAAAGGCCCATCCAAATTATAAAATGAGTAACCATGTCTTCTTTGACAACCCTGAGTCCACTAGCCATACAAATTAAAGGCCACAACCAGATGACTTAGTTTCACACATATATGACTCTTAGTGCAATTGGTATGGTCCAAAATTTTAACAAGCGGCAAGTGATACGACCCATAATCAAGAACAAAAGTCTTAAAAACTTTAAATAAGTGATATATCTATAAGACACCCAATAAAGAAAATGGAAATTTGATATTTTTTTAAAGGGAAATAAAAATTTATTGAAATATGACAAAAAGCGTTGCCCAAGTACAGGAAGTATACACAAACAAGAAAACACCTAGCTGCAATCTAGGAACTGGAAAATGATACAAATCGCAATTTGATAATGTGGTGATAATACA
Organism: Juglans microcarpa x Juglans regia; assembly: GCF_004785595.1. Taxonomy (NCBI): domain Eukaryota; kingdom Viridiplantae; phylum Streptophyta; class Magnoliopsida; order Fagales; family Juglandaceae; genus Juglans; species Juglans microcarpa x Juglans regia. Next base: position 23,176,893 of record NC_054599.1, on the reverse strand, counting down.
AATAAAATTAATCACAACAAAATAAAATGATGACTAATGCTTAAGTTGTTAAATTCATGTACTTATCTAATATCGATTACCTTCTCAAAAAGTTTTAGAGCTCAAAAACTCTCCCAGAATTCAAAGTACGCAAATATATGTCAGAAAAAGAAAACGATGAAAAAAAAATTAGATTTTAAAAATGTCTATTTTTTTTATCTAATTGGAAAGAGGAACAAAAGCAATAAGGTGAGATCCAAGCTAAGGAGAAGGAACCTGCGCTATCGCCTCCTGGTCGTCCTTACAAGCGGCGAGGATTGAGTTCTTTGCGCGGAGTATGTCATCGAAGGAGGCACCCTCGGATACTCCGAGGACCTTGAGAGCGTTCTCCACGGACATCTCGAACTGCGCCGAGTCGTCGGCTCTGGAGCCGGCATGGACCAGAGTGCGCCGGGAGGGAATAACGGTCACAGTACTCACGCATCGGCCTGGCCACGGTTCGTTCTTTGTGAGACCTACGGCGTGCAATGGGCCGAACCTACTGGCTGGGGGCCGGTGGTAGGGTGAACCGGTTGTGAAGCGGTTGGGCCGGACGGAGAGAGTGGCAGCCATTTTCGGGACAAAATGAAAACGTGAGGCTGGATGCAGTGTAGCTAGAGAGGCGGTTAATCTAGATTCTACACTCTAGAGGCTGTGCTCTTTGTTCGAGAGACTTCGCGTGTGTTGCTGTGGTGTAGGTGCTTTTTAATCTCTGACCGTCGGATTATCGATCATGAGTATCGTTTGGGATTTTAAATTTTTACCGAAGCTTGTAGTAATCAGAGTGATTTTTTTTTTAAAGAAATCAATATATAATTTATGAACGTTTCAAATTTAAGAAAATATTTGCAAAATGATAAAAAATATATATATCTAAGGATTTATATTCAATCTCTGTGTTTAATGTTTTTAATAAGATATTCAATCTCTACATTTAATTTAAAAGAACTACTTTAATCACAAAAAGATTTTACAAAATTAAATTTACAAACTAACGTAATTTAATGTAATATATTAGATTGTAAAAATATTTTTTATGAATATAGCACACACTTGTACTTAGGAAAGCAATATCATTAAGGGATAGAAGACCCTATTTAGATGTTAAGTTGAGTTAAGATGAGTTGAATTCGTTATAAATAATAGTGAGTTAAGATAATGGAGTAAATTTCATAGGATCCACCTAAAATGAATTTATATGTATTTAGATATTAAGATGAATTTATATATATTAATGAGAAGTTAAAAAAAGTTACGGGTCCTACGTGTAAAAAAGTTTTGAATTGAGATAAATTTAATGATTTAAAATTAAATATTTAAATATTAGACTCAACTTAAAATTAAACACAACTGAATTGATATCAATTCCATGTAAATTTCAAACGGAACCTAACAAACCAACACCGTCTTGGAGAAATAGCTGCAGAAGAAGGAAGCCGTCGGGGGAGTCTCCGAAATATTGTTTTCAAATCATTACTATTTGAGTTATACATGTTCTATGATACATTTTGGGATCTCTTTGTACTAAAGTATTTTTCGGCTGTGTTTGTATATTAAACTGAATTGAATTGAGATGATAAAATATTGTTAGAATATTTTTTTAATATTATTATTATTTTAATATTTGAAAAAGTTGAATTGTTTATTATATTTTATGTTGGAATTTAAAAAAATTGTAATGATTTGTTGAAATGAACTTAAGAATCCAACGAAGCCTAAACTTTTTGTCACAAATTAAGGTTTATCATTTTGTTTCTGTCACGGCATAAGATGTCTGTAGTGTCATTACAACGAATCATTGCCACCAGGCTGAAGGATGGGGATGTAGTGGTCTTAACTCTCAGATTGCATCAAGGTCTTTGAATATGGCACTGTGAATGATAGAGGAAGATTTCCACAATCTAAGGAATTATTCATGACAGATTCTAAATTCACATGCAAGTTTGGTAAAAGGTTAGTATAGATGGCACACAAATGGCTTTTGACGTTGGTGGCATTATTTCCTATCCATTCAATTCGTTGATCTCCCTTTGTCACATCTATCCGTTATTTTTATGGATAGTGTGAATTGGACGTGTGGTATCATTTCTATATGAAAAATGATACTATGTTGCTTAATTTTGTAGGCTCAATTTGACCACTTATATATATATTTAATTTTTTTATTTAATGATTAAAAAAGTAATTACTAGTGTATTGTTATATTCTTTTAATTTTTTAAAAAGTATTTAAAAATAAATAAAAAAATATATTTTAAAAAAATACCGAGTAGACAAATTTGAGTAGCATAATAACACTATCCCTATATGGAAACTGGTTCACAACATGACAAGGTTCGTAGGTTGATTCGAATTGTCTCCTTACCTTTGCCGGTCTGAGTGAAATTACAAGAGCAAATGTTACACAAACAGAAGAAATCGAGGATTGAGGCAGCCATCAGGATGGTAGACTTGACTATGTTGAAGAAGGTTTAGGGGGAAGATGAACATCAAATCCAAGTGCTTCCCAGCCTCAACAGTTCTTCTGCCACTGGGCATGGATTCTTTTCGTACACCGGAGAACACAAGCCTTTTGTTTTGGAAGTTTAAAACACCAAATATGTGTTTGTTTCCATAGAAAATAATCAAGGACATGCAGAGATGAATCTGTTGTTAACAAGTTATTTAGCAAAAAAAACATGTCTATTTATTATTTTTAGAGCGTCAAACTCAAATATCTCGTTTGTATATGAGGTGAAATAATGTGATTTTAGATAAAAGTTGAATAAAATATTATAAAAATATTATTTTTTAATATTATTAAAAATAAAATAATTTATAATAATAAAATGAAATCATTTTTATATGACAAATACGTACAGAGTATTTCACACATCCAGGCACCAACAAAAGCCAGTCCAAGACAAGTTTTGAAAAACGACAAAAATTGGGAAGCTGCGGTAGACCCCAACCCTAACCCCTTCCTGTCCACGCCACATGCCATTAACTATTTATAACTAATAATTTCTAAAAAGTTAATTCGAGGAGCATTTAAAATTGATATTTTTATTTTTTAATCATGTTGGGAAGTAAACATAACTAAAATAACCTATATTTTCTAATAAATAGATGGATACTAATTACTATCCATTTCATTTGAAGATAGAGAAATTTTTCATCCTTCCGCATACAGTTAGGCACGTAGTCGAGGATTTAGAAGACTGCTAGGTGTCATCCAACAATGATTATTGGGCATGTTCTTTAGGTAAATTTTTTTTTTCTTATTCATAATTTTTTAATATTTTTTGAAAATATAAAAAATATCAATACATTAATAGTCACTTTTTTAAAAAATAAATACAAAACAAAAATATAAAAAAAATTAAATACATAAGCAATCAAAATGAAGAGATAAAATGAGATGATATAGTAACATTATTCTTTACTAAATTTTGTACCAGGGCTAGGTCTTGTTGTGGCTTATTGGTTTTTCCAATCGGTCTAAGTTCTAGATTATAAATTAAACTCTATTTGAAATAGGTTAATTTAGGGTTGATTTGGATTAAAAAATGAGATGAGATGATTTTATATGAAAGATAAAAGTTAAAAAAATATTGTTAAAATATTATTTTTTAATATTATTATTATTTTGAGATTTGAAAAAGTTAAATTGAAATTTTAAAAAATTAAATTATTTATTATATTTTATGTAAAAAATTATAATGATGAGATGAGATGAAACATTTTCTTAAAATATTTTTTTTAATATTATTATTGTTTTGAGATTTGAAAAAGTTAAATTGAAATTTGAAAAAATTAAATTATTTATTATATTTTATGTAAAAATTTAAAAAAATTATAATGATGAAATGAGATGAAACATTTTCTTAATCTAAACGGGATCTTAAATTATAAATCGGACTAGATTTGAGAAATTGAATCAGTAATGTTGTATCATACTCTCCCCTCATTTTTATTTCAATAACGATAAATTTGTTATATTTTATATGGTAAACTCAAAGTAAGATAATAACGTGATTTACAGGATTTTTTAATTACTAACTTATTTTATTGTGTACGCCTGAAATAAAATGGCTAAAAAATAGACAATCATTGTCTGCCACGTCCCTACAAAGGCAGCCAACGCAGAAAGCCCATCTATACCGTACACAGAACAAACAACTCTTCGTTTTTTTGTCTCACTGATATTATTACCATAAAATAATTAGACGATTCATAAATTATTATAAATTATATAATTCATATATTTTTCTAATCCGTTGGATCTCAGTTCTCTCTCTCTCTCGGATCGAAAAATAAAGGTATGCTACTGGTGTATCTTATATAATCTGTGAAATTCCCAGATCGTCATTTTCTCCGATACAATCTTAATTGTGCGGTCTCTGCGATCACAAACCTCTGGATATTTACAGCGTAGGAATTGGTGCGACCGATTTAATACCCATCCAGTGCGTGTTCATTTTCGTTTCCTTTCCATTTTACTGTGTTTTATCGGCTAGGAAATAGAGAATTGTAAATGATTTAGCTAGTCCAGATTGGTGTATCTTATATATAATATAGGAAATTCATCTAATCAGGGTGGCCAATTTTTTTTTTTTTTTGACCTTTTTGTTTGGGTGATTGAAGCTCTGAAATGGGTGTACCGCCAAACAATCATGACATGGAAGAGGGGACGCTGGAGATTGGCATGGGTGAGTTTTGCATTGATGTACTTGTTTTTTTTAACATGCTGTATTTGGGGATGTGTTTAATTTGGGTATGAGATTTGATTTCAATGCGAGTGTCAAGCACAGCGGATATCCTCTTTGAACACAAACTCCATACTACTCATAGTAAATTGAATAAATTGGAAGACTAGGAGAAAATGTAAGACTGATAGATAAGTTTTTATAAGTTTTTCCCCTTGTTTATTATTTTACATTGCAGAGTATAGAACTGTTTCTGGAGTTGCAGGACCTCTGGTTATCCTCGATAAAGTAAAGGTGGGGATTTTGCTCTCTTGCCTCTCATCGCTTAGTATTTTGCCAAGATTTATGAATCAGGATTTCCCTTTTACTCATGTTTTCGTGATCAATCTATCCTCTGATAACCATTCCAGGGACCTAAGTATCAAGAGATTGTCAATATTCGTCTGGGAGATGGAACCACCCGGCGAGGACAAGTCCTGGAAGTCGATGGAGAAAAAGCTGTTGTTCAGGTTATTTTTGTTCGGCTATCTATATTATTTGCTTCTCATGATTATGATTTCCCCATAATCGACATTCTAGCATGATTTATAAAATTCGAGGAATTCCTCATCTTGATTGTGGACTCATATGCTGCTTCTTAGTAGTATAGTTTATTCATGTCTCTAATTGCCCTACACTTAAAAGCATCATTTTCCCCTTAATCTCTTCTGGTATAATTAATTATAAAAAAAATCTCTTCTGGTATAATTGTTTATTCTATTTTATATATACTTTGTTATCTGGTTGGCTTTGGCCAGGTTTTTGAAGGAACATCTGGAATTGACAACAAATACACAACCGTGCAATTTACAGGAGAGGTATTAAACTTTGTTCATATTCTTCCCTTATACTATGAAGCATGTTTTATCATAATTAATTGGGTTGTCCAGCCTCTGCAAGGTACACTTATCTGGTAAAAGTTTTCAAATCTAGAGTCATCTATCTGGTGAAGTGGCTTCATTAGAGGAGATACTAAAACACTACAAAACCTTAGTTGGTCTATGTGCAATAAGCTAGAGATCTCATTTGGTATTAGAAACTTCTGATATCACTCTAGGTAAAAAGCAACAGGATCTCCATGATATAACCTAGTGATGTATTAGCACAGATTAGAGATGGTGGTTCTCAATTTTCCTTTGTAACCCTCTGATTCTGTGACTTTTAGTTCAGTATTGCCTTCCTCACTCTCTCTCTGGACATGTGTTGCAGGTTTTGAAAACTCCTGTGTCATTGGACATGCTTGGGCGCATATTTAATGGTTCTGGGAAACCCATTGATAATGGTCCCCCTATTTTGCCCGAGGCTTACTTGGACATATCCGGTGAGTTGTTGGAGTTAATGATAAGTATATGCTTTATATTTATATATTTGCATTCCTTCAATTTGTCATGTCTTTTTTAGGGAGTTCTATCAATCCTAGCGAGAGAACCTATCCTGAGGAGATGATACAGACAGGGATTTCTACAATTGATGTCATGAATTCGATTGCTAGAGGACAAAAAATTCCTCTTTTCTCTGCTGCCGGTCTTCCACATAATGAAATAGCTGCACAGATATGTCGACAGGCTGGTTTGGTCAAGCGATTGGAGAAGTCTGAAAATCTTCTTCAGGTAGAGGTCATTCTAATATTTTTTTGGCTAGCGACGATTGCATATTAAGCTAATTAGATGAGTGAAAGAAGGAGAACCACAAAAAGGGTTGCCCCATATCTTCTGATGAATCTGCTGTTTTACTGATTTTTATATTAGACATACTTAAATGCATGGACAGCATAATTATAATTTGTAGATGAATCCAAGATCTTTGTAGAATGTCCTTGAGGAAGCTTTAGTTCTCATAAAGTATCCCCTTGTTTCCCCCTTCAGAGTTTAAATCCACATGCACTAGCAACTTTCCGTTACATGAAATACATATGGTCCTGGAATTATCTACCTTACTTTGGAATATTAATCTTTCTCTATTGTTGTAGATGACCCTCAAATCTCTTTTCTGTTAGATAAATTGCGGGATTTGTAGTTAAAGCATCTGTGAAATCTCTTAAAGAGTTGGAGAGGTCCATAGATGATTTGATGTCAAACTGCTTCAATTGTTGCATTTGCCTCATTCTATTGCTTACTTGTGAATCAGTTGTTTCTTTTGCCTTTGAAATATATAAGCTAGTTGTTTCTTGGATGGCCACTTCGTTTACAATGTCTCTTATGTTCTTTATAATGTAATTTTTTTTTGCGGGTGGGAAGGGGGGGGATCCAAACTTCTAGGTGATTATCCTAACCTACTCAATGAATTTACAGGATGAGGTAGAGGACAATTTTGCCATTGTATTTGCAGCCATGGGTGTAAATATGGAGACTGCCCAGTTTTTCAAACGTGATTTTGAGGAAAATGGCTCAATGGAGAGAGTGACCCTCTTTCTAAACCTGGTACTTTTTAAATCTGCATTTGAATGATATCGTGACTACATGTTTTCTCTAATGTGAGAATTTTTCAGTTATCCCTATTTAAACATCATACCTAAAATGTGTTCACTGGTCTTCTCTTGGGCAGGCAAATGACCCTACAATTGAACGTATTATCACTCCTCGTATTGCTCTTACTACTGCTGAATATTTGGCTTATGAATGTGGGAAGCATGTTCTTGTCATCCTTACAGATATGAGTTCTTATGCGGATGCTCTTCGTGAGGTAATATAAAAGATTTGTTAATTTGCACTAGTGAGACTTATTCTTGTATTGTTTTTGCAAAAGAAAAAAAGCCCGAACCTGTTTTGTAAAATCCTTTAACATCTTTTTGCATGATAGCTCTGAGGTATTCAATATATATGCAAACTTTACATGGATTCCAGCTAGATTAGAAAGTCAAAGATTTTGTTTATCTGGAGTCTTTTTGTGTACTATGTGAGATCTTTAAGAACTTCTTACAAAAATTTGCATGACTCAAATTACCGATTGCTACTGTGCAGGTGTCTGCTGCCCGTGAAGAAGTGCCAGGAAGGCGTGGGTATCCTGGGTATATGTATACTGATTTGGCAACAATTTATGAGCGTGCTGGAAGAATTGAAGGGCGGAAAGGCTCCATAACACAAATTCCAATTTTAACTATGCCTAACGATGGTAATGCAATTTTGATCATCTTGCCAACTGTTCCTTCTTGCTTCAGTGATGGTCATTCTTGAACATTGATTGCTTTGTTTTGCCAGATATTACACATCCCACTCCAGATCTTACGGGATATATCACTGAGGGCAGATATACATTGACAGGCAGTTGCACAACAGACAGGTAGGGTTATAATAAAGCTTAAGGTTTTGAATTAGTGTTGTTGGGCGCTGTAGTTTGACGATGGGAAATAATTTTCAGGTAGATCTGGGTGTTTTTTTATGCATGATAATTTGGAGCTGTATGTCCATGGTGTCAACATGCATCCAACAAACTAAACCTTTTTTTTAATCTCATCAATAAGAAAGTTTGTTTTTACTATCCTAGCATGCTTTTGGTGAATTTGTTTAGTGCAACTGGGTTTGAAGGAACTGGTTTATCACTGAAAGCCATATGTAAAAAGTAGCTCCCGTTTAATTGATCTCAAATTTTAAAATTGCTATTGTTGCACTTAGAAGCTAGCTCTCTTACTCATTTCTGAGACCAGTATAGGTGTTAGGAATGATATTGATTGGCTATGCGGGCCTCTAAATGATTCTGAAACTAAACATTGATCTGTTTGAGTTGAGCAGATATATCCACCAATTAATGTTCTCCCATCCCTGTCTCGTCTGATGAAGGTAAGAAGAATCTTTAAATTGTTTGGACTTTCAATATATTAAAGGGATGGAATCTTAGAAATTTACTAATTTGGGTGAGTGTTCTAATGTATTATTGATTTTCTGCAGAGTGCTATTGGTGAGGGGATGACTCGCAAGGACCATGCTGATGTATCCAATCAGGTCTGCTTGGTTAATATATAAATTCAGTAATGTCTCACTTAAGCCATCTAACCTTCCTTTTACACGCATTGCTTGATTTATTTTTAGCTATATGCAAACTATGCAATTGGGAAGGATGTCCAAGCAATGAAAGCTGTGGTTGGAGAAGAAGCACTTTCTTCTGAGGACCTGGTCTGTTGCCTCTTTTCTTTGTCATGAAGATTTTCTTTTTTGTTTCATCAAGTACGTCAAATAGATCATGGAAAGGAATGAAAGAAACTAATGAGATTTATATTTATAAAAACAGCTGTATTTGGAGTTCTTGGACAAGTTCGAGAGGAAATTTGTCACCCAAGGAGCCTATGATACCCGTAATATCTTCCAGTCGCTAGATTTGGCATGGACTCTTCTTCGCATTTTCCCCCGCGAGCTTCTCCACCGTATACCTGCAAAGGTCCTTGACCTGTACTACAGCCGAGATGCATCTAATTGACGGAGGAAACAAGCAATATGTCTTGCCCCTGCTTAATCATCACCACATGAGCTCGGTGGTTTGTTTATTTATTTGCCTTTCCTTCCTGGGTTGCACATCTCTCTTATATCCAGCACAACAAATATAGGTTGTGGTCCGAGTCAAGTCCCGCATATTCCAAGCTCTTTGGCTAGTCAAAATGACAATCTATTCTTTTAGTGAGACACTTCAAATCTTGTAATCCCCATGTTTTTTCTTCTTTTTGTATTTGTTAGTTCGGATCCAATCCGTGTTATGGCTGTTGCACTTCTTTGATGAGATGTGAGTAACAATCGTGCTTTAGGGACAGTGAAGCCCTCTCAGATAGGCTGCTTGTTCTATTTCATGCTTAATTTTTTAAGTTATCTTCATGTATCTTCATGCTCTCAAGACTCCGTATAATATGTGATCGTGGTTATGCTTAAGGCATCAATGCTTTTGTCTAATTCATGGTTTTGCGTTTGTTTTCACTTATTTATGTGACTTTTCTAAATCTGCATGATGCTGAGATAAGGGTGCTTTATGTATATTTAATTTTGCACGTACAAATCTGTCCTATCATGTTTTAAATTGTATATATTTCTATAAAACGATATTATTTTTAAGAGGAATGTTATGTATCAGTTACTATTCACTCTCACATTTCATACCTATAACTTCTTTTTTTCATAAGATGTGAGTATTTTTTATAGAATGTGAGATAGTAAATAGTGATTGATAAGAATAATTTTTCTATTTAAACGGGATTGTCTAAAAGGATTGTACGCGTACTAGTTTCCTTAATTTTTATATTCAATTTTGTGCATCAGATCAAATATTTCACAATCTTGCATTGTTGGTCTTTTTGGGGAAGGGTGGTTGCTTAAGTTATCTAAAGAGCAGCACTACACTTACCGAAAATATGTCCTGAATAGGTGTTCTCAAAAATACATTTCACTTTTTTATTTTTCTTTTCTTTTTTTTTTTGATGTATTTTTTTCTGACTTGAGAAAATACTATATTCACTTATGTAATAATATTTATAATAATATAAAAGGTTTACAGAATTCATTATAATGGTATTCAAGAGGTTTATTTATACACAAGAACATGCTGAATATTGTTATCAAACTTTGTTAATGTACTCCAGAGGTTTCCGATTTAGTTAACTTCCTAATAACAACCTACAAAATTAATCAACACAAAGAATTTATCCCTTTTTTCCCCTGCACTCCTAAAATACAATACAAACTTTATCTAGGGCCTCAACATGCTTTCTAACGAAGCAGGGCTGAGATAATGATCATAATGTATATTAATTTATGGAGAAGTCTACGAAGAAGCCAAGAGAAATGGCTAATCATATAATAAAATTGAATCTTAGCCAGCTTTTGATGTTCTTGCTACAGGTGGCAGGACAACCGAGTCGAGGTTACCAGGATAAGGAGTCCACAATCCTAAACCTCCCCTACTTTCTTTCATTCTGCTACCTTTCCCATCAAGCTCAGTGATATTCTTCACCCATTCAATAGCTGAAGAATGCTCCCTTGTGTGTGGGTGCAGCACAAACAACGAGTTGTACTCGCAATTCGGAAACATAAAGAACTTGAACAAACCCCCTAACCTATATACAACATAGCCAAAGCTCAGTTGGTCTCTTGGTGTGAAGAGGTCGACCTCATTGAACCACAAGCAGCTAAACAAGTTACTCATTGCAGTGTGCTCCCGTATGATGATGGCTCCCTCCGGCACATCTGCATTTCACAACTCTATTAATATTATGAAATAACAAATGTATCATGCATCTTTCAACTAATAAGTAAATGCAGTTTTTTCACATGTTACCAATGCAGAGCGCCTTTTTTCTTCACTATATTATCCAATTTCATTTATTTTCTCCTCGTGTGAGGGGTGGAACTCCAACACAGAAGGCTCTACACTGAATGAACTGTACTGTGGAAATTGAATATCTTTCGACAATAAATGCTTGTTCACCAATTAAAGTGTCTATGACGCATGCACGAGAACTCTTGTATTAACAACTTTTGGACCATCTTTTTGGTTTCAATTCCACCCCCCTCCCGCGGCCTGAACATCAGTTAATGAACTAATTCCTTATTTCCATCTTACCACTAATAGTTTTTCCTCCTGGACTCCATGAACCCATTCCTTCATAGCGGTAGATTTTCATGTGAAGATCAATAAGAGGTCGGGCATATCGCTTTCTCCGCTTGTTTGCATCAGCTTCCTCGTATATACTATGGTGATGCTTGTGCTGAGCAATGGCAAATGAATATTTCCCCCGCCATAAGTATCTGAAAACCAATAATTCCCTTAAAAGAAGTTTCTCCATGATAGTAGAAAAAGAGTGCAAAATAACAAAAATGTCAATACGGCAGGGTTAATGGAATGGAAAAGCAGTTCCTTGACAAGTTTCAAGACGCATATATACATATACAAACGTTAAGGTACCTTTCCAGTATTAGCAATGGATCAACAATCAGTTCCATTTTGCCATCGATCCAAATGCTGTACTGAGCTTGAGGGAACAACCTGTGGAGTAAGATTTTTGGGATTTTCCCGTTCCTTCTGGGCTCATCATAAGGTGAATGCTTCAGTAAGAAAAGACGCCAGATGCCCACCCATTTCCCCCCATGATCATCCTCTCTGATAGTAACATTTTCCTTTATGAATTTGAGGGAAATCTCATCAACAACCATAAGAAAACAGAAGAGCTTCCTAGAACGTAGGCTTATATTTGAAGGCTGTTGAGGTATATCATATCCATCAAAAATGCCAGATGCAACCACAAACCTACACTTCTCAACATATTTGATGTCTGAAGGAGCCATTTCAGCACCACTTTCACGGATAAATCCACAGTGCACCTGAAGGACCAGTACATAATAACATTTACAATTGTACCCCATAATTATTGCCCTTTTAGGCAATAATATATTTTATTTGAATTGAGAAAAATCTAACGTTTCATTGTCAACAAAGGAATAAGCAATTGAACTAACTTCATCACGACATCATCATGATAGTTAGGAGGAAGAGTATTAGCAATACAATAGGAGCAAAAAGTAATACAATATTATAAGTCATAATAGTATCAAACATAATTCCGGCCTAGCTCGCATATTGCTAAACTCGTACTGCAACGAATATCAAACGCAAACTTTTGTGTGCCCGGTCCAATTCTAATTTGTTGGGAATCAACATAAGGTGTTAAGTACCTACAACGTACAACATTCAACACGATCCTCGCAGAAAACTAGTTTTCAATTACGACGTGTTCTCTTGATCAGTACCACAATATATATATATATATGATCTGCACGCCAAGAAATGGTTGAGATTCGACAAAACTGCAATGGCGCTGCTCATGAAAGTTTAGCTGACATTGGACTCCAAACAGTGAGTTCCTCTATTTTTAGGTATATGTATAGAATAATTAAAATAATTTTGAGGTAAGAAATTTATCCAACCAATATTGAATGTATTAAAAGATTTTGTTTTACCTTCATGGCTGGATTTAGCTTGAAGCTGTCCTCTCTCTGTGACCAGCTCTGATGTCCTCCAAATAGTGGAGATGTCTGCGATCCCTTTTTCAAAAGCTCATCCTCCATGACATATGACAAATCTTTGACAATCTTGTCAGGAGTTCTCCCCTTTGGAATAACAATTTTATCAGGGTCCTCAGAAAGTGGAATTGGACAGCCTGATTAATATGAGCACACCAATTTAAATTACGTAACTAAGCAAAGATCGACAAATCAAAGAAGAGATGTTGCCATGATCTTACGATGTTGGGGCTGCAGCGGTTCTGGTACATTAATGCCCATGCTGTTTAACACCATGAACACTTTACTATCTTTGTTACATATAGCTGCATGTCAAGCAAAATGCCATCATATTATCACTGACCATTTTTGGATCAGTACATGATATTGTCACAGACCATTAAAAATGATATCTGCAACAACACAATTTGAATCGTACATATCCTCGAAAGATTAAGAAGTTTTCATGAATGACAAGTACAATGCCCCACCCTCCAAACTCCCAAAAATATCAGCAAGTCTTGGTTTATCTTCTTTTCAAATAATTTTTGGAACTTTTGGCTTCCGTATAAATTTAGGGAGATGAAAAGGAACTGTTTCAAAACCTAATTATTGAAGTTGAGCTATTCATTCAGCCACACTTTACAACATGTCTCGTGAAAGGTCAACAATGGGCTCCCCCTCCCCCAACTGTCTACGATTTTGAAATGCAAAAATAAATAAATAAATTGATTCAAATTTACGATACCATCATCTTCTTCCATTTCTACAGGATCTGAATCGAGCTTTAGGAGCACAACAAGAACTTGGAACGAAAAAAGTAACCAATACATAATCCCAAGGAAAGATTCACATCTATAAATACCTGAAAAGAAAGAAACTGAAGAATGGCAAGACCATACATGAAACAACAACACAGTAAGAATTAGCAGCATCCACAAGATGCCTCCTACGAGAACCAATCGAATAAACCCCTTCTTCCACACAATCATCAGGGGGTACTCTTGGGGCGACCTCCCTGTAATAAAAATGAAAAAAAAAAAAAAAAAAACCCTCTTCAGAATCTGCACCACCACCGCCATAATAACCTACTTATATTTATTTTAGGAAAAAAAATACATGCCTACCTCTATGTAATGACAAAGTTCCAGTTCTACACCCAAAACCCACATAACAGAACAAGTTAACTTTGCATTTTCATAAAGAATCTACACATACTCGTTCGATTTTTGTGCTCCAACAAATATTTTATTCTCATAATGAGGAATGCGGAATTGTGACATTTAGCTTCCTCACCTTTGGGACGCAGGTTTTGAGGGGCCCGATCTCCTTTGCGGACTAACCGAAAGGATACTGACCGCTGAGCCTCTTCATCCATGATTTTACTCACCAAAACTGCTCATCACTACGCCCAAAAAATAATTATGAAAAATTATAAATAAAACATACTGACCAGCATTGCATTTGGTTCTTGCAAGCCATGATAATTCGAAATCTTACACGAAATTTCATATAACAATTAGCAATGTATTAGAACCACGCAGAAAAAAGGTGGAGACTTCAGGGCTGCAGATTTTAGGACTTGAAAACTGAAAGGAGGAATTTTGAGGGGGCAACGGTGGAAATAAGAAGAACGCAAAGTAGTGCCCAGATCTGGGAAACTCATTGAGACCGTGTAAAGAATTTGTTCAAGGCTTTTAAGCAACAAAATTCCGAACAAATGTATCGCTTTTTATTTGAAAATTAAATTATTTCATTTTTGTAATATAGTTAACCACATTAACCCCATTGTATATTTTTTTTAAGGAACAAATTATTCTTGCGATAATAAATTTATAAGTAAAATATAATAAATAATTTCTAATAATTTAATATCATATTATGAAATAATGAAATGATGATGACTAATAAGAATTAAAATAATGAGTAGTATTAATCTTTTTTTAAAATTCAATTATTTTAATTATTCTTGTTATTTTCTCCGAGAAGAATCTTAATTTAACTATCTAAATTTTGTCACGTTGAATCATATGTACCAATTATTTAAATAAAAGATCAATTAAAACGTATCAAATAAAAAATTATAATTAAAATAAAAAATAATATTTTTACTCACAATTGAGATCTCTTCAAATTTAATTAGCAACTTTTCATGATAGTTTAGCCCCTTAATTATAGTTTGCTTTAGCTAACAAATTTTTAGTACATATTGTGCAGACGAACTTGATATAGGACTTAGTTTTGAAAACTAATATGGAGGGTATGTGTTTGATTTAGTTTTATTTAAAGAAGTCTAATGTGTATTTATTTTTATGTACTAGTCTCTGACTATGTGTATAAATAATAATCCCTTTAAGCTTTTAATAATTATATTTTTATTATTATTATCTATCGTTGTTAAATGATTGAATATATAAATAAATTACGGAAAATAATTTTTATAGTTTTAAAACGTGTAAAATTAAGTTTTTTTTTTATAAAAATAAATAAATTTTAAATAGATATAAAAAAATTATTTTTTAATGTTAAAATTATTATTTTTTAAATTAGGATGTGCGAGAGTTTCTATATTTGCCAAGATAATGCAACATAATCAATCAAAAGTTTATTTAACTCTTATTCCTGGTTTGGATTCTCGTACGGTAAACTCATATTCAATCTAAACAACAATTAATTTCTTTTTAGAGACGTTTTTACATGGATTTACGAACGACAAAATAAGTGTTATGTTTTTTACTTTTTAGTTTGATTTTATTTTTGCAGATGAAATAGAAAATCCATCTCTAAACGAAAGAGAAAGGCTTCCTACGTGATTACAATGCCGATTTTGTTAAATGAAAATCTTATATAAAATCAAATATTAAAGTTAAATAAAAATATTAATATTTTTTATTATTAAGTCAATATTTTATAAAAATTTGATATAAATATTTTGAGTTAATAATATTTTTTATATTTATATTTTTATGTTAAAATTTTGAGTTAATAATATTTTTTATATAATTTGATTTTATAAAAATATTGTCATCTTATAATATTATTATGAATTATATTATAAAAAAATAGATATGTAATTTAAAAAATTATTATAAATACTATATAATCATTTGTGAGACTCACATTGATTTCATCTCAAACAATTTAAAATTATTTCATTTTACTTCTAATCTAAACACATAATTTTTAAAAACTATCTCAACTTATCTTAATTTACAAATCTCACTACTATTTACAAATTATCTTAACTCATCTCTTCTTATTTCTCAATCTAAATGAAATCTTAAAATTTATGAATAATAATGAAATTTGTGAACTTTATACATTAGACTCGCCAAAAATGCTTGAGATCCCGACAATGGGTCTAAAGCATTTCTCCCGATTCTGTTTTTAATTTTGTTTTTTATTAATGATAAAAAATATTTTTTAATGATATTAGAAATTTTTTATTTTTTTAAAACATATTTATGATATTAAAAAGATGCATGAAAAAAAAAAGAAAAAGGTGAAATGCCTTGTCGGGACATTTTCTCAGGACGCTTTTTCGGTGGCTTGGTGCCGCTCTATACTCGCACGTACACTAACAAAACCCCAGCGGAAGCGAAAACCCAGAAGCCAAAGTAATCTTTTTCTCGTAGTCGCAGACCAAAATATTTTAAACGCGAACAAAGCTTCGGCCTCTTCGGTGCTGTTCCGCCCATCCAAGCCACCAAGAAATCCTCGCAACCTGTCCTAAAGTAAAGCTCTTTCTCCAATTCCAAAACTTCTCCCATCCCAAGAGAGCTTAGATTAAGCTTGAAAAGAAAACTTTAATAATGGCGGAGAGTAGTGCCCCGTGGCAGCCCCGGGAGGAAGGGTTCAGAGAGATCTGCGGCCTTCTAGAGCAGCAGATTTCTCATTCCTCTTCCTCCGCCGACAAGTCCCAGATTTTGCAGCAGCTCCTGCACTACTCTCAGTACCCCGATTTCAACAACTACCTCGCTTTCATTCTCGCACGTGCCGAGGTAGACCGATTCTTCGTCAATTTGTCGGACATGTAATTTTGATATTAATTTCTGCCTGGATTGTGCATTTATCCATGAATTCTCGAGAAAATGGATTCTCTTTGTATTGGCGGATGCTGGGTTTGATCGGATTGTATAGGGATAGTGGGATTTGTAAGGCTTTTTGGATTTGATCGAACAACTTGGCTGCTGGGAGGTGGGGAATCATTGATGAAATAATGGCTTTTGTGGTTATTGAGTAATGAGTGCATAGGAATAGTTTGATTGTGGATTAATTGTTGATTTGATTGTAATCATGAAAAAAAACTTAAGAAAAATGAGAATGATTTGGTTGGACTTCTTCATGTTCAATTCAGCTCGAGTAGGCTTTATTAAAGTTGGCTTCTAAATGCTTCTGGACTATCCTTTTGTTTCAACAGTATTTCCTTGAAACTTTTGCGGTACTTGAACATCACGTTTTAGGTGCATAGATAATTTGAAACTTACTTGAACTTTGTTGTTGGTTTTCAGCGTAGAGGAGGTGGAGCATTGAACTTTGGGTTGATTATTCTTTGAGATGAGTGGAGCATACTTTATCTAAATTGTTTAGGGCTTGTTTGATGGAGCTTAAATGGCTTCTTTCTATTTTTACATAACATTATTTAGTGATCTACCATATTGGGTGGGGCCCCGAAAAAGATTTTGAGCGATCACCATAGCTGGCTGGATAGGATCAATGTTAATTGTTCACACAAGCACCTGTTTCATTTATTTAAGAATGAGTACACTCTGTGTATTGCCCCATTTCACAATGACACACGTTTTCATGAAACAACAAGACATTTGCTTAAAATGTCCACTTGAATCCTAAAAGCCCATCTCCTCTCTCCTAGGAAAGGGAAATAAAAATTTCAGATGGAATGATAGATTGATACTTTTTATGGATGTGTAGTTAATTTTTTTTTAGACTGTTTACACATGCTATTGTCATAATATACTTTGGTAGGGTTTTTGCCTCTGAAGGCATGTGCTGCATATCTATCATGAGGTTTTATTTATTATTCTGATATTTGAACTCCATCTTTCAATTTTCATTTTATGAGCTTGAAGAAATTTGTTTTTTTCTTGTTTGTTGTTTGGATATACCTTGAACGCATTTGGTTCTGGGTGTGCTGTTTGGTTTGAATAAATCAAAATTTTGATTTTTTGGAACTTTAAAACAGGGAAAGTCGGTGGAAATTCGACAAGCTGCTGGCTTACTTTTAAAAAATAACCTCAGAACTGCATATAAATCCATGGCTCCTGTAAACCAGCAATATATAAAATCAGAGTTGTTGCCTTGCTTGGGAGCAGCGGATAGGCACATTAGATCTACGGTTGGGACCATTATTAGCGTTGTCGTTCAACTAGAGGGAGTTTTAGGATGGCCCGAGTTGTTGCAAGCTCTAGTCAATTGCTTAGACAGTAATGACATAAATCTCATGGAAGGTGCTATGGATGCTTTGTCCAAGGTATATTCTGCATCCTTATTTTTATGGTTTATCATTGTCTTGGTATCTACAATGGCATTGAAATGAAGTACACGTGCTAGAATGCTTCTTTACTATTTATATAACTCGTCAACTCCTTATATTGGGCTACTGTGATATAATCTAGGTCATTATTATGCTTTGGCATGATTTTGGGTAAGTTGCATTGCATGTTTGAGAAATTTTTAGGAATGTATTAATTTGACATGTGCATGCAGGTTTAAAATAGTGCAAGGGTTATGGAAAAATGGTTTGGCAGTAAGATAAAAAATGTATTGAAGATAGAGAACGCTCGATGGGAGAACTTAGGGAGTTTTTATTTAATACTTTGAGTTTGTGGGCTAAGGCTCTTGTATTGAATGGAGATGATTTTTTCAATCTGTTTTAGTCGTTTTTTTACTTTGAGTTTGTAGGTATTTTCTCTTGTATACTTCCTGTGTACTTGGGCTATGCCTATTCTTGGTAATAAAATCTCTTACTAATTATAAAAAAAAAGTAAGATAAAAAATGTAACATGAATTCTTTATGGGGCTTTATATGTTTATAGAAAGCAACATGATTTAACTCTTTTGTTGTGTCTGTTTCCATTCATTATGTATTGGAAACCTTGATTATCTAGAGTCTGGTGAACGGAACCTGAAATTACAAAAGAAGTGTTTATGTTAATGTTTTGGTCGACATAAACATAATTGCTTTCATCTTCAGCAAAATTTTATTTCCTGCTTAATTGACTATGCGGGTAGAACATTCAATTCAAAATGGTATCTTCTTCTTTATTTTATTTTATTTATTTTTATCTTCCTATCTACCAGGTTTGATACGGTTTAAGATTAAATTATCTTAGTATTAATTGCTTAAAATAGAATTACACTATAGAAGTAATGCCTAATCATCCTGTTAGGATTGATCTAAGCCAACTCATTGTATGATTCAACATGCCAACTATTAAACAACTTTTTAGAATGGCACAATAGCCAACAGAAACGTCATGGAATCCCCCACCCTTGGTGGATGCCTCCAACAAGGAGGAGCATATACTGGGTTGTATGTGTGATTTTTTAGAGCATGGACTGGGACAGAAGAAAAATAACCAAGTTTACCCATATTAATGATCAGTACCAATAAATAGGATAAAATGGAAAAACTCCACTCACTCTAACCTCAGGCCTTGTATGAGGTCCTCAAAACCTAGAAAGAATGAAATATGGCTATTAAATTAATGTAGCTTAAGGTGATAAATGTAAAAATTACTAGCTTGATTTGTACTGGCATAAGAAATCACTCATATGTGCTTAATTCATCCGCATGTTGTCATTGTCATATTCTTCATTATTTGTCCCGGCACCCTTAAATGTTTGTGGGGTTTGGTAGCACAAGCTCTCTTTTTTAACTTTAATGACGTGTTTGTGAACACATGCACGCTTGAGAGACAGGACATATAACTTTTTGGTTGATTTAGGCCTCGTTTGTTTTCAGGAAACTTCTCAACTCATCTCATATAATCATTACAACATTTCCAAATTTCTATACAAAATAAAATAAATAATTCAACTTTTTCAAATTTCAAAACAAAAATAATATTAAAAAAATATATTTTAACAATATTTTATTTAACTTTCAACTTTTATCTCAACTCATTTCGTCTCATATGCGAAAACAAACGAGCCCTTAATCCTGGGATGCAAATTCTCATCTCTAGGCCTTGGTAACAAGGTGTTTATAGAGTTCCTTTTATTTTATTTGGTATCATTCTGTTGGAACAATTATAAGCACTTCAACGATTCTTTCACTTTAGCTCTTCATAGCAAGGATGTGTTATATATTTTTTTACTAAATTTAATACATTTGACAGATTTGTGAGGATATCCCTCAAGTTCTTGATTCAGATGTATCTGGCTTAGCTGAGCGCCCTATCAGTATACTTCTTCCTAAATTATATAAGGTAGACTTTTTTCCCATTTCTTTTGTACTTAATGTCATTTCAAATCTTCTATCTAACTATAACTGTCCTGCTCAAGTTTAGAATAGGACCTTTTTTTTTACTTATCAAAAAAAGAATAGGACCTTTTAACTTGTCATGCTGTTATTTGGTTTTTTGGTGGATTTTTTACCTATTTTTATTATATCAGTTTTTCCAGTCACCACATGCCTCATTAAGAAAGCTTTCCCTGGGTTCTGTTAATCAATACATTATGTTGATGCCCACTGTAAGTATAATCCAATAAATTTCTTTCAGTTCTCAATAAACCTTATCCAGTTAAACAATCATGGTCGTTACTGTTATAAGTTAATTTTCTGCAGGCTTTATATGTATCTATGGAGCAATATCTCCAGGGTCTGTTTGTTCTTGCTCATGATCCTGTCTCAGAAGTTCGAAAATTGGTAAGTACTTTATCTCGTCTAACTGTTTGTGAGTTTTATCTCGGGAAAAATTTCTCTATGGAGCAATATCTCGTCTTATTGTTGGACCAGATTTTTTCTCTCTGTACATTTTCTTTTGACGATGGAAAACAAACATTTGTTCTCTCCGTTGAGCTTGGGTGGTCTGCGATTGCGTTATACAACAGTGGTTAGGGGGTGTGGTGTGCTTAGGATGGGTTTCTCGAAGTGCATTGCAATAGAAACCAAACTGTTTGAGGTGGTAAGGAATGGACGCCATGTAACATTGACTGAGAAAGGATGGAAAGTTGTAAAAGAGATGAGTTTGGGGTTAGCGACAACTCGTTGGTTCTCTAAAGCTCCGGAGGAAAATCTGAAGGTTGGGAGGAAGGAGTTCTACACTGCTCACCAAGAAGGGAATAAAGGTTACATAGCCCAGCATTGTTCTAACTTCAGAGGCTTTAGTGGAGTACGGCGGGGGAGGTCGTTGGAGCTTTATCTTCATTCTAGGGGATAAGGATGGAATGGGATGGAGGAATCTGGCAGAGGTGTTTAAGGAAGCTGGAAGAGAAGGTGGCTCTCTGCGGTTGCCTCCATCAACGACGATGGTGCACACATCGATTCCTCGGTCGTACAGGGAGGTGCTTCAAAGTTAGAAGGAGACGCCTCGAGACGTGTAGTGCACAACGAGGGTAGGTAGGCCAAGGTCAGGGGGCACCACTCTTTTGGCAAGTGTTTAGAACCGTCAGGGGGGTGATAGGGAAGTGGTGGGTCTGCAAGAGGAAACATTGCTTCAGGCTTTGGTTGAAATGGAGAATCGACTGAGTGCTTTAACTGATGAAGTTAATTGGCTAAAACAGTGCATTAAGGGGAAGGAGACTTTGCAGTCGGGGGGTACGAACCTCTCTGGTTGCCCCACGTCTTTGGCTGTGGTTTCGAAGGCCGTTAACTCTCCTTTCGGCATTCTTGAACTGGAAAACTCATCGGAAAATGCAGGAGGGAGCAATATGAGAAATGAGGTGCTCCCTGTGGGGGGGTTAGAAGTTGAGGATCTGCAGTTGGCAATGTGAAGGGGGCTGTTTCGATTGGGGGTGGGTGCTGATCCCATAAGCATGCTCCATCCTAGCCCCAACACAGAAATGTTCATATCGGAGTGGGTGTTTAAGAAGGTTGAGGTGATACAAGATGTCATTGGGGTGTCCTGCATAGGATTTGAAGAACAATTTAGAGCCCTTATTGTGGCCATTGAAGATAGAAGATTGAAGTCTGCCACTAAGAGAGATAGGGAACTTAAAAGGCTTAGATGTTCCATTAATTATAAAGCAAAGGAGGAGAGTGGTGGAAGGGATAGATTGAAAGGGAAGGGGTCCACCTTTGCTCATGAAACCAAAGATCCTCTCTTGGAACTTGCAGGGGCTTAATGATAGCAATAAGCGCCTTCGCATTAAATCTTTATTGCGAACATGGAAGGTTGATGTGGTGTGTCTTCAGGAAACAAAGTTATGGGTCATTGATAGAAGAATTATTCGTAGTTTGTGGGGTATTCGTACGTGGGTTGGTTATATTTGGCTTCGTTAGGAGCGTCACGTGGTGTTCTCCTTATGTGGGATAAAGGGGTGGTGGAGGCGGAAGAAGAGTGTGTTGTTTCTTTCTCGGTCGCTAGCCATTTTAAAAATGTGGTAGATGGGTGTGAGTGGGCTTTTGTAGGCATTTATGGGCTTAACATGGATAGAGATAGGAGAAGGCTTTGGGAGGAATTGGCAGGTTTATATTGTTTATGGGAGGTGCCGTGGTTATGGGTGGGGACTTCAACATTGTCTGCTTTCCTAGCGAGCGATCTGAGAATTATCGAATCTCTCTAGCCAAGGAGGAGTTCTCGGAGTTCATTTTTGATCTAGATCTCATGGATCTTCCCATGGTCAGTGGCGAGTTCACATGGTCCAATAGTCGGGGTTGGTCGAGATTGGATAGATTTCTTGTCTCTCTGTCGTGGGAGGCCCACTTTCTAGAGTTGTGTCAGAAGAGGCTGCCCCGCGTATGCTCAGACCATATTCCTATCTTATTAGATTGCAGGGGCATCCATGGGGGACATCGGTATTTCATGTTCGAAAATATGTTGTTAGCAGATGATGGTTTTGTAGAGAAGGTGCGACATTGGTGGGCTTCTTATCAATTTGAAGGCACCCCCTGTTTCATTCTAGTAGACAAGCTTAAGGCTTTGAAGCAAGATATAAAAAAGTTTTTGGTAATGTTGTCAACCAAAAGACTACTCTTATGGAGGAATTGCAGGAGTTAAGAGGAGAGGGAGTTGATGGGAGACACCTTGGAGGAGGCATCATTGAAGAAGAGTTCGGTAGGGACAGATTTGGAGAGGGTTTCTATTAATGGAGGATACTTCATGGCGACAAAACTCCAGGACCCTTTGGTTGAAAGAAGGCGATAAATGCATGAAATTCTTTCATAAAGTGGCTAATTCTCATAGGCGCAACCTTTCTTTTGTATACTTCTTGTGTACTCGGGCCTGACCTTTTTTCATGTCTTAATATATTTCTTCTTACTTAGAAAAAAAAAAAAATCTCATAGTCGCAGCAATGCCATTGAGACACTTCATTCAGGTACTCAAGTGCTCACTTCCCCCTCTGAATTAGAAAATCATATTGTGCAATACTACGAGAACCTTCTCACGGAATCGGCCTGTTGGAGGCAGAAGTTTGATAACTTGTTGTTTGAGTCCATTGATTTGTAGAGTGCGAGTTGGCTGGAAAGACCCTTTGATGAAGATGAAATTCATAAGGTTATTATTAGCATGGCCAAGGACAAAGCACGGGGCCCGGATGGCTTTTCGATGGGGTTTTTTCAAGCCTGTCGGGATATTATAAAATGTGATGTTTTGCAGGTTTTTGGGGAGTTCCACTCATTTAGAAAGTTTGAAAAGTGCCTTAATGCGACATTCATTGCTCTTATTCCAAAGAAACCTAGGGCTATGACAGTTGAGGAATTTTGTCCCATAAGCCTTGTGAGTGAAGTATATAAGAACATTGCAAAGGTCCTGGCCAACCGCCTAAGTCTGGTTTTGGAACAAATTATTTCTAAGCCTCAAAATGTGTTTGTTCGAGGGAGACAAATCCTAGACTTGGTTCTTACAGCCAATGAGTGCTTGGATCATAGGTTGCGGGAGGTAGTCCCTGGTATTTTATGCAAGTTTGACATGGAAAATGCGTATGATCATGTGAATTGAGATTTTATTATATACCTGCTTGGGAGATGTGGCTTTGGTGATAGGTGGATTTCATGGATTCAACATTGTGTATCCACTACTCGTTTCTCGGTGCTAGTGAATGTCACCCCTTCTGGCTTTTTTAACAGTTCTCGGGAATTGAGGCAAGGGGATCCACTATCTCCTCTCCTCTTTGTTATAGTTATGGAGACACTTGGCCGGATGGTAAAGGCAGCAGTTGGAGGCAGTTTTCTCTCAGGATTTTCGGTGGGTAATGGTAATAATGACTCAATCATAATTTTACAACTCTTGTTTGCAGATGATACTCTACTTTTTTGTGAAGTGGATCATGGCCAGATTCAAACTCTACAAGCTCTCTTATTATGTTTTGAAGCCGTGTTGGAGCTTAAGGTGAATTTGAGTAAATCCAAGATGGTCGCTGTGGGTGTAGTGCCTAGCATCAACAGCTTGGCGAGTCGCTTGGACTGTAAAGTATCCTCGCTGCCTATGACATATTTGGGCCTCTCGTTGGGGACGACTTTTAAGGCTAGAGCCATTTGGGATGGGGTCGTGGAGAAAATAGAGAAAAGGCTGGAACGGATGTATTTATCGAAAGGGGGTCCGCTCATACTACTTAAGAGTACTCTAACGAATCTTACCACCTATTTTTTTTATCTTTGTTCCCTTTACCTGCAGGGGTGGCGAACAAGATTGAGAAACTATTCCGGGCCTTCTTATGGGGGGGAGTGGGGAAGGAAAAGAAATTTCATCTTGTTCATTGGAATAAAGTTTGCTCCCCAATTTCGAATGGGGGACTGAGAGTGTGCAACCTAAGGACCTTTAATAAAGCCTTATTGGGGAAATGGTTGTGGAGGTATCACTCGGAGGGGGAGTCGTTGTGGAAGGAAATGCGCGGGGGGGGGGGGGGGGGGGGGGGGGGGGGGGGGGGGGGGGGGGGGGGGGGGGGGGGGGGGACGACTTGTGGAAATTTATTAGAAAGGGGTGGTCGAGTTTTGTAAGCCATACCCGCTCTGTGGTTGGAGAGGGTGCCAGAATTAGGTTTGGGTAGGATGTTTGGTGTGGAGATTGTGCTCTTAACATAGTTTTTCCAGCTCTCTATAGTATTGCAGCAAACAGGGATGTTCCAGCTCTCTATAGTATTGTAGCAAACAGGGATGCTTCTATGGTGGATGCAGTGGAGGGTTAATGGCAGTAAGAAATGTATAGTCAGGGCGTATTACAAAATATTGATATCACAAGCTGATGCACATTTCCTTTGGAAGACTATTTGGAGGTCTCGTGTGCCTTCTAAAGTGGCTTTCTTTGTATGGACAGCTACTCTTGGGAAGATATTGACCACGGACAACTTGAGAAAGAGGGGCTGCGTTGTGATGGATTGGTTCTATTTGTGTAAAAAGTATGGAGAATCAGTGGACCACTTACTATTGCATTGTGAGGTGACAAGGGTGTTGTGGGATGAGATCTTTAGAAGAATCGACGTTGCATGGGCTATGCCTTTGAGGGTGGTGGATTTACTGGCTTGTTGGAAGGAGATTCAAGGTTGTCTTCAAGTGGCAGCAGTGTGGAAGATGATTCCGTTGTGCATCATGTGGTGTATTTGGTTGGAAAGAAATGAGCGGTGTTTTGAAGATAGGGAATGTACAATGGCAGAGATGCATAATTTTTTGTACACACTTTAATGCTTTGGTTTTCAGCCATTGTACTTAATGGAAACAATGTGCATAATTTCTTGTCTTTAATCTCTTGATCTTAGAATATATTTAGGTATTTTTTTGTATACTTTCTATGTACACGGGCTATGCCTATTTCATTCGTATCAATAAATTTACTCATAAAAAAAAAAAAAATCTAATGTAACTCTAAAATAGTTGTTGTCCAATGGAAGTGAAATTATTTACCCTTAATTAACTCTTCTGATGTTTAGAAACCTAGTTGTATATAACTATTTGTTAAAATCCAATTGTTTGTACCAGGTCCAATGCCGCACCTTTTTGTTTCATTATGTATCATACTTAAAGCGTAAAATATAATGCTAATGATGGATGAAACAAATTGTGGATTTATCATGTTTGTTTTATCTTTCATGCATCCAACGTCAGTTTGAATATAGTCGAGGCTTAATATTGTTTGTTTATTATTTTAGGTACTTCTCATGTATACATCCTGTGTACTTGGGCTATTCCTCCTTTTCCTTTGAATAAAATTTCTTGATTACCTATCAAAAAAATATTGTATGTTTATTATTGGTCACACTGATGGTCACTGTTATTCTTTAGTACTAAGATGAGTGGAAAGTGGTGCTCTTTCTTACATCAATAGTTTTTTTAGCTCCACTTTCCACCTTTGGGCTTTTTAGTGGTTTTGTCATTTAATCCTGTAAGCTTGTCTACAATCTCATCTATTTATTGTATTCCTATAGGTTTGTGCAGCATTTGTTCAGCTAATTGAAGTCCGTCCATCTTTCTTGGAGGTTAGCATTTTGTTCTCCACCATTGTAGTTTTAGACACGTATTATATTTGTAGTATATACTCTTTCCTACGTAGCAATTATTTATACATAGTGCTTGCATGTAGTTTCCTTGAGTGTATAGGGACTTTTTCTGTGTGCATCAAACTATCATGCTATCTTCTCTTGCTGTGGCTATTTTCTATTTTAATGCCACCACTTCTTTTTAGCTTTGCTGAACCAATTTTTCACATTTTAATGCAGCCACATTTGAGTAATGTAATTGAATACATGTTGCAAGTCAACAAGGATACTGATGATGAAGTGGCTCTTGAGGCCTGTGAATTCTGGTAGTCCCCCCCTCTTTGTGAACTCTTGATTTACAATGGTAGTCATTTATGTAGCTATTTGATCTCACGTAAATAAATGTTAGGAGCTTTCTTTCTTGTTTCCTGCTTCCCTCCCATCGTGGAACTTCATATTTTTGTGCTAAGGTGCTTTCAATTAGTGAATAGAAGGAAAATGAGGTTTCTGGTGTTCTCTTTTTGCATGCTGAATATTGTTGTCTTAGTGTTCAATATTTCAATTGATCAGTGTAAAATTAGGTGACCTCAGTTGGTTATGTTTTGAGTCTAAACGATTTTGATTATTTCGGCTATCGGCATCTGGTGGGGCTAATTTACGTGGTAGATAACTCTACCAATTTCTCTTTCCCATGCACTCGTCTACATCTTCACAGTTCGTTTATCCAGTACATTAATCCCTCCCCCTTTTCTCTACACCCATCCACCCATAATACCATATGCTTGTATGTATATGCATTAGAAGATATGGGATTGGATGTTTAGTTTTTTGCTTTGGATAGTAGATACAGAGATGGCTAACTTATTATTCAACTTTAAATTTTCTGGCTAACCCTGTTTGGGACTTGTGTTATGTGGTCGGTCTTGCTTTTTATGGATCAAGGTTTAGGAATTAAAACAGAGTTGGTGCTAATTGTTCTTTTAGTCCTTTGCTCTCCATTCCCTGTGCAAGATTGTCATAGTTATCTCTGTAGGACCAGGAGTTCATATACGACTTTGGCTTTCAGGGTATTGGGTTGGGGCTAATAGTTATCACTATTTTTTTTCCCAGTTCAGAAAGGCTAAAGATTATTTTAATTATGTTCTTGATAAATTTGATGCGTCTTGCTGTGTTCATATTTGGCTTTTTTTTTTCTTTTTTTTTTTCCTTTCAAAAAATGCTCTATGTATTGAATAACAACCTGTGGAAATGTTTTTCTTTATTATTGTGGCGTGGCAATTTTGTTCTTTTGCTTGCTTGTAAAAATAAAAAATAAACAGTTCATCTTTCATATGACACTTAAAAGTTGCTTAAAAAAATGTGTAACCGTTTAGTGGGATGATTATGGCATTTGGTTTCTGATGTTTGGAAATCTGAAACAGATTTTTGGTAAATTTCCTTTTTTCTTTCAAAACTTTTTGGTCCTTTGATAAGCTTCCTTTTCCATATGGATTATGATTGTCAGGTCTGCATACTGTGATGCTCAGTTACCACTAGGGAATTTAAGAGAGTTCTTGCCACGTCTAGTTCCGGTATAGTTAGCACTCTATTGAGATTTTTCTTGACAATAATTTTTCTCTGGAGTCATGTGCAATTCTTTAATGTATCTGTTTCCGTTGCAGGTGTTGTTGTCCAACATGGTTTATGCCGATGATGATGAATCAATTGTGGACGCCGAGGTTAACTTTTATGGGTCAATTGGTTTTGGGGTGTATCTGAATTGATTATTGCTCATAATTCACCTGGATTCAATTTATTTTTGCAGGAGGATGGGTCACTCCCAGATCGTGATCAGGTTGGAACCATGTTGTCTTTGTTGCGTTCTTGGGTTTTCTATGGTCTGCATATTTCTTCAGTTGTAACATTGTGCTCATCAAGTTTTATTTTTTTTGTTCTTTCCTCTGCTTCTATTTTTTGCCCTGCAGGACCTCAAGCCTCGTTTCCATTCCTCACGATTTCATGGATCAGATAATGCAGAAGATGATGTAAGTAAACCATCATCGTTCTTCCTTTGCTTATTGAACAAGTTTTGGCCAGTCAAGTTGACTCAGCAAAGATCATATGGTTTTTTGCTTTCATTAATGATTTTTGGAAGGTTAAATAATTGTTGTGGAGTTCTATTCAAATCACACTTCTCAAATCTACAGGACGATGACATTGTTAATGTATGGAATTTACGGAAGTGCAGCGCTGCTGCTCTTGATATACTCTCAAATGTGTTTGGGGATGAGCTTCTTCCAACACTAATGCCTATAGTTCAGGTGATTGATTTAGTTGGCATTCAAAGCAAATACCTGATTGTGGAAGGATATATTGCTTTCATTGCTTCTTTTCTTCTGTAATTTTCTTTCTTATTCCCATCTCCTTATTGGAGCTCTCTTCCTGTTCTTGGTCATCAATATGATCTGTCCCTAATCGAACCAATATGTTTTTCTGAACAATCAGAAATGGTCCTTGTCATTGCTCATGAAATTACACAGTTCAATAATGTTGAAAATGATATTTTGATATTTTAGGTTTTGATGGGTTATTTTGGTTATTAAGGCCACTGATAGACTTGTCCTGTAATTTAGTTTTAAACATTTGTTTACATTGTGTGTGTGTGTGTGGCCGTAGTATATGTAAACTTCAAAACATGTGCTGGTACTTTGGAAATCATTATCATACATGTTCACGCACAAGAATCCAAGCAATACTTGAATGGCCGTCAATTTGTTGAATTAAAACAGTAGTTTTTTTATTTTTTTATTTGCACTGGGTATCCAGGAGCCAAGTCCTAACTAATCTCGGGGTGCACAGGCTCTCATCAAGGAGTTTCCTGCAAGTGCACCTTGGATAATATAAGGGGAAATTCCCCTAGTTTGATGGCCCCTAGAAATTATTTGCACTGAAGGGTTTGAACCTTAAACCTAGAGTGAGCATACCACCAAGACCAAGGCTCTTACCACTTGAGCCAAAACCTAGGGGTTTAAAACAATAGCTGAAAACTGAACTTGAATCACCCTTTTTTTCAAAGGTAGCCGGTAACATCAGGTAGGACTCTTCTTCATAAATTTTAAGTGCAAGTTGGATCCAAATGTATCCTGTTGGAGGAATGTTTCTCTTGAAGTAGCAGCTCCTGCATCAAATACATGTTTTTCACTTTTCAAATTTCCTCAGGTGAACTTGTCCAACACAGATGATACAGCCTGGAAAGATAGGGAAGCTGCTGTTTTGGCTCTTGGCGCCATTGCTGAAGGTTGCATTCATGGTCTTTATCCTCATTTATCTGAGGTAATATTTCATTGTCTGATTTTAATTAGCCAAGTTTTGAAGCACATGGCTTATGACTTACAGAAAAATGGGGGTAAATCTGATGCATATATGCCTTATTTTTTCCAGTGAGATTTTGCTTGTTGCTAGGTTTGAATTATTTTATTTTTCTGTTTTGTGAATTTGATTGTCTCCTTGTCTTTTGACTTTTTATCCCCATTCTTTCTAGAGCTTATTTTTATACTATTCAGTTGTGTAATCATGGAATTGCTATACTTTTGACTCAGAATTTAGTTTTGGCTTACTTTACTATTTTGCATTTTTATATTGATATCATCATCATCACCATAGCAGTAGGTAGGGTTTTTGTATCTAGATAGTAAGAAATGAGAAATTTGTATTCTATACTGTTTCTTATTATACACTTGCTACTTACCAAAATGAAATGCATCGAGGCTTGCTGATTCAGCACATTTGAAAGCTTGATTTATCTCTTTTGCAGATGGTCACATTTCTAATCCTCTTTTAGATGATGAGTTTCCACTCATACGAAGTATTTCATGCTGGATACTTTTGATTCAGAATTTAGTTTTGGCTTACTTTTTTGCATTTTTATATTGATATCATCATCATCACCATATCAGTAGGTAGGTCTTGCAGTGTGTAGTTAAAAGTTTTTGTATCTAGATAGTAAAAAATGAGAAATTTGTATTCTATACTGTTTCTTATTCTACACTTGCTACTTACCAAAATGAAAAGCATCGAGGCTTGCCGATTCAGCACATTTGAAAGCTTGATTTATCTCTTTTGCAGATGGTCACATTTCTAATCCCTCTTTTAGATGTTGCCAATTCAGCACATTTGAAAGCTTGATTTATCTCTTTTGCAGATCGTCACATTTCTAATCCCTCTTTTAGATGATAAGTTTCCACTCATACGAAGTATTTCATGCTGGACACTTTCTCGTTTCAGCAAATTTATTGTTCAGGTATAATGACATATCCATTCCATTGTCCGGTTGTAGTTAAAGATCATTATTGCCTTGATGCATTTCACTTGTATATGCCTATCTTAGGCTGATAAAACGCATGATGAGATGAAGCTTTTGAGTGGGTTTTTTGAATCAAATATTTTAGAGTAAGCTGGATTAGACAGAACATCAGAATTTAATTGTTATGTACTAAGGTAGAAAGACAGGAATGATGCTGGTGCTCTGGAGAAACTCAGATCCACTATTAGTTAATTTCGTCCAATCTCATGGATGAACAAGGGGGTGTCCACTCTACTAGGACGTTGTGTGCTCAATAGATGTCCTATCTGAATGCAAAGCATTATTCAATAAACTGGCTAGAAGTCAGCCGTGATTATAGGGAGCAACATCATGCCTCTAAAATAGCTTAGCTGAACTGAAGTTTGTCAGAAGTGTTTTCTGAACATACAAGTGATACTTTTAAGTGCAGATACTCTGTGAAACATTATTCTCAATGAGTAAGAAATAGAACACGCCCAGAACATCATGAATCATGCACTAGGTGCTCAAGAGAACTTTACAGTGCTCTTCCATGAGTTCATCCAGATC
This sequence comes from Juglans microcarpa x Juglans regia, assembly GCF_004785595.1. Classification (NCBI taxonomy): domain Eukaryota; kingdom Viridiplantae; phylum Streptophyta; class Magnoliopsida; order Fagales; family Juglandaceae; genus Juglans; species Juglans microcarpa x Juglans regia. Next base: position 23,145,710 of record NC_054599.1, on the reverse strand, counting down.
CTAAATCACTTAAAAGCAAGTTAGATGTAGTTCTCTATTGAATCAGGGAATTTTCATCAAACTTACATGCCCATAGGATTTGGCATATAAGGTATCTGATAACACATTGAATACGCCTTTATACTTGAAATATATATACATATATATATATATGTATATGCATAATACATTTGTGATTCATTTCAGATCTGGTAGTATTATGACTTATTTACCTAGATTTTGTGGTTGATAACTAATCTTTCCTTCTATCTCAGGGTATTGGACATCAAAAAGGCTATGAGCAATTTGACAAGGTTCTTATGGGTCTTCTGCGAAGAATATTGGATCCTAACAAGAGGGTGCAAGAGGCTGCTTGTTCAGCTTTTGCTACGCTGGAAGAGGTTATTCTATAATGTTTCCCATTCTTTTTCTAGATGCAGGATGTGGTTTTAATATTTCATTTTTGGTAGTTTTATGAATTGGTAATGGAGGTTTATTAATTTGCAGGAGGCTGCTGAAGAGCTGGCACCACGCTTGGAAATTATTTTGCAGCATCTAATGTGTGCTTTTGGGAAATATCAGGTTGTTTTCTGGACATTGCTTTAACCAAGTTCCTTCGGTAGTACAATAATGATATGTAATTCTGGTTGATTACATAATGAATTTGTGCGTTTCTTTATGCTTTGTATCCTATTATGTATTACTTTGGCTTTGTGGAATTAAAATCTTGTATGATTATACCTAGAGACGGAACCTCAGAATTGTATATGATGCTATTGGAACCTTAGCAGATGCTGTTGGAGAGGAGCTAAATCAGGTATCATCATTATGCTCAAGATAATCTCACCATCCCATTTTCCACCTGCACTTCTTTTGAAGTGATGTTTACATCATTAAAATATATATTTTTAGCCAAAAAAAAAAAAAATTTGATGTTTACATTGTTGTACTGGAAGTTTGTTGCCCTCTTCATTTGTGGAGAAGACAATTAGATGCCAAATCACTGTCTGAATTTGCAGCCCAAGTATCTTGACATTCTGATGCCTCCATTGATTGCAAAGTGGCAACAACTTTCTAATTCAGACAAGGACATCTTTCCGCTTCTGGAGTGTTTTACATCTGTAGCACAGGTATTTTCACTCATTTCTTTTGATCTCAATTGTTGTAGTATTTAAAAAAGATTGTGACTGTGCTATTTGTTCCGATAATAATCAGGCTTTGCCTATTGTTATGAATAAAACTTCTTGATTACCGATAAACAAAATTGTTACGATAATAATCTACTCTAAGCTGTCATTACAGTAACAAATAGCTAAGGGGCATAAGGGGTCTCTTGTTGGAATGCTCGAGTGCCACTGAAGAACTCCACAAGAAAAATTCCATTCACCAGTACTGAAAAACATACTGAAGAGATAATATGGGCAAACAACCACACTATTTGTCCCCAAAGCCATACATTCTCAACAAGGAAAAGTTTGAAAAGTTTTTCTTTTGGTAGAAAGTTTGGGAGTTATCACACGAAGGTCTTCGACTTGAGTTTCAAGTACCAGATCTCTCTTAAATCATCTGTGGTCCTTTAAAAGTAAATCCGCTTGAGCCAACTATGAGTCTATGAGTACGCCGCATATATGGTTAATGTGCCAACCACATGCATTCATACTTTTATAGCCGATATTCTGATCACACAAATAACAACTTGGAGTTGCTGTATTGCGGAAGAATAACAAGTTTTTCTTCTTGCAGGCATTGGGTAATGGATTCTCTCAATTTGCCGAGCCTGTATTTCAGAGGTGCATAAGCATCATCCAGACACAAGAATTGGCAAAGGTCTTAGTATTTTGATATCGACTGTTGATGACTTTGCCGTTTTAATTCATTTGTTTATTTTTTAGCTAATGAATTGGTAATATTTCTTTAAGGTTCTACTTATCACACACACACACACACACACACACATTACCTTGTGGTCTGAAGTTCTCTCTTTATTTTAATGTTAATGTTAATGTTCATTGTTACTTTGGGTTTTTTTAGATATATATATATATATATATATATTTGGATAAGGTTGTTTTAGATGTTAACAGAAAGGCTCATAGACATCAAGTTGGCAATAAGTTTTTTTGATAAGTAATAATATCTCTGTTAAAGAAAAAGAATCAACAGTTAGTGATTCTTACTTTCAAGTCATAGCTTCATCTTGGAAATTCCAATAGTCTGGTTGGGGAAACTTAAGTTGTTTATCGTATAAAAAACAATTGTATCTTGGAAACTCATTGGAAGAGAGACACTCTTTGGCATCGATGCCAACATAGTGCATTAAGTTTATCAACTTCACAATTAAGAGAAGTCACAATATGAAATGCTGCTTGAATCTAGTACGAATTTCAGTGGTATCTTTTGTTTTTTTGATTGGCACTGGGTGTCCGGGAACAACATCCCGACTAATCCTGGGGGTGCGTAGGCCCTCGGCAAGGAGTTTCCTGCAATTGCACCTCAGGTAATTCAAGGAGAAAATCTCCTAGTCCAATAACTTCTAGAGATTGTTTGCACGCAGTGGGATTCAAACCTTAAGACCTGAAGGGAGCATACCTCTAAGTCCAAGGCCTTTACCACTTGAGCCAACCCCTAGGGGTTAAAAAAAATAAAATGTTGTGTCTTCATCACTCAGTGGTATCTTTCATCATTCAGAATCCTGCATATGTTTTGTGCGCTGGTAACATTGGCATAATTTCTGAAAGCCCAACTATTCTGAATTCTTGTGGCATTAGTGTCACTTAAAACTGCATGGCATTACATAAACCTCATAGTGTCCATTCTTCTTTTAAGATATTTGATCCCTGTAAAATATGTTCCAGCTTCTAATTTTTGCAAGATGCTTATTTGAAATTCTACTGCAGGTCGATTCTGTTTCAGCAGGGGTTCAATATGATAAAGAGTTTGTTGTATGCTGTCTTGATCTGCTCTCCGGACTTGCAGAGGGTCTTGGCAGTGGGATAGAGAGTCTGGTACTCTTTTTTCTCTGAATTTTCTGCATCAAGAAAAGATATGAAATAAAGTGTATTGCTTTCTTATCTGCTTGCCTTAGTGGCTTCCCTTATGAGATTTTTTTCTCTCTATAGAAAAAAGTTGTTTTATTCATTAAGAGAGCAACTTCACTCAAAGAAAAAAGAAAGCAACTCCACTCTGAAAACAAGACATAACTAAACATATCTGGCTGTTATCTTATATAATACTGCTAGACAATGGATTGGGATTTACATAAAAATGATTTTATCTTGGAATGAGTAATTATTGGATAGATAGTCATATAGGCGAATGTTTTACACTACAAGGGCCTACTTTCTTCCTTTGTTGTTTACTTATGCCAACTTATGTTTGGGGATGAAAAACATGATTGCTCGTTTGGGAAGTGAGGTGAGATGAGAATTCTGTGAATAGTGGTGAAATGGTTTTGAGTTAAGATGTTTTATTGGGTTTTGAAAAGTGAGAAAAAGTTGAATGAAAATATTATAGAAGTTAAAATATTGTTAGAATATAATTTTTTAATATTATTTTTGTTTTGAAATTTGAAGAAGTAGTATTGTTTTTTGTGTTTTGTTTGGAAGTTTGGGAAAATTGTAATGATTAGGTAATGATTAGATGAAAAAGTTGAAGATTTGAAATTGCAAGTGTTTGTATTTGAGTGATGTTTGGGAGAAATTATGAGAAGTTTTGAGATGAGATGCGATCATCTCACTTCCCAAACAAGCTGTCTTGATAATTTTTCCAAAATTTTCTTTTCGTAGTAGATTGCAAAACGCAAGCTGTCTGTAACAGAGCTGGGATTACATAATTTCTGAATGGAATGTGGATATTCTACATATTAAGAAGATTTAAACATGTGATGGCTTGTACATTGACTTGCTTATACTATTCCTTTCTTCAGGTTTCACATAGTAATTTGAGAGACTTGCTTCTGCAATGTTGCATTGATTATGCTTCTGATGTCCGACAGAGTGCCTTTGCCCTTCTTGGGGACCTGGCGAAAGTAAGTTGAAAATCTTATTCATCAGATGACCTTATTTTACCCCAGCCCTTAGGAGATGTCCTTGTCCGCTTGAGCTGCTTGTTGGATCTGAGGACTTGAACATAAGGCCTTCCCGTGCTCAAAAAGAAAAAAAAAAAAAGGACCTCGGAAAAGCAGTGAGGTACCACAGGGCAACAAGGCTATGGGACATGGACCATAGTGTTGTTTTTTTCTTTCAATAAAAAAATATAAAGACTTTCTATGTTCATAAAGAAAAAAAAAGGACTTCTCGAAAAAAGCAGCAGCGGGGTACTGCAGGCAACAAGGCTACTGGTTCTAGAGGACCTTTAAATTTTGTTGTGCTAAGGTAATTATCTGTCTGAATCTTTGATGCATATTAGTGTCCATTGATTTTGATTAGGTATGCCCTGTTCATTTACAACCCCGTCTGTCCGAATTTCTTGATGTTGCAGTGAAGCAACTGGTAAGTAAAACATATTTCATGGTGTTTACTTTTATGCAGTACCTTGGTAGACCTTTTTATCTATGTAACATTTGTGCTGTACAGAGCACTCCTAATCTAAAGGATACTCTTTCCGTTGCAAATAATGCATGTTGGGCCATCGGGGAATTAGCGGTTAAGGTATGCTAAGCTCTTTATACTCCATTAAATTACTCTTAGCTTTTGCTGATTTCAAGTTTAGGTAACTTTGGGTTTTTCCCCCTAATATCATTTTAACCGTCGGATTAAGTGCTGGGGACCTGAAATAAATGTCTAGGTGATTAATCCACATTGTCCAGAGTTTTTCATTATTGATCTACAACCTTTTCTCAGGCTCTTTGGGTGGTTCCCTTTGTCATTTAGAATTCCTGGGTTTCACTAATCATTACTTCAGTGGCCTACTTCATCTGATAGACAAAGGACTTATTAAGGTTTGCAAAATATGTCAAATGATGGGCTTGCACTCAAGCAATATGATCATGGAGATACCACATTATGGAAGACTCGCATGTGATCTTGGATTCATACGTCTTTGTTTTGCCACAGACAAATTTGAGTGTATGACCATTATATAATCTCCCTCCAGCCCATATGTTTAGTTCTGAAAACAGTAGTCATAACTATATGGATGCTTCTTGGCTTTGTGTTTCTTTATCAATCGTGAACAAAGTCATGGACTTCGTTCACCATGCCATAAAGCACTTAACTAATTGTGATTTTGAATTTCAGGTCCGTCAAGAAATCGCTCCAGTTGTTTTGACAGTTATTTCATGCTTAGTCCCAATACTTCAACATGCAGAGGTAATTATCTGTTTCATTTTTGTCTGTTTATGTGTGCACGTATTGTAGAACATTTGTCATCCTCAGTTGCATTTTCTTGATCCTGAGTAGGAACTCAACAAGTCACTCATAGAAAATAGTGCTATAACACTTGGGAGGGTTGCCTGGGTTTGTCCAGAGCTTGTGGCACCACATATGGAACATTTCATGGAACCATGGTGCAGTGCTTTGTCTATGTAAGTAGTTCTTTGCCTGCACTGATGAATGAAACTTATTTGCGTCAATACCTTTTGTGTGTCAACAAGTGTTTTGTCAAGAAGTTCCTGATGAAGGTAATCAAACTCTAGCAACAAGACTTTAGAATTCAAAGCTTCCTTAGTTGTTTGACTTGCGTTTCTTTTTGTCACAACTAAATGAGAGCTTTCAGAACTTATATTCATGGCAATAAAGTGATCAAGAGGGAAAACTGGGCGTTCTCCAAAGGCTTCAATTGTGAAGTGGTTATACTTGGGTTAAATGATTTCGTACAATTCAGCATTTAGTATATCCACTCCAAACTTTTTAGTCTCATCTGTTTATGCCATTGTTGACATGGTCCTTGCTTGAGCAATGTTTATTTTTTTTAAGATGAGCTCAGAATAATAATCCTTGCTTACAGGCCTTCGTTTTCTCATAAATAAATTTATTCATGCAGGATACGTGATGATGTTGAAAAGGAGGAAGCTTTCAGGGGTCTATGTGCAATGGTATACATCTGCTTGCTCAAAAAATTATATTTTTAAATATCAGTCATTAAAAAGGTTCCACGGGCTGTTGTAAATGATGTCAGGTTAAAGTAAATCCATCAGGGGCGTTAGGTTCACTAGTTTTCATGTGCAAAGCAATTGCAAGTTGGCATGTAAGAATGGCTCGCCTTCCTTTAGAGATCAATCTTATTGTTCTGATTCCTAATAAAAACTCAACGGTGTTACTTTTCCTATGTCAATAGGAAATAAGGAGTGAAGATCTCCATAATGATGTTAGCCAGGTGTTGCATGGTTATAAACAGGTTAGCTTTGATTTTTTTTTCTGTGGCTCCTTTATAGAATTATGCAATTACCTTTATGTTTCCAGCTTCAATTTACGTCATGGTGCTAATAATTCTTCAATAGGCTTGGTTGAATTATTTGCAATACCTAATTGTTTCATCTATTTGTAAGACATGTTATTGTTAAGACTATACCATATTGATTTTCTTACATCAACACATGATTTGGCAGATGCTTATAAATGGAGTGTGGGACCAATGTATGTCTGCTTTGGAGCCCCCTGTGAAGGACAAGCTGTCAAAGTATCTAGTGTAATAAGTTTCTTACGGCAGATGTATTTTCTCTGCTGGCTCTCTTCTGCAGTGTGCTTATTCAGAGTTTTGTGTCTGCATCATTACTGCCGGTCATCTATCAACTGTCCGATATTTTATTGCGGTCATGATTAACCAAAGCAAAGTCCGGCCCTATCTTCTCGGTGAAGCATCGTATTGACCCAATTCATTAAAGCTTGGAGTTAGCGAACTTGCTCTTCAGAACCTTAAAAAGGAATGGTCATATCTAGACAGCATTTGTTTTGAGAAAAATGAAGCCACTTAGGGTTGGGACATGGATATGGTGTTGTACAGGGGTGCAGCTTTCTAAGTTTTGAGATAGAGTGTTCATTTTTTCCTATATCTATAAAAAGACTAAATATTTATCAATCGGTCTCTGGAGTCATCACTGTTATTACCTTTTCTGGGCTTAAGAATTCTCTATAGTTGATGAACTTTCAGTGGATAGGATGTGTTTCCACAGATTTTGTACTAGGTGTTTCATTTTTTACTAGGGGCTTGACATGTGATCTTGTTGGACTGTAATCTTTATATCGAGATGGGAGTCATTATTCTTGCTGTGCATTCAGCAGCAGTTTGGATTCGAGTTGTGGCCTTGTGGGAGGATTAATTACTCCATAACGATGGTTTTTATAAATTATTGGATTGCATTTTTACTCAACATAACTATGCAATGTTGTTTTCTCCAGTTTGTGAATTTTTTAAGGTACCTTTTCCCGTTGTGATCCGATGCTTTGTGACATCTGTGCTCTCCAGTTCCACGCACATACGCCCGCCCGCGCGCGCACATACATATATAGTTGTATATATATCTTACACCTGTGGGTTGACGAATAGATGCGTATCATCGATAACTTCAGCCCAGATGCCCAACGATAGCACATACATAGTTTAAAGCCTACACAAATCTTAAATTCTAGGAAGAAAGGAAAATTTCAAGCTCACACTTCCAATGGGCTGCTAACTCTTCCACTAATCTCAACGAAAAGCAAATATTCTCACTTCCCAGCCTTCTTCCTACAGGAAAAGTAGTACTGTTCATAGTTTAAAAGTTTTTACTTTTATGCAGCTAGAGTTTGCTTCTTGATTACGCGCAAGAAGGCCGCCACGGTTTTCTGATTGTTGTCTGTTTATCTGTGGACAAACGTTGTTGGGTATAAAAATGAGTCTAGAGAAACTGAATCCATGAGAGAGTCAAAAGTAGTATGCCATGGGACTAGGTGAATTGACTAGATGCCGGCAAAGGCAAAGATACAAAAGAAGAGAAGTAAAGCCAAAAGGGCAAGAGACGCGATCAAGAAGGGAACTTTTTTCCAGAAACCATGCAATGTTCATCTTCTCCGACCTCACATCCACATTTTTAATCACTGTAATAGAGAGTACGAGAAACTTTGGGAGCTATAGACGTAATTATTGTCGAATCACGTAAATCTTGATATGTTTTTATTTACTATGTAAACTATAGATAAGTATCCAAGCACCGCACCACATTTCGAATATCTTTATGGATTATTCAATTGTACTGTTAACATCCGGCCTCGATGGAAAAATGAATTAGAACAAAATCTTTGATGAAACGACATTGACATAGATCAAGAAAATAAACATTTAGTTAATGATCCCATGTATCTGCAAAATCAATGACGGATTTGCCATGGATACGGCTCTTAAATAGTAGTTCTTCTATATACAGTCAGTAGATACAACCGGCATGCAGTCGTCCATGCCACGTTAGATTTAAAATGAATTCTTCCTCTCTCATCAGCTCTCTCTCTCATCAGCTAGGTCTTTCTCTCTCATCAGCTCGGTCTCTCTCTCATCAAGTGTCTCCACGTCAGTTACGTTTGCACGCCGTTTGCACCACGCGCTTGCAACAAGCGATTTTCCTTAAATAGATTATTCAGACAAGAACAACTTCACTAAACGATTTACTCAACGCGTTAGTCGGTGCTTCAGAGTGGGTGTAATCAATGCGCTTAAAACACGGAGAAGAAAGGCTTCAATATTTCAAACCACGTATCAAGATTGAAACAAACTTTATGCTTCTTGGATTCTTCATTTCTTTGTTTAAGTTCTTCAATCATAGGCAGCCTTTACTACAATGTAAATCTCATGTGTTTCCTAAATCCTAAATGATGCATAAATTTTCTGGAAAATCTGAGCATATTTCGGTTACTTTCTGTGGCCTGCCGGCCATGAGATTGAGGCCTGTTCTAGAAAGTTATTTTTAAAATAATTGGCTTGATCTTGACGATTATTAGTTTGACATATATTTTTTGGCCTTTAGTGTCATGATTTTTACTACATTATGGACCATATTTTAATGATTTTTGACTGTAAATAATACTGATGAGCGCGTTTTAGTTGGCAAGCCAATCACACACACACACACACATGTTGTACTTCGTGTATATATGAATATATTGGCTGGAATACATGCGGCCTAGTGCTGGTTTCAGGTATCAAGAAATATATTGTATCAATCTTCCAGGATAATGTTCAATGGTTTTTGAGTCGATTGCCAGCACAGGTTTCTACACATATGTTTCTCCAATGGGGGACATGCAATCTTGTGGTTGGAGGAACTGATTCCGGGCTGCTGCCATTTCTATTCTCTCCCATCTTTCCTTCCTCTTGATCTTTTCTTGTTGAGCTCTGGATTCTCTCAGGTCGATTTCTTCGAGGCATTCGGAGTAGAAAATAGGATCTATTTCTTCCAGCATTGCCTTCACATTTTCTGTCAATTGTCGGACGCTTTTGCTCCAATGCCATTTGAGGTTTTTCTCTACGCCTTCAACAATTATAGGAAATACCTCTTCTACTGCCAGTGATGCCATCGTCACAAACTGCTCATTGTTCCATACATAAAGTGCCCGCTCAGCAACCTAGGCGTACAATATTACAGAACATTGTCGGTCAGGAATTGCAAAAACAGAAGATCTTAGGTAGCGTTAGAGCAAAAATAAAAGAATAAGAAAGAAAGAAGGTAGTTTTATCCTCTTTTTCCAGGAAAAAACAACAAAGGAAACCATTCAGTCACAAGACCTTTCCCCACAAGAAAGTCCTTAAAACTCAATAAAAGAAACAAAGATTTTAAGGAGAAATAGCTATGAGAGATCAGAAATTGTATAATTGAGCTTACCAGTGAGTTCCCACTGTTCAAACATATTGTAATCTGTGTGCACATAGGCAGTGCCAACTTCCTATACTGATCAGGATCTAAGTTGTCCACCAGTTCCTCCAATTCCCCTATTAGCAAAACTTCCTTCTGACAATTGGTGACAGGCCAATACCTCAAAAGTCCTCTAACAACAACCCCTCCAAGCACAGGCTCCTTCTGTACAAACTGAGAAACACAGTAAGCCAGCTGCCTATGGAAAGACTGCATTCCCTTGGTCTTGTGCAAAGGAATTAGCACTCTCATTAAGAACAACTTGTGCTCTTCTTTGAGTGGAACCGTAAAGCCATTGATGATAGTTCCCCATATCTCAAGGAGCTCCCCGACGCCACAGTGCCTCTCAGTCTCAAATATATAGTGCAACAACACATTGTTCATTGATTTCCGCATGAATGAACGATAGAAAGTGAATCTCAAATATATCCGGTGGTATATGTTCTTCAAGTTCTCGCGTTCCCTCGGGTCTTCAGATTGGAAAAGAGAGAGGAGATTGAGAAGGAAATGATGGTCTACATGCTCTCGAAGTATCTCAGGATCTGTGCTGATGACTAGTCGTAGGAGAATATCATAAACAACTTGGAGATGAGACCATGTTGGTGAAAAAGAAGAAACCGGGTCTTCATCATCAGGTAAATCAGGTGTGATATTGAAGAGGTTGGAAGGTGGAGGGAGTGGCCGAAAAAGGTTGGTCGATAGCATGGACATGAGAGGCGCTAAAATTTGTTTATTCAGTGGTTTCTTCGACTTCATGGTGGATAGGAGCTCAGAGAGCTTTACCCGCTTAAGATCTCGCCGTGAAGGAGATTCACGAGGATCGGTAAAGGTGAAGATGTCGGTACAGAAAGAGATACTAGAAATAATTTCTTCGTTTTCAGCACTGGATAGATGCTTGGCAAGCGTACGTATAGGTTTATTCTTTGAATCTATTTCGAAGAGGTGCTGAAGGGTGGCAGGTTTTTTCTTTGGAGATGCAGTTGGGGAGTTTCTTTGAACATCCATCATGCCTCTCTTCTCTTTCTCCTTGCTTCCTCTGATCTCTAAGTACGCCTGCTAGTCATGCGAGGCGGTTGTGTTGTTTGGAATGGTTTGATTATATTTCTTCCTGGTGCTAAAGAAATAAAGTTTTTGACATTTCCCATGTTATCTCTGTTGCCTTTTGGGTTCTGAAGAAAGGCCGAAAATCCAGCGATGTTCTATAGGCAAGAAATGTTGTAATCTCCGACCCTTGATGGGGTGTCGAATTTTCATAGGCACTTGTCTGGTAAAGCGACAAAGTGTTTTCCGGATGTTAATTTCTTGTAGTTGAACTTGTTCCTCATCTGGGTGAATGCCACGTGGCCTTTTTCTGCTTATTGTCAGTTGGTGATCGTGAATCACGTACAGCTTCTGTCAACTCATAAGTATTGGCAGCAGGAGGGCATTTTTGCTTTCTTTTTCTCAGCACGGCAAAAGGACACCATCATTATTAGTTACATGTGCGGTATGCATGTGGCTTGCCAACCATCGGTCTGGACATTTTGAATCAGAGGGCCGCATAATCAACTGGGAGCTTGACTTAATTTGCACCAAATTGTCTTTCCATTCGACTGTTTGGTGCAATTTGTAACATAAAGTACTGTAGCAGAATAGATTAAGCATCATATCTGGTGGACTTCCAAATAAACTTAAAAAGAACACCCACCCCCATATTACATTACCACAAAACTCCCCGAGCACTTCATGTACATTGATTTTTGGAAAAGAACTAAGATTAGCCAACACCTGTTTTTTTTCCCTTTTATTTGACCAAGCCAAAAGAGACTCAAGTGCCCTAAACATGGTTCATTAGTTCCATCCTGGTGTAGATCTCATAAACCAAAGGGCTAGAACTCTCAGAAGCAGGGAACATGAAATTGTAAAGCTTTCAAATGAACATACCAACTCTATTAAAGAGATGATATGGTCCATATATATCAACAAGATCAATCTGAAATATACACTAATACACATCTTGGTAACAAAGACCTTCTAAAGTTCCCGTGTAGTACCTGTACAATTTCTCATGTTTTGACAGCTTTAGTAGACACCTACAGTTAATCCCTAGCCTTCCAATTTGAAAAACTCATATGCCTAAGTGATTCCAGCGATCTCTAGTACTAGTTTATATTAAGGTACAAGCAGAAACAAACCTTGCACCTATCTAGTATTGAATTTCACCATTCAGAGGTAAAGAAACCAAAAGCAACGAGAAAATTTTACTGACAAAGGCTAGTTCCATTCATGCTTATAAGCTGAAGTGGTGATGTGCAGTTCTATAGATATCTGGAAGGTCAGAACACGTTGAGAACCCAAACGATCTTGTTAATGCCAAAAAATAGCACAATGGATGGGAAGGGGAGAAAAAGTCAATCTCGGCCCACTGCGATGATTCGGGCCTCAATTAGTATGGTTTAGAGCCCCTGGAGGCAACTTGGTACGGCTGTACGACGCCCATACGTATATCCATGCCAGTGAATAGGAGATAAATGCAAGGAAAATAAAAGAGATGGAGACACAAATTTACGTGGTTCGGCATAATGCCTACGTCCACAGGTTGTTTGGGAGGTAAATTCACTATAATATGATTTTTTTACAGTCTCTCATGATCTGTCATTCTCGTTATACAATGAAAGTCCAGGATATATTATTTGGAGGAGATATTCTCTCTGGAGTTCTTGTCGCTAGGTTGAAAAAGCTGAAAAAGAAGTCAAAGTAGTCGTCAGCCCTGAGTTTGGAAGAAGTCCCTCTTTTTCTTCTGCCCCTTTCATTCTTTACGTCACATCTCTCACTCATTTATGTCACATCTCCCCTTTTCCTCACGACACCCTTTTTTTTTCTCAGCCTTCTCCTTTATTCATTTTTTATCACTTTTCTTTTGATGAGACTCCTACTCTTGGGCTGGGCTTGGAAGGCCATATTGGATCTGAGATATTTTATCCCCTTCACATTTCTTTAATTCTCTACCTGTATTCACATTTCTTTAATTCTCTAGGTGTATTCATGGCATGGCTGCATAACAAAGCCCCATCCATTGTCACAGCGAATAAGCTGATGATCATGGCCTTGAAAGAAGCAAGAGCTCAAACCACAAAAATTACCAGGGTAGGCCGAGGAATACACAGCAAAATTACTCCAGATGTACCCATGGGTAACTTGCATTGCCGACGTCAACCACAAACCACTTTGAAAAGTTTACATTCGGATCGTGACAATTCCCATAAAAAAGCAAGAAGAATTGAAGACACTTCGAGCAGTATAAGCAATCGATGCCACAATGGTCAAAACCAGCACTGCTATTAATCTAGAGAAACCACCTTCTAAAACTGGGTTAGCTAATTTCAGATAGCCAATAAACAGAGCCGGGTGAGCATGCGCGCGCGCGCCCGCATTCCTTATGAATGAATTAATTATCATCCCTCTTGTGGGGTCAGAAAATAAAGTTTGTGTCAAGTTTATCCTCGTCATCTATTCGCTGCAAAATTAATTTCTTTTCGAAAATCAGCATTCCAAGTCGATCTGTATCTTCTCAAATAAATAAGTTTCCATCAATTGACGTCACACACATACAGAAATACCGTCAAAAAATGGGGGAGCCAAAGGCAAAGGATGAAGCAATTACTTTCCATGAGTTTATACATGAAGGTAACTGGAATGCATTGGGCTTTCATGCACATAAGAAAAAACAAAAGGCGTAGAAAATACAAGATGAAAATAAAACTTAACAAAGATCTTACCTCTTGTTTGGTTAACAATCCAAGAGAAAGACAAACCCATAAGGCCATAGCGATCGGTTTGATTCCAATTTTATGCAATAAAGAAGAAGAAGAAGAAGAAGAAGAAGATGCAAATCATGGGCGAGAGCTGAGAGAAGCTACAGCGGTTGAGGTAGCGAAGCGTCGAAGGCAACATCTACACCTTGGTCCTTGACCCTTGCATGTTTCCACTGTCAGCGAGCCTCGTAAAGTTGTGCATACGTGACCCATCGTAGCATGAGATCGCGAGTCCGAAGTCGTAATTAACGAAGTTTTTTTTAAAAATAAAAAATTATTTTAGTGACGAAGTCGTGTCGTAGCAGTCTATTCCCACAACTCAAAATGACAAAAACCAAAGACAACCACAGCCATAGCCAATTACTTTTTTAAAAAATGCAATAGATATAAAGAGAATCAATAAAAATAAATTTATAAATTGATGTGACATTATATGATATATTACATTATAAAATTATTTTATCGTATATTAGAGTGTAAAATTACTTTTGTTGTAAAGTAAATCTAACTTATCATATGAAATCAAATCAATTTATAAATTTATTTTTATAAAATCTTTTTGTAACTATAACATCTCGCTTCCTTTTTTTTTTTTTCTTTTTCTTTTCTTCAATTATAGCATATGTGATTATCAAATCTTATTATTTAGACATGCATATATAGTGTCTTATTGAAAAAATTGATTATGAACTTCCATCTTGATCAAAGTCTATTATGGATTTATAATACATGTATTGATCTATTAAAAAGTATTTTATTTCTATTTTAAACTCTGTTTATTATCTTTCTCCGAAGGAAGAAAAAAAATATACATAGTAAAAAAATTATGTTATTACATTTTTAACTCGACTCGACTCCCAAGAGTAAATTTCTTGTTTCACCATTATTATTGGGGAAGCTTAGGCTAAATGTTAAAAAAATCTTAAAATTCAATTATAAAAAAAGAAAAAATTATATATTTATAACTTATAAGTCCTTATTTTTTACACAATCAACACACTGCTGATGTGGAAGTAATTTTAGCTATGTTAAAAACTAATTTATGTTTTAATTTTTTTTAAAATTATAATAAGTCCCACATAAGGCACGTTTAGATAGTGAGATGAGATAAAATAAGTTGAGATGATTTGTGAATAGTAATAAAATTATATTAGATAAGACAAAACGATATGAGATGAGATGGAACGACGCCTATATCTAACGGCCCTATAAGTAATGTACGTGCTAACACACCGAGTTTATAATTATGTAGTGCAAAACTCATTAAACAAGGGAATTTTCGTTGATCTCTAACTTTTTTGAGTGGAAGGAAAAATACTTGGAATTTAATATCTGACATTCACTAAACTATCTATGTTATTGAATTTTATAAAAAAAAAAAAAAGAAGTAAATACTGACAGCTGTTGATTTCTCTTATTAGAAAAGAATTCTAATGAGGATAAAGAAATTGAGTCCCAAAGAAAAAGAAACACTCAAACTACGTACAGTGGTAAGACTCCTAGTCCTATATATCCTCTCTCTGATTCGTATCCATAAAAACACCTGCCTGCCATTGAAGATCCACATCAAGACCCAACAGCAAAACTGTTTTCTTTTTTTCCCCAATGCAGTCTCACACCAATTTATCACACGCTTATTCCCAAAGTTTTCTTCTGCATAACGGCTTCAAGTCCCCCGCGGAGCTCCCAATCTCCAACCTAGAGTGTATTAGGATGCAGTGCTCTATGGAGTATACCAGCCTGAAGGACCTGCTGCCGGAGAGAAGGACCTACTCGAGCTGGTACAGCGAGATCCCGATCAAGAACCCGCTGGTCAAGCACGCCGCTCTTGCTTATCTCCAGCCCATGTCGACGCCTATGCGCGAGAAGGGCTTGTTCAGGAGGCTCAGGGAGCAATGTTGCTCGTGCCAGAGCGGGTGCTTTGGGGTGTTTACTTGGCTTTGCGACGCCGTTTCGAGTATTAAGCTTACGTCTCGGGTGGAAGTATCAGGGGTTGAATACAATGCCGAGGATGAAGATCATCAGCAAGACGAGAAACATCAAATGAGCTGAGAGAGAGAGAGAGAGAGAGAGAGGGACTTTTTTGCAACTTTTGGGGTTTGACCGGTGGCCAGATAGGAGTCTTTTTTATTTTTTTTAATAATCTTTTCAAATCATAAGATTGATTTATTTTTACTTGGTTAATATTTTTAGGAGGTTGATCATGTACATTTGTAGAGATTTACAGGTTGTCCCCTAAGAATTAAATATATTATTCAATCATTTTTTATGAGAGATAAGACATATATCATTGAAGATTTGCCTTGAATTATTTGTTTAATTGGCTACATTCCAATTTATGTTATAGAGATAGATAAAATACTAATAGATATATATAGATATATATATATATACAAGATTTATCCTATATATAAGAATTTACAGACAGTTTGAATTTTGTAAATTAAATCATGCGACATCTATAATATAGATGATGTGTTCTTCATACTTGACTTATGAATAAAATAACTATTTTAAGATTATTTGTATAGAGAATGGCAAGTGGGACAAGCTAGCATGCCCATGCATGGTGGCATTTGTATCAAATTCAATAACATGGACTTACTGCACATGCCATGTCTTCCATGACTACGACATTTTTTAAGGAATTAGATTTTATTTATAAATCTATTTATTGAAATATCAAAAAAAAAAAAAATCTATTGTGAAAAAAAAAAATCTGATTTTTTTACATTTTTTTGTGAATAATAATAAATAATATATTATATAAGGGCTTAAAAATAATAGAAGTCTTTTCTTCCATTATTGCCATAAAACTCGGCCAATAGGGCGTCAAGAAATTGTCAGCATCGGTTGACTTTAATACTGCCTCTAATTTTCACTCTTACTTTTGGAGTCGGTCTTCACGTTTACGACTAACCAACGAGGTGAGTGCTCGTCAAAAGTTCTTGCTTTACAGAGCTAATTAAGGTGGCAGTTTCCTAATAGAATTCACGTTTTTAATTCCAAAAATTCTATTTAGCAGAACCACGTCACACACTTTTTTTTTTTTTTTGGTAGAAATATTGAATGAAAGAGCTCTTAAAACTCCTCCCTGCTTCTCAGAAAGGCCGCTAATTAAATCAAATTACTCGTTTCTCACCGATTGCAAATTTCATAGCATAATAAGATTGGGGATGTTTATTAATATTTTTCATCTCTATCTCTATCTCATTTTATTTTTCATTTTCAAATATCACTCAAATACAAATACTTTCAAACTAATCATTACAATTTTTTCAAATTAATCATTATAATTTTTTTCAAACTTTCAAAAAAAATACAAAAAAAAAAAAAAATTCAATTTTTTTCAAATCTCAAAAAATATATAATATATTAAAAAATTATATTATAATAATATTTTTACTTTATAAATTTTTTTTTATCTCTAATTTCCTAAAACTTATAAAACATCATAACTTAAATTATTTTATTATTATTCACAAATTCTTTCTTATAAATTTCTTTTATTTGATCATGCGTACAAAGCATGTTCTTTTCTGGTTTTGTGTACTTCCTCTGTTAAAACTAGTTTTAACATGCTTGACTGATAACAAATTGACAATTATGTGTATGTATATATATCAAAAATTTTATATGTAGGAACTTTTGTATATTCTTTGTCTATTCTATTAATATGATTGACTGCATCACTTTTTTTAATTATAAAATAATTATTTTAGCCAATCTTATTAATAAAATGCACAAAAAATTTACAAAAATAACTGTTTATATGACTTGTCGTTTGTTAAGTTTTAACCATTTCCTCGACGAGGGAGACAAGGGTGCTTTCATTGGGTTGCGGCCTCTCTTTTATCTTAGGGAACAATTGAACACAAAATCCACCCAACCCATGAACGGAATGGGCCCTGCTTTTCATTAAATTTGGGAAACCCATCTATAAAATGATAAATCATGCATGTTAACGTTGTGTTTCGTATACTATTTGACTTAGTTCCAGCAACTCAAATTTTTAGAATTGGGTTTACGAAAACAAAGAAGAAAGCAGTTAGGAGAGAGTGTCCTTGGAGTTGGGGAGCCTTTGATACCAAAGTTAATATTATCTTTTAAAAGTTTGTAAATAAGTGAGAGAGTCTAGGAATCAGAGAGAGTTTATTGTAATTGAGAGTTGCTATTTATACCAAGAGTCTTGGAAGACAGATCGTGTCTCCCTCCATGGAGTCCGTGTCCTTTAAGTGTTCCTTTTGTCAGTCTTTCAATGTGGCGTGCCTTTGCGATGGCTTCGTTAATGTAGCATGTTGTTAGGGTAGTGGTGCCATTAATGCAGCATAGTTTCTCAATTTGTCTTATCTTACTGGCATCCTTGGCGGTCCATTGAGTCCCATCCCCCAACATTTTGCAATACCTCCTTCATGGAGATTGCATCCAAGGGAGACTACCCGTGAGCTGGGTCGAAGAGTCTACTTGTTCTAGACTGGGCCTTCGCTTCTTCTTCCCTCAGTTGCCCTTCTCAGACCTGCTAAGACAGAGGGAGGAAAAACCCCTTACATTTTACAATGCCTACAATAACAAAAGGAAAATACTAGTATGCCGCCTGAATTTGCCCTCTCATTTTGACCGCTCATATATTTATTTATTTTTTAATTTTTTTACTTAATGATTAAGAAAATGATTTTTAATGTCTTGGTATATATATCTTTTAATTTTTTTAAAATATTAAAAAAATGTAAAAAGGAAAATAAGATAAAAATAAAAAAATAACTTTATGCTAGCGGGTATGCCCAGCTGTCAAAGTTGGACGGCACGCTAGCATAAATCTTAACAATATTGTACATTAGAAACATAACCCCCACCCCCCCGCGAACGAGATATTTTGAATCAGGGGCTTGACTCTCTCTCTTTGGCCCTCAACCCCCTTAGCTCACCCCTTTCGTGGCTACAACTACTCTTGAAGCCGCTTCAAGAGTTTTCAAGAGTTTACTCTTTATGTAGGTTGATAATTTTTTTATTTGAAAGTTTAAAAAAGTTATAATTATTAGTTTGAAAAAGTTGAAATAATTAATTTAAAAATTTTATATTTAAATTATGCTTGAAATAAGATAGAATGAGATCAAATAAAAATTTTATGGCTCATCCAAACCCGCCTTATCCCCGAGTTTTGCATGCATATAGCTATAGCCGAAGCTTCTACAACTGATCTCTCCTTGAAGAGGACTGGCCCATTCAACGGACTAAATGGCTAATTTTTGTGCGGCACAACTTTGCTAATTGGATCACTTTCAACCCTTTGGGAAGAAAGCATTTTCTTGGGCTGAGAATGTTGATAAATCCGCCTATTAAAAGGCCCACTAACGTTCCTTTAATTTCTTAATACTCTCCATCTTTAAAAGAAAAAAAATTACTTCAAGAAAAACAAAAATTGCTTGTTAGGTAGATATTCATTATAAACTATGAACATATATAATATATATATATATATATATATATATGTGAGTTTCGTATCTTTATTCATAGTTTATAATCTAATTTTTTCTTAGAAAAATATATACATTATAAGGATTTAGATCCCGTTTAGATAGTAAAAGTAGTTCATATCATCTCATCATTATAATTTTTTCAAATTCTTTCATAAGATATAATAAAAAAGTCAACTTTTTTAATTCTCAAAATAATAATAATAATATTAAAAAATAATATTTTAATAATATTTTATTCAACTTTTATTTCATCTTATCTCACTCCATTATCCAAATAGCATTTTACATTCATGTTCTTGTATGTCTTTGTGATCTCCACGAAAATAATGAGCCATCTAGCTAGCAATCGAAGGGGAACTAATAATTAGCTTAGATTATCATCTCGAAATGTGGCTAAAGAATATCATATTGATGGGAGAGAAAATCGAGGTACTTGGCTTAATGATCACAATCTTTTTGTTGCATATTTTTAATCATGAGGACCTGTGCTAAAAAGCAATTAGTTCGTACATATGAAGTTCTATGATCTAGTAATTAAGATAACTATCATTTAAATATTAAATTAAAAAAGGCACGAGTCTCAACAAACATTCATATTGAGTTTCTTATCATTAATAAACAAAATTGATATACAAAAAACAATTATTCTATTCTCAAAGATGTGTGAATAACACATCATCTACGTCAATTAAATAATACTATTTGATTTATAAAATTAAAATTTTAAAATTTATTTTTTAAATTAAATTATATCACATAAGTAATATATGATATGAATGCTTTAGCGTATTAGTATTCTAAAAAAACTGGTTCAAGCTCTTAACGCTCTTGGGATGCTTTGGAGTGGAACATTGCCATCTCTCATCGATTCCAGCAATTGGTTGAAGTCCTTTCTCGCAACCATCTTATAAATCCTCAAAACCTCTTCTTCAATGAGAGAAACAATCCTACTACTCATTGTAAAATCACTATTTATTTTAAAATAAATGGATGAAATTAAGTAGATTTTATTATTTATATCTCTAATACTCATCCTCAATAAGTAAGTACAACACGTGTAATATTTAATTAATTGGATGAAATGAATTCGAAAATTCAAGGCTTTTGCTCCAATTTGAAGTTGGAATCCTCCTTTCGAGGGCACCTTGCCTTTATCTGCAACCTTCAAGTACTACTACTTATTCATTCTTTCTGAAGTCGGTGCCGACTAAAACTCTTGAATGATGCATCCATGGGAGTTCATCTCTGTCCATTGAATCTCTCATGAGTACTTATTCAAAGTTTGTTGTGGACTTTTAATTATTTTACTAATCGTATATATTATTAGTAGATATATGCAGATACGTACTGATCTGTGATTGTGTTTAAACTGATAAATTAAAACACATGCCATATGATTCTGTTCATATATATATATATATATATCTTCTGTTGTTTACTAATATTAGTGCTACGTACCATAATTATCTTTATTTGTTGAGAATGATTTGTACGTTAATATAATCAAACAATTTAGAATTTTAAATTTCTGGAGCACTTTCATACGTTAATTTATAATTCCTCTATATATAATAACGCGTTGTTTTCTTTCTTGTACGTCTAATCCATTGCAGTTATACGGTAATTGAAAAATGTCACATTCAGCAAATCAGTACTCTAAAATTAGGTTAATTTTAAGCAGAATTAAAAAAAAAAAAAAAAAATCATATATGATACGGATCATCATGCGCCACTAGTTTTATTAAATTCGAAGACCAATTAATTACCATGCATCATTTCGAGATTTTCATCACATATATATTATATATGTATATAGATGTAAAAGTTTGATTAGGATTAGGTGATTAAGTTGATAATTTTGTATAGGATTAGGTGACTAAAATGATAGAATTTATCATATCATTAAGTTTGTAATTATGGATGAATGTAAAATAATTATTGATTTTATCTATAACAATATTGTGTCTATCTAGAAGTCTTAAAGGTTGTTTAGATAAGTCATCAATATGAAATTCGAGTCCATAAGGATCTGCACTTATTCAGAACAGAAGCTGAGCAGATTTCAGTTACTGCAAAGAAGAATTATCGCGACATGTCAGCAATCTGTCAGGAGACATCTTCGCTACAAATTCTATCCGTCAGTAGAATCCTATTGAAATTGGAACACTTTCCAGATAGTTTATTTAAGAGATTCTACTGGTTAGGATATGAAGAGATTTAGATCTACATATTTTCTAAAGCACTTTCTAGTACATTGTTTGGTGAGAAAATTCCTTAGTGAATTTTCATTTTTATGATCTCTCTTTGAGTGTGACCGTGCTTCGACCGTGGAGGATCGTGTGATTGGACTTCAGCCCCTAGAGTTCTAGGAGGAAATACAATATTTGAAGATCGTCAGAGGTTTTGGCTGCTACCGCGCGGTAGAAGACAAACGGGTCATTTGTCTGGGCAAGTAAAAGAGTCAAGTTGCAAAGGTTTTGTAATTGATGAGTACTTGTAATTGATTTTCAAATAATAAGATTGACTTTCCTGGATTTGGCTGTCCCGTAAGGTTTTACCTTTAAAGAGTTCTTTAAATGGTTTCCCTTCAATATCAATCTTAGTGTTATGTAATTTATTTATTTTATGTTATTATTTAATTAGTAAATTAATTGCATGCTTGAATATTAATCAATTTATTGAGTGAATTGGTAGATATTTCCACTGCATTATAGAGATACTTGAGTAATCTCAATATATATATATATATATATATATATATATATTCTATAAGTGCCATAATTAATTTCACACATCCAAATTAAAGTGGACGTTTTCAAATGTAATTAGATATGGTTTAATTAGTGTTAATGCCTAAAAATAGCACAACATGTCAAAAAGGGAGAAATAGTCATTCCTAGCTTGCTATGGTGATTCGAGCCTTGGTCAGTGTGGTTCAGAGCTCACGACGGTAGTCTGGTGCGGCTATACGGTGTCCGTGTCTACATCCATGACAGTTAATAGGAATAAATGCAGGGACATAAAAGAGATGGAGACATATAGATTTGCATGATTCGACATAATGCCTACATCTACGAGAGTTTGGAGATGGAGAATCCACTATAATATAATTGTATTACAATCTCTCTTAGTCTCTCATCCTCACTGTATAAATGGAGATCAGATGTTTATCTTCTGATGGTGGCCTTGTCTAGTTTGGTGCTCTGGTTGTGAGATTGAAAAAGCCCCAGGGGATGTTAAAGTCTCCCCTCCAAGTCGTCCCGTTCCTTCCCCTTTTATCTTCTACCCTTTGTTCCTTTATGTCACATGATATCTCCTCTCATTTATGTCTCATTCTCTTATTTACTCTCGAACCCTGTCATTCCTTAGCTGTTGTCCCCTTCTTGTCTCTTCTTTTTTATTTCTCATTCTGTTATCTTCTAGTGGGGGCCTTTTGATAGGCTGTGCTTAGTTTATCTAGGCCTAAGATATAATATCCCCTTCAATTAATTTAAAGAGTATATCCCTTGTGAAAGCATTCCCAATTGATCCCGTAATTATTTGAGATATTGTATGTATTGCTTAATGAAAAATTCTATTAAGCAAGCTGCATACACCATTGCTTTTATTTTTAATTTTTTCTTTCAACATCGGGGTCTGGTGTATACTCAGGTTAGTAGAAGAACTTTTGCTTAATTAATTGTTGTCATACAAAATCCCATTAATTAATTGATCTCAATTAGCTGCATAATCATGGTCAAAATTAGGGTTGCCATGGTTAAGGGATCGTTAAACTAAGGGTTTTTATATTGTAATTTCAGACAGGTAATTAAGGTTGTTGTACGTTGGTTGTGCTGGATCGATGGCGATCGGTTATCTGCTTTGTCAATGATTTTTTTTTTTTTTTTTACAGTTCTTTCCTTCTTCCTGGTTTTTGCTCCGTTAGGTTCCTAATTACAACATCGCGCGCACCACCTGTACGTTCCCGTCGTTTATCCAATATTACTGTAATTTCAATTTTCCAAAGGTAAATTACTCAATTTTAAGCGTGCATGCAGCTAACCATGCATTTTATATATATGTTCTTAATTAATTTCCCTTTATTAATTCCACTTTTTTCCCTAATATCACATTCCTTAATTAGACCGCGAGATGCAATGCCGCGGTTAGAACTACTCAAAATAATTATAACATTCACTAAATTAAGTAGAGAATAAAAAAAAAAAATTAAAATTTGGCTGCACCAATATTTCTTATTTCATGACGTCGGTCGGCAAGAAAAATCTTATTTATTACAAATTATTTTTTATAATTCTTATCGCTAATAAACATTTTTATAATAAATAACTTATCACAAATACTCATTTTTCTTGTAGAGGATTGAGACAGCACGTACAAGAGAATTTGCATGCTGATATTGTGGATGTAAGCAAAACTATCTAATTAAGATGAATAATGTGTTCGTTAAATACAATTAAGAACATGGAATTATAAGAAATGCGCGCAGTAGTTAATTAGCTTGAAGCTCTTCAGGGATGCTTTGGAGTGCAGGATTCCAACTCGAGCGGCTTCCCTGTAGCTTCGCTCCAATAATATTATTGGCTCTCGAAAGACGCTTTTTCTGCAAAAGATTAATTAGGCGTTGTTCTGCAGACAGGGAGGAGGCCGGCGGCGGCCTAAACACCGATATTGGTTGGTCGTGAGCTTTGCTAGTCTTTCCAAATCTCAGCACTTGTAGCACTTGTTCTATATCTTGCTTTTTGACGATAATCTTCATCCTCACAACTCCATCTTCCTCATGATGATCAACGAATGAAGAAACAACACGACCTCCACCATTCACATCATGTACAATGTTTTCCATCAAATTCATGCTCCCTGCATTATTTTTTTGATTCCGAGCAGCTCTAAACTGGCGAAATCTTGTCTCCGGTAACACCATGGTTGCTCCAACGTCCTTCAACTGATTGGCCATGCATGAGAAGCTCCAGCTTGTTTTTAAGCTTTAAAGAATGATGATCCCCAATGATATATATATATATATATATATATGAACAGATCAATTAGGACGACGTTGGTTGATTAATTATATGGACTTTTTTGGTTATCACGATTTATTTATTTATTGAATAAACAAAGCTTAACAATATTTGACCCAAAAAAGAATATTAAACAACTTAACATTTGACCCACAAACGCCTCACGCACATGCAGTTCCTGTTGTTGCGATGCATTTTGATGAAACGACGCGTACGCATCATGATCATGAGGAATATATATATATATATATATATATATATATATATATATACACACACACACACACACGCACGCATGACATTATTAGCTACGCATTGAACATTTCCAGATCATGATGATCTAGATTAAGGCCTCAAATGATTTTATTAGGTGGGGATCATATAAATATTGATTCTTCGGTATAATTTGTCTGAATACGTACGCAGCTAGCATCCAATATATATAAAACTACTCGTATATTACAATTAATTAAGTCGGCTGTAGAACGTTTTGTTTAATTATCATGAGACGTGTATAGAGAAATTAATCAGGTCATGGCCTAATGATGATCAGGATCGATTATATAGGAAATATTAATAAAATTATATATGGCCGGGGCACATACAGCTAGCCCTCTTATTTTGTTAAAACAAAAAACAAAAACTCACAACATTTTATAAAATAAAAAACGAGTTGCTGAATTTAATTTATTGAGTTGATCAATTAATCATGGCATATCGAATCATGTCTAATTAAGCTCTAGTGTTTTGCCAACAAAATGAGCATATATATGATGGGGTCTGGAAATTAAAATAGGGTATTCTCGTTCATTCTCATTTGAGAGATACGTTACGAATGATAAGAGAGAAAGTAAAGTAAAATGAAATCAATTACATACAAATATAAGATTTATGTGATTCGACAATGTGCGTCTGTTGAACTGTAGAAAATTTTATTAAGAGGAAAGATCAAAGATATAACGCTGTACAATAGCTTAATACAATTTATATTAAACCCTAATTAGCGGGTCAGGTCAGATTAATAAGCCCTAGTTTGCAGGTTGGGTTGGACCAAGGGTCAAACGGTCAGATCGGGCTCCACACAAACAAGCCCAAGACGATACATGTACACAATGGAAAACAAAGGAACCCCACTTTTGATATAATACTTGCAATCTACGTGCTTAGAAAACAAAACTTGCAATTTACTTGGTCCATAGGCCATGCCCAAATTGAATTCCGGTCTTTGTTATGAAGGAGGAGAAAAACTAATTCCACGTTCTTTTTAATAAAATAATTTAATTTAAATAATGTTATATCCAGTCGTGGAGTGAGTAAGCGTCGTACAATTCTTTTAAAAAATAATAAGATCTATTATTAAAAAATTAATTTATATTTTTCATATAGATTTCATATTTACTAATTTTTTTTAAAAAAATTACAAGACGCTTGTGCATTCCACAATTATACATATCATTTATTTATTTGAAAAGCATTTCATCATATGAAAGTTGCCGAAAGGAAGGACAGGATCAAACACGGAGGGAGCCAAAATAATTGTACTGTTTATGCACTGATCATAAATACAAAATATAAATTTGTTCTATTTTACGTGACTAGCGCATCACTCTCATTAAAAATATTGGAACTGCAAATAACAAGCTAATTCACGGAGTTGGTAACTCTTGACCTTTTCAAAATGAGCTTGGTAATTAATAGATTAATTATATGGACTTTGAGAAATTTTACTTTTAAACCAGCTTATTGACGTTAAACACATCACTAATGTTGAAATATGTTACACCAAGTTCCTTTGTTCTAAGTGGCATAAGGCTTTGTTTTCAAATGGGAGAATCAGGTTGGCACACTCATTTCCGTTTTAAAATAAAATTGTTATTTTTTATATTTGGTACTTTTTATGCAGTTCTTCAATCTAGCGAAAGAAAGAAATAAGTAGAATTAGTTTTACTCTTTGAAAAAGTTGTTGTGTAAAGGTAGATATAGATATAACTTAAGATTTTCTCATACATATCGTTACAACATTTTCTCTTTTTTTTTTTTTTTTGTTCGTTTTGCTAGTTTGTTAAAAGATCCTTCTT
Source organism: Juglans microcarpa x Juglans regia (assembly GCF_004785595.1). NCBI lineage: Eukaryota > Viridiplantae > Streptophyta > Magnoliopsida > Fagales > Juglandaceae > Juglans > Juglans microcarpa x Juglans regia. The sequence goes on along the minus strand of NC_054599.1, from coordinate 23,119,544 downwards.
CCGCTACAAAAAGTTGGAGCTTTTGCTACTAATAATTTTGCAATGACCTACATTTCGTGGCTAATTCGCATCATTATTTTTGTTCTATGAACAAACTTTACTAGCTGTAGATCGATCAAATTATTTAGTGATATTTATTACAATATACATATATATATATATATATATATATATATAAATGTTATTCTCACCGGGAGTTGGGTCTCAATATTTTTTTATTATTTAGTAATTCAAGAAGTATTTTTTAATGATGTTATAAATATTCTATTTAAAAAATATTAAAAGTATAAAAAAATAATTATTTTACTCTTATCAGACTCATCTCGTGCTGTACCTTGGTGTATCACTGCTCTCTCTCTCTCTCTCTCTCTATATATATATATATATTTTGTATCCACATAAATATTTCATCATCCAATTGATCTCCGTAGGTATGTGCTGTCCTTTTGGGCACTAACCGCAGTTGAATTCAGTCAATTTAAAATTACAACAGCTTAATTGGGTAAAAACTAAAATTTACTGAGAAAAGGACCTGCTGCCGGGACTAACCGCGTTGGGTAGTGCTACTATATATGCCTTTTTTTTGTAAATTGTACTTTTTTAAAAAAATTATTTTTTAAATATTTTTAAAAATAAAAAAGAAACGTCAATGTATTAATAGTTATTTTTTTAATTATTAAATAAAAATATTTTTTTTTAAAATTAAACACATGAACGATGAAATTAAGTATGCAAATTAAGCGGCATGGTATCATTTTCCAACCGCATCAGCCTTTGTCTCCTTCTCTCTGTCTGTGTCTCAAATACAAGCGAAACGCATTTATGTAAATGAGAAGAAATTATTAGCAAAAGACACATAACAATGGTGGAACATTCATATCTCAAATGGAGGAGTATTTCTTCGCGTAGAGTGTAGGACTAGCAACGTACGCCTTCTTCTGCACACAGAGAGAGAGAGAAAGAGAGAGAGAGAGAGAGAGAGAGAGAGAGATGGATCAGAAGTTGGGAGATTTGAGCCACCTCTTGGTGACAGTTTTCCTCTCAAGCTTTGCTAATTTAATGGTGGTACCATCCATTACCGATGTCACCATGCTGGCTCTTTGCCCTGGTCAGGATCAGTGCTCCCTTGCAATTTACCTCACTGGTTCCCAACAGGCGGTATGTATATACAATCTATTTATAATTTACCGATTGTTGCCTTCTTAATTTGTTCATTCATGCGATCGATAGCTCTCTTCATTTCTTTATGAATCTCCTTCGTTAAATTAACGACCCCCCAACACTGATCTTTACACGCACAAAAAATCTCGAATTTTCTCAAACACCATCTGCGCACAATTAACCCAACGTCGAAAACTCGCAATTTTTATAAGCATGGTACGCAAGATTGCAAGTTTTGCTTGTTATTCGATCGAGAAACAATCAAAGCTTCTAAAGAAGAACTAATTAATTGGAGTACTTCGTTTAAATGTGCGGACGTGAACGTACGTACATGTAATTTGGAAAGCCATGAATGTCGTCTGTCTGTTTTCGATCCTAACTAAATTTCAAACCTACTAGGTTGTCTACTGATCATAGCCATCCAAATTCGTCCATTTCTTTTTATAGTAATTAATTCCCCCAAGTTTGGGATTAAGTAGTTAGTAAATAGATCGAATGGTAGCTGGAAAACTGCACTCAGCTAGATATTTTTTTGGAGAGCTTTTGTTCAGTTTTCCTGCATCACTTGAGAAACGCTAGCTGTGACTGTGAGAGAGAAGCAGAGATCGGAGAGTAAAGAGCTCAGAACTCTTTGCTTGCTTTTCCGAAGTTGCGGGGAAGGGCAGTTTTGCCATTTCGCCGAAAGAGTGTCTCTTTTCCTTTAATTCGATCGGTGACTTGTGAACGAGCTAAGTGGGGATATTTTTCTATCTTGTACGCTACGTATGAACGATAGAATCAAATAGCTAGTTAGACATCGTTAGAAGAAAATTGAACATTTATGATAAATTATTTATAATAAAATAAATTATTTACGATGAAAATAAATTTATTTTAATAAAAAAATAATTAACATCAATGAACAATTTTCTTATAAGTTGTGCGGAGCACTATGTAAGTTGTAAATTACACATATTAGTGCACCCCACTCCACTTTTATAATGGACAATTTGACAACACTCATTCATTTATTGATGTGATTGTAGGGTATAAAATTTAAAAAAAAAAATCAAACTAAATAACTACTATTTCCGATATACTTTGTTGCTATTGAATTTGGATCTATATATATATATATATATATATATATATGTTTAGGCAAATTTGGAAGACGGCATTTATTATCCAGTAAATAGTTGCTAGTGAGTCTCTACTTTTAATTTTAAGAAAAAAACAAAAGAAGCCAGCTGGTAATAGTCGGAAATGATTTAAACACAATATTTTTTTATAATATTTTATATAATTATGTTTTAAATGATAGATATTTTTCTAAAATATTTTATAAAAATAATATTATTTCATAAAATTATTTTCATTTTATAATATTATTATATAATATGTTATGTAATATGTTATGAATATATCATTCCTCAGTCCAATATGAGTAGCTGTGCACTGGATGCAGATAATAGGATTGGGAGCGATGATAATCACGCCACTGATTGGGAATCTGTCGGACGAGTACGGGAGGAAGGCATTACTCACACTTCCATGACCATCTCCATTATTCCACTAGGTACTGCATGCGGTCTCGATCGCATCCATTGCCTGATATGTTTTTGTTGCCCTTCGCATTACATTATAGGTAGTACTGTCGTTTCATGATGTTGCTGGTAACGTCGTTAGTGTTTTTGCGGACCTATTACCATTTATCATTTTTTTTTTTTTTTTGTCTCTATCCTTTTGGGGAAATGTTGTTTTCGGAGGATGGTTGGGTCCCGCCAGCCCTTCTTGATGACTTTTGACGGAAAAATCTTGATACGAATGGGTCATTTATTTCTGTCGGTCTGGATATATGTAACTTTTTGGTGGACCATCAAACCTTAATAGCTATATTGACAAAACTTACCATCAATAATGATGATATTTCTACATACATTGATTGTGTGTAGGGTGGTTTGCGTGCATTTTGGTTTGTTGTGCCAATTACCACTCCATTTTTCTTTACAATATTGTTGGACATGACATGCATCTGCTTTTTTATTTGTATAATGTTACAGTCACCGTGGCTCCCGTTAGGCTCTTGTATGTATTTTTTTTTATATGTATTTTTTAAAATTATTTTTTACATAAATTTTTTTAGTACTTTTAAATATTTTTAAAAAATAAAATAAATGTAGAACATCATTAAAAAATATTTCCTTAATCACGAAATAAAAAAAAATAAAAAAATATTAATCTTCCTATTGGGAGCTCCCATTGGATTTTTTTTTTTATTTTTTATTTTACTTCGTGATTAAAGAAATATTTTTTAATAATGTTGTGATTTTTTTATTTTTTAAAATATTTAAAAGTGTTAAAAAAATCTATATAAAAAAAATTAAAAAAACACATGCTAGAGCCCAACAAGAGCCCCCAAGCGGAGCAGGAGCTTTATCATGTTTATTTAAAGAGAAATCAGTCACTATTCATCATTTCATATTTCATACTTTATAAAAAATACTCATATTTTATGAAAAATTTATAGATGTGGAATGAGAAAATGAATAATGACTGATGTATAGTATTAATCTAATTAATATATATTAATAATATCATGATCTATTGACCTTAATTTGTTGGATTAAATTCTTCTATCGTTTGGTACTGCACTCACATTACGTACAGGACAAATTCTTTTCATTAGTCATTATTAATTATCTCACACTCTATGAAAAATATTCTCACATCCTATGAAAAATACTCACACCTTATAAAAAAAAAAAAAAAACTATAGGTGTGGGATATAAAAGTAAATAGTAACTGATACATAGAATTTCTCTATTAATTAATGCTCTGAAACTTTTGTGATATGATGATCGATCTGCATGCATGCAGTAATATTGGCATATAGCAGGACGACCAACTTCTTCTATGCGTACTTCGTGTTGAGGACTCTCACTGCCATGGCCAGCGAAGGCAGCATCAATTGTCTTGCTCTTGCTTACCTGGTAATTACCCCCAAAGAAATAAATTAAGCCCATCCATTATTGCTGGTACAACAATAATAAGCTATGATAATCTCTCTCTCTCAAAAAAAAAAAAAAAAAAAAAAGGCTAACACAACCATCGAAGCTAGCAGCTTACCATGCTATTTTCTGGGATAAAACAAGCTAGGATACGATAGTACCATTAAATGGGCGTTATTAATTTTTATTAAAGTTATCTATCTCAGTATCAATTACTTAAGCATTATAAGCATTTATGAGTTTTGCTCCTTTATTCACATGATCAGCTTTTAAGCATGTCAATAGGAGTTTCGATCTTTCTCATTTTCTGCCTCGTACGGTCACAACGCTTACTAATTTTGTCCTCTGTTTGACTCCTGCATGCATTGATTATTATATCCATCTTAGCTCGTGCCTTTTAGTTGTTTAACCATTGAATTTTTAAGAGGCTATTGAATTTTAGAGTAAGCTAAAGAGAATGCTAATATGTATGGGCTTGCATTCTTAATTTGTAACGAGGAACTGGGATAGCCAAGGTTCTCGTTGATCATCGCACACTAGCAGCATTCGAAAACAAGAGCTGTTTCAAGCATTTCTTCTTCCTTCAAACCCCAACAAAAAAATAAAAAAAAACCCCTCGAAAAAAGAGGTTACTAGAATCATGCATGTATGTAAATCTTCAGTTTGAAAACTGTTTATGTTTTTTTATTCTCAGGCAGATAACATCCCAGAAAGACAAAGGGCATCAGCATTCGGAATTCTAGCTGGGGTAGGTTCAGCTGCATTTGTATGTGGAACCTTAGTGGCTCGTTTTCTTTCCACTGCTTCTACGTTTCAGGTTGTCTGCCCTTGCTCATGACTTGAATTTCTCCTTGAAATGATCAGTAATTTTGTATGCTTGGCTTTAGCCTTTATGGCTACCGGTTGATTGCGATTTGTAACCAATTACATTTTTCGATCCAGGTTGCTGCGGTCGTGTCAATCCTTGCAGCAGTTTATATGAGAATTTTTCTTAAGGAAAGCATACCCAATGGGGATGGTTTAAGGCAGCCGATCTTGAAGGGAGAACCGGATGATCTTAAATATGATGATGATCGTGTACAAAATACGTCACTGGCCTTTAAGAGGATTCCATCAATTGGGGATCTGATCTGCCTGAGGAGGAGTAGGTAAGACTGCATAATTGCCCTTGTATTTGTGTGACTGTTGCAGTGGTGAGCATGCTTGTTGATTACAAGCTGTTATATATTATTTCTTACGTAGTGCGAATTAAATTTATCAAACGTCATTGTATCGCAGCGTGACATTTTCACAAGCGACAGTTGTTTCCTTCTTCAATAGTCTTGCAGACGGTGGAATACTAGCTACGTTACTGGTACATGAGTTCGTTCTTTAACATCAAAATATTACATTTATATTAAGGGCATAAGGATGCAGGAGGAGGGTTTTTGTTTATTTGATTACCTTAATTAATTACATGCATGGATGGTGCAGCAGAAGGTCGTCAAAACTCTTGAATGAGTCTCAAGAGTAAGGCTATACTTAGTAGATTAATTTGTGGAAAAAAGTCCCATTGGAAAACCAAAGATCCGCGCAGTTTATTCATTAATGGAGCGTGTACAATACGTAGTTGACCAATGGATAAGAGAATCCTGGCCGGAGATTCTACAAAAAAAAATGAACAAAAGTTGTTTGTCTGTAGCATGATCTAATGTCACTTGAGAAGCTTATCTTTCTAATAATGCCATCAAATTCCTCCATGCAGTACTTCCTAAAGGCCCGTTTCCACTTCAACAAAAACCAATTTGCTGATCTAATGTTAATTTTAGGAGTTGCAGGGACCATTTCACAGGTACTATGCTTTACAAAACACCATTCTTCTACACCCTGCTTATTTAATTTTCTCAGCATCTTAATCCATCCTTTTTTTTTTTTTTTTTTTTTTAACGTTTTGTTCCCTCATGAATACTACTCACTTCTATTTTATTTTGGGTTTCCATCTCTGTACTCATGAAAACTTGTGAATCCTGAAGCTGCTATTCATGCCCATATTGGCACCTGTTATTGGAGAGCAGAAGTTGCTTTCCATAGGTCTCTTAATGGGCTGTGCAAACGTATGTGCCTGGCCTATCCTCTCTATTTCGCATGGTTTCCATGCAGCCATTTGTGTGTTTTTATCTCTGCGAGCTGTCAAGTGAGGTTGTAATTGTTTATCAAGCATACAACTGACTGTTTCCCGATTTGATGCAGATGTTTTTCAACAGCATAGCTTGGTCAGTATGGGTAATCCTTCTCCAACCAAGTCCTGTGCTTCTTCTCTAATAGGCTAATACCTCACTATAGAATTGCATGCATATCATGTACTAAAAATAATGAATCTGATTCTTTTCTTTCTAAGTGTCTCTCTTGATTCATATATCCTCAAAGAAGTTCAACATATGCAGGTTCCCTATGCATGTACAGTTTTTTCGATCTTCACTGTCTTCGTGCAACCAAGCGTAATGTTCTTTACTTCTTTTCTAAATATTGGTAAAAGCTAGCTAGCTTCATTACGCTTGTACTAAAAATGTTCATGAAATTTACTGATACAGTTACGCAGCATCGTTTCGAAACAAGTTGGGGCCAATGAGCAGGTAGCATTGCAGAGTAGGGGGCTTTGTTTATATATTTGTGATCTCGTCGGCCTCTGTCCTGACACCTATTTCCTATATCCTGATCTCCAGCTCCACCTTTATTGGTCTCGCATATCACAGCATTTTTCATTTTGTTAACTGAAAAAAAGATGAAATGCATGTCAGGGGAAGGCTCAAGGATGCATTTCTGGCATAAGTTCCTTTGCCAACATTGTTTCTCCATTAATTTTTAGCCCTCTAGCAGGTACGTGGGATATTGAAGAATTACAATTCAAAAAAAAAAAAAAAAAAAAAGAAAAAAAAAAGACTTTTATTATTATAGATAAAAGCAATTCAAATTGACAAATTTTCCTGCCATCCATCCAGCTCTGTTCCTGTCTGAAGGAGCACCGTTCTACTTCCCTGGTTTCAGTATAATGTGCATTGGGCTTGCCACGGTATGAACTTTTCTTACTTTTAAGTGAATTTTTCTTACTTTAAGAGCTAATGGTACAAGGTTAAAGTTACGTACGAAAACACAATAGGGGTATCGGTCATATTCCAGCAGTGAAGAATGGCAGTCCAGCTGTATATCTGGGTTTTTGTAGTGAGTTGTTAACTAATAAAAATTATATTTATAAGTCGGTGTGAATGACACCTTCTATGTCATTGACATGACAGTAGTATTTGATTTGTAAAAAATTTAATTTTAAATTTATCATGTAAATCAAATCGTGTCGTGTCTTGTCTTCGAAACGCACTCGCTTTTACATGGCTAGGGAGCTGATTATTCAATATTTTTAACTTTTTATCTTTTGGCAGAATGTTAATTGTTTTATGAATGCACTTGACAAATCACATGCTTTCATGCAGATGATTGCCTTCATTCAGAGCATTATGATAAGGGAAGTGAGTTCAAGTGATCACAAAACTGAGGGTAATCACAGCATGGAGGCCTAGTTCTTATACTGTAGAGTTTACATATTCCAACAACTATTTCTGTAGCCTTCGTTTTGCTCTGTTTCTCTCTGATCCCCCAAGAAGCACATAGAACAAGCCTAGTACCAAGAGATAAACAGGAAATGACTATGCATCAAAATATATATATGAAGAACAGCCTATAACTGTATTGAAAGTACATTACATACTGTACAGTAGAGTGCAAGTAACCCAGGGTGGGAACTATCTTCATGCATTAATGGGAACCGCAAGTAATTTTTGAATGGATAATTTTTAATGCATGATCTGTTTCTCTGTTCGAAAGAGGAATTTGTAGAAGGCAAAAGAGGAGGATTGCATGGGAACCGAATCATGGTGAGAAAACTCGGTGAATCGGATTGGAATATTTAATATTGGAATCTACACTATCAATGTATAATAGTTGATACTGTAAAATCCATATATTATATGTATCTCTTTCTGGAATGTAAAGAACTGAAGTGTTTATAACAGAAAGTTTTCTGCATGCAATTCATGCTCGTTAATGTGACATTTGACGGGGCCAATGAAAGCTTTGAAATATCTATGACCTGCGTTTCAAATACAGCCAAATTCTCAAGGAAACAGCGATTAGCAATGGACAGAAGAATATTAAAAGGGAATCTTAGCCACAGAAGAAAAACTGAAAAAAAAGTTGGTAAATACACGACCTTAACATTATCGAACGTATATAAACAAGTTATCACGAAGTATGGAGAAAGAAAAGAGCATTAACGAATGGTAGAGAAGCTAAAGCGGTAAGTACTAGCAGTATAAACCCAGAACAGCTGTGCTTAAATTCTATAATTATGTACAGTGCAACCATTTTTTCATGGCCTAAAGCTCTAGCATCGAAAAAAAGAAGTCATCCTGACTGGAGTCATTTCCACTATATATGAGGCAGCATCGATGTTGGCATTGAATGTCAAAAATAGCTCTAAAAGTTCCCAACCCGAAGTTTCTCCACTGCAATCGGGGCTTGTCCTCTGCCTTTGCAGTGATAATAGTTGCAACATTAAGTCATAATGAGATGATACATCCAGCCCTGGGTTACACAAAGGTGTAAATCATAATCATCATCAACATTCCTTACAACCACCAGAGTCATCATCTTCAAAAGCAGTGTCATTGCCATCCTCAACACTTTCATCATTGATGTTATCCTCTTCCTCCTCACCATCACTGTCATCGTCGTCATCATCATAATCAGAAATGTCATTGTCATAGAACAAATCATCGCCATCATCATAATCACCGTCATTGTTGTCGTCACCGCTACCAGATGCAAACCAATTGATTCGACCATGCATAACCTTTTTCAAAACAAATAACAGCAAAGAAATTAGTTCCTCGGGTAATCTCCATCTAACCATTTATGCTGGAATTCACTAGATGGTGAACTGAGTGAATTAAGCACATGAGATGCGTCAAGAAAGCTGTGATCCTGATCCTGCAGCTTTCTTCACGTTCTGAGTTTTTCAAAGCCTTGGAAGTTTAGAAGAGGACCAGAAAGTGGGAAATCTCCAAGGCATAAGCATTGAAAGTCCAAGCGAAACAACATAACATGTGGTTTCTATAAAAAACGTGGAAGACCATGTTGGTGGGTACCTCACCACCTCCCCCCACCCCAAAAATAAAAATAAAATAATAAAAAAAAGGTACTGCAACACAGCAAGGAAAGGGGATGATAAGTAAACAATGGATAATGGATAATAAAGCCACAATGTAGAAGAGAGAAATGACAAAATGAATTAATTTTTTTTATAAGTACAAAATGAATTAATTATTTTGTGAAAGTTAATTTTTTTTGTGCGTGCTTTTTTGTTCAAAAAACCAGGCAAATAATTAGATGAAAAATAATTGAGGGATGATTTTTTTTTTTTTTTTTTGTTTAAAAAATCTTTGGCTGAAAGGAGAAAAATAATTGAAACCAAACAGACCCTTATTTTTTTGTACTTGTTAAAGATTTGATGTTTGTGGCCAAGCCAATGAAGCCATCAGAGCCAAATATAAATAATAAAACATCAAGCGTTTTAGCTAGGAATAATTAGCTAAAAATCACAAAGCATACCTCTTCGATGTTTGTAGGCACAGAAGCTCTCTCAAGGGCCTTTGGAGTCCATAGTTTGATGTCACTTTCAATTCCACTGCTTGCAAGCACCATGGTATGAGGATGACACTCAATACAGTTTACAACCCTCCTATCTGCTTCCATGACACGCATGAGCTCCCCACCTTTTTTCTTCCATATGAATATCCGGCCACAGTCTGATCCACTCACTACATAATCACAATTAGGCCCAAAGAAGTTCACGCCTTTCACCGTCTCACAATTCCTATGCCCCTTGTAAACTTGGGGAGCACTTTGGTCATTGGCATCCATAGCTGATGGACACGCTGTGAATTGACTATCACCTTCTATTTGACTCGCATTACTGCACATAGACGACCCTGGAGAGGCTGGAAGTGGATTAGGTCCCAATCCCATATCCCGTGTAAAAAGATAGATGAACTCATCATTGTATGACACAAGCAATTCACTCCGTTCTGAGAAGGCCAAGCCTGTTATTCCAACATGCTCATCACCAATCAAGTCTGAAGGGCAAAAGTAATTTGCGGGTTCACCATAATTGGTTGATCCATCTGACTTATACTTGCGGATATCATAGAGTCGAGCATACTCATCACAACCTGCAACTGCAAAGAGATTTGGATTTCTTGGATCAATTGCAATAGCATTTAGAGGGATAGCTGACATGTAATCCCTCCTGTCATCAACTGGTTGGCATGTGAAAAGTTTTGTGGCAGCCCGAGTTCTCAGATCAAACTGTAACAATAATGACACGGTCACACGGTCACATGGCCATATAACCCAACAAAGCTAAATAACATTAAGTAACAATCATTGCTTAAAAAACACAAAAATGAGCATTCCACGTACAACAATAAGTGTACAAGAACGTCATCTAGTAAAGATAGAAAGGGATAGAAGCAATAAACGCTAAATGCAAAGACCGAAAAAAAGTGTGGAAAAATGAGAGATTGACCAGCAGCATAATGCAAGCAGAATGCCAAGGACATACATTTATGACTGTCCACTAGCATAGCATACTAGGAATCAACCAGTCCTTTAATATTGATAAGTTCATGTTAGCTCGCAAAAGAAAGTAAAATCAAGGAAAGGATTGATGGACCAGAGAATTCATTCTTTATTCTAAAGCTGTTTTTGCTATGAAAAGTTGTGTAGGCTTGTCTCAGTGTGTACTCAATTCTCAAAATAAGTGAGGCTACCAAATCAATGACTAAAGTGGCAAGGGAGAATTATAACTTACATGTTGCAAAAACCCATCTTCACCACAGGTATAAAATATGTGAGGGCTCCCAGGCTCAATAGCCAGATTATGAGCTCGTCCATGATGTTTAGCGAGCAATGTAGTTGCCACTCCTCCATGTTCCAGAATCTGAGCAAGTCTCACCTAAAATTTACCAGATGTAGTCCAAGAATTTAAAAAGTTTTGCGGTTCACACAATAGAGAAAGTTCTTAATCTTCATAGCAAAAGAAAACCTGGTGAAAACTCTTTTGATTGAATGTATACAAAAACAAGGTGAACGAATGGATAGACAAGCAGCAGCATCAAATATGTCATACCAAAATCTCTAATCAACTATCCAGGAGAACACTACTAAGTGAAAACGCTAGCATCAGTTATGGAATGAACAAGATCACCTGACATAAAATAACTTTGTGACCTAAATTATTTGCTGGTTCAGTATATGCATCTCAGAAAAGGCAGTGGAATGGTCTTAGCTCTTGAATATATATATATATATATATATATATATATTTTTTTTTTTTATTTCAGGGTACCTCTCCAAGGCAGGGCCCTTCGGACCCACCCCTGCAAAGTAAACTCCGGTCCTGTGCACCGCACCCTCGAAAATTTCCCTACACGGAACTGGTTTAATCGCTGGTTTTTTTACTAGAGGCCCCAAAGGATTGTTTGCACCCATGAGGTGTTGAACCTTGGACCTTGAAGGGAGTGATACCCCAAGACCAAGGCCTTCACCACTTGGGCCAACCCCTTGACGTTGAAGCTCTTGAATATTCAGACAATAAAAACGAAAAACAAAATTGATTGGATTTCAAAATAGCACAATCTAATCCAAAGATTTCTCCCAATCTAATTCACAACTAGCATAGTTATTTCCAGTGGCAGGATCACTGTATATCTTTGTATATTTATTGATTGGAAGTTAACAAGCACAGAGTGGGTCATGAACCGACAAGCTCATGCTCTGTCGCATTCTCATGGGAGGACCAGTGGACCAGGAGAGAGTCATTTCAGTCAGATCTCATTGGTTTTGGCCTATAATATCCTTAAATATAGTCTATAAAGTTAGTAAACAGCCAATGATATCTTTTAAGTACATCCTTGTATAAACATGGAACACATTTTGATGAAACAACAATATTCCATTTCATATCGTGACTGCTTTAGATACTGTCACATTTTGGGTTGTTTTCACAGGCTTTTTGGGTCATTAGGGGAATTCTATTATGGGCAAGGTGTTTTCTTGTATACATTTAGTGTACTTGGTTACTCCTATTGATATATAATATTTTTACTCATAAAAAAAAAAAAAAGATACTGTGACTGTTCTACAACAGATAAAAAATACCTGTCCATCTGCAGCACAGGTGACAATGTGTCGATCATCTGTGTAAGGCATGATTTTTGCTTGAAAAACATTGTTATTATGATCTGAATGAAACGAAAGCTTGACATGCCCAGTTTCCCAATCCCACAGTATAACCCGCTTGTCATCAGAGCCCGAAACCAGAATACCACCATCTGCATTGAAACTTACAGTGTTCACACAACCTCTGTGCTTTTCCAGCTTTCGGTAGATATCAAGCCGGCGCACAAGATCCTGGGAACACATAAAGTCATTCAATTATACCTTGTATACTATCAAGTCAGCCGCAAAAGAACAGAAGACAGATGTTTATGTAAACAATTGATAAGACAGATGGAACAGACGAATATATGGAGTCAAAGTATATCAAGCCAAAGCCTATTTTTTTTTTGTTAAGGGTGGAAATAAACTGCAATTTCAAAACACCACTCATATATACACTTTTCAATTTCAAATTTTCAACCTTTTCATTTAATCATTACCTAATCATTACAACTTTCCCAAACTTTTAAACAAAACACAAAAAACAATTCAATTTTTTTCAAATCTCAAAACAAAAAATATATTAAAAAAATATATTTTAACAATATTTTAATTTTAGAATATTTTTATTCAACTTTTTCTCTCTCATTTCCCCAAGAGTAATGCCAGATACAGTCGTGGAATGTGCAAGCACCGCACAATCTTTTTGAAAAAGAGTGGGGTCTGCTATTAAAACATTAGTTTTTTATGTGGGTCCTGTATTTACTCACTTTTTACAAAGGAATTGCAGGGCACTTGCACATTCCACGACTGCAACTATCATTTCTCTTTCCCAAAATCCCATAAAACATCATAATTCAAACCATTATTGATTCTACTATTATTCACAAATCATTTCACTACTATTCACAGATTTATCATCTTATCTCATTCTCCAGGCATCCCCTAAGATAGTTCAGAAAAGATATGATCGAGATGTTGGAGTTGAGTAGGTTAAACGGTGCCGTTAGAGAATAAATGAAACAGGGCATTTGAATTAGGCCTTGTTTGGATTAAAAAAACACTATCGACTCATCTCATCTAATCATTACAACTTTTCTAAACTTTCAAACAAAATATAATAAACAATTCAACTTTTTCAAATCTCACAACAAAAATAATATTGAAAATGAATATTATAATAATATTTTATTCAACTTTCATCTCATCTCAATTCAACTCACTATCCAAACCTCCCCTTAGTCAGGAAGCAAGTTAGTTGGTAGTTAATAAAACAAGGTGTTTTGGTATTTTAGTGATACGGTGTGTTTTGTGCATATGAAGAGAGGCGGTGTGTAATTGTTTTTTTTTTATAAGTAGGCAGTGTTAATTGTTAGTAATATGGTGCGTTTTGTAATCTGTTGTATAAAAGGAACGCGGGAATGTAAGGCAGGGGATCTGAAAGTTTGTATGAAACACTTTATGTTATGATCCTGGGAGTTAAAAGCTTAACTAAATTTGTATCCAACGGTTCTAGGACTTTTGGATCAATGGTTGGGTCTTTCAACACTTTAGGAGGTTGGATTATCCTCGAAATGATCCGAGATTGTGATTCTTGAATTTTCATTTCAATTCTTGCTCTTCTTGATTGTTCTTTTTTCCATCTTTCGTCCATTATCATTCTTGAATTCCCAGAAAACCCCTAACATTTTTAGATTTCCTCTTTTTCTAGTTTCTTCAGAAGAAAAAAGGGGTGCTAATCGCGAAGTGACATAGAAAATGCTTGTCAGCCATCGAACTTCATGAGTGGTCCTAAAAAACCAACGACTTTTGAGCATTTCCCTCTGATCAACAATACGAAATATATAAATACATAAATTCTGGAATAACGGAAACGAAGAAAAAAAGTAAAAAAACACCACAATATATGCACCGATCAGGGATAAAGCTATACCAATCCCAAAGTAAGGAATGCCCGTATAAAAATACCTGCTTGAAAAGTGAAAATCAACCAAACTTAAACCAAGCATTGACGGAAGTATAATCCGAAACCCCCCACTCGGGAATTAAACAATTGTCCTTCCCACAATCATAAAGCATCAATCTTCCAAAATAATAATAACAAAAAATTATAAGAAAAGGGGTGATAAGGTCATCACGGATAAGACCTCGGAGGCACCGAGACGGCGCGCGAAGTTCCTGGTGGAAAGCTGGCCGACCTCTCGCTGCCAAACCCCGACCACTGCCTTGTCGACGTTCGTTCTCGCCCTCTTATTCATCCTCTAACCAACTCCAAATCCGATTGCTAAAATAAAAGAATGTATATATGTATATACAAAATGGTGTGGGCGAGTTGGCTCGGAAGCCGTGACTCGGTGAATGAGGAGGAGTGGGAAGAGATGTGTGGGGGCGGGCGAATCGCTGTTACATACGGACTCATCGAGACGGAGCGGTGGATTTATAATACAATTCTCTTTCTCTGTGTCTCTCTTTTTTAGTTCTAGCGACGGCAAAGCCCAAAATAATTACAATTTACATACGCTGGGGCTTCAGGAAGAGCTACCCCTGGGATTGCGACACGTGTTAAAAGAATTGTTTGGTGGTATATTAATCTTTCGAAAGAAAATATGACTTTTACAATAATACTACTAGTACGTAAGAACAATTTTAATGATATATTAAATTATCGTTATTTATTTTATTTTTAATTATTTTTATTACTCGCTCAATTATATATAATTTTTATTCAACTTGTAAATTATAAAATTAGTTAAAATAATTCATATTAATTAATATGATTATCAATAAAAAACAATTTAAAACAAGAATAATATTATAATAACTCGATAGGTAGGTTATTATATTACATCATAATTCTCTATCTCACGCTGCTCGATTTTTTTTTTTTTTAATAAAATATGATTTTTTTTTTCATTTTTTCAGAGTATATATTTTATAGGACTGGAAGAAGAATTTGATCATTATGTGTGTGTACATACACACACACATAGATATTCATCCAGATGAAATTTCTCTGAAGAAAAAAAAAGAAAAAAAACAATTACAAAAATTTACAATTTAATAAGAGTAATGTTAGAGAGAAGTCATTGTAATAGTGCATACTTTGCACTCACTGCATGACTGTTTCTAGTTGATTGTTTCCAACACTCAGTTGGAGAGATATGTGGTCTAGATAATACCACATCATGTGTACAAAATAAATACTCTCAATAATAACTTCTATTTAAATTTATTCATATAATAATACATAGGATAAGCCTCCGTAACGAGGTTAGTATTTTGGTGGTTTTGTTTTTTGTTTTTGGTTTTGGTTTTGGTTTGGTTTTATTCTTTTCCTGAACAGGTTAGTAGGACTTCGGATGTCTCTCCAAAGTTGAGAGCAAAAAGAAGATGATGATAAGATTAGGAGGCAGCTGTCTTAAATTGCCTCTGCAAGGTAACCGCCACCAACTACCGCCGCCGCCGCAAATACTGACTCCATTATCGACCAAATGCACACTAACCAAACAAGCTCACCGCTTCCTCTCCACCCTGACCTCCACCGCTTTGCGAGACTCATCTGCCTCCGCCATTGATAAGTTGATACGGAAGTTCGTGGAAAGTTCACCCAAATCCGTGGCTCTTCGCGTCCTCTCCCATCTACTCTCTCCTCGCATCTCCCAACCCCATCTCTCGTCTCACGCCCTTCCCGTAAGTAGTATCACAGTGTGATCACATTGAGCTTTCATTTTCTCAAGATTAACGTGCATGCAATGGAATCTCACGTCGAGCTGTAATATAAGATTGTTCGATCCAAACGTTTGTCAACGATTAAAATGATTGGTTCATATATAGATCATTGTTTTTCTCGGTTACCAAACGGAAAATTACTACTCCAAACAACAATCTCAGTACTGATGCAGTTTTTTTTTTTTTTTTTGTCATTTGGTAGTTGTACAGGAGAATCACTGAAGCTTCTTGGTTCAATTGGAATCCCAAGCTTGTGGCGGACCTCGTGGCCTTGCTTGATGAACAAGGACGCTTTGACGAATGGGAAATGCTGATTTCTGACGCCGTTTCGAAGTTAGAGCTACGAGAGCGAGAGCTCGCTCTTTTCTACTGCAACTTGATCGAGTCTCACTCCAAGCAAGGTTCACAGCGAGGTTTCGATGCTTCTTACGCTCGCCTAATTCAGCTTCTTCACAATTCTGACTCTATTTACGTAAAACGCCGAGGTTACGAATCGATGGTAAGTGTTTGTGCACAATGGATCGGCCTCGTGAAGCCGAGAACATGTTTGAAGAAATGCGCGTGGGGGGACTGAAACCATCACGATTTGAATTCAGGTGTGTGTTGTATGGGTATGGAAGGTTGGGGTTGTTTGAAGATATGCAGAGAATTGTGGTCCAAATGAAGAACGAAGGGGTGGATTGGACACGGTCTGTTCGAATATGATTCTGTCGGCGTATGGATCTCACTTCGAGCTGGCAGAAATGGCTTTGTGGCTTCGGAAAATGAAAGCTTCGAGCATTCCCTTCACTGTCCGGACGTACAACTCGGTCTTGAATTCGTGCTCAAAAGTCATGGCAATGCTACAAGACATGGATGGTTTACCGCTTTCGATTGAGGAGCTGAGCAGCGTTCTGAATGGTGACGAGGCTTTGGTGGTGAAAGAATTGGTTGGGTCGCGTTCGGTTTTGGAGGAGGTAATGGAGTGGGATTCTTTGGAGGTCAAGTTGGATTTGCATGGAATGCATTTGGGTTCGGCCTATTTGATAACATTGCAATGGGTGAAGGAGTTTCGCCACCGTTTGAAGGATGGAAAGCATGCAATTCCGGGGCAGGTTATTGTGGTGTGCGGGTCGGGAAGGCATAGCAGTGTTAGAGGTGAATCACCTGTGAAAGGTTTGATCAGGAAAATGATGGCTCGGATGAAGAGTCCGATGAGGATTGATCGGAAGAACGTTGGCTGTTTTGTTGGCAAGGGAAAAGCTGTGAGAGACTGGTTATGTTGATTGAAATAAAAGCATGCATTGTTACTGTGGTGGTGGTTATACATCAAGGTATATGCCTCACAAATAAGAACAGTTCGAATTTGAATGAAGGGAAAACTCGTGGGTTTAGTGTCAAATTTAAGATAGTATAGCTAGGCAAAAGATCAGCCGATTCTCCAAAATGAAGTTGAATGTCAAGGCATCGAGCGTACCGATGTCAGCCAGCAGATTTATGTAAAGCTTTATAACTTGCAGCTTCATCCAAGGTGACATGAAAGTAGCTGACAACATTACAGAAACAGAAATTATATACAAAGAAATAAATTACAATGAGGTACAAGTAGTCGTTTTACACAATCTATATACACTACACAAAAGACCTATGCCTACCCAAAGGGGTATACAAAACGAAATATCTCGTATACAGAGGGTCCTTATTCTCTCTGTATCCTGACCCTGGTAGACACCTTAAAAAGAAAGAATTAAAAAAAAAAAAAAAAAAAGCAGGCCAAGCCAATGGATTTGAGGGTATACTCTGGTGGAGATGCTGCCGGCACATCTATAGTTTCAGCAGTTGAGGTCGGCATACAGCGTACAAAAATGAGCTTCCTTCGACGGTCTCCTTAATTCATCAACAGTTTTCCACATTTCAATTCAATACTAAAAAATTAAAAATGCCCTTGCCGAAACAAAAGCCTCAAAACTTTATAAGCAGAAGAAGAAATATCCGGCCTATCTCACCTGGACTCAAGTACAGGAGAAACCTTTCTATCCATTTAAATCCTAAAACCATGGCATCCACCATATATACATCTTACCAAGATTCTTGTGAGATACTGCTTCCGCTATTAATCGACGAGCCTGACCTTCTACAGCCAGAGGCAAAGATGGTGCTGCCCCAACACCAACAACAACTCCTTGCAACCTTGCCTCAATATTGTTGATGGCTCGCTGTAAGATTTAGACAGAACATGGTTTGTTGTTAGCATACGACCACATATTTTACCCACAATCTGATTTCTTAAAACCAGAACCTCGCTTCAATATTTGATTAGCAAGTCACCTCAGCAATTCTACTCTTGAAAACCCTTTAATTGAAATAGATGCTGATCATAAAAAATACGTGAAAGAACATACTCTCCTGTTCTTATAGGTTAAGCATGCTAATATATTCTACTGTTTTAAGGTTAAGGGCCTGAGGTTGCTTGCTCAAACTATCAACCCACATGTTATATTGGCAGAAGGTTATACATCTTCCATCTCTATAACTTAGTATGTTCAAAATCAATGGTCGTAACTATTTAATCGATGAGTTAATATTTGCTATGCAACATTTTGAGTCATAGCTTCTCTTGACCATTATATGATACCCTCTATGAAGTTTCAACTCGTTAAAAAATGAGTCCTTTCTCCATCAGGGTGATATTAGGTATAAAAGATGCATCAACTTTAAAAAGAAAGCCACCATGTTGCTATAAGTCAATTTGACACTCAGGTAGAATGCGGATTCAAAAACAGTGTCCAATTTAGTAAGGTTCAAAAAGATTTGATAGGTTTGGCCTCAGAATATTTGATAGCCAACTACGTAATGATGAACTAAATGTCATTGATGCTTAGTTCAAGAAAGAATGGCATCGCCACACGTGATACAACAAATCAGCTCTAATAAAGGACATCAAGGAAGATCCAAACCTGTGCGTGTGGATTCTGAACTTCTACTCCACTGGACTTGTGAGATTTTGTCCATTCCACAAGCGGGTCATGAATGAAAGTTTCAAGAACACTCATCAAAGTCTCCCTGTGTGTTCTCAGGACAGACAACGTGATTTCACAGACCCTCAAGAAGATGCCCTCATACCCTGTGATGCCCAAGCCATCAATCATGTTCTGCAGGTACAAAAATGCGTCCATCAGTATCGATCCAAGTTCTGGGAATTAACAGTTAGGCAATAATTCAACTCCTTTAAATGTATAGACAGCGGAAACATTTTTGAAATTGAGTGCAGGAAAACACAAGCAGGTCCATATAAAAATATCTTTTGGCCCGTATGTGCTTAAAAAAAGTATGCTAAGTAAGAATACCTTGCCGCTCTAATTTAATACCAAACAATTAGTAATTTCACATCTATGGCAATAACTATTTTAAATAGAAAAGCACACAAAAGGGGTCCAAGTTTGCAACTCAATCACACGGAATGTATGCAAGATGGCAAAACGTGATATGTTTCACTATACAATTCCCAATAAATTTATACCATTTCTGGTTACGCATGCTCACAAAAAGTTGAGGATAATTTGGGACTTCTTAACCATGATAGAGAATGATGATAACCTAAAACGCATGTATATGTACACCTCTTTACCTGGGTTAGCCTGAAAGGCACCAGCTCAGGCTTCTCCAACTGCAAGCCTTTGTCAAATAAGCAGCTGAAATCAACATGAACACAATCACCGGTGGTTGAATCAAAAAGAATGTTTTCACCATGTCGGTCACCCAGCCCCACAATATGCCCAACCATGGACCAAACTGCAGTAGTGTGAGCATAAGCAACCCGAGCTCTAAACCAAGCTGCTGGCTCAGAAAAAGTGTTCAAGAACCATTTATGAAATACTGGTGGAAACATTGGAAGGATTTTGGTTTTCAACATCTCCTCCTCCAGCATTTTACCTTGGCATTGATCATAAATTCGTTTAATTTGAGGATTCGTCTTCTGCCTATCAAATTTCCCACAGGTTATGTAAATGTCTTGAAGTATATGCCGCAGTCCACGAGTGTGGGGCACCCATTCTACCATACCACAGTCCTCTGTTAGAGGAATCACCGCAAAGGTGCGAATGTAAAGATTCCTTCGACGGCTTTCAGGATATTTGGATAACAAACGATTTATCATCGCTGTGAACTCCATCATTCGCGCATCTTTCCTAAGGTCATCCTTGGGTTTGCATAGGAATGGATGTTCCCTCCCATCACTGCCCAAAAGAACAATCTGAAATACAAAAAAGGGCACCTAACATTACAAAGATGACGTACAAAATACCAATGGATTATTGAGTAAGTTCACAGGACATGAGAAGAGCAGTGGCCCAATGGCCACCTCCAAGAAAATCTTCATCAAAAGCGAATTACTTTTTTCTTTATACCTATTTCCTGAAACCTATGCTGTCATATAAATACTCCCTCCATCCTATTTATAAAAAAAAGAACTTAATGAGAATCATTTTATGCTTGTGTTCAAAATATAATAAGTTACCATTTTTCAAATTCTGAATGGGAATTATTTAACTTGCCTGATTGACTTTTTAAAATGACCTTTACAATGGAACCCCCCAAAATGGAATAGAAAGCAAACAATACAAGATAAATCATAAATACCCATCAATGCACACTATCCTATAGGTGAAAAAATTGATGATTCTACTCCTGGCTTACAGGTTAGGCCATATGAGGTATCTATCCCCATTGATTGATGAACTTTAAAAGACATTTCAAACATGTTTGAAGGCAAAAACTATCAATCCATGCCAAAGAAAGTATCCCTTCCATTGCTGCATTTTTTGTGTGTGGGGGAGAGCAACGAGGAATTATGATGCCTTCTCAAACAGAAAAACTTACTTTCTTAGGTCGCTGAAGAGAAGAAAGAATCTCAGCTTCATCAGTTATTCCTGATATTGTAGGAAGGTCTGTGGCAGAAAAGATATTAGAGGTCACGTCTGTGAATATCACATCATATGTTGGTAGACTCACAGTAAGAGATTGTTGAATTGGCATGATAATTCCCAGTGGCATCATCCTTTTCAAGGCACTAAATTCAGTTGAGATATTAATTGTCCTTGCTTTTGGCTGACCAGGATGGAAACACAACTTGATTAGATGATCAATCAGGCTAGCAAACTGAACAAACAAATTGTTGCCACTGTTTCCTTGATTGAATCCTTTCCGTGCAGCTTGTATTATTTCTGCAGCTGCCTCCCGCCTTGATGGAACAGTGGATTTTGAAACTGCCGCCATAATCCATAGGGCTTGCTGTGGTATTGCCGAAGCACTGAGGTAATAATGTGCTTGACCAATCGAACAATTTCTTCATTTTGATGGCAAATTCTGGAAACTAACTGAGGCAGAACTGTTAACCACTGATATGTTGGCAAATCATTCAGACAGCCACGCATAATACTCATTACCTGGCAAAATAATATAAAATAAAGAATAGACCGGGAAAATAGAGGAGGGAGTCTCTCAATTTGGATATAAGAATAAAGTTCATTTTGGAAGCATTACAATTACCTTCCCATGGACGCTTTTCAAATCTTTCTTGGATGACGAACCACTTCTCTGATAAATGCTTCCAAAATCAAACCATAGGGTCAACAACCTTGGAAGTGCTTGAAAGAGATTCTTGTGGCCCCTATGTAGCCCCTTTGCATAGAATAACAATACATCAGGCACGTAAGACCACCAATGCTTCTCACTGTTTACATTTGAAGAACCAACAATAGCAGAAGTTGATGGCACCATCCTAGGACCTATATCAAAATTCTCTTCCTGACGTTTCCTGGCATCAGCGAGCAGTTCATCACAATACTTGGCCATATAGAAGTATCCTTTCTCCCACTTAGGCTGCAGTTCTCTCACCCTTGAATAAAGACTTATCACATCTTCTTTCTGCTTCTGCCCAGTGTAGTGGATCCACCTAGAATAGAGGAGAAGGTCTTTGCAATATCTCGATTTTCATTTAAAGCCTGACTGTCGCAAACCAAGGGCAGTGGGTTCAGTGGAACTAGTGAAAGACTAGTAATTGATGATATTACAGTGGAACCTACAACCTCAACAGGCATGTTCAGGAGAGTGTGTTGCAGCTCTGTAATGGCACCATCAGATCGCCTAGTACTCCACAGAAGCTTGGCCTTTTCCATGTGCACATTAGATGCTCCTGAAGCCTGAGCTTCAAGAATTGCTCGGTTGGCTGTTTCATAGTGACCAGCCAAGCGACAGAGCTTTGCGTATTGAACCCAGCAGTTCCCAACATGAGCACCAAGACCACTGGAACCAAAAACCAGTCTTCGGAAAGCCAAAAGTGGCTCCCTTGCCCAAAGTGATGGCTGTGTAAATCTGAGACGATTCTCCCAGTTCTCTATCACTTTGGAGAATCCCAGATCACCCAAATGAAATGATTTCTCCAAGAAAGAGTCATCAACAAGAAGACCTTGGAAGTCTTCCAGTTCTCGTAGCAAGTGAAGTTTCGCAATGAATGGATATGCCCTTGTATAGGAATCCATGCCAGCAGCAGCCAGAGGAGCAATCAGAGCTTGTTTGGACACTGCAATTTTCTCAGCAACTGAGAATTGATCCTTCTTCATCATTGCTTGGAGAATCTTTGCAACATCCATGTCAAAGGAAGCATTACTCTCAGAGCTGCTACAAAGTAAACCCTCTTCATCAGCTTCATTAAGGTATTCATCCATCAAATCCCACCTGCCAAGCCTCCATGCTGCTTGCACACCTTGCATGCACCATGTTTTCTTGTATTGTGGAATCCTTGAGATTAAACCATCCACATGAGTTACCATGGCCTGAAGGTGGCACATGTTTAGTAAACAGTTAAGCACATCTGAATGCCTCTGAACTGAAGTTGGTTCCATTTGCAGAGCCTGTTCGCATGAAGTTAAAACTTCTGCCCAGTTTCCAGCTTTTTTGTTGATTAAGAGTTGGTCTTGTAACCTTAAAGATTTACGTAAACAAGCCAATCCAGAAAGACCATCAGGCTCATCCAGACAGCTGTATATTTCCATTAGATATGAGATATCTTCGTCCTCAAAAACGCCACTCCTCTCAGCTGCAGGGTTGAAAGAACCCGACTTCTCCTGTACATGAGACTCATAGTACATTAGAGACCTTGCGTAAGCCTGGCACCTAAAAGAGGCTCTGGCAAGTGTCACCTTTGGATTGCAGTCAGCAGTTCGGAAACATATTTATACTGCACGAGGAGCTGATCCTGATCTGTCAAAGTTGGATGTTGATCCTTTGACTTGGATGCCTGCTGCTTAGAAGCTGATGACTGAAAAGACCGGAAAGAGCTAGCTCTTGTTCAACATCATCCACCCATTGCCCAAGATTATCAAGAAGAGTGAACACAGCCTGGACGCAAACTTCATTTTGCCCACCACTGACTCCGTGAACTGTAGCCCCACTATTTTCTGATGCGGCAGCATCAAGAACATATAGTATTCTTCTGTTATGCCACTGCGTGCTTCCCTTGTACCATGACAAACAGCATCAAGGACTAAATATGGCAGCAGATACATAGCTGTTTGCATATCGTGGCGCACTATACCTCGACAAGAATTAAAAATACCAGCACGAGATCCAGTTGCATGCACAGTTAGTTTTTTTATCCAAAAGAAAAATCCACCTCCTGAATGACATAGAGGGGCGGTAAATTGGGCCTGTGCATGCAGAATCAGCCACATTTGGAAGCTGAAATCTAGAGGTTAAGCAGGGGGCAATTATCTCTTTAACATAATTAGAAAACCGGTCCCACAGTTTTTGACCCCTCCCATTCATCTCACTGCTACCAGTAGCACTCTTAATCCCAGATGCAGCAACTTTCAAAGAGCTTTTTTCCTTCAGTGGCTGTGACATAGAAGCAGAAGCATTGATGTCCAGTGATGCCTCACAACCTGCAATTTTTAGCAGCTCCTGTATAGCCAATGCAGCTGAGTCTTGAATAATGGTATCTGGTGCAGCTCTGAAAGCCCTGGCCAGATGCTTGTGGATCAACTCAAATATGAGGTCATCATCAGAACATTCAATTTTAAAGCGTTGGCATGAAAAACCCTTCACTTTGGCAGGGTCAACTGCACCCAGTGCTCCTAGGCAATCCGCACAGATCAACTTCAGCCGCTGTCCTACTGCAGTCCTTGATTCTTCTGCACATCCTCTTAGTAAAGATGCGATCAAAGAGCTCAAAATATCCATGTCTGAACCAGCTTCGGCAGTGATCAGAGCTGTAACCTCACCCCTTCTTAGGTTTAGCAACTTTCTCAACTCGAACACTACCATATACCTCACATTCAAGTTCTCATGATTCAAACCATCAGCAACATCTCGCAATTGATCCTTCAAGATCATGGACCCACGGCATCTTGTATTGCTCTGTTAATTTCTGTCAAAGCAGGAATACTGGGTAATGGAGGGAACTCGCGAATACGTTCCTTTAGCGTAACCTTGTTCTTTAAAACAAGTTCTTCCAAAATTCTAACCACTTTATCCAAATTCGTTGAAGGATTTTCTTTCTCTCTCTCCAACAAAGGAATAAGAGCAGCAAAAACTTGAGAAATTACATGTTAGTGCTAGATGGTGATACTTTTGCTAGCTGCTCAATGAAAAAAAGCAAGACACAGAGACCCTCGGTCTGTAGCGATTCTTTATCAACAGCATGCATGAGAAGAACCATCAGTTTTGGCACATAAGTACTAAGCTGAGTTTCCATCATTTTAATCAGCATCTCAATACGTTTTAAGGCTTGTTGCTGCAGCGATAAATCATCGGCATGGAGCATTTTTCTATCAATACTATTAAGGAGGCCAACAAATGATTCCTCAAAAATCCTGGAAGATCTTCGCCACCAGTTAGAACTCTAGCAACTTCTTTAATCATCTGAGGTACTCTTGCTAACCTGTAAACAGATACAAAACCACAACACTTGGAAGAATTGCCGATTTTTTAATCATACACATAATCTGGTAATATTGTAAGTACAATATATCAGTTAAAGCTTCTAACTTCACTCTGTCGTCGCTGGTCAGTGGCCTCATGAATCAAGACATACAAGTGAGAGAAAAGATCAAATAAAGTAAAGCAAATGCACAGGCAATATATAAAATGAATCATTATGACCCGCATATTCACAAAGCCAACACCTACAAAAAACATGCACGGAAAACCCCAGACCAGGGAGTTTCACAAAACACAAAAGGAAGAAGAATAACCAGAGCAGCTATAGCAACTTCCAAATTACTTGTGCTCTCGTGAACTTGAGTGGACCTTTATACCTTTCAGTTATCTCATCCGAATCACCACCATCCAGAAAGCAAACCAGTTCATCTAAAAGGGCAGGTAATGCTGCGCAAATATTTCTTGCTTGTCAGAACCAGTATGTGTATGGTAAAATTGCAAAGCTGAGAGTAACTCTTGCTCATCAGCTCGATGGAGAGCAAAAGCAAGCACTTTGGCAGCCAATTAACTATCAGAGGCACCATATCGATATTCACACACTTGGCCAACTCATATAAGGTATCAACTGCTTGATCATTATCCTGCTGAGACACCACTACCTTTGGAAGAACAACAGGAATCATTTTCTTCACAAGTTCTTCAGTTTCAATACCAAGAACAGCTTCTGCAAACTCCCTGACCATTTTGGACGGCTGGCAAGCCTCGCAGATAGATAATCAAATAGTTCATTTCGTATATGAACAACTTTAAGAAGGGTAAGCTCGAATCCTCCTTTAAGATGAAAGTAGCAAGATTTGTGTATTAACCTCGATGCACTCATTCTCACTGTAACATGTTGGTTATCAAGCTGATCAACTAACAAGATGAGAGACAACAAGAAAAGTTGGCTGTGAATATCAACTGCAACCATGATTTCTGCAGTAGATTCCAAAAGAGTTTCAAAGATTTGGGGATCTTCAGCTGCTGCCAAGGCATGTTTAATTATATCCAGAAAATTTTGTTCTTTGCTTTGGTTGGATCTGCCCTCACAAAAAAACAAATAGCTGAAAATATGATCCTCAAGAAAGGAACTAATCTGAGAGCAAAGGCTTCCCTCACAGCCTTCCTTTGATTAAGGAGCAAAAATTCAATGCATTTGGTCCATTCAGATCTTGTTTTAAGCAGAAGATCTGGAGTCCCATGTATAAGAATCCTTCGAAGAATTCCCACGCAGGCAACTTGAGCCTCTTCTGATGACTCATCATAAAGAATTTCAAAGAAAAGAGTCTGTGGATGGAAGAAATCAGAATCCAAACTAATTTCTGTCTGATGCAAATCAGATGGATCTATTATTCTTGAATATAGTTCATGATTGTGTACAACATTTCGGTCACACTTCGAACACCAGAATCCTTTAGGCAAGTAATCCAATGTTTGACTATGTTTCTCATTGTTTATATTAAGAAATAACTTGCATGCACTTTTATGCAGACCATCTACAGCAGCAAAAGAACCATGAAGGCATGACAAAAAACCAAGAGAAAGGGGAATATACTCTTAACCTTCTCATCCTTCTCTCTCCCTAAGAACCTGCAAATTGAACATAAATAAAGAAAGAAAAAAAATTAAGTCAGAAGTCCTTGCATTAATAAACTTAAGCAAAAAAAACACAAGGGCCTTAGTGCATCACACTTTGGCACTTGCTTAAAAAAGTTACATGAACCTAGACTGTGAGTGCATGCATAGAGCAAGGAAAAATCCACAAAATCTCAGCTGACACTCAAACACCCCTCTGACCCAGAAAACGTGCACAGACATATGTATCTATGTATATGTATATAATATTGAAACGAATAACTCTATTCTAAGGCCTTTACACCACATACCATCTACATGCATAATTTGATTTGAAAAATAAATTTTAAAATTTGAATCTTACATATAAAATTATGACATGCGGATGGTGTGTGGTATAGAGGCCTTAGAATCACAAATATTGACCCTTATCATAAAATATCAAGCCTCTTACTTGCACCATGGTACTTCTTATTGACAGGGCTTGCTAGTAATGTGCAAACAATCAAGACATGACAACTATATTGTGCACTTTACAAGTGACCCAAGCCAAGCCTGAATTATCCATGAGCTAGAATCTCCAAGAACAGGAAAGGTATGCGGCTAGGATTTCAAATGAACCAAGCTCTGACAGCTGCATAAGCTCATTGTTTCCAAGTATTCCATGCATCAGAAATATAAAAAAGAATGATCATGGGATCTAACTCCCGTGCTTATATGCAAACTCATTAGAT
This sequence comes from Juglans microcarpa x Juglans regia, assembly GCF_004785595.1. NCBI lineage: Eukaryota > Viridiplantae > Streptophyta > Magnoliopsida > Fagales > Juglandaceae > Juglans > Juglans microcarpa x Juglans regia. The sequence continues at coordinate 23,092,153 of NC_054599.1, read as the reverse complement.
CAAAGACCTAAACATAACCCTAACTTATTTTATTTATAACATCAGTGTCTCTTACTTGTGTCATGCTACTTCTTATTGCCTTGAACTTGCTAGTGATGTACAACATTCTATACATTACAACTAAATTGTGCATTTCAGAAGTGAACCTGGTCAAGCCTGAATTATCCGTGAGTTAAAATGTACAAAAACAGAGGTCATGCGATGAGTATTTCAAATGAACCAAGCTTGAACAACTGCATGAGCTCATTGTTTGCATGTTAATTCATCCATCAGAAATATAAAACAGGATGATCTTGGAGTCTGACTCTCATGCTTATATGCAAACTCTCGAGGTCATACACCTAAGCAATAACCCTAATTTTGAGCATGAATCTTATTTTGATTTAGTTGAATTTAGACAAGATTTAAGCATTCGTTCTTGGTTTACAAACTATTTAATGTACAATTTTGATGCCTAAAATAAGGAAATGGTTTCAAGGAAGAAAAAAAATTCATGAATTCATAAAATTTTCTCAAAGAAGCCTCCAAAAGAATTTTGATCCCTTATTCACTTCCTAGCATTATCAATGACAGTCAAGAAATGAAAAACTCAATCAAACTAATAACAGTTATATATGTAAATACTGTGCTAACAAAAACAACTAAAAAATAAAAGAACTACAACAGTTCTTACTCCAGCCTTCTGAATATATGTGTTAGTGCACCAAGACCAGACCACAAGACAATCACTGGCATAGAAACAACGGCTTCAAGTCTAACTTCTTCAACTTCGTCATGAAGGCTCAAGTCCAATACTTCAAGACCAATTTCAGTTATTAAGCTAGGACCAAGCTTGGAAGCCACTTGAACTGAGATACATTTAGTTGTCCATCTATGATGAGGTTCAGTAACCACAAGAGATGGGACCATGGTAGCTTTAGTACCACAGGTAAAAGGTCTGCCTTATTATCTGTATTTTTTAATATCTCGGTCTCCAAAAAGGGGTACCTAGCAGAAAAGATATAATCGACATTACATCACAGATATAGAATGGAAGCAAAGGAGATACGGGTAGCAAATCTTCATAGGATGACAGTATATGGAATAGAATATCCGATTTTTTCAATGTAGTAAATACTCTTCTCTGTTCACAACCCTAGAGATGAGAGCTATCAAATTTTATACTTATCTCACCATCATATTATAAGCAGCACCCTTCATGATTTCAACGTTGTTATGATTAGTTTTATAAGCACATTCAACTTAGGACTCAGAAAGGCCTGTACCATCATCCATGTACCAGAAAGCAGCACCTAGATCAATTGAAAGAAGCACACTTGCCTTAATCTATGAGAAATTTGGAGACTGCAATGAAAATTAAGAATTGAGAATGCTTTAAGAACCAGAACCATGATAACATTAACATATACACTATAAACAAGGTCGGGAAGCCTGCTGAAGGTTAGACTCACTGCCTTACTTTGCAAAAGCAATATGCTGTGAATTCCTTCCAAGTAAATGGAAACATCAAGTGCGATCGAATTTCCTTGCCTTGCCTACATCATGTAAACCTCAGTCAATATTATGGTAAAAAGCAGTACATTTATTACCGGAGTTTGCACATTAAGCCTACCTACCAGATCGCATATCCAGGGTATCCATGCATACATCTGTTGGAAAATGCAGATTGACAGATTGGTCTCTGGGTATCTATAGAAGGCAATGCATAGCATGCTAAGAGCTGTCAATGCAACATGAGGGCTTAAAGTATCACGTCCAACATCAGGAGAGCTTAGATATCTAACAAATGAATGAAGTGATTTATGCATATTATTCGCATATTTGTCTTCTCTTTCACAAGCGACGATGCTAGTATACTTGCTTTGCATCTGAACACTAGCAACAGAAGCCATTGTTTCTAGATCCAACTTTTGACGTTTGACCTTGAAAGTATCCACATCCAGAATGGGCCTCTTTCTCCAACCCTCAAGTTTTCAATTGATGTATCACTTGATGTTAATGAATCCTGACCACAGTAATTTGTTGCTTTGCCCCCAACACTATCAGGTCCAAGAATTGACAAAGCAACTTGAAAGCAGTCTATCAGTTGAAAGCAAGGTTCTGGAAAACAGAGCATGTGAATAAGGGATTCTGGCTTCCAGACATGAGGGGGGCAGATTTTAGCAATTCGTATGTATGCATTGCACAATGCAACCTAGATAAAGCAAAGATATAAAATTAGAAATAATTGTTAAGTCTCCTGCAATATTTTAATCCCTTACATCTGTCAGCTACCCCAAAATATAAGAGAAAAACCTGATAAAAATAACAAAAGCTTGCCTAACAAGATTTAACCTTAAGCTCCTGGCTTTTAGTTCTCCACATTGACCGAGGAAAAACATTGACTAAATCTGCAGCTGTTAGGTTGACTACATCATCAGAACAACTGGAGTGTAGTGCATTAAGGCAAGCCACCCAAGGATGAATCATAAGCCATATTTCTGCAGTGTAGGCTTACTGTTAGGATACTAAGGGAAAATAAGCAAATAATACAGTTTCAATAACTTCATCAATATGCTTCCATAGATGGTTTTGTGATAAAAATACCAATAATAGTGATAACAGTTAAAAGCAATCGAATCTCAGCACCAGATTTGACAGATATATAAGATGTTAAAACTAACAAGAAAATAAATCCAATCCAGCAGAAAAATTAACATTTTTTAGTCCAATCATTTGAGGTATAAACAAACTGAATCACCCATGGAAATGGGATTATACTAATTAGGGAATATTATATATGTTAAAAAATGTTACAGAAAACAGAATATTGTCCAGGAGGTTAATCCACCTAAGTGACATCATGTACAACATTAAACATTAACACTACGAGTTCCACTAATAATTATCAAGAAGTTTCAAATACCTGAAAACAGGAAGACCTTCTTGTCCTCACTTAATATGGTAGTTATTGACTGGATCAGATTGTGACGAGCAATAATATCATAATTTGTCACTGATCCAATGGCGCGTGCAAAGTCAAAACATGCCTTCCACAGAATTTTAATTGTCAGGCAACTGTATTATAAGGATACCATGAATCACATACATAAATTAAAAGGAGCAATATTAGCCCAAGAAATCAATTGCATCAACAAGGTCATAAACCAAGTGTATATACCAACAAGAGTTCTTGCGACTACCATTTGCAAATCAGCATCGCCATAACATAAAAGAGAACATGCAGCCGAAACAAATGAAGCATGGATTAGTCCTTCAACATACAAAGTTCCTTCCGTTAAGCATTTACTGAGAAGCTTAATGATCCATGTAGCAAAAGGTCGCCACCTCCTTTTTCCCGTAAGGTCAATCATAATACCAGCACCAATCAGATGGTTTATTGCTTTCTGGAAGATCCCCAAGATGAGCAGGGTCACTTAAAATTCCCATAAAGGTCTCACGAAGCATTTCAAAGTCAAGCGAACTGGATTCCGTAATGTTTGAATTGTCAGCACAGAGTAAAGCAACATACAAAAGATCTGCATGAAAGCAAAGACACGTAACTTTCCATTTTATTATGGTTTTGACTAATTCATACAACTTCATGAGAAGAAGCAATGGACTTTTTATGGCTACCAAAAGTTCAATCCAGACTATGACATGATAGGATCACACACTACGGACGAACATACCAGAAAACCAATTACGACCTGTAAAACATATGACAGAAGTGGTCCAACTAGCATCAAAATGTCATAAAGATATTTTCTTACCTTCAACAACCAACATGGAATCAACAAAAAATTGTCGGTACGTGTCTCGAGCTCCAGTGCGAAGTAAGGATAAAAGGATCCAACCGTCTCAAAAATTACTCCGTGTCGAGAGCTGAAAATTAGGAATTGCAAGCAGAATGAGCAAAACACGAAGTAACATCACCAAAAATCTACACCAAACAGCTGAGACTTCATGAAATTTTGCTAACCGAAACGAAGGTTCCGCAAAGAAAGGCATACTCGACCGACCGCAGGTAAAATTGCACTAGCCTTTCCGTGGTAAAAGACTCCAGGAAAATTCCTTGCAGTGTGAGCGATTAGCTTCAGTACAGCTATAACTTCTCTCTCATTCGCTGCAAGTATTAATAAAAATAAAAATCAAATCGAGAGTCTCGTTTGCTTCAAATATTAATAAAAAAAAATTAAGATAATAAAATCGAAACAATCACTGTACTTTTAAACAAACTTTGCGTTCGTTTTTAAAACTTATTTGTGCATTCATTCAGTTTCAACAAATTAGCTTTAATAATAGAGTAGACACGGTAGAAAATCTCGAGTTCTTGGAGATGACATTCGTTTTCCTTCCATTTTCGTCGGTGGGAGCCAAACAGAGAGAGCAACATAGAAGTACCAGAGGAAGAAGGGACCACGTAGGCGTGGAGAAGATTGGTAGAACGGCGCGGAATCTGAGTTCCAAAGCGTCATCGCCTCCGTTATTTGGAGGAGTCGATGAGGAGGCTGCTATGCGTTCTCGCAGCTCGTGTACAAGGCTGGACAGGTTCGCCATGCCCTTCCTCTCATGCGCCCTTTCCTCTCCTTCGCTGTCCCTCCTCTCTCTCTCTCTTCTCTTCCCTCCCAATTTCGAACGAAATGCACGAGTCAGTGCTGCTTGCTAATGCTAAGCAAGTAAGCATGAGATTTGGGCCCGTCATGGACCCGCCGTGCCTTGCTTTGCTGCAACCTTTGTTCTTGGTCCATATCTAATAGAGAGCCCATTCTGAGCAAACCTGAGAGCATCGGCCCAAACCCGCCATATATCACAACAATTATTTAGTATTTATTAGGGATTGCTACAGGTAACAGAGTTTTTGCAGATGAGTTGAGTTGAGTTGTAAATAATAATATTTTATAGATCCTATTCAGATAGGTTTGAAACTTATACTTCTCAGTTTAGTTTAATTTTAAACTGAGTCTAACATCCAAATACTCAACTCTCAAATCACTAAATTCATCTCAATTCAAAATTTTTTTACACGTGAGATTCACAACCTTTTTTTATCTCAACATATCTTTACATGCAGGACCTATGACTGTTTTCAACTTCTCATAAATACATATAAATTCATCTTAACATCCAAATACATCTAAACTCATCTTAGGTGGGCTCCACAAAGCTCATTCCAGCATCTCAACTCATTACTATTCATAAAGATCTTAACTCAGCTCAACATTGAAATGAGGCCTTAACTTTTTAAATTGAGATAAGTTTAACTTTTAGATTAAAATGTATAAAGTAGGTTGTGATAAGTTTAATTTTTTTATGAAAAGTTAAAAAAGTAATTGGTCTCATTAATAATTTACTTGAAATGAGTCAAAATGAGTTGAGTTTATTTTAACAACCGAGCACAACTTCATTTTATAACTTTGTTAAAAAGTTTTAAGTAGTAAATTGTTTAATAAGCATGAGCCTAAAGCACTTTATAAATTATTCTTGTGGTTTTCAGTGTTCATTTTTCAACAAAAATCTTAATTTAGTGTCTTGAAAAACAAAAGTAGGTTTTCAGCTATTTTTAGGTGTTTAAAAGCATTTTCTATAAATTTTGCAAACATAATACTTTATAGTTAAAGAATTCAAAGATTGGGTTTAGCAGGATTTATGTTAGAAAATTTAAATGGGTCAAAACTCTCTAGCGTTAACGACCCAGGACTAAAAAATTGATATACTAAGATCTCGTTTAGATGTTAAATTGAGTTGAAATAAGATTGAATTGAGTTCTTTATAAATAGTAATAAGTTGAGATGATAGAATGGAAATTGTGGAGTCCGTCTAAGATAAGTTTATATATATTTAGATATTAAATGAATTTAGATATATTTATGGAAAGTTGAAAAATATTATAGGTTTCACGTGTAAATAAATGTTGAGTTGGAAAAATATTGTGGGTCCTACGTGTAAAGATGCGTTAAGTTAAAAAAAGTTATGAGTCACACGTGTAAATAGATTTTAAATTGAGATAAGTTTAATAATTTAAAAGTTAAGTGTTTGGTTATTAGATTTAGTTTAAAATTAGACTAAACTGAATTGATTTCAGTTCAGTCCAAATTCCAAACGAGACCAAAAAGTGGAATGTATTTTCAGAGATTTTTTATTATTACTATTGTTTAGAATTGAAGTAGGAAATAGAATTCGTTATAATATAAATTTTAATTATATAATTTTATTAAATGATTTTATTATTAAAAAAGTATTTAGTATTTAGTGTAGGATAAAATTACAGCAGTTTTTTTTCTCAAAATTTTCTACATCTTTTGCTTCTATTACAAGTTTAGGGCTACGATTATAGAGAACCCTGACCCTGAAATTTCAAAACACGTAGAGCGGCCTAAGCTCTCCTTGATCCCAATTGTTAATATCTCCTTGTTGATTAAACAACCACAGCTCAAAAAGTGCGAGCCGGCAATCCATTGTTACACGGCTTGATCAAACCGATCTAGAGTTCCATTAGAAAGGGTGTGATTGAGTTTAGGAGGAAGAAGAGAAGAGTTCTCGAGAAGGTTCGGTCAAACACGTGAAGTATGCTGGGATCAACAGAAGGCTTAAGTCGCTTGGGAGTCAACGAAAGGGTTGGACCGGGCCAAGCTTCATCACCACATGCTTTAATTTCGTTAATGGGCTGGGAGTGTGTTCCCTAGGGCCCAATTATTTTGTCTTGTTTTTTCTTATTTTGGCCGTTTGGCCTTACGACAATAAGGCCTTATGGTCTATTGCTTTTATTATTTTTTTTTTATGTTTCCTGACCGTTAGCCAGCTGACACCTTTTAAGCTGGATAGTATCCTTTGCTACGGCATGCTAAATGAATTCAAACTTTTTGTCATCTTCTATCTTTTCTCTCTATCTCTCATCCGCTGCAAGAATGGAAGTTCCTTCTTCTTCCTTCCTGTTTCGTCGAATATAGAAGATTCCAGTCCATATCATCTCCAAAATGGAGATTCTCCTTGATCGATTTTGGTCTCCAATTTGCTCACAGGAGACAACTATAACAGTTGGTCTCGATCAATGGAAATGGCTTTGAAGGCCAAGAACAAAATCGGTTTCATCAATGGTGCCATTACTCAGCCAGTTGAAATAAATTCTTCATATGCTAAATGGGATAGATGTAATAGCATGGTATTATCATGGATTCTTAATTCCGTGGTCAGGAATATTGGGGAAACCATTGTATATGCAAAAACTGCCAAAGAGATGTGGGATGAGTTGAAGCATCCATTTTCTCAAGGCAATGGACCAAGGATTTTCCAGTTGCAAAAACAGCTTTCTTCTTTATCTCAAGATCAAACCTCGGTGAGTGTTTATTATCGAAAGTTCAAGTGCTTATGGGATGAACTCATGAACTATAATCAGATGCCTTGTTGTACATGTGCTGCATCTAAAAACTGTACTTGTGGAGCTGCTCGTTTGATTGTAGAGTATCAACAACATCAACATGTAATCATGTTTCTTATGGGTCTAAATGAAGAATTTGCTCATGTCAGGGGCCAGATTTTACTATTGGAACCCTTACCGCCTATTACTAAAGTTTTCTTTTTAATCAGTCAAGAAGAGAAACAAAGAGAAGTTGGCTCTATGGGAAGAGTAGGGTTTGAACCTAATGTAGCCTTCATGAACAAAAGAGTTAAAGGTTTGAAGGTTAATACTGGAAAGTAGCAATACAGAAAAGAAAAACTATTGTGCACTCACTGTGGAATAACCAATCACACAGTGGACAAGTGTTACAAATTACATGGATACCCGCCAAGTTACAAACAAAAAGGAAAAGTTTCATCAACAAATCAAGTAAGGGTCCAACCCGAGTACTCCTTTTGATCAAAATTGCATGTCTTTCTCTCAAGAAGAGTATAAGCAACTATTGGCATTAATTCGACCACAACCAACTGAGTTACCCAAAAACACTCATCAGGCAGCAAATGTACTATCAACATCCAATCTGCCTTCATTCTCAGGTAAAACAGTTTGTCATTCAACCTTTCCATCCATGAAAAATGAGAATTTAACATCATTCTCTAGCACCTGGATCATAGATACAGGTGCTACAGACCATATTTTTCATTCTATAAATCTTTTCACCTCAATCACTTGAGTTCTCAATACATTTGTCAAATTACCAAATGGAGAAAATGTTGCAGTAACACATCTTGGTACTGTCAATTTATCAAAGGGTTTAGTTTTGAAAGATGTTTTATGTGTTCCTAGTTTTGCATATAATCTTCTTTCAGTAACTAAACTTACATCTGATCAGAAATGTTGTTTTATTTTTTTGCCTGAGATTTGCTATATACAGGGTCTTACTCCATGGAAGATGATTGGGAAGGGTAGAAGGACAGCCGGCCTTTATCTTCTACAACAACCATCAATCAGTACAATTGCTTTCCATACTTTCACCTAGTGTAAATTCTGCTTATCACTTGTGGCATAATAGACTAGGTCATCCCTCATCTTCGAGGTTATTGTTCCTTTCCAAGTCAATTCCAAATTTCACTTTCAATAAATCTGTACATGACATCATTGTACAATCTGCCCATTGGCAAAGCAAAACCGATTATCATTTCCAGTTCACTCTTATAAACCTAGTTCAATTTTCCATTTAATTAATTGTGATATATGGGATCCATTTTCAGTACCTACTCATGATGGTTTCAAGCTTTTTTTGAAAATTGTTGATGATTATTCTAGATCAACTTGGGATTACTTAATGAAATCTAAATCTGAAGTTAAACATATTTTTATAGCATTTTATAACTTGGATTATACACAGGTCCACCAGAAATAAGATGCATAAGAACAGATAATGGTTTAGAATTTCAAATGAGAGAATTTTTTTATTATAAAGGAATTATACACCAAACTTCTTGTGTTGAGACTCCTCAACAAAATTAAATAGTTGAGAGGAAACATCAACATCTTTTGAATGTGGCAAGAGCTTTAAGATTTCAATCAAATGTTCTATTAAATTTTTGGGGAGAATGTGTTTTAACAGCAACTCACATCATTAATCATATACCATCCCATATTCTTGAAAATAAATCACCACAACAGATTCTTTATGGTGATACCCTTCTTATAATCATTTTAAAGTGTTTAGTTGCCTATGTTATGCTTCTACCTTAAGCAATAACATATCAAAATTCTCTCCTAGAGCTAGAAAGTGTGCATTTGTTAGTTATCCTTTTGGAACAAAAGGACACAAGTTGTATGATTTGAACTCTAATAATTTTTTTGTTTCCCTAGATGTAATCTTTCATGAGCATCTTTTTCCTTTCAGACTATAGATTCTTCCCAACAAACTTGCATACCATCTGAGTTGGTATTACCTAATTCCATTTCAGACCATATAATCACAATCATCAAACATTCCAGATTACTTGTCAACTAATTCCAATAATATCTCGAATTCTATTACATCTACACCAGCATCCTCACCCTCTTCAAACCAAATTCCAGATATTCCTCCATTACAAGGTACAAATCATTTTCCTCCTCTTAGAAGGTCTACTAGACAACAAAAAGTTCCTGACTATTTGCAAATTATCATTGCAATTTAGCCTCTACCTTTACCACATCATCTCTTGGCTCATCTGATATGACTTCAGGTAACAAATACAACATTTCTGAATTTTTATCATATGAACATTTGTCTCCTTTTCATAAAGCTTTTAGCATCTCTATTTCATCTCAAAAAGATCTTGATTTCTACCACCAAATTGTTAAGCATTCTCATTAGAGAGATGTTATGTCCATTGAATTAGCTGCCTTAGAATCAAATGATACATGGACTCTCACTGGACCTCTACAAGATAAAAATTCTATCGGTTGTAAGTGGGTATATAAAACTAAGTTTAATGATGATGGCTCAATTGAGAAATATAAGGCAAGACTAGTTGCCAAGACTTATACTCAAAGGGAATGGCTTGACTATTTAGAAACTTTTTCTCCAATTGCAAAAATGGTGACAGTGAGGTATTTCTTATCCTTGGCAGCAATTCATAATTGGCATCTAGTGCATTTAGATGTCAATAATGCTTTCCTTTATGGTGATTTGGATGAAACAATTTACATGAGACTTCCACCTGGATATCTTAAAAAGGGGGACACTCGAGTTTGCAAGCTACAAAAATCCTTATATGGATTAAAACAGGCCTCTAGGCAATGGAACTCAAAGTTCATTGTAGCCTTGGTTGAGTTGGGGTTTGTTCAATCTAAATCTGACTATTCATTGTTTACAAAGAAAACAAATGATTATTTGTGGCTCTTTTGGTGTATGTGGATGATATCCTACTGGCCAGTAGTGATCTCTCTGTTGTTCAGAATATCAAGCACTCTTTGAGTACATTTTTCAAGCTAAAGGATTTAGGTCCTATCAAGTATTTCCTAGGAATGAAAATAGCTCGATTCAAGAAGGGCATTTCTATATGCCAAAGAAAATATGCACTAGAATTGATAGCTGATATTGGTTTATTGGCTTCTAAGCCAGTGAATTTTCCTATGGATTCCCATTGCAGACTTTCTAAGTCTGATGGAAAATTGCTTGAAGATACAACTGCCTACAGGAGGCTCATAGGCAAGTTATTGTACCTTACTCATACCAGGCCAGATATAACCTACTCAGTTCATTATTTGAGTCAGTTTTTAGAATCACCTCGTGTTCCTCATATGCAAGCAGCACTCAGAATAGTTAGATATGTCAAGATGGCACCAGGTCAAGGCATTTTCCTTTCCATTTCATCTAGAGTTATTTTGAAAGCTTTTGCTGATTCGGATTGGGCAAATTGTCCTGATACAAGAAGATCTGTCTCTGGATATTGTGTTTTCCTTAGTGATTCATTAGTTTCTTGGAAATCCAAGAAGCAAACCACTGTCTCCAGGTCTTCTGCAGAGGCTGAATATAGATCCATGGCATATGCAGTTTGTGAATTAACTTGGTTAAAGTCATTGCTCACTAATTTTTATCAGCTTCATTCTAAACCTTCCTTATTATTTTGTGACAACCAACCTACACTCCATATTGCAGCTAATTCGTTTATCATGAGAGAACGAAACATATTGAATTAGATTGTCATCTCTTTAGAGAGAAAATTCAAGCTGGCCTGCTCAGAACACTACATGTCTCATCTTCTCATCAACTTGTAGATTGTTAATCAAGCTCTCGTTCTAATGTTTTTTCATTCCTTGTTATGCAAGATGAATGTTCACAACATCTATCATTCATCTTGAAGGGGACTATTGTAATACTGTCAAGTTGATTTCACTTCTTAGTCCTACTAAATACTATAGTTACTTTGTTTTAGTTAATTCTGTTTTAGTCTTTACCATCAGTTAGTTAGACTCAGTTGTATATAAGTAGAAGGGTAAGTTGATGTATTTCTTTAAAGCGGAATAATAACAGATTTGATTTCTTTTTACCTTCTTTAATCTCCTATCTTCTTGATTGAAGTTGTATCAATAACCCTCCAAATTCATAGGCTAATGTGGACTCTAATAGCAACGAAACCTCCCTCTACTCCTAAACCTATCATGCGGACCACAAGGACAATAACCCGAGCATTATTGGTGAGGCTTTGCCTATGGAGGAGATACATATTTTTAATTCTTCTTCTATGCTAGCTAACGATCTAAATTTAAATTCTAGTACAGCTATTCCAGAAGATGAATAGCAGCTATTAAAAATCCATCTATCTGATTCAAAATTGTGGCACTCTCAGCTAAGAAGAAGATAGGTAAAAGAGTAACTCGAATAACCGGTATTTTTCCCAACACAAGAACCTAGATTATTTCTTAATGAAGTCTGTCTTTAATTTGAAATGTGAGAGACATTGACAATCAAGACACGTTGCTTCACTTGAAAAAATTAGTTCATGTTAATAAACTGCCTTTAATTGCTTTGTTAGAGCCTATGATCCATTTTTCTAAGTTGATGATGTCGGAAAAAAATTGGGCCTTGCACATGTTTTTTCTAACAAGCGAATGTGGTAAAATCTGGGTTTGTGCTAAAGATGATATCCCTATTAGTATTATTTTATCTGTGGAACAACATTTCACTTTTTCTATCAATTTCTTTCATTGTTTATGCCATTTGTAATTATATGCTTAGGAGAGTTTTATGAGACTCCCTTTCCATTTTCCAATCTGAATACGTCGGCTTCTCCTTGGTTAGGTTGGGGACTTCAATATCATAAAGTAAGATGATGAAAAGCTTGGATGTGTCCCTACCTCTTTGACTGCCAAATCTAACTTTATTCATTTTATCAATCATAACTCCTTTATGACATACCTTTCTTGGGTTCCAAATACACTTGATCTTGTAGATGTGATGGTGTTTACATTTGGGAAAGACTTGACTGGGCCTTCACTTCCCTTAGGTTACCATATTGAGAGAAGAAAAACTCTACTTGCAACCTGCTGGAGAACCCCCACGTAACCGGTTGCATCTTTTGATGATAAAAAGTTTTATTTTTTTCTACCTCTCTCTTCATTTCGTTCCTTCTCTCTCTCTATCAATTTTTTCCTACCCTCTTCTTCCTCTCATTCTTCCCTTCCCACCCTCTTTCTACTTTTTCAAGATCTGTGACAAGGAGATTCAGTGGTGAGCTTGCCGGCGACTTCTAGGTCTAGGAGCATCACGATGGGTGGAGCAACGGGTGGAGGAATGCTGGTACAAAGGTTGTCGGTGAAACCGTGTGGTGGTTGCTAGTCGGCTCGTTGTTCAGTGAGTTGCCAGGCATGCCTCCGTTCGTCGAATCCTGCCATGCCATCGTTTGAGAAGCTCATTCCCGACGACAGACAATGAAAGGCTCCCAATTGACTTTTTTCTTTTTTTAATGTAAAAGTTGATTGAGGGGAAGGAGATTGCAGATGTACGAATCAAGAAAATGAGATTGTAAAAGTTAATCGAGGAAAATGAATAATTGAAATCGAAAAATGACTTTGTGAGAAGGAAAGTTTGTTTGAGGCATTTTACCCAAATACTTTTCTTGCATTTCATTTCTGCTTTCATCTTTGGTATCATCAGATTGCTCGACTTTGGTTTTGGTTTTTTTAATCTATCGGCTGACGTCAGCCGATTACCCGGCAGTTCCCCATCATCGGATGTACGTAGCAAAAATGTTGAGAGAAACCATTTTGATCATTCTCCCCTTCATTTCAATAACAAAAGTGCTATCAGATTTGCCCTTCCTCTTTTAAGTTTCAAAGGATCTGGACAAAACACCCTTTTTTTCTTGACTTTGTTTCTACTACTTAGAGTCAATCATGCCATCTTTCTAGCCTTAATAAACTTAATTTTAAATTAAAATGCCTAAAAATTGCTTGGAATGATTAAAACTTTTCTGGTTTTAGCAATATTTTTTAAAAACTTGACGATCTAAGAGACAAAATTCAAGTCATTGAACTTTCTTTACAACATTCTCACCTCAAGCCTGATAAGCTTATTTTGCACAATCTCAAAAAAAAAAAAAAGAAAAAAAAAGGGGAACTATGATGATATTGCTTCAAGAAATTTTTTATAAACAAAAGTAAAAAATTTAATAGTTCGTAGAGGGGGAACAAAAACACGAATTTTTTCCATCAAATGGTTGCCATAAAAGGAGACAATCTTCCATTACTTTTCTCACTCTTCTCAATGGCTCTTCTTCCCCAGATCATTTTATCATTCATATTGCAGTTTTGGACTTTTTCCAAACTTAACTAACAATTGTGCAAAGTAATTCTCTTTGGTCCAACTTTTTTTCATGCTAAATATGTTGGTGATAGACATATTTCTATGGTGGATACAAAGAAAGGGTCCCTTTTTTGGAAGATGATTTTGTAAATTATTCCTCTTGTGCAAGCTCATTCTAAATGGAAAGTACGGGAGGGAAACCTTTATTTTTGGCATGATAATTGGCTTGATCTTGCTCCTTTGTGTGAGAGTACTCAGATTTCTATTTTACCGAACCTTAAATTGGAAGATTGTAAAACTGAATCGAGTTGGAATCTGGAGTTATTTACTCGATTGGTTGGTCATCAAAAGCTGAGGAGATTATCTTGTATCTGGGTAGGATTAAAGATGGCAAGATGTGATGATTTGGCTCCCGCATGCTGATGAGAAATTCTCTACTAAAAGCGTATGGAATTGCATTTGTTCGAGGGGTCCAGAATTTCCTTGGCTAAATGGGTCTAGAAACTTGCTATTCCAAAAAAAATTTCGAATCCAATGTGGAAGGCCATTCATGATTGTCTTCCAGTAGATGACCGTATCTGCAAAATTGGTATTCCTATAGTCTGCTGTTGTGACTGTTGCTCGATTTTTGGTGATGAAGACCTCTATAATGTTCTAGCGATAGGGGATTTTGCGGAAAAAATTTGGAGAATTTGCTCAATTGTTCTTGGATTTCTTTTGATGGAAGGTAGTTCATGGAGACAAAAGGTGGATTGTTGGCATAGGCGGGTGTGAAATTCTAATCGTACTGGTCAATTAGTTGGTCTTCTCCCGGCTATCATTTCTTGGCAGCTATGGGGGCGTCGCTGTAAGGCTAGAATGGAAGGCCTGATGGAATCTGTAACACCCTGTATTTTAGTGTATTTTCACTGAAAGATTATTTTTATTAATTCAAAAATTTATTCTCTTGTTTTAAAATTATCGGATATTTTAAATGGTTTATTTTATGATCTTTAAATTGTGAAAATTAATTTGTTATGTTTTCTTGATATTTATTTATTGTTGTACATTTAAATTGTTCTTTTTTTTAAATTAACTGATTGTGAGATTTAATTATTTTATTTTTATTGTATCATTACGTTTAAATTATTTTAATTGATTTGTTGTTTTAAAATCATCTTCGTTGGATCATTTTTGTGACCCAAGAGGTGAGGATTGGACCTCATTTCTTTCCCCTTACTTTTCTTTTTCTCTTTTTCTTTTCCCTTTCTTTTCTTTCTTCCCCTTTTCTTTTTCTTCCTTTGCTTTTCCCCTTCCCGCGCGATAGCCTCCCTCTCTCTCCCCGTGCGTTTTCGTCCCTCTCCCAGCCCACCGCTGCCGCGCCGCCGTGGCCCTCACCGCCCAGCACATTCTCTCCCCCACCGGCCGGCGACCACCTCCCTCCAGTCTCAGCTTCTATCGCACCGCCGTTAGCCTCCACGAACCGTCCAAAGCCGTGGCGTTCTCTTCTATCGCTCGCCACCACCGGCCACCATCTCTTCACCACTTCATCCTTTAACCACCCTTTGCGCCGCCACCCACGGCAAATCGGCACCACCATTGGCTTCATCGACCTCTCTAGGCCCTACCCTATCAATTTTGGGTCTTGGTTTGTCTTCGTTCAAAAGTGGGTTTTTGAGACCCACGGCCACAGTGTATTTTACACTGTTACGTTGCTGAGCCGTCACTTCTTGCAATTTCGTGATCCTTCAAAAATTATTATATAGCACTGTAAGTATTTTTCCAAAGAACGTTCGTGATTTAAATATATTTTTACACTAACACATATTATTGTGATCTTTTTGGACATGCCGGACTGAGTCGAGGAGTTCGGGGGTCGAATGGATTATGAACGGAGTTATTGTGTGATTGGTTTGCATTGTTGGTTGTTGTGGTGTTGTTTTATGTATATGTCATATTTGCACGCATATTCATGTTTGTAAATGAAAACTGGGTTTTCACATGATTGCATACATGTTCATGTGTTTATCTGAAAATTGGATTTTCATGTGAAATGATTTGAGTGTGTTTGAAACAACTAGATTGACTGGTTTGAGAAAAAGGAAAAGAGACTGTAGGGATGGTGGTAAGCAGGGATGGTGGTAGAGTCCCGCCTGCGATTCTCGCCTATGGTGCACGCGGTAGGGATGGTGGTTGTGTCCCGCCTGTGATTCCTGCCTACGGTGCACGCGGTAGGGATGGTGGTATAGTCTCGCCTGTGATTCCCGCCTACAGTGCTCTGATAAGTATTCATAGTGTGTGATAAGTATTCATTTTGTGTGATAAGTATTCATTGTGTGGAAATGAACTATAGGGATGGTGGTAAGCAGGGATGGTGGTAGAGTCCAGCCTGTGATTCCTGCCTACGGTGCACGCGGTAGAGATGGTGGTATAGTTCCCGCCTGTGATTCCCGCCTACGGTGCACGCAGTAGGGATGGTGGTAAGCAGGGACGGTGGTAGAGTCCCGCTTGGGATTCCCGCCTACAGTGTATGATAAATGGTTTGTTTTGTGTGAATCATTTTCTGGGAAAATGACAAACTATGTTTTTGGGCCAAAATGAGATTTTGGCGTGTGTTGGAAATAATCATTTTTGGAAAAAAATGGTATTTTATGGCTAAGTGGATTTTGTCGTATGAATGCATGTTGGTTGCATTAATATGTTTTTATCCCGAGAGTTGTTTGGTTTATACCTTACCTGTGGTACTATTTTATGATATCGCAGATTTTGATGCAGATGAGGATGACGAGCCTTAGCTTGGCTCCGTTGGTGGAGTGATCTGGGATTGCTCCTGTTTATCGAGTTTCATTTTTTTTATCAATTTATGTATTGCCTTTGTAATTTATTTGGGATGACTGTATAACTCTTTAAAGGCAAATTGTTTTGAATATTTGTATTTAAACTTCTGATACTTAGATGACTTATATTATTCGTTGCAATTTTTATTGTGCACTTTTGCATGTTGCACACACTTGAGCACATTTCGTTGGGATGCGTGACCCGTGTTGTCATCATCCTGACATCACGATTTTCTTGTTTTTGTACGTGGGAGTCGGGGTGTCACAGAATCGGTTCAACAGGTTTGGTGTTCCATAAAATATTGGATGTCTTGGATTGCTTTAAAACTTAAGGAAGTCAATGTGCTCACTCGGCATGATGAAGGTATTATACATTGTTTCAATCTGCCTTTAAATGCCTAGAGGAAGGAGATTGCCATTCCGATGACGTGGAAGCATCCTCAGCCAGGTTGGGTTAAGCTGAATGTGGATGGTTGCTCTCTTGGTAATCCTGGTCCATCAGGTATGGGTGGTATTATTAGGGATTATAAAGGGAACTTGGTTTGCAGGTTTTCCATTACAACTGTTCATAATTCGAACAACTTTGTTGAATTGATTGGTTTACTTCATAGCCTTCGGCACATTGATCAGTTGGGTCTTTTATTTGTAGAGACTGAATTGGATTCCAAGTTAGTGATTAACTAGTTGAGAACTCAGAGATATGGCCTGTGGTATATGGAAAGATTATCGGGAAGAAATACAAAGTCGACTAGTTGGTCTCCATGTTTCTCTTGTTCACTGCTATCGAGAAAGTAATTCGGTTGTTGATGGCTTTGCTAAAATGGGTGCTAAAGGATTAACTGGCTCTTGGACTTCATTATCTGATTTGCTTGCTCCCATTAGAGGTAACATTAGGCTTGATAGAGGGGGCTTGCCCTATATTCGGAAAGTTCATAGAGTTTGCTAGGGGACTTCTCTCTAGGTATGTCTTTCTTGCCTTGGTTTAAGTTCTTATTGACTTTTGTTTGGTGCAGGTTTGTTTCTTGCAGGTCATTCTCTATGTTCGGTCTTGTTTCTTTTTGGCTTTTGTCTTGTTGTTGAGTTTCTTTGGTTTTTTTTAGGTATGGTTTTGGTTTGATTTTTAAATTTGTAACCCCAGGCCTCTGGTTGTAACCATGGTTTTCTTCCACCACAAGTGAGAGCTTATTAATAAAACTTGGACAGGGTCACAATTAGACATGTGACCTTCGGCTCTTTAAAAAAAAAAACTAACAATTGAACCTGTTCAGGAAACCAGTCCTTTACTCGACCTTATCCCCACTCTTCTCTCAGAAGGTGACAATAGTTCCATACATACTAGGGGTGAAAACCAACCCTATCGGCACAGTTTTTGACCAAAATCGAAGCCGACCGATGGAGGGAATTTGTATGGAACAACTGACCGTACCGACCGATGGGTAGGAAAAATACTAGCCGTATTGACTCTGGTGATTCTCGGTCCCCCTAGCGGCAAGGTTCCTCTGAGAGAGTAGAGAGAGAAAGTGTTACAGAGGGGAGAGAGAGAGAGAGAGAGAGAGAGAGAGAGAGAATGAGAGAAACAGAGAAATCGAAGAAGAAAAATGGGAGGGGAAGAAGATGATCTCAAATCGAAATGACGTCATTTGGTTTAAAATCAAACGGTGTCATTTCACTCATATTTTTTTTAATATATTAAGTATAAAACGACGTCGTTTGGTTAAGACCAAACGACGTTGTTTCACTTGAAATTTTTGTATACTTTAGGTATAAAACGACGTCATTTCACTTAAAGTTAAGTGGAACGATGTCGTTTTAACTATGATATATATAAGAAAATATATATTTATTTAATCGGTTGATTCAGTGGTTTGAACCAGGTTCAAACCCGAATCGAACCAGTCGATGTCAGTTTTATCTATTATTTATCGTCAGCAGACCGGTTCTCCATCGGTTTCGGCTGGTTCTTGTTCACCCTTAAGGCCGGTCTCCATCGGCGACGGTCAGTCTGGCCGGTTCTTGTTTACCCCTAATGCTTACTCCTCCCACATTAGACGAAATTAAGCAAGTGGTTGCTACTATTCCTATTAATGCATAAATTCGCACAACAGAACGAGATGGTGGAAATAATTACCTCTGGCTCATGATGATAATTCAGACGTCGATAAGGTACTCTTCGGGGTCATCCATGAAATAAATAATAAATACGCGTATAAAAATTGTTGAACCCAAGGTTTGAAGTCTCATATAATTATATATTTACAAATGGATTTTGATGATAATAAATGAATTCAAGCATAAAAGAATCTCAAGCTCAAGTTGTCTACACAATGAAGCCAAGCACATTAAAGAACCAACCATGAGCAAGAAAGGGAACAAGCTCGCAAATGAAGCTCTTAGAGTAAATTTTGTACATTTCTTGATAAAATTCGAAATTGGATTAAGGCTCAAAATTAATCTTTTATCATAAAGCATCAAATTGTATTTTCCACATGTGCATGATATATTTGAAAATTCAAAATTTAAAATTTGAATTTTTTATGTCATCTTTCACATGTGTATGACATGATTAAAAGTTTGAATTTTGAAAATTTGAAAAATGTTTGATTGTTATTTTTTACATGTGCATGTTTTGTTTGAAACTTTTCAAAAGTGATTGATGTTCTTTTTTACATACGCTAAAGGTAGATGATTTTGTTTGAAATTTTGAAAAGTAAATAGTGATCATTTTGTCATATGCGAAAAGTAAAAACTTATGTTTGAAAATTTTGAAAAGTGGTTGATACTCTTTTTGACATTTGCAAAAGGTAGATAATTTTGTTTGAACATTTTGAAAAGTAAATAATGCTCATTTTGTCATATGTGAAAAGTGAAACTTTGATTTGAAACTTTTGAAAAGTGAATGACGATGCCTTTGACCATTTCAAAAAGAAGAAATTTTGATTTGAAAATTTTGAAAAGTTAATGATGGTGTTTTTGACAATTACAAAAAGAAGAAACTTTTATTTGAAAATTTTGAAAAGTAAATGGTGCTCCTTTTTTACATGTGAGTCTTTTTAAATTTGAAAATGAAATCTTATATCCCTAAAAATAACTCAATTGAGATATTTAGGTTTAGAAGACAACACAACAACTAGAGCATACGCACATCATTGCAAATTTTACAACATTCATTTGAAACTTTCATTCTCTCTTCCCTAAGCTGTGGTGCCCCCGACCTCTATAAACACGGGAATCGAGACGTCATGATGATGACAACACGGTCATGCATCCCAACGATAGTGCCAAATGTGTATACATGCAACAATGTTCAACAAAAGTCGAAGCGGTTAATTTAAATAAGTCAACTAAGTATCATAATTTTTAATACAAATTAACATAAGTAAACGTGATTAAAAGAGTTTTACAGTCATCCCAAAATAAAATATAATACAAGTCCAAGACAAATATGAGCGATCCCATATCACTCCTCAGGCGGAGCCGAATCCTCAGGCTCACCCTCAGCATCATCTGGATCGAAATCTGCGTTACCATAAAACGGCACCGCATGTAAGTATAATCCAAACAATTCACGAGAATAAACATGCATTAATGCAGTCAACATGCATGCATATGATGAAGTATGCTTTATTCTCAAAACAACATTTTTCCCGAAAATATATATTTTTCAACGCACGCCAAAATTCCATTTGGTCCAAAAATAATAATCCGTCATTTTTTCAAAAAACGACCCACACAAAATCTGTTTATCCAACACATGTTATTTCCCAGAAAATAGCCCAATAATCCAATTATCCAAGAACTCGCTATTTTCTGGGAAAATGGCCCATTAACCAATTTTACTGTATGCACCATGATCTCCTCTAGGGACCATCCACACACCCTGACTCCCTTCGCCACACCACAGGTAACGACCTTGCGTGTGACTTGGTAATGAGTGATGTCCAGTTCCGTGCCCAGCGCGTACGTGGCCAAGTATCCTCTAGTCCCGGCCAGCAGAGGGGCCACGGAGTCGGCACGAGAGCGTTACCATCCCGTCCAATCCCGTTGTCGCCCAGCGACAACCCAGGGGACGTCACTCAGTATATTCCGCTCCCGAGTGACCAGAGGAGCTCCACCGAGATAATGCCCCATCATGGCTTGGGGTCCTGATACGCACGCACCGAAAAATCCTTTAACACATGAAAACTTAGTTTTTAATAAACACATGAACATGAATGCAATTACACGAAAATCCAGTTTCATTTACAAACATGATCATGCGTGCAAATATGTACTATACATGAAACGTCTCATTACCCAACAACCAACAAACCACAACACAGTCCAAAACGCACAAACACTTCATCCTCCAATCCATCCGACTCCCTTACTCCTCGGACTTAGTCCAGCATAACCAACCAGTTCACAATAAAATGAGTTAGTGCAAAAATATATTTAAATCGAGAAAGTTCTTTGGAAAAATACTTACAGTGCTATAATATAATTTCTGAAAGATCACGGAGGTGCAAGAAGTAGCGGTGCAACAACATAACAGTGCAAAATGCACTGTGGCCGTGGGTCTCAAAAACCCAATTTTGAACGGGGACAAACCAAAATCCGAAATTGATAGGGTATGGCTTAGGGATTTCGTTGAAACCAATGGTGGTGGTGGTTGGCCGTGGGTGGCGGCGTAGAGGGCGGGTTAAGGCCAAAATGCTCAAAACGGAGATGTTGATGAATGTGCTTCACCAATAGTAGATCGGGGCTGAGGATGGGTGCATTAGGTTGCTATGAGGTCGATGATGAAGTGGTGAAGAAATAGTAACCGGAGGTGGCGCGACGGCGACACTGGAGCAAATGAAGGTCGTGGCTTCGCGTTGCGCGTGGGAACAAATGGCAGCGCGAGAGAGGCTGAAATTGGAGGGTGGTGGTAGCCGGCCGGTGGAGAAGGGAAGGAGAGGGGCGGCGAGGCACACGATGGCGTGCGATGGTGGCTGGGTGGAGGAGAAGAAATGCACGGGGAAGAGAGGAGACGGGTGCAGCGCGCGCGGGAGAGAGGCAGTGGAGAAAAAGAAAACGAAGAAAAAGAAAAAAGAAAAAAAGGAAAGAGAAAAAGAAAATAGGAAAAAGAAAAATGAAAAGAAAGAAATGAGGTCCAATCCTCACATCTTAGGTCACAAAAATGATCCAACGAAAAAAATTTCAAAACAGCAAGTCAATTAAAATAATTTGAACGTAGTGCTTAAAATGAAAATAAAATAATTAAATCCAACAATAAATTAATTTAAAATGAAGAAAAATTTAAATGCATAACAATAATTAATATTAATGAAACATATCAAATTAATTTTCACAAATTAAAAATCATAAAAATAAACCCACTAAAAATCCAATAAACTTAAAACAAGATAATCAACTTTTAAATTAATAAAAATAATCCTTCAATTAAAGTACACTAAAATACGGGGTGTTACATAAGCATTGAGACTTAACCCTTGTTCATTTTGAGAAAGATATAGTTTGCGTTATATTGTTCTTATTTCACTCATTAATGAGTGTTTTCTGATAACCTACCCACTATTAGCTATTGTATCAGTAAAATGACGTGTATAACTCTTGTGCATGTAGAAGATGTTCTACATAGGGAATAGACGTTGAATCACCATGTGTAAGGTGATTGCAAGTGTAGAGGGTGTTCTACACAGATTCTTTGTAGCGGTACTGCTCAAAAGTGTAATAGGTTTTTATCTCCACCTGAATGGGGTTGAATAGTGAATTTGAGAATTCTCAAGAGGTAGCTTGAGGCGAGGACGTAGGCAGTGGGGCCGAATCTCGTTAAAATACTGAGTTTACTTCTTCTTACTCTTAGGCTGCATTTGGATGTTTAATTGAATTGAGTTGAGATGATAAAATATTGTTAGAATATTATTTTTTAATATTATTATTATTTTAAAATTTGAAAAAGTTGAATTGTTTATTATATTTTGTGTTGGAATTTAAAAAAAATTGTAATGATGAGTTGAGATGAGTTTGTTACTCTTAGGCTTCCTCTTTATTTTTACTACTTTTTTAAATTTTGTTTATATTTTATATTATGTATTTGGCTTATAATTGTGGATTTTTAAATACAACCCAATTCACCCCATCTTGTCTTAGTCATCTGGAATACAAAAATAAATAGAGAGACACAGACATTTAAATGGTTTGGCGTAATGCCTACGTCCACGGGCTGTTTGGAGACGAATTCCACTATGAGAGGTGATTTTACATATCTCTTATGGTCTCACATATCTCTCAATATAATGGAAAGGTTTAGAGTATTGAGAGGTTGAAAATAATGCTTCTCTTGAGAGAATAGCTTTTGGAGCCACCGTACATGGTGGAGCTCATGCATAGAGAAGTCGTAGAAAAAATTCTCCTAGATTTGTAGAGATCTCCTCTTTATATAGAGATCTATTTCCTTCCTTTGAGTGATTGCGTCCTACTTGCCTTATAAAACATTTTCCTTATAGGAATCCGAGTCAACTTCTCTTATCTCTAACTAAATTCTTAGTTCTATCTCTAGGTTAGAAAATCACCTAAAGGGCAAAAAATCCTCTAACGCCATAAAAAACAAAAGCTAAAGCCAAATGCAAAAATACACGCACTTTGCTAATCATCATTATATTAGATGATTCTTCCTTCCATTTGTACAAACAAACTTCCCAGAGGCCCATTCTCGAAGGCTCTTGCTACAAATTTGGCAAGTCTTCTCAAGCTTCGCGCTCAAAGATCTTCATTTTTTTGCACAAACAACAAAAAACCATGACCATGGACAAGTTCTCATAATTTATTTTTCTACAGTTTTCTACAGGCTATCTCCATCACGATTGACTTGAAGATTCTCAAGACTTTCTTGTTGAGCTAATCGACTTTAAAAATCGCTGACAAACTATTAGGGATAAAGTCGACTAGATCTAGCCCATTCAAAACATAATGCTAATAGTAAGGGAAGAGATAAAGCCAATTTTAATACGTTTAATTTTAATACTTATATTTTATACTTATGTTTAATACATTTTATAAGTATAATACTTATATTTAATACATTTTATACGTATATTATTAATGTTTTATACTTATGTTTAATGCGTATAATACTTATGTTTTATATTTATCTAGCCTAGAGATAGAATAAAAAATTTAGCTAGAGAAAATGCAAATTGACTCAGACCCCTAAAAGAAAAAGGTTTCATAAGGCAAATAAGACTCAATCACTCCAATGAAGGAAATATATCTCTATATAAGGAGGAGATATCTACAAATCTATGGAAATCTTCTATACGTCTTCTCTACGCATGAACTCCACTGCGCACGGTGACTCCATAAGCTCTTCTTTCAAGGGAGGCATCATCTTCAACCTCTCAAAACCTTAAATCCTTCTATTGTATTGAGAGATATGTGAGGTCATGAGAGATATGTAAAATTGCCTATCATAGTAGAATTCACCTCCAAACAACCCATGAACGTAGTCATTACGTCAAACCATATAAATCCTTGTATCTCTCTAATCTTTTTTATACGCTTATTTAGTATTTAGTTAATGGATGAACGCAAAGAACACCATATCAACACCCGAATCATCATTGTGGGTCGGGGATAATTCTTTGCTCCGTCCCAGCCTGTTGTGCGAATATATTCATTAATAATTCATATTAACTCAGTTCCCGGTCTTGATGGTTTTTCTTCTTCTTTCTATTTAATCACACTCATTTCAACCCATCAGGGGACTTTTGTTGTAGGGAGGCTCATTTCTGATAGCATTTCTTTGGCACACGAAGTGACTCACAACCTTGCTAGGCAGGTTAGGAATAATAATGTCATGCTTAAGATTGATCTGGTCAAATCTTTTAATAGAGTTAACTAGCATTATCTTTCTTGTGTCCTTGCTTCTTTTGGCTTTAATAGGGATGTGATCTCTATGTTCCAACATTGCTTCTCTTGTCCTACTTTTTTGTCTACCTTAATAGTACCCACAATGGTTGTGGGTTGTTTTACCTCTGGTAGGGTTTAAGACAAGGTAATCCTTTATCGCGTGTACTCTTCATTCTCATTGAAGAACCTTTACGCAAAGGTCTTAGCCATCTCGTCGAGGATGGTCACACAATTTCTTATGTTTTCTATTGTGGTTGCACCTCTATTTCTCATATTCTTTTTGTGGATGACCTTTCGATCTTCAATAATGATTAAGAAAAAAGCCAATAATCTTATGGGTTTCATTTCTCGTTATAAAGCTATCTCTAGGCAAAATTCAATCATTTTAAAAGCATGTTTCTTCTTCATAATAATGCTTTTATATCTAAAAAGCACATTATTGAGGCTAACACTAACTTTAGTAAAGATAAATTTTCCGCTACTTACCTTGGGGCCCTTATCTCTTATGGTAAAATTCTTATATCTGCTTATGATATCATTTGTTCCAAAATTCGTAGGAAGATTGCTAATGGAAAGGTTGTCTTTTATCTGTTATGGGGAAACTTACTTTTCTTAAGTTTGTGCTCTTTTTTATTTCAATCCATATTCTCTTTGTTCTTCAACCCCCTATGAAAACAATTAATATCATTCAAAAATATTTTGCCACTTTTTTCTGAGGGAGGTATAAGGACATTTTAAGGAACAATAGATCTCTTGGAATCTCATTTCCCGCCCCTTCTTTAAAGGCAGCTTAGGTCTTAGGAATTCTCAAAGCTCTTCATTGTAATCTGGTTTGGAAGTTTTTGCGTTTGAAGTCTTTTTGGGCTAAATTCTTATTGCAAAAATACATGCATGATGTGCTCCCACTGAAACACATTGTGGATAAACCTTTCACTCTAACTCTTGGAAAGTCATCTTTAATCTCCTACTTATCATTCACCAGAATAGCCAATGGAAAATTTGCACAGGTTACTTAAGTTTTTATGCACGATAACTGGCCTCGCAATGGTTCCTTTTTCTCGAATAGTTTTGACATTTCTAATCCCACCTTGCAAATCAAGGATGTTTGTTCCCATTATGGTTGGCATTGGGATCAGATTTCTAATCTTGATGATCATTCTCTCCTCCAGGAAATTAGCCAATACTCTATTACTCATAAATCTAGTTTAGACACCAGAATTTGGAAGCACTCTTCAAATGGTCTATTCACTACTAAATTAGCTTGGGACTTGGTTAGAGATCGCTCTCCTCCTTCTTCCTTTGCTTTTTCTTTCATTTGGAACAAAGCCCTGCCAAAGAAAATCTCCATCTTTGCTTGAAACTTTGGTATAATGGTATCCTTCTTGATAAAAAGATCCAAAAGTGTGGGACTCTCATCGCTTCTAAATCCAATTGTTGTTTTGGTGGCTCTATGGAAAATTCCAATCATATATTTTTTGACTCTGTTCTTAATGATGTGGTTTGGCTTTATCTATCTTTTCTTTGTGGTCTCATTCCCACTATTTCTACTAGTTGAAAAAATAGAACAAGCCGCTGGTGGTGCTCTTTTCGAGACTCTGACCAACTCTATTTAATTGTTATGTTAATTTCGGCTCTCATTTTTTGAAATTTGGCTTGCTCGTAATAGATCTTGTTTTGAGGACATTTGGCCTAACTCCATTACCATTATTAATAAGGTTAGAGTCTGGTTGAGACATCTTAGCCCCATTTTCAAGTATAAAACTCTCATCTCCAAGTCTAATACCTTCATTTTGAGGTCTCTCCATATTCATGTCATTATTTTTAGGTCTAGAAGGTCTTTCTTGGTCAAGTGGTTTCCTCTCCCTCTTGGTTCCCTTAAGTTGAACATTGATGGAGCCTTAAAAGTAACCCTGAGCCCATAGGTTGTGAGGGAGTTTTACGTTCTTATGATGGTTCTTTTATTACTGATTTCTCTTACTTTTTAGGTTTTAAGTACTAACACTTTTGTTGAATTATCTGCTTTGAACATGGGTCTTACCTTATGTTACCATCTTAATGTTACTTAGCTTATTATGGAATTTGACTCTCTTATTACTGTTAATTAGCTTAATAATAATTCTCAACCTTCTTGGTATTATTCTAACATTTGGGATGGCATTCTTAAATTTGAAATGTTTTTTCCTTTTAGTATTCATCATATTTATAGAGAATGGAACACTTTGGCAGACAACTTTGCATCTGTTGGTTGTAAAGGTAACATAATTAGTTTCTCTTCCATCTTTGAATTACCTAAATACATGGTTGGTCTTTTTTCTATGGAT
Organism: Juglans microcarpa x Juglans regia; assembly: GCF_004785595.1. Taxonomy (NCBI): domain Eukaryota; kingdom Viridiplantae; phylum Streptophyta; class Magnoliopsida; order Fagales; family Juglandaceae; genus Juglans; species Juglans microcarpa x Juglans regia. The sequence continues at coordinate 23,065,441 of NC_054599.1, read as the reverse complement.
CGTGCAGGTACCCCTTCCTTTTGGCATTAAGCTTTTTGTCTGGTCTGATTGTACTAATTTTTTTCTAGGTATATATATTTTTATAGCAGACTGGTTTTGACATTTTCTATAACCTCTTTCCTCCTCTTATTATAAGGTGTTCCTCTGCTACAAGTGAGGATTATAAATAGAATTGGGGTATCAACATCTTTAACAAAAAAAAAAAAAAAAATCAATCCACTTGAACAATACCTCTAAACAAATCATTTGTTTAGAAAGATTTTGTTCTAGTTCAATGTAGTTACAGACTTTGAAAGATATTGACTACCTAAACTGTTAGAATAATTTCAAATATGGGCTTCATTTAATTGCATGTTTTATAAAACGGGTTAGATATATATATATATATATATATATATATAAATAGCTCACAATGGTACTTTGGTTTAACCCATTAAGTTGAGTGATCATTTGGGGTTTATTGCACCTTAGTAATATAGGATTATATCCTATTTAAATTGTAGTAAATTACGTATGTAGACCTGAATGCTTAAAGGTCTTATTCTGAAATTTTTTTATACCCATTGGAATTTTAGTCCTTAATGGAAGGACTCCATAAGTTTTCAATTTATAAGAGGCTAGGTCCTCTCTCCTCTCCATTCGTCCATTGGCTTGCCCCATTGATAACTGATATTCTGTGAGGAGTAAGGAGGGGAAGATCAGTCTACATTCTTCAATCATGTCTTCTGCAAGTACATCCTCAACATTTCATATTCTGTATTTGTTTAGAAAGATTTTTCTTCCTAGCATGTTTTCTTGTTTTTACATTTGGTATCAGAGCCACCATGCTAGGATTAGAATCTTTTGTAAGAATAAAAACAGGTTCTGTTATTGGTTTTTCTCTATATAAACCGATCACTCAAAATCAAATTTGTTGTATTTACTTATTGTAAATCTTCAAATCTTTAGGTTTTTTATTCCTCTTAATCTCCTTATTCTTTTGTTTTTTAATCGGGCCTTATGATTATGGTTTCTTTTACTATTTTGTTTTATTATTTTTTGGAACCATTTTTCGAAAAGAAAATCGTATTACATAAACAACTGATCAAATTCATATCAAAATCGTTTTCTAGAATGCTATTTCCTTGTTTTAGATGTCTTTAATTCATTGCTTTGTTTCGGTTTTGAGTTTTTACAAAACTAGGGTTCATACGCATTTCAAAGTTTGATTAATCTACACTAAATATGGATACCCATTATTTTAAAACATCATATATGTATTTTTCGGTACTCAATAATGTTTCCCCTATATTAATTTTGTTTTTACACTCAAGAATTGCAAGAAATTGAGAAAAATCCATTTGAAAACCCGTTGACCCGAACTGCAGACCCGCGACCTGCTTTCAAACCTGGCTGGAGGTTGAAGATGAATTCTCCTCCAGCCAGAACGTTGCCCACGCGCATCAGATGGCGCTTGCAGCATGTGTAGCCACAGGAACAGTGGTTTTTGTTATTTTCTTTTTCCAGTATTTATTTACTCGCCCTATTAATTATTTATATATTTTTTGAAAAATTTTAGTACCATCATAAGACACTGTTTTATAATTTTGAATATTATTTACACCTTTTTCTAATGGCTACAGTGTACTAAATCTTGTGATAAACTTTCTGGTGAATAGTCAGTATCTTATATGATTTGTACATATATGTACTCTCTCTCTCTTAGCATGTTTTGGATGCATATTAATTTTAAAACTTGTTATAAGCATTTTTGTATATATATGCCTTCAAGTTCATATTTAATTTTAGGCATATTTGTTGTCTTATATACTTGGTCTATTCATACTGTTTTTGTCTCACAATCACATTTGAACTCTGACTTTGATTGTGTCAAGTTGATGATTATTATTGTCATTTTGTGATTGTAATTCATGGACATTCAGATTACCATTATTTTTCTATTAAGTGAAATTTTGAAATATTAGTGGGTGGTAGCCGCCAAACTGGCACACTGGCACACTCATTGATATTTATTTATTAAAAAAAAAGATATCTTTGTTTTCTAATTTATTGCACATAATATCTTGCCCAAATGTGTTATTGTGTGTGATATTTTAGAAAATGGTGAGAACTAGTTAATGAGATTGCATTAGTCTAGAAATTTCCTTCTGTCTAAAGGTGATGGTATTTTGAAACTGATGTGATTTTATTAATTAGATTTATGATATATTTTAAGAGTACCTTATAGCATGTTGTTTAGTCAGCCCAAATATGACTTTACAATGATGCACCAAGACTCTTACCATAATGAAGCTCATATGGTTTCGAGCTTAATTATGGACTGTCTAATTAATAGCCCATATTAATTAGAAAGATTTGTTATCATCCACTGCATGCATTATGATTGGATGATAATTAAATAAAATATATTATTTCATGTTTCCACAGTTTTGAGTGCTTCCTCTATTTCGAGTCAATTATCTGCTATTGAAACCTTGACTGGGAATAATTATGTGAGATGGAAACGAGACGTAGAAATTACTCTTGGTCTTTTGGGATTGGATTTTTCCCTAGAGGAGCAGCCTTCCAAACCTGCTGATAAGAGCACTGCTGAATATGTGGTTGAATATCAAAAGTGGGATAGGGCAAACAGGCTTTGTTTAAAGATCATCAAACGTTCTATATCAGATTCAATTATGGGAGCCATTCCGGACAATGATAATGATAAAAAAAAAAAAAAATTGGATGCCATAAGCCAAATGTTTGTTGAATTCGATAAAGCTAAAACTGGAGACCTGATGGATAGATTGATGAATATGAAATATAATGGTTCTAATGGAGTTAGGGAGTACATTATGAAAATGATACATATATCCTCTAAGCTAGAAGCCTTCAAAATTCCCATTGCTGAGCCTTTTCTGGTTTATCATGTTCTTAACAGTCTTCCTAGCTAGTTTAAGCAGTCAAATGTTGCTTATAATGCTCAGCGGGATAAATGAGATTTAAATGATTTAATAGTAGTATGTGCCCAAGAGGAGTATAGGATGCGTCATGAGACTGTAGAAACTGTGCAATTGGCTTTTAAGCCACAACAGAACAAAGGGTCTTTTCATAATCACAAGTCTAAGTTCCATAAGGGCAATAAGTCACATCGAAATCAGCACAGTAAAAGGTTTAAAGGAACTTCTGGTGATCCTAAAGAAACTATAAAGAAAAATGATCAATGTAAGTTTTGTAAAAGGAAAGGTCATTAGCAAAAGAATTGTTTTAAGTTTAAAGCTTGGTTGGAGAAGAAAAAGAAGAACTCGACAGGTACCTTCTTGACCCTAGTTTGTTTTGAGTCTTATTTAGTAGATGTGCTTTTAAATTCTTGGTGGATAGACTCGGGTGCAAGTATTCATATTGCAAATTCTTTGCAGGGGTTCATAAGCAAATTGAGGCCAAGAGAGAATGAAGTGAGCTTGTGTGTTGGGAATGGAGTTCAAGTGAAGGTCGAGCTTATAGGAGTAGTAAAGTTAACTTTGGAGTCTGGTTTTTCTCTTGTTTTGGAGAATACAATTTTTATACCAACAATGAGACGGAATTTGATTTGTATATCAAAACTTGATGACTATGGTTTTTCTTTTAAGTTTGGTAGTGGAAAAGTTGAATTGTTTTATGATTATCATTTGATTGTAAATGGTTTTTTATGGGATGGTTTATATAGAATGTCTTTGGCTTCTTTTAGTGAAGTCTCTTGTGTTACCAATGTAGCGTAGAAAATGTCTTTAATCTGTGAATCATCTTTTATGTCGTGGCACAAGAGGTTAGGACACATTTCAAAGGAAAAAATGGAGAAATTGGTAAAAGTTGAGATACTTTTCCCTCTAGATTTTTCAGATTTTAACACATGTGTGGATTGTATAAGAGGAAAGCTGACTAAATCTACAAGAAATGGTTCTACTAGGAGCGACGGTATTTTGGACTTAATACATATCGACATTAGTGGACCTTTACCTTTTACCATATGTGAAAATTAGTACTTCATAACTTTTATTGATGATTTCTCACGCTATGGATATGTTTACCTGATTAATGATAAATCCCTAACTCTTGAGAAATTTAAGATATTCAAAATTGAAGTAGAAAATCAATGTGGAAAAAGTATTAAGGTTGTAAGATCTGACCGTGGTGGTGAGCATTATGGGAAGTATGATGAGTTTGGTCAAAACATGGGAGATTTTGTAAAATTTTTACAAGAGTGTGGAATAGTGTCTTAATAGACCATGCCAGGGACACCCGAGCAGAATGGTGTTTCTGAAAGACGAAATCGGACTTTAAAGGATATGGTTAGGAGTATGATAAGCAGAACAAATTTGCCAGAATATCTACGGGGTGAAGCCTTGAAAACTACTATGTACATTTTAAACAGGGTTCCTTGTAAAGCTATTTCAAAAACTCATTTTGAATTGTGAACAGGCCGTAAGCCAAGTTTGGCTCATTTCAGAGTTTGGGGATGTCCAGCTGAGGTTAGGATTTATAATCCTCTTGAAAAGAAACTAGATCTAAAATCTACTCTTGGTTATTTTATTATGTACCTAGATAGATCAAAAGGATATAAGTTCTATTATCCTAATCGTGGCACTAGAATTGTTGAGTCCATTACTGCAAAAATTTTAGAGAATTATGTTGGTGTCAGTGAAAGTTCTGCATTGAAGGAATTTTTTGTTGAACCTAATCCAGTTGTTGTCCCAGTTCCTATTGTAAAGGAAATAGTAGTTTCTCTGCCAATTGAAATTGTTAGTGAAGAACCTTGACAACAAGAAGAAATTCCAATAGTGATTGAGTCAATTTTTAAGCCACAAGTCAGAAGATCTCAAAGGGAAAGAAGGTCTGCATTGCCTAATGATTACATTGTCTATTTGTTAGAGAGTGATTTTAATATTGGGCATATTGTTGATCCTGTTACTTTTAAGCAAGCCTTGACATGTCCTGACTCAGATAAATGGTTAAATGTTATGGAAAATGAAATGAATTCTATGGAAAAGAATAGAGTTTGGGAACTTGTTGAACTTCCTCCAGATGCCAAGGCTATAGACAACAAATGGATTTTCAAAAGTAAATTAGACTCAAAAGGGAATGTTGAACGAAAGAAGACAAAATTAGTTGCAAAAGGGTTCACTCAGCGGGAAGGCATTGACTATAATGAAACCTTTTCACCAGTTTCGTCTAAGGATTCTTTTAGAATTATCATGACACTAGTGACACACTATGATTTGGAGCTTCATCAGATGGATGCAAAGACAATATTTTTGGATGGAGATCTTTATGAAGAGGTTTATATGAGACAACCTAAATGTTTTGTTATGAAGGGAAAAGAAAACTTGGTATGTAAGTTAAATAAATCCTTATATAGCCTGAAGCAAGCATCTCGACAGTGGTATTTGAAGTTTGATGAGGTTGTGACTTCACTTGATTTTGTTGAAAATGCAGTTGACCAGTGTATATATCGCAAGACCAGTGGGAAAAACTTTATTTTTCTTATTCTATATGTAGATGACATTTTGCTTGCCAGCAGTGACTTAGGATTACTTCATAAAACAAAGAAAATGTTATCTGCTAATTTTGAAATGAAAGATCTAAGAGAAACTTCTTTTGTGCTTGGCATTAAAATATGTCGTGATAGAGCTCGTGGTTTGCTGGGACTTTCTCAAAAAGCTTATATACGGCGTGTACTACAAAGGTTTGAAATCTAAAACTGTGCACCTGGTGATGTACCCATCATAAAAGGAGATAAGTTTACAAAACTCAATGTCCTAGGAATGAGCTCGAAAGGGAATCTGTAAAGAACATACCTTATGCTAGTGTTGTGGGGAGTTTGATGTATGCTCAAGTTTGCACTAGACCAGATATTGCCTATGCAGTTAGTGTTCTTAGTAGGTTTCAGTCGAATCCAAGGCAAGAGCATTGGAAAGCAGCTAAGAAAGTTATGAGATACTTGAAAAAAACTGAAGGTTATATGCTCACTTTCTAGCGTTCAAATCACCTTGAGGTGGTAGGCTACTCAGATTCTGATTTTGCTGGATGTCAAGATGATTTGAAATCGACCTTAGGTTATGTTTTTATGCTAGCTGGGGATGCTATTTCTTGGAAGATTGTTAAGCAAACTCTGGTGGCATCTTCTACTATGCAAGCTGAGTTTGTGGCGTGTTATGGAATTACTATCCAAGCTGTTTGGTTAATGAACTTTATTTCTGAACTGAAAATTGTTGATTCCATCTCAAGGCCAATTAATATTTATTGTGATAATAGTGCACGGTGTTCTTTTCAAAGAATAATAAAAGTTCTAGTGGATCTAAGCACATTAACATCAAGTACTTGGTGGTCAGAGATAGAGTTAAGGAATGGCAGACAAAGATAGAGCATATAAATACAGAGGCGATGATTGCAGATCCTTTGACTAAGGGACTCGCTCCTAAAGTTTTTAAAACACATGTTACTAATATGAGTATTGTAGAAACTTTTTGATGTTTTTGGTTAGTGGGTGTTTCTTATGTAAAAAGAACTATGTTTTGGCTTGATCCCTTTACAGGCTACGTAGGTAACTCATTTGTTTTAAGGTGCAGCCCATTTCCAATAAAAAATAAATCTCCCTCATTCATTAACTATATTTTTTGAGCATGCATTTGGCTTATATCTTTTATTATGATATCATTATGATCTCGAGATATATGGATAAAAGCTATAAGATGAGTCTTTTTTAAAGACATGTGGCTTCATTTTGAAGCATTATGAGGATTGATATGAATTAGCACAACTTTTGATCACATTGGTGCTACATCGTTTAAGTGGTGTAACGACTTCCATGTTCGATGTTGCTATTCTTGTTGGACCGGATCATGTTTTCTAAAGTGCTATCATTTGAGCTATATATTTGTGTGGCCACCTATGTAGTCTAACCTAAGAGTCATTTTCAAAACAAGTTTTTATTTTATAGCAATCAATGTTTGCCCCAGTGGGAGAATGTTAGAATAATTTGAAATATGGGCTTTATTTGATTGCATGTTTTATAAAACAGGTTAGATATATATATATATATATATATATATAACTCACAATGGTACTTTGGTTTAACCCATTGAGTTGAGTGATCATTTGGGGTTTATTGCATCTTAGTAATATATGATTATATCCTATTTAAATTGTGATAAATTACGTATGTAGGCCTAGAAGCTTAAATGTCTTATTTTGGAATTTTTCTAGACCCATTGGAATTTGAGTCCTTAATGGGAGGACTCTATAAGTTTTCAATTTATAAGGGGCTAGCTTCCCTCTCCTGTCCATACGTCTATTAGCTTCCCCATTGATAGCTAATATTTTGTGAGGAGCAAGGAGGGGAAGATCAGTCTACATTCTTCAACCATGTCTTCCGCAGGTACATCTTAAACGTTTCGTATTCTGTATTTGTTAAAGATTTTTCTTCCTAGCATGTTTTCTTGTTTTTACATTTAAACATAATCGATCATACACAAAATCAACTTTGCATTCTATTCAGAATCTCTTTCTACAAGAGTGTATTGCCAAAACTAGCAGGTACATTAATATTTAGTTCGGCCTTGTGCTTTTACAGTCAACTAGTACTGGTTGTCGTCAAAGTACAGGGGAGTTGGGTGGAGCTCACATGAGGCATGGCGCGGACATTAATGTCGATGGGCAACAGGCGGTAATTAATGTCAAGCTCAACGAGAATCTTAACTATCTCTTCAACCAAAAGAGATCTCCTTACATACCTTTCTCCCATGTCTTGATGGTTCATTTTGTGTGTCAGCCATACAGCCAACTTCACTCTATTTAACTCTTCCATGTCCATGAATACAAACATGGGTGCAGGATACCAATGCTCTTTCTTGCCCTCAATATAACTGCAATGACATCCACGAAAGGAGAAAATGGTAGATAAATTAGAAACTTATATATGGACAGATATATATATATATAGACATTGTGCAGCAAGCTAGGCGTTATCTTAATTCTTGCACATACCTTATAATTCTGTGTTTAATGGTTGCAATCTTCTCTGCCGGAGTTGATATATGGACGCAGAATTCGACAGCATCTCCCATGTCAGGGCTGCGATAGAAGTTATTGATAGGCTTAGTAGAAAGAACACTGTTCGGAAAGAAAACCTTCGTGTTGTCGTCTCTCAGAAATACAGTAGTCAAGATGTTCATTTCTTCTACAACCATCTGAAATTTTTAAAGAATGGATTAGTTCTCCCCAATATGAACTGAAAGGCAAAAACATGCAAAAATAGAAACATTTCAAATATGGAAAGTTACCTGAACTTTTTCAATCTCACACCTGTCTCCCACATCAAACGGGTGCATTATAAATAAGAAGACGATTGCTTCAAACACCGTCTTGCAGGTGTTCCCAAAAATAAATGCAACAAGGAAGAGCTGAGAGCTTAGAAAGACAAGAAATTTGGTGGTGGCGATTCCCAGAATCAGAAGCCAAATAACTAACACAACAATGCTAACTATCACGTTCACAATACGATTAAGTATGTTCACGGCTGATTTGGTATCATTCAATGCCAAAGCGAGTGATCTCCGCTCTCGGAACACATTGACCTGAAATAATATTTATATGCATTTCATCTCATTATAACCACCGAGTAAAACACAACCGTCAAATCATGATGACATTTCATAGAAGTGAATCCACATGTGAAAATATGACAATATTTGAAGAACTATGACTCATTTGCATGAAATCCCTATTTGCTATTGCCAATGATGGAGTGCTCACATGAGACAAAATCATCATAAATGTGCAAAATATTAATGAGTTATAGATTATAATTAAGATGGAGCATTTGTGGTTTCACATTTTATTTTGGACACTTTCAAACTCAAAAGTAACTAGGTTTGGATTTGAGCTAGTTACTTTTGAGTTCACTGGTACTGGAACCTTGATCGAAATGTAAATTGTAAGATATTTGCACCAACTTGCATGCATAGAATTTAAAGATTGTAAAGCATGCTGCTGCTTCTAACTTATCCAACACTGAGAAAATGGGGAAAATTTTAAAGCGAAGCCATTTGTCGAGTCCTTACCACCCAGTTCATCAAGGATAATTTGCTGATTCTCCTCGTCTCAGAGGCTCCTTCAAAGAGACCCATGGTCTTTAAAGCCTCATCTTCTCGCAAGAATCGCATCAAATCTTCCAAGTAGATGTACCTGACAAAGAGATTAATGTTAATGGAGATTGATTATTTATTAAGTGAACAAGAAAAACTGCAACCAGATTACATAAACAACGGAAAGGTGATCAATATCAATCCTTTTCATGATAAATAAGACTAACAAATTTTTGATCAACAAGCAAGACATGCTAAAAGCGTTGTTAAAATAAGCCCTAGCATTAAAAGAATGGTTTCAAAAATTGGGTATTCTTGAATGAAGACATAAAAAGCTCAAGAAAAACCAAAGGTTAAAAAAAAAATAAGGACTTACTTGGCCCTAGGCTTGGCAACAATATGAAATATCTTCTTGGCTGCAGCTTTCGCCTCTGACTCACTATAAATATGTGTCTTAGACTCGTCCTTGTTCGGGGCATCTAGTATCTGTCCATCCAAGGTGGCAAAAGTCCCATTCCGAACAATCGTCATCAACCTCTTCATATTCCAAGCTGACACATTCTTCGGATTCAACTTATGCAGTTCTTCAATGCTTATCCCTTGATCATCTCCCTTCTTGGACATTGCCCGAGAAAACTTCTCATTTTTAACTTCAGGGATCCTCTGCAGAAGTCCACTACTCCCTATAACCCGTCCACTCCTTGGTGGGGGGAAAGCAGTTGCCTTGAGATCAGAGGGCATAGTAGCACCAGCATTCTGTAACTTATTGACCTCATCAGAAAGCTTAGCCTCCTCTTCCTCTGCATTTCTAATCTCAATCAATGGCGGCCCCGAAAGCGTCTCAATCACATACTGAATAAACAAAGACTCGTGAATCCTATCAAAATAGGTACTAACATGAAAAGAAGAAGCCAAAACTTTCACCATAAGGGTCTTCACCAACCAAACCAAGGTACCCACCAACAAACACACAAGCACCTTAGTCACATACTTAAGCTTATCACTCTTGGTCTCTCTCTCGACCTTCTTATCAAAAAGAAAATGCCAAGCTAGCAAAACAAGCCCTAACCACAGACAATTCTGCACTGCCTTTCGTACACCATATACAAAATAAAGAACCCTTTTACGTAAAGTGAAATTCCTTTCTATAAAGAAGACTAGGATCCGAATCCCCCCCCAGACACCAACCTCCCGCAGATTAAGACCAGTATCAGAACTTGCCATTTCCACAGTTGGAGCTTCCACAAATGCTTCTCTTTCAGATAAGGAATAAAAAGAGAGCAGATAAAAAAGGTGATCATCACAACCAAACTCACAAATTGCAAGATAGTCAAAGCGCTCAACTTCCTCTTCCTATACTCGTCCGGCAATTCATCCCAGAACGGATCGACGTCATCATCGTCCAGAGCCTTCGAAAGTAAACCAGACCGAAGCTGACCCGACCAGGGTACCCGGTCCGACCGCCTCTCTGGCTCTTCAGATTGGTCCATCAACCGCGACTTCATCTTTGATGATCTCGACAAGCTAGACTTTCTCTGAAACGATGTGTTTGATGTACACCTCACCACCTCTCCACCTAAATCCTCAGACACACTGCCGCGACATTGAGCTGCTTGTTGCAGCGGCTGTTGTTGCTCTCCGTCAAAAGACGGTTCCTTTTGAAGAAGTCGCACAGAATCGTCTGCATACTTTTCAACCGTAGTATTCGAGATATTGAGCTCCTTGGACATATGGGGCTTCTCCGAAGACTTTGTTACCGAAGGCAAGTTGATATTCTGATGGTTGGGGAGGAGTTCATCCATTCCCAAATCCATGTCCAGAGACATCTCGCCGAACGCCCTTTGTTTGTGCAGGAACTGACCAATCAACTTCAAAGAGGGGTTCTCTCTAATAACATCATTGCGAACTTCGTTGTTGTTGCTTTGGCCTTCGTCTTTCCAGAAGTCATAGTTGGACTCCCTCCAAATCTTGTTCTTCTTTTCCTTCTTATTGTTTGAATCTCCCTCATTGATTTTAACAACGACTTCTCCGCGGTCGGATGGCTCAACTGCCCTCATGATTGCTGCTAATCGTCGAGATCGTACTGGTCGAAAAGAATGGGGAGCTATTCGTGGGCAAAGTCGTTAGAGCAACCACGCAGAGATGTTCCTTGAATATATATATAACCTTGTATTTGAAGGACTTCTTCTCTATCTTTCTCTCTCACCAAATTTATTGTACACGCTCACTTTCCATATCTTAATAGAATAGAACCATATTATAAGAAATGATGGTATAAAACAAATTGTATGCAATGCAATGCACAACTAAGATTATATTTATACTTGTCTCTTTTGTTGGCTAAGCCCCATAATGCTCAATTCTAAGCAAGCCAGGCGTGTTAAATCCTTCAAAAACCCACTACCAAGTTTAAGTTAATGCTTGAAATAGTATTTCCTCTCTCTCTCTCTCTCTCTCTCTCTCTCAGTGGGAAAGATTAGTGTACGGGATGGTAATGGTATTAATAATGGCTTATGGATAGCTGCGATTTATTCACAGGTCATAATTTGGTGACCCCAAATTCCAATAATCCAACTTTATTTATGGATCTTGCTCTTCTTTTTTTGTTTCCCTCTGAGGTTTGCAACAACTCCAATCCCGATCCTTTGATATTATGGGTGGTTGAAGTCTAGCAAACGGAGAATATCCGATTCCATGAAGCAAAGTGCCTCTAATTAGTGGAGGAGACTGATCTGATCACTTTCTTGGCCGCATGTATATTATCTATATGAAGACTGCTTTGTATGTTTCCACTTGCATTTAATATATGATTATGCTTCCACTTCCATTACACCATTTACTCTCTGATACGCATGCTGCTCGATCCATATATTGGGTCTTCAAATTCTCAACCCCTACTTAATTATTTGTACAACAACTGTCATAAAAAAATCCTTACAGAATCTACATTGGAAGTCTCGCACTATAACATTAAGAAAAAAATTTAGATTTCATATCATCATATTTCCATATTTTTTTAATGTAATATTAAATGATTAATTTACAAATAAAATATAATAAATAATCTTTAATAATTAACTGCCACATTATAAACTGGTGAAAAGATAATTATAATAAAGATGGTGAATAACATTACTCTAACATTAAATATTGAAAACCGTCTACTACGTTTATTTATTATTTTTCAAATTGAATTATCTAATTTAAATAAAGAATTAAAAATTACCTCCATCCAATGTAGGATTAAAATTTGGCGGCTAGACTAGAGTCCGGTCAGCCCAAAATAAGTACAAAGATTTTGTTCGGCCTTAAATCGTGGAGAGAATCCTCGCATATCATAGAGCCGTAGACCACATGAGGAGGTCTAATAAGTTACGACTCTCGTAGTATTTGCAAATTCTGAAAAACACAGTTTATCAATTGTGATTAAATACAAAAGATAAATGTCCTCTTTACATAAGTTTCTACAAAAGATGAGGAAATTATCTTTCTCTGTAGTGAAAGATGCATCACTTTGAACTTTTTTGGAAGATGCCTCTTTTTATTACTATTATTGAAGGTTGTTTAGACCACAACATTATAATGTTGTGTTGGGATGCTATTACAATCTTCTCCTTCACTTTGTAAAAGAGTTGTGAAGAATGGATCATCATCAATTTATGTGTCCATTCTTAAAAAATATTACATTTTTAAAGAGTCAGAAAAGTTAAAAATTCTTCCAATCCAACAAAGCAGCAAATCATGTTATACAAAGTAAACAAATGTTATCAATATATAGATGTTATATTTGCCTGCCTCAAACTCCCACAAAGATGATTGAATCAGAATTAAAGAAGATGGCTTCCATCATTAATTCAAACCTCTTAAGAAAGAGCAATAGTGTAGTATTGATCCTATGTTGCCAAGAACAAATAAAAATCACCAATGACCAATATTATTTCATCTACTCTCCTATTTTATATAGTGGTTTAGGAAAATGGCTAATTTTCATAAACATATATGACAGACAACTCCGCACCTATCTGTTAGGGACAACAACAATAAATGTAATGAAGCATCTCTACAATTGGAACATCAGTTTTCATATATATTCAAGGATTAGTGCAGTAGGAAGCGTCTCTACAGTTGGAACATCAGTTTTCATATATATATATATATATATATATATATATATATATTCAATGTTCTAGTCAATTTGTTAATTAAGACCCCACTCAATAAATATATAGTGAAAGGGTCACTTTCAGATTATTGCCATTCATTGTGAGAGCCAAGTCATGTTTTTACACCTAGCCAATTACATTGTAATCAAAGTGGTTGTACATGAACTATCTAGTTTTGCAATGTGAACATATGCATTTTGCAATATGCTTGAATTAAATGGATCTGAAGCCGACAGATTATAGTCAACATTAATTTTTTCTGCAGCACTTATACATGTTGGGGAATATCCTGTGTGAAAGTGGTGACAATTTGGTCTATCTCACTAATTTTGGTTATCATCATTTGCCACCACTCTCCCACACTAACTGAATCTACACAAAATCTCATTGCATTTGATTAAAGAAACTTCAAGCTTTGATTATAGAACAATATCACACTATCTACCAAGTAAAATGAAACTTCAAAAATTTTTAAGTCATGTTTGATGGTAGAAAGATGAAGGTTTCTACACAAATACCAAAATCACTTGATAAACTCAATGTGTCAATATTATGCAAGATGCAATTTTATACTGGCAATGAATTCTGATCACTAACTATATAAATTTATAAGTCATAACAGACTAAACCATGACATTAAGATGGCAGAGACTTAGATTTTTTATTTAGTTCAGAAGTAGGAATTGAATGTTCTCCACGGGAAAGCATGTATTCCAACTGAATATACTTACGCAAGGCATATAAAATTAGTAGCCATGAAAAATTCATCAGAGACAAATTCATGACTGAGAGGGAGGTTTTGAAGCCCTATAAAAGTATTGCAAATAAAAAGTCACAACCATGGACGTGCTTTCCCAACCACCACAACATTCAGACCAGTACAAGCAAAAAGAAGTTAGATGAAAAATCGATATTTTAAGGAAAAAAAATAACATTAAATTTACCCTTGTGAAACACAATAGTCATCAAGGGAAGATATAATATTGATCTTAGCATTTTAGGGCAAAATTCTTGGCTGTAAAGAAGTCCAGATACTCTGCATTGCTAATGCCTTCGATGAATTCTTTGCAAATGGAAAGGAAAGAAAATGGGAGGGAGGGAAAGAAAAAATGTGGGTTCTCTGTAAATGGAAGCTGAGGATTAGAATGAAAGAAAGTGTTGCAGTAGATGGAAAGTAAAGGAAAAAACACAAAGGCTCGGGAGGGAGAAGGTGTTCGGCGAGGGTGCAAAGAGAAGACGAAAATGGGAGGGATAAAGAAGAAGGTGCGATTCGGCATGAGAGAAAATGAAAAGAAAAGAAAAAAATGAAAATGGGAGAGCTGAAAAATGAGAGAAGAAAGAGACGTTGGAATCCAATTTTAACTAATAAAATAATGTTTGGAAGAGTAATAGAGACTGGCCAAATTTGAAAAAATATATAGATGGAAATTATGTAGCTCTGTTGGAGTATTGCATCACATATAGATAATATGGAATTAAAGTCCAAAGTAGAAAAGGCTAAGGCTAAAATAGTCAATACAATGTAATTAGTTAATTCTGTTAGTTTACATTTTCATTATAAATATGATGTAATAGCAGACTTAAAACTTCACTTATTTTCATTAATTCTTCAATACAATTCAGAATTCCTTTCTTTTCCATCAGTTCTTAAACTCTCTCTACATTTGATCGAGTTCTTATCATGGTATCAGATTAGAAATTTCGTACATTAATTTTCTGGAACTCGATTCATTCTTTTTCATCTTTTGATCATTCTCTTTATATTTCCTTTCTTCTCCGCATTACAACTTCTTCAAGATTTTGTAGTGATTTTTTTTTCTGCACAGCCTCTTCTCTTGAATTCTGTGATTCTCAATCTTTCTTTATTGAAATGCCTTCTGAAAGTTCCACCGATTCTGTTATCACAAATTCATCAGATATTTCATCAAGTCCATACTATCTGCATCCAAGTGATAATCCTGGTGCACTTCTCGTCTCAGAAATTTTTACTGGAGATAACTATGTTGCTTGGAGCCGCTCGATCACCATTGCTTTATCTGTCAAGAATAAAGTGGCATTCATTGATAGTTCAATTCGACCTCCAAACACTTATGAATCTGTTCTTTACACAGCTTGGTTGAGGGCTAACAACTTGGTACTTTCTTGGCTTATAAACTCTATTTCCAAAGATATTCGAAATAGCTTGCTCTATGTAAATTCATCTCTTGATCTTTGGAATGAATTAAAGACTCAGTACTTAAGAAGTGATGGACTAAGGGTTTTTCATCTTGAAAAATCTTTGAGTTGCATCAATCAAGGTTCTTCCTCTGTTACTGAGTATTTCAGTTCCTTCAAAACTTTGTGGGATGAATATGTCAGTTTTCTTCCCTTACCAACATGTACTTGTGGAAAAATGTCAAGATGTACATGCGATCTTTTCTCTTTTATGTTACAAAGGCAACAAGCAGATTATGTTCTAAAGTTTCTAGTTGATTTAAATGATTCTTTTGCCCCATAAGAAGTCAGTTGCTTCTTTCAATTCCATTACCACCTATGGCTAAGGTCTTTTGCTTATTGCTCCAAGAAGAAAGCCAAAAACAATTGACCAACTCAGTTCCTACTGAAACTCATGCATTGATGGTTAAGCAGCCGAATCCCACAGCAAACCAATACAGATTTTCAAAAGAAAAATCCAAGAAATCTACCCTTCATTGTATACATTGTGGATACAATGGACATACGGTGGACAAGTGCTTCCAGCTTCATGGATACCCTCCTGGGTGGACTGGACCAAAAGGAAAAAGAACTCATTCTGCTACCCATGCTGCAATTGCAACTAATGAAGTCTGTAATCAAAACAGTAATGAGTCTCACATGGTTTCTTTGACTTCTGAAGATTTTAATAAACTACTAGCTATTGCAAATTCCTCTCAACCATCTCAGTCATCTCAAAATACTTCAAATACCTAGAATACATTAGCCTGCAATCTCGTTACTTCATCTCAATTTTCTAGTAATTCTTCTTGCAACTCAGTTTCTTCTACTTCAAAATCCAAATGTTCTTAGATATTAGACACTGGTGCAACAGATCATATGATCTGTTCACCCCTATTCTATTGTTTTCCTCCTAAACCAATAAATGCATCTATAAATCTGCCCAATGGACAGATTATACCAGCTACACGCATAGGAACAATTTGCATTTCTAATAATCTTTTCTTACAAAATGTCTTATGTGTACCATCATTTACCTTTAATCTGTTTCTATGTCTAAGCTAACCAAATATTCTAATCTTTCCTTATCTTTCTTTCGTACTCATTGCCTTTTACAGGACCAATCAATGAAGAAGATGATTGGGATTGCATTTGAGAAACAAGGCTTATATTACTTCAATCCTGCTTGTGCAAACTCTAAGACTAGTCCCACTCATTTTTCTGCTGCCTCTCAAAAGTCATTAGACTTATGGCACTACAGATTAGGACATGTGTCCCTTTCTAGACTCTCTTCTCTTAAACACCTTGATTCTTCTATCTCTATGGATTGTCAAAATGTATGTGACATTTGTCCTTTAGCAAAGCAAAGAAAACTAACATTTCCTATATCACACAACAAGTCTAATAAAATGTTTGATTTGATTCATTGTGACATATGGGATCCATTTGGAACCATTTCTTATTCAGGTTATAGATTTTTCTTAACAATTGTGGATGATTTTACACGTTGTACTTGGGTTTATATGCTTAAAACAAAATCTGAATTTCCATTCCTACTCAAAACTTTCTGTAAAATGATTAAAACACAGTTTGACATTGCTGTCAAAGTTATAAGATCAGATAATGGACCTGAATTCATTCTCACAGATTTCTACCATAAAAATAGAATTTTACACCAAAGAAACTGTGTAGAAACCCCACAGCAAAATGGCACAGTTGAAAGAAAACATCAACATTTACTAAGTACAGCTAGGGCTTTAATGTTTCAAGCAAATATTCCATTATCTTTTTAGAGTGACTGTGTCCTCACAACAGCTCACATTATCAATAGGATTCCTACCCCTCTTCTTAAAAATAAAACTCCCTATGAAATGTTTTTCAATAAAATACCAAAGCTTGCTCATCTAAAAGTATTTGGTTGTCTTTGCTTTGCTTCAACACTTCAACATCACAGACACAAATTTGATCCTAGAGCTGTCAAGTGCATATTTCTCGAGTATCCCTCTGATATAAAAGGCTACAAAGTAATGGACCTCCATACTAAGAAAGTCTTCACTTCCAGAAATGTTATATTTCATGAAAACATTCTTCCTTTTACAGTTGTACCAACTGATCCTCAAAATCACTCTTTTCTATTCCCTCCATCAGAAAATCGATACAGCTGTGATATTTTCCATAGTAATCCAGTTGCTAATCAACCTATACTAGCAACTTCACATATTGATGATGACCATCAAAATTCTCCTATACCTCAAAACAATCAGATTTCCAATAATCCTATACCTCAGAACAGTCAGATTTCTAATATTCCTGAACGACCCAGAAAATCCACTCGACTTAGACAAGCACCTCACTTTCTACAGAATTATTATTGTAGTCAAGTTTCTTCAAATGCAGCTCCTTCAACTTCTTCTACTGATGGTTCTAGCAAAGGTAATTTCTACTCCATTTCCCCTTTCCTTTTTACAAATAGACTCTCATTATCTCATTAAGCTTTTCTTGCTTCTATCACAACTTCATTAGAACCCAAAACATATAAACAGGCTGCTCAATTTCCAGAATGGCAAAAAGCTATGAAAAATGAACTTGATGCTTTAGAGTTAAACAAAACATGGGAGCTTGTTACTTTACCTAAACATAAACAGACCATTGGTTGTAAATGGGTGTTTAGAATCAAATACAAAACTGATGGAACAATACACAAAGCAAGATTAGTAGCAAAAGGTTACACTCAACAAGAAGGCTTAGATTTTTTTGACACCTTCTCACCTGTTGCTAAGATTACTTCTATTATACTTCTACTTGCTGTTGTTGCAATTAAGAATTGGCACATTCATCAATTAGATGTGAACAATGCGTTTTTACATGGTGAACTACATGAAGAGGTTTACATGGATTTGCCTCTTGGACTGCCCAATCAGAACAACAAAGTTTGTAGACTTTTAAAAAGTCTCTATGGTCTTAAGCAGGCCTCTAAACAGTGGTTTGAAAAACTGTCTACCTCTCTCATCAGCTATGGTTTCTCTCAAGGTAACTCTGATTGTTCATTATTCATCAAAAAGTCAGCAACATCCTTTATGACATTAATAGTATATGTTGATGATGTACTATTAGCCAGTAATAGTTTACAAGATATTGATCTGTTAAAGAAATTTCTAGATGATCAATTTACAATTAAAGACTTGGGGCTATTGAAATATTTTCTTGGACTAGAGGTAGCAAGATCTCACACTGGGATCTCTCTTTGCCAACGAAAATATGCACTAGACATACTACAAGATACTGGCCTCATTGGTTCCAAACCTGCAGCATTTCCTATGGAATCAAATCTTAAACTAACTATTGATGATTCAGAACCATATGAAAATCCTTTAGCTTATAGAAAACTGGTTGGCAGATTGTTATACTTAACAATTACCAGACCAGATCTTGCCTATTCTGTCCAAGTTTTGAGCCAATTTTTGGCAAAACCGACAGTTAATCACCACAAAGCAGTAGTGAGGGTCCTCAGATACTTAAAGGCTACTCCTGGACAAGGTTTATTCTTTCCTTCATCTTTAGAACTTCAGTTGAAAGCTTTCTCAGATAGTGACTAGGCAGGCTGCATTGATAGCAGGAAAAGCATAACTGGTTTTGCAGTGTTCTTAGGAAATTCTCTAATCTCATGGAAGTCTAAAAAGCAGGCCACCATTAGTCGATCATCTGCTGAAGCAGAGTACAGAGCTCTTGCAACTACAACTTGTGAGATACAATGGTTAATCTATGCACTACAAGACTTACAAATTGATCACTCTAGGCCAACACTCTTGTATACAGACAGCAAATCTGCTATGTCCATTGCCACAAACCGAGTACAACATGAGAGAACCAAGCACATACAAATTGATTGCCATTTAGTTCGAGAGAAGTTGTAGGAAAAGCTCATCAAGTTATTTTATATTCCCTTTCGGCTACAGTTGGCAGACATACTTACAAAGCCACTTGGATCATTGCCTTTTCACCATGTCCTTCGAAGATGAACATTTTTAACATTCATGTTCATCTTGAGGGGGGGGTGTTGGAGTATTGCATCACATATAGATAATATGAAATTAAAGTCCAAAGTAGAAAAGGCTAAGGCTAAAATAGTCAATACAATATAATTAGTTAATTCTGTTAGTTTACATTTTCAATATAAATATGATGTAATAGCAGACTTAGAACTTCACTTCTTTTCATTAATTCTTCAATAAAATTCAGAATTCCTTTCTTTTCCATCAGTTCTCAAACTCTCTCTACATTTGATCGAGTTCTTGTCAAGCTCAAAGCTCAAGAGCTTGGCTAGTTCAATGTAGATCAATTTTGATATGATTGGCTATAATTTAATGAGTCACTGGCATTCGGCCAATGCCAAGGCTCTTATATTCCAAAGGCCAAACCATCAACTCGAACGAAATGCACGAGTCCGTGCTTGCTAATGCTAAATAAGCAAGTAAGCATGAGGTTGGGTCTCGTAATGGACCCGCCGTGCCTTGCTTTGCTGCAGCCTTTGATCTTGGGCCCATATCTAATAGAGAGCCCATTTTGAGCAAACCTGAAAGCATCGGCCCAAAACCCACCATGTTTACAACAATTATAATTTAGTATTTATTTGGGATTGCTACTGGTAACAGAGCTTTTAATTTTATAACTTTATTAATAAGCATGCATGTGCCTAAAGCACTTTCTAAAGTACTTATTATGGTGGTTTCAGTGTTCATTTTTCAAAAAAAATATTAATTTAGTGCCTTGAAAAAAAAAATTAGGTTTTCGGCTATTTTTAGGTGTTTAAAAACATTTTTTTTTATAAATTTTCCTAACATAATATTTTAAAGTTGAAAGAATTTTTAGATTTATGTTAAAAAAAAATGTCCCAGGATTATAAAACTGGTATATATACTAAAAGCAATGGAATGTACTTTCACAGATTTATTATTATTATTATTATTATTACTTTTGAGATTTTGACTACCAAATACTTACAGACTTCAAAAGATATTGACTACCTAAACAACATTGATAATATATACACTAAATTAACTCTGCATTCTATATATATAGAGTCCCTTTTTATGAGAGTGTACATATCATCAAAACTGGCAGCTCAGGAGATCATGCATTAATGATTAGTTTGGCGATAGTGTTTATGCACTCAACTAGTAGTACTACTGGTTGTTGTCCAAGTAGAGGGAAGTCGGGTGGAGTTCACAGGAGGCATGGTGCGGACATTAATGTCAACAGGCAAAAGGCGGTATTGAATGTCAAGCTCACGAAAAAGCTTAACCAACTCTTCAACCAAAAGAGATCTCCTTGCCCACCTTTCTCCCATGTCCTGGTGATTCATTCTGTGTGTCAGCCATATAGCTATCTTCACTCTGTTTAGCTCTTCCACATCCTTGAATATAAACATGGGTGAAGGATACCAGTGCTCTTTCTTGCCCTCAATATAACTGCATGCAATGGCAGCATATAAAAGGAGAAAAGGGTATACAAATTAGAAAGTACTTATATAAGGAAAGATATATATAGACATTGTGCAGCAAGCTACGAGCCTACGAGTTATCTTAATTCCTGTACATACCTTATAACTCTGTGTTTAATAGTTGCAATCTTCTCTGCCGGAGTTGATATATGGACGCAGAACTCGACGGCATCTCCCATGTCAGGACTGCGATAGAAGTTATTGATGGGCTTAGTAGCAAGAACACTGTTTGGGTAAATAATCTTCGTGTTGTCGTATCTCAGAAATACAGTAGTTAAGATGTTCATTTCTTCTACAACCATCTGAGATTTTTCAAAGAACCAATTAGTCCCGGCCCTTGTGTATGAATTGAATGGAAAAAACTTCTAAAAATATAACATTTCAAAGATGGAAAGTTACCTGAACTCCGTCAATCTCACATCTATCCCCCACATCAAAGGGGTGCATTGCAAATAAGAAGATGATTGCTTCAAATACCGTCTTGCAGGTGTTCCCAAAAATAAATGCAACAAGGACGAGTTGAGAGCTTAAAAAGAGAAGAAATTTGGTGGTAGCGATTCCCAGAATCAGAAGGCAAATAACTAACATAACAATGCTAACTAACACGTTCACAACACGATGAAGTATATTCACGGCTGTTTTGGTATCATTCAACGTCAAAGCGAGTGCTCTCCGCTCTCTGAACACATTGACCTGGAATAAGTACATGCATTTTCATCCCATTAATATAACCACCGAGTAAAACATAACCATGTCTATGTCAAATCATGATGACATTTCATAGAAGTGCATCCACATAATCATGTGAAATATATAGGACAGTATTTGAAGAACTAGGACTCATTTACATGAAATCCCTCTTCGCAAGTGCCAATGATGGCTTGCTCAATGCTCACACGAGACAAAATCATCATAAATGTGCAAAATATTGATGAGTTACAGATTATGACTAAGACCGAGCATTTGTGGTTTCACATTTCACCTCAGTCAAACTCTAAGTAACTAGGTTTGAATATGAGTTCACAGGTACTCGAACCTTGATTGAAATGTAAACAGTAAGATATTTGCACCAACTTGCATGCATAGAATTCAAAGATTGTAAAGCATGCTGCTTCTAATTTATCCATTGGTGTGAAAATGGGGAAATATTTAAATAGAAGCCATTTGTTGACCAATCCTTACCACCCAGTTCTTCAAGGATGATTTGCTAATTCTCTTGGTGTCAAAGGCTCCTTCAAAGAGACCCATGGTTTTCAAAGCCTCATCTTCCCGCAAGAATCGCATCAAATCTTCCAAGTAGATGTACCTGACAAAGCAAATATTAATAGAGATTGATTATTTATTTAAGTGAACAAGAAAAACTGCAACCAAATTGCATATACAACGGAAAGGTGATCAGTATAAATCCTTTTCATGGTACTCCACATATAGGATAGACAAATATCTGATCAACAAGCGGGGTGGTAAGAGTCTGAATGGAAACATAAAAAGCTCAAGAAAAGCAAAACGTTAAAAAAAACAAAAATATCAAGGAGTAAGGACTTACTTGGCCCCATGCCTGGCGACATTCTGAAATATCTTCTTGGCTGCAGCTTTCGCCTCCAACTCACTCCTAATTTGTGTATTAGACCCATCCTCATTCGTGGCATCCAATATCTGTTCATCCAGGGTGGTAAGAGTCCCATTCCGAACAATCCTCATCAACCTCTTCATATTCCAAGCCGATACATTCTTCGGATTCAACTTATGTAGGTGATCAATGCTTATCCCTTGATCATCTCCCTTCTTGGACATTGCCCGAGGCAGCTTATCATTTTTCACTCCAGGGCTCTTCTGCAGAAGTCCACTACTCCCTATAAACCTTCCACTCTTTGGTGGAGGGAAAGCAGTTGCCTTGAGATCATGGGGCACAGTAGCACCAGCGTTCTGTAACTTATTGACCTCACCAGAAAGCCTAGCCTCCTCCTCCTCCTCTGCATTCCGAATCTCAATCAATGGCGGCCCCGAAAGCGTCTCAATCACATACTGAGTAAACAAAGACTCCTGAATCCTATCAAAATAGGTACTAACATGAAAAGAAGAAGCCAAAACTTTCACCATAAGGGTCTTCACCAACCAGACCAAGGTACCCAGCAACAAACACACAAGCACCTTAGTCACATACTTAAGCTTATCACTCTTGGTCTCTCTCTCAACCTTCTTATCAAAAAGAAAATTCCAAGCTAGCAAAACAAGCCCTAACCACAGACAATTCTGCACGGCCTTTCGTACACCATATACAAAATAAAGAACCCTTTTACGTAAAACGAAATTCCTTTCTATAAAGAACACTAGGATCCGAATCCCCCACCCAGACACCAACCTCCCACATATCAAAACCAATATCAGAACTTGCCATTTCCACAGTTTGAGCTTCCACAAGTTCTTCTCTTTCAGATAAGGAATAAAAAGAGAGCAAATAAAAAAGGCAATTATCACAACCAAACTCACAAATTCCAATACAGTCAAAGCGCTCAGCTTCGTCTTCCTGTACTCGTCCGGCAAGTCCTCCCAGAATGGATCTTCTTCATCATCTTCGTCCAACGCCTTCGGAAGTAAACCGGACCGGAGCTGACCCGACCTAGGAACCCGTCCCGATCGCCTCTCTGGCTCTTCAGGTGGGTCCATCAGCCGCGACTTTGTTTTCGCTCTCGACAAGCTCGACTTTCTTTGAAAGGATGCATTTGATGTACACCTCACCACCTTTCCACCTAAATCCCCAGACCCACCATCGCGACATTGTTGCGACTGTGGTTGTTGCTCTCTGTCGTAAGACGGTTCCTTGTTACGATGTCGCACATAATTATCGTCTGCGGCCTCGACCCCAACATTCGAGATATTGAGCTCCTTGGACATCTGGGGCTTCTCCGGAGACTCTGTCACCGAAGGTAAGTTCAAATTCCCATGGTTGGGGCGGAGCTCATCCATTCCCAAATCCATGTCCAGAGACATCTCGCCGGACAGCCTCTGTTTGTGCAGGAACTGACCAATCAACTTCGATGGGGGGTCCTCCTTCCCTTGCCCACGTTGCACAAAATCAAAACCCCCACCATTTCCATTATTCAAGTCGTTCTCTCTAATAACATCATTGCGAACATCGTCGTCGTTGGTTTGGCAATCGTCTTTCCAAAAGTCATAGCTGGACTCCCTCCAAATCTTGTTCTTCTTGTCGTTCTTACCGGCATCCACTACATCCTTACTGTTTGGATCTCCCTCGTCGATTTTAACGACGACTTCTCCGTGATCGGATGACTCAACTGCCCTCATGATCGCTGCAAAGTCGGGGGCTATTCGGAATTGGTGGGAAAGAATGGGGAGCTATTCGTGTGCAAAGTCACAGAGCAACCACAAGAGCAGAGATGTTCCTTGAATGCTTGTAGAACGTCCATGTATTTCGAAGGATTTCTCTCCAGAGAAATCCATATTTGATAGCGATAAAACAAAATATTTGCAATTTCATATAAAGAATTATTTCTTCACCGCGCATATATTATTTTAGTGGGGATGTTAGGAAAGTTGGTGATTTCCTGAGCTTTTCGAGAAAATCTGGTCGACGCGTGTACTCTTTAATGCAATAAAACAATGTGCAGTTTTCAAATCACAGACGAGAGAGAGAGAGAGAGCAAAAACTTTGCCGCAGTGTGCTGCGTGCATGGTGATGGGGTTTGGTAGCCCGCCCGCCCATGAGGGGCGGGACCCCGCTGCCACTCCTAATTTTACATAAACCTGGCTAGACAGAGATTGCATGACAAAAAAAAAAAAAAAAAAAAAAGAGGTTCCCAAAATATGGCAGTTTTATTGATCTTGTCTGTTTTAATTGTGCTGTATTCCAAATGGAAAATGACACATTTTGACACTTCTTATATTTTATTTTATTTAATAATTAAAAAAATTAATTATTAGTATATTAATTATTATTTTATTTTTAAAAATAATAAAAAATATAAATTACAAAATTAAATAAAATAAAAAAATAAATTTATATTAAACGGCAAGTCCAACTATCAATGTTGGACAGCAACCTAGCATTATTTATTCTAAATTGCTTATCAAACCAAAAACCTGCCTGGTGCCTGCCTAACTTAGCTTTTTAACAAATTTTCTTACTTCCAATTTCCTTTTCGTGCCTGCCTAACGTGGCACATGAACTCGCGTATCAACATTGATATGATTTTTTATTGAAAAAAAAATTGAGAGAAAAAGAAGATCATGTCTCACGAAAATTATTTATATTTTAATTCATACCGTTTTATTAAATAGATGTTTTATATATCAATATCAGTATACAATTTGGTGGACGAACTCGTTTGTAAGAAAATTTTTTTTTTCATTTCTTTTTAGGTAAAACTATAGTTGAAAAAAAAAAACCTGGAATTAGATTCAATAGACGTGGTTTGGGGGAGGGGGGGGGGTATTTTGGGACTCGGTGGGATTGGCTCCTGAGTACGTGTCCCAATCTCTCTTATCTTAATATATATAAAAATAATAGTAATAATGTTAGTATGCTTTTTATTTAAGAAATAATTATTAATATATTGATAATTTTTTATTTTTTAAAAATATTTAAAGAGGTTAAAAAAATATAAAACATAAATAAATAAATTTTACCACCAGCTGTCACTGTTTGTCAGCACCCCAGCAGTATTAAAATAAAAAAAAAATATGAATCTTAGTGGTAGGTCGTTCTTTGCTGACATGGTAGTGTCAACTCATACTATTTTGCGCCATCGATCTGCCTGCTAGGGAAGCCACGAGGCTACCCGGCCTGCGTCTGTTTCCTGAGCACGATAGCCTAGAATGTGACCTGATTGTTTATGTGTTTGGATTAAATAAAATATTATTTTTAATATTTTAAAAAAATTAAATTGTTATTATATTTTACTTCAAAATTTAGAAAAATGAGATGAATTTTTATAGTTTCACTGTCCAAATTAGATCTGACGCTATAAACGCCGAAACTCAAGGGAAAGATTGCTACGTGTCGTAGACCGTTTTGCTTGACTTTTTGGGCATAATTTTGTATTACAGACAGCTGATAATATTGATATTGGATTGATTATTTTATTTTTTAAATTTTAAAGAATATATAATTTTTTTATTTTTAGCTAATTATTTAAAATTTAAAATTTATATTAGATTAGTCATCATACTTTCTATAATAATAAAATATTATTATTTTTTATTTTTATATTTTTATAATTAATTTTTATTTTTTAATTAATTCTATTTTCATAACTTTCTATAATCTACATTAATCATATTCATTTTCATTTTCACAATTTAATAAAAAAATTTCATCACATGATATCAATATTATCAAAATAATTTCATCGATCTTCAATACAACCAAACCAATTCTCAAAAACATCATCACCAACTAATACAAAATTTACAAAAACAATTGCCACTATAATGACTTCCATCTCAAGAAGATCCCCACATATTTTTTTTATTAAGTTATACAAACCTACGTACCACTACCAGTAGGTCTTGAATACGTGGGAGGGAGAGAGTGGTTATTAATAAATAATGTATTTAAAGGTGAAATAGTACTTTTTATATTTGAAGAAAAAGATAAATTTACTATAGATAAAATTTAGGATGAAAAGTGTTTGACTAATTCAACGTAGGCTAGTTATTTATAAAATTAGTTAAATTTAAAAATAAAATATTATTTGAAAAAACCAATATAGATGTTCTGATAACCAGCAATCTGAAATTGACGAGTACAACAAAAGGAAAACAAATCCATGTTTGAGGGTGTGGATGCGACTTTTTAATCGTTCATTTGACATTGATGGTTATGTGTGTCTAAATCTTGTTGGGAGTAGATGACGTCCAATTGCTTTGGAGTCAACCAAGACAGAACGGAAACATGTGTATGTCAGTTTTGATTACCATCGCTGTCTTGCTCAGGGATTTTCACTCTGCCGAACACACCAACTAAAGGCGGGTGTTTCTCTGTCGTCTCTCTTGGTGAGGGATTTCCCGTTACACATATTTTATTGGGTTTTGAATTATTTCGACTACATGAACTACATTTGTGTTTAACTAATTGTTATGCTAATACTTTTTTTGAAGTTTTTTCTCAAATTTAGATTTTGTTATACACAATCGTATTAATTGTGTTTGAATTTAATTTTTGTTATACTTGACCATCCACGAATATCTTCTGGACTCTCAAAATTTTATTATTCTTGTCGTTCTTAACGGCATCCACTATATCTTTATTGTTTGAATCTCCCACGAATAGCTCTCCATTCTTTCCCACCAATATGATTCCGAATAGCTCCTCGACTTTGCAGTAATCATGAGGGCAATTGAGTCATCCGATCACGAAGAAGTCGTCGTTAAAATCGACCAGGGAGATTCAAACAGTAAGAATGTAGTGGATGCCGTTAAGAACGACAAGAAGAATAAGATTTAGAGGGAATCTAGAAGATATTCATGGATGGTCAAGTATAACAAAAAACTAATATGATTTAATTTTTGGGTCTACAAACACGTTGATGGTCAAGTAGCGTACCACGTGTGAGATTTAGAGAAAATTATTATTTTTTATCTCAAAAGCTTTTCACTTCTCCGATGATTATTACCGTTAATATACACTATATTTTAAATAATTATCTAGTTAAAAGATAGAAAACATATAAAAAAAAGTCTTACACCACATTCTTTTATTTAATCAACATATAAGTTATCATTTTTATTATTTTATTTAAATACATACATATTTAAATATTAAAATAGAATAATAAAAATGATAAATTATATATTGATTAAGTAGGGAAGTGTGTGATGTAAAGTTTTTATGTAGAATTTCTCTTTAAATTATTTTATTATGCCGTTAATTGTGAACGACAAGAAGAACGATACAACCAAGTTGTAAGCAACGACCTTGATAGGCAATTGGTTACTGAGTTCCACCATGGTTTGATGAGAAGAGGGGTTTAATGGATACCCTTAATCAACTTGATTGATGGCATCGTGAAAGGCATTACAATGGGAAAAAGACGGAGAACATAAAGCAATGATCAAATCTTTCACAATCTGGGTTAACGAAGGAATGAGCTTTTCATCAATGAAAGAATTGCAAGTTGGGAAATATACTCTGCAATTAATTAGGAAAACCGGAAATGTTGGGGGAAGTCGAAATAAATGGAACTCCAAGAAAAGTTACATTTTTCTTGCGGCAATGATATTGGTCCCAATAGAAATAAAATTTGTCGCTATAGACGGTTCTTACGATGGATTACCATTGCCACTTGTCAGGAATTGAAATGTAATATTTTTTGCGGCAAAATCAAATGGCGAGAAAGGCCAAAAAGCAACGCAGTAAAAGAAGAAACTGTCTCGTACACTGCCTGGCTGCTTTTGCGACATGTATGTTGCGACGACTTCAAGTTCGCCGCAAGAAATCATATTTTGCAGTGATTTCTGGTTCGACTGAAGAAAAATCGACGCAAAAACGTGCATATTTTGTAGTGAATTACAACTCTAAGGGCTTGTTTGTTTTCAGAGATGATATGAGATGAGTTGAGATTAAAGTTAAAAAGTTAAAAAAAATATTATTAGAATATATTTTTTAATATTATTTTTGTTTTGAGATTTGAAAAAGTTGAATTATTTATTTTATTTTGTATGGGGATTTGAGAAAGTTGTAACGATAAAGTGAAATGAGATGTTTCTTGAAAACAAACGAGGCCTTAATGATCAGGATTGCTTAACTTGTGAAGCTTTTGGTACTTCTCATTACTCAAGCAAATTAAAGTTAAATGAATATATATATATATATATATATATATATATACTTCTAATCAAATCACTACTTCTTAATTAAAACTATAGACGTTGTTTAAATTTTCTAAGGAAATTTATTTTTCTCAGCATATACATGCCTTTATAATTAATTAGTAGCCAATTGATTATAATTCTAATTAAGAGTAATACAACACATTTTACAGTATATTTCACAACCCATTTTATAAAATAACTTTTCTAAAAACAAAGGACAAAGGGGATAGAACTTTTTCCTCAAGACATGAACTACAACAAGTTTACTACTATTAAAAAATAAAATTACGTACAAGAAGTTTAGAAATTAAAAAATTAAGCTCGATCGTAATTAATACATGATGATCTGCAATCCATGATCTTGATCACAAAGTACTGGATAATGCTAATTTAGACAATACAAGTACCCACGCATGCATGCATGCAGCTATCAACCTTTACTATCCCAAGTCTCCATGGCAGCTTCTTTCTCAGCAAAAGCCACTGCCCGAGAATTGCTGGGATGGACTTTCTTATACACCCAGAAGAAACATCCGCTGGATTTTTCCTCCTTGATCATGACCTGATCATTTGCATCCTGCATTTTTGCTGATCTTTCTTCCCCAGCTTGGATCGTCTTCATTTTCTCATTGCGCAGATTTCTCAACACGTGGATTTCAGCGAGACTGTATCCCGCTGCCATTGTTGCCAAGCTTGTGGTATTTCGATGGATTTGATGATTACCATCGCTGTCTTGCTCAGGGATTTTCACCCTACCAAACACACCAACTAAAGGACGGTGTCTTTGTTGTCTCTCTTGGTGAGGGATTTCCTATTCAGATTTTATTGGGTCTTCAAATCCTCAAGCCCTACTTGTTCTGAATTATTCCGACTACATGAACTACATTTGTGTTTCACTAATTATTATGCCAATACTTTTTAAGAATTTTTTTCTCAAACTTAGATTTTGTTATACACAATCATATTAATTATACGAGCATTTTAAATAGTATTCAGAATCTCTTTCTACGAGAGTGTATCTCCAAAACTGGCAGCTACATTAATATTTAGTTTGGTCTTGTAATTTTGCAATCAACTAGTACTGGTTGTCGTCCAAGTACAGGGAAGTTGGGTGGAGCTCACATGAGGCATGGCGCGGACATTAATGTCGATGGGCAGCAGGTGGTAATGAATGTCAACCTCAAGGAAAATCTTAACCATCTCTTCAACTAAAAGAGATCATCTCCTTACACACCTTTCTCCCATGTCTTGATGGCTCATTCTGTGTGCAACCATACATTCATCTTCACTCTGTTTAACTCTTCCATGTCCATGAATACAAACATGGGTACACGATACCAATGTTTTTTTTTTCTTGCCCTCAATATAACTGCAATGACATCCACGAAAGGAGAAAATGGTAGACAAATTAGAAACTTATATATGGACAGATATATATATATATATATGGACATTGTGCAGCAAGCTAGACATTATCTTAATTATTGCACATACCTTATCATTCTGTGTTTAATGGTTGCAATTATCTCTGCCGGAGTTGATATATTGACGTAGAATTCGACAGCATCTCCCATGCCAGGACTGCGATAGAAGTTATTTATAGGCTTAGTAGAAAGAACACTGTTCGGAAAAAAAAAAAAAAAAAAAAAAAAAAAAAAAAAAAAAAAAACCCTCATGTTGTCGTCTCTTAGAAAAACAGTAGTCAAGATGTTCATTTCTTCTACAATTATCTGAAATTTTTAAAGAATGGATTAGTTCCCCCCAGTATGAATTCAAAGGCAAAAACATGCAAAAATATAAACATTTCAAATATGGAAAGTTACCTGAATTCCTTTAATCTCACACATGTCTCCCACATCAAACAAGTGCATTATAAATAAGAAGATGATTGCTTCAAACACCGTCTTGCAAGTGTTCCCAAAAATAAATGCAACAAGGAAGAGCTGAGAGCTTAGAAAGACAAGAAATTTGGTGGTGGCGATTCATGTTATACAAAGCAAATAAATGTTGCCAATATATATATATGTTATATATGCCTGCCTCAAACTCCCACATAGTTGATTGAATCAAAATTAAAGATGTTGGCTTCCATTGTTAATTCAGACCTCCTAAGAAAGAGTAGTAGTGTAGTACTAATCCTATGTTGCCAATAATAAATAGAAATCACCAATGACCAATATTACTTTGTCTGCTCTCCTATTTTATATAGTGGTTTAGGAAAATGGCTAATTTTCATAAACATATATGACAGACAGCTCCATACCTATCTGTTGGGGACAACAACAATAATGTAATAAATCATCTCTACAATTAGAACATCAGTTTTCATATATATTCAAGGACTAGTGTAGTAGGAAGCATCTCTATAGTTGGAACATCAGTTTTCATATATATTCAATGTTCTAGTCAATCTGTTAATTAGGACCCCACTCAATAAATATATAGTGAAAGGGTCACTGTCAATTTATTGTCGTTTGTTGTGAGAGCCAAGTCATGTTTTTACACCTAGCAATTACATTGTAACCTAAGTGGTTGCAAATGGACTATCTAGTTCTGCAATGTGAACATATGCATTTTGCAATAGGCTTGAATTAAATGGACTTGAATTAAATGGATCTGAAGCCGACAAATTATAGTCAACATTATTTTTTTCTGTAGTACTTTATACATGTTGGGGAATATCCTGTGTGAAAGTGGTGACAATTTGGTCTATCTCACTAATTTTGGTTATCATCACTTGTCACCACTCTGCCACACTAGCTGAATCTACACAAAATTGCATTGCATTTGATTAAAGAAACTTCGAGGTTTGATTATAGAACAATATCACAATATCTACCAAGTAAAATGAAACTTAGAATTTTTTTAAGCCGTGTTTGATGGTAGAAAGATGAAGGTTTCTGCTCAAATACCAGAATCACTTAATAAACTCAATGTGTCAATATTATGCAAGATGCAATTTTATACTGGCAATGAATTCTGGTCACTAGCTATATAAATTTATAAGTCATAACAAACTAAACTATGACATTCAAATGGCAAAGACTTATATATATATATATATATATATATATATATATATATTTGTTTGTTTAGAAGCAGGAATTGAATGTTTTCCACGGGAAAACATGTATTCCAACTAAACATACTTACCCTGCAAGGCATATAAAATTAGTAGCCATAAAAAATCCATCAGAGACAAATAGAACATTTAAAATTAGCAGCCATAAAAAATCCACCAAAGACAAATTCATGACTGTGAGGGAGGTTCTGAAGCCCTATAAAAATATAGCAAACAAAAAGTTACTGCCATGAACATGCTTTCCCAACCACCACAACATTCAACCAGTTCAAGCAAAAAGAAGCTAGGTGAAAAATTGATATTTGAAGGAAAAATAACATTAAATTTACCCTTGTGAAGTATAATAAGTTATTTGAATTAAAAATAAAATGTTGGAATTAGCTACGTGACAGAAAAAACTTTGAATGGAAAAGTTTTCATACAGTTCATGATATATACGCACATAAATGTTCTCTTAGCTTAATTTCTAATTATTTTAGATATTATCATTAAATACCATACTGTAAAAATAATCAATATGCAATTATTTGAGTTCAAATGAGTCGAATCGAATTTCGTAAGAACTCTATCATTTGATAATCGATTGTGATTTTGTATTGACCAACGACGCATTTAATAAATATGAATCAAGCTAAAAAAACTCCACTTATAATTGAGCTAATCTCGATTAGTTTTATTTATTTACAACCCCAAGTATAACCATCAAACTTGAAAGGGAGATCCAAAACCATCTTAGGGCTAATAAAGTTAGTATTATTTCAACTCACTGCCCAAACCTCACATAATCTCTCCTTTAATATTTAGGAGGAGACTTGTGGAAGTTGCATGCTACAACTAGTAGGCCTGTGCAAAAGGACTCTGGATCCGATCCAACCGAAAGACCCAATTGGGTCCCGTCCAAATAAAATTAGGTTGATCGGGTTAAGCAACAAGTCGGTTTAACAACTGTCAAAGTCGGTCGAAACTGATCACCCGACCATAACGTTTTTCTTTCTCCTCAAACCATAGCCGCCGTTCTTCTTCTCCGCTTGTCATCCCTGTTTTTCATCTTCGTTTTTCTTCACTTGTTGCTTTGTTTGATCCGTTGACGATTTGTATCCTTGTTGTTCTTCATCTCTGTTCATACCTGTTGCTTCATCCTCATCTCCTTTCGATTCTAGTACTCTCTCTTTCTGTCTCTCTCAATTCCAGTCCTTTAATTTGGTTATGGTGGTATATCGGGACCTTACCCGATTTGTGAAGTGGCCCAAGACCGTTCAAATCCAGAGGAAGAAAAGAATCCTTAAGCAGAGGCTCAAGGTCCTGCTAGCTCTCAACTAGTTTACCACACTCTCGACAAGAACCTGGCAACAAACCTGTTCAAGATGCTTCTCAAGTACAAGGCTGCAAAGAATGAGCGTCTCTTGAAAAGAGCTTGGGCAAAGGCCAAAGGAAAACTTGTAGAAGCGAAGAAGCCTATTGTGGTGAAATATGGGCTCAAGCTGACATTTGCAACAAGTTGATTGGCTGAGGGCCTTAATATAGGAAGCCATGAAAGGAGCTAGCCCTTTAAATCTTGATTTTTTTATCTTCTTCTCCTACTTCAAGAGTTCTTGAAAATCCCATTAAAGGTCAAACCAACACCTACTTTTTCCTCCAGATTTTATTATTTCCTCTCCTATAGCACCCATAAAGAGTAGTTTTGAAAAGAGAAATTAAATTGAGAGAGAGAAAAGGAGAGAGTAATCAGTTACGGTTAATTTAGGGAGAAATTATTTCCTCTCTTTTGCTGTAGTCCGTAAGATTTTTATTCATTCAAGATTTTTGTTGTTGTTTGAGTCTTTTTACCCTCCAATGTGTATGGTTAGAACGAACGAGGAGAAGAAGAACAACGGATTTCGACCTGACCCAATTTTTACGAGTCGGGTTGAGTTAGTGTGGCCTTCCTTACGAGTCGGGTAGGGCCGGATCCAAATATGGTTTGGGCGGATCTGTGTGCAGGCCTAAGTGCTGGTATCTCCTCAAAATAGGGGAATTAGTAGCTAGGCTAGCTATGCTTAAGGCACGCATGCATTGCCCTTCAGCATCCCAAAAAAACCTGAAAAATGTTTTTATTTTTTACTTGTTGTCACTCCAAAAAAAGCTTTTTTAATGCACTTCAATCCCCATCATGTCTATTTTCTAGCTTTGCTATGGCCTTCTTTAATATATATTTAAATAACTACAAATTACATGTTTTTTTTTTCCAATTATGAGAAACTATACATTATAGAGATTATTGTATCGACTTTGATGTTTTCTTTGCTTGAATATATATAGTGATCTTGTTGCTATATACCAAAATTACTAATAATTCCCAACCTTGCACCAATTTCTTCAAGGAACCTCATAATTTTGAATAAGTCACTTAATTTATCATTTTAGAATGTATTTAGATGTTTTTCTGTATACTTTCTGTGTATACGGGCTATGCCTACTTTATTCATATCAATAATATTTATTTCTTACTTATCAAAAAAAAAATTGAATAAGTCACCAATAGGAGGCTCTCATCTTAGAGCATCCTCATTGGCTTGGCCAAATGAGAAGATTGGTTAAAATTTGCATAATTGATGTAAAAAATATTTCACATTGAATTGGGCAAATCTAAAATCATTTAGATTTTTGCTGTAGTAGTTGACTAAAGATGGAGAATTACAATTAATTCACCAAACATTAAAATACTAATTTCTCACTCTAAGTAAATATTAAAATATTAGTTTCTCACTCCAAATAAAAATACTATTTCATTTGTAATTAAGAAATTTAGATAGAATTTTAGATAAGTTTAATCAAATATTTTTTGTTATTAGCATTAAATGACTTTTGAAAATATGATTTTTTTAATATTAATTTAATTAGAATATAATTATT
This sequence comes from Juglans microcarpa x Juglans regia, assembly GCF_004785595.1. NCBI lineage: Eukaryota > Viridiplantae > Streptophyta > Magnoliopsida > Fagales > Juglandaceae > Juglans > Juglans microcarpa x Juglans regia. The sequence continues at coordinate 23,030,677 of NC_054599.1, read as the reverse complement.
ATTAACATTTAATTGATAGAGCTACAAAATATGATAAAAATAAATTAAATAAAAAAATTATTAAATTAATAATATTTTATTATTTTATAGAGAGTGAATAGATAATTTAATGTGAGGATTAAATTTAAATAGAATAAGTAAATATAAAAAATTATAATATTAACTAAATTTTAAAGATGAATTTAATAGGCCTGGTATTTTTTGGGGAGGGGCAGGGGAGTCAAAACCTCAGGCGCCTTTAAAGCCTAAGCAATTATGAGAAAAAATAATTACCTTAAGAAGTATTCAATGGGAATAAAAATAATTAAATAGAATTACCTTAAGAAGTATTCTAAATGCATGATTGAAGTCAAAAACTGTACCTGCAAATTATACTTTGACCGTAGAGCCTACGGTATCCATAAGCATAGTAAAAGAAAAAAAATAATAGTTATAATTTTGAGTGTAAAAGTATAATATAATTATTTTAAAAAAATAAATAAATATGAGATTCATATAAAAATAATAATTTTTTAATAAAAATTTTATTTATTTTTAAAATAATTATATAATATTTATGTACTTAGCATTACTCATAAAGAATTCAGGTAAAGCCAACAAAGTGCTGTCGGTCAACGAGCAACAAACAGAATTTAATTAGCTAGCCCACAAAACGATCCTATCAGAGTCCCAGAACCGATAATAAAGAACCAGACTGCTCGCTCCCCTTCTCATTGGTTTACAAAATATTTTAAAAAAATACAAAAAAAAGCATCTTTAGACCAAGCATGCCATGATCAACTGAATTTCGCTCTCAAAACACATACAGAAGTTTTTATCATTATGTCAAGAAGTTGATCTCTTAATAGATACTTAACACACTAGCATAAATATATTTTCAGCCTCATGTTGTTTCGGGGCGGAAAACGTTTACAGTTATTCCACAGAAAGTAAACCCAGTACCAAGAAAAAGCTAAAAATAATTTGTCATTTTTACTAATTGTCTTATTCCTGAGGCATCATATAATTTTACGGGATAAAAAAAATGATAAGATTACTATTCTCTTACTATCTATTTACTATTCTTTTTATATTTGATTTTTTTTATTTTTTATTTTACTTAATAGTTAAGAAAGTGACTATTAGTAAAATTATATATTTTTTTAATTTTTTTCTTAACGATTAAGAATGTTAAAGAAATACTCAAAAGAAAATAATAAAAAAACTAGAAATGAACTATAACAAAACAACATAATATGTCTTTTATGACATAGAAAACTGTCACAAAAAAATGAGAAACCGTTACTAAAGATATTTGGTATACAAACCGTCACCACGACCGTCACCTAAAGTGCGTCACAGAAAACAATTGGTGACAGTTTACTGTTCAATCGTCACAAAAAAAATATTTAATGACAGTTGGAGGTCTTCCGTTTGGTAGAACGTTCGAACGTTCTATTTTTTGTGATGGTTGAGAACTGTCACAAAAAGTCACGTTCGGACGTCAAATTAAATGTTCGAACAGTAACCCGACCGATTGGCATTCAAATGAGAGAAGTTGACGTTCGTTGAATATAGTTCGAACGTATCATATTTACGTTCGAACGTTTATGCGTATGAACGTTAATTAGAATAAACGTTCAAAATTCCGTTCGGATGTAAACGGACTAATGTTCAAACGTAAGCGTTAACGTTCGGACGTTATTTCGAATGTAAACGAAAGAGCGTTCGAATGCAAGTGGTACATTCGGAGGTTTGTTGGAACGTTAATCGTTGACTCATTCGAACGTTTTGTTCGTTTGAGGGTCAGAACGTTCGAACGTAGAGGCCTACGTTCGAATGTTACGATACACAATATGTATTCACGTTCAAACGTTGATTCGAATGTGAACAAACGTTCGAACGTTTTTACTTTACATTCGAACGTACAGATCAGATATACTAATTTCATAAAATTTAAAAACATATTACTTGTTCATCATATTACATACCATCAATTAAAAACTAACAATATCTTATAAAATTTTAAAATTAGATATTAAAACTAGCCACCATTACAAAAGACAAATTTATTTCTTCTTTTTTCCTCGCCCACCGTGATTCTGTTGCAACGACATAACATGCTCCATTTGCACCATCATCTCCCATTGCACTTGCTCTTGTACTTCAATGCGTATTCTTTCCTCTTGGTCTCTCTGTTGGTCCTGCAAACGCGTCTCTAAATGAGACTGTCATTCTAAGAGAGACTATAACTCTTGCTGTCTCGACCTCATATACTCATTCTCACGCCGTGCAGGTTCTAAACCTGCCGTAAGATTATTAATTTGTGAAGTCGATGAGGTTGAGGAGGATGAACATCTATGCTTGATAGATCGTCCCAAACCTCGCCATACTAGACTGCGGCCTGAGCACTTGCTTAAAAATGTCTATGTCATTAGGAGAGGATTCCCCAGAAGTCGAGTGCATCTCCATCATTTTTTCCTATAATTTGAAAGGTAATGATCATAAATAATTAGTAACGTATTAAAATAAATAGAAATAAAAACTAAATTATTCAAATGTTTCATAAATAATTTATTTAAGAAAATTAACACTGTTTACATAATTATCTGCAGCGATAGGATCCATCCACTCACTATGCTCATTAGTGTGAGCAGCAACATAGACATGAATGAGGGAAAAGTTTTCAGAATCATTATGTTTCTAACAAAGAGACATTAACAATTTTAAAAAAATAATGTTAATATTTAAATAAAAGAATACCAGGAAAATAAATAAAATCTAAAATTTTTTAATTACCATTTTTTCAACAAGACGGTGGAATGACCTTGAACCGGCATGATGGTGGATAATCAGAGCGGATCTATTCTATGCATTTGTAGAACTCAAGTGCTACAAAATATATAAAGAATGTTAATTGTAATATGTATACATATAATATATATAGAACGAATATGAATGTAAATAATTAAAAGATATAAATGTAAAATACCTGATAATCTGGAGATGAAAAAAGATCACAACAATTTCTCCAATCATCTAACTTAAGGCATTGTCGTCAACCTCATCCATAAACATCCCCGCTCCAATGTCACCCAACATCTCCTCCATCTCATCCTGCTCATAATCATCATCCATGTGCCGCAAATAATTGTGATGATCGACCAATACATCTGCTGACTGTTCATACGGCTCACCATACAGTACCCATCGGGTATATCCCAAATCCATACCATTCACAAATATATGACTTTCTACTTCATCCAACCCCATCGCACACAAATTTTTACACCCTCGACATGGACACTTAATGTAACCACGACTATCAGCAGAGGCCCGTGCAAAATCAATGAAGGTTCTTACTCCACGCGCATAGGATATGTAATCATTTCCAAGTCTATCGCCCAGATGCATCCAAGTTTTGTCAATTTCTAAAAACATCTATATATTAATAACACGTACAAACAAAATTCACATGCATGTCATGCTCCAATACGAAGTTGCTTTTTTTATAAGGTAGTTAGTTGGTCATATCTCATTTAAGATTATATTATCCATATTGCACAAATCTCGTCACTCTACTACTTTCCACGTTAGTAGAAATTTCGGCAGCATCTCCCCATAATTCTCCAAATATACATGTTCTACTAGAGGGATTGTGACCCTACAAACAATATACTCGAAGAACAGTAGAGGAAGACACCGAAACTTCATATTAAACGTGGAAAGTAGGAGTAACAAAAATGTGCAATACAGATCATATAATTTCAAACTGTCCACACTGGACAATTCAGGAATTAGTGGACACATAAATATACACTAATTTCCAAACGGGTCTAAGGTTATTTATGCAATGTCACACGCATCTATAAAAAGACACTACAAATAATATCTTCATGTTCTGTGTCTAGATTGTCAAACAAATAGTATTGCATGTTATATTGTTAAACTAGAGAGAGATGGAAGAATATATTCACAAGTTCCGTATCATGAGTAGAAACGAGGGAGAATGATCTTGAAGAAATGTCTATATTTTAGTCTAATTGCTTAACTATCATAGACTCTTCAGTCCTGACAACTTTCAATTAATAATTGTCAAGACCGGAAGAGAGTAGTTAAGGCCGGAGAGACAATGACAGTCAAACAAATTGATAGACATTTCTTCAAAATCATTCTGCCTCGTTGTTATTATATAATTGTTATTATAATTGTTATATATAATTTTAAATGTTATTATATAATTTTAATTATTATTATTCCACAATTATAATCTTAATTGTTATACTTAATTGAGTGAGTTATTTATTTATATAGACAATAAGTATATAATATTTATATAAACATTTATTTGATCCTTATTTACTTACTCTTTAGTTTATAATAAATAAATATATTTATTCCAACTCTACTTATTTTGTAGGTACAAGACTTTTCTATTGAAGAGTATTTTAAAGGTTATAATATAATTTTAATTATTATCATTCCTAAAGTATAATTTTAATTGTTATACTTAATTTCAAATGTTATAATATAATATTAATTATTATAATTCTTAAAGAGTTATTTTAATTGTTATACTTAATTTCAAATGTTATTATAATATTTTAATTATTATCATTCTAAAAGTATCATTTTAATTGTTATACTTAATTTCAAATGTTATAATATAATATTAATTATTATAATTCTTAAAGAGTTATTTTAATTGGTATAATTAATTTCAAAGGTTATAATATGATATTAATTATTATAATTCTTAAAGAGTTATTTTAATTGTTATACTTAATTCCAAATGTTATTATAACATTTTAATTATTATCATTCTTAAAGTATCATTTTAATTGTTATACTTAATTTCAAATGTTATTATATAATTTTAATTGAGTGAGTTATTTATATTTAATAAGTAATTATTAATTGTAGTTATTGTATGTATATATATATATTTTATATATAGTTAAGTTATATACTTTTTTTTTCTTTTTTTTAAAAGCAAGTTTTGTACTATAGTTATAATTAGAATAATAATAATATTCTAACTAAATTAGTATGAATATATTATATATACTTATTAAATGTTAGATATTAAATCTCATATTAAATGTATTTTAAATGTTTTTAATCTTTACTTAAATTAAAATCCTAAATTTATAATTTTCTTGTCAAAGAACAAATTTAAAAAACACAAAAAAATTTATTATATAAAAAATTCACATAAATACGGAAAACTAAACACAATATATTTCTAACCATATAAACATATATTCACACAAAATTCACAAATAATAATCATAATTATTTCAAGAGTAAGCATAAAATTATAACAATATTTATTAACATATTCCTAAACTTAAGTAAGCAATAACCATGTATTAACAAAATCTAAAGACAATATATTTCTAAACATATTAACATATTCAAACAAAATTCACAAACAAAAATCATAATATTTCAAATCCATATCACAACATATTCACAATAACTCACAAACTATACAAACAATAATCACAATATTTCAAGAGTAATCATAAAATGTATAAACATAATGCTAAAATTTAGAAACATACCTAGCACTCACAATATCCTCTTATAAATCCAAAGCTTCTCGCTCTTCCTAACTTATGTCCCTCTCTCACTCAACCCTCTTTCTCACTCCTGTAGGAGACTCTCTCTCTCAACTATCTCTCTGTTGCGAACACGGGAGAAGCAGAAATGAGCCGCTTCCTCCCGTGCGTGTATTCATTAAGTCTAAAATTATTAGACCAGACGTTCAAACATTTAAGTTGTACATTCGAACGCTATGTTATCCCGTCCAATTTTAATATGACGTTCAAACGTAAGAAAATAGGATAATTTTTCTATGATTAACGTTCGGACGTTTTATATAAACATTCGAAAGTACCCCTCGTATGATAGAGCATGAAATCTAGCGGGAAATTTTCTGCACTTTTATTTTTATATTCAAACGTTAAGGAATTTGTCGTTCGAACGTTTATAGATTTTCACCGACTAACGTTTGAACGTACAACTTGCACGCCGAACGTTCATATCATCAAAGAGTTACCATAATCGAGCGGGAAATTTCCCGCACTAATTTCCTAACGTTCGGACGTTCAGAAATTTGGCGTTCGCACGTTATAATTTTCTAGTGATTTTCAATCACTAACATTTGAACGTATAGTATAAACATTCGAATGTTTAGTTCATCACCTTAATCGAGCGGGAAATTTCCCTCACTTTTAGTTTAATGTTCGAACGTTATAATTGAAACGTTCGAACGTACCCTTCCTAACAGATATAAAAAAATATAGCGAGAATACATTATTCAAGTTCGAACGTTAAAAAATCATGGTCGGGCGTAAATTTTTATTCAATAGTTAGTATTCCTTAATATAATTGTTATATATACGTATTATTTTCTAGATACTCACAATATTTCTCTTCATTATAATTTTTTTTTTAAAGTTGAAAAAAATACCAACTTTTTCTCACTATTTCCTTATTTCATACAACTTGGATGTTCGAGATATTCTTTGTTACTCCATAAATTCTGCATTATATAATATATTATAGTGTAGTATATATACTATATTATATATATATATAGTATGATAGCATAATACTTTAGATGAAAACATAATAATATAGTATATATATTATACCATATATATAAATCAATAATATATAATTTGTTACTTATTAAATTCTGCATTATATACTATATTATAGTGTTGTATATATACTATATTATATATATATATATATATGTGATAGCATGATACTTTAGATGAAAACATAATTAATATAGTATATATATTATACCATATATATAAATTAATAATATATAATTAATAAAACGAACAACAAAACTTATATATATATAATGTACTATATAAATACTATATAGTAATGATTTTCTTGAATCACATTATCGGAGGGTCATAATTTGTATGACTTTCAACTGCATCCAAATATATGACTTTCAACTTCATCCAACCCAGTTCCATACCGTTTATAAATATTTCCAACTTTCAACGACTATCAGCTATTGTAGTACGGCTGGGGCTACCACTTAATGGACACCTATCTCGATGTCTGAAGATACGTACGACCCACTTCATATCCACAAACGCAATAAATGAAGGTACGCAACTACAATGTAATCACCAAGCTAGCAAGCTAGTCGGTCCTCTATATATTTATTACTTTTAACATGCACAATCATGGAGGATGTTTGAACGTTACTTTGAAAACAAAATGGATCGATCCTCCCCAAAAAAATGCACCTTGCTATTTACTGATCCAATGGCCATCCTCGTCTTTGATCTCCTTCTATATGAAAAAAGTATTATATTTTATATATAGTTAAGTTATATATATATATATATATATATATATTTTAAGACATAATTTACACTATACTTATAATTTGAATAATAATCATATTCTAACTAAATTAGTATGAATATATTATATATACTTACTCCATGTTAAATATTAAACTTCATATTATCTGTATATTAAATGTTTTTAATCTTTACTTAAATTAAGATCATAAACTTATAATTTTCTTGTTAAACATATTCAATAAAAATTCAAAAATAATAATCACAATATTTTAAATCCATATCACAACATATTCACAATATTCTCACAACAATATTTATACACATATTAATTCATCAATGAACACTATAAACTCACAAACTATTCACAAAATTTACAAACAATAATCACAATTATTTCAAGAGTAAGCATAAAATCACAATAACATATATAAATATATTGCTAAAATTTAGAAATATAACTAGTACTCACAAAATCAAAAAAACCAATTAATCTAATTGTCATTCATTAGGGAGAGTAATTTGATTGCAATCAAATTATTTAGGAAATTGTACATTAGAATTTTAGGTACTAGATTGTAATAATAAAGTATATTGTTTTAGACAAGTAATAAAAGCATGTGGTTCTAATGTTGATTTCATTAGCTTATAATAGATCATATATATATATAATATATTATATATTATATTATATAATATTAGATATATATTGTACTATATATATAATACACTATATAATACATTATATATATATATAATACACACTATATATATATACTATGATATACTATATATATTATAGTATAATATTATATATTATAATGCTATATATAACATTATAATATATAACATATATTAATAATATAATATATTATAGTTAATATTTTGGAAAATAAATTGAAAAACGTTCGAGCATACTAAGAATTACGTTCGAACGTTTTGTGTATATAATGTGGAAACAGAACGACATCCACGTCATTTTCACCGTTATCATCGTCATTATGTTGCATGCCTCTTCTCCTTCGTCGCCGCCGCCGTCAAACTCCGCCACAATCGTCACTAAAAGGTAGGTATTCATCTTTTAATTAAATAACATGTATTTTATTTGAGATTTGGATTGAGTTTTGTTTAAAAAGGGATAAGTGGTGGCCGAATTTTTAACTCCATTTTCTAGCCACTACGGCTTATCATTGGCCAAATAGTCACCGTAGAAATATTTCTTGAAGTGTGTACTTCATTTCTACGGTGGCATTCCGGCATTTAGAACGTTGCAGATTAATTTTCGAGATTTCAATAATGGCTGAGTCGACTCAGACATTTTGTCTCGTAACGTTTGAACGTTTCACCAAGACGTTCAAACATATGAAGTTTCAATTACATAATCGTTAAGGCTTATACGTTCGAACGTTAATTTTTTACATTCAGACATTATTTTTCATAAATTTTACGTTCAAACGTTTAACGAATACATCCAAACGTACTACTTTTTTAACTTTATTTAAGCTTCAACGTTCAAACGTAAATCCTTTACGTTCGCACGTAAAACAATACCGGGAACGTATAAGATACACGTTCGAACGTATGTCTTTTAAATTTATTTTCTGTTTACGTTTGAATGTTTCACCAAGACGTTCAAACATATGACGTTACAATTATATAGCCATTAAGGCTTATACGTTCGACCGTGTATTGTTCTACATTCGAACACTATTTTCGTAAAAGTTACGTCCAAACGTTTAATTATAATGTCCGAACGTACTACTTTTCTACTTTATTTATGTTTCAACATTCGGACGTTCATATTTAAGTTCACACGTAAAACACATACGTTCGAAAGTATAACATAAACGTCCAAATGTACGTCAGCCAATATTTATTTACTGCTTATGTTCGAACGTGTATGTTATACGTTCGGACGTATGTGTTTTGCTTGCAAACGTAAAGGTAACACGTCCGAACGTTTTATCTTAACGTTCGAATGTATATTTTACTATATTCGAACGTTAATGCAGAGCAGCTTAAAATTAACACAAAAAATACATCAATGTAAATAAGTTTTTTTTCTTTCTATATTTTCAGGATATGGCTCATCCTCTGCATACTAGGAAACGATGGAGGGAATGAGCCACTCAGGACACTGCTCGTATCGGGGCTCGTACTGTTATGGTAAAGCGAGAGGTCCTAATTAATGAGTTCGATGAACTCATTTGGGAGTAAACGAACCTGAGAGATGTTTTCCTCAATAGAGGCTGAGGAAATATCTGCACATTGAGGGAGAAGGTATACCCCTCAATGATTCAAGAGTTCTATATGGGGATGTGTGTCATGCCTCAGGACACATCCTCTCACACTGTGACTGTACGCGGTGTTTCCATGAGATTTCACCAGATTTCATCGCCAAGCATCTCGGGATTGGTCGAGGAGTTGAGACATCTACACACGCTACATCCCGTGAGGATGTAGTGACTTCTGCATCATCTACTGGCCGCCTATTTAAGCCAGCATCAGCCAGAGATGCAGACCGATCAGAGGCCGAGGATACTGGCCTCGAGGCTCGAGATGATGACCGAGATGAGGATTTCTACATCCTCACCGGGAGGGACCGCATGCAGATCGAGAGGAAGAACGCATTCAACCAGAATCATCTGCTACATTTCTTCTGCATGTTGCACTTTATTGTTGCAACAAATGTGAATCCTGTGGCACATAAAACCACATTTAGTCGGCTTCAAGCACAGTTTTTTATACGAGTGGCACGTGGAGATCTCATAGATTTGCCACTTCACATCTTTGAGAGGATCCGTTATGAGGCGAACATCATCTCTACGGATAATCTCTCATACAGTGTCCTGATCAGCCGTCTATTACTTGCACGAGGAGTGCCAACTCAGCCAGAGGAGCGGGTGAAATATCAGATGAGCCCCTCGACATGATCACACATCGGCATAGCATTGGACAGGTTAGGGGACGTCAGCCACCCTTTGTAGAGGATCTAGTTCCTTTGACGTAGCCTGAGCCAGGTCATGTGGGGAGTAGTAGTCAGCAGCCACCGAGTACATCTGCGGGAGATGCACGGCCTGCTTTGATTGATGCGATGATCTCACAGCTGACTGCGTATATCGATCATAAGATCGATCGATCGCTCGCGGCTATAGAGGCGTCTGTATCTAAGATCCTCCATCGTGTAGGTATCCTCAACGACAAGGTTGATACCTTGACTGAGGATGTACAGAGTTCAAATTTCACGAACAACGCTATCATCTGAGTGTTGTTTAAGAAATTCGATCATATTTTGTATTTTACTTTTATTATTTATAAAGAAAAATGTTATTTAATATTTCTATGATTTTTCACCATTCAATTCTCAATCTTTTTTAATGTTATATTTTTCAACTTTAATACTAAATCGCTGCACTTCAAATATATATAAACATAAATATATTTTTATATATTATAAATTGTGTATATATAAATATATACAAGTCAATTTTTTAGACTTGTTCACAAATTATGCACTATAAAAATCACATAATTTTTAAATTAGAGTAATTTAATTTAAATTTACAATCAACGTTCGAACGTTGTTAATTAACAGTCGAACGTTGGCGCAAAACATTTAACGTTCGAACATTAATTACTAACGTTCGAACATTGGCGCCAAAACATTTCACGTTCGCACGTAAATTGCCAGAATGTTCGAATGTAAATTTGAAGTTCGATCTTCCAATACGTTCGAACGTTAAAAAAACCTCATCTGTCTTTAGTGACAGTTTCCAAAAACCGTCACAGAAAAGGCCTTTTAGTGACGGTTTGGGGACTGTCACAATTTCTCAACTGTCACTAAAGACCAATTGTGTTGTAGTGTAAGTAGTGAATGGGTAGTAATAGAATATTAACCCTATCACTACCCGGGAGATAAATCAAGGTCACAAGGCAGAAATGCTATCCTATCACTACCCGGGGGATAAAAGGTCATGAGGCAGAAAGTAGCGTACATCTCTGTATATCATCGAAACAAGCACAGATTCCAGAAGACCATTGCAACAAATCCTTATTGAATGCCTGAAAATTAAGCCAAATTACATAAGTTCCCATAAGTTTTATTGAAATTAAGAGTGGTTTCAAGATTAAACCCTAGTTTGTAATTGTTGCAACGTACTAGAACCCCATAATTTCAAACAGGTATGTTTGGATCATCAACTCATCTCAACTCATCATTACAACTTTTTCAAATTCTAATACAAAATATAATAAATAATTCAACTTTTTTAAATCTCAAAATAATAATAATATTAAAAATTAATATTATAACAATATTTTATCATCTCAACTCAACTCAGTTCAACATCTAAACGCAGCCTTAATAGTGTACCCCTTCTGGCAAGCCCGTGTATTGGCCGACATAAGATTCCTCTGGCCCTCAAGGAAAAGCCAGGGAGAGGAGGAGGCCTTTCGTCTTTAGGGCATCCTTACTACTTTCGGGAAACAACCTTTTTTTATAATTAAAAATGAAAAAAAAAAAAAAAAAGCCTTTATCCATGCCTTTGGGGAAACAGCCAGCTTGCCTTAGTTGAGTCTTTATCCATGCCTATTGTTCGTACTCTCCCTCTCTTTTCCCCTTCCCTCTCATTTATTGTATAATTTTTACAGATTAATGCATGGATAGACTCCATGCATCCTTTGCTGTTCATGTGCACTCCCAAAGAACATGGATAGTACTTTCCTCCTCTCCTTCTAAACATATTGGACAGTTTGGTGACTTCACTATTTTCGTTCTAAAAGAGTTTTACATTTGTAGGTAAGGGCTCTAAACAAGCCCTCCATAGGAAAACTTTTGCATTATTAGGAATTTTTAACTTTAGATTCTGTACCATACTTCTTCCTTGCAACTTGTAAATATTATGCACCTTTCATGCTAAATTGACCACTTGTTGTACATCTCAATGTTAGCTTTTTTTTTTTCTTTTTTTTTTTTAAAGATGACAGTACCCTAATTTTATTGATAGCCCTAATCACTTGTGGCGGAAGAAAACCGTGGTTACAACCAGTCACCTGGGTGATACAAATAAGCATAAAAACAAAACCCAGGTATCAAAAACCTCTCAATGTTAGCTTATTTGGAGAGTTTGATAATAGGTATCCTCTTTTTTAATAGCAGCTTCATCATAAGATCATAATATTTCTTCAATCAAATCGACATTCCATTGTTCAATGTTTGAATTAATAATAGCAGCCACAGATTCATCTTCATTCAAAATTCAAACAACACTAAAATATCTTGTATGTAGTTGGTTCAGGAATCCACTTATCTTGTATATAAATACATATATATATATATATGTTCACTTTGGACTACTTATATCACATCATTTGAACTACTTCTAATCTCTCCATCTGTTCAATTTTTATCATTAATGTTTTGATCATCATCTGTTCAATTTATTTTTATATCCATCCAGATCAACACATGCATGCATGAGATCCAAGATGAGTTCATTTGACAAATACCCTCTTAATTTGTAAGCCTTTACAGCATAGGTTACAAATGCATTTTACAAATTTTGACACGCAACGTTTACATTAATTTGTAATATAAAGGCAACACCTAACACTCTAATTAATAAAATACATCTAATTAAGAAAAGTAACAAGGACAGACTCTCTCGATTACCACTTTAATTTTTCCCATTCAAATCATGGTTAGCATTTGTCTTTGTCATACCAGATAGATATTCAAACCCTAAAAGAAGTGGCAGTGATCACAAGTACAAAGAAGAAGCCACCACTTAAATTTGGCTAACCTTTTATCTGTTGCGTTTTACAGTACTCAAGTAAGCGAATCAATAGAATAACCCTCTACTTTCATTCAACTTTATAAAAGTATAGTCATGAGCTAGTGCACTCATCCATTGCATTGAGTACTGCTTTCCCTTGAACTATGAATCCCAGCCCTTGCAGAAATACGTCCAGTTTGAACGTTATGAGTAGCAGAATTAAGGTTTCATGGTTTCCTGTTAGCAGCAGTACTACTCTAATATTTAGTCAAGGAATTTACGTATATACGTCTACAAGAACTATCGAAAAGGACTTATGAGTTTTGATTTTTTTTTTCTAAGCAAGGTGATGCCACATGAAAGGATCATGGTGTAACACCCGGACCCAATCAACCTCTATTTTTATTTATTTTTAGTTCATTTTATTTTATTTTATTTTCTTCACACGTTAACTTTCGCATGTTTTAATCTTTCCGTCTATTTTTTTTCCCTAGGTCTTCCTCTCATCCACGACATGCACACACACGCACGACTCTTCTCCATCCGCATGCACGTTACTCTCTCATCTCTAGGGTTTTATTTTTGGTCATCCTTTCATCTATATATTTACACGTTCTTCATCCTCAACAAAAACCTAGAGTTGCCGCTTCTTCTTTTTCATGCCTCAGCCTCCATCACCCACTGTACCCATTTGTTACTGCCACACAATTCATCCACTCTCCACTGTGAACCTCAGCCCAGACCTCACCACCGTGCCCACTGCCCAACCACACGAAGCTGCCGCCTAACGTCCGTTAGCCTCTACTGCAAGCTTCGGTTTCCTCTGTTTTAGTATCCAAAAACAGAGCAGCGTTCAGCGACCATAAACCGCTACCATACCCTCCACCAAGAGTCCCACCACGTTGTGACCCCACCTCACGAAAACCACCATGGTTAACACTATCGCGAGCCACCCCTCTCACGGAAAACCCAGCCGTTTATTCTCCTGTTTTTAGCCACCTGAAACAGAGGTCCACCCACCGACACTGCACCGCATCGCACCAGCCACTCCAAGTCGTCGCCACTTGCAGCGAAAAGGGCGCTGAACACCCTCAAGCCACCTCAGCAAGTAGCATCCCCTCACAGTGAGTACCTCCCTCGGTTACTCCCTCCTTTCTCTCCGTCCTCTCTCGCGCTCACCTCTCCCTCTCTTTTTCTCTCTTTCTTTCTCTCGTGCTCAGCCCAACCCGATGGCATCTCCGCCGCACTCCTGCTCCTCAGTCGCACCACCACTGTCCCTCCAGCCAGCCCCGTTGTGCCTCACTCCTCGACACGTGCCTCGATTTCCCTTGGGTAAGTTCCTGCCGCCGCATGTGTTAATCCCGTGTGTTTATTTGTATGGTTTATGCTTATAAGTTATATATACGTACTTTATATATATATATATATATTATATATGGAAAGTTTTAACCTAGGTTGGGTACTTACTAATTTTGATCTAATATATATATATATGGAATGTAGGTTTAACCTAATGTTTTCGGGTGAGAAGTTTTTTTTGGGGTTTATGTTTAAATGAGTTTTGCGTTAAGTTTCAATAAATATTATATTTGTATTTTAATAATATTGTTAATTAAATGAAGTAAACTTACTTTTTAAGAGATGATTTTTTCATGATTTACTTTATGGAAATTTTAGTAACCAATGTATTCTTTTTATTTATAAAATGTTGCTGGTATTTTAAATATTTTGAATATTAATTTTTATTGAGTTTTATGTTTATTTTAATACTTGCTTGATTAAATTCTTATCCGGTATGAATTCAATTAAGTGGATATTGATGGTTTTGGGAAAATGAGGGTATTTTGGAAATTATGAGAATTTTAGGTTTTGAGGAATAATAGTGGATACGGCCCAACCACGGGTTACAATAGTGGATATGGCCCAACCACGGGTAATAATAGTGGATACGGCCCAACTACGGGTTATAATAGTAGATACAGCCTTGCCACGTGTTATAGTAGTGGTCTCTGTTTTGAGTACACACCTTGGTGACAGAGTGTTTTATGTTCTGCTTAGCTATCCGCAGATTGCACAACCCTACCATGGTGGTTATACATGGCTTCTGTTCTAATATGATGTTCTGATGATAATGATGATCATTTATGCTATGGTAAAAGATATTTTTGAATGAAATTATTTCTAAATCTTTGCTCTGATATTTTGATAACATGTTTTACTTCCGTACTCTGAAAATGAAAATGTTTTGTTCTGCATTCTGATTTCTGTAAATGCTCATGTTTACACACTAATATATGTTCTCTGCTTACTGAGTTGTTGATAACTCACCTCTTATATTCATATATTTTTCAGATAATTTTTATGGTTCAGCTAGAGTACAAGAGTAGGAAGTTTTAGCAAGGTGTGATGATCAAAGTGGAATAATTGCCTGAGGGTACAAGTGCTTATTTAAGAGTCGTAGTTAGTAAACTGATTTTATTTTTCGGGTATTTTGATTAGATGAGTTAAGGATAATTCTGAGTTTTGGAGAGTTTTTAATTTATGTTATTGAGATTTTCTTTATTGTCTCCATGGAAGAACTTAGATATTTGGATTGATTAAATGGATTAATATTTTATGAAATTTTCTAGATTTTATAGTTGTGTTATTTAAGTTGAATTTAGGTATTAAAGTTAACTCTCCGGACCTCTGGGAACGAGGCGTTACATGTGGTGTGCATGATATATATTCCAACGGCCTAAGATTGACGAACTAATTGATGCTATCTTTTGAAGATTGTGGTTTAATTTTACATCTTTCGAATATTGTTTTATATATAGTACTTGTGGATACATACTTTATCTTTATATCCTTTTTTTGCATTTTTGCGGCGATTTTCGAACTCGTTGGGAAAAAGTAAACTAGGCACTGAATGGATATAAAGCAATGAAACTAGGTGGACGCAAAAAAATTCTGTTGATTAGCATTTTCTTTTGCAGCAAACACATAAATCATTAAAAATGTATCTATTGCGGCGATTAATTGTCGACGCAAACATATTTGGACTTTTTGCATCGCAGTTGTATATCGTCGGATGCCAATTATTGCAGCGGAACTTCATCTATTTACAACGATTAATATACGTCCCAAATAAGTAATTGCAACTATAAGGTTTGATCGATGCAAAAGAGCATTTGCAACAATTCAAGAATCATTTACGACGACATTACACGCTACAACAAAGTTTTCCCAACGATAGTTTGTAGAGTCTGGGATGTTCATTTACGGTGAAACATTGGGTAAATGCAGGAGAAAAAATAGCCATAAGTACTTTTTGCAACGTTATTTGAGTTTCGTTGCTCTCGCACATAAGTGAACAAACAATGCCAACCGACGTGCAGCAACTTAAAAAACAACGGAAAAACATATTCCCGGCAATTTTAGATACTTTTTGTGAAGAAATAGTGTGCTGAAAAAGACCATTTTTCTTGTAGTGAATTAAGCATGAGGTTTGGGCTCGTCATGGACCCGCCGTGCCTTGCTTTGCTGCAGCCTTTGATCTTGGGCCCATATCTAATAGAGAGCCCATTCTGAGCAAACTTGAAAGCATCGGCCCAAAACCCACCATGTTTACAACAATTATAATTTAGTATTTATTTGGATTGCTACCGGTAACGGAGCTTTTAATTTTATAACTTTAATAAAAAGTTTTTAAGTAGTAAACTGTTTAATAAGCATCTGCCTAAAGCACTTTATAAAATTATTATCGTGGTTCCCGTGTTCATTTTTCTACAAAAATATTAATTTAGTGCCTTGAAAAAAACAAAGTAGGTTTTCGGCTTAATACACTAAATTAACTCAATTTTAAAGTTGAAAGAATTTTCCTAACATAATATTTTAAAGTTTAAATAATTTTTAGATTGAATCTCGCATGATTTTGACTACCTAATACTTACAGACTTCAAAAGATATCGACTAGTATACCTAAACAACATTGATAATACACTAAATTAACTCTGCATTCTATATATATAGAGTCCCATTTTATGAGAGTGTTACATATCACGAAAACTGGCAGCTCAAGAGATCATGCATTAATAATTAGTTTGGCATGATAGCGTTTATGCACTCAACTAGTAGTACTGGTTGTTGTCCAAGTAGAGGGAAGTCGGGTGGAGTTCACAGGAGGCATGGTGCGGACATAGATATCAACAAGCAACGGGCGGTATTGAATGTCAAGCTCATGGAAAAGCTTAACCATCTCTTCAACCAAAAGTGATCTCCTTGCCCACCTTTCTCTCATGTCTTGGTGGTTCATTCTGTGTGTCAGCCATATAGCTATCTTCACTCTGTTTAACTCTTCCACGTCCTTGAATATAAACATGGGTGAAGGATACCAGTGCTCTTTCTTGCCCTCAATAAAACTGTATGCAATGGCAGCCATAAAAGGAGAAAATGGTATACAAATTAGAAACTTATATATGGACAAATTAGAAGCTTCAAGTTAATTATTTTCATTCCTGCACATACCTTATAACTCTGTGTTTAATGGTTGCAATCTTCTCTGCCAGAGTTGATATATGGATGCAGAACTCGACGGCATCTCCCATGTCAAGAGTGCGATAGAAGTTATTGATAGGCTTAGTAGAAAGAATATTGTTTGGATAAACAATCTTCGTATTGTCGTATGTCAGAAATACAGTAGTTAAGATGTTCATTTCTTCTACCACTATCAAAAAAATTTCAAAGAACCAATATTTAGTCCCCCTTGCGTATGAATTGAATGGTAAAAACTTCCAAAAATATAACATTTCAAAAATGGAAAGTTACATGAACTCCGTGAATCTCACACCTATCTCCCACATCAAATGGGTGCATTGCAAAAAAGAAGATGATTGCTTCAAATACCATCTTGCAGGTGTTCCCAAAAATAAATGCAACAAGGAGGAGTTGAGAGCTTAAAAAGAGAAGAAATTTGGTGGTAGCGAGTCCCAGAAGGCAAATAACTAACATAACAATGCTAACTAACACATTCACAACACGATGAAGTATATTCACGGTTGTTTTGTTATCATTCAATGTCAAAACAAGTGCTCTCCGCTCTCTGAACACATTAACCTGGAATAAATATATGCATTTTCATCCCATTATAACTAACAAGTAAAACATAACCATGTCTATGTCAAATTATGATGACATTTCATAGAAGTGCATCCACATAATCATGTGAAATAGGACAGTATTTGAAGAACTAGGACTCATTTACATGAAATCTCTTTGCAAGTGCCAATGATGGCTTGCTCACACGAGACAAAATCATCGTAAATGTGCAAAATATTGATGAGTTACAGATTATGACTAAGACCGAGCATTTGTGGTTTCACATTTCACCTCGGTCAAACTCTAAGTAACTAGGTTGGTGGAGGAAAAACAGTTGCCTTTAGATCATGGGGCACAGCAGCACCAGCGTTCTGTAACTTATTGACCTCATCAAAAAGCCTAGCCTCGGCCTCCTCCTCCTCAGCATTCCAAATCTCAATCAATGGCGGCCCCGAAAGCGTTTCAATCACATACTGAGTAAACAAAGACTCCTAAATCCTATCAAAATAGGTACTACGACGAAAAGAAGAAGCCAAAACTTTCACCATAAGGGTCTTCACCAACCAGACCAAGGTACCCAGCAACAAACACACAAGCACCTTAGTCACATACTTAAGCTTATCACTCTTGGTCTCTCTCTCATCCTTCTTATCAAAAAGAAAATGCCAAGCTAGCAAAACAAGCCCTAACCACAGACAATTCTGCACGGCTTTTCGTACACCATATACAAAATGAAGAACCCTTTTACGTAAAACGAAATTCCTTTCTATAAAGAACAATAGGATCCGAATCCCCACCCAGACACCAACCTACCACTTATCAAAACCAATATCAGAACTCGCCATTTCCACAGTTTGAGCTTCCACAAGTTCTTCTCTTTCAGATAAGGAATAAAAAGAGAGCAAATAAAAAAGGCAATTATCACAACCAAACTCGCAAATTCCAATAAAGTCAAAGCGCTCAGCTTCGTCTTCCTGTACTCGTCCGGCAAGTCCCCCAGAATGGATCTTCTTCATCTTTGTCCAACGCCTTCGGAAGTAAACCGGACCGGAGCTGACCCGACCTAGGAACCCGTTCCGATCGCCTCTCTGGCTCTTCAGGTGGGTCCATCAGCCGCGACTTTGTTTTCGCTCTCGACAAGCTCGACTTTCTTTGAAACGATGCATTTGATGTACACCTCACCACCTCTCCACCTAAATCCCCAGATCCACCATCGCGACATTGTTGCGACTGTGGTTGTTGCTCTCTGTCGTAGGACGGTTCCTTGTTACGATGTCGCACATAATTATCGTCTGCGGCCTCAACCCCAACATTCGAGATATTGACCTCCTTGGACATCCGGGGCTTCTCCGGAGACTCTGTCACCGAGGGTAAGTTCAGATTCCGATGGTTGGGGCGGAGCTCATCCATTCCCAAATCCATGTCCAGAGATATCTCGCCGGACAGCCTCTGTTTGTGCAGGAACTGACAATCAACTTCGATGGGGGGTCCTCCTTCCCTTGCCCACGTTGCACAAAATAAAAACCCCCACCATTTCCATTATTCAAGTCGTTCTCTCTAATAACATCATTGCGAACGTCGTCGTCGTTGGTTTGGCAATCGTCTTTCCAAAAGTCATAGCTGGACTCCCTCCAAATCTTGTTCTTCTTGTTGTTCTTAACAGTATCCGTTACATAATTACTGTTTGAATCTCCCTCGTCGATTTTAACGACGAATTCTCTGTGGTCGGATGACTCAGCTGCCCTCATGATTGCTGCAAAGCAAAGTCACAGAGCAACCACCAGCAGAGATGTTCCTTGAATGCTTGTAGAACGTCCATGTATCTCGAAGGATTTCTCTCCAGAGAAATCCATATTTGATAGCGATAAAATAAAATATTTGCTGTTACATATAAGAATTATATCTTCACCGCGCATATACTATTTTTTTAGTGGGGATGTTAGGAAAGTTGGCGATTTCCTGAGCTTTTCGAGAAAATCCGGTCGACGCGTGTACTCTTTAATGCAATAAAACAATGTGCAGTTTTCAAAACACAGACGAGAGACAGAGAGAGAGAGAGCAATCTCTGCCGCAGTGTGCTGCGTGCATGGGGTTTGGCTCGGCGTAAAAATAAGAAAATCCCTGTATTTTTCACGTAATGACCGAAGTCCCCCGCTCCCGGGACGCGGGGGCGGGGTGCGGCCTCTTCTACTTAAAAAAAAATACTATATTTTATTTTATTTAAAAATTATTTGTAAGTATAAAAGTAATTAAAAATATATTTTTAGACTCAAATTATAAATTTAAATTTTGTAAATATGTCTGTAATTTAAAAACTATGTAATTTTTAAATTTTCCAATACATATTTTGTGAACAAATTTAACAAATTGTAATATATATTTATATATACACAATTTGTAAAATATAAATATATATTTATGTTTATGTATATATATGTATATAATATATATATATAAATGTAAGCGGGGCAGGGCGGGGCAAATCCGAGGCAGGGTCGGGCCCTCCCCGCCACCAACCCCCGCTAGGGGCCCTAGATGCGGGGCGGGGGCCCCTCCCCCGCATGGACGGAGCGAGGTTGTCTGCCCCGCCATGCGGGGGCAGAGTGGAAGTTGCCTCGCTGCCCACCCTACTGCAAATTATGACTACGCGTCTACAACTGCGTTTGGATAAGGTGGTATTTTAAATAATAAAAAAAATATATAAATAATAATAATAAATAATAAACACTGTTCAAACTAGGCCTACTTCTCCTCCCTCTATTCATGTTATGTTAGCAAGCTGGAAAATACATATCTGTGAAGAAATAAAAAAATGTGACAGTAATTTGTTTTTTTGAATGCGAGTCATTTTTACATAAACCTGGCTTAACCATCTCTTCAACCAAAAGAGATCTCCTTGCCCACCTTTCTCTCATGTCTTGGTGGTTCATTCTGTGTGTCAGTCATATAACTATCTTCACTCTGTTTAACTCTTCCACGTCCTTGAATGTAAACATGGGTGAGAGATACCAGTGCTCTTTCTTGCCCTCAATATAACTGTATGCAATGGCAGCCATAAAAGGCAAAAATGGTATACAAATTAGAAACTTATATATGGACAAATTAGAAGCTTCAAGTTAATTATCTTAATTCCTGCACATACCTTATAACTCTGTGTTTAATGGTTGCAATCTTCTCTGCCAGAGTTGATATATGGAGGCAGAACTCAACGGCATTTCTTATGTTAGGACTGCGATAGAAGTTATTGATGGGCTTCGTAGAAAGGATCTTGTTTGGGTAAACAATCTTCGTGTTGTCGTATCTTAGAAATACAATAGTTAAGATATTCATTTCTTTACAACCATCTGAAATTTTTCAAAGAACCAATTAGTCCCCCTTGCGTATGAATTGAATGGCAAGAACTTCCAAAAATATAACATTTCAAAGATGGAAAGTTACTTGAACTCCGTCAATCTCACACCTATCTCCCACATTAAATGGGTGCATTGCAAATAAGAAGATGATTGCGTCAAATACCGTCTTGCAAGTGTTCCCAAAAATAAATGCAACAAGGAAGTGCTTCAAATAAATCCAAGTGCTTCAAATAAATCACCTATCATAGTGGAATTCACCCCCAAATAATCCGTGAATGTATCATTACGTCAAACCACATAAATCTCTGTGTCTCTCTATTCATTTTTATACGCTTATTTATTATTTCGTTAATAGATGAACGCAAATAGCACTATATCAACACCTGAATCATCATTGTGGGCCAGGGATAGTTCTTTCCTCCGTCCCGGCCTGTTGTGCGATATATGCATTAATAATTCATTTTAACTTAGTTCCTAGTCTTGATGGTTTTTCTTCTTCTCTCTATTTAACCAAACTCGTTTGAGCCCATCAGGAGGCTTTGTTGCAAGGAGGCTCATTTTTTATAGCATTTCTTTGGCACACGAAGTGACTCACAACCTTGCTAGGCAAGTTAGGGATAACAATGTCACGCTCAAGGTTGATCTGCTTAGATCTTTAAATAGAGTTAACTATCATTATCTTTCTTATGTCCTTGCTTCTTTGGATTAAATAGGGATGTGATCTCTATGTTCCAACATTGCTTCTCTTGTCCTACTTTTTTGTATACCTTAATAGTACCCACAATGGTTATTTTACCTCTGGTAGGGTTTAAGACAAGGTGACCCCTTATCGCCTCTACTCTTCATTCTTAATGAAGAACCTTTAAGCAAAGGTCTTAGCCATATCGTCGAGGATGGTCACACAATTTCTTATGTTGCCCCTCATGGTTGCACCTCTATTTCTCATATTCTTTTTGTGGATAACCTTTTAATCTTCAATAATGGTTAAGAAAAAAGCCAATAATCTTATGGGTTTCATTTCTCGTCATAAAGCTATCTCTGGGCAGAATTCAATCATTTTAAAAGCATGTTTCTTCTTCACAATAATGTTTCTATATCTAAAAAACACATTGTTGAGGCTAACACTAACTTTAGAAAAGGTAAATTTTCCACTACTTACCTTAGGGCCCTTATCTCTTATGGTAAAATTCTTATATCTTCCTATGATATCATTTTTTCCAAAATCCGTAGGAAGGTTGCTAATGGAAAAGTCGTCTTTTATCTACTATAAGGAAACTTACTTTTCTTTAAGTTTGTGCTCTCTTTTATTCCGATCCATTTTCTCTTTGTTCTTCAACCCCCCAAAAAAGCGATTAATATCATTCAAAAATATTTTGCCACTTTTTTTTCTGGGGAAGGTATAAGGACATTTTAAGGAACAATGGATCTCTTGGAATCTAATTTCCCGCCCCTTCTCCAAAGGCGGCTTGGATCTTAGGAATTCTCAAAGCTCTTCATTGTAAGCTGGCTTGGAAGTTTTGCATTATGAGTCTCTTTCTGCTAAATTCTTACAACAAAAATACATGCATGATGTGCTCCCACTGAAACAAATTGTGGATAAACCTTTCACTCTAACTCTTGGAAAGTCATCTGTAATATCCTGCCTATCATTCCCAGAATAGCTAATGGAAAATTTGCTCAAGTGACTTAAGTTTTAATGTATGGTAACTGGCCTTGCTATGGTCCCTTTTTCCCGAATAGTTTAAACATTTCTAACCCCACCTTGCAAATCAAGGATGTTTGTTCCCATTATGGCTGACATTGGGATTGGATTTCTAATCTTGGTGATCATTCTCTCCTTCAAGAAATTAGTCAATACTTTATCACTCATAAATCTAGTTTAGACACCAGAATGTGGAAGCACACTTTGAATGGTCTCTTCACTACTAAGTCAACTTGGGACTTGTTAGAGATCACTCTCCTCCTTTTCCCTTTGCTTTCTCTATCATTTGGAACAAAGCCCTGCCTAAGAAAATCTCCATCTTTGCTTGAAACTTTGGTATAATGGTATCCTTCTTGATAAAAAGACCCAAAAGTGTGGGACTCTCATCATTTATCTTCTCTCTTTCGTCTCATTCCCATTGTTTCTACTAGTTGAAAAAAATAGAACAAGCCACTGGTGGTGCTCTTTTAGAGACTCTGACCAATTCCATTTAACTGTTATGTTAATTTCGACTCTCATTTTTGGAAATTTGGCTTGCTCATAATAGATCTTATTAATAAGGTTAGAGTCTGGTTGAGAGATATTAGCCGCCTTTTAAAGTATAAAACTCTCATCTCTAAGTCTAATACCTCCATTTTGAGGTCTCTCCATATTCATGTCATTATTGTTAGGTCTAGAAGGTCTTTCCTGGTCAAGTGGTTTCCTCTCCCTCTTGATTCCCTTAAGTTGAACATTGATGGAGCCTCTAAAACTAACCCTGAGCCTGTAGGTTGTGGGGGAGTCTTACGTTCTTAAGATGGTTCTTTTATTATTGATTTCTGTTGCTTTTTAGGTTTAAGTACTAACCCTTTTGTTGAATTATCTGCTTTCAACATGGGTCTTACCTTATGTTACCATCTTAGTATTACCGAGTTTATTGTGGAGTCTAACTCTTTTATTACTATTAATTAGCTTAATAATAATTCTCAACCTTCTTGGTATTATTCTAACATATGGGATGGCATTCTTACATTCGAAATGTTTTTTTCTTTTGGCATTAAACTTTTTGTCTGGTCTAATTGTACTAATTTTTTCTAGGTATATTTATTTTTATAGTAGACTAGGTTTGACATTTTCTATAACCCCTTTCCTCCTCTTATTATAAGGTGTCCATTTGCCACAAGTGAGGATTATAAATAGAATTGGGGTGTCGACATCTTATAAAGAAAAAAAAATCAATCCACTTGAACAGTAGCTTGATTTAGATTTTGTTCTAATTCGATGTATTTACAGACTTTGAAAGATATTGACTACCTAAACATAATCGATCATACACGAAATCAATTCTGCATTCTGTACAGAATCTCTTTCTATGAGAGTGTATCGCCAAACCTGGCAGCTACATTAATATTTAGTTTGGTCTTGTGCTTTTGCAGTCAACTAGTACTGGTTGTCGTCCAAGTACAGGGAAGTTGGGTGGAGCTCACATGAGGCATGGTGCGGATATTAATGTCGACAGGCAACAGGCGGTAATGAATGTCAAGCTCAATGAGAATCTTAACCATCTCTTCAACTAAAAGAGATCTCCTTACCCACCTTTCTCCCATGTCTTGATGGCTCATTCTGTGTGTCAGCCAAACAGCCAACTTCACTCTGTTTAACTCTTCCATATTCATGAATACAAACATGGGTGCAGGATACCAGTGCTCTTCCTTGCCCTCAACATAACTGCAATGGCATCCACAAAAGGAGAAAATGGTAGACAAATTAGAAACTTATAAATGGATAGACAGATAGATAGATATATATATATATATATAAATGACATTGTGCAGTAAGCTAGACGTTATCTTAATTCTTGCACATACCTTATAATTCTATGTTTAATGGTGGCAATCTTCTCTGCCGGAGTTGATATATGGACGTAGAATTCAATAGCATCTCCCATTTCAGGACTGCGATAGAAGTTATTGATAGGCTTGGTACAAAGAACACTGTTCGGATAAAAAACCTTCGCGTTGTCGTATCTCAGAAATACAGTAGTCAAGATGTTCATTTTTTCTACAACCATCTGAAATTTTAAAAAAATGGATTAGTCCCCCCTAATATGAATTGAAAGGCAAAAACATGCAAAAATATGAACATTTCAAATATGGAAAGTTACCTGAACTCCTTCAATCTCACACCTGTCTCCCACATCAAACGGATGCATTACAAAGATGAAGATGATTGCTTCAAACAACGCCTTGCAGGTGCTCCCAAAAATAAATGCAACAAGGAGGAGTTGAGAGCTTAAAAAGAGAAGAAATTTGGTGGTGGCGATTCCCAGAATCAGAAGGCAAATAACTAACATAGCAATGCTAACTAACACGTTCAAACCACGATGAAGTACATTCACGGCTGTTTTGGTATCATTCAACGTCAAAGCGAGTGCTCTCCTCTCTCTAAATACATTGACCTGGCATAAGTATATGCAATTTCATCCCATTATAAACACCGAGTAAAACATAACCATGTCTGTGTCAAATCATGATGACATTTCATGTGCATCCACATAATGTGAAATAGGATATTATTTGAAGAACTAGGACTCATTTCCACGACTGTCCCTCTCGGGAAAAAGCAAGTATTCGTCATAGTGGATCAAACTCTTAAGATATTTGCACCAACTTGCATGCATGGAATTCAAAGATTGTAAAGCATGCTGCTTCTAATTTATCCATTAGTGTGAAGAAGGGGAAATATTTAATGAGAAGCCATTTGTTGACCAATCCTTACCACCCAGTTATTTAAGGATGATTTGCTAATTCTCCTGGTCTCAAAGGCTCCTTCAAAGAGACCCACGGTTTTCAAAGCCTCATCTTCCCGCAAGAATCGCATCAAATCTTCCAAGTAGATGTACCTGACAAAGCAAATAATAATAGAGATTGATTATTTATTAAGTGAACAAGAAAAACTGAAACCAAATTGTATATACAACGGAAAGGTGATCAGTATAAATCCTTAATTTTCATGGTACTCCACATATAGGATATATAGACAAATATCTATCCCTGACTTTAAAAGAAAGGTTTCAAAAATGGGTGTTCATGATCCAGTCTGAATGGAAACATGAAAAGCTCAAGAAAAGCAAAACGTTAAAAAACAAAAATATCAAGGAGTAAGGACTTACATGGCCCCATGCCTGGCGACATTCTGAAATATCTTCTTGGCTGCAGCTTTCGCCTCCAACTCACTCCTAATTTGTGTATTAGACCCATCCTCGTTCGTGGCATCCAATATCTGTTCATCCGCGGTAGTAGGAGTCCCGTTCCGAACAATCCTCATCAACCTCTTCATATTCCAAGCCGATACATTCTTCGGATTCAACTTATGTAGGTGATCAATGCTTATCCCTTGATCATCTCCCTTCTTGGGCATTGCCTGATACAGTTTGTCATTTTTCACACCTGAGCTCCTCGGCAGAAGTCCACTACTCCCTATAACCCTTCCACTCTTTGGTGGAGGGAAAGCAGTTGCCTTGAGATCATGGGGCACAGTAGCACCAGCGTTCTGTAACTTATTGACCTCATCAGAAAGCCTAGCCTCCTCCTCCTCTGCATTCCGAATCTCACTCAATGGCGGCCCCGAAAGCGTCTCAATCACATACTGAGTAAACAAAGACTCCTGAATCCTATCAAAATAGGTACTAACATGGAAAGAAGAAGCCAAAACTTTCACCATAAGGGTCTTCACCAACCAGACCAAGGTACCCGACAACAAACACAAAAGCACCTTAGTCACATACTTAAGCTTATCACTCTTGGACTCTCTCTCAACCTTCTTATCAAAAAGAAAATGCCAAGCTAGCAAAACAAGCCCTAACCACAGACAATTCTGCACGGCCTTTCGTACACCATATACAAAATAAAGAACCCTTTTACGTAAAACGAAATTCCTTTCTATAAAGAACACTAGGATCCGAATCCCCCACACAGAAAACAACCTCCCACATATCAAAACCAATATCAGAACTTGCCATTTCCACAGTTTGAGCTTCCACAAGTTCTTCTCTTTCAGATAAGGAATAAAAAGAGAGCAAATAAAAAAGGCAATTATCACAACCAAACTCACAAATTCCAATACAGTCAAAGCGCTCAGCTTCGTCTTCCTGTACTCGTCCGGCAAGTCCTCCCAGAATGGATCGTCTTCATCTTCTTCCAACGCCTTCGGAGGTAAGCCGGGGAGCTGACCCGACCTAGGAACCCGTTCCGATCGCCTCTCTAGCTCTTCACGTGGGTCCATCAGCCGCGACTTTGTTTTCGCTCTCGACAAGCTCGACTTTCTTTGAAACGATGCATTTGATGTACATGACCTCACCTCCTCTCCACCTAAATCCCCAGACCCACCATCGCGACATTGTTGCGACTGTGGTTGTTGCTCTCTGTCGTAAGACGGTTCCTTGTTACGATGTCGCACATAATTATCGTCTGCGGCCTCAACCCCAACATTCGAGATATTGAGCTCCTTAGACATCTGGGGCTTCTCCGGAGACTCTGTCACCGAAGGTAAGTTCAGATTCCGATGGTTGGGGCGGAGCTCATCCATGTCCAGAGACATCTCGCCGGATACATAGCTGGACTCCCTACAAATCTTATTCTTCTTGTCGTTCTTAACGGTATCCACTACATCCTTACTGTTTGAATCTCCCTCGTCGATTTTAACGACGACTTCTCCGTGTTCGGATGACTCAACTGCCCTCATGATTGCTGCAAAGTCTGGGAGCTATTCGGAATCGTACTGGTGGAAAAGAATGGGGAGCTATTCGTGGGCAAAGTCACAGAGCAACCTCCAGCAGAGATGTTCCTTGAATGCTTGTAGAACGTCCATATATTTCGAAGGATTTAATTATATCTTCACCGCGCATATATTATATCTTCACCGCGCCTATATCGATCAAAGGATAGCATGAAATCATCCATATGTTGCTGAAACAGAGCAAGACAGTGCTTCTCACATGGAATTTAGTCTAGATCAGAACAAAGCAACTGAGGTAGACTTCATGTCTAGAAAATGTTTTCTTTTTCAAAATACCCGTCCAGTAATTATCAAAACTAAAGCATGTATACCATTCAGAATTAGGAAATCAAAAGAGAAAAATAAGGTCTGCAGCGAAAATGCAGATCAATTAAGAAATTAAAAGAAAACCCATGAAGGAGGCATGCATTTATGTCCTAAAGACCCTGTACAGCTGAAATGAAAACAGAAAAGGACGGATAGAAGGTAATTAGAGTATCAATTGGATGATAGTATCTGACAAGATTTGAAAGAGAACAGAAAAAAGCAAGAAACAAACTACAAAAGAACAGGGAGGGAAGTAGCTAGGGAATAGTAGCACAGTACAAGTTGAGGGAGATGACGAGAGAAAGAGAGATAATGGGTGAGTATGGAGAAGACGAAATGAAATGGCGAAGAAAAAATAAAAAATAGCATGCCACGTCAAGCAAGAAACAAAAACGGAAAGAAGGAACGGTAGATGTAACATTTTCCTAATCGCTTTGTTTTTTTAATGTGACAGTCATTTTACATAAACCTGGCTGCTGCAACTCTTCGCCAACCTCTATCAGCAGTCATTCCCCCTCATCGGTTACCTCCTGATAGGACCCCAACCCCCCACAATGCAGCCCCTCTCTCTCTCTTTCTCTCGAAATTGAACCCCTCTCACACGGATTCTCCACCGCGTCACATGGAGATGGTAGGGGGCGGGAACAGAAACGGTGGGGGAGGGGGAGGGGGGGGTGGAGAAAAGAAAAGAAAACAAATTGTAGGAGACGCAGCACATTAGTGTGTAGAATTCTTTTATGAAATTTTTTTGTGTTTATAGTATTTTTTATATATAAATAATAATAATAATAATAATTTTAGTATATTTCTATTTTGTTCTGATCTTTACGTATTTATTTATTTTTAATTGTTTTTATTTATTGGTTAATGAAGTAATTATTAATATATTGATATGTTAAAAAATATTAAAATATAAATAAATAAATTTTACCGACACCTGATATTATGGTCAGCACCCTATGAGTACTAAAAAATAAAAAAGAATAATGCTACATATCCCATTGGTGCATCCCGTTTGACGTGGCCTTCCACGTTTCACTTCCTTATTATTTTTTTTAAGAAAACGTAAAACACATCCCATCCCACCAACCCCTACCCCCTACGCAGCTTGAGTAAAACTTCTTCCCAGCCCCACCGCGTCTTCAACTTCGCCTCCCAGCCCCGTTTCAAATAATTACACAATATGACAAATCTGGTCTGATGGCTCTATCCCTTCTTATCTGTGACTTTGATAGTTTAGTTTAGACAAAAATAAACATAGCAAAAAAAAAAAAAAAACTTACAGAATCTAAATGAAAGTCTCACACGAATAATATTAAATATCGAAAAACGTCTGCTGTGTTTATTTATTGTTTTTCAAATCGAATTATGTAATATAAATAAAGAATTAAAAATTATCTCAATCCAATTGAATGAACCGCGACTGTTCACAGTTCAGATCAGATGGGTTAAATTATTAGAATGCAGGATTCAAACTTATAGGCTATACTCACGTCCGGTTAGCCCAAATAAGTACAGGCCCAAAGATTTCATTCAGCTTTAAATTCATTGTCAGGGCTTTAGTTAGGTCTTCTTCTGCCTTTTTGCTAGTGGGTCCAAAAGACTGTAACTTTTGGGCTGGGCATTGGGCCCAAGGAGATGAGTTATATACTGAGCAATTATTGTATTTATTGTTTATTTTTGCTTCTGGTGTTTGTGTTTTTGGAAGGAATGGGAAGAAGATGCCCAGCTAGGGTTTCAAACGGAAAGAGAAGATGGGCATTGCTTGTGATGCTTTTTGTTTTTTTGTTTTTAATATATATAACCACGTGGCCACCAGTAGCATGAATGAGCGGAAGAAAACAAGGGTTCGAGTAGCATTTTTCCTTTAAGTTACTTTGAAGAAGTTTGGCATCAATATTTCAAATCTGAATATGAATTCACCTTAAATTATTAGTGTTAGCCCCTTAAGTAGGACAATTGACAAATTTTTCTGGGTCCAGTCCAGAACGTAGGTTCTAAACCCTAAGGACTCGTTGAATTCCATATTAGAATTGGAGTCTAACCTATAGCTCAAACCCAACTTGGAGAGTACCTAGCCAACGATCAAGCCTAACTCATATTCTCTCGCTACATCTATATCTAGTATCAATCTCATATATCCCCAAAAGAGAGATGTTATGCATAAGCTTTTCATTATTATCAATCGCCCTTTTGTTTTTTTTTATTTTTTTGAAATGACACAACAATTAAAAATATATTTATTATTTTAACTTACCAACCAATCATTCAACGTCACCTTAGAAAATAATGAATAATGATGGTTAAAATACTTAAAAATATAAATTTTCCTTGTAAAAATCCATGAAAGATATGTTTGATATATCATATATCTCCCATATATTCATATCGGAAGCTTCTATGCCCACTGCTCTCAGCTCCCGCTGGGACCCACCGTTAGTTATTTTGGTGTGTTTTGCTTTTTTGGCTTTTTTTTCACATGTACTTTTTTAACACTTTTAAATATTTTTTTTTTTTTTAAAATCACAATATCATTAAAAGACACTTTCTTAATCAAGAAATTAAAAAAAAAAAAAAAATGCCAGCGGTAGCTAGGAGCGGTGGGACTAGCATTATTCATTCATATACTCGTGGCTACAAGTGGGGAATTGGGGAGAGAATCTTCACAAGAGTAAAATCTTATCATAAAGCCGCAGACCACAGGAGGTCTAACAAGTTACAACTCTAATAATCCAAACCATCAGCCCGTTCTCACAGGTTAATGAAATATGAGACAAGGGAATGGCTAGTTATTAAAGAATCGATCAAGGTAAAATATCAGCAGGGATGTTATATATAAAACAAATAAATAAATAAATAAATAAAAAGAGGATAATGCGGAAAATATACTGTACATACCGATGCATAATGTGACACAATAAGTGTCTGCACAATAATTTCTATGCACCTCTCTTCACTGGTGATAGCCCCGTCTAAGAATAGATAGGAACGCTCTGGATGACTTATCCTTGCGCCGTTCCTCTCCTTCGTCCCCAACCTGTTCCACATACATGCAATGATTAATCCCCATAGATTATATGTGTTTAATGCAAGACCAAACTGGACTGGAATGCTAGAACCACACATTTTATCATCTGAATATCATTTAAAGTTTATGTAAATTTGGGCACGAGTCAAAAGAAAAGAAAGGGAAGGAGGAGTCGGACAAGATGATGATATGCGTCAGGACATACATGATTAAAAGAAAACATTTCTGCCAAAATTTGGTATACAAGAGTATTGAAGATCAGTTATTGTGATGTTTATTTCCTAGAAACACTTCATATTTCTATTTTACTATATTAAGCTTTCCTATTATTAGTCTGATTTGGAAGTTGTATTTTGTATCAAATGAATTTTGTGAGTCTCTATGTAAGCTTATAAAAGTATGATCAATGGAAGATGAATAGTAGAACAATAGAATCAATCTGTGACTAAGGGAATGGGGTTTGTCAAGAGTTCCTCTATTTTTCCTCTGCTTGTTTATTTGTTTAAAACTAACAATTGGCATCAGAGCAAACCAGGTGCATTTGAGTGTCGAAAATGGCTACCTTTGGAGCATCAACATCTGTTCCTATTTTCAGTGGCAAAAGCTATGATTATTGGAGCATCAAAATGAAGACTTTTTTCATCTCTCAAGATTTGTGGGATGTAGTGGAAAAGAGAGTGACAGTTCCAGCAGTAGGAGTTTCGGATTCAACTCAATCCAAGCAAGAAACTACCAAAGATGCAAAGGCATTGTTCATCCTACAACAGGCCGTGTATGAATCAATCTTTCCAAGATTAATGAGGGCTGAAACTTCAAATGCAGCGTGGGAGATTCTGCAGACAGAATTTCAAGGAAATGCTAAGGTAAAACTTATCAAACTTCAAGGCTTTAAAAGGGAGTTTGAAAACTTAAGAATGAAGGAATCTGAAGCAGTAAAAGAATATGATTCCAGATTAATTGAATTAGTTAATCATATGCGTGCCCATGGTGAAGAAGTGACTAATCAAAGGATTGTTCAAAAGATTTTGATTAGTTTACCTGAAAAGTATGATCATGTAGTAGCAACTATTGAAGAATCTAAAGACTTACAGACCCTATCAGTTACTGAGTTAATGGGTTCCCTTCGAGCCCATGAACAAAGATTGGCTAGAAGGAATGATGGTTCTTTGGAGCATGCTTTTCAATCCAAAGTGAATCTAAAGAATAAGAAAACAAAAGATTATAAGAAAAAGCCTCATAGAGATAAAAAGAATTCTGATTATAAAGAAGGTAAGTTGAAAGGAAAAATGGGAGAATTCCCTCCCTGTGGTATTTGCAAAAAAACAAACCACTTGGAGAAAAATTACTATCATGTCGGGAAGCCTCAATGTTGGAATTGTAAGAAGTTTGGGCACATGGGAAAAGATTGTAGATTTAAAAACAATCACCAAGCTCACTATTCTGAAGAAAAGGAAGAGAATGAGCATTTATTTTTCGCATGTCAAGCCCTCACTCAAGAAGAAAACTTCTAGTTTATTGACAGTGGTTGTAGCAACCATATGGCTTCTAATGAAACAATTTTCACTGATATGGACACCTCTATTAAAGCCAAAGTCAAGATGGGAAATGGAGAACTTGTTGAATCTAAAGGAAAAGGCACAGTGGCCATCTCAACAAAGAAAGGTACTAAGTTTATTAAAGATGTATTACTTGTTCCTTCTCTTGATTAAAATTTGTTAAGTGTCGGCCAAATGATGGAAAATGGTTATTCCTTGTGTTTTGAGAATGAT
Source organism: Juglans microcarpa x Juglans regia (assembly GCF_004785595.1). NCBI lineage: Eukaryota > Viridiplantae > Streptophyta > Magnoliopsida > Fagales > Juglandaceae > Juglans > Juglans microcarpa x Juglans regia. The sequence goes on along the minus strand of NC_054599.1, from coordinate 22,997,565 downwards.
TTGTGCAAAATTATGATGAAAAAAATAAAATGGAATTGGCTAAGGTAAAAATGGGGAGAAGCAGAAATTTTCCCATTCAATGGAGCTTTCCTAAGGCTATGGTGGCAACTGTGGATGCGACAATGTTATGGCACCAAAGATTTGCGCATTACAATCTCAATTCTTTGAGACTATTGCATCAAAAGGGGATGATGAGAGACTTACCTCTCCTGGAAAAAGAAACTGAAGCATGTGAAGGGTGCATGGTTGGAAAGCAACACAAACTGCCATTCTCTTCAGAAAGCAATTGGAGAGCTAAAGAAAAATTACTGTTGGTTCATACTGATGTATGTGGACCAATGAGGACTTTAACTCACAATCAAAGCAGGTATTTCATTCTTTTTATAGATGATTTTACTAGAATGATTTGGGTTTATTTTCTTCATGAAAAATCTGAAGTTTTTGGAGTTTTCAAGAAGTTCAAACTACTAGTTAAGAAGCAGTCAGGCCATAAAATCAGATCTTTAAGGAGTGATAGAGGCAGTGAATATAACTCCAAAGAATTTGAAAAATTTTGTGAAGTTGAGAGGATAGAACATCAGCTATCTGTGGCCTATTCTCTACAACAGAATGGAGTGTCCGAGAGAAAGAACAGGACAATCATGGAAATGGCAAGATGCATGTTGCTTGAGAAACAATTGCCCCAAGAATTCTGGGGTGAAGCAGTGAACACTGTTGTGTTCTTGCTTAATCGTGTGCCTACAAAAGCAGTTGAAAGTCAGACACCTTTTGAAGCTTGGAGTGGAATTAAACCCTCTGCAAGTTTTTTAAGGGTGTTTGGTTGTATTTGTTATATTCATGTTCCATCTCAAAAAAGAACTAAGCTGGAAGAGAAAGCAGAAAGAGGGATTTTTGTGGGATACAACAACATTTCAAAGGGTTTTCAAATTTTCGACTTGAAAACAAGAAAACTGGTTGTGAGCCGAGATGTGAGTTTTAATGAAAATGCATCTTGGGATTGGGAAGCTGAGAAAGTGATTAAACAAAGTGTAGAGGTACCAGTTGAGTCACTAATAGAAGAAGAAGAAGAAGCTGAAGCATAAACAAGTGATATTCAGCAAACTCACACAGAAAGTCCTATAGCTGCTCAAGTATTCTCTGATGACAGTGAAGAAGAGTCAACTCCTGAATCTCCAATAAGAAGAACAATACTTCTTAGTAAAGTATACGAGCAATGTAATTATGCTACACTTGAGCCAAATAGCTTTACAACAGTTTCAAATGAGGAAGTTTGGCAGAAAGCAATGAGAGAAGAAATCAGAATGATAGAGAAAAATGAAACCTGGGAGTTGGTTTCTTTACCAGCAAATAAAGAAATTATTGGAGTAAAATGGATTTATAAGACTAAATTAAATCCGGATGACTCTATCTTAAAGCATAAAGCAAGGTTGGTTGTCAAGGGGTATGTGCGGCAACATGGAATAGATTACAATGAAACATTTGCTCCTGTTGCAAGGATGGAGACCATTAGAGCCTTAGTTTCACTTGCTGCTCAAAAAGGTTGGAAAGTTTTGCAATTAGATGTGAAATCAGCATTCCTAAATGGGGTGTTGGAAGAAGAAGTTTTTGTGGATCAACCCGAGGGGTTTGAGAAAGAAGAAGGCAAAGTCTATAAACTGAAAAAGGCTTTATATGGATTAAAACAGGCATCAAGGACCTGATATGGGAGAATTGATCAATATTTTATTAAGCAAGGCTTCAGGCTTCAGGAGGAGCAAGAGTGAGCCTACCTTGTATGTAAAGTCTCAAAATAGTAATGATTTGATCATTGTATCTCTTTATGTGGATGATCTGGTTTTTATAGGAAGTAATGTTGGAATGATTGAAAATTTTAAAAAATAAATGATGGCAAGTTGTGAGATGAGTGATTTAAGAAATATGCATTATTTCCTAGGTATGGAAGTAAGTCAAAAAGCTGAAGGAATCTTTTGTTCCCAGAGGAAGTACACTGAAGATCTCTTAAGAATATTCAATATGTCAGGCTGTAAACCTGTGGCAACTCCATTAATTCCTAATGAGAAATTGTAAAAGGAAGATGGTGGAAATAAGATGGATGCTTCAATTTATAGAAGTTTGGTAGGAAGTTTGTTGTATTTGTGTAACACTAGACCTGACATCTTGTATGCCACTAGTTTACTTTCAAGATTCATGCAATATCCTAGCCAAATACATCTTGGAACAGCCAAGAGAATTTTGAGATACTTGCAGGGAACTATCAGCTTTGGTATTTGGTATAAGAAAACTTCAAATACAAAGCTAGTGGGATTTACAGACAATGATTAGGCAGGTTCATGTGATGATGTGAGGAGCACTTCAGGTTATAGTTTTAATCTAGGATCTGCTATATTTTCCTGGAGTTCGAAAAAGCAAGGCAATGTGGCACAATCAACTGCTGAAGCAGAGTATGTGGCAGCTACAAGTTGTGCAAACCAAGCCATTTGGTTGAGAAGAGTACTTGAAGACATGGGGGAGAAACAGTTGGAATCTACTGAAATTTTCTGTGATAATAAATCAGCCATTGCAATTGCCAAAAATCCAGTCCAACATTGTAGAACTAGACATATTGCAATTAAATATCATCTCTTGCGTGAAGTTGAATCAAATGGTGAAATTGCTTTGAAGTTTTGTAGATCAGAAGAGCAACTTGCTGATATATTCACAAAAGCACTCCCAAGAGACAAGTTTCAGTTTCTCAAATCACAACTTGGTGTAACTGGAAATCACATCAAGGAGGAGTATTGAAGATCAGTTATTGTGATGTTTATTTCCTAGAAACTCTTCATATTTCTATTTTACTATATTAAGCTTTCTTATTATTAGTTTGAGTTAGAAGTTGTATTTATGTATTAAATGAATTTTGTGAGTCTCTATGTAAGCTTATAAAAGCATGATCAATGGAAGATGAATAGTAGAACAATAGAATCAATCCATGACTAAGGGATTGAGGTTTCTCAAGAGTTCCCCTATTTTTACAGCTAGAAATCTAGTTTGCTACTAGCTACTTTCTCATATGCTACTTCACATCAAGATGTCCCTTTTTTTTTCTGATAATTAATAAGCATCAAGATGTTCTTTCTTTAATCTTTTTCTCTCTTCTGACAAAACAAAAGAGAAATATACCATATTTCTAAAGAAAAGAGGGAAGAGTGATAAATCCTTTCCAGCTCCAAAGAGTTGCAGAAAACTTGGGGATGTCCTGAATTAACATATACATGATAAGCAAGTTTTCCCACTAACTGATCCACATTATTTTTTTTGCTTTTTTTTAACAGTCTAGCATCACAACCACTGCATGGTACCTAATTCATAACAAAATATTATAAACTAATTCTAACAAGTTGACTGCATGCTGACCATTCTTCAAACAAAGTCAACATCCAACTTGCCTGTATGACCTATCAACGGGGCTACGCACCAACCCACCATTTTAAATGGATTCATTTTCAACTGGATGATCGCACAATTATGTCAAGCCAAACCCAAGGAAAAATTTGTAATAACTTCATACACGATGCAAATAGCCATAAGTAGATATTAAGTGACAGATTGGCGGAATAACTCCTTGTTTAGTTGTTTATAAAGAAATTCTTATTTTTTTATAGGTAATGTTTATAAAGAAATTATAACAAGCAACAGAATATTGTCATATCACTAAAGATTCCAAAATAATCTAAAACATATGCAGCTCTTGAAAATGCAAAGTATACATTGGAAGACTTTCAAACAACTTTTTATAATCAAAGGCTCCAAGATTTAAAATAAAAGATTCACACCTCAGGAGCCATCCACTGATATGTCCCAGTTTCTGCAGTCATAACCCTAGACTGAGCTTCTACTCTTGCAACACCAAAATCAGCTACCTTAACAATCTTGTTAAAAGTCTAGGATCGAGACATAATGGAAGAAAGATAATTTCATTCTCTTTTTTGTGTTTTCTGTATCACTTTTCACAACCAGGAAAAACATATATATATATATATATGTGTGTGTGTGTGTGTGTGTGTGTGTGTGCTGAGCCTATCAAACAAAAGAATAAAAAGAATAAAGTTGAGTCTGCCGGCTAATGCTAAGTGCCTATACAAACTAAGACAAAATTATAACAGAATTCATCAGAGTGCATCAGCTATGTAGTGCAACAGTGCAGCAGCCATGTAGTGCAGCAGCATGTAGTGCAACAACCATGTAGTGGGGGAATACACTCTGCTATTAGGAATGGAAAGGGCTCTCATTCTGACGTGTGGTTGTAGGGAAGTATGCACCCTTCTCTCCTTGCTTTTGTATTTCTTGAGACTCTCCCTCAAGATGGGCATATATGTTCAAGATACCCAACTTGGACAATAAGAAATTCAAGACAGGAGCTGATAACGCCTTAGTAAATATATCCGCCAATTGAAATTTTGATCCCACATGGATTGGTGTGATAGTTCCAGCCAATACCTTTTCCTGAACAAAATGACAATCCAGCTCCACATGCTTAGTTCTTTCATGGAAAACAGGATTTTTGTGAGGTGAATGGCTGATTGACTATCACAGAAAAGAAGTGCAGGTTGTTCATGAGTTGTATTAAAATCTTTGAGCAATGTGATTAACCATACTATCTCACAACTAGTATGTGCTAAAGCTCGGTATTCTGCCTCAGCAGAGGACCGAGACACAGTCAAGTGCTTCTTTGACTTCCAACTGATCAAAGAGTCTCCAAGAAATATTCAAAAACCCATGACTGACCTCCTCGTATCAGGACATGCTGCCCAATCCTAGTCACTATAGGCTTTTAAATGTGGATCTGAACTAGAGGCAAAGAAAATACCCTGTCCAATCGACCCTTTTAAATATCTAAGTATCCTATGAGCTGTGTGCAAGTGTTCTTGGCTCGGCTTATCCATAAATTGACTAAGAACACTTGCTGCATAGGTGATGTCGGGCCTTGTGATTGTCAAATAAATCAGCCTACCAATGAGCCTTCTATAGCCAGTTATATCAGATAAAGGATCCTTGGAAGCATGTGACAGCTTGTGATTTTGCTCTATGGGAGTGCTGGCAGATTTGCACCCTAATAATCCGGCATCTTCAAGAATTTCCAAAGTGTATTTCCTCTGACAAATATGAATACCAGTTGATGATCTCGCAACTTCCAAGCCCAAAAAGTATTTGAGAGCTCCTAGATCTCTAATCTTGAATTGAGTGTGCAAATAAACTTTGATTGCTTCTATAGTTGCTAAATTGTTACTCCCCAGTATAATGTCATCGACATATACGAGGAGAGCCATAAAACCATTCTCATCAGTCCTTGTAAATAAAGAATAGTCTGATTTTGATTGTTGAAACCCAATAGCAAGAAGAGAAGAAGTAAATTTGGAGTTCCATTGTCTAGAGGCTTGTTTCAAGCCATAAAGAGATTTGTGTAACTTGCAAACAAGTTTACTACTCTTGGAATGAGACTCCCCCTTAACCTGAAATCCCGAAGGAAGCTACATATAAATCTCTTCAAAGATATCTCCGTGAAGAAAAGCATTATGGACATCCAACTGTTCCAAATGCCAATTGTATATGGATGCCAAAGCTAAGAACAATCTGACAGTAGTGAGCTTTGCTACTGGGCTGAAGGTTTCTTGGTAGTCAAACCCTTCTGGTTAAGTGTAACCTTTAGCTACCAACCGAGCCTTGTGCTTAGCAATGGACCCATATGATTTGAGTTTCTTCTTAAGAATATACTTACACCCAATGGTCTTCTTGCCAGGGGGTAGAGAAGTAATGTACCAGGTGCCATTTGCCTCAAGAGCATTAAGTTCAGATTGCATGGCAGCACGCCAATGAGGAGAAACTACAGACTCTTCATAAGTTTTAGGTTCGTGTGTGAGAGAAAGAGAGAGGGTATATGATTTATGAGAGGGAGATAATTGATCATAAGTAAGGTGATGTGAAAGAGGATGAGTGGTGGAGGTAGAAAACAAACTACTAGCAGATGAGGGTGCAACAAGTGCACAATGATAATCATTCAAGTATGAGGGGGTGTGTCTAATTCTCTCGGATCGCCTCAGGTCAGCTTGTGGTGGTGGTGCAGTAGGAGAAGACAACTCAGTGTGTGTTTCCTCATTTATATCAGCAGCAGATGCCTCTAGGGGAGGAGTACAATCTGATCCGAGAGAAGGAGAAGGAGATGAATGAGATGCATTAGAAGAAGAATCTGAATTGGAAATAGGAACAAGAGGGGAATTGATGTTAGTGGGAGTAGATGAGGTGCTAAAGTCAGAAAAAAAAAAAAAAAAAAAAAAAAAAAAAAAAAAAAAAAGGTGGATCAATTGAGAAGGAATCAGGTTGAGTATTAATGGAAGGGGTTGAGTTTGAATCTTGAAATGGAAAAACTGATTCCATAAAAATGACATCCCTAGAGACAAGAGTAGTTTGGGTGTTTAAATCAAACACTTTATATCCTTTAGTTCCTAAAGGATAACCCAGAAAGATGCATTTTCCTGCCCTAGAGTCGAATTTCAATCTGTTATGCTTAAGAGTAGAGACATAACATAGGCACCCGAAGACTCTCAAATGTGAGTAAGTAGGGAAAGAAGAAAAGAGGATCTCATATGGCCATTTGTTGTGGAGAATTGGAGTTGGTATCCTATTAATCAAATATGTGGCTATTAAAATAGCATCCCCAAAAAATTTTATTGGAAGGGAGGCTTGAAAAAGAAGTGACCGAGCCACATTGAGCAAGTGTTGGTGTTTCCGTTCTACCACTCCATTTTGCTGTAGTGCATAGACACAAGTTTTTTGATGGACGATTCCATGAAAGTGGAAGAAATCCGGCATATGGAATTCTAAACCATTGTCAGTCCTAATTTGCTTGACTTTGGAGTTAAATTGGGTGTTTATCATGTCAATGAATGATTGTAGAAGCTGTTTAGCTTCAGATTTGAACTTCATTAAAGAAACCCATGTAACCCGGCTGTAATCATCGACAATGGTTAAAAAACAGTGATGTCCTTGTAGAGAAGCTTGTGAATATGGTCCCAAACATCACAATGCATTAATTCAAAGATAGATGAAGTTGAAGATTCACTTAATTGAAAGGAAATTCGTTTTTGCTTTGCCATGTGACAAACAGTACAATGAGTTTGTTCTTTACACTTTACATAAGGAGAAGAGGACTGAATTAAATTCAGCCTTTGATTGGATAAGTGCCCTAATCTAAAATGCCAAATGTTGAACTCTTGTTGTGTCACAGCATTGCAAACCCAAGTATTAAAGGAAGGTAAGTGAGTCTTGATTTTCTGGTTGGAAAGAGTGCGCCCGAGTGAGCTGAGATCAAGGAAGTATAGCCCATGATGAACTCTAGCAAGTCCAATTGTTATTCATGAAGATCGGACCTGCAGAAAACAGAAGTGATCCAAGAATACTAAGCAAATAAGAGAGTCAAGAGTGAATTTGCTTACAGAGAGTAGATTAAAGTTGAAGGTAGGAATGCAGAGGACATTTTTAAGTATGATAGATGCTGAAAGTTGCACATCACCAATATGGGTGACAGCAACTTGAGTACCATTAGGAAGTTGAACATGGGCTTTAGTGGTGCAAGTAATTGTGGTGAGTAGAAAGGGAGAACAGACCATATGGTCTGTAGCTCCAGTGTCAACAATCCAAGGTGTGTCATCAATGTTATGAAGTTTCTTATGTGAGAGTGATAAGAAACTATGATGTTGAGAAGGTGAAAAAGGTGATGCTGATGTAGTAGAAAGACAATGAGGTATACCTGCCATGTTGGAATGAGCAGCTATGGATGGAGTACATTCTGCGTTGGTGGAGGTTGTTGCTTGAGGAGTAGAAAGATGATTATGACTAGGCTGTAGAGACAGACCATCCACAAGTGCTAACAACCTCTGAACCTGATCATGAGTGAATGGCAACTGAGGACCTTCCAAAAACACCTTCCCTTGACCCTGAGACACCACCTGATCATTAGCCGAGTGAAAACCAGAAGAACTATTGCTCGAGTACCCTGGCTTAGTCTTTGTGAATTTGAAGTTTGAAGGAAACCCAACAAGCCTGTAGCATTTCTCTCATGTATGCCCTGCCTTTCCACAATGTTGACATGTTAAATCTGATTTTTCCTTTCTTTTGAACTGAGCAGCAAAAGCCGAAGATTCAGTGGCTGGCAAGACTAAGCTCCTGGTTTGCCTTTGCCTTTCTTCTTGCAGAACCATAGAAAACGTCTTATCTAATGAAGGGATTGGGCTCATGAGGATTATTTGTCCTTTGATTGTTTCATAGGAATCGTTCAATCCCATGAGGAATTTGAACACATAATCTGATTGTTGTATATTCCCAACTGAATTAAGTGCTTTACAAGTACAAAGCCCACAAGAACAGCAAGGTAACGGCCTATAGTTGTGCAATTCCTCCCATATACCATTTAATTGAGTGAAGTATTCGCTTACCATTTGTGTCCCTTGCACAACAGTGCTGAGTTGCTGTTGAAGCTGGAAAATCCGCACGTTATCTGGTTGAGCAAAACGAGTCTTGAGTTTTTCCCATACCTCCTTTGCAAAGCTGATGTAGAAGACGTTGGAGGCTATTTCCTTCGAAATAGAGTTGAGTATCCATGAGAGAATCGGGTTGTTGCAGCGTAGCCAAGGAACGTAGAGAGAATCAGCCAAATCTGGGGTTGAGATGCTCCCATCTAGAAACCCCATTTTGTTCTTAATTGAAATGGATAGAGTAAAGGACCTATGCCATGTGAGGTAGTTCGACCCAGTGAGGGGAGAAGTGATGACCACAGTGTGGGAGTTATCATTGTGATGAAGAACATATGGGCTGTTTTGGCTTGGTACATGCACCTATGAATTGTACAACATTCTTATGTCGAACTTTCATGCAATGTTCAAAAGAAGGTTGTTAAAGCGCATTAAGGAACCAACAGGCACTTGAAAGAAAAAAATACTGTAGATCCACCCCACCCCACCCCACCCCCAAAGTGTGGGTGTGGGCACTTCCAATAGAAGCAAAAAGGAATGCTGGCAAAGTCATCAAAATGCAATTGCTGCTTTCAAGAGAGAATTTTTCCATATATAATACAGTTCTATATGAAGAACATTTTTTCCATTTCTTCAGTTGGTCACAAGAAAATTACTTATACACCTCCTTCAAACGTCTATCTAGATAGATCTCCTTCAACTTGGTATGTATATAGTTTGATACTTCTAGTATGAATTGAGAGCATGGAGCTATGTTAGGAAACTGCTGGTATGATGCTCTTTATTGCCTGCAAAAATTATATTTCCATTTGGTTGCAATCATGTACTGATCTCTCTGATTTAGTAATGAAATCATGTCATATTTCATGTATACTATAAGTAGAATTAACATACATTTGAATGTTCTTAGGTGCAGACCTATGTCCACTACATGAACAATAATGCAGTATTTATTAGTTTTGATATATACATGGGGTTAAATGAGCCATTGGAAGTTTAATTAACAAGCTGAGAATTGATAGGCGTTGTTGTTGATAGTATATTAATTTGATTGGTTAAATAACTTATTTAATGTTGGATTATTGGTCTTTCATTCATATATATATATATATATATATATATATATACTTGGTTTATTTAATTCTTACAAAACATGGATGCAAAAAAAAGGTATATTACACTGCCAGCTAATGGGTCATTGCTAAAGAGATCATGGGATCTAGAGGTTCTAGTTCAATTTCATCCCATGCTTCCAAGATAGAGAGGAGTCAAATGTTACTGTCACATTACATATATATAGTATACGTGTATAGCACATATTAATGTTGCCTTGTATTAAATGTGTAAACTAGTTTCATTGAGTTTCAGATCAGTTTGAACTTATTTAACAGTACTTGGTGGACTTGTATTTGGTAGATGTATAGAGTGATCTATACATCACTCACTTGAATGATGAAATTAACTTCTCAAAAAGGGAGGTAATTTCTGTGCATGTATAGATGGTTGGCCTCCAAATGAAATATTGATGTATATTTTTAGTTGAAATTGAATCTGTTTCAATTTTATGATTGTAAGTTTGTGACCTAGCTCTATGTATCCACTGCTGCTTTCTTTTGCTGCTACTCAGGTTTTAATCACTCATAGAATGCTGGTTGGGTTTATATATAGTTAGGGTTATGGTCATGATGAAATGAACAGTTAATGATTTGTGCAACACTATTAATTTGCTTATTATTAAGGTCTTTATAATAATATTTACAAGTTATATAGTGAAGGGAAAATTAATGATCATGATTAGATCATACAATATTAAGATCTGCTGCTACGTACTTAGACAAATTAATCTGTGATGTTGGCAAATTTAAAGCATGAATATTCCAGATTATTTGAGAGGCATGTATTGTAATTGCGTCGGTAGTAATTGGGACTTTTTGCATAGAAAATATTTCTATTGCCACAAGCAAGAAGGCCATTAAAAAGACAATTTGCGTCGAAGGTAGTCGGGTTGTAGAGATGAAATTATCTCGCCGCTAATATTCCAAATTGATCTATTTGCATCCATAGATCCACACCGCAAATACTAATACATATATCTATACCTGTGAACAAAAAGTTTTGCGACGCATAAGAGCGCCAGTGGTACTTTACATTTGCGTCTCCAAACAATACTTTTTGCAGCGATTGATGTTGTCTATTAACAGTGTAGGAATGGCAGCGATAACTAGCCATTTACGTCGCCAAGAAATGGATGCAAATATATATTATTTCCTACGATGTTTCTCGCTGCTAATATTCGCCGCAAGAGATATATATTAGTCCCTAAAATTTTTGCCGCACCTTTGCGTATTTGAATTTGCAGCGTGAAATTATATGTATTTGTGACTCTAGTTGTAGCGTCACAAAAATTACATGCGACGTTACTGAATATTCGTGACGATCATAAATGGCCATTAATGATGCATTCTCCAGCCAATTAAATTTTATTGCGTCGATAAAAATCGCATTTTTTGGCACCTGATTTCGTCAAAAATATTACATCATTCACGTAACTCTCCTGGTGCGCCGTTAGAAACTTTTTGAGATAGACTTTTATCTACCATGTATCGGCGAAATTGCTTAGACAGGAAAAAGAGTTTGCGACCCAGATTTGAGCTATTGCAGCGATTTTATCCAACGCAAAAGGTGAATTGTGTTGTAGTGAGTACTCTAATATTTAGTCAAGGAATTTACGTATATACATCTACAAGAACTATCGAAAAAGACTTATGATTTTTTATTTTTATTTATGAGCAAGGAGATGCCACATGAAAGGCTCGTGGTGTACATGATATATATTCCAATGGCCTAAGATTTACGAACTTGACGCTATCTTTTGAAGATTGTGGTTTAATTTTACATCTTTCGAATATTGTTTTATATATAGTACTTGTGGATACATATTTTATCTTTATATCATTTTTTGTATTTATGCGGCGATTTTCGAACTCGTTGGGAAAAAGTAAACTGGGCGCTAAATGGATATAAAGCGATGAAACTAGGTGGACGCAAAAAAATTCCGCTGGTTAGCATTTTCTTTTACGGCGAACACATAAATCGTTGAAAATGTATCTATTGCGGCGATTAACTGTCGACGCAAGCAGATTTGGACTTTTTGCATCGCAGTTGTATATTGTCGGATGCCAATTATTGCAACGGAACTTCATCTATTTACGACGATTAATATGCGTCCCAAATAAGTAATTGCGACTATAAGGTTTGATCGATGCAAAAGAGCATTTGCAGCAATTCAAGAATCATTTGCGACAATATTACACGCTGCAACTGTTCATTTACGATGAAACATTGGGAATTGCGGGAGAAAAAAAATAGCCATAAGTACTTTTTGCGACGTTATTTGAGCTTTGTTGCTTTCGCACATAAGTGAACAAACAATGCCAACCGACGTGTAGCAACTTAAAAAACGACAAAAAAACATATTCCTGGCAATTTTAGATACTTTTTGCAATGAAATAGTGTGCTGGAAAAGATCATTTTCTTGTAGTGAAGTAAGCATGAGGTTTGGGCTTGTCATGGACCCACCATACCTTGCTTTGCTGAAGCCTTTGATCTTGGGCCCATATCTAATAGAGAGCCCATCTGAGCAAACCGGAAAGCATCGGCCCAAAACCCACCATGTTTACAACAATTATAATTTAGTATTTATTTGGGATTGCTACTGGTAACAGAGCTTTTAGTTTTATAACTTTATTAATAGGCATGTGCCTAAAGCACTTTATAAAGTACTTATTATGGTTGTTTGTGTTCATTTTTCAAAAAATATATATATATTAATTTAGTGCCTTGAGAAAAAAAAAAAAAAAAAAAAAGTAGGTTTTCGGCTATTTTTAGGTGTTTAAAAACATTTTTTTATATAAATTTTCCTAACATAATATTTTAAAGTTGAAAGAATTTTTAGATTTATGTTAAAAAAATTTGGATAGGTCAAAACTCTCTAACCTTAATGTCCCAGGATTATAAAACTGGTAGATATACTAAAAGCTATGGAATGTATTTTCACAGATTGTTTTACTAAAAGATATTCATGACTACCTAAACATTGATAATAAACTAAATTAACTCTGCATTCTATATATATAGAGTCCCTTTTTATGAGAGTGTACATACCACCAAAACTGGCGGCTCAAGAGATAATGCATTAATAATTAGTTTGGCATGATAGCGTTAATGCACTCAACTAGTAGTACTGTCTGTTGTCCAAGTAGAGGGAAGTCGGGTGGAGTTTACAGGAGGCATGGTGCGGACATTAATGTCAACAGGCAACAGACGATATTGAATGTCAAGCTCACGGAAAAGCTTAACCATCTCTTCAACCAAAAGAGATCTCCTTGCCCACCTTTCTCCCATGTCTTGATAGTTCTTTCAATGTGTCAGTCATATAGCTATCTTCAGTCTGTTTAACTCTTCCACGTTCTTGAATATAAACATGGGTGAAGGATGCCAGTGTTCTTTCTTGCCCTCAATATAACTGCATGCAATGGCAGCCATAAAAGAAGAAAAGGGTATACAAAATAGAAAGTATACTAATATATGGACAGATATATTTAGACATTGTGCAGCAAGCTACGAGTTATCTTAATTCCTTCACATACCGTATACCTATAAAAAAAAATTCCTTCACATACCTTATAACTCTGTGTTTAATGGTTGCAATCTTATCTGCCGGAGTTGATATATGGACGCAAAACTCGACGGCATCTCTCATGTCAGGACTGCGATAGAAGTTATTGATGGGCTTAGTAGAAAGAACACTGTTTGGGTAAACAATCCTCGCGTTGTCGTATCTCAGAAACACAGTAGTTAAGATGTTCATTTCTTCTACAACCATATGAGATTTTTCAAAGAACCAATTAGTCCTGGCCCTTGCATATGAATTGAACGGCAAAAACTTCCAAAAATATAACATTTCAAAGATGGAAAGTTACCTGAACTCCGTTAATCTCACATCTATCTCCCACATCAAATGGGTGCATTGCAAATAAGAAGATAATTGCTTCAAATACCGTCTTGCAGGTGTTCCCAAAAATAAATGCAACAAGGACGAGTTGAGAGCTTAAAAAGAGAAGAAATTTGGTGGTAGCAATTCCCAGAATCAGAAGGCAAAGAACTAACATAACAATGCTAACTAATACGTTCACAACACGATGAAGTATATTCACGGCTATTTTGGTATCATTCAACATCGGAGCGAGTGCTCTCCGCTCTCTGAACACATTGACCTGGAATAAGTATATGCATTGTCATCCCATTAATATAACCACCAAGTAAAACATAACCATGTCTATGTCAAATCATGATGACATTTCATAGAAATGCATCCACATAATCATGTGAAATAGGACAGTATTTGAAGAACTAGGACTCATTTACATGAAATCCCTCTTTGCAAGTGCCAATGATAGCTTGCTCACACGGGACAAAATCATCATAAATGTGCAAAATGTTGATGAGTTACAGATTATGACTAAGACCGAGCATTTGTGGTTTCACATTTCACCTTGGTCAAACTCTTAGTAACTAGGTTTAGATATGAGTTCACAGGTACTTGAACCTTGATTGAAATGTAAACAGTAAGATATTTGCACCAACTTGCATGCATAGAATTCAAAGATTGTAAAGCATGCTGCTTCTAATTTATCCATTGGTGCGAAAATGGGGAAATATTTAAAGAGAAGCCATTTGTTGACCAAGCCTTACCACCCAGTTCCTGAAGGACGATTTGCTAATTCTCTCGGTCTCAAAGGCACCTTCAAAGAGACCCATGGTTTTCAAAGCCTCATCTTCCGGCAAGAATCGCATCAAATCTTCCAAGTAGATGTACCTGACAAAGCAAATATTAATAGATCAGATTGATTATTTATTAAGTGAACAAGAAAAACTGAAACCAAATTGCATATACAACGGAAAGGTGATCAGTATAAATCCTTTTCATGGTACTCCACATATAGGATAGACAAATATCTGATCAACAAGCGGGGCATGCTAAAAGCGTTGTTTAAATAAGCTCTAACATTAAAAGAATGGTTTCCAAAATGGAAACATAAAAAGCTTACGAAAAGCAAAACGTTAAAAAACAAAAATAGCAACGAGTAAGGACTTACTTGGCCCCATGCCTGGCGACATTCCGAAATATCTTCTTGGCTGCAGCTTTCGCCTCCAACTCACTCCTAATTTGTGTATTAGACCCATCCTCGTTCGTGGCATCCCGTATCTGTTCATCCAGGGTGGTAAGAGTCCCATATATTCCGAACAATCCTCATCATCAACCTCTTCATATTCCAAGCCGATACATTCTTCGGATTTAACTTATGTAGGTGATCAATGCTTATCCCTTGATCATTTTTCACTCCTGGGCTCCTCTGCAGAAGTCCACTACTCCCTATAACCCACTCTTTGGTGGAGGGAAAGCAGTTGCCTTGAGAAGCAGTTGCCTTGAGATCATGGGGCACAGTAACACCAGCGTTCTGTAACTTATTGACCTCATCAGAAAGCCTAGCCTCGTCCTTCTCCTCTGCATTCCAACTCTCAATCAATGGCGGCCCCGAAGGCGTCTCAATCACATACTGAGTAAACAAAGACTCCTGAATCCTATCAAAATAGGTACTAACATGAAAAGAAGAAGCCAAAACTTTCACCATAAGGGTCTTCACCGACCAGACCAAGGTACCCAGCAACAAACACACAAGCACCTTAGTCACATACTTAAGCTTATCACTCTTGATCTCTCTCTCAACCTTCTTATCAAAAAGAAAATGCCAAGCTAGCAAAACAAGCCCTAACCACAGACAATTCTGCACGGCCTTTCGTACGCCATATACAAAACAAAGAACCCTTTTACGTAAAACGAAATTCCTTTCTATAAAGAACACTAGGATCCGAATCCCCCACCCAGACACCAACCTACCACGTATCAAAACCAATATCAGAACTTGCCATTTCCACAGTTTGAGCTTCCACAAGTTCTTCTCTTTCAGATAAGGAATAAAAAGAGAGCAAATAAAAAAGGCAATTATCCCAACCAAACTCACAAATTCCAATACAGTCAAAGCGCTCAGCTTCGTCTTCCTGTACTCGTCCGGCAAGTCCTCCCAGAATGGATCTTCTTTATCTTCGTCCAACGCCTTCGGAAGTAAACCGGACCGGATCTGACCCGACCTGGGAACCCGTTCCGATCGCCTCTCTGGCTCTTCAGGTGGGTCCATCAGCCGCGACTTTGTTTTCGCTCTCGACAAGCTCGACTTTCTTTGAAACGATGCATTTGATGTACACCTCACCACCTCTCCTCCTAAATCCCCAGACCCACCATCGCGACATTGTTGCGACTGTGGTTGTTGCTCTCTGTCGTAGGACGGTTCCTTGTTACGTTGTCGCACATAATTATCATCTGCGGCCTCAACCCCAACATTCGAGATATTGACCTCCTTGGACATCTGGGGCTTCTCCGGAGACTCTGTCACCGAAGGTAAGTTCAGATTCCGATGGTTGGGGCGGAGCTCATCCATTCCCAAATCCATGTCCAGAGACATCTCGCCGAACAGCATCTGTTTGTGCAGGAACTGACCAATCAACTTCGATGGGGGGTCCTCCTTCACTTGCCCACGTTGCACAAAATATTCAAAACCACCACCATTTCCATTATTCAAGTCGTTCTCTCTAATAAAATCATTGCGAACGTCGTCGTTGTTGGTTTGGCGATCGTCTTTCCAAAGTGTCATAGCTGGACTCCCTCCAAATCTTGTTCTTCTTGTCGTTCTCCCTCCAAATATGGAGAAGTCGTCGTTAAAATCGACGAGTGGGGATGTTAGGAAAGTTGGTGATTTCCTGAGCTTTTCGAGAAAATCTGGTCCGCGCGTGTACTCTTTAATGCAACCTAAAACGAGGAAAACACTATTTTGCCTCCCATTTTCACCGCTCAAAATTATCACTTGACTTTTTTTTTTTATATTTAATAATTAAAGAAGTGATTTTAAATATATTTTTTTTATTTTTTTATTTTTTTTATTTTTTAAAATATTTAAATATATTAAAAAAATTTAAATAGAGCAGCAGAGTAATCCCATCCATCAAACAAAGTGCAGTTTTCAAAACACAGACGAGAGAGAGAGAAATCTCTGCCGCAGTGTGCTGCGTGCATGGGGTTTGGTTCGGCGTAAAAATAAGAAAAAAATCCCTACATTTTTCACGTAATGACGGAAGTGCCACCACATTACCGATGTTTTTTTGGCTCTGAAATTGGTAATTGCGTTGAGAAAGACAGCTGCAAGTGGTTCCTTTTTCCCGATGGGTAATGATACCTTGCAACTGATTCACTGCTGATTTATTATTTATACTATATTTGAAATTTTTTTTTTTTTTATCATTTTCTTCTAATTATTTTTTTAACATCTTTAATCATTAAAAAAAATTAAAAAAATATATAGTTTTACTAATAGTCATTTTCTTAACTATTAAGTAAAATAAAAAATTAAAAAAATTAAATATAAAAGAAGTAGTAAATGAACAATAAAAGAATAATAATTCTATTATTTTCCTTTTCCCGAACAGTTTTAACATTTCTATTTCCATCTTGCAAATCAAGGATGTTTATTCCCATTATGGCTGGCATTGAGATTGCATTTCTAATCTTGGTGATCATTCTCTCCTTCAAGAAATTAGTCAATACTTTATCAATCATAAATCTACTTTAGACACCAGAATTGGGTAGCACTCATGGAATGGTCTCTTCACTCCTAAATCAGCTTGGGACTTGGTTAGAGATCACTCTCCTCCTTTTCCCTTTGCTTTCTCTTTCATTTGGAACAAAGCCCTGCCTAAGAAAATCTCCATCTTTGCTTGAAACTTTGGTATAATGGTATCCTTCTTGATAAAAAGATCCAAAAGTGTGGGACTCTCATCATTTATCTATTATCTTGGGTCTCATTCCCATTGTTTCTACTAGTTGAAAAAATAGAACAAGCCACTGGTGGTGCTCTTTTCGAGACTCTGACCAACTCCATTTAATTGTTACATTAATTTCGACTCTCATTTTTTGAAATTTGGCTTGCTCATAATATATCTTGTTCTGGGGACATTCGGCCTAACTCCATTACCATAATTATAAGGTTAGAGTCTGGTTGAGAGATATTAGCCCCCTTTTAAAGTATAAAACTCTCATCTCCAAGTCTAATACCTCCATTTTGTGGTCTCTCCATATTCTTGTCATTATTGTTAGGTCTAGAAGGTCTTTGTTGGTCAAGTGGTTTCCTCTCCCTCTTGGTTCCCTCTCCCTCTCCCTCTTGGTTCCCTTAAGTTGAACATTGACGGAGCTTCTAAAACTAACCTTGAGCCCGTAGGTTAAGGGAGAGTTTTACGTTCTTAAGATGGTTATTTTATTATTGATTTCTCTTGCTTTTTAGGTTTAAGTACTAACCCTTTTGTTGAATTATCTGCTTTCAACATGGGTCTTACCTTATGTTACCATCTTAGTGTTACGGAGTTTATTGTGGAGTCTAACTCTTTTATTACTGTTAATTAGCTTAATAATAATTCTCAACCTTCTTGGTATTATTCTACCATATGAGATGGCATTCTTACATTCAAAATGTTTATTCCTTTTGGCATTTTTGTCTCGTCTGATTGTACTAATTTTTTCTAGGTATAGTTATTTTATAGCAAATTGGTTTTGACATTTTCTATAACCCCTTTCCTCCTCTTATTATAAGGTGTTCATTTGCCACAAGTGAGGATTATAAATAGAATTGGGGTATCGACATCTTACAAAGAAAAAAAATCAATCCACTTGAACGATACCTTGATTTAGAATTTGTTATAGTTCGATGCAGTTATAGACTTTGAAAGATATTGACTACCTAAACATAATCGATCATACACGAAACCAATTCTGCATTCTGTACAGAATCTCTTTCTATGAGTGTGTATCGCCAAAACTGGCAGCTACATTAATATTTAGATTGGTCTTGTGCTTCTACAGTCAACTAGTACTAGTTGTCGTCCAAGTACAAGGAAGTTGGGTGGAGCTCACATGAGGCATGGTGCGGATATTAATGTCGACGGGCAACAGGCGGTAATGAATGTCAAGCTCAAGGAGAATCTTAACCATCTCTTCAACCAAAAGAGATCTCCTTACCCACCTTTCTCCATGTCTTGATGGCTCATTCTGTGTGTCAGCCAAACAGCCAACTTCACTCTGTTTAACTTTTCCATATTCATGAATACAAACATGGGTGCAAGATACCAGTGCTCTTCCTTGCCCTCAATATAACTACAATGGCATCCACAAAAGGAGAAAATGGTAGACAAATTAGAAACTTATAAATAGATAGATAGATAGATAGATAGATAGATAGATATATATGACATTGTGTAGCAAGCTAGATGTTATCTTAATTCTTGCACATACCTTATAATTCTTTGTTTAATGGTTGCAATCTTCTCTGCCGGAGTTGATATATGGACGTAGAATTCAACAACATCTCCCATGTTAGGACTGTGATAAAAGTTATTGATAGGCTTAGTAGAAAGAACACTGTTCGGATAAAAAACCTTCGTGTTGTCATATCTCAGAAATACAGTAGTCAAGATGTTCATTTCTTCTACAACCATCTGAAATTTTTAAAGAATGGATTAGTTCCCCCCCAGTATGAATTGAAAGGCAAAAACATGCAAGAATATAAACATTTCAAATATGGAAAGTTACCTGAACTCCTTCAATCTCACACCTATCTCCCACATCAAACGGATGCATTACAAATAAGAAGATGATTGCTTCAAACAACGCCTTACAGGTACTCCCAAAAATAAATGCAACAAGGAGGAGCTGAGAGCTTAAAAAGAGAAGAAATTTGGTGGTGGCGATTCCCAGAATCAGAAGGCAAATAACTAACATAACAACGCTAACTAACACATTCAAACCACGATGAAGTATATTCACGACTGTTTTGGTATCATTCAACGTCAGAGCGAGTGCTCTCCTCTCTCTGAACACATTGACCTGGAATAAGTATATGCAATTTCATCCCATTATAACCACCAAGTAAAACATAACCATGTCTATGTCAAATCATGATGACATTTCATAGAAGTGCATCCACATGATGTGAAATAGGATAGTATTTGAAGAACTAGGACTCATTTACATGAAATCTCTCTTTGCAAGTGCCAATGATGGCTTGCTCACACGAGACAAAATCATCATAAATGTGCAAAATATTGATGAGTTACAGATTATGACTAAAACCAAGCATTTGTGGTTTCACTTTTCACTTCAGTCAAACTCTAAGTAACTAGGTTGTTGATGGTATGTTGAGTTAGAAGAGGTTCAATACAATGATGTTTGAGTATTTGATTGTATTTGTTTGTGGGGTAATTAATTATCCCACAAACAAATTGTAGGAAACAAGTTTTTTTTCTACAAGTAGATTTTGGTAGAAATTTCTCTTATTAAGAAGAGTTGATGTGGTCACAAATAGGTTATTTGCACAATAGTATTTCCCACAACAAATCTAGTTCATGGAAAAACTGCCTTTTGTGACTAATATTGGTAATGGATAATGCATATTGACGGGAAATAGTCATTTCCACCAAAATTTGTCATCATAATTACTCTTTTCCCATGAATATGTGCATGAAAAATAAAGTTGATTCAACCTTTTTGCTACGAAAAAACTTCATGAGGAATTAGTATTAGCCTCTGGTGCTCATGGTAAATGCACATTTCCAACCAATGTCAGCAATGGTAAGCAACTTTTCCCACTGCCAAACTATGGTGAAAAATACTAATTTCCACCAGATTTTATCATTGTAAAAAATCTATTTCTATGAATATTGTGCATGAGAAAAATATTATTAGACAACTTTTTCCATAAAAATATATCATGGGTAAACACTTTTTGTCACAACTTTTTTTCATGGAGAATGATATTATTTATCACCACATCATACTAGATGAGACCATATTTGCCACGAAGAAAAAAGGCTTTATCCGCCACGAAGTTGTTGGAAAAAAAATTTTAAAATAAATAAACAAAAAAAAAAAGTTTTTTCCATGAACTTGTGGTTTAGTGAAAAAGACTCTTTCTTCACTAGTTATATGCCACAAGTCTCCCACAGACCAAATTGGTGGCAAAAAAATTTTTTTACTAAAGATACACTTTTTTCCACGACTGCCCCTTTCAGGAAAAAGTAGTAGTCGTCACAGTGGATCAAACTCTAAGATATTTGCACCAACTTGCATGCATGGAATTACTCTAAGATATTTGCACCAACTTGCATGCATGGAATTCAAAGATTGTAAAGCATGCTGCTTCTAATTTATCCATTAGTGTGAAGAAGGGGAAATATTTAATGAGAAGCCATTTGTTGACCAATCCTTACCACCCAGTTATTCAAGGATGATTTGCTAATTCTCCTGGTCTCAGAGGCTCCATCAAAGAGACCCATGGTTTTCAAAGCCTCATCTTCCCGCAAGAATCGCATCAAATCTTCCAAGTAGATGTACCTGACAAAGCAAATAATAATAGAGATTGATTATTTATTAAGTGAACAAGAAAAACTGAAACCAAATTGCATATACAACGGAAAGGTGATCAGTATAAATCCTTAATTTTCATGGTACTCCACATATAGGATATATAGACAAATATCTATCCCTAACATTAAAAGAATGGTTTCAAAAATGGGTGTTCATGATCCAGTCTGAATGGAAACATGAAAAGCTCAAGAAAAGCAAAACGTTAAAAAACAAAAATATCAAGGAGTAAGGACTTACATGGCCCCATGCCTGGCGACATTTTGAAATATCTTCTTGGCTGCAGCTTTCGCCTCCAACTCACTCCTAATTTGTGTATTAGACCCATCCTCGTTCGTGGCATCCAAAATCTGTTCATCCAAGGTAGTAAGAGTCCCATTCCGAACAATCCTCATCAACCTCTTCATATTCCAAGCGGATACATTCTTCAGATTCAACTTATGTACGTGATCAATGCTTATCCCTTGATCATCTCCCTTCTTGGACATTGCCTGATACAGTTTGTCATTTTTCACACCTGAGCTCCTCGGCAGAAGTCCACTACTCCCTATAACCCTTCCACTCTTTGGTGGAGGGAAAGCAGTTGCCTTGAGATCATGGGGCACAGTAGCACCAGCGTTCTGTAACTTATTGACCTCATCAGAAAGCCTAGCCTCCTCCTCCTCTGCATTCCGAATCTCACTCAATGGCGGCCCCGAAAGCGTCTCAATCACATACTGAGTAAACAAAGACTCCTGAATCCTATCAAAATAGGTACTAACATGAAAAGAAGAAGCCAAAACTTTCACCATAAGGGTCTTCACCAACCAGACCAAGGTACCCGACAACAAACACAAAAGCACCTTAGTCACATACTTAAGCTTATCACTCTTGGACTCTCTCTCAACCTTCTTATCAAAAAGAAAATGCCAAGCTAGCAAAACAAGCCCTAACCACAGACAATTCTGCACGGCCTTTCGTACGCCATATACAAAATAAAGAACCCTTTTACGTAAAACGAAATTCCTTTCTATAAAGAACACTAGGATCCGAATCCCCCACCCAGAAAACAACCTCCCACATATCGAAACCAATATCAGAACTTGCCATTTCCACAGTTTGAGCTTCCACAAGTTCTTCTCCTTCAGATAAGGAATAAAAAGTGAGCAAATAAAAAAGGCAATTATCACAACCAAACTCACAAATTCCAATACAGTCAAAGCGCTCAGCTTCGTCTTCCTGTACTCGTCCGGCAAGTCCTCCCAGAATGGATCGTCTTCATCTTCTTCCAACGCCTTCGGAGGTAAACTGGACCGGAGCTGTCCCGACCTAGGAACCGGTTCCGATCGCCTCTCTGGCTCTTCAGGTGGGTCCATCAGCCGCGACTTTGTTTTCGCTCTCGACAAGCTCGACTTTCTTTGAAACGATGCATTTGATGTACACCTCACCACCTCTCCACCTAAATCCCCAGACCCACCATCGCGACATTGTTGCGACTGTGGTTGTTGCTCTCTGTCGTAAGACGGTTCCTTGTTACGATGTCGCCCATAATTATCGGCTGCGGCCTCAACCCCAACATTCGAGATATTGAGCTCGTCGGACATCTGTGGCTTTGCTGGAGACTCTGTCACCGAAGGTAAGTTCAGATTCCGATGGTTGGGGCGGAGCTCATCCATTTCCAAATCCATGTCCAGAGACATCTCTCCGGACAGCCTCTGTTTGTGCAGGAACTGACCAATGAACTTCGATGTGGGGTCGTCCTTCCCTTGCCCACGTTGAACAAAATCAGAACCCCCACCATTTCCATTATTCAAGTCGTTCTCTCTAATAACATCATTGCAAACGTCGTCGTTGTTGGTTTGGCAATCGTCTTTCCAAAAGTCATAGCTGGACTCCCTCCAAATCTTGTTCTTCTTGTCGTTCTTAACAGTATCCACTACATCCTTACTGTTTGAATCTCCCTCGTCGATTTTAACGACGACTTCTGATCCGTGGTCGGATGACTCAACTGCACTCATGATTGCTGCAAAGTCGGGGAGCTATTCGGAATCGTACTGGTGGAAAAGAATGGGGAACTATTTGTGGGCAAAGTCACAGAGCAACGACCGGCAGAGATGTTCCTTGAATGCTCGTAGAACGTCCATGTATTTCGAAGGATTTAATTATATCTTCACCGCGCATATATTATTTTAGTGCTGTGGGGATGTTAGGAAAGTTTGTGATTTCCTGAGCTTTTCGAGAAAATCTGGTTGACGCGTGTACTCTAAATGCAATAAACAATGTGCAGTTACACAAGACGAGAGAGAGATAGAGAGAGCAATCTCCGCCGCGGTGCTGCGTGCATGGTGTTTGGTTCGGGCTTCGGCGTCTCAAAAAAAAATATCCCTAGATTTTTCACGTAATGACGGAAGTGCCACCACATTACCCTTGTTTTTTTGGGTCTGAAATTGGTAATTGCGTTGAGAAAGACCGCTAGGCGCTACAAATTATGACCATCCGTGTGCGATTGCGCGTTTCGGAAGTAAGGTCAAATCTTTTATAAATAGTAATAAAAAATTAATGATAAAACGTTAAATATTAGTGAGATATTTTTAAATATTTTATAAATAATAATATAAAATAATAATAAAATATTAAATATCAGTGAATAAATTGATAAAAAATAATAATAAAATACTCCCAACCTAATTTGGGCCCTACTTCTCCTCCCCCTATTCATGTTGTGTCAGCAAGCTGCCGAATACATCTCTGTGAAGAAATAAAAAAATGTGACAGTAATTTGTTTGTTTTTTTAATGTGACAGTCAATTACATAAACCTGGCTAGACACAAGGTCTACGAGATTGCAAAAAAAATGGTTCCAAAATATGGCAGTTTTATTGGTCTTGTCTGTTTTATTGTGCTGCATTCCAAATTGCTTATCAAACCAAAAAAACTGCCTGAGTACTGCTACATCCCCCAAGGGAAGTAGTCCGAGAACTCACCGAAAAGGTAAAATTAGTTTTTTTTTTATGTATTTTTTTAATCATCATAAACATTTTAAAAAAAATAAAAAATTCACAATATTATTAAAAAATATTTCCTTAATCTCTAAATAAAATTAAAAAAAAAAAATCTCATTCAGAGCACAAATTCGGTCCCAAAGCATTTTTGAAACTGCCATGTGCCTGCCTAACTTGGCTTTCTGACAAATTTTCTTACTTCTGCTGCACTTTCCTTTTTATAGGTAAAATGACAGTTGAAGAGAAAAAGAAAAAAAAAAAAAAAAAAAAAGGCTGGAATGGAATGCAATAGACCGGAGGATATTTTGGGACTATGAGGGATTGGCTCCTGATTGGCTCCCGAGTACGTGTCCCAATCCAACATTGTCTCTTATCTTCATATATAAAGAGGGCTGTTAGAGATATAAGAAGATTTTATAAAGAGATCGCAGACATTGATATGGCATATTATTAGTGTACCACGTATCTATTTTTCCTAGCCCCTCATTTTCCACTTTCCCTCTCTCTTCTCTTTCCCCTTTAGTCGTGCACCTCACCCGACTCTGTCTCCCAGCCACAGCAGCGCCGTCACAGCTCGTCACCAACCACCACCAGCGACCGTTTTCCCTCATCGGTGACCTGCAAACTTGACCCAACCCCCTATAGTGCAACCCCTCTCCCTCTCCTCCTCTCGAAATCGAGCCCTCTCACACGAATTCTCCCTCTCGCAGCTTTGCCAGCACTGCCGTCGCAACCCAACTGCATCACTGCACCCTACCCCTCATCTATGTAAGCTTTTCCCCCCGCCACCGGAGCCCTTCTCTTTCTCCCTTTTCCTCGAGCAGTTCTCCCTCTCCAGATAACCTCTTTATCGATGCTCCATGCCGGTTGTGCGGCTTAGACCGCCAATGTTTTCTATCTGGAAACCATGAGATGGTCCCCGACCACCTCGGCTCGGAGAGATAGCAGGGGCAAGAATGGAAGGAGGGGAAGAAAGAAAAAGAAAATAAAACAAATAGGGGAATACGTGGTACACTGATAATATGTCACATCAGTATGTGAGATTCTTTTATAAAATTTCTTTGTATCTATAATATTTTTCATATATAAATAATAATAATTATAATAATGTTAGTATATTTCTATTTTTCCTGATCTTTTCGTATTTATTTTTTAGAATTATTTTTATTTATTAATTGATGAAGTAATTATTAGTGTATTGATATTTTAAAAAATATTAAAATATAAATAAATAAATTTTACCGACACCTGATAATGTTGGTCAGCACCCTATGAGTACTAAAAATAAAAATAAAAAAAGGGTCTCAATGGTAGTGCGGTATATCGTTCTTTGTTGGCATGGTAGTGTCAACTCGTACTATTTTGCGCCATCGATCTGCCTCCTAGGGACGCCACGAGGCTACCCTGCGTTTGTTTCCTGAGCACGATAGCCTAGAGAATGTGACCTGATGGTCTTGTGTGTTTGGAGGTGATACGAAATTTAAAAATTAAATAAATATTATTTTTTATTTAAAATTTTAAAAAAATTGAATTACTATTATATTTTATTTAAAAATTTTACCGACACCGGATACTGTTGGTCAGCACCCCATGAGTACTAAAAAAGAAAAAAATATGGGTCTCAGTGGTAGTGCGATATATCGTTCTTTGCTGACATCGTAGCGTCAACTCGTACTATTTTGCGCGCCTACTAGGAGTAGGGACGCCACGAGGCTACCCGGCCTGCGTTTGTTTATAGCCTAGAATAGGACCTGATTGTCCTGTGTGTTCAGAGATGATACGAAATTTAAAAATTAAATAAATATTATTTTTTATTTAAAATTTTAAAAAATTGAATTGTTATTATATTTATTTAAAATTTTAAAAAAATTATAATTATTAAATAAGATAAATTTTAATAGGTTAACTGTCTAAATTATATATTAGAGTACTAGTAGTAGGCTCAACAAAATTAAAAATGACTAAAGTTTAATTAAATTATACAAAAATGGGCTGTAAACTCAACAAAGCAATAATAATTTTAACTTTCAATATTTTTGCGGACCAAATTTATGGTTAAATATTATTTTTATCATAAAATATTTAATTTTTTCCAAAAACAATATGTAAATGAAGAAAAATAGGAGAAACAGTAGAAAAAGATTACCGCAACCAGTCAAGTCACAAAAAACGTAAGAAACAAGAGGTTGCTAGTTATGCTTTTGCTTGGAACTTTCCTCTTTAACCTTATTAAAAGCATGATGGTTATAAAAATATTAACTTTGAAAAAATATATCAATTTAAATAATATGATCGTTGTAAACAAAGATGGTTAGAAAATTATATTTTTTAGGAATAATATGAACGTTAAAAAATTATTATGTACTTTTTTAATAATAAATAAATATTCAAATTACAATTAGAATTAAAATAAGTAAAAATATAAAAATCAATATTTTAATAGAATGATGATAGATTTATTGAGTCTGTTATTTGGTGTTGTTAAAAATTGACTAGTTAAATTTATAAAAATAAATTCTTTAACTAAAATTTGGCCAAACTTTATTGAGCCTACCACTAATGCTCTTACCCTATAAACGCCAAAACTAAAGGAAAAGATTGCAACGTGTCGACGTGTCTAGACCGTTTTGCTTGACTTTTTGGGCATAATTTAGTATGAGAAAAAATATTTATAATCGTGAATTGTATAACAGTTGTGTAATCGTTTTGAAAAAATGGATAAAACATGAAATTTACATAAAAAAAAATTAATTTTTTAATAATAGATCTCACTCTTTTTTAAAATAATTACATAATATTTACGTACTTTACAATTGTATGTATAATTATTTGTTTAGTATTACAAACTGCAGAGAACCAGCAATATGAAATTGAGGAGTACAACAAAAGGAAAACAAATTCATGTTTTGTGGGTGTCGATGCGACTTTTTATGCCTATAATGAAAGTGTTTTATTTTATTTTATCTCATCTCATCATTATAATAAATAATTTAATTTTTTAAAATTTTAAAATAATAATAATATTAAAAAATAATATTTTATTCAACTTTCATCTACAAACATTTTATATCATCTCATTATTCAAATTTCACCTTAATCGTTCATTTGACATTGATGGTTATGTGTGTAAATCTTGTTGGGAGTAGATGACGTCCAATTGCTTTAGTCAATCAAGACGGAGCGGAAACAACGTATGTGTATGTTTGTTATGATTACCATCGCTATCTTGCTTATAAGGGATTTTCACTCTACTGAACACACCAACTAAAGGAGGGTGTTTCTTTGTCGTCTCTCTCGGTGAGGGATTTCCCATTCAGATTTTATTGGGTCTTGAAATCCTCAAGCCCTACTTATTTTGAGTTATTTTGGACTACATGAACTACATTTGTGTTTCACTAATTGTTATGCTAATACTTTTTTCTCAAACTTAGATTTTGCTATACACAATCATATTAATTATGCCAGACTTTTAAATAGCTTTCATCCAGTCACTTCTTTTCTTCTTTATTTCTCTTATAAAAAATCAAGTGTTCCAGATCTGATGTTTACCAGAATGGAGTCCTCCATCTCCTTCCCTCATTTCTCCATTCACTCACATTGTCTATCAATACTTTTTTCTGAGTTTTATTTTACTTTCTACAATACCAAAAAAGATAGATCTAAAACTTTCCGGCAACTCCCAAGAGACACGCGCAACACAAGCAAATTCATAAGTCGAAAATCGTTTAGAAGAAAGTGGTGATTTTGTAAAAATCACTGCGCGTGTTTCTCACGCGTCACCATTTTTTGCAACTCTTCTCAACATACGCACCAGATCACCGAATTTGCCAAATCTAACATTTATGGTTCAAAGAGACAAATGTGTGGCCTTCACGGGATGTCATAGATTCTGAAGTATACAGGAATTGGTCCAAACTGTAATCCGTCATTTTTCACATCTATCTTCCTGCTTTCCTTTTTGGTTTCCTTATTTTTAATTTAAAAAAAAAAAATTCGTCTATCAAACGTTTGTCTGTAAAGGTTGAGTCATCTCTTTCTATCAACGGTGAGGTTGAGTCTTTGTTTAGGCAGAGAGTGTTGTCTCTTGGACGTTTGTTTGTAGAGAGTATCAGCAATAGTAAAGACCAAACTAGTCACAAAAGGGAATAGTGTACTGGTAAGGCTCCAAATGCATTACTTTAATTTATGATGTCATACTTGATATGAGAACATTCCAAAATATATTCGGTCATGGGTGTAAGTTTATTTGATAAATGAATAATGATAGTCTCTCTTTAAAAAAAAAGAGCCTTTTATTTAAGTAATTAAAACATGAAATCGCTTAAAAATGTGCCACATTGATATTTTTTATTAAGAATTACAAGATTTATGATAGGTAGTAGCATTGCTCATAATTTCTTATTTCCTCAATAAAAGTCCCAAGCATCCAAAGAAATGTAATGGTAAATAGGTAAGTTCCCGTTTATTTGAATTAATATTAAAAACCAAATTGTCCGACTATACCAAACTATATCAGGCACATACATCACTAAGATAAAGGAAAATTATTAGGTTCTCCCAAAATATGGATTATATAATCCTTCTATCCCATCATAAAAATGTCATGTAATTGAAATCGACATTTATCATTTTTACAGATAGTTTGAAGAAAATTTTCTCAAATCTAGTTTGGAGGAAAACTCTATCCAGTTTAAAATTGTCAAATAATTACCCAATTTGACAAATCTGGTCTGATGGCTCTATCCCTTCCCATTTGTCACTTTGATAGTTTAGTTTGGACAAAAATAAATATAGCTAAAAAAAATAAAAAAAACCTTACAGAATCTACATCGAAAGTCTCACACGAATAATATTAAATATAGAAAAACGTCTGCTATGTTTATTTATTGTTTTTCAAATCGAATTATGTAATATAAATAAAGAATTAAAAATTACCTCAATCCAATTGAATGAACCGCGACTGTTCACAGTTCAGATCAGATGGGTTAAATTATTAGAATGCAGGATTCAAACTTATAGGCTATACTCACGTCCGGTTAGCCCAAATATGTACAGACCCAAAGATTTCATTCAGCTTTAAATTCATGGTCAGGCCTTTAGTTTGGTCTTCTTCGGCCTTTTCGCTAGAGTGGGTCCAAAAGATAGTAACTTTTGGGCTGGGCATTGGGCCCAAGGAGATGAGTTATATATTGAGCGATTATTGTATTTATTGTATATTTTTGCTTCTGCTGGTGTTTGTTTTTTTTTTGGAAGGAATGGTAAGAAGATGCTCAGCTAGGGTTTCAAACGGAAAGAGAAGATGGGGATTGCTTGTTTTGCTTTTTGTTTTTTCTTTTAAACATATATAACCACGTGGCCACCAGTAATATGAATGAGCAGTAGAAACCAAGGGATCGAATAGCATTTTCCCTTTAAGTTACTTTTAAGAAGTTTGGCATCAATGTTTTAAATCTGAATATGAATTCACCTTTATCAGCACCCTAAGAGCATTAGCATTGGTCTATACATATCCATATGCAAAATCACCTCTTTTGCATATCCACTTTGTCATTCAAGCAAAATTCTCACATTGGCTTATGCATATTTGAGACAAAATAATAATAATAATATTTTATTATTATTAATTTTTTGCTAAAATCAATTTTTTTATATATATTTTGCAATTAGCATCCATGCATTTGACATTAATAATACAAATGTAATAATAAAAAATATAATTTTTTTATATATTATATTAAAAATATAATAAAATAAAAATATATATATATAATATATTATAATAATAAAATGAATGTGCAAATGAAGATTTGTTGTGTTGTTGAAAGAGAAAGAAAAGGAAATGATTGTGAGAGGGAGAGGGAGGAGAGAAATAATGATTAAAATATGATTTGTAGGGTGAATAGTGATTATCTAAATTTGGATAAGTACCGTTCATAAATAGCTAAATATTTGGATATGTATAAGCCAATGTGAAAGATTTTAAGACCATATTATACAAATATAACTTTGCATATGCATATACATAGATCAATGCTAATGCTCGTAAGACAATTGGCGGGAATTTTTTTGGGTCCAGTCCAAAATCTGGGTTCTGAACCCTAAGGACTCGTTGAATTCCATATTAGAATTTGAGTCTAAGCTATAACTCAAACTCGACTTGAGAGAGTACCTAGCCAACGATCAAACCTAACTCATATTTCTCTCGCTACATCTATATCCAGTATCAATCTCATATATCCCTAAAAGGGAAATGTTATGCATAAGCTTTTCATTATTATCAATCTCCTTATTATTATTATTTTTTTTTTTGAAATGACACAACAATTAAAAATATATTTATCATTTTAACTTACCTATGAATCATTCAAAGTCACCTTAGAAAATAATGAATAATGATGGTTAAAATACTTAAAAAATATAAATTTTCCTCGCAAAAATCTATGGAAGATATGCTTGATATATCATCTCTCTCCCATATATTCATATACTCGTGGCTACAAGTGGGGAATT
Source organism: Juglans microcarpa x Juglans regia (assembly GCF_004785595.1). Classification (NCBI taxonomy): domain Eukaryota; kingdom Viridiplantae; phylum Streptophyta; class Magnoliopsida; order Fagales; family Juglandaceae; genus Juglans; species Juglans microcarpa x Juglans regia. The sequence continues at coordinate 22,966,988 of NC_054599.1, read as the reverse complement.
GGCGAGTGAATCTTCACAAGAGTAATATCTTATCATAAAGCCGCAGACCACAGGAGGTCTAAACAAGTTACAACTCTTATAATCCAAACCATCAACCCATTCTCACATGTTAATGAAATATGAGACAAGGGAATGGCTAGTTAAAAGAATCGATCAAGGTAAAATATCAGTACGGGTGTTATTAAAAAAAAAAAAAAAGGATAATGCGGAGAATATACTGTACATACCGATGAATAATGTGACAATAAGTGTCTGCACAATAATTTCTATGTACCTCTCTTCACTGGTGATAGCCCCGTCTAAGAACAGATAGGAACCCTCTGGATGACTTATCCTTGCGCCGTTCCTCTCCTTCGTCCCCAACCTGTTCCACATACATGCAATGATTAATCCCCATAGATTATATGTGTTTAATGCAAGACCAAACTGGACTGGAATGCTAGAACCACACATTTTATCATCTGAATATCATTTAAAGTTTATGTGAAATTGGGCACAGAGTCAAAAGAAAAGAAAGGGAAGGAGGAGTCGGACGAGATGATGAAATGCGTCAGGACATACATGATTAAAAAAAAAACATTTCTGCCAAAATTTAGTATACAAGAGAAGCAAAAAAAAAAACTACTTTTTTCTCAATTTTGAAATCATGCTCTAGAAGGGATTGTCCTCCACGCATAACAAGAACTTACCTCCTTGGCTGTTTGCTGCAGGATCTCTATAACTTCAGAGAAGTCCGGTCTTAGTGCCGGATCTTGCTGCCAGCATCTCTCAAGCAGCTCCACAAGCTTTGGGTGGGCGTGCTTTGGGATGGTAGGCCGTAAACCCTGGAAAACATATCAAACAAAAGCAAATTGCAATTCATGTTCACATTAAAAAAAAAAAAAAAAATTAATGTCCAGATACCAACCTGTGATAGATATTCTATATAAATCCAGACCAAACATAGGTAACAGTATATAATCATTAAACTTATTCAACAAGGTTGCGGAAAAGATATTGTACCTTTTGAACCACTCCAACAGCAGCTTGCAATGGGGTTAAGTATTCATATGGGAGCTGGTAAGAAGCATAAGAGATACTTGGATTGAAGGGGCAAATTTAAGAAACAATCGTTATCTCCAATTCTGGGGAAAAAAAAAAAGCATTACCTTTCCAGTAAGCAACTCCCATAACACAACTCCAAAACTAAAAACGTCAGCCTTATGATCATATGGCTTGTGTTCTATAACCTTCAATGCAAAAGGACTGAGGTAAGAAAATGACAAATGCTCAACGTCCAAGAGCAAGATAGGAAATAATTGCTTCCAAGCAAACCAATTAATGGTATACACCCACTGTAATAAGAAAAAGACAGCGCATATACGGCAAGAAATTTAGATTGCTACTAGCTACTTTCTCATATGCTACTTCACATCAAGATGTCCTTTTTTTTTTTTTTTTTGATAATTAATAAGCATCAAGATGTTCTTTCGTTAATCTCTCTCTCTTCTGACAAAAACAAAAGAGAAATATACCATATTTCTAAAGAAAAGAGGGAAGAATGATAAATCCTTTCCAGCACCAAAAAGTTGCAGAAAAGTTGGGGATGTCCTTAATTAACATATACATGATTTGAAGGCAAGTTTTCCCACTAACTGATCCACATTATTTTTTTTCCTCTTTTTTAACAGTCTGGCATCACAACCACTGCATGGTACCTAATTCATAACAAAATATTATAAACTAATTCTAAGAAGTTGACTGCATGCTGACCATTCTTCAAACAAAGTCAACATCCAACTTGCCCATATGACCAATCAACGGGGCTACGCACCAACCCACCATTTTAAATGGATTCATTTTCAACTGGATGGTCGCACAATTATGTCAAGCCAAACCCACTTGGAATTAATAATATAGCCAGGAATCCAAGGAAAGATTTGTAATAAACTTTTTTTTTTTTTGTTATAAGTAATCAAAGATATGTTAATAAAGATAGGCAAAACCCCAATACACAAGATGGTATACAATAGATAAAACCTATCTAGGTCAAAAAACTAGAAAGTCATGAAAATTCAAGCCATTAAAATCTAAAGCAATGGCCCATAGAAATAAAGTACGGAAAAATAGCGAAGTTCCTCCGGAGACCGCTCTTTGTTTTCAAAAGTCCAATCGTTGCACTCTTGCCATATACACCACATAATACAGATCGGGATCATATTCCACACCGCCTTGATTTGTTGCACTCCTCTCGGAAGTGTCCAGCTGGCCAATAGATCTACCACCGTTGCAGGCATAACAAAGGCTAACTCTATCCGGCTAAAGACTTCAACCCACAAGGCTATAGTAGTCTCGCAATGTAGCGAAAGGTGTTCTACTGTCTCGCTAGATCTTTTGCACATGCAACACCAGTCTAATATAACTAATCGGCGCTTCTTCAGATTGTCAATAGTCAGAATCTTCCCCAACGCTGCTGTCCAAGAAAAGAAGATCGCTTTTGGAGGTGCCTTATTTCTCCAGATTCTCTCCTCCATGGGAACGGGATATTGGCGACTTGGGAAAGGGACTTATAAAAGAATCGAACTGAGAAAATGCCCTTACCCGCGGGAGTCCACCATAGCCTATCAACTTGCTAACTATTCGGCTTTACAGAATAAGGAAAGCTGAAAAAAGCCTCAAAGATGTCCACTTCCCAGTCTTGCACCACTCTACTAAATGTGACGTTCCATTCCACCTAGTCCCCTGTTAGAAGCATAAGGTCCTCTATTGAAGTTTCCTGGTTGCATGCCAACTGAAAAATAGCTGGAAATGTATCCTTTAGGGCCTCATTCCCACACCATATGTCCATCCAAAACTTAATGCGAAAACCCCTCCCCAACACCAATTTAGAATGGCTACTAAAATCTCCTCACCCCTTCCTAATGTGTTTCCAAACCCCCCACACCTCTAGCCCCGAACACCTCTTCAGTACACCAGCCCCCCCACATGCTTCCATATTTACAGTCAATCACTAGCTTCCATAAGGCTTCTGTCTTGTTATGATACCTCCATAACCACTTCCCAAGCAGGGTTTGATTGAAAGTTCTCAGATTTTAATACCCAAACCACCCGAGAGTGGTGTACACACCTTATTCTAGCTGACCAGGTGAAATTTGAATTCATCCCCTGTCCCACCCCATAGGAAATCACGGCACAGCTTATCAATCCGAGTCGCTAGCCTGGCAAGCAACTGAAACAAAGATAGAAAGTAGGTAGGTAAGTTAGAAAGAGTACTCTTGATAAGAGTCAAACGGCCACCTTTCAACAAATACAATCTTTTCCACCCTGCCAATTTCCTTCCTATCTTCTCTATGACTGAATCCCATATGGATGAGGCCCTTGTTGCAGCCCCCCAACGGCAATCCCAGACAAGTAATAGGAAGAGAGGCTACCTTGCACCCAAGAATACTAGCTAGCTGTCTAGTATTACTCATATTCCCCACTGGCACTAACTCTGACTTGTCAAAATTCACTTTCAAGCTTGACCCTGCTTCAAAGCATAGTCACAAAGCCTTCAATGCCCTCAACTGGTCTTGATCTATCTCACAGAATATGAGTGTATCATCTGCAAAAAGTAAATGAGACAGTAATAATACCTCTATTAGGGTCACCAATCGGAAATCCAATCACAAACCCATGCGTAACTGCCGCCGATGTCATCCTACTCAAAGCCTCCATAATGATAACAAAGAGAAGTGGGGACAAAAGATCTCATTGCCTTAGACCTTGAGAGATGTTGAAGAAGCCGGTAGGACAACCATTAATCAATACTGAGAATCTAACTGTAGAAATGCACCAACTAATCCAATTATGCCACCTAGGCCCAAAACCACATCTCCCCAACAAATACAAGAGGAAATCCCAATTGACATGGTCATATACCTTCTCCATATCTAACTTGCAAATAATACCTGTGGAGCCAGCCCTTAATCTCCTATCGAGGCCCTCGTTCACTATAAGGACTGAATCCAGAATTTGTCGCCCTTTAACAAATCCATTTTGTGGTTTCGAAATGATCTTGCCCAAAACCGCCCCCAGTCTGTTTAGCAAGAACCTTGGATATAATTTTATACACCCCATTCACAAGGCTAATGGGTCGAAAATCCTCAACCTCCACCGCTCCAGTCTTCTTTGGAATCAACGCAATAAAAGTTGCATTTAGGCTTTTCTCAAACTTTCCAACCAATGATACTTCCTAAAACACATTCAAAATGTCCATTTTCACCACCTCCCAGCAAGATTGGAAGAAACCCATCAAGAAACCATCTGGGCCGGTGCTTCATCTTTACTCATGCGCAATGTTTTGAATACCGTACCGGATGGCGTACCGGTCAAGGCATTGGAACGAAATATTTCGGTACCGGTACCGTTTCGGGATAGTCGATATATGAATAAATTATATATATAAATATATATAACAATTATATTCTAAAATAATAGTTTATATATGAATAAATTATATATAAATACATACATATATATAAATTATAAATAGTCTAGTCTAAATTGGGAGTCAAAAAATGAACTTATAGTTTGAAAAAATGGAAAAAAAAAAATGAAAGCCGAAATATCGGCCGTATTTCGGCCGGTACAGGCTGAAATTTAGGCCGAAAAGGCCGGTACGGCAGGTATTTAAGCCGGTACGAAATACAAGTAGTATCTGTACCGGCCCAGTGGCTGGTACGGCAAATATCGGCCGTACCGGCCGGTACGAAACGATTTTTAAAACTTTGCTCATGCGTCTAACTACATCATACACTTCATCCTCCTCAAAAGGCCTTTCCAACCAAGAGGCTTCCTGAGGCGCAATAGTATCAAAAAACAAGACTATCCAGCTATGGTCGCCATCCCGCACATTCTGTTAACAGTTGTTAATAGAAATCCACCACATGGTCACGAATCAAAAGGACCTCCTTACATTCCATACCATTAATGTTCAACATTTCAATGGTATTAGTTCTTCTATGAGAGTTAGCAACTCTATGGAAGAACTTAGTACTCCGGTCCCCTTCTTTCAGCCACAAAGCTCTCGATTTCTAACACCAAGAAATCTCCTCTAGAGATAGTATTCTTTCTAATTCTGCGACCAACTTTGACTTGCACAATAGCTCATCTGGTAAAAGGGCTCTAGCCTCCAATATATGTTCAAACTGTTGTAACTCCTCCACCATGAATTTTTTTCGCTCCCCAATATCTCCAAAGGATTGTGATTTCCAAAACTTAAGATCATTTTTCAAAACTTTTAACTTACAAGCTAGGATGTATGAGAGGTTACCATGGAACTGATAAGAAGACCACCATTGCCTAACCTTATCCACAAAGCCTTCACTTTTCAAACACATGTTTTCAAACTTAAAGTATCGACGCTCGCTTCGAATGCCACCACAATCCAACAATATAGGAAAATGGTCCGAGCAAAGACATGGCAGCCTCTTCTGGCACACTTCCAGATAGTGCACCTCCCACTCCGATGAAATTAGGAATCTGTCTAGCCATGACCATGTCTGATTATTTGACCAAGTGAAGGAACACCCTAGTAGAGAAATATCCAGCAGGTTTAAATCAAAGATACAATCTGAGAACTCTGTCATTGTTGGGCGCAGCCTACTCTCGGGAGCCTACTCTCTCCCGATCGTTCAATAGGAAATCTTATTACATTAAAATCCCCTCTTATACACCAAGGAAGCTCCCACCAACTATGTAACCCAACGAGCTCCCCCCATAGGAAACATCTATCGTTGTCTACATTTGGACCGTATAAACCTGCAAAAACCCACACAAACTTATCTGCCACACTCTTAAAAGAGCATGCCACTATATACTCCCCCACAAACTCTTTCATTTTCTTAACTACTCTTTTATCTCACATCGCTAGGATTCCACCCAAAGCCCCCTTCGAAGCTAGATAAATCCAATCCACGTAAGTGCAACTCCAAATGCTTCGAATTAATCTTCTAGAAACTCTTTTTCAGTTTAGTTTCTTGTAAACATACTATATCCACCCTCCAATCTCGCAACAATTTTTTTATGTGAAGCCGCTTATTCGCCTCATTTAACCAGCGGACACTCCAAAGCACAATTTTTGGCTTCATAAAGGATAAGCAAGCCCCTTCCCTTTGGATATTTCACGGCTTGAGCTTCCTTCATAATTCAAAGACCAAGTTAGGCGCTTAAGCTCCCGCTATTTTTTTGACCCTGATTTCTTAGACTGTGTATGACCCACTTCAATTACCGTAAATAAAGCCATAAACTGCTCTTCATAGCCCACACAATCCATGCCTATCCAGTGATGCAAATCCTTCACCTTTTGAAACACCCAATCAGAAGCATTCGACTCATCTGGTAGCAAACGGTTTAACGGGATAGGCTCCCCATCGCTGGAAGCCCACTGCAGATTAGGAGTCACCCTTTCTTCCTCCCTAAATAAATTCCTGCCTTCCCATGCAACCACAGCATTACTAATGGGAGATTGAGTCTCAGGGACCATCATTACCTCACTTTGATAAAGCCCATCATCAATCACCTCCGCTCTTGCCCTCCCAGCCCCTAGATGAGCTTCAAAATTGAGACTTCCCGCCACTATACGATCTAGGTGATCCTCGGGATGGCCATGGGCCTCCGTCTAGGGAGGAGACTCTCCCACCGTGTAAATCAGTGCCTTTTGGCTGGCTAAAGCCGCAGCAGCATCGCAGAGTGGTGGAGATGACTCCTCCTCCACCATCGGCAGTTTCTGGCTTACTGTAAGCCCCCCTATCGCAAGCGTCTCTTCACAGGAAGAGACCTTACAGCTCCAATCCTCCGTTAATGGCGAAGGCATCGTCGGCGTTTCTGTGGTTGTCACTGTACCGGCAACCATCGGGAAGCCCTGAAGTGGATTCTGAGACCTTTCGCAAGCTTCCTTACTATGTAAATGCTCAAACAACCCAGAATCCGGCACCGTAGCCTCCCCCAGAGGTGTTGTCGCCTTCGCTGGGGCCACCTGGCTCTTCGCCGGCGATAGTGGCTGAGGCCCACCCGTCAAAGGGCCTGAGGCAGACAATACACTTCATACACGATACAAATAGCCATAAGTAGATATTGAGTGACAGATTGGCGGAATAACTCCTTGTTTATAAAGAAATTCTTTTTTTTTATAGGTAATGTTTATAAAGAAATTATAACAAGCAACTGCATATTGTCATATCACTAAAGATTCCAAACAATCTAAAGCATATGCAGCTCTTGAAAAGGCAGAGTAAGTATACATTGGAAGACTTTCAAACAACTTTTTATGATCAAAGGCTCCAAGATTTAAAATAAAAGATTCACACCTCAGGAGCCATCCACCGATATGTCCCAGTTTCTGCAGTCATAACCCCAGACTGAGCTTTTACTCTTGCAACACCAAAATCACCTACCTTAACAACCTGAAAGAAAAAAACATGATTAAAAAATAATACAAATAAAAATATGCTAGGATGCTGAACTACATATCGTTGAAACTTGAAACTTTCTTCCAAAATTAATTTAGATTCCTCAATAATATAAGGCCACTGAGAAAACAAGAACCAGAAAAATTATTAGGAAAAAGAAAAGCATGAGTAGTCAGGCCTTGTACATGCTGGATTCTATAAAAATCAGAAGGCAGACCATGCACTGAGGAAAATACTACCGATATTACAAAGAAATATGTGGTCTAAACCATTCAAAACATATAATCACCAGAGATTCTTATCGAGACACAAATTATGAGGATATCTGCATTGTAACATTAATATTGTGGATTTTTCAACCAAAAAATACACTATACATATATAAGACACGAAAATACGAATAGAGGCTTGAGAAACTCCTTACGTCATTTTCGTCCATTAAAAGATTAGCAGCCTTCAAATCTCTGTGGATTATATTATTTTCGTGCAAGTAGTTCATTCCCTTGGAAACATCAATTGCTACTTTGACCAAGGACGGAAGTTTGAAAACACCCTTTTGTTTATGCAAATAGTCATAGACACTTCCGCCAGACATAAACTCTGAAATATTAAACAAGAAAACAAATTTTGGAATGGAGACAGCATGAATAAAAAATAACTAATATATCATATAACAAGATCCCAAAATCAAAGTTTATTCTAAGTAAAACCAAAACACATTTTTAAACTTGTTGGAATTCACCTGTTACAATGCACAAGCTTGGAGGCTTGGTACATGCACCTATGAATTGTACAACATTCTTATGTCGAACTTTCCTGCAATGTTCAAAAGAAGGTTGTTAAAGCGCGTGAAGGAACCAACGGGCACTTGCAGGAAAAAATACTGTAGATCCAACCCCCCCCAAAAAAAAAAAAAAGCGTGGGTGTGGGCCCTTCCAATAGAAACAAAAAGGAAAACAGCAGAATGGAATGAGAAAGTTAAAAAGAAGCAAACTGATATTTTAAAATAAGAAACAGGGAAATACAAGTAAAAAGGAATGCAGGCAAAGTCGTCAAAATGCAATTGCTGCTTTCAAGCGCGAATTTTTCCATATATAATACAGTTCTATATGTTACGAACATTTTTTCCATTTCTCCAGTTGGTCACAAGAAAATTACTTATACACCTCCTTCACACGTCTATCTAGATAGAACTCCTTCAACCATGCATCTGAAAATGAAATAACTTCCCCTTTGGTTTTCTTTGGCACATCCCCTACCAGAAAGTGGTGAATGACCACATAAAATGTATAACCTGCATCACTTCCTGTCCATCATCTCTCACCAACAATCAAAATCAAAGCTTTCATCTTTGGGAAGTTGAGGTGTGTCTTCATCAATATTACGCTTATAGGTGATGATTTACTCATAAGTTTGATGACTACAATGCAGATAAAGAATTCCATTATGTGACCAGTCGCTGGGACACTCAAGTATAATTATGTTACAGTATAACCATGAAGCCTAACTACGCAGACTCACACAACATCATCAAACACAATGAAAAACAGATGCTAACTGGCCAACTCGGCAAACAATATGGTTCAACAAACCTCATAATAAAGACTTCCTGTGCAAACTCTCTCTGCATATCTGAATCCACATGCTCTTGCTTGAGAACTTTGATAGCCACTTCCTGACTACAGTACGTACCTTTGTACCTGATTCAATAAAAGAAGTTGGTGAATTGAACACTAAAGAGCAATCAGTAGATGCCTAGCCAAAAATAAGAAGCAGGAGAATGAATGTATCAATATGAACTTACAGATTACCGTATGACCCAGATGCAATTTTGTTTCCAAATTTCAAGTGCTCAGGATCAATCTCCCATACATCAATCCCATCATTAGGTATTTTCAAATAATCAGATTCACATTTGATAACTGTTTGATCAAGCTCACTAACAGGAGGTGATGATCGAGCATTTGGCCAAGCCTGCCACCAAATAGCAACCCCAAATTCCATGAATTATGGTTGCATTATTTATGATATAACTGACGGGGAAGGAAAATAAGGAAGAGAAAATAAAATATGGATTTGTCACTCGAAAGAGTTAAAAAAAAAGGGTACTATTTCCAACTATCCTACTTGAAGGCAGAAATGAATTGCAAGAAATCACCTCAATTTTCAAGATTTCCCTTTCCAGAGTAGTTTTAAGCTGCTTCGTGTCCTGTTTCACTCAAGTCTGTCAAGTAATGCTTGTGAACACAAAAGAATAGCTTACTTGTAAAAAAATTAGGAAAATAAAAAACTATTTAATATTTTCCATTCGAGTCCAATTGAGACGAAAGTACAGTAACCTTCCCAAATGATTACTTTAAAAAATGTAGAAAGGACCAAAAAAACAAGAACACAATTATGGAGATAAAATTTTAGATTCTTTTGGCAGACCCATGGACCTTGTCTACATGCCATATAGCAGATGTTGGGCTTTATTTCCTAAGAAGAACATTCTTTCAAGCTAAATAACTAAATCATATAAAATACCTCATGAGGCCAACCATCAACAACAAAGACATCTAAGGAATAACCATCTACTGTTGAAAAAGCATGTGCCTCTTGGATGTTTAGTCCCATCTCAGCAAGCAAGGAAGTCAGCTGCAATTTATTTTTCCACAAGAACAGTCACCATACAGATGAGAATGATACCATATAATCAGACACAGAATTTTCAAACACAGAATTCTTGTATTTAATGTTTACAAAATTTTAACAGGAAAGTTCATTTTAGGAATTGTGTAAGAGCTCATGCTTACAAGCTCAAAGCATGTCTACTGCCATCAATTTTGGTATGCATGCATACAAATATACGCAATCACACAGGCATGCCTAGACACAAAAAGATAGGAGTGCGAACACACAGCCAGATACGAGTCCATAAATCAATGAACTGCATATGAAGATAATAATCATACTTAGATGTGAAAACCTATCAAATACCTGACTAAGGAGTTTGGGCTTGTCATCTGATGAGAAGGTGATTTCATGCATGGGCCTACGTGTCAACCACAAAGATTTATTTCATCAGAATCTCTCTTTGAAAGTATAGCAAGTTCATGTGCCTAAATATATTGGAAATCAACATTTGATGTACTAAAGAGGGGATTTTAATGTTTAAGTTCAATTAAAGCACCGAGCTTGTCAATAACCTCATTCACTAAATCAAAACTGATCATATATTAAAAGCGCTAGAATGAGATAGAGAGAAAAAAGCTTTAGTAGAACTGGCCATGGATCATGTATAGTTTAAATTAGAAATCCAAATTTTAAAAGAAAGGAGCATTACAACTGATATATATATAAAAAAAAAAAAAAAGTAATCAAATGTATTTACAATATTTCAATCTTCAACATATTGAGAACATACTTTTTTGGTATATACAATCAAATCCAAAAAAAAGATGTTTAACCAGACAGGTTCTGTAAAAAGTTTCTAGCCCTAACCCAGTGAATAGTTTAAGATATAAGAATTTACTGAGACAACCAGGCACTGGCATGTACAGAATGTTCCTCATCTTGAGCATGAGAGGTATTTGCTTCAAGTGCAAGTGCTTCAAGGTTAGGAGATGAACCAAAGGCAGGAGGTGGATGTATGCTGACAATTGAAAAGCCAGCTAGAGATGTCAAAAATGTCACAGCAAATATCAAGCATCAAAGTGAGCAATCAAAATAAGCAAATTAGCTATGCTTGGATTCTAGGAAATAATTAAAAAACAGAAAAAAGTACCCTTTTCTGATAGAGCAGTTTAGAGAACTCTGGGCAGCTTCTTCACCAGGAAAATCTGAATGTACAGAATCCAGCTGATTCCCATCAGAAGCTGAATGAACCTGCAAAAAAAAGTAGGATTTTTAAAAATATATTTACCACTCGAAAATTTTAAAAATAGAAAGTAAAAAGAAACAAGTAAAAGAGAAGTGTCAAATTGTAAAAAGTAGAAAAGAGCAGAAAGGAAGCATGAACAGAATGAGGTCTAACCTTGCTTCCTGATGTCAAATAACATTAACAATTCAAGCAGGCCAAAAAGAGTGCAATACAAAGAGCATTGATGATTACAATCACCATCTCAGCATAGTAGTAGATGTATCAGAGTTGCAGCTTCATTATATGCATGCATGGTTAAAATGAGTCTAAAAATATTTTGTCATGATTCATTCATTGTCTACAAAGTGCTAAATTATTACTCTATATTCTATTTGAACTTTTAACCATTGTCCCAAGAATCAGAACTAAAAGTCTAACTCAACTAAAATGACATGAAGGTGAAAGGACACAAACAAGTATGATAAATATAGATAAACCAGGTATGAACAAGCTAGGTCATATCGTTTCATCCAAATTAAGCCAAGACAAAACAAAGTCAAATGTGTGCATCTTTGACAGCCGACTCCAAAATGATCAGACATTATCAGATGTGGGCTTGCATTTCACCACAAATCTGGTTTAAAATTATATGTTTTTCAATGCATGTGCTCCTGTTACTGAGTTGAGTAATCAGCCAACATAACAGTAAAGGTTCTTGGAATAAGTTGTCCCAAAAAGCGCTCTCATCAAACATCTACACGCTTCTAGGGGATAACATAATAAAATGGTCTTCAGGTCTTGAAGAGATGGATAATGACGTGCAGGACCTGTTTAAATCCAAGTTTCACAAGGTAATCAAATACGCCCCATTGGTCATGACAATGATCATTCAAAAGACAAAGTACAGATAGGTTACATTAGTTACGGGACTAAGCTACAAATACTGAGTACCTGGAATAATAAACGAGTAGAAAATCTTCAGGCGATTGCGCACACACATTGAGAATGCAATGATTCTATAATATACGAGTAAGAAATCAACCAACCTGCACAAGGCGGACTTCAATCGCAGGGCTATTTGTGGGATCGTGAGCCAAATGCAGCAATCTCTTATGCATAAGAACATCTTCTGGCCTCTGTACATTCATATCCAGCGCATACCTGCATCGGATTTTATCAAACGACTCAATGCAAATATTTTTTGATAGAACAACAATCATTACAGCACCTTTCTTCTCCCGTCAATGCCCCAAAAAACCGAGACTTTACCAACAATCTCGGCGGAAAACAAACAAAATTCGTAATCAATAATCAACGAAGTCAAAAAGGTAATTCGTCCAGATAAACCTCTAATAATATAAATAACAAAATTACGGCAATGTGTAAATACTCCGCTTCAATCTTAATGGCTCTGAGTTCTAAACATACCTTATGCAATACGTTCATCCATCAAACAACGTCAACCACACAATAAAAAGAAAAACGAACAACGCAGTGACATAAAATATATAATATATATTGAAGATGAACGAAAACCACGATTAGTGTAGTCATATATTTTTACGTGCATTAAAAAGAAAATACAATCAAACAAGCACATATGTATATATCAAAAGGCTTGGGAGGCTAGGGCATCCAGGGTAAAGGTACCGAGCGGGGAGGCGATTGAAGTGAGCCCAAAGCTGGGCTTCGAAGCCAGGTTGGGTGGTCTCCGTATTTTCCGAATCCTTGAGGCGACGGAGAACCTCACTATAAACCTCAAGCTTCTGCCTCTGCTGCCGAGTCCGCGCCGGCGACGACGCCAACGTGTCGTGCGCCCTACTCCCACAGCTCTCCGTTTCCTCCATCACCATTGAATACTGAAACGAAACGAAACGAAAAAAACGAGCGAGAGAGAGAGAGAGAGGTCTTCAGGTGTTTGGTTTACGTGAATGTGGACGATTCTGGGGAACACGGAAACGAGGAGCTCCGTTTATATGGAAACACGCAGATTTGATGTCAAGAGGCTGTTAATAACTGAGGTTAAACAACAATATTACATGATATTCGCAAATAATAATTTTGTTCTTTTTTTTAAGAAATCTTTTTTTTATAAATAAAATCAAACTATTTTCTGGTTTAAAAGTAAGAATAAATATTTATAATTTAACTATTTGGGCGTTGCCTTGGTAAGAGAATACAGTGTGTTTTTAGACAGAATTAACGATATATAGTATAAGATCATGAATATTAAATAATAGAATCAAAAGATTAAGATAATAATGAATTTAGAGAGGGGTTGATGTTATAAGGGAAAGAAATGAAAATTAATGGATATTTAAAAGTTGAGAAATTCTATTTGAATTCTCATTTGAGATTTGTATATGCAGACTTTTTATTAAATGAGAAAAAAATTATTTTAAGAATTATATTTTTATAATTTTAAAAAATTTTAAAGATAAAATTACTTAGATTTGTATTGTAGTCTTTATTTAAAAATTGTAAGTAACATTATTTTTTAAAGTTTATCCCTTTTTTGTTTTGCGTATGTATTGATTAATTAATGGTATAATCATAATTTATTAATTATGATGCAAAAGCCCACTGAATGAATCACTATTTTAATCCTATAAAAAGAAGGAATCCAAGTGGCTCATGTCCTCTCCTCCTAACTCATTAATTGGATAAGCTCGTACCGCTTTTTTCCCGTTGTGATTACTATTTTTTTTTATTATTATTTGGCAGACATGCATGCATGCATGCATACTCACGCTCAAGCAAAAGAAATTTGATTTGTATACATATTTTATAAAAATAAACTGATACGTATTTATTTAGTACGTCATATTAAAATATATTTGATATTATTCTATATATCTAATGGGAATTAATTTTGTGTGATTCATTATATGTAATCATGTTATTATATAAATTTAATTTTATATAATCTATTTGTTAGTAGTAGAGATTTTTGGGAAGTTCCCGTTCAATCATGTACGTGTAATTTAATTTGATATGGCTTTGGTTTGGTTCGTTGTTGCGACCATGTGCAGAGTGAAAATGTGGGGATGAGAAAACGTGACATTTTGGATAAGATGCATGATGCTTTCCCAGCAATTCTACTTTCCAGCGTGGAAAACCTTTGTTTTCCTAGAGAATAGTAAAGGCTATAGCCTATAGATGCCCGCCCATTCATTCATAAGAGAAAAATGATAAATACACTATTTTTTATAATATATTTCAAAATCGTCTTTTAAAACGAGAGATATTATAAAATATCTTATAAAAATAATATAATTTAATAAAAATATCTTATTTTATATCATGTGTTGTTGTAAAAGTGTTATCTCTATCAGTTATAAAGTACGCAAGTATCATACAATTGATTTAAAAAATAATAAAATTTATTATTATAAAATTAATTTTTTAATATATGTCTTGTATTAACTTATTTTTTTAAAAAAATTATACAACATTTACATACTTAAACTGTAAATATTATTTTTCGGATATATATACATATATAAAGAGCATATATAAGCGATGTCTTAGAGTGTATAATTTTAACGCATTCACTTTCAAGCTAAACATACAAATCGTGGGTATGGTTTGTAATAAACTAAGATTATAATCAACCAATAAAAAATAAACAGATCGCTTGAACTAATGCAATCTGATTAGATAGCGGCCAGATATGATGACATTATGATGTCTTAACGAATGTGAACTGCCATATTTATTTTCTTTTAATATTTCCTTTTTTGGTAAATACGATATAATCAACCCAATACTTTGGAGAACTTGGTTTCAATTTCCAAATAAATATGAAGATAATATTTTGAGAATAATGATTAATTAGAATTTAAATAATGAAATGACCACGTGGGTGATCAGTCCTCGTTAGGACTGGGGCAGTTGACCTGCACGAGCAGACAGGGGATCCGCATCCATGGAGGAATAAACTGCATACAACGTCGTTTGGTGTAAGTCTAAGATCATTGGCAATACCTTACCAAGTCTAAAATTTAACTAGAATCTTAATTTTTGGTTATGATATTAATTTTTTATTAAATAAATTTACATTAGATTAGTTATCTTAAAGTTAAAATAATAATATAATATAATTTTTTTATTTATTTATTTTTTTTATAAATATAATTCATATATTTTTTAAATCTTAATGTTTTGTAGAAATAATATATTTATTCTATCAATATTCGCAATCGGTAGAATAAATAAAAAATTTTACTAATACATGCCATGCATGTTTTACTATTTAAAGAGATGAGAAATTGATAAAATAATAAAATATTACTTTTTATTGTGAATAGTAATTAATTATATTTAGAGAAGATTTAAGATTTATTGTAATTCAAATTTTAAATTTTAGACCATTGACTAATCTAATGTGAAAACTTTTTTTTACATATAATTAAAGTTTGGCTTTACATTGATGTTTGATTAATCTATTGCCAATACTCTAACTGGATGTGATCAGCAGATAAGAGTGCGTACACGTGGAGTGAGGTGAATGGGTGACGTGGTAAAAGTGACCCTTGGAGGTGGCGAAGGGACGGGTTGAGGATAAGGTGGGAAGAGAAGACTGCCAGCTAAGCGGCGAATGGTCGCGGCCGTTGGGTGGAATATTTATTTGGATTGGAACAAAGGGAGTAATATGCAATAATCTGTTCCGAGAGACATTGAAGCCGAAGCTGCAGACGAAGCTCTATTCCCACAACACATTAAAATATGTTATCCAAACAAAAGTATTGGTTTTGTTGGTCAAAATGCAGAAATATACGTACGTTGTCGAAGTACACCTATTTCCTATTCGATTTATAAATTAATATGATTTAATGTAATTTATTAATTTATAATATTAATTTTATTATAAAATAAATCTAACAAATCAAATTAAATTATATCAATTTATAATATTATTTTATATAATTATTTTATGAATACGACAGTACTCTTCCTACTCGGACAGAGGACAGGATGGTGGATAAAGTATATGAATCATGGCCACTATCCGCTTGTATAAAAAATATTTTAGTTATAATTTGTTTATAAAAATAAATTTATAAATTGATATTATTTGACTAAAATTATTTTTATTATAAATTTAATTTAATAGATCATATAAAATTCAATTAATTTATAAATTTACTTTTATGTTATTTTTTTATACTTATAAAACTTCTCATCGTATAAAAAAAAAACGTTGGTTTCCTAAAATATATTTACGATAAAAAGAAAAAACATTACACTATTTTATTGAAGTTAGTACATCATGCATTGTACCCAACGTTGATTTTGAATGCTTAGCCATAAATGCTCGGTGGAATCTCTTTGTGGGTATAATAAAGCATATATTAATGTGATGTATTTAATTATGAGATGTATCTCAAACACAAAAAATTATATAAAAATAAATTTATAAATTGATATAATATTATATAATCTGTTAGATCTATTTTATATTCTGATATATCATGTATCGTATCAAATGACGTTAATTTATTTTTATATAATTATTTTATAGCTAAAGTATTTATCCTTAATTATAAAGAGTTAACTAGTCTGCAAATTAAAAGTTATTCTCACACTCATGGCTGATTATCATTCCAATTAAAGAATCACGTGCCGTCTATCAATACCCATAGCCGAAAGAAAGTTTTATGAAAATCAAAAGAATAGAAGAAAAGCAGGAACTGAAGTTATGAAAAAATATACGTTGCTTTTTGACCCAGAGCATCTTAAATTAAAAGATAAATTATAAAATTATAAATTTGTTGTAATATTTTTTTATTTTAACGTAAAATAAATTTTATATATCGCGTCAAAACAAGTCAATTAATTAATTATATATATATATATATATATAACTCGCGTGTATTGCATGATTTAGTTTTGGAAATAAAAATTTAAAAATACCCTAAAATTAGCCCATTGCTATACATGAAAAAAACCCTAATTATAATATGTTGTTCCGAGGCTTTTGGGTGGCTGAAAAAGGATAAGATCAGGGAGAGAACAGATGATCATGAAGGTCTACAGCTGTTTAATTAATTATCATGCATGCACGAGTCCAATGCTGTATTAACTTAGTCGTATCATTTTAATCATACAATATATAATCTAACCTACGTACTAGTTTTTAATCATAAATACATATAGTCTATATTTTAATCAGAAATGGTATCATGCTTTATAGTTTGCAATATGCTTCTTATAATTGTTAATTTAATGCATGCTATCTAATTGTACATATTCACTTATAAAATTCTATTTTATTAATTGGTGTGTAAAACATACTCTTCCCGTCTTTAATGTAGCAAAATTTGATTTATCAAAAAAGTTTAAAATTTCAATATCTTATAAATTAAATCATGTCATGTCTACAGTATAAAGAGTGTGTATTCTACGTACCGACTTATAAGTAGAAGTACTCAATTACTTATTTTAATAGGGGTTATCACGTACTCTAGCTTAATTACAGAACTCTAGCTTAATCATAAAGTTATATTCTCAACATGTGCGATCGGATCGGGACATTTTTCTAAGGATCTTGCAATTCACCAAGCTAATACTGAATTCCGCGGCCAATGCTTTTTTGGTCAGTGAAGAAAAGTGGAACCATGTTCATGTACATATAATTTATTTAAGTATATTCTTTTATTCCATTACGAAAATGCCCAATTAATTATAATTAAATTTTATTAATCAAGCGTGCGAAATTCATGGTGAGAGAGAGAGAGAGAGGTGAGTGAGCATGGAGTAGTTGGTATTCATGTCCTTGATCCATGGCAGACAGAACTGCAACCATGTTCCTATAGATGATTATAATAAGTTATCTAAGTTTAGCATATTCTTTTGTGCCATGATCATGATCAAAATGCTTAGTCTTCTGTATTAATTAATAATTAGAGATATATGATCAGACCTATGCTTCGTACTAAGGCTACGTTTGGAGAATATCTTAGAAGTGTTGAGAATGTTTGTGAATAGTAGTGAAAAAGTAATAATAGAATAATGAATAGTAGGTAAAAAGTAATGACTAGTAAAAAAATAGGTGAAAAGTAATAATAAAGTAAGGAATAGTAGTGAGAGTACTTGAAGTACTCTTGGTATCCAAACGAAGCCTAAATCGCGAAAGGATGTGATCACTTTAGGACGACGACGTAGTACTCTGACCTTATAAATCACGCTTCTAATTAAATACACATACCCATGGTCCCACCCTATTTTCAAATATTGATTTCTATCCCATGCATCTCATCCAATTCACATGAGTATGGCTTTATTAAAGTCATCTTTAAAATTTGATGAAAAATAGATATTTTGCATAAGAGTCGAGCTATTCTGCTGTTTAGAATAGCCCGCTCAAGTTGACCGCTTGTTACATTTTGAGATTTTTTTTCACATTTTTTAATATATTTAAATATTTTAAAAAATTTTTAAAATATCTTAACATACTTAAAATCACTTCCTTAATCATTAAGTAAAAAAAATTTGTCGACCGGTTAAATTGAGCGGTACAACTTGGGAGGCAAAGTAGTTTTTTCCTTTTTATAAATCCAAAACATCTTTAGTCATAACCCTACGTTGGATTAGTTAAAACAATAATATAATATTATTTTTTTAATAATAATATTTTTAATTTTTTTTCATATTTTACAATTACACTAACTATATGTTAATTAATAATAATATTTCTTCATTCACATATTTCAAAACTAAACACAAAAATAAAAGTAAAAGGATGTTTGGGGGAAGTGGAAATTGTGGTAAATGAAAACTGGAAAGCAAAGCAGTTAGGATAATTTTTACAATAAAATATTACTTTTGAAGATAAACAATACATCTTCAAATTTAAAGATATACTTAAAATTACTATAACTCATAGTTCAAATTTTTACCTTTTGAAGAAGCCAATATAGATCATTTTATCTATATTTTTTTAAATTTTGAAGATGCATTGCTCATTACATCCTACTATGCATTCAAAGTATATGTAGATGTTTTAAAACTCTTTTTATAATTATTTTGAATGTGGCGTGTTTCCACACCCGCTTGCAAGGCAAAAACTCTGCATATAACTCATAATTTACATAAAACATCCATAATGTAGTAGATTTTTGTAACGAGACATTTGATCCCAAATTCCTCGAGGGGAAGAAATTTGTTCGGTACAGAAGTTGACGAGGACCACTCCAGTCGTGGTGACCCAGCTGAGTAGCTGACTACCTCCCTTCTATCTTCTTGGGCTTTACTTCAGAACCATAAGCTATAGCTCGGCCCACTCAACCAAACTTTCACTTTTTTTGTTCTCCTTTTAATCATAAGCTAGCAATTTTTAATCAAGTATTTATAATTTAAATCATTATTTGGACACCCAGCAGCAAAAAGGAGAGCAAACCACATTAACTTGTACATTATGGAGAAAAAGAGAATCACTATTAGGTCTCGTTTATTTTTACAGATGAGATGAGATGAAATGAGTTGAAATTAAAGTTAAAACTGGAATAAAATACTGCTAGATTTTTTTTTTAATATTATTTTTATTTTGAGATTTGAAAAAATTGTATTGTTTATTTTATTTTATGTGAGAATTGGAAACAATTATATAGATGAGATGAGACGAGTTGAAAAGAGTTGTGAAAACAAATGATTCCTTACTCTCACCAGGTGAGGAGAGGTGAGAATCATTAACAAATAGAGAAGCATTAGCAACAGAGTTTGTGGGAGGAGAGGTCAAGATTCAAGATTCAAGAATCATGGATTTTTTTTTAATATTATTTTTATTTTGAGATTTGAAAAAATTGTATTGTTTATTTTATTTTATGTGAGAATTGGAAACAATTATATAGATGAGATGAGACGAGTTGAAAAGAGTTGTGAAAACAAATGATTCCTTACTCTCATCAGGTGAGGAGAGGTGAGAATCATTAACAAATAGAGAAGCATTAGCAACAGAGTCTGTGGGAGGAGAGGTCAAGATTCAAGAATCATGGATCATCAGCACGTACATGGAACTTGGACTAGCCAGAGAAACAAAGTTCATCTCCCAGCATCATTATCATCCTCAATAGCCCTTTTAGCAGGATGGCAAATCAAGCATATAAAATAATTGATTAAATACAATTTCATTGAAACATTTTCCAGTAAAATTATGAGACATTTCCAAAGAACATTGATTGAAGCAGTGGAGTTAGGAAATCAAATTTTCTGCACTCTAACCACAAGTTGATGATAAAAGAGTTACACCTCTACATATTAACATTATTAGCAAAAGATAATGTCACAGGCATGCCTAAATACACACAAAAAACTTATTTTTGTACACTACTAATTAGACATTGTTTTCAGCATCCCCCATTTCTTCTTCGTCATACTCACTCTCATCTCAACATGGTCATGCACCTAATCATAAGTCAAGCAAGCATGTACGAACCACAAACCATCCGACTGATCCCATCAATCAGCCTCCAGCTCCTCACCATGGCATTCCACATGCAAATATGGTCTATTCCTAGCTAAGGCATCTACCAAGTCTCTATTCACGCTTCCCCTAACTCCCAACCATCTCAACCTTGGAAAGTAAGGTTTCTTTAACCAATGGAATGCAAGTTGTGTGATGCCACCACAGTCGCATAGATCCAGCAACCTCAAGCTGCTACCATGCCATATGCCCTCATCAACCTGCATTGAGGCTAATGCCATTACAGCAGTATCGCCTATGAGTGGGCAACACCGCATTCGAAGTTCAGAGAATGGAACCCGACTTTTTGCCAGTAACAAAATTCCATTATCAGAAAGGTTAGGAACATTTGATAGGTCCAATTCTCGCAATTCCATGTTACAGGAACCATCAAATAAAGCAGAAATGCATTTATCTGTAAGTCGCTTGCACCGTCTAATGGACAATCTAACAAGCGAACCAATAACCCCCCATCTCAAGTATGACAATCCAACATCACTTATATCAGAGCCATCCAACAGTAAAGTCTTCAATTGAGAAAGAGTGCTGATGGCTCGAAGCGCTTCATCCCCAAGGTTTTTGCAATTTCTCAAGTCAAGAACTCTAATATCCTTGTTGAATACCAAATTCATGACTGCGTGATTGGTCAAAAGATTACAAAATATCAAGCTAACGTGCGTCAAAGTAAGGGAAGTTGCAGTGATGTCATGAAAAACAAGATCAGTTAACTGGGTCCCCTGAGACACCCGAAGCTTGTATAATCTGGAGCATGAATGCAAGATTGTTTTGAAACCTGTGTCTGTAACACGACAAAAGCCACCAAGACATATGCTTTCCATGTCTGCACACTTATCAGCCATGAAGAGGACTCCAACATCATTTACCCGTCTGAAATATGTAACAATGAACTCCTGGCGCCGGACCAATGAGAGATGCTTCAGTTTCCCATACCGATTAAGTTGTTGAAGGCCAGCATTGGTTAAGTCAAGTGCGACTTCTGGTTCAGTTAATGGTGAATCACGAAGATCCAAATGGGTTAAGGAGACTAAACCTTGAGATATAATACTAACCATGGCATCAGTTATATAATCTACTGATAGGCCCAATTTCTGAATGCTAGACAATATGGATGGTTGAATATGATTTGGCAACTCATGGGGTCCCAACATTGGGTTAAGCATCTCAGTCACCGTTTCTGAAGGAATGTAGCCGATCTCAAGAGTGGTGAGTTTTTCAGATGCCAAAGCCCAAACTTGAGCAGAGTTATGATGAAGAAATAGTGAAACATCAAACATCAGGTTCAGTGCCTACCAAAAATGTTATAAAACAAATCAGAGGGCACATATAAGACAATAATAAAATGGCACAGATACAGCATGCACGTACTGTAAATATGGAAAGAGAGATTAAGTTTCTCCGATTAGGCTGCATGCTAGTATCTACAAAAATACTTCAGTATATGGCATTGTCCAAATGTGCTGAAATGCATAAAGATCGGAACTATAATTTGTCTATTATTCTGCACCCCCTGGCTCCCAAAAAAACAGATAATGGCCAAGAAGGAGAGAATTGTGCATTCCATCCATGCACAATAGCATTGCAGCTGACATAATAAATAAGGTATGTGCAAATTTCTTTCCGAGTAGTGAACACAAGCCAATCATTCAGTACAAAGCTTTCAAGAATGTGGAATGAAATGAAATAGTTACTAAGATATGATAAGTATCCA
This sequence comes from Juglans microcarpa x Juglans regia, assembly GCF_004785595.1. Taxonomy (NCBI): domain Eukaryota; kingdom Viridiplantae; phylum Streptophyta; class Magnoliopsida; order Fagales; family Juglandaceae; genus Juglans; species Juglans microcarpa x Juglans regia. The sequence continues at coordinate 22,944,525 of NC_054599.1, read as the reverse complement.
TATTATCCAATGCCGTATGAGATAAGGAAGTGGGGATTTTATCAAAGCGAACAAGCCTTTCTGTATCCGAAATTTTAGCCAGGTCAATAACCAAATGGTGGTAATGTACGCCCTTATTTCTAAGACAATATCTATAAAGATAAATGAGGGCTCTTACAAAGAGTAATGGGATTGTGGCATTGAGTTGGTATACATAAACTGATAAAAAAGTATTTACTAATAATTGCACTGATCACAAGTTACTTTAATCTGTTAAAGAACTACATTTTCCCCTTCTTTATAAACATACTTAAAACTATTTCTTATATATTATGCTTGCATGTTCTGAATGAATATTATACTTGATTAATTCATTTTCTTCCCAATAATTAATCTTTATTGACTACACATATTTCATAGAAACCTTACTCATATAAGACCTGATCTTAGTTTGAATATATAATAATACACGGACTTGTTTTCTTTATACTGATTCAGAAAAGGTAAAAAAAAAAAAACTATTCTCTATTGATTACTCTTGCAGTTAAGCCTTACTTCTAGCTGAGTGCAACCATGGAGCAACTCCTTCAAATCAGAAATATCAATCGCCTGCACTCTATATTCGGACATTGAACCCAAGCAGAGAGACCTGAAGAAATTAAACATCCAAAGCTAACAACCCCACCACTTAAAAGCAGGAAACAGGTTCTGAACCATGCCATTATAAATCAAAAGATCAAGTATACGTCTCTTTAACGAATTAACATCCGCTAAGATTATTATTATTTTCGGTTAACTCCAATCTTAAAGCACTAACAATGATTTTTTTTTTTTTTTTTTGTAAACAAAAAAAAAAAGTAGCTAAGATTTCGTCATCTCAACCATACAACTTAAAGAGATACAATCAATTAAAATCCTATAGCTAGGTTACAAGCACCAAACAAAAATCGGTTGGATAGATCGGAGAGAGCGAAACCTTAGATCCCGGCATCTCCTGCCAATCTCAGAAAGCAGTTTCCCGCTAAAATCAGTGCAGTTGTGCAGACAAAGTTCGTGCAATGGAGGACGAAGCAAGAGCTCGATTGCGGAATCGTTAAGGCGATCGCAGTCAACCTTCAAGCTCCGCAGGTAAGGGTTTGACGGTTGCAACAGAGGCCGCAGCAAATCTATTGAAGGAGCAATGTCCTGCAACAACGATCCGCCAGGGAGAAAATTAACCGAAAATTAAATTGGCTAATAATAAATGAAAAAGGAAATGTAAGAGAATAAAAAGTTGATGCAAAATACAGTAACTTTGAAATTAAACAAACAAATAAATAAATTTTAAAATCTTATTTCTCCGTTTTCTCAGCACCGAGCAAGATTGTCTTGTGATTTTTTGCCTTCAATTTTAGAAGCATAACAATGACAAAAATAGAGGGCTTCTATTTCTCCATTTTCCCTCGTATTCTCGGCATCCAAATAGAGGGCTTCTAAGGAGGTATCAGGAGAGAGGACTTTACTCACGACGAGGTGGAAGGTGGGGAGGAAGGAGAGGATCTGAGAGGCGCAGGTCCTGAAGGCGGTACACGTGGACGCAGCGCAGCAGATCGATCCAACGTCGAGCTTCGTCATAATGGTGGCGAGGATTGCCGGCGGCAGGAGATCCAGACTCTTCGCTCGGGTTTCGCCAGTCGCCATTCTCGGGTTTGGGTTTCGATCACTGGGTCTGGGTTACCTGTCTGGCACTGTATCGAATGCTTAAGGCCCGGTTTGATTTAATAATCGCTCAATAATTTTAATTTTTATATAAAATATAATAAAAAATTTTAAATTTTTAAATATTAAAATAATAATATTATTAAAAAATAATATTTTATTCAACTTTCAACTTTCATATAAAATTATCTCATTTCATCTCACTGTCCAAACCTAACTAAAAATATTTTAGACAACGAGACAGAATTTCTGGAGATTTTTTAATATTTTTAACAATTTTATTCTAAAATATGCTCAAACATAAATTAATTTTTAATTTTTTTATCTAATTAATACTTAAATTTTATAAATTTTAAAGTAAAATTAAAAATTAAAATAATTATTTTAAACAAATTAAATAAAAATAATATTTAATAATATTTTAATTTAATTTTTTTCTTTAATTTTTTAAAATTTAATCAAATATTTTAACTTAAATTATTTTATTATTATTGACAGAATTGTGAAACACTCCAATAGTGCAAACAAGTTGTTCGAGCACTACTTTGAGTGGGCTTGGAGACTTCTTTTCTGCCATTTTGTGTCGTGCCTTCTCCTCACAAAGTTTTGGATTGAAATAATTTCAGTTCCGATTTGAACCAGTAGGGCTGCTGTCGAGGCCTTAACAGACACTAATAAAATTTCAACAAGTCACATATTCCATATTAAGCCAAAAGAGGTGCATCACACTGGAATATCTTATCTTCAAAACCACATATTCGTAAGCCCCATTACGTTCCTCACGTTTGACTTCAACATAATCAACTCTCTTCTCTTGCCGCCGTCCTCCACCATCTCTACCGTCACCCATCTCAGCAATCTATTTCGTCTTTCAATCAATATTTTAATTTTCGTTCCTTTTCGGTTGGAACGGTTGGAATTTGCCACCATACCGGTACAGTGATTGGCACGGTGAAGGTGGATATTTCGTTCTTGATTAAATTTCGATTGTTCTGACTTGTTTTGGTCAGTTCCAGCCGAAATGCTCATTCCCATCCAAAATGCTATAACGAAAAAATTCTAGCCTTTCTTATTCATTTTTCATGCAACAGTCTTAGAATTGATGAAACAACTACAACTTTATCAAGAATATGAAAAACTGAATAACTTTATTTCAATAACTTGTCAATTACAATGATACACTACTGATTAAATAGATACAAGAAGTCAGACTAAATATGGAAATAAACGAATGTAAGAAAATAATTGATATTTATAAATCAATGACTATGGCTAAAAATATGGTATGATTCCTTGGTTGATTTTGTGCAAATTGAAATCCTGATACTCCCCTTCAAGTTGGCGCATGAAGATCCGTAATGCCCAACTTGCATAAAAAATGATAAAAAAGTTCTCTGCCTAAGGCTTTAGTGAAGATGTTTGCAATTTGTTCATGTGATGACGTATGGACCGTAGTGAGGAGTCCAGACCGGATCTTGTCTCAAATAATGTGGCAATCAATTTTAATATATTTGGTGCGTTCATGAAACACAAGATTATGGGCAATGTGCAGAGCAGACTGATTATCACAATGCAAACTGAATGGCTCAGGATGAGGAATACCAAAATCAGTTAGGAGTTGTTTCAACCAGATAAGCTTGCATGTGGTGATGGCCATGACAAGAGATTCAGCTTTGGCGGAAGAACGGGCTACGGTCGTCTGTTTTTTTGTGCACCATGAAATATGACTCGTGCCGAGCTGAATGAAAAAACCGGTGGTGGAGCAGCAAGTAGTGGGACTGCTGGCCCAATCATAATCAGTATAAGCCATAACATGTAAGGGGTTGGAGGACGGAAAGAAAATGCCTTGGCCTGGACTGCCTTTGATGTATCGAAGAACACGAGTGGCGGCTTGCATGTAAAGAAGACAGGGAGCATGCATAAATTGACTGAGGATGTTCACGGCGAAGACAATATCAAGACGAGTGATGGTTAGGTAGATGAGTCGGCCAGCGAATCGTTGATAGCAATGTTTTGAATACCGTACCGGACGCCGTACCGGTCAAGGCACTGGAACGAAATATTTCGGTACCGGTACCGTTTCGGGATAGTGTTTCGGGATAACATTTTGAGATAGTCGATATATAAATAAATTATATATATATAAATTATATTCCAAAATAATAGTCTATATATAAATAAATTATATATAAATACATATATATAAATTTCTAAATAGTCTAGTATGAATTGAGGGTTAAAAAATATGCTTGTAGTTTAAAAAAATGAAAAAAGAATACAGGCCAAAATCTAGGCTCGAACAGGCCGAAATTGATGCCGGTACGAGACGGGTATAGTACCTGTACCGGCCGTCCGGCCGGTACAAAAAATTTTGACCTTACCGGCCAGTACGGTACGAAATTTAAAACACTGGTTGATAGGCGCTTGGATCAGAAAGAAAGGCGCCATCTTGATTGGTGAGCTTCAAATTTTGTTTCATGGGAAAATAAGCGACTCAGGCGCCATGCTAGCCACTGTCATTCAGAATATTAAGAGCATATTTTTCGTTGGTTAAGGAAGATGTCTTTTTGGGAACGAGCAATTTCGAGACCAAAAAAACATTTGAGGGGGCCAAGATCCTTGGTTTTGAAATTGGTGGAGAGAGCACGTTTGAAGACCTCAATTTGGGAGAGATCATTTCTAGCAACCAGAATATTATCAACGTAGACAAGCACAACGGTGATACTCGCGGTGTTGACCAAGACGAACAAAGAGTGATCTGCTTGAGATTAAGTAAAACCTGTGTCAAAAAGCACAACGGTTAGTTTAAAAAATCAGTTGCGGGAGGCTTGTTTGAGGCCGTAGAGGAATTTACGGAGGCAGTAGAGATGGGTCTCTCCCTTAGGACAATATCCGGGAGGTAGTGTCATGTACACTTCTTCATCAAGATCACCGTGGAAGAAGGCATTGTTGACGTCAAGTTGGTGAATGATCCATTATTGAGTGGCAGCGACAGCTAACAAACACCAGACAATAGTTATTTTTGCAACATGTGCAAAAGTCTCATGATAATCGAGACCTTCAACTTAAGCGTAGCCTTTTGCAACTAGGCTAGCTTTATATCTTTCAACTGAACCGTCGGCTTTGAGTTTGGTTTTAAAAACCCATTTGCAACCGATGGGTTCTTTTCCATGAGGGAGGGGTTCAAATGTCTAGGTGAAATTGGCTTCAAGAGCACGTAGCTCATTAGACATTGCTTCGCGCCAATGAGAATGATGAAAGGTAGTAGAATAGCAAGAAGGTTCAACAGAAGTGGTGAGAGAATATAAATATGTAAGGTGAGAAAGTGAAAAACGAGAATAAAAAAGAAAAACATATAAAGGGTGAGCAGTGCCTAAGGTTGATGCAATGAGTGATGATGTCGTGGGCCTTGTGTGTAGTGTCGGACAAACATAATCCTAGAGATAAGCTGGTCGAGTAGTAGTGCGACGAGGACAAAAAGAAGTGGAGGGAGGTTCTATGATAGGAATAGAGAGAGGGTCCGAGTGATAGTAGGAGGTGGGGGGTGAGGTTGGTAGGGGAGGTTCGGGAATGAGTAAATGAAGGATAGGGAAAGATGGGTGAGAAATATCGGGAAGATCTTGAAAGGGTTAGATGTCTTCATAAAAGGTGACATCGCGAGAAAAAAAGATGGTTTGGGTGTCGAAATTATATAGTTTGTATGCTTTGTGGTCACTGGGGTAGCCAAGAAAGATACATTTTGAGGTATGGGGAGAGAATTTATCTCGATGAGCACGGAGGGTTTGGACGTAATATAGACAACTAAACACACGAAGGTGAGTATAGTTTGGAATGGTGTTGAATAGAAGTTCAAAAGGAGATTTATTTTGAAGACTGCAATTGAGTGTACGATTAATGAGAAATGCCGCAGTGAGCACACATTCGCCCCAAAATCTGAGGGGTAAGTGGGCTTGAAAACGAAGACTATGAGCAATATTCAAGAGGTGTTTAACGCCATTTTGTTGGGAGGTTTCAACGCAGGTATATTCATGGATAATGCCGTGATTATGAAGATACATTTGAAATTTGTGCGAAAGAAATTCTTGGCAATTATTAGTTCGAATTTTTTTGACCGTGGTATTGAATTGATTTTGGACAAGGGCAAAGAAATGCATGAGATTGGTATATGCCTCAGATTTATAATGAATAAGATAGAGCCAAGTGGTACGGGAAAAATCATCGACAATAGTGAGAAAATAATGAGAACCACAAATGGAAGAAGTGTGGTAACCACCCCAAATGTCACAAAATATTCTATTGAAAGCAAAAATACTTTTATTATCATTAGAGGAAAAAGACAAACGTGTGTGCTTGGAACGAGCACAAATATCACAATCCGAAACAACATGAGAATTATTAAATAATTGAGGAAAACAAAGACGGGAAGGATGACCTAGGCGTCGGTGCCATAAGTTTTTATTAGTAGAGGATTGCATGGAAAAAACCAAAACTTGGGTTGGTACACATAAAACCCATTGCAAAAATCGCCCACTCCAATCAGCTTCGTCAACTGTGGGTCCTGAAAGGAAAAATTTTTGGAGGAAAAAGAAACAATACAATTTGTGTTAGTGGTAAGCTGAGGGACAGATAAGAGATTAAAATGAAAATCAGGGATAAAATAGACATTTAAAAGTGTAAAGGAAGGGGATAAATGACAATTGTCGATACCCTTAATAGAAAGGGTATGGCCATTCGGCACGCCGGTCATGGCATATGTGGGCGCTAGCGGCGCTGTCCATGACCCAATCACAGTGGCTATCGAAGGAGGGGGAAGAAGAAATAGCATTATCGACAAAGTTGGTGGAGATGGGCGTAGGGTTCAGCAGATCCATCAATTTTTTGTAAAGTTTCGGCGTCAATCCAAGGAGAGGCGACGAATCGGAAGAGGAAGAGACTTGATTGACTACCAGAGCTGGGCTAGGCGGTGGTTTGCCCATAATGGAGGAGCATGACTTAGAGCGTTGATCACTTCCAGGTGGGTATCCAACAACCCTCCAGTAGCAGTCTCGGGTGTGGCCCGTTTTGCCGCATTTGGTGTAGCGAAGGTGGCTCCGTGGGTTGCTGGAGGTGGCGGCTGCGAAAACCATGGAATCCGACGGTAGTGGTTGGAGCTGAAAGAGGCACCCTTTTCCTGAAACAAAATAGAAAAAACCTTGATGATGGGAGGAAGTGGGTCCATAGCTAGGATTTAGGTTCTGAGTTGGGCAAATGAATCATTTAGGCCATGGAGAAATTGGAAGACACACTCATCATTGGTTTGTTTTTGCATATCTTTGAGATTATTGATGTTTTGAAGATGACTTAATTCATCCCAAATTTGTTTAATGTGGTTGTAATATTCATGGATGGAGTTGGTATTTTGTTGTAGAGAGGAGAGGGCACGCTTGAGGTGATAGAGACAGGCATTGTTGCCGTGGCTGAAACTAGATTGGAGGTCAACCTAAACTTCGCTTGGGTTTGTGTGATATTCAAGGGAGTTAGCTAGAGATAGACTGATGGAGTTCAAAATCCAGGTAAGGACCATGTCCTTGGTTTGGTTCCGTTGTTTGTATTCGGGAGAACTAGAATTAGGGGTAGGGAGAGAGTAGTCGACAAAGCCGAGTTTATTCTTGGCATTGAGCACGCAGGTCATGGCTTTTTGATATTTTGGAAAATTATCTCTTGTAAGGAGACCAGAGACAATGATTAGGCTAGGAGAATCAGAATGATAGAAAATATATGGGGAGGGGACAACGGAAGAGGAAGAGGTAGAGGAGGCCATGGAGGGCTCGGGTGGGGTAGGGATCGTGTTTAGGCTGATTTCATGTCAAGAATGTGAAAAACTGAATAACTTTGTTTCAATAACTTGTCAATTACAATGATACACTGCTGATTAAATAGATACAAGAAGTCAGACTAAATATGAAAATAAACAAATATAAGGAAATAATTAATATTTACAAATTAATAACTATGGCTAAAAATAAGGTGATGATTCCTTGACTGATTTTGGGCAAATTAAAATCCTGAGAATCAGATTTGATTGTGTCAATAGCTTTTTCCATGATTTTCTCTTAGCCTGCCGTGGAAATGAAGAAAAAGGGAATGCCCTTAGTAAAAAGGCAATGATCTGCAATGGAACTCAATGTACTTTTTTGTGCCGGGGATTAATTGTTGTTTTTATAAAAAGAGTCTCTTTGGTCTTTATACGGAGGAAGTGAAAAATGAACTCAGGGTTCGTAGAGTCAACATAAAAAGCATAGCTTTTCAGTTTTTAAATACGTATATTTTAAAGATTTATATTTAAAATTGAGTTTTTTATGTATATATATTTTGAAAACTTGTATTGATATTATTTTGTAATATAATGTTTATATATATATATATATATTTATATAACGACTATCTCAAAACAGTATACTGAAACATGACAGTATCGAAATATTCCGTTCCAATACCTCAACTGAAACAATCACCGAAATTGAATTCTTAACTTTGCTTTGAACCTCGGGTTCCCTCAAAGCTTTTCTCTCTGAGAGTATCCATCGCCTAAGTATTCCAAAATCCCAAAATAGGTATGGGGTAATAGTTATCTCTTTCTGTTTGTTTCTCGGTAAAGTATTTATCCCTGTAAATTTTTCATGCATTCTTTTTGTCGGTTGTATGTTCTGAAGATTTGGTGGGATATATGATCGTGATCGATGTGCTTTGTCTTTGTATGAAAAAGTATTCTGAACATATATATTCAAATGGGAAATTAAATATCTTTACTTATTTCGAAGATCTAAATTCAAAACTAAAAAATGTATCGCTAGTTTATTCTAGTAATTGGTGACATATATATAGAACTTTTGATCCTAAAGCAAGTGCCTGTGCCATAATATTAAAAGATATGCCTAAACATGATGAGAATCCAAATAGTTTTGACACGACCGTGTAAATTAAGTGCAGAAGAATCTCATAATTTCTGTTCCTCATTTATGTTGATTTGCTTCTCACAGTAATATTGTTCTTCCGTGTCGAGGCTAATCTGTTTCTGACGGCACTTGTGGCTGCAAAATGCCTGAAATTCTCTGCATTGCATAAACTACCACCTTTAATATCTAGTCCATAAAATGAACTCTGGCTCATGACATGTAAATTCTGTACTACTTTCGTGCGAGAATCAGTAGCATGGGTCAGAAGCAATGGAAGAGGGGGGACAAGAGCAACGACGGAGAGAGGGGGCGAAGAGAGTGGCGAAGATGGGGAGATCTGTAAGCTGGATTTGTCGTCTGGGTTCTGTGGGAGAGAATGGAGAGGGGATGAGAGATGACTCAGCGTATGTGATCTCATGCATTGGGGGCACATGGCATATAAAGTGAGGAGGCAACGTGAAACACACCCATTGGAAGGCTATTATTTGGAGATAAACGAGCTGACCGGTTGGAAGATTAACTCAAATAATTTTTATCCCTTCTTTAGTTAATAACTGTATAATTATGAAACTTGTCTAAAAATATCATTAAATAAATGAAAGTGATATGTCAAATATCCTCGTAAGGTATTCCTTTGGCAAGGTTACTATGGAAGTATCGATGTCTTGTGTCAGTGTGTGAACAAGATTCGTTGCAATACTCTTAAGTTTGAATGGCACAAAGTATAGTTGGGACAAGAAATCAGACTACTCGAACTTCAAGGCAAGCAACAGCCACTTCCCTCCTCTATCTGCCCCCCCCCCCCCCCCCCCCCCCCCCCAAAAAAAAAAAAATCAATAAATATAAATCAGAATTACCAGTCTTGAATTCCTTGTTATTTATCCCTTTATTCTTTATTTGGATCCATCCACATTACACTTTTGCTGTCACCAGACTCCAAACAACTCTAATGCATAGTGAGGAAGGGGAAAAAAAAGAAAAAGGAAAGGAACAAAGGAAACTCAGAGGCTGTGAGGCCAAATACCAACAATGATTCACAACTGAGTACCGGTGGAAATCTTGGCGTCCTCAGCTAAGCCAAATTCAGCGGCCTGAATTCCATCACTAACTTGCATCACCAACACTAAAACCTCTATCAATAGCATAATCCACAAAGCTATAAAGAGGTACCACACTTTCACCATACTTCTCAAACCCATCCAATTCCTTCTTTGCCTTTGTCCTTAGCTCCTCTGCCACCTCCATTGCCTTCTCAACCCCATATAATCCCACATAACTCTTCCCCTTCTTCTCTGCCTCTTCCTTTTCCTCCTTGTTCTTCATTTTCTCTTTCAAAACTTCATCTACTACCTGATACAACACCCCAACAGCCTTCCCATACCGCTTCAATCTCTGTATTTCCTCATCTTCAGCACCAGCTAGTAGCCCTCCACATGCTGCTGAGCACTCACCCATTTCCCCATACTTCTTTTCTTGCACAAACTCAACAGCATTGGCCCCACCCTCGAGGTCAAGGAACTGCCCAGCGGCCATGCCAGTTGACCCTACTGCTCGGGCAATCTCTGCGATCACTCGAAGGAGACGGGCATCAGGCACAAGGTCAGAAGGTGTGTGGGAGACAATGTGACGAAAGCCGAGGGGGAAGAGGGCATCCCCTGCAAGGATAGCCATGTCAGTACCATAGATTGTGTGGTTTGAGGGCTGTCCTCGGCGGGAAGGGTCATCATCCATACAAGGAAGGTCATCGTGTATCAATGAAGCTGCATGAACCTGTTTACCAACCAAGAGAAATGAATTGACATTTTCATTAAATAGGTGTATATTACTGTTGCGCTGAGAAAGAACAACTATGCAAAATATTTTTAGATAATTCACAAATTTAAATGCCTTTCAAATCTTGAATTACTTCCTTTGATATTGGAATTTGGAATTCCCAAATTTAAATGCCTTTCAAGTGGAAATCAAGCACTTAGAATTCTAATCAAATCCGATTTAGTCAACAAACAAGGCCTCAGACAAACCCAGCCCGGACAGGTGTTCAAGTAAGATTCCACAATCACAATTAGTTTTTCTTTTTTATGTACGTTTCAACAAACAAATACGGCCCGAACAGGGGTTCTAGTAAGGTTTCTTGAACAGATTCTCAAACAAGCTGGTTTTGGTTTTGGCCAAACATTGATTTCTGGAAAACCAAATGTCATTAGAAAATAGAAAAAAAACGAATTGCATAAGAAGGCATCCGACTGATGCAACTATATCCAAATCGGGAAAGTACTTTCTTTGATTCCACAAGCAAAAATCCAGACGCCAATTATCTTTAAGACACGTAAATTAAAAGTGGAATGAGAAGAAATATAAAAACGAAACATAAGAGAAAAGCATAACCATTTCGAGGGCGCAGGCCGTGGGAAATGCGGCGAGGCGGTTACCACCGAAGAGCTCGCAGGCGGCGACGCACATGACGGGTGGGGCGCGCTTGGCCCCCTTGGCCAGCACGGAGTACCGCATGGCCTTGTAGATCTTCTCCGGGTACTGCACTTGAATCGCCTCGTCCAGCTTCTGGTTTATTTCCCCAATTAAGGTTGTCCAGTATCCCTTCAGATCGAACTGGGCCGAAACCAAAGAAGAGGAAGAAGAAGAGCAGCGAATTGGGGACGATTTAAGGTTTGTGGGCATTCTTCTAGGCAGGTAGAGATGGGATGCGGATGGTATTAGAGTCGAGAATACCATTGTTTTCTTAGCCTTTTTTTCTCCCTCTTTCACTATCCTTAACAGCTCGTTCTCTGTATCGAAGTATCTTTATCTGTCTATCAATGGGACTCTGCTTCTTCTCCGTGGGATTTGAACGGTGGAAATGTCAGTCAAGTTTGGAGGTTGAGCTGCTGCAGTTAAGGCCTGAGGGTGAGTGCTGGCCTACGGACAATTATATATTGGAACGAGTTGTCATGATCAGTTATAATCAATTAATTTTTATTGTAAAACCAGTTAAATTCAAGTTATATAAATAAAAATTTTATTTATAAGTGGGGTAATAAAGTATTTATTTAATTTGAAATAAAATTTGATTTATAAAATCTAAAATTTAAAATTTATCTTTTAAATTAAATTATATCATATAAGAAATTTAATAAATGTATTCAACAAGACTTGGGAATAACATTTTTCTTTAAATTATATATTGTAATTTTATCTTTAAATTTTAATAAATAAATTGAGATTTTATCAATAGCTTTTAAATAATTAATATATGCATACATGGACTATTATATTCATAAGAATTCATATCAAATAATGCATATTGAATTAGGAACATAACCATCTTCATTTCAAAAAAAAAAAAAAAGGAACATAACCATCCGTTACCTTCGAAAAATCTAAAATATTATATTTATAAAGATAAAATGATATTATAAAGAGTAATATATATATATATATATATAAAGTTATTTAAATTTATATGAGTTGGGTCGAAACGTTATCTGGTTTAATATTTTATTATAATTTTATATTTACAAACCACTTATCTAAACAGCTCAATTGAAAGCAATTGAATTAAACGGAACCAATCTCAAATAATTTTCTTATTTATTAAATTGGTTAATAGAGCATACCTACCTAAATTGCTATTCATAATAACTAACCAAAAGTTAGTTTATTTATTTTAGCTAATGATTTTTTAAACGTAATCTACTATAGCTTATTTATTATTTTTCTATATCATTTAAATGGTTTTTTTACTCATTTTTAATATATATATTTGCATCTTTCAACTACCAAAAAATTTGTACCATCCCCCATATATATATTTTTTTAATATTCACAGTGTCTCTTGTATATTGATGCTGATGTGGTTGTAATGTCTCCCTCCACATTTTAAATGTAAAAACTAACCTAGATAAAAAATAATAATGAAAAATCATTTAACCTCAAATACTCAAAAGTTTTAAGAATATTTTTTTCAAAACTCCATAAAATATTTTAACTCAAATTATTTCATTACTATTGACAAATCATCTCACTATTATTCATAAACCATCTCAATTGTAACGCCCCAATGACAGACTCAAACCACATGACCTATACTCCAAAAGGATTAGTCAATGATACAATTGGAGCCTCATTAGAACCTTATAAAGAGCAAGAACTTCTCATTCTCAAGCAATGTGGGATCTCATACACCACCTACCGTTATTCATATCATATGGGATATCACAATCTATCCCCCTTAAATTCCCAACGTCCTCGTCGGGCCTGTCCATTGTAGGTGGCACGACTCAAGTCCCACATTTCTGGTTGGGATAGGCTTTGATACCATTTATAACACTCCAATAGAAGGCTCAAACCACATAGCCTATTCTCCAAAATGACTAGTCAATAATACAATTGGAGCCCCATTGAAACCTTATAAAGAGTAAAAATTTCTCCTTCCCAAGCAATGTGGGATCTCATACACCACCTACCCTTATTCATATCATATGAAGTATCACATCAACTCACTATCTAAACCAACATTAATAAATTGCCCAATTGGGTAAGTAGTTGGATAATTCAACAAATTGAATTGAACGATTTATAATAATTTTGAATTAATTATTTTAATATTGACAAAAAAATATTAATGGCTATATATAATGCAATTCAAGCATATAATGTCATGTATAAAATATTATAAAGTAAATTCATTGACTAATATAAATAAAAATACGATATGAATCAATTTAGGTCCAGTTTGGATATAGCGGTGAGATGAAACCATCTAAACTCTGATCATACGGATAGTTGCTTTTGTATCTAAACAATCATTTTAAGATTGTTGAGATGATTTTAAATTGTGTTTCACCAAAGTACTGTCAACGCATTTATAATTTGCAGATAGAGCGATTTGGATTCAGAGATGAGTTGAGATGTATTGAGATGGTTTACGAATAGTAAAATAAAAATTGAATTACTTATTATATTTTTTGTGGGAATTTGAAAAAGTTATTTTGAGATATGAAAAAGTTAAATTGTTTATTATATTTTATGTGAAAATTTGATAAAGTTGTAATGATGAGATAGGATGAGTTGATGTAGATTTTAAATGAAAACGAGAGAAAACGAAGTCATCTTTTTCAAGCACCATAGAAAATCATCTCATCGTCAGTTTTTCTTTCCAACGCCTTCCCCACACTCTACCTTTTTCCCAAACCTCACAGGCGTCATCGTATCCCTGCGTCCTTCACAATATTTTTTTTATAATATTTTAATTAATTAAATTTTAAATAAAAATATTTTTATAAGATATTTCTTCAAAATAATTTAAATTTATAAAAATATTATCATCTTATAATATTATTACGAAATATATTATAAAAATGAAATATATTATTACGAAATATATTATAAAATGTAATAGTGAATCAGAAGAAGATGAAGTACATATTTGTAATTGTCTAAATAAGGATAATTATATCTGTAACAAAATCAACAACCCTCAAGAAAGAAAAGATTACTTAGAAAAGCTAAAAGATACTTTTAATAATCAAAATACTTCAGTAACGTCATCCTCAACACCTTATAATTTTTCAGAAATAATAGGAAAATTTAAAACTGACAAATAGAAAATTACGATTCAAGATATACAACTAGAAATCAATGAGATAAAACAAGAAATTAGAAATTTAAAAACATTCAATCTTAAATTAGAAGTTTCAAATGAACAATTATTACAAGAAATTATATTATTAAAAATAGAGAAAAACGGAAAAAATCTTCACGATAAAGAACATAAAATAGAGCAAGGAGAATGTTCAACATTAGTTATAAAAGATGAAACAGACAATTTCATTAATATTCTTGATAAGATAAATTTTCAAAAATGGTATGCTGAAGTAACAGCTTCAATTAATCAATAATTATCTTTTACTACAATTGTCCTATTAGATACAGGAGCATACTTAAATTGTATACAAGAGGAATTAATACATTCTAAATATTTTAAAAAAATAAAAGAAACATTATCCCAAGCCAATGGAACAAAATTGAATATAAATTATAAATTATCCAATGCACATATCTGTAATAATAGAATTTGTTTTAAAACAACATTCATTTTAGTAAAAAATATTAATACTAAAGTAATATTAGAAAATCCATTTCTTGCCCTACTTTACCCTTTCTCTGTAACAGAAGAAGGGATTTTTACTAAAATATTTGGACAAGAAATTCAATTTAAATTCCTATTTCCTCCAGTATCAAAAGAAACTAACTCTTTAAAAGAAGTCTTATTGACCAGAGAAATTAATTTTCTATCAAAAAATAGAATTAGAAGAAAAGAAAACCAGATAAACTTTTTAAAACAAGAATTAAAATATAAAAGAATTCAAGAATAGTTAAAAGACCCGTTATTAACCCAAAAAATTGATAATTTTAAGACTATAATCGAAAATGAAGTATGCTCTAACATGCCTAATGCTTTCTAGAACAGAAAACAACATATAGTTGAATTACCCTATGAAAAAGAGTTTTATGAGAAAAATATTCTAACCAAAGCTAGACCTATCCAAATGAATAATGAATTATTAGAATACTGCAAAAAAGAAATTAATGATTTAAAAACAAAAGGATTAATAATGAAAAGTAAATCACCATGGAGTTGTGCTGCCTTTTATGTAAAAAAACAAACAGAATTAGAAAGAGAAGTTCCTCGTCTGGTAATAAATTATAAACCCTTAAATAAGTTATTACAATGGATTAGATACCCAATTCCTAATAAAAAAGATTTATTATTCCGATTATATGATGCTACAGTATTCTCAAAATTTGACATGAAAAGTGACTTTTGACAAATCCAAATTGCTGAAAATGACCGATATAAGACAGCTTTTACAGTTCCCTTCGGACATTTTGAATGGAATGTTATGCCTTTTGGATTAAAAAATGCCCCTAGCGAATTTCAAAATATTATGAACGAAATATTTACCCATTTCACTCATTTTTCGATAGTTTATATAGATGATGTATTAATATTTTCTTCATCTATTGAACAACATTAGAAACATTTAAATACTTTTGTTCAAGTTATCAAATAAAATGGATTAGTCGTTTCATCATAAAAAATAAAATTATTTCAAGAAAAAATTAGATTTCTCGGACATATAATTTATTAATTACTATTACTTTATTTATAAATAAAACAAAATCATTACAAATACTATGCAATGATTGGTGGGACCCACATTTATCAAATATTTAAAAAATTAAAAACATCTCATCTCACTTCCAAATAGAAACACAAGATTTTTAAAAACCACGTCATCTCATCTCAATTCAACAATCTAATTACTATTTATAAACCATCTAAATTCATCTCATCTCAATTTACTATCCAAACGGGACCTTAATTTCATTAAACATGTAATAATTTATGTATTTAGCCTCAAATTCAATTGTTGACATCCTTTTACCTCGCATACAAAGAAGATAAAAAAGATCATTAAGTTATAAGCACATGACAAATGGAGTTTTTTCTACACCACCGCAAATTTAATACAAAATATTCACTAATCTCCTAATTTTTTTATTCAACTAAAGAAAATAAAAGAACTACATGTTTTATTTTCAATTTTTTGAAATTTTTGTTGAATAGAATAAAAAAGTTAATATATGTTTAATTCAATTATATTTTTGTACAATAAATTAAAAAAAAATATAATTATTCAACAACTTAAAAATAAATTCAATTTTAAATCTATTTGAATGGCAGCTTTTGTTGGTTTTTCCCCGTATGACAATCTGTTGGGGAAATGCTTTTTCCACATAAGGTGGCCGACTTTTTTTTTTTTTTTTTTTTTTTTTACGTAGTGATTAAGTAAGTTTTTTTAAATGAATATTTAATTTTTTGTAAAAATTATCTAAATAGTTTTAAAAAATGGTAAATGTAAAAGTTAAAAAAAAATAAAAATAAAAAGATTTTAAATGATCACAATAGGATTTCATCCTCTGTGTGGACGTATCAACGTCCTTAAATATTTTCAATTCATTATTATTTATAAATTATTAATCATTATTCACAAATAATTTGAGATAATCTTAACATTCAAAAGCAGTCTTAAATTTTAATATACTCTTGTCCTAATTCTTAAAACTACTCTGATCATCATAACTTTGTGACATATATATATATATATATATATATATATATAGGACTGTTCATCAAAATGCGGCCCGGTCCGGAATTCGAAAAACTGGGTTCCGGTTTCGAGTTTTGGCCCGGATGAAACCCGGGCCGGAACCCGGGTTTGAAAACCCGGACCAATCCGGTCCGGGTACAGGTTTGAAACCCGAGTTTCAAACTCGGGTACCAGGATCTTTATTTTTTTTAATAAAAACCGGTTATATTCTCCCCCCTGTCTCTCTCGCTCTCTCATTACTCTGCGAAAATACAGAAACCCTAACCCCTGCCTCCATCACTGTGACCCCGTGAGCCATGACCCCATAACCATCCGCCGCTCGTCCTCGCTGCATCTCCGTCGCTGCATCCCTGTCTCCGTCGGCCTTTCCCTCTAGGGCATTGTTCACTTGTTTGGGTACTCTCTCTCTCTCTCTCTCTCTCTCTCTCTCTCTCTCTCTCTCTCTCTCCCTGTAACTATGATTTTGTGCGTGAGGAATTGATAGGGTAATCACTTGATTGATAATGGTTTGGGTTTTTATGGATTCTATATTTGTTGATAATCGGAGTTAATGGGTATTGATTTCCGTGGCTTGTGGACTCTAAGCCTCTGCTTAATCAGAGTTAATGGATGTTGATAATCGGAGTTAATGGGTGTTGATAATGGTTTTATTTGATGGGTGTTGTTCTAACTGGCTAGAGACATTTTTAAGCCAAAGTTGAAAGATCCAAATTACACACATTATTCGAGAGTTAATTAGTTGTGATAAACTAATTTCTTGTATATACGGTATTTGATCAAAATAATGTAAAATACAATAAGCTGGTCGAAGCAACTTATGACGAGCAATTTATTCTTCATCTTAACTTATTTCATTTTTCATTTGCAGATATTGATGATTGGCTGATAGAATATATATATATATATATATATATATATAGTACTAAGACAATCTATATATATATATAGTACTTTAACTTGAACTGTCAAAGTGATAGGCTGTGTATTCATCTTAAAAATAACATTAGATAGTTGGTTCCCTAATAAAGGCCATTTATAAGTTTACCATGGTGCGCCAGAACTATGGTAAGTGACTTTTCCTTTATTATCATAAGTTCACCAATTTGTTTCTTTCAGATTGGATCTGAGTAAGTACGCTGGATTGCATTTGTTTCTGTAATATGGCCATGTGACTTTTTTTCCCGTATTCACTATTGGTTCTTGGAATGGGGTGGAACAGTAAAAGTAAAACCATCTATTGAGTTTTATGGTGCTGGTATGTATAATTGTGTGATATTCTTTTCTTCTTACGGGTAAGTGAGAAACTGTAGTTGGAGGTCATCATCTTGAATAAGTGGTGCCATTGAATACTGCAGGGATTCTCAAGTTTGTCCGCGTTGTATCAACTTTTGTCTTGTACATGTTGTGGCTGTTTTGGACACAAGATATTTATATGCCCATAAGTGGATATTAACATACCTTCATGTTGCTGAGAAAAAATAATATCTCTACAGCTGAATTCCTCCTACACCCCCGCTCATGACTGCATCATGAATAATGAGTCATCATCTTGTATTATTTATACTACTTCTGTACACTTCGTTTCTAATTCCCCATTTTTCTTTGAGGATTTTTACTATTTGTGAATAATAAAGTCAGCAAAGAGCAGCAGCGGCTTCATTGTTGGTGAAACTTGTTGGGTAGCCTATGCATGGGCCTAGAGTTGCAATAACGCTAGCAAGATTTCTTCCAGATTGTATGGTATCGATTATTAGGGATGGTCCTGGTGAGGCTGTTGTAGCTTCCCTTGAACAGACTACAGAGACACCTGAACTTGTTTGGACACCAGCAATGATAGCTTCTTTGTTTGCTCAAATTGCAACTATGGCATCAGATCTTTATCGTAAATAATTGTTGTTCTATATAAGGCACTTAGAGAAGCCATGTGTTTCATGATGGACCTCACATTGGGAAAGAAGGTTTGATGTATGTGTACTCTTCTTATTTGTTTAACTATGTATTTTTATGCACTTCTTTGTTATTGCAAAGTCTAACTTCTCCACTGAAAGCAGATCAACATGAAAGGCTTAGATGGTTTACAAGGACCCATATATGTTAGGACTGGATGTGTTTTCAGAAGGCAAGCACTTTATGGATTTGATGCACCTGCCAAGAAGAAGCCCCCTAGCAAAACCTACAACTCTTTGCCAAAATGGTGCTGCCTATGTTGTGGCACTGAAAAGTAATGCTGGAAAAATTTCTTATTGTGTATTAGAGTTTAATTAAAGTAATGTACGTGTTTTGTAATATTCTTAGCAAATTAGTTCAAACAATGTAATATTTGAAGTCCAATTAATAATAAAAAAACTTTTGTGTAAAAAAAAAAAAAAAATCCGGGTTCAACCAGGATTTACCCGGGTTCCGGCCCGGGTTTGAAACCCGGGTCCCTGTCCGGGTAGACCCGGGTTGGAACCCGGATGAACACCCCTATATATATATATATATATATATATATATATGCTCCATTGTCATTGTCTTTCTAGGTGCTCATGCTGGTTTACTAGTTTATATTAACCACGTACATCAATCGCTGATGCTTTTGTATTTTTTTCACTGACTAGGTGAACCGAGAAGACGTAGAAAAAAAAGAGCAAAAAACCCATACTTCATGTGGGGTGCTGTTTCTTGGCGGAAACTAATCATGTGATGTTCGGACCACTCCAATGACTCGATCCATTATTTACCTTGTATCCTTTGTTTCTTGATTTTTGTTGGTTTTCTCGATCCCGTACTAAATATTCTATATATCTAGAACATATATATATATATATATATATATATATATATATATCGAGCTAGCTGGCAAGCATGCACTTGATCATGCTTGTATCACCGCTCTTTGGGTTGGTGGCACCTAGACGAATCCCTTAAAAGAGTCCAGGGATGAGTTTGTGTTAGTCCAGGGGCAGCTAGCTGAGACTCAGAGGAAAGGCAGGCTCCTCTTGAGCAAATAGATTCTTTGAGGCAGAAGCAGTGATTCTTCCTCCCTCAAAATCCTTAGCATTGAGCTGTGCAAAAGGATATATAACATGAAAGCTGTGATAAGAATTAAGAACCCAAGCTGTTTGCATTGCATCAGCTATTTGGCTTTGAGTGGAAAACGAGAACCTAGGGCAGCCTTGCAAATATATAAAAGAAAATCATAATCTTCTCTCTTTTCACCATCCTAATTGTATTGCTAAGAATATACAATCTCACCGCACCCCCCCCCCCCCCCCCCCCCCCCCCCCCCCCCCCCCCCCCCCCCCCCCCCCCCCCCCCCAACAAAATATTTGTTATTCTCACTGCCTCATGGCTTCCAGTTCAAGACCAGGTCTACGTACAACTTCTTTGTTAGTTTCAGTTAACCGTTTCAACTAAAACCCCCCTTGAAGGATAAATAAATTGGACTCAATCTCGCTCCGGAGCAGTTCCGGGAACCCTTCTTGCACTGAGGTTCCCAGCATATGACCAAACCCTTTCAAAATCGGCAGCAACCATTTTTTCTGATTTCGGCTCGGTTGGCTCCTTGAGAGTGGTCCTCCTAAGAGAGGAAGAATCTCTCCCAGGGCTTCCCATTACTGGAGTGGAAGAACAGAAGGTTGGAGTTGCAAATGGCGAGCCATATGGGGACTGGTGGATCGAGAAGGGGCTAGGAGACAGTCGTTTCTGAATAGGAAGACCCCCTAGACCTCCCCTGTTGAAGATGGACATCGATTCTTCTACAGCACATTGCTTGGTCGCATCATCTACATAGAGGACGTCATCTATCCTGGCTATTATGTTAAATGCCAAGCTTTCCATCACCCTTGAGTAGCTTTCAAGAATTGACTGCCCAACATCCTGCCAGAAAAAGAAAACGTTTAAATGACTTGCATAACTGGAAATTTCCTACGATCTTTGTAAAGAAAAACATTACACGGCCACAGCATTGTAAAGGCAATTGGGAAGTTTCTTCAACTGACGAAGTATACACAAAGGAACTACAGACAAAATTCCCATCCATCACCTAAAACATGTGTACAGACTTGAATAGTTTACCACTGGTACTATAACGGAAGTAGGAGACTTCCTAGACCAAGAAATCCTGTCCCCATCTCTCCCTTTCTGAACAAGATTATGCATAGATAGCGTTCACTATTGTTGTCTCTCAAACTACTTGCCCGTACAGGGCACAAATGTTGTGAATGTGAAATATGAAAGACTATATAGCTGGAAGTATGTACTGGCAGAAGGATGCACCAAGTCTCCAGATAACAATGACCCTAAATTTCCAAGAAGCCCCACATCCCCATTGCACCATTTGAGTTACAATGTATGGACAACCAAAACAAAAGAGCATAATTGTTGTGAACATGCCAAAAGAGTGGTCACCACTTTTATGGCATCCGTAAGCAAAGTAATGTGGTTTGTGCTTGTGTTTACCAAAATTTCTAGATTATAAAAAGGTTATAAGAGCATAATACCTTATTGTATTGGATCTTGTTCATATCCAGTGCAGTTTGTGGGAGGCCAGGGAAACGAAGCCTCAAGCTCTGTAAGAGGGTCTCTGCTCTTTGGGCCAAAAAAATATTCTTATCAACATCAGCTACAAGGCCCTTGACTTTGCCACCCCAAGATGAGCGCCTAGATTTCATGCGATTTTTGTGTTTCCTCTGGTCCTTTTGCTTCCAGAAATGGATTGCTGCCTCTATCCTGTTAGCTATCTCCAGAGTATGATGCTCAGATGAAAGGTCCAAGCAATCAAGTAGACATTCTGATGAGAACTGATCAGCAGTTATGTAGCGATGAATTATTTCACCAAGACATGTTTTTCCACTCTGCAATGGCACTCAAACCACAAAAGGAATAAAAAGATATATTAAGATATATCAGAGACATTGAATATCTGCTGTTTATGCATGCAACGAGTCAGTAATTTCAAAAGATCGAGAGAGATTACGAATGTACAAATGATATGATATATCAAATCTAATTCAACTGTAAAATAAGATAAAGAAATCATTTAAAATCTTAGAATTCTAGCCATCTATTTTTCATGACGATGAACTTGTAATGCTGTGAAATCACCACTTGTCAGCTTAAGCTGATGGGAAATTGTAGATTTTTATTTTATATCTTAACACTCTCCCTCACGTGTAGGCCAGATTTTCCCTCAATAAGTGGGCTCAATAAGTGAAATATTTAATTAAATTGAGTGTAGAGTTAGGGTTCGAACTCAGGACCTCTGCTTTAATACTATGTGAAATCATCACTTGTCCCCCAAAGCTTAAGCTGATGAGAAGAGATAGATTTTTATTTTATATCTTTACAAATGCTGACTCAGGATACCATGCAAATGCAATATGCCTTTTACTCAGTTAAACTCTAGACCTGTGTAATACCAGTGAAATACGTGCTGGCAAGTCTGGTACTAAGCTGTGTCACGTTAACAGCATAAATTCACACCGTGGAAATCCATACCTTGGGTAAAGTCTCCAAGTAAGCACTGGGGATCTCCATCTCAGCTAGCACACTACTATTAATTGCCAAGGCCGCCTTCAGTATCTGGTTTGCACAGTCCCTACACTGTTGCAATCTCTTCCTTGCATCTTCAGACAGCCCACATGGCTGTATTTTTGGACAGGGCAGCCACCACTTCTCTTCCTGCCGAACTGAAGGCCTACCACCACAGGATCTAATAGCATCACAATCATTTGTTTCACCCACAACTATCCCCCTATCAACGTACCAAAATTCGGTATCACAAAACCCATCAAGCATACTAAGCAGCATTGCATCAAGCTTTTTAAGTGCAGGTAGATTCATGTACAAATCCGAGCGCGGCCTTGTCGCCATGACTTCGTATGTGCCTCCACCAGGGAACTGTTGTATTGAAGGCACGAGTTCAACTATGGAATCGCTTACGCATAAGAGCAGCTCCATCTCTCGGCGCCACATTGCCTTCTTCTGCAGCGCCAGTGGCTCTAACCTCCACAATTCACCAAACACAGTAGCTGCCATGACAATTGAAATCAAAGTTTATCACGAATAAAACCAAAAATATTACTAGGGAACAGCTCCAATAATATAATGGAAGTGGAGGCAGCAGACATACCAGAGAGATTGGTAATGGCATTTGAGATTGCGAGGGCAGTGCACACCCCCTTCCCTCCTCCAGACATATCTTCTCCGAGAAGAAGCTTCGCAAATCTCTCCTTCATCATCTCAACCTCTGTTCAAAAAAATGAAAAAAATGAAAGAAAATCAATATATTCTAAGTCCTAAAAGTATATAGACTTAGATCTCAAATTACCCATACACGGTATAATCCCTACTTGGTCATAGAGAAACTGGAGCAAACTCGGTATAAAAGAAAACAAAACACAGAAACGAATTTGAAACCACATTTTCCATAATGATTTCTCACTTAACAGTGGATCGGCAAAAATATATATATATTGAATTTCTTCTTGATTTAAGAATCAAACAGAAGCTTAAGAGAACGATAACTAAAAACTACTCAAATAATTAAACTAAGTAAAAAATTAAGCACAAATACCTCATTCAATGTCTCAGTCTAGGACCGGATTAAGAGCCAAAATGTGCAAAAATTACCAACAGTACAGCAACATAAATAAAGTACCTGAAAAATCAGTTTCCCGTTTCTCAGGCTTCTGATCCCAAAGCACCACATCCTTGCCTCCAATCACAGGCAGCATCATCGGCGCCGTGAAGCCGAAATTCCCGGCAACGGGACGGGGGGAAGAAGTCATGGAGCTGGAAGCGCCGACCTCAGCGTCGAACCGCCGTGACGAGAAGCTACTGCAGCTCTCGGACTCGCTGACGTCAGCGCTCAAGCTGTAACTCCCGCACCGCTCGCTCTGCTCCTGGTCGGAGCCGTACCTGTCGTCTTCTTCCTCCGACACGCTCCCCATTTGGACTCCGGAGATCGGACGCTCACCACGTACGGATGTGAAGCAGTCAGGCGCACATATACTACGATGGGAAGCAGCGTAGCCGATTAAGCGAAAACCAAACGAAACCTCAAAGAAAAGAGTGGAGTAGCTCGAAGTGGGGAGGCGAAGAAGACGATGACGATGATGATTGAGGAAGAGAGAGAAGGAAAAGGCAGCAGATAATAAAGCTCTCCCAAGAGGTTTACTCCCAACGTACTCTTTCTCTGTCTTTTTCCTCTCTCTCTCTCTCTCTCTCTCTATTAAATTAATTTAATATACTCAATTCTCTCTCTATTTCTCCCTCAAATGCTACTACGGCATGCTACTGCACTGCAAATGCTGTCGCCAGTAGTTTTTCTCTTTTTTGTTTTTTTGTTTTTTTTTTTCACGAGTACTGTTTTTCTTTTGATTATTTTTAGATTTCTTGTAATAAGATTTAAAATAAATAAAATTTTATTAATTTTATGTCAAATTGACCAAAAAAGCAATTAAAATATTCTATATCAAATTGACACTACTTATGCCCGCAAATTATATTAATAATATGTTGAATATATCAATTTCTAAAAGTTTTGTCATTTCTTGTTAATGTAACACTTCACTCAACCTTAGTATTAGAAAATGTAAAATAATTTATATAATTTTTAAGTGTATAAGTTAAGTGCAATATTTTTAAAAATAATGATAAATATTTAAAACACATTTGAAAATTTTATTTATTTATATTATATACCTTATTTTATTTTCTAAAAGAATAATTCTTCTTATCAGTTACTATTCACTATCCTATATCTTATATTTTATGAAAAAAAACTGTTAAGTGTGAAGTGTAAATGTAAATAGTAACTTATCTATAACAAAATTCTTTCGAAAAATTACAGAGACTTGCCTACTCCGACTATGTATCTACGCTCTTAGGAAATTTATGGAAGAAAAGTTAAGACAAAGAAAATAAATAAGTTTTATTAGTTACTGTTAAATGGTATGTGTAGCCGAACTCTAGATTATAGACGGGACATTTTCAAATTGTCTGGCCCAAAAAATAAAATATTTACTACGTGTCAATTTCTCATTTAAGGAATCAACACGAAACATATATCGTTTGGAAAAATGCTTCTCCCACTGAGGATTCAGGATTTTTTTTTAATAGTTAAGAAAGTATTTTTTTATTTGTTATATTTTTATATTTTTATTTTAAATATTTAAAAGGATTTAAAAAATACTTAAAAAAATAAAAGTGTAATTTTAGACTATCGGTTAATGGAAAGGGCAGTGATATGCTTACATTTTGTTTATTATTATTTTACTATTCAGTTATTTTTTTTTTTTTTTTTGCTCTTTACATTTGGATTAAAAATTTTATTTAACAATTTTAGAATATGACATTCTTACAAAATTTAGAAGGAAATTAATTTAATCAACGAACTTAATCATGTAAATTAATTAAATATTATTTTACTATTTAACTATTTTTTTCTTCTTTTTCTTTTCATTTTTTTAATATATTTAAATATTTTTAAAAAATAAAAAATGCCAATACATTAAAATTAACTTTAATCATTAAGTAAAAAAATAAAAAAAATATATATATAAACGGTCATAATGAGTGGACAAATTCAAGAGATATACTATTGTTAAATTATTTATTTATTTTAATTTCGTGATTAAAATAACTTTGGATCGGCGCTTGTCGAGTGTGGGGGACCACAAAGGAGTTTCATGCGCCCTATAAAACCATTGCCGCTAAATTGTAGATCGACTGCTCGGGTGTATCACACAATTTAATTTAATTTAATGTGGAAAAGTAAATTTTATTATTAAATAAATCCTTCTCTTTTTTAAAAAATAGGATAATTTAATATAAGCAAATTTATAATAAATGATTATTAATAAGAGCCGCAAAGTGCATTTTTTTTTTATAATAACTTATAAATTTTTTTTTAAAAAAAAAATTCTACTTATCATCTTTTATACCACACATCAAAATATAATTTGTCAGTTTTGTCATTCTATTTAAATATACATATTGATGTGTAAATGTATATGTTTAAATAAAAAGATAAAAATAATAAATTACATGTTAATATATGGTGTGAGAATGATAAATAACATTTCTCTTTAAAAAATAAGATCTATAATATAATTATAAAAAAGATATAAATAAAATAATTGAAACATTAAAAAAAATTATAAGGAAACTCAAAAATTTATATATCATGTTCTAGAGCGTAAAATTATTTTTATTATAAAATAAATTCAATAGATCACATGAAATTATTTTAATTTATTATTATTATTATATTAATTTACTTGCATAAATACAGATAAAACAAAATTTTAATTTTGAATAGTCATATATTATTATTATAAGGATATTTTTGTAAAATGATGTTAATTTTATATAATATTTACAAAAATAGTCATATTTTAAAAATATTATTGTGTAAAGTATTTGTATAATTTTATTTTTTTTAAATAATACCCGTTGTTGATTAAGATGCATAATGCAATTAACACCGTTGACGTGACTGGCCATAGTCAAAGGTTGCTTAAACTTCCGTGATTAGGTTTTTGGGATGCTAACTGTTATAATAGTTCGTTACATTAATTGTTGCAAAACTTTAAAAAGGTAGACCACCCTAATAAAGGCAGGGTTGTAACTACTACCTCCTATATTTAATACGTTTTGGCTTGGACAAGTACTTCTTTCTTTAAATTTAATACGTATTTAGCTTGTTCATTATTTAGTTTTTTTTATACAGTCATATTTTAAATTAAAAATATATCTATAAAAATATATTAATTTTATAAAATATTTTTAATTTAAAATTATATTATATAAATAATTAAATGTGTATTATTTTTATTTTTTATTTTAATAATAACTATTACCAGTGTTGTGAATACCATACTGTACCGGTCAGTATTTACTGTACCAGCCACTAAGCCAGTACATATACTATATATATTTTGTACCGGCTTAAATACCGACCGTACCGGCTGATATTTCGACATTTAATTTTTTTTTTCATTTTTTTAAACTACAAGCTCATTTTTTGACTCTCAATTCAAACTAGACTATTTATAATTTATATATATATGTATTTATATATAATTTATTCATATATAGACTATTATTTTAGAATATAATATATATTTATATATATAATTTATTCATATATCGACTATCCTGAAACGGTATAGATACCGAAATATTTCGTTCTAGTGCCTTGACCGGTACGATATTAAAAACATTAGTCTATTATTGTTCATGTGAGCAAATTTTTTTTTTCAGTCCGAAATTCCAATAACTGGGTTACACCGGTGGTTATTGGTCCAAATTTTATCCGATAACTAAGGTTGGATTAAATATTAAAAGTGTTTCATCTCATCTTATTATTATAATTTTTTTCAAGTTTTCTTACAAAATATAACAAAAAATTTAAAAAAAATTTTAAATTCCAAACAATAATAATTTAACAAAATAATATTCTAATAATATTTTATTTAACTTTTAACTTTTATCTAAATTTATCTCATCTTAACTCACTATTCAAACAACACCTAAATCTTTCTGACTGAGAGATGTTTGGATAATTAGTTGAGATGAAAGTTGAATAAAATATTATTATTACTTTAAAATTTAAAAAGTTTAAATATTTATTATATTTTATACGAGAAATTAAGGAAGTTATAATAATTAGAATTAAATAAATTGAGATGAATTGGAAAGATTTTGTATCCAAGTTTTTCATATTTTGATTTTATTTTTTATTTTTTATTTTGCTTATATATTTTTATTTTGTGTGTATAGGACTTAATTATATTACATTGTATATAATAATATGTTGCAAATATAAAAAAAAATATGGATATTACATATTTATTGGTAGAAAGGAAATGTTTAAAAAAATAAAAAAATATTATTTAAATGATATGAAGAAAAAATAGATATGATAATGTATAATATATTATAAAAATTAATATGTAAAATAGAAAAAATAAATTTGATAATGTATTTTAAAAATAACATAAAAAAATTATTGTGAATACTCTAATATCTCCATCTCACAGATCACACGCTTTTCATTGCTGTTTGATTTCAGTTTGGTAGAACTTAATTTGTTTTTTTTCTTATGTGGAAAACGAAACGCAAAAAACCATCGGACCTCATAGAGTTTACCACTTTGTTAAGGCAAGCGTCGGCTCTCTTGGGCTGGGGCTTCTCGTCGCTGAGGCCACCTCGCACTCTTCCCTCTTTGTCTTATACGAGATTCTCGCCGTCCCCATCCGTCCTCGGGGTTCGTTTTCCGCTCTTTGTTCTGTTTATTTTATTTATTTTAATAGTAAGTTAATAACGAATAATAAATTAAATTTTAGGTCTTGGTCAAAATCCTTTCTTAATTGATTGGACGGAAAACTTGATGAAAACAATAATGTTTTATTAACTGTAATATTTACGACAGCCTTAAATAGTGTAATATTGCAGAAGTAAGTAAATGTGGATAATGTAATAATTTTGTGATGAATAATGGGTCTGCTCCTTTGGTTATTGACCAATTACCTCTGTTGCTGGATAGGTTAATGGGGGTTGCTGCTGCTGGAAAAGGCTATATGTATGTGCATTACGTGTTGCAGTGGATGAGCACAGAACTTGATTGCAGCTTTATTGGACGGCAACAAATGTGATTAATTTGGTGTACTTCGCTTAAAGTGAACCATGCAACTTGCTTTTAATAGAGGAATGGGTATGATTCATTCTTCCTATCTGTTATTGTTAGGGTTTTTTTTTTGGAATAACATGTCATGTATCACCAGTAGCATGTTAGTAGATTACAGCTGCATGGAACATACCGTTTTGTTCTTTGTTGGGTAAATGGTGAGAATGGGGTTACTTCAATGTGTCGTGCAAGAGGAGGTGGAGAAGGAAGAAGGTGAGCGAGAAGAGAATGAGAGCATGATAAGTTTCAATTATCCATCCTATCGTGGGAAAAAGGATCCCCTCGTGTTTGGGGTAAGAACTTGAAGGCTTAAGTTATTTACCCTTTTGATATTGTCCAAAATATTTATACAAATAGTTATACATGTTGCGAGCCCACTTGATCAGTCTTCTTCTTATTATTATTTTCCATTTGAGCATTTCAAATTCAGGCAACAACTTAAGAAAACATTTATGATACATAAGAAAAAAAGGTAAGTGGCATATTTAATGTGCATAATACAAGGCTTCCCAAGCTGAAGGAAGAGAGACCGGCCAGGCCTTACACATACACAATGTAATTATTTTCAGATATTTTTATATTAATTTACTTCACAAACTATTCACTATTATTTCATTGGGCAATGCTATTATGACGCCCATCCAGTCTATTTTTTTTTTCTTTTCACATTTTTTAATACATTTTTTATTTTTAAAAAAATAAAAAAATATACTAATACACTTAAAATCACTTTCTTAATCACTAAGTAAAAAAAATAATAAAAAAAAAAATGACCAGCCATCAAAACAAGTGTACAAATTAAGTAGACAAATAAACTTTTTCCTATTTTATTACTATTTACAGATTATTAGATTATCTGATATATTTTTAGTATCCAAACGTAGCTGCATGTGAGTTTGGATTTTTCTCCTCAACCAAGGCCTTTTAAGTTGAATCCGAGTGTTCATAATCTTGTCTTTTTCCTTTACTACTTTCATGGTTTAGGCAGAATTCATGTTTTCCTTCTCTTTTACAAGCATAGTTCTCTGCAAAAACTGATCAATAAGGTTCGACTCTGTTTTAACTTTATGATCCAAGGCATACGGTTCACGAATCACAACATCTCCTAGCTATCTTTGATTCTTTGACACTCTTAACCTCCAGTTATTCATAGAAGACAAGACAGTACTGTTTTGAACTTTTATGGCTAAGCAATCAGCTGCCGATGGGTTTGTCATCACTTTCTTTTCCTACTTTTGTAACTGGTTTTAATAAATGGCCTGCTTTTGCAGATTGCCAGTGAGAGTGATCACAATATGCTCTAACCATCTTGAAACCTCATTTGATATTGTCTTTTGATATTGTATTTATCTTCATGCCACAATGGAATTGCTATTTTTTTGGTTTTCTCAATCAGTTCAGCTCGATCATGGTAGCTAGTAACAAAATCCCAAGAGGTTTTACGACATAAAAGATGTTCGTTTTCCTAAATCATAAGTAAATCTGCAGAACTTCAAACTAGAGGTACATGACCTCTTATGTAGATCATGTTTCACTGCACATATGAAACCAGAGGTAACAGATTCATTCGAAAAAACTCGTTCTTTCGAGACTCGGCGAATTCTAATAACGATTATTTTCTTATTTTGTAATAGGAGTTCTTAATCCATCCAACCATGCAGAAAAATTACATCAACGACCAACATTGCTCTGAAAAGCATATCATGAAAAAAAGAAAGAAAAACATTTGATTTAATGCAATGAAATTGCTTATTTGATCAGGAGGCCTGGGGCCCAAGAGGACTAGTACGTAGTTAGGGTACGTACTACGCCTGGGCCAATTGAGAAAAGTTGATAGGGGCTACAAATCTTGTGGGACCGCTGAAGAGAGTTACTGCTGCCAGCTGAGCAGCAGCCTCTGTTGGGTGGAACAAATCCCAGAACAAGTAATTATCGCGACTCGAGCAAAGATATGCATTTGGATTGCAATTGGATTCTGCATTGAGCCTCCCAACTCCACAACATGCAGCCTTCACGTTCGTAAAATCTGAAAAAAAAAGTGTTATCTACATGATCAGACTAAATTCTGGCCCAATAGTACTTAATTTGGCACGTACGCGCATCAGGAGATCATGATATTATATATAGTGAAATTGCAGCTAGCTTACTGAATGGAAGTGGGTTGTCTATGACATTAATTGTCATCTCGTAGGCGTTTCCAAGTGAGTACTTCATGCCTTGATATTCTTCGCTGAGCCTGCACAAGATTGACTCAATCTTTGTGTGAAAAGCTCTTGCGTGGTCGTTCAGCTCCTCCAAACAACCCCCGTTAGGACTATAGAGCCTCTGAGATGGACAACAGCCAATTGACGGGACGCTCATAATCCCAAACTTCCTAGCTCCCAGTTCGAGTAGAGCCTGCATGTACGTGGCATTAGTATCCGATGTGATCAGTTGATCATCATCTGCCAGCTATCTTGATATCTTTTTATTTTTATTTTTATAATTACTAATTTATAAATATATATATATTTTAATAAAATAATATAATTATTTTAATTAGTTATAAAATGAGTTATAAAATATAAAAAAAAAAATTCATCTTTTAAGCGAGTTCATGCACTAATACTAAAATATAAGATGTCTATTTAATGAAACGGTTTGAATTGAAGATGAAAAGAATTTTTATGAGACAATCTTTTCTTATCTCAAAAAAATTTTTTTTTTAATAAAAAAAATCATGTCAGCATTGATACACGGTTTGATAAGCTAAACTGCTTGTGCGCTTTAAAATAAAATTTTCTTTAAAAAAAAGGAGTCATGTACGTACCTTTAATTGGTTCTCGTAAGCGATTCCTAAATTGGCGAAGAACCGTTCCTTTGATAACTTATTGTTGGAACGGTAATATTCGAAGATATCATTGCTGCCAATACTAATGAAGAACAAAGACTTGGAAAGAAACCTTAAGGTTCGTAAGGGACCCATTGCAGCCATAAGCGAGCTGCGAACACTCTCAAACTGCTCTATTTGCTCTGCCAATGGAATCGCATTCTGTTTCCCGCTGTTTGGTGTATCAGACTGAGCAGAAAGTAATAATTAGATCATGTCATCAATGTCATGCTTATAAAAAGATCATTGCAGTTTATATAGTCATGAACGAATGTTAATACATTTAATTTCTAGAGAGAGAGAGAGGCCCTCACCGGTAATTGTCCTGTCAGACGAAAAATGCCGGACCCTCCAGAGGCGAAGTTTATACCCTTTAAGGCTTGCGTCGTTCGACTATAACGGGAGTAATTGACAGTTGAAAGATACGGTGGTGGACTTTTCTCGTAACCCAGTAGCTTGGCTGATCATGAGTATCATGTACCGGTTCAGGTTGAGAAACCATCATCATCATAATAATAATAATAATGGAAAAAAATAAGGTATTAATTATGTCATCCTTGGCCACGAGAGATTTCGATCATTCGTAGCAAATGCATGCATTTCGTGGGAAATGTAAAACAGAAGATTGAACAACGTAATTAGCATGCATGTGTTAGAAATATACTGACCTAGAAAATCAGCACTGTTTAGGCCATTGCTAAACCTTCCAGTGGGTATAGAGAAAGCAAAATCAACGCCATTGAAAGGGAAGTCAGCCCTTGCCTGGCTGCCTGGCAAGAAATTGTTGGTCCCAACATCTGCTGTCGAGTCACCAAGTATAAAAACAGCAGGCCTGCCTGCATCTGCATTAACGTTAAGGATAATCGTCGCCAAGGATAAGAGTAGAATGGCAAAGCTTATCTCTGCCATGAGGAAGAACTGACCAGAAAGGAAACTTTCTCTATTTTTTTAGGACTGTACGTTTCAATAATGCTTGAAACTTCACTGATGAAATATTAAGATCTTTCTAGGATTTATATAAAGAGATGTTGCAGAAAGGTACAATAATGTGAGTGCTCGGTAAAGGGATCGTTTTCCTGCAGCGAGAATGCATACATGCAAAAGAACAAAGCCATTGTTTGCATGGGCGGATTGTCCTACAGCTTTTCTTAAGGCCGGGTTTGTTAAGATATAAAATAATAAAATTTACTTCTTCCTATCAGCTTAAGCTGTTGGGATAAGTAGTGATTTCACATTGTATCAGAGTAGAGTTCTTGAGTTCGAATTCTGACTATACACTCTATCCCATTTAATTAAATATTCTACTTATTGAGTCTACTCATTTAAGGGAAGTTTGGTCTACAAGTGATGATTTCACATTAACCCGGAGGATCGACCAAAATCAGTGATTACAATGAGCAAACCACTTTAATTCTTGCCGCTATAAACAACTTGAAAATATGCCAACTTTGCCTAGTTTAATGTGTTTGACTGGATTTGGCTTTGTGAAACAAAGAAAGCTACGAGAACAAAATGCATCATGAGTTTGAATTAGTCAGATGTAGTACCATTGATAAAGATGCAGTACTAAAGATAGAAATTTCTACCGATCGATGGCGATCTTTTCATGTATTGCTGTCAATATTTCTGCGTAATTTGTCATTTCTGGTTTAATTTAGAACTTGAAATTATCATCACTATTTGGTGGTAGTCATGACATGTAAAAGCCAAATTCCCTGTCACAACAAAAAGCATGCAGACGTTGCCGGAGGCCAGCCGGTTGTCTTTTGTCCCTCTTGGGGCCGGTTAGTACTCTTGAAGTTACCAATGATATGTAGCAGGATGATAAAACCAAGAAATCAGTGAAAGACAGGAGAAAGAGGATGAAAATCTTAGAAGAGTCCAAGAAAGGCTAATAAAAATATGTATTATATATAATATATAATATGCTCCTTGGTCCTTGGTCCTTACTATGACAACGTAGATGCCATGCACACAGCTTGCTGTGCTAGCTAGCTTAATCCATGGCATAGCAATTAGCAACATATATTAATATGTGACATTGAAAAATGGCAAGATCAGAAAATTCTTGATTTTAAACAACCAATTCAATGCTCAACATCATGAGATTTTATTGCAGAAATTATTTATCGCTAAAATATCAATTAATTTTTACGTAGCTAAAAATAGGGGCAAAACTTTTAGGGTACGTTTGGGTATCAAGAGTACCTCAAGTACTCTCACTACTATTCTTTATTTTATTATTACTTTTCACCTACTTTTTTACTATTCATTACTTTTTACCTACTATTCATTATTCTATTATTACTTTTTCATTACTTTTTCACTACTATTCACAAACATTCTCAACACTTCTCAAGTATTCTCACTATTCAAACATAGCCTTAAAGTACACGCATGTTTTGCTTTCGTGGCCCGGCCCCATTGGGTATGAAATTAAAGTAGTACTACTTCCGGTGGATCCACTCTGAAAAGTCTCACTTTGTTTTTGTTTCTGTACAAGAAGTACTCATGATACTTCCACGTTATTAAAAATAAATATTTGTATAATTAGTTATATTGTGATCATGATATAATTTAGTGACGGAATGAGATTACCACGACATAGATCTATATATATCTTTTCTTTTTTGATCATCTCCATTCTACGTACCCTAAGATGCATGGCGTAAAGCAATTAAGTACCATATATATCTGATCAACACGTGTACCAAAAAGGGGATAGTTTGATCATTTTGGTGACAAGATCAATATCCCTGAGATATATATATATATATATATATATATATATATGTTAGGGTTCACATGCATGATGATATATATATATATATCCTCTGATTAAGATACAGGTTATAATTCTCTGCACGTATTCTAGCTGGTCGATTTAGAAATTACTTGATGTGTCAGCATGAGATGTTGCATCTGATTCTCACATCTAATTCAGAATCATGTTCATTGAAAACTATTCTTGCTGATAACAACTATATATATATATATATATATATATGCATAATAATTGGCTTAATGCTAATAATTTCTCAGTATAATATATAATTAAGGCTCGAAGAAATTGGCATTTAAGCCTTTGTAAGATAAAGTCCAGGCTGCTGCAACAACTAAAAGAACACTGAAAACAATGCCTAAGCAACCGAGCCCCAAGCTCACACACCACACTACACTCTTTGAGCGGGGTTTCTTCATGGAAAGCCACATGAAACAAGGATAAGCAAGCGTCAAAGGCAACGCTATGCCTCCTATTAGAGGACCTAAGCTTCCCAAGAACGGAAAAGCCACTGCTACAAAAAAAGCCAACCCTCCAAAGAATAGGCGGATGCCCCGTCCGAACCCACCTCCGACACCGTTGTTTCTTCTTGGTCGTGTACCTGAACTCCAAGTTGTCAAAAACTGGCATTGCGTAGATTTGGAATGTGCACATAAGCAGTTCACCAATAGTAGAAGATAGATGAAGCCCATAGTGAATTTAGAGGTGTTGTGTCCATGGAACTGCGAAAATGCAGGCAGCAATCCTAGTCCATTATAAGGTATCTGGCATTCAGAGAAAGCAGATTGTCATGATATATCAAGTAGGAATATTATTGTACAAAAGGTTGATGAGAAGAAATATCTGCTTAATTTGGAGGGTATTTATGCAAATCTCTAGAAAGTTGAAGAAAATAAATTTGCATGCCTTGTTTCCATAAGCCCAAAACCCAGCGATTGCGAGGGGGAATTGGCACATGGCGATTAGTATATAAGATATTGTCACTCCTTTGCACATAGGCTTGTGGGATGGATGTTTTGGACTCGAAGGCAATGTTCCCTGCAAAGAGTGCGGATGTTTCAATCCTCTATGCAGCTTTGAGATCGATATGAAAAATTATCATTCGTCGGTGCAGAAAAGAAAAAACGTATGGCATCAATTTGAGGTATTTCTCTCTCTTGATTAATTCTTTGATCCCATGCTATTCATTTCGGAACATTGAAAAAGGAAAGAAAAAGGAGAGGAGATGTTTAGATATAGTAGTCACCTACCTGTATCTCGAGTAGAACATTGTGACCTCTGAAAGCAAGAGCAATGATCCCAAGCGCATTGAGAATACTACCGATCTTGCCCATCAAGTTGTAGTTCATCGTCACAGTCTCAGATGGACTGTAGGATACGCCGCCGGCGGGCCTTCCCTTAGTGATAGAAAGAACCCAAATCAGAGCAGTGTATAGGATTGCGGTGATGGCTCCAATCAGAGAGACCGGAGCCACGGAGTTCAGGTTTGGCAATTTGGCCATCAGAATTGCCATGCACGTGAACACCAAGAACCACTCTGCACCACTCAATGACTTGGCGTGACACGTGGACCCACTGTCACATACAGTCTTGAACAAGAGTTCCAAGGTCCCACCTCCCGTGATAATCAGCATGACACACGTGCCGCCGGATAGGTACATTGTCGGGAACAGAGCAAGTAGCTTCCCTAGCTTTGTACCTACAACATCAACGCCAGCTTCTCTTAAAGCCATGCATGCATGTACGTTGTATTAAAATTCAAATGTTGTTACATCCCTTAATTGAATATTACACCTATTAAATAGAAAAAAAAGTTACAATTTTAATAAGAGTATTATTATAATTTTAAAAAAATTTAAAGACAAAATTAACTAAACTTATATTATAGTCTCTATTTAAAAATTATATGTAGCATTGCTCATTTATTAAAATGGAATTAAGTACTGTGATCGATGTTATAAAAATATATATAAATTAAATAATAAAATCTACTTTCTTTTTAATTATAGTTGTCAAATAGTTAAAAATTTTGTTTTAGAGATCAAACCACAGTTAACGTAAAAGCAGGGCCCCTTTTACAATTGCGGTATAAATGTTATGAAAATTTATACTTGTCATCTTCACACTACACAGTACTACACATAATCTTTTTATTTTTATTTTTTTCTTATCAACTATGTGGTATATGTATGATAAGTAGAATAATTCAATTAGTTTAGGAAGAATAAAATAAAAAAAAAACGTGTAGTATGTGGTATGTGATTATATGGATGATGAGTAACAAACCTCGATTAATATTATATAAAAGGGTCAGTACTGAAAATATATAATTTTGTACTAATTAATTACCAAATGCAGCTATATATTGAAAGGTGTAGGTATCTGCTGTAGCGGATTCCGGGGAGTGATTCGTGGAGTCGTGTAAGAAGCCATATGGTGTAGCGCTGCCACACAAATGCTAGGGACCAACATATGATAGCCATGCCCTGCATCCATGCAATGAAATTAAAATCAAACGTACTTAAAACTAGCATCATGTATTCGGTGTAATTAATTTCAGCTCACTTTTGAAAGCAGAAATGAAATGGCCGCGGTTTGTACGTAGAAGCAAAATATTATTGCCTAGTTATTTGGCATAGGCTATTTAGTGTCGACATTAATAGATATTGTCGATCCAATATATTATAAAAGCAATATATATATATATATATATATATATATATATATATATATATATATACACACACATATTTGAATTTGGTATACGAAAATCTTGTTTTTTAATTTAGATTTTATTATTGTCAATACAGTAATGCTATATATAGTTGTGAAGTGCTCAAGCACTACACAATCGTTTTAAAAAAAAAATTGGACATATTATTAAAAAATTAATTTTTTTCATGTGATTCTCGTATTTACTAACTTTTTTTAAAAGAATTATACAACACTTACACCTTCCACGACTGTAAATATTATTTCTCTTTTCAATATAATAGATAATATCATTTTAGGGCTGGTTGGGTTACACAAATGACAAAACTAAATCATTTTATATAATTATTACAATTTTTTTAAACTTTCACATAAAATATAATAAATAATTTATTTTTTTTAAATTTTAAAAAAATAATATTAAAAAATAATATTATAATAATATTGATTTAATTTTTAACAAAATATTGCATAATCAAACCAGCGAGGTGTGAACTGATATAAGTGAAAGATAACAAATTTACGACGAAAACCAACAAATTTGTTTCTCCACGATACATGCAAAAAGATGAGAAAAGGTATATCAATCCAACTTTGAAGGTAGCTTAATTCTCGATCGTTGATTTGAAATATTAATTATAGTACAATATTATGACTCGATCCATGCAAAAGTTAAATCGATCGAGAGATGCAATAATTGACATGACGTTGGTGAATCACTCGAGTGGCCGTGCATGGGACCCAATGTTTGAAATAATCGCACGTTCGTACAAGTTGCTGGTGATCATATATGTCATGTTATCTTTCGAAAGTCAAATTAATTTGGTACGTACACGAAAAATTAAAGATTGATGATGACTGATCATGAGCAGCATTGAGCAACGTAACATCTATTTAATTAGTAACGAATGAAGACGTGATGAAATTTGGCCATAACTTTAAACGGAAACTAATTGTTAGGTTTAGGTCCATATCTATCTTCACCGACTAAACCTGCGGTATATGTACGTACACGTCACGAATAATCATGAAATATGTAAATGTCTATAACTATTTTTAAAAAAAAAGAGATAATTATTAAAAAATTAATTAATTTTATATAAATCTCTTATTTTATTTATTTTTTAAAAGAAATTATGCAATAATTACATAATTTGTAATTATAAATATCTTTTTTCTCTAAATATATATATATATATATATTATAAGGTTATAAACTAGCTACTTTAAATTATTCGATTCTCTGCTATTCAAATCTGAGTTCATATTTAATTAGTGTCATGTGAAACTGAACGTAGTTACGTTTCAAGTTCACTGTTTATGGGTGTGTGTATATATATACACACAGTTTAGTTTCCTGCAAATTAAGAAGTTGCTTTGACCTTTGATTCCCTAAAACACGTGCAAAAAAAACAAGACCTCCTAGACTTCCCTCACGAATTAGCTATAGGGTCTGACCTGGTAGTTTTGCTACACACGATATATCCTTCTTTTCCCTCAAGTTTTGCCTTAAATGAGCCAATTTGATCAGCTGAATCATATGCACGATAAAGTGTTTGTATTTTATATATATATATATATATATATATATATCACTGGAAAAAGATCAGGCAGAGGAAGAAGAAGAAAGAACCCAACCATCCAAAGTGGCAAATGCAGCAGGAAGCAAAAGGGCTAGCATTCCAAACCCAGAGCACAGTATATGAAACGTGACAGAATAAGTGTTGCCATTTCTGGACTCGGTGACGGGAAGCCAAGCTTCTTGATCATCTTTTGAGACGTTAATCTGCTCGATCGTAACCTTGCCAATTTGTAAATGTTAAAAATACTAGATCAAATTATACAGTGGAAGCGATATTACCTCATCGTAAATATCTAGGATCTAGTGCGGTTGTTCCACAGATTCTTCGTCATCGTCGTTGTTCATTCACAATCTCCCATATCGATGATGGAGTGTGCTACGTGGCAATACCAGAGCAACACCCACATATTCCACAGCCTAAATGCCGAAACTAGAGAGAATCATTTGAGAGAGAGATTTCATGTTTTTGATGCAAGTGTTCTCTAAAAGGGAGAGGGGCTATGTAAATAGCCCCTCTAAGTGTAACTCCCGGCTGGCCCTTAATGGCCAGTTATCAAGTCTCATGAAGTGGTTTAAGAACCACTTCATAACCACCAAGAGAAGGTGAAGAGGTGCCCACTATGGGTGCCCCTTTCTTACATCTCACACTCACACATAGTGGGCAAGACCCCAGGTCTGCATCCCTCAATATGTTCTCAATCTTGTTCATACTGACAAATAGGCCGTGCGACCATCGAGCATATCTGTAAAAGAAAAATGGGAGCACTATACCAAATCTATCCTAGAGAAGACCAGCATAGCAACATCCCTAAAAAAAAGTGTCTCGCTATGCCCCGACTCATTTGGTCACATCAAACTAAGCATCTCTAATCCCTCTCGAGTCCAAATGACTCAGAGCAATGCTCAATCTCCATAAAACATGATGTATTCACAGCTATATTGCAACTCCCAGGAAGCAACATAACTTGCCGGCAATGAGTACACACCATTATCGATGTGTTACCAAATAGTCTTCCCTTCGCGCTCATGTCATTTAGTTTTAGTTTAGTCGCTTTCCCAGCAATGCCTCTTTAGATCGCATCATTCATGGCCATAGATAACATGCCAAAGTAGCAGACACTAAAACATCAACCTCGTGACATAGTCAAAGGTCTCCTAAGGGCATAAATAAATTAAGGTCATCAATTATAACGTACAGGACTCACACGGTGAGGAAGCAGGGAACCATTCACTCACCTCTACTATTGGTCGCAAAAGCACATGTAGTATGAAATACATGCTACGGTGGAGTTCTCTTTCCAAAGAAAGAGCGTATATCTATTCTCAATTCACCGTACAGATTTTAGTCTAGTCGCTATCTCAGCGCCTAACCCGAGTCCCTCCATTTGCTCGCTATCCAAAGCGCCAAAGAGGATCTCGCATCTGGCTAAACCACAGGCTACATGGTATGTGGGTAACCATGCACGATCCTTAGACCTCATCTTAGCTCCCACTAAGGTAACATATATTTTGTGCCTTCCAACTTATCCCTCTCTGGACAAGTACCGAGTAACACATTGTCTCATCTTTGCTCGCTACCTCTTTGTAGCGCCAAAGGCGATCGCTCGTGTGAGTGAGCCGATCTAAGCCTGTCAATATACATTTTTCACCATAACTCCTAAATTTATGGTGAATGTGTGTGCATACCAAAGAATACTTCCAATCACGCCACATGATCATAGAACATATCAATATCATGTGCATGACGAGCAATACTGTGAGGTATAGAGAAATCACATGGTCAATAACAAATTATTAAACCACAACTCTCAAGTGGTGTTTAATGACCATTTCTCTCTATGCGCATTCTAATGTATAGTAACTTTCTAAAACCTGCTCCTACCAAGAGACTCAACTTTTACATGTAAAAGTCCTTTGCACAATCATGAAGTCAGCGATGACTCATCGCGAATCTCATTTAGGTCAGACTCACAATATAAGCCGTAGATTTTAGTCAGAAAGTCTAACTGTGATTTTTAACAATCTATAAGGTGACCACAAATGTTATTCAGCAAACTTAATTTGCGACTTCAAGGTTTCACAAAATCATGTGAGATAACCATAATTTATTTTTCATTAAGGGTAAAGCAATTAGGGCCTTTGCCCCCAAAGACAATCATAATAGTCTAATCATTACTTTTAATGACAATCGCATCACAAACTCACTTAACAAAGTAAGTCATATTTACCCTCTAACAAAAACTTAACCTCTAACTCCCATGAGCAAACCATAATGGAAACATCAAACAATATAGGCAAAACTAGATTCTTTAGTATTTTCCATCTCATTAATTGTCTATAGATTTTGAACAAGAGCTCATAGAAACTGTTTTTCTTATAAACAGTCTCACAAGACATGAAGCCTGAGCTACTTTTCACAAACCCATGTCCATCACCTCGTAGTATGGAAAACCTCTTTTTAGGCGACAATTAATTATCTAAGATAACCAGTTCGCAATATCTCTTATGATGACACTTTTCTAATATTGTCAATAGCATTCAAAGAACCCTGTTTTATTCAATAAGTCGTTTAATAAAAAAAAAAAGACTAGGTACATTGGGTATCTTTGAATAGATGGTTTGTTTAGGTCGCATGTAAACAGTACCAGCAACATTTATTCGCTTTATGTACCAAAATAGTACTAGCAATAATCAGGCGCTCAAAGTACTTCATGCCTAAACATCACAAAAACTAACCATCTAATTCTCCTATGAGAATCAGCTATTTAACACATTCAAGAAAAGTTTCAATGAATATGCGATCAATGGCTATCTAAATGCAACTCAATTAGTGCCAAGAGATGGATCTATACTTCTATCAACTCCACTTTACCTTTGTCAATTAGATCAACAACCCCAAGTTGGATCATATAAGTGAAGCGAATCTAAGATTCTATGTTGGGATTCCTACTATGTGAATTCAATACCTTTAGCGGAGCCATATTACAAATATTTTCTTCTAGTCTCTAAACGACGAGAGAATATTGATATAAAGCTACCACGCTATTTAAGAGGATCCTTATATTCTATAACTTTTGGGAGTCACTATCACTAATGGTACACTTTAACTCAAAAGTATACTCCCACTAGCTGTTGAATTACTCCCACTATTTTCGGCGATCTTATATAAAAAGAATTTTGAAAATATTTTGGTTAAGGTAATGTGGAATGAAACGTAATGAAAACGTTCTTTCCAAAAAATAAGTGTTACAAAAAATCCACAATTCCCCACCCTCGCTGAAAATACGAGTAATTAACTTAACTCAACCAAAATATGATCAAGCTTAGATCCTCTCGATTTTTAATAGAATTCACGTTTGCACAAAATAATCACTCAGTCTTTCTCAAAAGCGAATGAACTCGATCTAAGGACGACAAATAAGAATTACGGTCGCAACCCCATAATACATCAACCCAAGTGTGATGTAACAACTGCTTTGCACCATAACACCATTCTCAGCAAGTCAATAAACTGCGAAATAATTGTTCTCATCATATAACTCATACGATTGCGATTTTGAAAATATTTTAACTGAAAAATATATTTTCCTAAAAACAAATTTTGGATCGCATTTATATGATGAAATAATATTTTTATTATCTAAGTCCTTAGTGTGCATGTATAGGAACTTTCACATAGAAAATGCTCATATTGCCTTTTCTCTTTGACTCTTCTAAACCAAGGAGAGGGATCTCATTAGCGAAAAAATCTTCAATTTCTCAAGCTTCACACCCATCATCCTATGCCTTCATGGCAAATTTTAATATATCATTTCCCCACTCAAGAAATAATATCACTGAGTCAATGAGTGACCATCCAACTTCTAAACCTCTAGAAATTCTCACTAACACCACTCTATGAGTCTTAAATCAAATTAGGTATAGACTTCTTTATTATCGCATTAAAAGCACTAAAAATATCACTTTGTGCAAAAAATGCAGTGTGTGACGTTTTAGTCGCTAACTAGCAATGTTTTTTCATTTCTTGCATACTCAATATTTTTCATATTCTCCAATCCACTATAGGAGAGAAAAGAAAAATTTTGTAAGAAATTATT
The DNA here is from genome assembly GCF_004785595.1 of Juglans microcarpa x Juglans regia. Taxonomy (NCBI): domain Eukaryota; kingdom Viridiplantae; phylum Streptophyta; class Magnoliopsida; order Fagales; family Juglandaceae; genus Juglans; species Juglans microcarpa x Juglans regia. Next base: position 22,902,023 of record NC_054599.1, on the reverse strand, counting down.
TTAGCCTAAAACTTGTCTTGCATCAATGCAACCACGAGCAAGATTTTTAAACTTAATTTAAGTCGTACCTAATTATTCAGACTTTTGCCACAGTTACCATGCAAACTCCAAGGTGCTTGGTATTATTACTCTCAACGGGTGCTCCAAAGTTTATATATCTGCAAGAACCTATTTGTTCTCGCTAGAGAGAAATAAAACTTGAGCAAGATTACCAGTGTTAGTACCACATAGAGGTGCATTGATAAAAACTTTAAAAAATGAATGTGCCAATTAAGAATGTCCTCAATACTCCTGCACACTCAAATTTTAATGTCCTGACTCGCCAAACATAATAGCAAGTAGAGAGGGTATATACTTATCTGTGAGTTAATCTAAGTTGCTTCAAGATTATATGCTCAACCTCAAATATAGGAGCAATTAATCTTTGCGTTACAAAAACAACACGCAACTTCTATTATTACCCACAAGATTCAAAGGCAAAATAGTGGTTTAGCGCTATCTGACAGTTGATACCATCAACTTCCATAAAAAATTATAGTGCAAGCGTCCTACGCGCACTTCCAATTTTACTCTAAACCTTTTAGAGGTTTCACAATAATGATGGTCTAAGACAATCTGACACTCATAATAATCTTTATTCTTTTCCAATTACTGCTCATGGAGGAGATTAATGCGACGATTAAGTCGTATAAATAATCTCAAGGCTTTCTTCATGGTTATCTTAAACTATGCACATCTAATTGCACACACATTTAAGAAATTTGCCGCGTTAATCTAAGTTAGAACAAAAATAATTAATACATGTCGCAAGATCGAAAATTAGCTAAACTTCCTAATCATCTCTTGCGCCTCAATTTCTAATTATTAATTTCTAATTTAATTTTCACGCAAATTTATATCGTATAGGAGATTAATTCCAAATTAATCTCAACCATACTCCCACTAGGACAAGCAATCTACCGAGTTAGTTACATAAAAAAAAATTCTTCTCTGATCGAAGAAATTCATTTGAGCCAATCAGAAGCATGGACTAATCAAACCCGGGCTACTTAATCCTCTAATTTATCACATTCTAAAAAATTGAAGACAATTCTAAAAAATAGTCTAACAATATAAGTGATAAATTAAGCTCACAATCACATGCAATCACAATACATGTATGAAGAAATAATCATCACATTTCATTCAAATAATTATTATTCACAAAAATAATAATCTAGGCAATTTATAACGTAAAATAAAATGCCAAACAAATGTGACAAAAATAATATCATGGCAAGTATGTATTTAATAACCATAATGACATGCAAAAATATTTCAAAAAAAATATTTTATGCCACAATAACATACTGAATAAATAACTAAAATTAACATACACACTAACAATAAGCTCTAGCCCAATGGTTGAGCTTATAGCCCTTGTGTGTGAGGTCTTGGGTTCAAAACACCACCCAAGTATTTTGTCAAAAAAAAATTGTTCTTAGACAGCCAATGGGCCGCACCTTCTTGGGCGCCCATTTGCAAAGCAGGCCTGTGCCTGCTGGGCTCACGGCCCAAATCTACAAGCACCCTTAACGTGATGTGATACGGGTCGGAGTATTTAAAAAAATGGCCCAAATTAAAAATTTTTTTGTTTTGTTGGAAAAAGATACATTGGCCGGGTCGAAAAACTTGATTTAATAATAAACAACCCATTTGTTTTACTATCTACAACCTAAAACAAAAAATGAAACAGGCTCATAGCCCAAGTCCGTATAGAAGAACAATTCATCTGGTTCCTCAAATGTAACCTACGGTTACTATTCATCATCTTCCTCAACGGTTACAGCCTACAGTGCATGTAACGGAAAAAAAAAGTTGTAACCGACGCCATCCTCATCGTGCACCCATTAATGGCTACTTCGAACTTCCTGGCAGCGTCGCCCCACCCTGCCAGTGTCACTCAGTTCACTGGTGCGTGCAGCACCTGGTGCGCGCTGTACACAGTGCAGGTGGGCAGCACCGTGCCGCACCACCAAGATGCGTCGTGCACCTCTGGCTAGCAAATCGTGCTGCACTAGCCTGGTGCTTGACTCTGTGCACAGCAGAGCCGCTGCACCTGCATTGGCGCACCGATCGCACAACAGATCTTTCTGCTCCGACATGCACCACGGCGCTGCACCGAGTAAGCTGCTTCACGGAAGCTCTTCAGTACTAGCCTGGTGCAAAACAAAATGCTCTACAGTCAGCAGCGGAACTGCACAGGCCAGGAGCACCGCCTAGTGCTCGACACAATAAGCAGTTCCGACCTCGTGTGCGGCATTGCATGCAGTGGAACTTAGCTCTGCGCACGGCCAGGGGTTTTCATCTTCCTGGTGTCGCAGCTCAGTGCAGCAGAGGGTGCACCATTGCACCTGCACTGCTTGTCGCACTGTGCCGATGGGCTGTGATCCTCCATGGCTGAAACTGACTTTCAGTCGTTTTACAAGCGCTGTACTGTGGCATCATTGCACCAACGCGGTGAACGCTGCAAGTAGGTTGTACCCACGGTGCTGCTTGTGACGCAGCACCTGCTACGGTGCTGCTTGTCGTGTAACACTGCTGGTTGCGCAGCACCACTTTGGGCGCGCAAGGCTCTGCGCTTAGCTTTGCATGGGTGGCAATCACTGCCTATGCAGCGAGACTTCCATCGTAACGATCAACTCGTCGGCAACAAAGGTTACAAATCATCGTGCATAAAAAAAAATTCACATGACAGAGAAAAAAAAAATATTCTGTAAAAGAAATCGCTACGAGCACGACAAAAATAGATCGAGAACAACCAATGGGCTCTGATACCAATGTTAGAAATACTAGATCAAATTACATAGCGGAAGCGATATTACCTCATCGTAAATATCTAAGATCTAGTGCGGTTGTTCCACAAATTCTTCGTTATCGTCATTGTTCATTCACAATCTCCCATATCGATGATGGAGTGTGCTACGTGGTAATACCAGAGCAACACCCACATATTCCACAGCCTAAATGCCGAAACTAGAGAGAATCATTTGAGAGAGAGATTTCATGTTTTTGATGCAAGTGTTCTCTAAAAGGGAGAGGGGCTATTTACATAGCCCCTCTAAGTGTAACCCCCGGCTGGCCCTTAATGGCCAGTTATCAAGTCTTATGAAGTGGTTTAATAACCACTTTATAACCATCAAGAGAAGGTGAAGGGATGCCCACTATGGGTGCCCCTTTCTTACAGTGAATGATGATGCAGCATGCTGTAGTAGTACACCAGCATTAATCTCTCTCCAGGGAGTATCATGGCTGTGTATTATCATTAATGGTTGCATGGTACAAATTAATTACCTGCAGCACTTGCTGATGATCTTCTTCTAGGCTTTTGGTATTGGAATATTGTTTGTGGAGAGGTATTATATGGTCTGCTGCTCTGTGATTTTCTTCCACAAATACCAGTACTTGATCTCCCATGGCCATGGCTGCTGTTCTCCTCTCCTAATCCAGTACTACTTCTGTCGGTCGTGGTTGGTGTTGAAAATAGTCATGAGTACTGGCGTACTTGTCTGGTCTTTGTGGCCGCCGTGGGACAGGTGTACATGAATGCCACCCGCTCTGCTGCTCATGATAATGAACCATTTTTTTTTAGAAAGAAAAATGCTACATAAAATTTTAAGAATTCACTCTTTTTTAAAAAAAAAATAAAAATGATTTGTTATTAAAAAAAATTCCTATAAATCTATAAATATAATTTCTCTAATAAAAATTATAATAATTTATTTCTTTGTCAAGACTCAAGAAGGGTCCGTGAGTCGTGACGAGTAGGCTTGGCGTGCGTGAATATAATTTGATTACACTGCAAAAGTGACGGCATCTTAGTGATGTCATCATATCAACTTGAGTGAGTATAAAAAAAAAGTAAGAGCGGTGTAATTCTGCAGTTCTATCTTACCCCAGTTTACTTTTTTTAATTTTTAATTTTTATTTTAAAATATTTAAAAAATATATAAAAAATATATTAATATATTGAGAGTGTGTTTGAATGTTGAAGTGAATTGAATTGAGTTAAGTTGTGATGATAAAATATTGTTAGAATATTATTTTTTAATATTATTATTATTTTAAAATTTGAAAAAGTTGAATTTTTATTATATTTTGTATTGAGATTTGAAAAAATTGTAATGATGAGTCGAGATAAGTTGAGGTGAGTTTGATAACCAAACGCATCTTGATAGTATTTTCTTAATTATTAAATAAAAAAATTAAAATATATAAAGTATCAAAATAAGTAAATATATAAAATAGATAAAGTAGCATTTTTTCAAAGAGTAATACTAGCGTCACAGAAAATTTATGCCCAAACCAAATTATGTGGCAAAGCCACTGGGAGCGTAAGAGTAAAAAGGTAAAAGAGAAAAGACATACACCTCACAGCCTAAAAGTAGAAATTAAAAATTAAAAAAAAAAAACAAACATTCATGCACCATTCCCCTTAAGAAAATCTCGTTAAGAGCTCCCGTTCCAAAAAATTTTTTAAGGTTTTATTTATTTATATTATAATGCACAGCAGAAAAGTATTTTAAACTCATCTTAAAAAATTGTTCTATAAATTTTTTCAGATTGATAAACTCTAAGCATTTCCTCTTAATGGCAAAAGTGTACTACGTAATATGGAACTAAAGTAACACTGAACAAATCTACAGCCTAAGTATTTCATCAAGAGAGAACAAAAAGAGAGAGAGTCTTTTTCTACTTTTTAGATGGTGCCAAAAACACAATTGAGGAGGACTATTCAAATCGATCATTTTTTATATAGCGAAATGGTCGCATAGTCCTCCTATGCACGGCTGGCCTTAAAGGCCAGCCTTCAATTGGATGGAAACTGCAGTAACGCATGGCTTTAAGCCATGCGTTACATGCGTTACAAGCAAACGCATGGAGGGGTCAGCCCCACGTGGGCACCCCTCCATCTAATAATTTATTTAGTGATTAATAAAATATTATTTAATAATATTATGATTTTTTTAAGAATATTTAAAAATATTAAAAAAATGATGTAAAAAAAAAAACTTAAAATAAACTAATGAGAGCCCCAACTGTGAGTGTTATTAACATAAGCTCTAAGCTCAACAATGCATCACAGTGGACAAAATAAAAAGCTGAAGCATTACACCTCAGTCGACTCTCCAGAATCTTCAGGAATGCACTAGTGCTGCCAATTCTGTTATGATAGTCTATTCCTTGCTTTGTACAGCTATTGTTACGTACAGTCCTTGTAATAAACGTACAGTTAGTGTAACAAACTTTATTCCTTTATATTTCCGTTCTAATTTGTATTATTTCTATTGCTCTGCTTGTAACCAAATGTCTATATAAAGGCACGACTGATATTGAATATAGTGTGAGGAGAAATCTTTTACAGAAGAATTTTGTCATCTTTCATGGTATCAGAGCTACTGACTAGCAGTCTCTCGATCCACACTTTGCAATGACTACTTCATCTTTCACCTCTATCTCACCCTCCTCTCACATAGTCACAATCAAATTAAACCCTGGTAATTACTTACTTTGGAAAGTTCAGATCTCTGTTTATCTCAGAGGACAAGACCTTTTTTCTTTTATAGATGGCAATTATTCCTCCCAAAACACTCCTAACGGAGTCAAGTTTAATGCCAAAAACCAATCCTGCTTACCTCTCTTGGCAAAAGATTGATCAAATGATCCTTAGTATTTTGTTTTCCTCTCTTACTGATTCTGTTATTGGTCATGTTATTACTGCAGGAACCTCAAAGGAGTTGTGGCTTAAGCTTGAATCCATGTTTAGTTCCCAATCCCAAGTCAAAGAGTTCCAAATTAGATTTCAACTCACCAACCTTTCTAAAGGAGAGGAATCTGTCTCTGTTTTTTTTAGCAAAGTTAGATTGCTAGCTGATACTATTGCTGCCACTGGAAACTCGTTGCCTGACAAAGAGTTTGTAAGCTATCTTCTAAATGGCCTTGGTCCCTTGTATGAGTCATTTGTTACATCCATAACTACAAGAACCGAACCTATCACCTCCACTGAACTATACCATCTCCTTCTTGTTCATGAAAGCCGAATGGCCCATGCCCCTCGCAACACTAGCTCTCTTACCTCTCTTGAACCATCAGTGAACCTAAGCACTAGCCAATCTCGTGACCAATGAGGCAGAGGTTCCTATATTGGAACAGATTTAGTCGTGGCCGTAACAAAGGTTTCTACCGGGGACGATTTTCACCATACCAGTCCCAACACTTTCAACCTAACAACTCACAATCAACCTCTTCTCCTTGTCCCGCATGTCAAATTTGCTCCAAAATAGGTCACACAGCCCTTCAATATTACTCAAGGTTTGATCATGCGTACCAGTATGAACCACCTCAGTCTTCCTCCACTGCCCCTTTCGCTAACCACACCTCTCCTTCTGCCATCACTGACTCATCATGGTATCCCGATTCTGCCGCTACTCACCATATCACCCATGACCTTTCCCATTTGAACCTCTCCTCTGAACCTTACACAGGAAATGACCAAATCAAAGTCTGCAATGGAAGTGGACTTCCTATCGAAAACATTTGTGACTCTTCATTACTTTCTAATTTCTCTTCTCTTCATCTTTCAAAACTTCTTCATGTACCAACTATTACTAAGAATTTGGTGTCTGTTTCTCAATTATGTTCTGACAATGCTTGTTTTTTTGAATTTCATTCAAATCATTTCTCTGTTAAGGAAAAAATCACAGGGAAGCTCTTCATTAGCGGTCCTGCCCGTGAAGGTCTCTACCAGTTTTCTCCTCCCTTGTTCTCCTCCTCCCCGAGCGCTCTTCTTGGAGAACGAACCACCCTCAGTCAATGGCATCGGCGCCTTGGACATCCCTCCCTTGATCTGGTTTCCCGAATCCTGCGATCCAACTGTTTGCCGTATTTCCCCACAGACTCCAAGTTTGCTTGTCCCAATGCCCCCTGGCTAAGGCACACCAGCTTCCATTTCCTTCAAGTGCAACTCGCACCACCAAGCCCTTAGAGTTAGTTTGGGCCGATATATGGGGCCCAGCTCCACTTATGTCTAGAAATGGCTTCAGATATTTTTTGTCAATTGTTGATCATTTTACCAGACTTTCTTGGATTTTTCCCCTTAAACTTAAATCATATGTCTTGTCTACTTTTACTTTTTTCATTAGCTTTGCTGAACGCTTCTTTAATAGCAAAATAATATCTCTGCAAACTGATGCTGGTGGAGAATTTCGCTCTCTCACCCCTCTTTGTCAAAATCTTGGCATCACTCACCGTTTTTCATGCCCACACACTCACCAACAAAATGGACTTATTGAACGAAAACATCGCTATATTGTAGAAACTGGACTTACTCTTTTAGCCCAGGCTTCTCTACCTCTTTCTTTTTGGGATGATGCTTTTCAAACAACCACTTATTTAATCAACTTACTTCCCACACCTGTTTTACATAATAAATCTCCACATTTCATGATCTATCACAAACCACCTGATTACACTTTTTTAAAAATTTTTGGATGTGAATGCTGGCCTAATTTACGCCCTTACAATCGACACAAGTTAAATTTTCGGTCCACTTCATGTCTCTTTCTTGGAGATAGTCCCTCACAAATGATACAAATGCCTTTATCTCAAAAATAATCGTCTCTACATCTCTAGGGATGTTATCTTTGCAGAACAAAATTTTTCATACAAAAAAATCAACCCAACCCCACTCCAGTTCACTAACCAAACCGTTCCTTTTCCATGTCTTCAACCCTCTATCTTAGGCCCACCTCCAATTCATCAATCTAGCCCATATCCGATTAACTCCATAAATCCCTCACTCTGCACATCCTCTTTATCCACACCTAGTCCATCTCTTTTACATCATACAAACTCAACCCAATCAAGTTATCCCAGGCCAAACTCTCCAAACCAACCCATTACTTCTTCTTCCCCACCGACACATTCTCCTTCTCCCCTAATATCCTCTGCGTCCCCATCTGCTCCAAATCCACCATACCTCATTCCTCCTCGATTGCCTATAATCACACGTTCTCAAACCAATTCCTCCCGTCCACATATACCCACAGATGGCACCATTCCTTACCCATCTCGAACCTGTCTTATTTCCACTAAAATCATTCCCGATGAGCCATCGTCGTTTACTCTTGCTTCAAAATTTCCTGAACGGCAAGATGCCATGGCCAGTGAATACAATGCTCTGGTTCAAACCCAAACGTAGTCACTTGTTCCCCCTATACATGCCTCTAATCTTATTGGTTGCAGGTGGGTCTTTCGGACTAAGCTTCACTCCGATGGGTCGATTGAGAGGAGAAAAACTAGGCTTGTTGCAAAAGGCTTTCATCAACAACCTGGAGTTGACTACACTGAAACCTTCAGTCCCGTAGTAAAGCCCACCACCATTCGGTTAGTCCTCTCTGTTGCCATTTCTCAAAATTGGTCCCTAAGGCAAATAGATGTTCAAAATGCCTTCCTTCATGGATGGCTCAATGAGACTGTTTTTATGGAACAGCCCCTGGATTTGTTGATCCCAAACACCTTGATTACGTGTGTAAACTTCATAAGGCCATCTATGGTCTCAAACAGGCACCACATGCCTGGTTCTCCGAGCTGAGTACTTGGCTCCTTAACTATGGCTTCACAGCCTCAAAAGGGGATCCGTCGTTGTTTATTCTTCATAAAGAAAATTTTTGCATCTTTACATTAGTTTATGTTGATGACATGATCATTACATCCTCTTCATCTGTTGCCACTGAAAAATTTCTTGCCAATCTGAGTCGTGCATTTCCTGTCAAAGATCTAGGGCGTTTGTCTTATTTTCTTGGTTTGGAATTGGATTATTTACCTGGTGGTATGTTGTTGTCCCAACGCAAGTACATATATGATTTTATCAAGAAGACCAATATGACTGAAGCCAACACCATTTCTTCTCCCATGTCTGCCTCCACTAAACTTTCCAAGTTTGAATCTCCCCCTTTTGATAATCCTACCCTGTTTAGGAGTGTTGTTGGGAGTCTTCAATACTTGTCTTTAACTAGACCAGACATTTCTTTCGCTGTGAACAAAATTTGTCAATTTATGCATGACCCTAAACTTACTCATTGGACTGCTGTAAAAAGGAATCTGAGATATCTAAAATTCTCTATCAATCATGGTCTCTTTTTTACAAAACAATCTGGTTTTACTCTTTATGCTTACTCGGATGCTGATTGGGCGGGCTGTCCCGATGATCAACATTCCACTGGAGGTTTCTACATCTTTATGGGTCATCACTTAATTTCCTGGAGCTCCCGTAAACAGCACACTATTGCACGATCAAGTACAGAGGCTGAGTATCGATCTCTTGCTAACACTACGGCTGAGCTTATTTGGTTGCAGACTTTGATCAAAGAACTTGGTTTTTCTCTTCATCATCCACCTATCTTATGGTGTGATAACTTGGGAGCTACATATCTTACTTCCAATTCTATTTATCACTCACGCACTAAACACATAGACATAGACATTCACTTTGTTCATGACAGGGTAGCTGCCAAGACTCTTCAGGTTTCTTTTTGCAGTAGTAAAGATCAACTTGCATATGTCTTTACAAAACCCTTAGTGGCGGATGAGTTCTCCTATCTAAGGACGAGTCTCAATGTGTGTGACACCCCATTGGACTCGAGGGGGCGCATTAACATAAGCTCAACAATGCATCACAGTGGACAAAATAAAAAGCTGAAGCAATACACCTCAGTCGACTCTCCAGAATCTTCAGGAATGCACTAGTGCTGCCAATTCTGTTATGACATTCTATTCCTTGCTTTGTACAGCTATTGTAACGTACAGTCCTTGTAATAAACGTACAGTCAGTGTAACAAACTTTATTCCTTTATTTTTCCGTTCTAATTTGTATTATTTCTATTGCTCTGCTTGTAACCAAATGCTTATATAAAGGCACGACTGATATTGAATATAGTGTGAGGAGAAATCTTTTACAGAAGAATTTTGTCATCTTTCAACCCACCCTTCCCCATAACCCACATCTTCCTTCCTTTCCCTCCCCATCCCTGCACCATTATCAGCGTATAAGATTATTTTTTAAGCGAAGCAAATTCACCTAACTCCATTTTCGGCTCACCTTCAATCTCCCTCGCTCTTCAACAACGGTAACTAGTTGACTCTATACGCTGAGAATGGTGCCAGGGATGGGGAGGGAAAGGAAGGGAGATTTGGGTTACGGGAAATAGTGCATTAATGTTTTTTTTTTTTTTTTTAATTTTTACTTTTCTCTTTTAGGCTGCCAGGTGTTTGGATTTTTTATTTTGCCTTTTTACTATAGTTTAGATTCAGATATAAATTGAGATGTGTTGAGATAGTTTATAAATAGTAGAATAAAAATTAAATTATTTATTATATTTTGTATGAAAATTTGAAAAAGTTATTTTAAAATATAAAAAAATTTAATTATTTATTATATTTTATGTGAGAATTTGAGAAAGTTATAATGATGAAATGAAATGAAATGAATTGAATTGAATTGAGATAGATTTTGAATACAAACGAGACCAAATCCTAAGTGGATTTGCCACATAACTCGGTGTGGTGGTTTCGGTGTAAATTTTCTGTGGCCCTAGCATTACTATACAAGAGGGTAAGGGGTGGCGTGCATTAATTGGATTAATTACACTGCAATCCTATTTTTCATTTCAAAATTTTTATATTAATTGATATTATTCATTTTAAATTTTATCATAGTAATTAATATTAGTAACTTCGTATTTCTACCTCTTATAAATAGATAAATCATATTAAGAAATCTAGACTTTTGGGGAATTTCTTTTCCCTATTACTTGTTATGTTCGCTTCCAAAACTTTGGACCCAACCAAAACGAAGAGTTTTAACTCATTCCCGAGATATTGGGTGTGCTAATAAGTGATCTGCACATGAAAATATAACTGATAATAAGTCAAGATTCGTATTTCAAATGTAAAGAGGTTCCTCTTATATTGAGGGGTAAGATGACCCAAAAAGCCGCTGCTTCTTCTCTAAACAGAAAAATTAACAAAAAGGGTGACAATTTCTCGATCACGAGACCAAATTATGAAACAAGCAAATAAAAGTGGCCGATTTCTTGATCATTCTGTTTAAGACTATTATACCCAGCTAACAAATGAAGAACCTTTTATACAACAGATGACAAGCCCATTGTGCATCAAAATGGTACACGAATCACTCTTCCAGCATAAGTATAAAGCAAAGCATCTGATGAGCAAAGATCAGTCGCTAAAAGATCACTTTAGATCAAACCCAACAGCATCTTGTTTGCGTTAAGCCACACTCTGAATGCCACAATGACAGATTGCTGGTTGATATCTAAACCATCCTCGTAAACCTTTTTTTTTTTTTTTTTTTCCCAACTAATCTTTGGTAACCCACCTTTGACCTCTGATCTGATATCCGCTATAGCTTTGGTCGCTACTGCTCTCTCCCCCGCTTTCTGCACTAGTATATCCTGATTTCCGGCGATGTTTCTTTCCTTTTGAGACCCCGCTATCACTCATGCTCCCATTCAATAAGGGGTCATCTATCCCACGAATCACCCTCCGTGTAGGTGATGAAATGGCGAGGCAACTATCATCTTTTGTTCTTCTTCTGTCCCGGTCATGCCTCTTCATGTTTTGAGAGATCTTTTGTAACTTCTCACCGAACCTTGTGAACCCCTTTTCTACGGGCTCCACTGCGTGGGTTACTGTGAACTTCACATCCTTCACAATCTGTGTGAGAGGCAAACGATGGATGCAGCAGTCTAAATAAGCAATAAAAATAGAATAAAAGCACACTGAAGATTTATTCAGCAAAAGGTTTTACTTAAAAGGCCACTGGTGAAGAGAAGACACCATTTGAAAGTGCACCTGCATAGATAGATATTATGATCCATTTTCCCCAACGTTCTTTAGTATCCACCAAATATGAATGTAGACATCAATTAACAGAAGTAGCCCTCCCCCTATCCATAAAACCCCAAACCTGAGTGAACACATGATTCGATCCCAAGTTACTCGTAAAATGCCAATTAGCTTTCAGTATTGCCTTTCAGAGAGAAAAGAAAGTTTTTTCTTTCCTCAAAACTATAAAACTCTCGTCTCTTTTCAAAATTGTGAAAAATACCACAACTAGCAACAAATTCACCTCAACCACTATACTTAGGAATGAAACTACCAAACCACAAACTGTGTCTTTACAACAAACAATATCTCTATGCAGCCAAACAAAGGATGCCTTCAACATTTATGGTGCCATCAAATAACTATGCAGTAAAACTAAAATTGAACCATCAGTAAGATAAAAGAAACTCACATGTCCCCCACCACCAATAACAATATCCCGAACACTTTCTCTAATAGTCATTCCACTTCTGACCTCAATGTCAGGGTGAGGAAGGCGCAGTTTTGTAGGGCGCTCACTGTCTCTAACCTCATCAGGATCCAAAGGACAATCAGCAGATGCATAGTCTCCAAGAACTGAAACACTTCCAGGGAAACGGTCTCCCATTAGCTCATAAGGTTTTGCAGGAAATACATACAAGTGAACAATAGAAGCAATGCCCATCTGCGCTGGATGAATATATAGACATGTTAAACTTCAGAATTTTTAAATTAGAATTACGATAATCATGAAAAGACTTTTGGCAGAAATAGAAAGAGGACAATAGTTGATTAGGCTTGGTTTATATGAGCACAATGAAACCTTCACACATCCACTCTTCACTCCAATGATATAAATCACACATACCTAACAACACAAACGCTTGACAGTAAAAATGATAGGCAAGAGACAGAATATGAAAGGTCAGAAAAACCCACTTAAAGCATGTTGTTTTACACACTTAGTATAACCTCCATGAAGTGAAGCAATGGATACTCAATCGCTCTAGACTTATTCCAACCAGTGCGTAATCCCCACATAGAGGAAGGCTGGTTCACTTGAAGAGTCTTTTCTATGATCAGACTTGGTTTAGGATATCTTATCCATGGCTTCAAGTTGCTTGATTCATATTAGCATAACCCAAGTGATATAACTATAGTGTACACATGATGTTCCGAGCATAAGGTCCTTTCTATTGAAACACGCGCTGCAGTTCCTAGTATCATGCTATATCAAGTCTAGCCACAAAAGTAAGCCAGCAGAGCAAGAACGAAGTAGAACAAAAAAATGACAAAAATATACAATAAGGTAATGGTTGTGAAAAAAGGCATCATGAATAGAAAAATAATTATTAGCTCTAGTTTGGTATCAACTAACTAAACTGAGTAACATGATGGTTGTCCTAGTTGAGTGAAAAAAGTTTCCATTAGTACAACAATCAAATAACTATCTTTCAAGAAAATACTCAGTTATGGTAAAATATATTAATAAATCTTCTGTCATGGTAAATGAAATCACTTGATAGACAAATAAAGAAGCCAGTGGAAGAGACCATCTACCTCTATACAGATGATGAAATCTTGAACGCTTGACTTAAACTGTAAAGCCTGAGCTATAGGACTTTTGAACAAACCCAGTGCATAGAGAATAGCAATCGCAACACCTTGCCACCAAGTCAAGAATACAATTGATTTAAACATTAGAAACTTAGCCAATGGCTTTATGTGTGCCAATTCATCCTTCGTAGCAGTATAAAATTGAACTAGACAGTACAAAGCCCACGACTGACTGAAATTTAACACCACTGCGATATATGGGTACCTACAATAATAACAACAATCACACCACCAGCAACCAAAAAGGTAAATGACAGTAGATAAAGCAAAACATCAATATCTCACAACAACATACACCCCATTGAGTAAAACAATATCCCCTAATGTCAAATCTTAAGTCATATCAGCATAAAAAAGCAGCAGAAGCAATTGAGAACACTGAACTCCAATTCATGCAACTTCATCTAATAAAAAGCCAACGTACTCTTAATTACTTCACTAAATAAACAGTTCAGTCAATATAACAAAAAGACTTTGCTACAACTTCTGGTCATCAAACTTGGTCACTTCTTCAATTCTATAGCAATTATAAAATTTGGGCAATATTTATCAAATGCTTTTAACACTAAACAACCCAAGGTCAATCATCTCTAACCACAAAAAACCTATCCCAGTGGGGGAAGTGTACCACCTTGATCAAACTAGACATTTCATAAGAAAGCCAAAAAAATTGCAGAGAATACAGAGATGACAGGATTACAAGCACCCAATCATTAATTCTGCAAAACGATACCCATCAATGTTGAAAGACCGTTTAATTTCTACTCACCCACCGTAAGCCCCAAAAGCTTATCACTCCTAGGCCTTGCTCTTGTATATCACCTATGTACTTGGTCTTTTGCCTATTCTTATGATCAATACAATCTTCTTTACCAATAAAAAAAAAAGGCCCAAAAGCTTATCTCATTTACATGAGTAGCAGCCTAAGCAGTCATTTAACAATGAGATTTCAAAGATACAATATATAATGAAAAATTCAACATGGAATAACTGCTGCAGATGCATCGATCACAAGATAGCTACTAATTAAACAATAAAGAACCAAAGTGATGAACCAGAAATTCAGGAGAATTAATATATGATGGGTTTTCAAAACTAAGTACATTTATGTAAAAGTGATACTAGGGGGGATCTTGCTACGCACTCTCAGTATGTGAGCTCCTCCAAAGCTACCAACACCGCATAACTAATATGAGATCATTTACCATAGGATAACAAGGAAAAAATATTAACCATGCAGTTACTACAATGTGAGAAATGATACAGAAACAATATTCCACAATACTAATTCAGGAATATCTTACCCACATCCCCATTTGAATTCTCCTTCACAATATACACCAAAGGCTTCAAGGATTACTGCTAAAATAGCACTTAGAGACTTTATTATCATCTGTCAGAGAAAAAATAAATTATTCTTTTAATACGAAAGAAAGGGACCGAAGAAGAAGAACCATCAGCAAGCCATAAAACTTCAGCAGAACATACATATTGAACAATTCCGATTTTGATAACTTGGTAAAACCATTGGCCTAGTTTCCACGGCTTCAATAAATAGCTCATTGGAAAAGGGTGCTTCACGGTTCCTTTTTCAGAACTGTGCTCTAATAGTGGCGTCTTAGAACTTGCACGCCCTTCTCTTTCCATAAACTCAATTGTCCTCTCTTCCCCACCTTAAAATGAGAAGAAAAAATAAATAAGCAAAAGAAAAAATGATAACTAGTACAATTACAATCAGGGAAGTAAAAAAAATGGCCAATAATGTGAAGCTAGAAATCACAATCTCAACCTGTAAGCAAGAGTAAATATAAGCTAGGAATCTAAAATTACCTAAGCCTCCACCAAAGAATGATCCAAAAAAAAAAAAAAAAATCTCCATCATTAACAAAGCTCTCAAAGAAGACATACCCAAGCACGCAACAAGGTATCTTCCAAAGCAATACATGGCAAAGGACTCATAGCAATCCCGTAGTATCTCGATATCAATACTAATCGATGGGTTCACCAATGATACAAGCTGTTATAATAAGCCAGGTTAGTAAAGGTGAAAACAATATGGGAGCAAACAAAAGCAAAGACACGTCAAATAAATGTTCTGAAACACCTATATGAGAAATTTTAGTTTAAAAAAATTATATAAGATCCGTATTTAGAACTGAACAACAGCATCAACAGCTTAGTAGATACAATTATGAAACAAAACAGATCCAAAACAACAAGCCAAGCCTCCAAATTGGAACATGACAACACCACGGCACAGATATTCTGAAATATTGGCTATCAAATGCCTCATATCACAATCCACTCTGCCAATGACTCTGGCTTTAAAGTGTTTTGTTAGGCAGTTCAACTCAGGCAGTGGCGGAGTCAGTATCCAGCCCAAAAAATTTGAAGCCCCCCCCCCCCCCCCCCCCCCCCCCCCCAAAAAAAAGAAAATAAAAAATAAAAATAAAAACCCTTAAAACCCGGGGTCCCATGCCCCCAAAAAAGTTGTAAAAAAGATACTTCCCCAAATCTTGAAATAACCCTTAACCCCGAAAACTTGAACAAAAAGCCATCCCCTACCCTAAAAAAAAAGTTCTAAAAGTTTATATGACCTCCCAAAAATTTAAAATAGCCCCATGAGCTTAAGAAATCTGAAACTGTCCACATGTCAAAAAGTAATTGACTGGTACCAAGATCGTCAATTTCACAAGAGGACTAAAACTTTAGAGTGAGAGAAAGGAAACATTTATTAGACAAGCTTGAAAAAGGCACTAGGGTTATAAATTCCAGCATTTGGGGAAAGAAATATCAATGTTCTCTATTCGCAGAAGGCATATTCACTAAGACATGTTCTCTATATTCATTATATGATTTGTGTAGCAGAACTCACCGATTCTACTGCATAACATGGCACCATTATGATAACTCCAATCAAAAATTTTTGCTCCTGCAAAATTGAGTGAAAAATCAACCAAGTTATTCATTAAAAACAGGACACATTTGATATGAAAAGAAATTCCAACACTAACAGAGGAGGACCTCAGGATTCTTGTACGCAGACAGGTGCTCGAACACAAGGTATGTTGACAGCACTAGAGTGACAAGGACAAAGGTGCCGGCAACTAGAGTTGCCCATGTAGGTGCCAGGTAGCCCAACAGATAAGTAGTTATCCTCATTGGCTATATTAAATTCTAACTGGCCTTGCAGATATAGCCAGCATAATGGTACTATATCCCAAGTAAATACATAAAGGTGAAAAATTGAACAAGCCGAAGCAAATATACACCTGTCAACGTTCACCGTGAATGATAAGTATATTCCAAGAGTCAAAACGAAGAGATTTAAAAATAAAAATAAAAGCTGCGTAGTATCATATCTACATGCATCCATTGCGAGCCCCCTCTACTTTTTGGCACTGAAACCTACATTGCTCAGTATCCAAAACCAATTTTGACTTAATAAAATCTTGGGGCTGCCATTGTCAAGACTGTTTCAAAAGAGCAAAACGGGATAAAACCCTTTCATAATGAAATACACAAAGACTCGAGCCCTAACGGATAGGGAGGAAAAAAAAGGCAGATAGAAACAAATGTAATAAACAATTTCCACTCATCAAGTGATGGTTTTCAAAAATAATGTACCGCAGAACGAATTCCAAAGACCAACCTTTTTACAATATAAGTTCATAGATAACATTGTGTGTTTCTGTTCATCCATGTCATCAGTCCACAAAGAAAAAAAAAATTACGCATATCGAAATTGCTCGATACAAGTACGCGCTCGATTGGACAAAGATTGAAAAGGTAGAAAGCAATCGGAACCCATCTAGAACAATTTCTAGTAAGAAAAATAAATAAATCAGTTTCGATCCATGAGTTAAGCAAATGGCAGTGCATCATCGTCCATTTCGAAGAAAAATCACGAAAATTGAAAAACGCAGTTCATTGCATTTTCGTACACTTACCCACGAACCAAGCAGATAATTAACAAACAAGCAACAAACTACACGAAGTAAGAGAAAATGACCAAAATAATTTACCTATAGAGGAAAACGGAGTGGCGAGTGGGTAAAGAAAAATACAAAAACAATCGCAGAATTTCGTGGAGTTTGCCGAGGGAGAGAGAGAAAGAAGCAGCAGTTTCGTTCAATTCAAATAAAATAAAATTATAAAAGTCCCAAAAAGATTGGGCATTGGACGTAGCACGTGACTCAGCTGTCTGACACCGTGGACATGACACGTGCAAGCTTAATTTATGTGATTTTAATTTATTTAATGACAATAAAAGCCGACATTTTAAACCGTTAAATTGTTAAAAATTAATTTTATTTGCAAATCTATAATTTGAAAAATCAAGATATATTAGGCCTCGAAAAAGATGCAATCTCATATAATTATTATAATTTTTAAAATTTTAATAAAAAATTAAAAGATAATTTAATTTTTTTAAATCTCAAAATAAAAATTATATTAAAAAATTATATTTTAACAATATTTTATTTAACTTTTAATTTTTTATCTCATTTTATTTCTTACGTTTAACCAAACGAAGCCTCTGGAAGATACAAAGACATATCATATCAACTAATGAATAAAATTTTAATTTTTTCAATAACTTCAAGAAGTCCATGGCAGCAGTGTATTGAAATACAAAACTTGCAAGTGGTAAAATTCTAAATATCATTAGATTTTGAGGAGCTAAATCATAAAAAAAGGTATACTATAATAATTTACATAAATATTATTATTCATCTTTAGCTAATAAAACTTTTTTCATCACAAGTTACATTATTATATGACACATCTTAATTCGTTGTTATTAAAGTAATTAACATATGAAATTACTTAAAATATATTATACTAATAATTAAAGATAATAAGACTTAGGGTTGGTTTGGATTTAAAGATTATATGAAATGGTATTAGATGAAAGATAAAAGTTTAAAATATTTTTTTAATATTATTATCGTTTTGTCATTTAAAAAAGTTGAATTGAAATTTGAAAATGTTGAATTGTTTATTATATTTTGTGTGAAAATTTGAAAAAGTTATAATGATGAGATGAGATGAGATGAAATGAAATACTTTCTGAATCCAAACAGGGCATTAGGATAAAACGTTGCTATATTATTTATATTATCAATATGGACCTTTCATACTCAATTATATATGTACGATATATAATCCATTTCGCATGGGTAACTTTAAATAGCAAAATAATTCATACTTATACATGTTAAGTGACACATGTTATTGCCATCAAGGTGGTAGCCCAATTGGTACGAGTTAGTATTCCATAGCCTTGAGGTAAGGAGTTTGAGCTCGGCATAAGTCGAAACTGTTTGCAGGAGTAGTGCTTAACCAAGAGTCTATGCGATGGGTGTTGGACTGGTTGACATATTGGTGGTGCTGTGGCGATGGGCTTGCCCATTCGGTAATAACTATGACTCAAACTGGACATTTCACAGCAGAAAGAGGCTCATATGGTCATGCCTAGAGAGAGTAACTACGTTGATCGCCCCCACCTCCCCTTATGAAGGGGAAAAAAAAAAAGTGACACATGTTATTATATATAAAATCACTTAACGTGCCAGTGTGTCTAAATAGCATTGGCCATG
This sequence comes from Juglans microcarpa x Juglans regia, assembly GCF_004785595.1. Taxonomy (NCBI): domain Eukaryota; kingdom Viridiplantae; phylum Streptophyta; class Magnoliopsida; order Fagales; family Juglandaceae; genus Juglans; species Juglans microcarpa x Juglans regia. The sequence goes on along the minus strand of NC_054599.1, from coordinate 22,882,878 downwards.
AGTCAAATTAAATTTTATCTTAGCTTAACACTCAACTAATTAACTAGTTGGAATGTCTTAGAAATAAATAAAATAAAATAGTCCCTGAGAATCAAAAGCTAGAATAGAAACCAGATGACAATAACAATTGAGTAATTATGTTAGTTTTATAAATCATTTTATAAAATATCTCTAATTTAAAATAAAAATCATATTAAAGATTTTGAAAAAGATTTTATATGTATTATTTCTCTTTATTTAATAAGGTTAATAAGCCTACAAAAATATAGTAAGAGATAGTAAGGGTAGCAAAGCACCATTATCCGTGTTAAAGATTACCAGACTTTTGTTATGTTATTTTCCTTATAATACGGTACGGTTTTGAATGAAGTCTGTTTGGATATAAAAATACTTTCTATTCATCTTATTTTATCTATTTCATCATTATAACTTTTTCAAATTTTCATACAAAATATATTAAACAATTTAATTTTTTCAAATTTTAAAATAATAATAATATTAAAAAATAATATTATAACAATATTTTATTTAACTCATTTAAAATCATATATTCTCATCTCACTATCTAAAAGAGCTTGAAATCTTCCAAAAGACTCAATGACCCAAACCTCATCATTGAGATGATTTTTAATATACATTCAAAATTGGCAAAAAGTTTTTGATATTACATTCAAAATAGAATTAAAAGAAAAAATCCCAATAAAAAATAGAGAATCATGATCATTAGCAGTCAACTATTTTTCTCTATTATTGAATAATAGCAAGTTAAAGATGTTTGAGTGGATTTTGAGGGTTTGAGATGTGTTTGTATGTATGAAATAGATTAAAATATGTTTTAACTTTTTTTTATGAAAAATTTAAAAAATAGTAAGTCTTATCAATAATTAGTTTGTTGTTGTAGTGATGGAATAATAATAAAAATCCCATCAATAAACAATGCTGAGTTAAGATGAAAAATTGAGACTTTTTCAAATATAGTTGTGTTTAGATTAAGAGTATATCCATCTGTACGAAACTATTTCAGATGATCTGAGATCACTTTAGTATCCAAACTGGCCACAATCATTTGGGTAGTGAAGCGTTCTAAAAATATTCTATTACTATTCATTATTTTATCATTACTATTCATATACTTTTCACTACTATTTAATATTTTATTATTATTTTTTTACTACTATTCACAAAATATCTGAGATTACCTCACTACCCAAACACAAAATCTTGTTTCTTTAGTACATGTCCACCATTTTGCTTCAGAGTGGAAACACAGTTGTATAGCTTTCTCTCGATAAACTCCTAAACAAACAGATGTTGATACTACATAGTTTGTTCTCATCCTTAAGAGACTAGGGAGCACGATGATGAATTTTATAAATCCTGGTGATAATGTCATATCACTAACATTAGTATCAGCCTCAAATAACAGGCAAATTTTCCATGGAATTTGGCTCTTACAATAATCAAGTGTAAATTATCCATTCGAAGTCCCTGGCCTTGGCTCCACCTTTCAAGGCTTGTACTTTCAAGTTTACGTAACTGCCCGGAGCTCTCCGGTGAGGAGGGCAAATTTCCGGTGCTGTGACAAGATGGAAGGGACTCTAACAGCTTCTATTCTTGATGCCAAGTCATTACTACTGGATGTTATGTCTTGCTTAACCGCATTGAGTATTGTCTGCAGGATTTGCAGGGGATCCCCATGGCTGACAATCAAGACTGCACATCTGCAGAGCAAGAACATTGTTAAATTATTGAGTAATGATACATATAATATTTTTTACAATTTTACAGCTTTGTTTTAAATAGAGGACGGTTATTTAAAACTTGAAATTCAAATAAAAACTTTTTTAGTATTTTGATGAGGTGGCACTATCACATTAGTTAGCTGTAAAATAGTTATATGCACATCAGGAGCACTTACTCTTCTTTCCTGGTAAGAACATTAGTAAGACAAACACTGAAAGCTGAGGCTTAAGTGAATTCATTTGTTCTCTTAGTTCGCAATTAAAGCCAAACTTTGTTGTGATCTTGTCTAGATGAGGCCAATATGTGTAAAAAATACAATTATTTCGAAAAAGGGCTTCTTGGGTGCTAGTTATTAGCTTCATTTCTTGTAACGCCCAAATAAAAGACCCAAGTCACATGGCTTATACTCTAAAAGGATTAGTCAATGATATAATTGGAGTCCCATTAAAACATTATAAAAAGCAAGAACTTTTCCTTCTAAGTAATGTGGGATCTCATACACCACCTACCCTTATCACTTATTAGAATGGGGTATCACAATCTCCCTCCTTATATTCCCCACATCCTCATCAGGCCAGTCCATCGTAGGTGGCACGACTCAAGTCCTACATTTCTAGTTGGGATAGTCTCTAATACCATTTTTTGATTTGTGCTTGTCATCCTTGCGCAAGGGCCAAGCTAATCTTCTCTATATCGTTCCACTTTTATCGGATGTTCCCGAAGCCACATAGACTATACTTCAAAATGATTAGTCAATGATACAATTGGAATTCCATTGGAATTTTATAAAGAGCAATAACTTCTCATTCTCAAGCAATATGGGATCTCATGTTTCACCTACCCTTATCACTTATCAGAATGGGGTATCACAATATCATTAACTAGTCTTTTTGGAGTATAGACCATGTGACTTAGGCCTTCCATTGGAGCATTACCAATGATGTTAGAGCCTATTCCAGCCTGAAATGTGGGATGAACTGTGCCACCTACAACAGACTGGCCCGACGAGGATGTCGGGATAAAATGGGAGATTGCGATACCCCCATTTTGATAAGTGATAAAAGTATATGGTGTATGGGATCCCACATTGTTTGGAAATGAAAAGTTCTTGTTCTTTATAATGTTCCAATTGAGCTCCGATTGTATTATTAACTAGTTCTTTTGGAGTTTAGGCCATGTGGCTTAGACCCTCTATTGGGACGTCACATTTCTATTAGTTTGTGGTTTGCCAATTTGTTGGTTGATTTGCTATACACATGGCACTATGAGTTTTATTCCAAAATCTCTGGAACAATCCTAGCCTACTTCTAGCAAGTAGCCCCCAAGAGAGGCACGGCTTCCAGCACATAGGATGCTAGTAGAATTATTTATCTTGGCAAGTATGATGTTAGGACTGTTATTGACAGTATACTAAGATCGTTGAACAGTGAAACATGAAAATCATGAGACAACGAAAAGATGGATTGATATAGTATTTACCCATCCAATTCCGATTCCATTGCTTCCATAGCATTTGTAAGTCTAGAAGCAACATCATCAACACTTTCTCCACCTTCTGGCCGCATGAATGGATCTTTTTCATCAAGAGCCCATGCCTCTGAATACTGTCAGTAAAAGCAAACAGAGGGTTGAGAAATTGTTAGTTGCAGTTTTATATAAACGCCAGAACTAAAATCATTCAACTTGCCATCCTCAACTCTGGCACCTCCCTCAAAAGCTATATTAAGCATTGCCAACTATCACTTACTTTATCATGTGACTGCAGTTCAAATGAAGGACCAAAGAAGCGTTCTCGAAGATCTTCCATTGCCTGTCCACCAAAATCTATAGTCAGCATAAATAAAAATAAAAGGGATTGAGTGTGAGAGCTTGTTACATTTTGTTGAGCTAATTGGTGGGTGATTAGAGTCTGAAAAAGAAAAATCTCAAAGAACTCTTTTCATATATCCTGCAAGCAATGCCCTTGGGCAACATCATCTTGAAGATATCATGAGTAAATTTTCATTATATCATTTGTTCGTATGCTCAACAAATACTAAGCTAACATCAATATCTTGCATCCATACGAGGGTGGAATAGTCTACCTTACATCGAGGACCTTCAAACGGAAGATTCAACATAGAGGCAACAACCTTAGCAGTGTGTGTTGTTCTTGAAAATGGAGAGTAAAAAATGCGGACATTTTCCAGTGGTATGCTATTTTCCTTTAGTGCCTGCAATATCCAAATACTATAGGTTTTTCAGCATGCTACATCAACAATGGCCAAATTGTGAAGGTTAACGAAGTAATCCTACTATGCCACCAATAGGTTATTCCAGAAGCAATTCATATACTTCTAATTATTACTCGTCCATCTGAACAAGCTCACAACACTAACCAAAATCTTGTATCCCTAGCAAATCAAATTTAAAATTGTTGAACTGGACATCGACCTGATTGAGTAGCTAAATCTTACAATAATCATTCATACGCGAGTATCATAGGATAAGGAAGATTAGTAAAACGGAAATGAACTATTTCAACAATATATTTACCATCCAGAAAGTGGAAAATAAGAGTCATTGAAAATACACTAAAAGACATTCATTCCCACATCAGCAACCGAACAAAAATAACAAAGTTACTGGACAGACACTGCAGAAATATTGGATGAAACACGAAGTAGAGCATGAAATGGACTAAAGATAGAATTAAGACAGGAAATCATGGATTACAAACAACTACCTTTAGAAATGACTTTCCAGCCAACTCTGCTTGCTTAACACCATTCGATGCAAGCTGAAATTCAGCACTCGTACCATTTTCCTGTTAGGATGCTAGCCACAGGTTAGTAACTTGAAGTGAACTCACAATTCTGAGAATGGAAGTAATTTCTAAGATCAAAGAACCTCGCTGGCAAACAATTAACTAACCCTTAATTCTAACTGAATGGAGTGATGTCTGTCCAGGTTATCTCTTATAATTAATTTTTTGTTTTATTTATAGAAAAGGAAGATTAACACTTGAAAACAAAATTTCTCAAAAAACCCAGTTAAGCAAATACCAATCAAATTCGAATAGCTATTTGGATTCCCCAATACATGTGCATGGCCATCTCTAAAAAACACAAATCATTGCAATACTAATCTAAGAACCAAATCTGCAAATGTTTGTAATACAAAAAGGGCAAAAAGAAGAAGAGAAAAATCGAAAGAGACCAACCATGGAGGAGACAATAAGACCCCTCTCGTTTGGAATGCTCTTGCCGTGCCTCAGAACCCAGTATCTGTTGCGCATGCTCGACGTCGTCTCCATGTCCAAATACTCGGCGCTCTCTCTCAGTCTCTCTCTCTCTCTGCGCCAACCCTGCGGCCTGCCCTGCCTTAAAAGTCTTTCGATCTTCAATTATTCACAACTCACCATTATAATTTTTTTAAATTTTAACATAAAATATAATAAATAATTTAATTTTTTTAAATTTTAAAATAATAATAATATTAAAAAATAATATTTTATCATCTCAACTCAACTCAACTCAACTCACTTCAACATCTAAACACAGTCTAACTCTATCATTTCAGACTTTGAATCTCATTTTCTGAATTTATGACGTGGCAATATATTAGTGGCTTTGAGAGGGTACCGACGTACCGTAATAAAGTCACTGCAGAAAAACCCATTTCTGCATCGACCCCTCTACGGTTGGATCCGAGGTTCTGAGAGAGAGCTCAGAATCATTTTTACTTTGCACAAGAAAGCTGAAATCACTCACTTGGAACAGATTCCGCGGCCATGGCTCTCAATCTTCGCCAAAAGCAGACAGGTATCGAAAATTATTCGTATTTCCATTTTGTTTCTCTGATTTTTAGCTTAATTTTCACCTGATTTCATCCGCTATTTCTGATAGCTTAGGATATGAAAAGAAGCCGAAAGGGAGAACTTCTTTATTATTATTATTCAATTCTAGTCTGAAATTGCTGGTTAAAAATGGTACTTCCATGATTAAACTATAACCCTTGTCGCATAGGTGTAAAATTTAGTATGTATATGTCATTGAATTTCGATTCCTGTGACTTTGTGTTTTGTGTTTTCAGAATGCATTGCTCGAATGCTGAATCTGAACCAACCCGTGAACGCAACGGGTACAGCAAATGAAGACGTTTACAAGATCTTAATCTATGATAAGTTTTGCCAGAACATTCTCTCCCCATTGATCCACGTCAAGGACCTTCGAAAACACGGTGTCACTCTCTACTTTCTAATTGAGAAGGATCGGAAGCCTGTCCATGGCGTGCCCGCTGTGTATTTTGTCCAACCCAATCAAGCCAACATTCAGCGGATCGTTGTTGACGCGTCCCGGTCACTCTATGATAGTTTCCACATCAATTCCTCTTCCTCTATTCCCCGCCCGCTACTTGAAGATCTTGCATCGGGGACTTTGAATTCAGATTCGATTAATCGGATTTCAAAGGTGCATGATCAGTATTTGGAGTTTGTGACATTGGAGGATAGCTTGTTTTCGTTGGCCCAGAAGTCCAGTTATGTGCAATTGAATGATCCCTCGGCTGGAGATCGTGAGATTGAGGAGATAGTGGAGAGGATTGTTACTGGGTTATTCTGTGTCTTGGCTACACTATCTGTGGTCCCAATAATTAGATGCCCACGGGGTGGGCCAGCTGAGATGGTTGCTTCTGCATTGGATCAGAGATTGAGAGACCATTTGTTGTCGAAGAGCAATTTGTTTACAGAAGGTGGGAGTTTCATGAGCTCTTTCCAGCGGCCCATTTTGTGTATATTTGATAGGAATTTTGAATTGTCAGTTGGGATACAACATGATTTTAGGTACCGGCCTCTTGTTCATGACATTCTTGGATTGAGGCTCAATAGGTTGAGTGTGCAAGGTGAAAAGGGTGGGATGAGGTCGTATGAGTTGGATAGCTCAGACCCCTTTTGGGTGGAAAATGGGTCATTGGAGTTTCCTGAAGTTGCGGTGGAGATCGAGTCGCAATTGAATAAGTATAAGAAGGATGTTGATGAGGTGAATAAAAGGACCGGTGGGACTGATGGGGCTGAGTTTGATGGGACAGACTTAATGGGCAACACAAAGCATTTGATGAATGCAGTGAGCTCACTGCCTGAGTTGACAGAGAGGAAGCAGGTTATAGATAAGCACACCAATATTGCGACTGTTTTGTTGGGTGAGATCAAGGAGAGGTCTCTTGATTCTTATGCGAAAAAGGAGAATGACATGCTGATCAGGGGAAGCATTGATCGGAATGAGCTCCTTGGTGTGCTCAGAGGGAAAGGGACAAATATAGATAAGCTGCGGTTCGCTATCATGTATCTGATCTCTTCAGAAAGCATTAATCAGTCAGATGTGGAATCAGTGGAAGCTGCACTCAAAGAGTCTGAGGTTGATACCAGTGCATTTCAGTATGTGAAAAAGCTGAAGTCGTTGAATGCCTCAGTGGCATCAGCAAATTCAGCCAGTAGAAATAACATTGTTGACTGGGCCGAGAAATTCTATGCTGTGACAGCAGGTGTGAAGAATCTGTTATCAAGTGATAGGCAACTGGCATTGACAAGGACAGTGGAGCTCTTGATGGAAGGGAAGCCGAACCCTGAAATTGATAGTTACCTTGTATTTGATCCTCGTGCTCCGAAGTCAAATTCCAGTGGCAATCATTTGAGAGGACCTTTTAAGGAAGCAATTGTGTTCATGATTGGTGGCGGTAATTATGTTGAGTATGGGAGCTTGCAAGAGCTTGCACAGCGTCAGCAGCCTGTCAAACATGTTATATATGGAGCAACAGAAATTCTCACGGGTGTGGAGTTTGTTGAGCAGCTTACACAGTTGGGACATAAGATGGGATTCGGAAGTACTGCTACTGCTTCAGTTAGTTGATATGTATGTGTTGTAACTGCTGTTTGAATATTGTTGTCTGGCACTTTATACATGGCAGAGGAGGCAGTGTGGGAAGTTAGGGACATGATATGGCCAATTGAATATAGATTTGAATATCGAATTCATGTGGCTTTTGATCTTTCATAAATTCATCATAATGAGTAGATTTTCACAATTGAAAAGCCTTGTGTGTGTGACAGTTCTCAGTTTCTGCATGCTGTTGCCTGCTGTGCTTGAAAACTAAACTTTTGACAATCCTATGTTAATTCATTCCATGAATTAAGATGAGCGCTACCTTATTGTGGATTAACATTTGCCAGTGCAAGTTATATTCACTGTATAATTTGAATTTGTTTGGAAGAATTGCTTCTCTATCTGCAGCTTTATAAATTGAAAATTTGTGAATGGTTGGTTCTTTCTATTGGTCAGTACTTGAATGTAATTTGACTAGACCTTATATAAATAGCCTGAACCAGTTGCTCGTATACAATGGACGCACGAATGTTCATGGGCTTCACTTAAGGCTTCACACTCAGTATCCTTCGAACACTACTCTATATAGGCTTCACACTATATCCTTCGTCCACTTTATTTTTTTCGCCAATTAATGGGGCTGCTCTGCTCCGATCAAAACCCCCATCAGTTTTACCTAAATTTAAAGGTCTAAAATGAGCTATAGATCTAAGAAGTTAATCTATCAGGTATTTAAAATTACCTAAAAATGTTGCATATACTAAATGCTAAAAGATTGATCACTTAAATAATACTCTAGAACTTGAATTTTCCTACCTGCCAAGGTACTAAGTCTAGGGCTTGTTTAGAAATAAATCTCATCCCATCTAGTTTCTAAGCATAATAAAAATACAAAATTTTAAAACTAATTATTACAATTTTTTCAAATTAATCAAACTATATTCTAACAATATTTTAACATTATAATATTTTTTATTCAATTTTTTTCCTCTCTCCTTTCCCAAAATTTAAAAAATACTCAACTCAAATTATCTCACTACTATTCACAAATTATCTTACTACTATTTATAAAATTCTCATCCCATCTCACTTTCTAAACCAGCGCTCAAACTTTTTGTTTTTATTGTTTTCATGGCCATCTCAACAAGATATTGATATTCGTTTTTAATTTTCTTGTCCAGATAGCTCGGCAGCCATGAGTAGCCCTCAGCCAGAGGTAAAAGGAGAAATTAAAGTTATATAAACCCACTTCGTAATATTCATTAATTACCTTTAATTGTTTAGGTTGTTATCACTTAACAATACTATATATATCTTCTCAGCAACCAGCTTAATTTGTACAAGGCGCAAAGGAAAGAAGAACGTCAAAAAATAAAAAATGTGGGCAGTTGTAGCAGGTGTAGTAGCAGTGATTGCCATAATACATAGTTTAAGGCAATGGAGAAACCCAAAGGCAATGGGGTCCTCCCTCCCGGTTCAATGGGCCTTCCTTTTATTGGAGAATCTCTTGAGTTGCTCGTTCGCAGTTACTCTCTCGACCTCCATCCTTTCATCAAAAAGAGAGTTCAAAGGTATATATATATATATATATATGAAAAATTCTCTCAGATTGCCGATCGAGTACTCTATAAGTCATGCAAGTAGTACGTACCATGCAATATGCATATATAGACGTTGATTCATTGATATATAATATACTTGTAAGAAAGGGGCACCCATAGTGGACACCCCTTCACCTTCTCTTTGTGGTTATGAAGTGGTTCTTAAACCACTTCATGAGACTTAATAACTGGCCATTAAGGGCCAGCTGGGGGTTACACTTAGAGGGGCTATTTACATAGCCCCTCTCCCCTTTGGAGTAAACTTGCATCCAAAACATGAAATCTCTCTCTCAAATGATTCTCTCTAGTTTCGGCATTTAGGCTGTGGAATATGTGGGTGTTGCTCTGGTATTGCCACATAGCACACTCCACCATCGATATAGGAGATTGTGAATGAACAACGACGATGACGAAAAATCTGTGGAACAACCGCATTAGATCCTAAATATTTATGATGAGGTAATATCGCTTCCGCTGAAGTACTTTGATCTAGTATTTCTAACATTGGTATCAGAGCTCATTGGTTGTTCTCGATCTATTTTTGTCGTGCTCGTAGCGATTTCTTTTACAGAATATTTTTTTTTTCTGTCATGTGAATTTTTTTTTATGCACGATGATTTGTAACCTTTGTTGCCGACGGGTTGATCGTTACGATGGAAGTCTCGCTGCATAGGCAGTGATTGCCACCCACGCAAAGCTAAGCGCAGAGCCTTGCACGCCCAAAGTGGTGCTGCGCAACCAGCAGTGTTACGCGACAAGCAACACCGTAGAAGGTGCTGCGTCACAAGCAGCACCGTGGGTACAACCTACTTGCAGCGTTCACCGCGTTGGTGCAATGATGCCACAGTACAGCGCTTGTAAAACGACTGAAAGTCAGTTTCAGCCATGGAGGATCACAGCCCATCGGCACAGTGCGACAAGCAGTGCAGGTGCAATGGTGCACCCTCTTCTGCGCTGAGCTGCGACACCAGGAAGATGAAAACCCCTGGCCGTGCGCAGAGCTAAGTTCCACTGCATGCAATGCCGCACACGAGGTCGGAACTGCTTACTGCGTCGAGCACTAGGCGGTGCTCCTGGCCTGTGCAGTTCCGCTGCTGCCTGTAGAGCATTTTGTTTTGCACCAGGCTGGTACTGAAGCGCTTTCGTGAAGCAGCTTACTCGGTGCAGCGCCGTGGTGCATGTCGGAGCAGAAAGATCTGTTGTGCGATCGGTGCGCCAATGCAGGTGCAGCGGCTCTGCTGTGCACAGAGTCAAGCACCAGGCTAGTGCAGCACGATTTGCTAGCCAGAGGTGCACGACGCATCTTGGTGGTGCGGCACGATGCTGCCCACCTGCACTGTGTACAGTGCGCACCAGGTGTTGCACGCACCAGTGAACTGAATGACACTGGCAGGGTGGGGCGACGCTGCCAGGAGGTTCGAAGTAGCCATTAATGGGTGCACGATGAGGATGGTGTCGGTTACAATTTTTTTTTTTTCCGTTACATGCACTGTAGGCTGTAACCGTTGAGGAAGATGATGAATAGTAACCGTAGGTTACATTTGAGGAACCACATGGATTGTTCTTCTATACGGACTTGGGCTATGGGCCTGTTTCATTTTTTGTTTTGGGTTGTAGACAGTAAAACAAATGGGTTGTTTATTATTAAATCAAGTTTTTCGGCCCGGCCCATGTATCTTTTTCCAACAAAACAAAAAATTTTTTTAGTTTGGGCCATTTTTTTAAATACTCCGGCCCGTATCACATCACGTTAAGGGTGTTTGTAGATTTGGGCCGTGAGCCCAGCAGGCACAGGCCTGCTTTGCAGTTGGGCGCCCAAGAAGGTGCGGCCCATTGGCTGTCTAAGAACAATTTTTTTTTTTGACAAAATACTTGGGTGGTGTTTTGAACCCAAGACCTCACACACAAGGGCTATAAGTTCAACCATTGGGCTAGAGCTTATTGTTAGTGTGTATGTTAATTTTAGTTATTTATTCAGCATGTTATTGTGGCATAAAATATTTTTTTTGAAATATTTTTGCATGTCATTATGGTTATTAAATACATACTTGCCATGATATTTTTTTTTGTCACATTTGTTTGGCATTTTATTTTACGTTATAAATTGCCTAGATTATTATTTTTGTGAATAATAATTATTTGAATGAAATGTAATGATTATTTTTTCATACATGTATTGTGATTGCATGTGATTGTGAGCTTAATTTATCACTTATATTGTTAGACTATTTTTTAGAATTGTTTTCAGTTTTTTAGAATGTGATAAATTAGAGGATTAAGTAGCCCGGGTTTGATTAGTCCATGCTTCTGATTGGCTCAAATGAATTTCTTCGATCAGAGAAGAAATTTTTTTTTTTTTATGTGACTAACTCGGTAGATTGCTTGTCCTAGTGGGAGTATGGTTGAGATTAATTTGGAATTAATCTCCTATACGATATAAATTTGCGCAAAAATTAAATTAGAAATTAATAATTAGACATTGAGGCGCAAGAGATGATTAGGAAGCTTAGCGAATTTTCGATCTTGCGACATGTATTAATTATTTTTGTTCTGACTTAGATTAACGCGACAAATTTCTTAAATGTGTGTGCAATTAGATGTGCATAGTTTAAGATAACCATGAAGAAAGCCTTGAGATTATTTATACGACTTAATCGTCGCATTAATCTCCTCCATGAGAAGTAATTGGAAACGAATAAAGATTATTATGAGTGTCAGATTGTCTTAGACCATCATTATTGTGGAACCTCTAAAAGGTTTAGAGTAAAATTGGAAGTGCACGTAGGACGCTTGCACTATAATTTTTTATGGAAGTTGATAGGATCAATTGTCAGATAGAGCTAAACCACTATTTTGCCTTTGAATCTTGTGGGTAATAACAGAAGTTGCGTGTTGTTTTTGTAACGCAAAGATTAATTACTCCTATATTTGAGGTTGAGCATATAATCTTGAAGCAACTTAGATTAACTCACAGATAAGTATATACCCTCTCTACTTGCTATTATGTTTGGCGAGTCAGGACATTAAAATTTGAGTGTGCAGGAGTATTGAGGACATTTTTAATTGGCACATTCATTTTTTAAAGTTTTTATCAATGCACCTCTATGTGGTACTAGCACTGGTAATCTTGCTCAAGTTTTATTTCTCTCTAGCGAGAACAAATAGGTTCTTGCAGATATATAAACTTTGGAGCACCCGTTGAGAGTAATAATACCAAGCACCTTGGAGTTTGCATGGTAACTGTGGCAAAAGTCTGAATAATTAGGTACGACTTAAATTAAGTCTAAAAATCATGCTCGTGGTTGCATTGATGCAAGACAAGTTTTAGGCTAAATTAATTTCTTACAAAATTTTTCTTTTCTCTCCTATTGTGGATTGGAGAATATGAAAAATATTGAGTATGCAAGAAATGAAGAAATATTGCTAGTTAGCGACTAAAACGTCACACACTGCATTTTTTGCACAAAGTGATATTTTTAGTGCTTTTAATGCGATAATAAAGAAGTCTATACCTAATTTGATTTAAGACTTATAGAGTGGTGTTAGTGAGAATTTCTAGAGGTTTAGAAGTTGGATGGTCACTCATTGACTGAGTGATATTATTTCTCGAGTGGGGAAATGATATATTAAAATATGCCATGAAGGCATAGGATGATGGGTGTGAAGCTTGAGAAATTGAAAATTTTTTCGCTAATGAGATCCCTCTCCTTGGTTTAGAAGAGTCAAAGAGAAAAGGCAATATGAGCATTTTCTATGTGAAAGTTCCTATACATGCACACTAAGGACTTAGATAATAAAAATATTGTTTCATCATATAAATGCGATCCAAAATTTGTTTTTAGGAAAATATATTTTTCAGTTAAAATATTTTCAAAATCGCAATCGTATGAGTTATATGATGAGAACAATTATTTCGCAGTTTATTGACTTGCTGAGAATGGTGTTATGGCGCAAAGCAGTTGTTACATCACACTTGGGTTGATGTAATATGGGGTTGCGGCCGTAATTCTTATTTGTCATCCTTAGATCGAGTTCATTCGCTTTTAAGAAAGGCTGAGTGATTATTTTGTGCAAACGTGAATTCTATTAAAAATCGAGAGGATCTAAGCTTGATCATTTTTTGGTTGAATCAAGTTAATTACTCGTATTTTCGGCGAGGGTGGGGAATTGTGGATTTTTTGTAACACTTATTTTTTGGAAAGAACGTTTTCATCACGTTTCATTCCACATTACCTTAACCAAAATATTTTCAAAATTCTTTTTATATAAGATAGTCGAAAATAGTGGGAGTAATTCAACAGCTAGTGGGAGTATACTTTTGAGTTAAAGTGTACCATTAGTGATAGTGACTCCCAAAAGTTATAGAATATAAGGATCCTCTTAAATAGCGTGGTAGCTTTATATTAATATTCTCTCGTCGTTTAGAGACTAGACGAAAATATTTGTAATATGGCTCCGCTAAAGGTATTGAATTCACATAGTAGGAATCCCAACATAGAATCTTAGATTCGCTTCACTTATATGATCCAACTTGGGATTATTGATCTAATTGACAAAGGTAAAGTGGAGTTGATAGAGGTATATATCCATCTCTTGGCACTAATTGAGTTGCATTTAGATAGTCATTGATCGCATATTCATTGAAACTTTTCTTGAAGGTGTTAAATAGCTGATTCTCATAGGAGAATTAGATGGTTAGCTTTTGTGATGTTTAGGCATGAAGTACTTTGAGTGCCTGATTATTGCTAGTACTATTTTGGTACATAAAGCGAATAAATGTTGTTGGTACTGTTTACATGCGACCTAAACAAACCATCTATTCAAAGATAACCAATGTACCTAGTCGTTTTTTTTTTTATTAAACGACTTATTGAATAAAATGGGGTTCTTTGAATGCTATTGAATATATTAGAAAAGTGTCATCATAAGAGATATTGCGAACTGGTTATCTTAGATAATTAATTGTCGCCAAAAAAGAGGTTTTCCATACTACGAGGTGATGGACATGGGTTTGTGAAAAGTAGCTCAGGCTTTATGTCTTGTGAGACTGTTTATAAGAAAAACAGTTTCTATGAGCACTTGTTCAAAATCTATAGACAATTAATGAGATGGAAAATACTAAAGAATCTAGTTTTGCCTATATTATTTGATGTTTCCATTATGGTTTGCTCATGGGAGTTAGAGGTTAAGTTTTTGTTAGAGGGTAAATATGACTTACTTGTTAAGTGAGTTTGTGATGCGATTGTCATTAAAAGTAATGATTAGACTATTATGATTGTCTTTGGGGGCAAAGGCCCTAATCGCTTTACCCTTAATGAAAAATAAATTATGGTTATCTCACATGCTTTTGTGAAACCTTGAAGTCGCAAATTAAGTTTGCTGAATAACATTTGTGGTCACCTTATAGATTCTTAAAAATCGCAGTTAGACTTGCTGACTAGAATCTACGGCTTATATTGTGAGTCTGACCTAAATGAGATTTGCGATGAGTCATCGCTGACTTCATGATTGTGCAAAGGGCTTTTACATGTAAAAGTTGAGTCTCTTGGTAGGAGCATGTTTTGGAAAGTTACTATACATTAGAATGCGCATGGAGAGAAATGGTCATTAAACACCACTTGAGAGATGTGGTTTAATAATTTGTTGTTGACCATGTGATTTCTCTGTACCTCACAGTATTGCTCGTCATGCACATGATATTGATATGTTCTATGATCATGTGGCGTGATTGGAAGCATTCTTTGGTATGCACACACATTCACCATAAATTTAGGAGTTATGGTGAAAAATGTATATTGACAGGCTTAGATCGGCTCACTCACACGAGCGATCGCCTTTGGCGCTACAAAGAGGTAGCGAGCAAAGATGAGACAATGTGTTACTCGGTACTTGTCCAGAGAGGGATAAGTTGGAAGACACAAAATATATGTTGCCTTAATGGGAGCTAAGATGAGGTCTAAGGATCGTGCATGGTTACCCACATACCATGTAGCCTGTGGTTTAGCCAGATGCGAGATCCTCTTTGGTGCTTTGGATAGCGAGCAAATGGAGGGACTCGGGTTAGGCGCTGAGATAGCGACTAGACTAAAATCTGTACGGTGAATTGAGAATAGATATAAGCTCTTTCTTTGGAAAGAGAACTCCACCGTAGCATGTATTTCATACTACATGTGCTTTTGCGACCAATAGTAGAGGTGAGTGAATGGTTCCCTGCTTCCTTACCGTGTGAGTCCTGTAGGTTATAATTGATGACCTTAATTTATTTATGCCCTTAAGAGACCTTTGACTATGTCACGAGGTTGATGTTTTAGTGTCTACTACTTTGGCATGTTATCTATGGCCATGAATGATGCGGTCTAAAGAGACATTGCTGGGAAAGCGACTAAACTAAAACTAAATGACATGAGCGCGAAGGGAAGACTATTTGGTAACACATCGATAATGGTGTGTACTCATTGCCGGCAAGTTATGTTGCTTCCTGGGAGTTGCAATATAGCTGTGAATACATAATGTTTTATAGAGATTGAGCATTGCTCTGAGTCATTTGGACTCGAGAGGGATTATGGATGCTTAGTTTGATGTGACCAAATGAGTCGGGGCATAACGAGACACTTTTTTTAGGGATGTTGCTATGCTGGTCTTCTCTAGGAGAGATTTGGTATAGTGCTCCCATTTTTCTTTTACAGATGTGCTCGATGGTCGCACGGCCTATTTGTCAGTATGAACAAGATTGAGAACATATTGAGGGATGCAGACCTGGGGTCTTGCCCACTATGTGTGAGTGAGAGATGTAAGAAAGGGGCACCCATAGTGGGCACCCCTTCACCTTCTCTTTGTGGTTATGAAGTGGTTCTTAAACCACTTCATGAGACTTAATAACTGGCCATTAAGGTCCAGCCGGGGGTTACACTTAGAGGGGCTATTTACATAGCCCCTCTCTCCTTTGGAGTAAACTTGCATCCAAAACATGAAATCTCTATCTCAAATGATTCTCTCTAGTTTCGGCATTTAGGCTGTGGAATATGTGGGTGTTGCTCTGGTATTGCCACGTAGCACACTCCACCATCGATATAGGAGATTGTGAATGAACAACGACGATGACGAAAAATCTGTAGAACAACCGCACTAGATCCTAAATATTTACGATGAGGTAATATCGCTTCCGCTGTGTAATTTGATCTAGTATTTCTAACAATACTTAATATATATAATTTCATGTGTTTAATTAATTCTGCATCAGATATGGCACCATATTTCGAACAAGTTTGGTAGGTAGGCCGGTTGTGGTGTCGACGGATCCGGAGTTCAACCATCTCATCGCAAGACAAGAAGGGAGGTTGGTTGAACAGTGGTACTTGGATTCATTTTCCAAGCTCATGAATATGGAAGGTGAAAATAAGATCAGTAAGCTTGGTCTCTTCCAGAAGCACTCAAGGAGCATTACTTCGAATCACTTTGGTGCTGACAGAATTAAGAAAAGTTTGCTTCCTCAAATTGAACAGTGTGTTAACAAAACCCTTAGAGAATGGTCACGTCAGCCTTCTGTCGAAGTGAAACGTGCGACTTCAGTCGTGAGTATTGTTAGGCTTCGTTTGGAATATGAAGTACTTTCAACTCATCTCAACTCATCATTATAATTTTTTTAAATTCTAACACAAAATATAATAAACAATTCAACTTTTTTAAATTCCAAAACAATAATAATATTAAAAAATAATATTCTAATAATATTTTATTATCTCAACTCAACTCAACTCACTTCAACATCCAAACTCACCCTAATGTTTAGAATTTTGATACATACAGTTATTTTTACGTACTTTTTGAGTGATGTGATTGAGTGCATTATTTAAGAATTTTTGTAATGTTTAATTTGTTAAAAAATTAAAGCTACTACTTAAAATCTAAGATTCTTTCTGTTGATGTATCTAAATATAATTAAAATCGTTCTTCCATCCGGGACGATATTATAATGCAGATGACATTTGATTTCTCTGCAAAGTATCTGTTTGGTTATGATGCTGAGAAATCTCCTGTGAATATGAGCGAGAAGTTATCCAATGCATCGAAAGCTTTGATGGCATTTCCTTTAAATATACCTGGTACTGCATACCGTAAGTGTTTGAAGGTACGTACGTGATCATGAAATTAAGAATTTATTTGAAAGGCCAGATTCAGAAATGTCATCATGTATTTCTTTTAATTTATAATTAATAGTTGGATTTCTATATATATATTGATCAGGATCGAGAAGAATTTCTGAACGTGCTGAGGAATATAACAGAAGAGAGGCTCGCTTCACCCGAGAAACATCGTAGTAGTACCGGAGATTTCCTTGATCAAGCCATAAATATTGAAGGGGATAATGATCAGAAATTATTTTCATCAGAACTCGTCGTTAATTTGCTTTTTGCGCTCTCATTTGTTAGCTTTGAATCGATTTCATCACCATTATCATTGACTATCGAGTTGCTTGCGGACCATCCTTCAGTTCTGCAAGAGTTGACGGTATATATATATATATATATATATATATATATATATATATATATATATATATATATATATATATATATATATATAATGAATTTTAAGCTGAATCCTGTTCTTAATTCATTTGATCGAAGTAGTACTTGAAATAAATACCTCATGATCATGATGTTTTTGTTTTAAATTAATAAATGGTTTATCAGGCAGAGCACGAGGCAATTCTCAAAAAGACGGAGAATCCAAATGCCATACTCACATGGGATGAATATAAGTCGATGACTTTCACCCATTATGTCAGTTGATCTGCAATATGCTCTCTCTTCCTGAATCCTGATATATTATAATTTCTACTTCTCTAATTATATAACGTTACATGATTTTGGTGTGTGGAAATTATGATTATCAACAGGTCATCAATGAAACTCTCAGGTTGGGATTTGTTGCTCCTGGTTTACTGCGAAAGGTAGTCAAAGATATTGAATACAAAGGTATAAATATTAATTGCTCCCAAATATATATATATATATATATATATATATATGATATATTGATTAAAGTGCTAATTAAATCTTAATTAACAGGATATACAATTTCGGTTGGTTGGACTGTTATACTTGCAAATCCTGCTCTTCATTTACAACCCGACACGTACAAGGATTCACTTGCATTCAATCCATGGCGTTGGAAGGTACGTGTTTGCTCTTTGATTGGCAACACATTTTATAATTTGAGAAATACTTGGTTCTGACTTTGGGTCTCGAGTATTTCAACAGATACCTTTTATATATATTTTACTTAGTGATTAAGTAGGTATTTTTTATTAACGTTGTTTTTTTTGAAGGATATAAAAAAAAATGTATGAAAAAAAGGCATTTAGTCTTGTCGGGCTTCGCTCTCGGTAGGTGTAGCACGACTCTTATGATATTCAATATCTTTATTGATGTTCGTAATCAGAATCCTACAGAGGTTTTTTTTTTTTTTTTTTGTAATTTTTTGTATGGAATCTGCAGGATATAGACCAAGATGTTATGTCCAAGAATTTCATGCCTTTTGGAGGAGGAATCAGAGTGTGTGCAGGGGCAGATTATAGTAAAGCTTTCATGGCTACCTTTCTGCACGTCATGGTCACCAAGTACAGGTACAATGCTCTCTTCTTTACGGTATTATACATTAGTTGTTTTATGAGGGAATAAAATTAAAAGATGTTTATGGGGTTTATTATAGGTGGAAGAAAGTCAAGGGAGGAGACATCGTTCGAAATCCTATTCTAGGATTTGTGGATGGCATCCATGTTCATGTCTCAGAGAAGCGTGATTAAAAGATCATGCTCTTATTTCCTGCATAATGTTATATAATTGAACACTCATCGAGATCAGAGGTTGCTATATATTTCACCCCAAAATAATTGGATGATGATCATCCAGGCGTAACTCCATATATATATATATATATATATATATATATATATATATTTCATGTACTTGCCGTTTCTCTCTTACATTAATTTCCTGTTTCTAATGTATTTGATGTGGGAGGAAACTTGTTATTACGATGTTGATGTGAGGAAACATGTTATGTTTTCCTAGTTGAATAAATTGTTCCTAGACTACTCTATTGATCTGCATTTCTGTGGCAGAATAGTAATGAACATCTGAACTTGAGAAACAAGCAAAATATGGAATTATCATGTCCAATAAGCATACCAATACATGACAAGCAAAGCAAGAAATGGTGCAAATTTCATCTATCATTCATCGATTTTAAGCTTGGCAGGATGCAAATCTAGTACACTCGTGCATTGACATGAGTAATAATTGAAATAAGGAAATGAAATTTCCAATGTACAAGGGAATGTATTCATCCAAAAATTCCAGAGCTAGGATGCAGTAACTGGGATCTCAGGGAGTATTTTGAATGTGTACACCTCGGAGATGAGACGGCCGATGGCTAGCTGAGGTTGTTGACGGCATATTCAGATTGCCAAGCATTGAAAATGCACTGTGCCATGAAGACAGCCTCTGTCCAACACTACAGGAGATCCTGCACTGCTGTTGTACAACGATCAACTGTGCAAAAGACAAGGGATGGAACCCCAGAAGAAAGGATTCTTTCAATGCTGAGTTGTTTGAGCCTTAAGGTCCAACGGACTACGTACTCTTAAAGTGAACCCTGTTTCATGGTGCCATCACTGCTTAATACTTCTCATCTTTTCATGTTTATTCATTAAAGATAATTCAGGTTGTTGCTAAGGATGAAATCAATGAATGTGACAATGAAACACACGTGATATCCATGGAGTAGAAACTATAAAGAGAGATTCTATCAGTGATTTCTGCTTCATGAGGAATATAATGTTAAACTGATTGTCCTATCTCCTAGAGTTGAATGTCTAAAAGAAGATCCTCAAAAGCAAGTTGTAAACCATAGCTGATTTGGGAAATAATCAAATTCACTGATAAAACGGTTGCTGATTTGGGTGTTCCAATACAGAGTTATCATCTGTTCTACTTGCGATTTATCACTTCACGAGGGGGATCAACCATACTCGTGTTCCTTATCAGCATTAAAATGACAAAAAAATATTTGGATCTACAGAACTATGGGTACTGTGGATCCAAATTGTGGGTTGGGCACTTTGTCGGGAATGCCTAGAATCAACCATAAGGGACCACAAGGGAGAATTATTAAATGAGTTTTAAGTCTTTATTAAATGACTTTTAAATTAACTTTTCTTCGTATAATTGATTTGAATGTTCTTTCCTATAGCTGGTAACGTCATCTGAAACATCTCTTTGAATTTCTTTTTAGTTTTCTATTTTTAGGATGCAACTCTGAAGGGATGCAATACGAAAACTAGAAGACTGCCCAACCCAGTCCTACTCCCAACGAGAGAAAATGTCTAGATAAATCCCTTCTGTTGGAAGTGCTATTGCTCACCGAGTCACCAGGGAAAGAAAAGCCTGGACTTTGCCAGAGATATGATACATGGCGATACCAATAATGAATTGATAATCTACCAAGCATAAATGACAATTTAGCAACAAAAATTTATGCTTTCCTTTGCCAAAAATCAGTAATTATTCATAATCTAATCAATATCAGATGGTTTAAATTTGTGCAGCCTATACCAGATGGTTCCAATTGAAACCCAAAGACTGTTTATCAGCATAAGTCGCAACTGAAACATCTATTAAGAAAGGTATGTCATACTTGAGAATGGTAGCAGTCCTGCAATCTTCCAAGCTTAATCCCATTTCAAGTGGCCAGCTGAAAAAGAAGGAATTTCAGTATAGCTCTAATTTCTAGTCTCAAGCCCAAAACATAACCCAAAATTAGAACATTAAGAACCATAATCAGAGTTACTAACATCCACTAACCTCAGTTCTCTGGAAGTCCCGGTGCAGGAACCACCATGGACCACTTTTTGATAATAATCTAACAATATAGGTTATAAATAAGTCAACTAGAATAAGAGAGAATTAGCAACAATCAAATCTATATAAGCAGAGCAATACTAAGCATCTAAAGATGCAGATGCTGGCAATATTTAACTCCTAAAAAGTTAAAACTATAAATATAAGTTGTTGATAACTTTAGTATATATGAAACTGGACCAAAGATTAGTAGATGGACTGTAATATGCTTTCACATCAATATGTATAATTTTTTTTAGGGAAGAGCAACACCAGAGTAACACCAAACATATACTTATATATATATATATAAGTTATATATATATATATATGTATATGTATGTATATCATCCACAGATGCATAATGGCCTCTTGCCTACTGTCAGGACAAATATTCAAATAAGTCACAATTCGTGATATATAGACTCTAGAAAATGAAAGTGAATATTTCACAATACTGTGAAGTTTACCTCACACATCCTGCCACCGTTCGTAGGCCCATAAAGAGGGTCAAGCCCAACCAAACCCCAGGAAGACCAACAATTGAAGGAACATAGAGCAAAAATGCTGAACATATTGCCCCCACTAGCATCTTTAAATCAATACAAATGTGTTAGAGAAGCAATACATAGAACCAAGTAAGGACATCTGAAAAACTCCAAAGGTAAGGCTTACCATGGAGCGAGCCGCATATGCAAAGTCTGAAACACCATAGTGGAGACCATCAAAAACATAAGCTAGGGCATTCAAAGGTTGACTAGCACTGACAAACTGTGACAAATTTTAGATAAAATCATTAGAAATATCAAAAGGGCACTGGTAGTTACATAAACTTTCAAAGGTCAAAAAGTATTTTGAACAAATTGCCAAACATAAGTGTGGTTACGTACCAATACCCCAGTTTTAACAATTCCTAATACTTCAGGATCCTTGGTGAACAAGGTGGCCAAAGAACCGAAAGATACACCAAGAATTGCAGACAAGAAAACTCCAGTGAACAATCCTATCTGGAAAAACATGCACACCAAGTCCTTAAACGAATCTACTCAACTAAAGGATTGCATCATACAATCAGAATCAATGGAAAAGCATTCATGACAAGCTTACCTTTAACACAAAGAATGTAATGTCTCTCACAGTCTTGTATTCTCCTTTTGATAAAGAAGTTGCAATCAGGGCCTGCAAATAGATACATTTATAAAGTGAACAAAAAACCAAACTTGTCTCCAGATAAATTCTGATAACAGAATGTGGGGGTTATGTACTATGCAATATGTATGCTCTTAGAGAGTTTCTTAGGGGGAGCTTGAAGTCAGAAGACTAAAGGAAGAAAGATGAACTTTCCTTTTTATCATAGAATAAAGGTTTTCCTTCAACTAGCTTACTCCACTCCTTGTTTATGTATTTCCTACAACAATCTGTACCTTTTTATTTTAATCATGATCAATCCACAAACCTCACGTCAAAACTAATAATTCCAACCAAATAGAAACTGAATGGAATGATAGCATGGAAACAAGTAAAGTTATGACAGCACATAAGAAAAATAATTCAAAGAAAGAAATTTAATACCTGACCAGATGCAGCCAGTGCATCTGTGAGTAGGGATACAGCCAACCATACTTGAATACATATCTGATGTGCAGCCATAGCTACTGGACCTTGACGGGCCGCCATTGATGTCCCCAATGTCGTGGTTATAAGAACAGCAAGAGTTCTTCCAAGAAGAAAGCCACCTAAAGCAACCCATAGTTGGTAACAAAGCAATGGAAATACATCTCAAGTAGAGGAAAGGGCCTAACACGTGTATCAAATTCTATCAAAATAATAAGCAGGAAAAATAGAAAATACACCATCCAAATAAATCTACTCCTCCATCAGCAATCAATCACCATCACAATAGCATATCAATTATTTTCACGGAAAATATGTTAATGACTAAAATTAAAATTTATGTCATGTCAACCTTCTAAACATACAAGCAGAGTTTTTTTTTTTTTTGGGAGGGGGGGGGGGGGGGGCGGGCAGGGGAATGACAGTCTAATAGTGCAGTTTTGACTACAAAAAATAAAAAAATAAAATAAAATACAGGGAAAAAACATTTTAAGAAATCAAGAGAGTTGGCACTAGGAAAAACTTAACTTACCAGATTTTATATATCCACCAAATTGAAGTGATCCCATCTTCAGGGGCAGTAATACAGTGATCTTGTTTAATTTCCAGATCAATAAGAAGGTAACAGTGTATCTGAACATAAATATTTCTAGCATGATTATTGTTAAATAAAGCCACACACACACACACACAGAGAGAGAGAGAGAGAGAGAGAGAGAGAGAGAGAGAGAGAGAGAGAAATTCATCCAGAAAGCACATACTGAGACAAAACAGTGGATATGGCTGCTCCAGTTGCACCCAATTGAAAATAATACATAAGAATGGGAAACAAAAATACAGCTAATAGATTACCAATGCCTGCATAAGGAACAAAACGTCAATTAGCAGGAAGACAGGCAAAAGAAATGGAGACAAACTATTAAACAATTGGGATAACATGTAAGTTGAAAACATAAAAGCAGCAACTAGTAAACAAGATACGAAAGTAATAAGATAAGAGTCATAAGACAACGCCTCAAAAATATTGAAACTGTACATGCTTCAAACTAAGTTTTTAGAGTCACAAAGAACAAAGTCTACAAGACCAACATCAACTTCTTCCTTTTCGGTAATAAAAAGATTGCATGGAAATTTGTCCCCCTCCCCCAAAATGGGAAAGAAAATTGCTAGTAGGATGAAAGGGATTGACTCAGACAATGATGAAATGGAAATTTCAAAAGTATTGTGACGGTAGCAACAATCAAGGCCTGTCATTTATCCTTTCCATTTCCTCAATCCAAAAACATACGAGAAACCACCAGAAAGCAAAACATAAAAGGAAGAACAAGGTAAAAAAACATAGTAAAAGAAAAACTAATATGTTTGAGTATCATGGCACATCATGGCATTATATCTATGGTGAAGATAGCTCAGTCAACCAAAGCATTACTGTAGTTATTAAGCCAAAACACTTGCCTAGACATAAAACAGGAGTTTTTGTGTCCTTAAAACCACGGAAAACGCCTTGAAGAGCCAAGGAGACCACAACTGCAGGAGCACCAAATGCTCTAAGCGAAAGAAATCGTTGTGCTGGAATGCGCATGGAAGAATCCTGTTTAGAAAAAGACAACCAGGAAAAAATATATTCATTGTAATAGAACTTTTTTTCATATAAGTATTCATTGTAATAGAACTTAACTACCTCAGAGAATATGAAAACAGATCTAAAAGAAAATAAAGGACTATTATGATCCCATAATTACACTAGTACCCAGATGGACCAATGTCCAAATGCAGAGGACCAATAGAGTGAGACAAATGGGTAATTGACTAACTGAATATTTAAACACAAACACACATGCACATACATGGGCATATGTCTTCATAAACATGCACAATGATGCATGTCCATGTATCTGTATACAGTGTACAGAGAGAAGGAAAGGAAGGTGTGTGATTAATTAATAATATTATATAACCCCAAGTAGATAAAGAAACTTACTGATGATATGCCCATCAAATCTAGAAACTTTCCAGCTCCCAAATACAAGGCTAAAGCCTCAATAATGCCGATCACAACTGCTAATAATAAAGCTGTAGACACTGAAGATAGCTGTTTTCTTTCAGCCACTCCATTAGAAGGCTTACCGTTTGTCATGCCTTCTAGGCAACCCCCAACTGTTCAACAATTGGACCAAAATATAAATAAACATGAAGATATCGTGCCAGTTATATAATAGCACAATGGAACCAGAATGAAATATAAGTTCAACAAAAGAATTCAAGGCATCGACCATCAGTTTTACTTCACCTGAAGCGGAATCTTCAATTGCATACTTTGAAATGTCTTCGGCAACAAAAGAAGTAGCAACACTAAGGAGGGGAATATTAAATAGCTTTGATATGGAGTTAAAAATGTTTGTGGAGACACCAGCTGAGCCCAACTCCACAGGACCTATGGGAATGGTGAAACAAGGGGGGGTGTTAAAACTTCAAAGTTAAAAGTACAAAAAGACCATCTATAGCTACATCCCATTTCATATGACAATTATAGCCTTTTGTAAGCTCTAAAAGGGTCAGCACTATGAATATTTAAATCACTAATTCAAGCATGTAACTCCCCAGTTCACTAGTAAGACACACACAATTAAATTAGTTCAACCTCTGATATCAAGTACTCTTATGTGAACAAATAGACTAACAAATATTTAAAAAAAAATGAGAAGAATGAAGTTAACAAATAACATAATAAGCAAGCAGAGCATATTCAGTAAAACTAACAACAAAAATGCAACCAATATCAAGACAAGAAAATGAGTAACCAAAATAAAAGAAGGAGATGAAGAAAATGGTAAACAGGGACCAAAATACATCCAAGAAAAAAGTGTTAAAATTATAAGAATTTTTTAACCACCAAACAGGAAATGAGGAAGGAATCATATATAAAAAATTGATGGTACCTAATCTGCCGATATAGGCGGTCTCCATGAGCTGTGCTAAGGGTTCAAGAGCCTGTCCAGCAATGGCAGGCAAAGAGAGCATCAAAAGTTCGTGTTTGACATCCAGAGACTGTGATTTACTGACAGGAGTTCCCGTCAACTCACTGCAAACAGATTGAGGAAATCAATACATGTACATAGGCAAGCATAATAACATCTTACAAGATATGTAGCAAATAATTTATCTGAAGGCATTCAGATTATGGTTAGAATTTAAGTTGCTTGCTTGCTATCACTACAGAATTTCCTCACCGATATACTACTTTAGAGAAGGTGATGCCCATGAGCACACAGAGTCCAAGAATGTTCTTAGGAGAATTGGCATGTCAGAAAACTTAAAATCATGTCAAATAACAATACTCAGGTCTACAACTCTCAAGAGATTGCTTAGGCAGAGAAGGGGAGATGGGATGGTGAGTGGGAGATCACAAAAAAGAAACTATGATGCACTTATTACCACTCAACAGCATTAAGTTAACAGCTTTCAATACAAATCAAAATTTATGAAAAATTACTTATAGAAAAAGAAATTAAGTGGGTAAAAGATGTGAATGAAACAGCTCAATCAATGATTCCAGGCCAGAATCAAGTGTTAAATATTTTCAGATAACACTCAATCACATTTCAGAAAACTGACTAACGCTTGCATGCGGTATTAACGTGTCTACATCTATACGAAGTACAGAAATATAGATATTTTACACCATAAAAAGTAGACTAGAGCGTTCAAAGCTTCTACTAAATGCCCCAATCAAAAAGTACACATAAATCCATTTTGAACCCCCTGAAAAAGTGGAAAAAGCACTTCTATGAAACAGATTAAAATGAAATTTCAAAAGTGCAGAAGAGTGAAACTCAAACCAATAGTTTGTACAAATAATATAGTAAAAGGCTAAAGGTCTTACGGAATAACATCCTTCCCTGCACTGCTCAAGGCCTCATCTTCCTCTACAGCCAATCTTTCCTCCACATCAGAGGAACCGATATTACAATCAGAACTCAATTGACAACTACAAGTATCTGAACCAGGCTTTCTCCGACGGGTCACCAGGGGTGACATTCTTATTCTATGCTTTGAAAACAAATGGCAGCCTCCTACAATGTCTGCATCGCCTATCCACTTCCTATCAACCGGCACAAAGGAATTACGAACTTTGCCTGGCCTTGAAGAATATAACAGCCTCGTCGGTTTTGTTATAACACCCTTACTAAACTGGGTAGCCTTCATTCTTACCAATTCTTGTTGTATCTTCAAAAATCAAAACAGAGAGCCTAAAAGACCGAAAACGAAAATATATATTAAAAAATAACTATGTTAAACCCCGAAAATGACGGATTTTACATTCAAATTCGAAAAATGTTATTACAGAGCAGCGAAATTGGAGAAAACACAACTTCTTTTATAAAAGTGATCAAAGCGTTTACAGAATTCGATCTTCAACAACACAAACGGCGAGAGAAAAAAAAACTTGACATTCTATTTCACTTTTTAATATGCTCGGTAATAGTGTGTAACGAGAGCACAACCGAAACCAATAACAATACAGAGCAGGAGAAACAAAACCCACCAAGAACCTCTATTTCAGCGAGTTACTACCAGAAAGCAACGTACTGAGCGAGAAATGCGTCGAATTTACGCTGTTCAGGGCGTAGAGTAGGACGCTTGAAAATGAAAACGGCTGACAGAGCCCTCTGTTTGGTTCTCTGGAAAATGGAAAAAACGAATGAAAGTGGAGACGATATATAAATAAAATAGGAGAAAATCAACTGCGGCGAAAGACTGGAAAGAAATTAACCTCGTTCTTCTTCGGGATTAAACACTGTAACCGCCGTATGATATGGTATCTTTATAAATAATTTTTCTGAGTTATTCATTGTTTTATTTCGTTAAGCGATAATTCTTTTTACTCATGTTTCAGTGGGAAAAACAATTGGACCATTCTAACATCATTCGAGATGTAAACATCTTAGAATATGTTTTTTCGCGAAAATTTATGTCTCTTTTCAGAATAAAGAATCCCAGCAAATTCTGTCCGTGAAAATGTATCGTCTAAACATGTGAGAATTTATTTATTTAACTGTTAAATGAACAAAAATAAAGAAAAATTAATTAATTTATTAATGAATATATTAAGTATACGTGACAAACATTTTTTTTTTTTTTTATAAAATATCACGTGTCAATTTTTTAAGTTAGATTTTAAAAAAAATGTACTTAATACATGTTTAATAACAGATTAAAGGATAAAACTATTTCCATTTAAATCATTACTCTCTCAATTTTCTAAACAAAGGAGGAGAGATTTGATTAGGATTTATTTGATCAGATAAAAGAAGCCCCAATGGTTTCTACTTTTCTCACAAGAGTCGAGTGCTCTTTCGTGTAGGTAGGCATTGGATTAGCGCCCACAATTTGGGTTGCATTGAGGCATATATTCTTCAAGGAACTCTGGTTTTAAGAGCCATCAATATTCGGTTGGTTGAAGTAGAAAGAAACCTTCCTCCGAGGTAGAGCTCCATTTAGCATCTTCCTCTTTTCTGTGACCAGGCCTCAATATTATCAACTAGTGCAGTGGATTGAAGAGGATTATAACTCAATAACAACAGTAAGGATATGTGGAATTAGGATTTCTGTTTCTTTTCCCTTTTCAATACAAGGTCGAATCGGAGGGCAAAAGCTTGTTACCAGAGCTTAATCATAAACAAAATCGAAAAACTTGATATCATTTTGCTTGTTTATTGATCAGTTTAAACTCTAGAGGTCCTCACTTGTTGGGTCCAACTCGTTTATAGGAAATCAACTGCAGATTTCTAAACGGGTACAGGTAAAAGATTTAAAGAAAATACATATACATATCACCTCTCCTGCAAGCGCCGCAGCATTGACTCAGCAAAGCTCTGTTGCCTGCAAATGTAACAAAAATAAGAACAAAAATGTCACTCTCCTCTGTCCGACAATGAATAGGTGAAGCTCAACACCCCCCAAAACTGTATAAATTAGATTAGTCTTATTCAGGGGTTTGCAATGCATGATCACCAAACAACAGTAGTGACACAGCTCTCTCTATAAGATTTTGCATATAGAGATGCATACATTGAAGGTGTTACGTACAAAAGTAATATATAATATATGAGACACCATCCCAGTGCAACAGCTTGACGATGAGTTAGTTTTATCGACAATATTTGTAGGATCAGGGGTATATTTGTTTAATATTTCCATTTCTCTTTATTTCGCAGGAGAAAGAAATGTTACTTACTTCTGTTCTCTATGTTTAGGACTAGGGCGTGAATACTTTAGATATCCATCCCACGGAACCTTTTTGAGACCTGCTCTAACAGATATTATGTCCCTAACCCTGCATAGGAGGAATACCATTCAACAAAAGCTATTCATAAATAGGAGATTATTCTAAACAAAGGAAATACATATATGTGACAATCCAAAAAAAAAAGTGTTTCATGCCATCGTTTAACTTTTTGCAACTAAGGAGAAGATTATTTAGCTCTACAAAGAAAAACATTTTTTTATCAGTTCACAGAATTTTATTGATCATAAGAATAGGCAAGCACCCGAGTATACAGAACATATACAAGAGTATTGCCTATGTGTGCTAGTTTAGTGATACAAGAAACACATTTATGACATCCCAAAAATAAAGTGCTCTATGCCATTATTTAACTTTGCAACTAAGAAGATTATATACCTCTCTGCAAACTCAATGGGTGTCTCTCCGGCTTTCAGAGTTTGGGGCTCCAAGTACCAAACATCACAAACAACGGCCCAGGATGTCATGAGCTGCAGCAGATGCGTTGTAAAGGACTGCCTACAAAATAAAGCACAAATCCAAGAATTACCTTCTAGTTTCATTTAGCAGCAAAACAAAAGATGTCAACATCTAAGACACAAGACAAAGGTGAATGCACCGAGATCCAGCCTCAAACAAGGAACTTATCTCCCCTATGTCGTTCCAACATAAAACAGAGCATAAATATTGGAGGCTTTGATATTTGGCAAAGTCTTGCCTCAAGATAAATTCACCTAGTGCTCTTTACTACCCAATATGAATGGAAGGGTTACTCTCAGTGAATTCATATCATTATATACACGCATAAATTTAGTGGGCTCTAAGCAGCTACTTACTTCCGGCTATTCCAAAAAGCATCAACAAATATTTTGTTGTACTTAATTGCAATTGGGCAAACAGTGCAGCCGAGCTCAAATGCACCCTACACAATCAAATGACACATGAGTTAGAGAAGAGCACAAATTCTAAGAAAATTGATAATTACATTTTATCCCCCCCCCAAAAAAAAAAAAAAAGAAAGAAAAATACTGCCTTCTGCAATGTGATGGTTGACACTCAAATTTTAACACACTCTGCAAATCCTAATTTATGTTTCAAATTGGAGTGTAGTAGCCATTTTTGTGGTTCAGAGATCACATTGGAAAAGGGTGATATTTAGGATAATTTCACCCAATGAAAATTAAATAAAAGAAAAAAGAAAATTGTTTACCCCTTGGTATTGAGATGAAAATTAGGGGAAAGAAATACTATTCTCATCAACAAGTTAAACAAAACTGCATATGCTGCCTTTCTACAATTTAAATCATATACATGTACCTTCTTGAACATAACCGTGTAATGATTATTTACACAAGTTCCCTCTGGAAATATGAGAAGAGGGTTGTTGTCAATCCCTTGGATGTGTTCCCGCAACCTGAGGTAAACAATTTCATATTATCATAACATAGATGTCATTCTGATATAAGTATCACCTGACACTTTCAGTATCAACTTACTTCCTTGCTACAATTTCGCGATCCTTCGCCTCTGAACGATTGAACCAGATACATCCTACGCTCTCTAATATGGTGCTTTGCAAGAGTCCTAGACAGAGAGCAAAACTAAATAAAATCCTTCCTTTCCATCGTTTCAAGAATAATAATGGCTTCCACTTAATATATTCTCTAGTGCAAATTGTTCACTAAGTACAAAAAGTATAATTACATTAAATCTACCATATATCATAAAAGCCAGTGAACTATGTCTGCTTTCAAAAGTGGATGGGCTGCAATGCTCAAGAATTCACCTTTTCTTCCTTCTTTTTTTCTTCTTTTTTTTATGATCGGTAAACAAAATTTTATTTCATAAGAATAGGAAAGAGCCCAAGTATACGGGACACAAGAGCATCACCTATGCATGCTAGTTTAGTCTCAAGAATGCACCTTTTCTACTTGGTTACCCCAAGTTAGTTATGAAAGATATGATTTCTAAATAAGAAAATGAATATAACCCAAAAAAATGGATCTATCTGTCATTGTGTAGTGGCAAAAACAGTACTCGTGCAAGAAGCCATCCGAAGGTGGATGCTTGAAGTTAAAACCTACCATCATGCTCTTTGATCGCATGATAGTCCTCCTTTTCCTTGGAAAAGATATTAGCGAAACAAGACTCCTTCACAGGAAGCACTTTTTCATATGAAATGCAGCTTTGAGAAAATCTTAACCTTAGACAACATAAGAGAGGGGCGAGCCATAATGATGGATTGGTGTTGTATGTGCAAGAAGAGTGGGGAATCAGCCAATAATATTTTGCTACATTGTGTTGTGGCTCAAGCTTTACGGGGGTATTGATCTTCCATATTTGAGAGATTGAGTAGGTTATGCCACACAAGGAGGTAGAGTTATGATTTGTTGCAGAGGATACAGGGGAATGCCATTGTAGATTTGAAGCTACATACGTGCAACCTGGTGCATTTGGGAGGAATGTAATGCTCGCAATTTCAACAACCAGAAAACGATGGTGCAAGAGTCAGAAACTTTTGGGCTCAAATCACTCTATGTGCAGGTGACGACTCACTTCATCTGTTGCATTCATTCTGTCCTAGACTTCTTGCATTCTTGTTTTTCCTTTCAACCCTATGTGGGTGCTCTCTCTTGTATACGTCCTTTGTACCAAGTTATGGCCTTTTGAGCTTTTCAGTCAAAACTTGGATTAGTTATAAAAATAAATAAAAATAAATAAAAAATAAAACTAGGTAAAACTTTTTGTGAAACACAGGTCACCAAAAATCATTAATGAAACTGTTAATACCATATAACTGTATCAATGGATTTGAAGCACAAAAATTGGCATTCACACTTACCAACCCATCCAGGATGCTTCTGCATGATAACAGCAAAAGCAGTCATCTGCTCTAAGATGATGAAATCAATCATGGAAGTATGATTGGCCACAAAAACCTGTTCAACCAATCATCAGAAGCCAAAAAAACCACTCAATAGCATGAAAATTAGTCAAATAAGCTGTTGAAGAAGCATCAGATGACGTCCAAAAATTACAACCAAATGGACCTGCTTAGGCCGCCTACTGGGTCGTGGTCCATGGTATTTTACAACTCCAGTCCATGATGCAACAAAGAAACTGCACATTAACTCCACCAAATACCTCTGAAAATAAAGTAAGCAACATAGAGTACGTTACATCCACTGCATTACCAAAATTTTAAGAATATTAATAGATGAAGGAAATTGCAAGAAGAGGAGCATTGAGACATTAGGGCCTTTTATTTTTTTGATAAGTAATCCACATTATATATATATATATATATATATATATATATTAAAAAAAAAAAGGTGAACATATGTTGCTGCATCAACTTCCCTAAATGCACCAGACCAAAGAGCAAGTGGGACCCTTCCACTCTACTTGACCATGTTATATCATGTATGATGAATGGATAACAACCTAGAGCATCACGGTTCCCTTCATAAGAATTCTTATCGGAATGGATTCTGCACCTTTATAGTGTGTCCCATTAGTAAGTCTTGGTGGGTGGCTTATCTAGTCTTAACAACATGTGATATTTTAAGTACCAAAGGGTTCTACTGCTAACAACATTACCAACGGGTACATAGACTGCATCAATGAAAATTTAAACATTGAATTGGTGAAGCAATAGATGAAAATAACATACAAGAGAGAACTGAGAGAACATTACTTAACTTAATAATTAAACTATGCAAGTCATTTTGAAAAGCTCACGTAAAATCATTCAAATTATCCAACACCAGAATGTTCAAAAGTTGTCATTTCTAATCAAACAATAGATATAAAGAATATAAATTAATTTAAAAAAACAATAAGAAACAAACAAAAACGTATAGCCAAAATAAAAAATAATTTCAGCAATAATTGGATGAATATTTAAAAACAAGTTGCACTTCGCACCTCGAGCTTTTTCCTCAACTCGTCTTGCCCTTTCAGCAGAACATGCACCGGAATAAAAGAAGAGAGGAAAATTATCCACCCCAGTGTCAATACTATAACCCTGCAGATTCAATTAGAAAGCAATCAGACGCCTAAGATAAGCAAAATCATGTGAACGCATGAACAAGGAAAATATCAAGAGCAAAAAAATTCCTACATTAGCACACTATTTATCATCATATCGCAGGTTTTCCCTGAACCCAGGTTGCTTTAAAGTTTAAACGTGTTTCGAAGCACAAATTCAAGTCATTTATAAACACAAAATAACCCAACATAGCTCATAAAGCTTGACGCTTGTATCTAAATTCGCCAACATATCCAAGGCCATTTGTATCATTTTGTTTTATAAGTATTAACCAACTCAACCATTGAATAGTAGTAGTAAGAGCAACGCTAACCTGGAAGGAAATAGAATCAAATATCGAACTACGACCCCGCAACACCATAGCGGAAACAAATACACATTCCAGTTCCATGGTTCGGGTGGATTCGATTTGAAACATCGCGTGAATGAGTCCTGCCCGTTTATGATCAGATTAACAGATAAATATACAAATTTCTCATATAACAATAAATATAATCCTATATTGTTTATTAAAAAAAAAAGACCCACGCACAAAAAAGCTTACATCGACGATGGCACCAGCAGCCTCTGTTAGGGTAGGAGAAATGTCGAGCAAATCACGCCTGTAGAAGACCCAAATTAGCCAACGGATCAATTCATAAAATTCCCGTAATGGTTTCTACTAAAATGACTTTGGAAATCTTTTTTCTTTTTTCGTTCTCATTCTTTAATTTTTCCCTATTGCCAAGCAAGCAAGCATAAAGGAGAGAGAGAGATTATACAGACGGAGCTTGCCGCGAGGCTCTTGAATGGAGGATGAAGGGAGGTAGTCCTCGATATTGGGCCGATCCAAGTCCAATTCGGAGCTTGACGAGGTTAGCTTCTCGCTACCACTCATCTCTCTCTCTCTCTCTCTCTCTCTCTCTCTGCGTCCGTGCTCAGCTTTACAGTGGCGCCGATTTCACGCTACGTTGGTCCTTCTGTTTGTTTGAGAGTAGCCCCTTTTTTTATTTAATTTATTTCGGGTAAGGCTGAAAATGTCAGTATCCCACCAAACCATATTCCGTAAACCAATATAAGAAAAAAGCTACTTGCAACCGGTTTAGAAACCAGCGTGTAAACATGTCTTACGTGGTACAAAATGACATCGTTTGCATTTTGAATTAGTTAACCCCTTTTTTTGCATATTTTGTATTTTCACATTTTCCTCATTCACCTTCTCTCACTCGATCTAGACCTTTCTCTCAATTCCCATCGTCTTCCTCCACTCTGCTTTGGTCAGCATCGAAACGAGTAAGCCGTTCTTTCGCTTTACTTCGGTCAGCGTAGAAGCGAGTAAGCCGGTTCTAGATTTCACTTTCTCCCGCTTGATCCAGACCCTACCCTCTTCTCCCCATTCACATCGTCTTGGCCTTCTCCACCAGAGCCACGAAGCCGATTCGTCTTCTCCCCCATATAGGAAATCCGAAGCCTACAGAGCAGGTAGGCACTTCTATTCCTATTCTCCTCGAATCCTCTTCTCTGAAGCCCTGTCATCTTCAAACACTAGATCTGAAATGTGAAGCCCACAGAGCATCGAAACCCTAACCCGAAACCCTAATCCGAACCCTAACCTGAAACTCTAATCCTAACCCTAACCCGAACCTCAAAAAATTTGTCCATCCTCTACCCATAGAGGAACTAGCCCGAATATTGTTGATCTTGTGCAATTGATTGAATGGAAATTTATTGCCCACCCTAGGATTTAGTGTCTTGGTATCAATGCTTTGATTTTAATTGATTTGTACATTGATGTTGATCTTCAGGTGGTGAACGCTGGAAAAGAGTCCTTACAATGGGCTAAGCGCGCACATGCTTGATCATGCATATAACTTCTTACTTATTTGGATGAGTTTGTTGTATTGGAAAAGCTGCTAGTGGCTGTATTGCATACTAATTATAAGTATATATTGATCACTTTAGTTTTGTTTAAGAAACCATTGCATATATAGATGCCCATGCATGTGATATGGGGGAAGAAAAATGAATTTTTCTTCTAAGACTACAAAAGGCTTTAGTTTCCATTGCTAGTGGTGGTTTCCAGAGCTTTGATTTGATTCTTACCCAATTCTGCAATGAGGGGTCACGTAGAATGGCTTTAGTTTTATGAAAGTGATAAAGAATCCACCTCTTACTGAATTTCATAATATAGAACATTGAGAGTAAAACTTGATGCAATCTCAGTCTTAACTAGCTTTCGAACTCTCTTTAGTATTGCTTTCTTATTAGTCTCGTTTCATCAAATGTTACTCATTCTCTAACAAATAATTTTTATTTTAATTACAGTTTCATACAATAATTTGAGATTTTTTAAACTGAAACATATTCCAACCTAGATCAAATATTAAATGAAGTGTAGATCATAGGATATCAAGCTTACTGTGAGTTTGATATAATGATAAAAGAAGTTGGGAGGTGGGGCACACAAAATGCTTTTTTGACCTCAAACTTATTGCGGAGGAAACCATGGGTAAAAGGAAGAAAAGTAAACTTTGAGGTTTTTTTTTCCCCCCAAATTCTGTTGCTTCCTTTAATTTATGAGATTGACATCATAGGATATACTTTATCATGTTAATTGGGAGTTTATACTGTGTGCAGAGAGATGCAAGGTATGAATTCTTTGCATGGGTGGATATACTACAGTTGCTAGAGGAGAACATTTTATTAAGAGAGACTAAGGCTAGGAAGACGTGGGATGATGCATTACAGCGTGAATATGCCGTTCGAAAAAGGGAAGATAAAGTGAGAGAGATGGCGAAGAATCTAAAAAAGGAAAAGTAAAAGTTATTGTATTTGTATTGGGTTGTCACCTTTGTTATTTTGTCTGCTTGGTTTGGATAAATTACATATAAAAAGTCATTAGGTTCATTTTGACTGGTTTAAGTAACCATCTAGCTTTTAAGGTGGTTCGTGCACACGATATTTGTGTATATTTTGTTTTTCTATTTTGGGCTCTGTTAAGAAATTTTGTTTTGAATCCTGTGGAGAATTCTATGAAAATTAAAAGTAATGGAATGAATTTCCATTTGATGAGCATTGGATTCTGAGTTGCTAAAATTCAAAAATGTGTTGTACTGCTTTTATGTGGTGTAAATGTGAACTGTAACTGCTAGGTGTTGGAATTGATTCTCTTTCTTCCAAGGGTTGGAACATAAACTAGTAACCATGTTGGTACTGGTACTGGTACTCAAATGCTTGGAATTGATTCAATTTTCTTGAAAGCAAAATCTACCTTGCACTTTTTCTAATTTTTCTCCCAATATTATTTTTTCCCTGAAGTTATAATTGTATCATGTGCAAGCATTTAGTGAAAGGTGTTGTGAAGTGAATGATTATGCCCAAAATTCCAAGACTACCGTAAGTCTAAAGTAAAAATGAATAGCCGGTCATATACATATACATAGCCATAATTCTAAGACTGCCATAATTCAATCCTTCTCCAATCAAGACCACCCGTATATAGCTTCATGTGCTCAAGAAAACCAAAAACATCCAGCAGCTTTCATACACAGCAGCACAATATTCTTGTGTAAACTCTCTTGCAAATTAAGCAACTCAAGCACTTGAACCCAAAACTAATTTCATTTGCTAGGGACGCTCTCTGTCTCTCTCTTGGTAACATCAACGCAGCTACCAAAGGCTATTGAACACTTTGCTTTTTAGCTGAAACCTAAAGGAGCCACCCATTTAAAAATAAAAAATAAAAATTCGAGTATTGTCTAAAACAAAAAACACCTCCTGCTATGCATGAGTCATCCAGCTAAATTCAAACATGAAATTACACCAAAGAAATATTTACAATAATTTATAGTTTGACTCCTCTATGAAAGACACTAAAATATTTACAATAATTTATAGTTTTATGTTCGGTGATGCGCAAAAAATGTTTTTCACAAGTGTTGAGAACTCCAACCAACTGCAAAATTCTCATCACTTTCATCATCACCATAAAAAAAACCTAGCAACCTGCATTTTCAATTTCTTCTTCCTCAACATTTCAACTTTCTCTCTATAGGCCCTGCAGGAAATGGAATGAAATCATTAGGCATAAAAAGGCTGGACCAACAGCAAATAAATTTGTGAAGAGATCTCCTGCAGATTAGAAGGCTAGCAATTATAATTTATAACCCTCACCTCCTCTTCTTCCAAACGGTCATCCACCTCCTGCAAGTGTTCTTGGATCAACTTTTCAAATTCCATGTACTCATCTCTAGAAACAATCAAATAATTTGTTCCACTTTAAAATATATATAAGAACTTTCAAATAAGATTATTCCTTGCACTTCTTAAATTCTTTGTAGGACTGGTAGGACTGTCATCAAACTAGTTAAAAAACTAGAGAATTGATTGGAATCCAAGATGACTTGGGGAGTTTGGTAAAGAGAAGTGATATAAAAAAAAATTATAATAAACAAAAAGGTAGAAACAAAGAAGCAGGCTTCGAAAAGCAAAATCATCAGGCTTGTTTAAAGTAAAGCTAAGCTTGTTTACTTGAAAGCAAATTTAAGTATTGAGCACAGTAAAGTCACAGTTTTTGTAATATGAACAGATGGACGAATGGAGTGAGCCTGATGTCTGCTTGTTTTAACTTTACAAAAAGGTCACAATTTATTTGATCAAGCATGCATCAGCCACACCAAGTTTGATTGAAACTCATGGGTGAACCAAAGATCATTATCTATATACTTTGATCGGAAACCGATTAATGATATCATCAAGGAAAACACAAAAAAGGGTGAGCATCAGATATAAACTACATGTGAGTCCATTTTCTATATACTTTGCTCCAAAACAGAATATTAGTTAATTACTTGTTACATTAAATATGGAATCTGTGCAGTGATTTCACTCCCACCTTCTGTAAAAATTTGGCTATTCATTTCAAACTTGTTTGCCTAACAATTTCTTTCTCTTACAAAAATATTTTTCAAGTTGAACAAAGAAAGACGCAGTATTTATTACTATCTGTACAAATATTTAGTGTAACATTAAATAAATATTCATGTAGAACCAATTTTCTAGTTCTCCTATATTCTGCACTAGATATGATCTTCTTCTCTGCAAGTGCAATCCAATCGTTGATACCCACATGTTAACCTCTCTTCTTCATTTTGGGTTTCATATGTTCTAAACTTTGTATCATAGTTATTGTTTTCTTTTGGTTTTACATGAATTTCTTTGTTCTGTCCTGGGTTCATTCATGGCTGCTGCTACTATTGCCTCCCAGATCTTTGAGAACCATAACATCAACAGCAACATCGACTGCGGCTACTATTGTTGTGTTCTCCTATATTCAACACTATATATATAAAATTAATTAGATGACCAACAATAGGTTAACTTTTCTTCGCATGTGATAAAAATGGGTTGTAAGTAGATTTTTTGTAGACAAAATAGTGTTTTCCAGCTCTGAAATTTGCTTGCCAAAAAGAAGTCGCATTTCACCTTTTCAACTCGTTTTGCTAAGAACAACTTAAAGAATAACAGAAAATCAAGTCCAAAAGAAGTTCAAGGAATACTAGAAGAACTTGTTTGCGACCACTCGGATCTGAAAAATCCAACCCATGTCGACGGCAGCTCAGATTTGAAATGTGTGACGAATGACGACGACAACAACCGGTTCGGTCCACGACGGCGACCACAGACAGTTCTTGGTTCAGATGAAAAGAATCGGAGGTTCAGCCGAGCTCTATCAAATGTTTTCTTCTTTTTACTTTCCCTCCATTTTTCCTGCATATTTCATTCACTCGTTTTTTTTTAATATTAAATTAGCAGCTGACGTGGCAATGCCATGTCAGCCGGTTCCACGCCGGCGGTTGCATATAGAAGAATTGCCAATATAATTATAGAAAAATTCTTTAGAATTCTTATTTTTACCCATTCAAAATATTGTGAATGGATAAATCATTATCTTATCAAATAAATTTTTCTATTTTACGATTGTTTAGCCAAAATATTTCACCTATTTTAATTTTTATCATCATAGATATAAAAAAATATTTTAAAAAAACATTATTTATCAAAAGTCTCATAATTTTAGCAAATTTTGTTAGCCCATCAAAAAATAGCTATTTTGACATAAGTATATTTGTATATAATTCATATGTCTGTTTATTGACGCACCAAATATATTATTAATATGAGAATATCTTCCCACCAGTTCACCTCATTCCTCCAAATAACGAGTAATTCTACAGACAGGCACAAATTTGTGCCTGCCCACGAATGGCACTGACTTGGCAAATGCCACGTTAGTAATTATATTATATTAATAAAAGAAAAAAAAAAAGAGGATGCTAAAAAGGAAGAAAATATCTAAAAGAGGGAATAAATTTTGCATTCATTCAAGTGGCAGTGTCCATCTCGCTTCAATCCAAGAAACGAAGGCGATTGCTGGCAATTTCAGTGGCTTCCTTGACGTAGTGCTGCAGAAAATTTCACTCTCAGCTTCAGATTTATTCTTCTCTCTCATATCTCAGTTGTCAGTTTTCTTCATTGGCGTTGTGGCTCCGTCGTTGATCACTTGCAGCAACCCACCTACCCACATTTCGTGGAGGAACCTAGTAAGAGGCTTAGTGAAAAATCACATATGCCTGTAGTGAAAAATCACATATGCCTATAGTGAAAATCACAAATGCCTATAGTGAAAAATGTGGATTTATGCATCGAACATGTGTTTCATTTTTCTTTTGATTGGTTCTAATTACAGGTACAAAAAATCCTTCAAAATCTAATCAGCTATCTAAAAAATTTTAATGATCACAAGTCATTCTCTTGTGAATAATAATGCATGAAAAAAAAAATTTATGCACTTTCTTCCACTGATGAATGGGGGTTTTTCATTTCTTTGGATTGGTTCTAATTACAGGTACAAAAAATCCTTCAAAAACTAATCAACTACCCAAAAAATTTTAATGATCACAAGTCATTCTCTTGTAAATAATAATGCATGAAAAATAAAAATTTCTGCACTTTCTTCCACTGATGAATGGGGTTTCTTCATTTCTTTGGATTGGTTCTAATATGAATCAAAGAGTGGGTGTTGTGGACGTAATAATTTCTATACGATAACTTTAATACATCACTAATAGGCTATAGAAAACAATCAAGGACCAAAAATTTCTGAAAATCACAAAAGTATAATAACATCGCATACCTGGGAGGAGAGAAACCACAAATCGATTCGCACAGAGAGAGAAATCAGGATTGAGAACCACTAGATCAATTTACACAGAGAGAGTGCCTGGGAGGAGAGAAATCGAAATGCTACATTTCATAAGTCTCGAAACGCACCGTTTTGAAGTAAATAAAACGGTGTGTTTCTCTCCATGTCGGATGTCGTCCCCGAACAGGCTTGACTCGTGCCTGGTTTTAGACTTTTTCCCAAATAACAATCTCCAATAGAAACTTGCCACGTAGACACCACATTTTCTCAATCATCTGACCACACTGGCCACTGCAAAGGAAGAAAAAGAATTTCCATTCACTCTCACCCTCTACTCCTCCACTAAAACCCTCCCTCCTACAGGAGAGAGGCTATTGATTGGATTTGGAAGGTTGGTATAATTGATTCTCTCTCTCTCACGGCATTGTGTTCTGTTTGTTTGATCCCTTGATCATAAGTTAAGAGCATTTCCATTCGAGTCTGCATATCTCCTTTATCCCTATAATTTTTCCTAAATTATATAGTTTTGAACAAAAATCCATCCCCATCTCACTCCCCATTTTATGGTTAGGGTTTACAGTTTGTATAGAAATTCTCCATATTTGGGAAACGACTGTGCATTCCCATCGCTCCCAAATCTCATTCAGTATTCCCTTCGTCCCGCGTCTTCTTCTCTCTCGCTAGGGTGTAAACTCAACGATTGGCCCCTCCCTCGCATGCAACACCAATGATTGCAGCCTCTCCATCGACAATTTTTGTAAGTGAAATTTAGTTTCTTTTCCATCGTATGTTTCTTTCTTCCCTCATTTTCTTCTATTTTTCTCTTCCTATCTTTCTGTTTCTCTCTTCCTATTTTTCTTCCTCCCGACGCCATGATCAAGTATGTGAGAGATGTTTGCCTACAACTCTCTCTCTACGTCAGCGTTCTCTTCGGAATAAGATTTCTTCCACTGATCTATACTCTCACTTTCTTTGACTCTTTCATCCTCGCTAGGACTGTTTGGCTGCCAAAAAAGTTGAGATGTTTTCACACAGATTTTTTTTTTTAAATTTGTCTCTCTCATGTCTTATCATTTTTCTTGATCGATCCATTCATTGAGTGAGGAGAAAAAAGAGAGGTTTGCGATTGTGGTTTTTTTATGATTCGTTGGGTTTTTAGTTTTGAGGAGAATTTGGTGGAGTTTGTTGTTACGGAATGGATTTTGAATACTTTTACAGTATTTTAAACTAGAAACGACTTGTAAGAAAAAGATCAAAATTTGAGATGAAAATTA
Source organism: Juglans microcarpa x Juglans regia (assembly GCF_004785595.1). Taxonomy (NCBI): domain Eukaryota; kingdom Viridiplantae; phylum Streptophyta; class Magnoliopsida; order Fagales; family Juglandaceae; genus Juglans; species Juglans microcarpa x Juglans regia. The sequence continues at coordinate 22,841,365 of NC_054599.1, read as the reverse complement.
CTGGCTTTTGAGGAATTGGCGAATCATTGTTTGGTAAAGAGATTGAAAGTGTTGTGTTGGTGGAATTCGGGTATTTCTCTCGTTTACGTTGAAGATTTTGGACTTTGTTTGAGGAATTGACGAATCATTTTTTTTGAGTTTGGGTTTTGTTTATATGTTTTTTGCTATATTTGGTGAATTTATTGCATCTCCAAAGATAAAGAATGTTACTATTGGAGGTAGGAGTTCAAAATGTTACCGTTGGAGAAAGTCTTTAAAATCTTACTGTTAGAGAAATAACAAAAAATGTTACCATTAAAGAAATGACAAAAATTTTTATCATCAATACGTGGCTAGATACCATTAGAGAAACTGATAAATAGTAGATATTAAAAATACCATCACGTTAGAAAATGCACATATTAAAAAAAATTACTATTTTTATAATACAGATTTCTGTTTGAAAAATAATATTGTATCCAATAGTTAAAATTGTATAAGTATTTAGTAGAATGTGATATTTGAAAAGAAGATCATAAGACAAAAAAGTTACTAGTTAAGATTGTAAATGGAAATGAGAAAAAAAAGTAATAAAGAAATAATAGAGAAATATCATTTAATAGAATAGAGATAGGGATTGGAAATGAGATGCATGAGGTTTTTAAAAGATGAATAAAATTTAGAAAAAAATTTTAGAGAATGTGATTTTTAGTTACATTATATGAAATTTTATAAGAAACCCAATGGGAATGTTCTTTAACTCATAATGGCTGTAACTCTTGTGGATTTTTCTTTTTCTTGGATTTATAATGTGTTTTTAACTGGTTTTTGGTTTCAACACCATTTTTGTGGCTTGCACAAAAGCTTTTTTTTGGGTAAACAATGTGTAAAGATTGTTTAAAGGATAAATTAATTTTAAGGATTGTAAAGATTGGTTGTAACTCGTAACTGAAGGGTCAGAGGGTTGCAGATATTACACCAAGGCAAGTGTTAGTGGATAGTCTAGTCTGGAGCTGTTCTGGTGCGCCGGTGATCATATTGGTTACCATTTTGATGGCGCAGGCTGTTCAGCTGACTAAGTTTCAAAAGCAGTTTGAAAGCCTGCATCTTGGTTTAGAGGATGCAGATGAAAAGCAAGCATTTGGTTGTGCTGCATTTGAGGTAGATCAGTACCAACCGTGCTCTTCCTTTCCGAGTCAGTTATATTTGTTATATTGATTTTAGTCGTACTTTGTTGGACAATGTTGTACATGGGAAAATTTTATCTGTTTGAGATCATATGAACATGTTACTTGAGGAATAACACTTATTTTTCATCACTTGTGGAAAAGAGCATTTTATCGGAAAGGCTTTTGGATGAATATATAATGTGAGAGTGCACAACTTTTCTAAAATGATCCGAGGTTTTGTTAAAAAAAAGGTGCAGCTTTTATCACAGAAAATGGAGTGATGATATTTTGATGGACCGAAATAAGTTTCCCCCCCCCCCCCCCCCCCCCCCCCCCCCTTTTTTTGTTTAGGAAATTGAATTACAAGTGATAATGCAAATTGGTTTATCATGTCTAGGTTTGAATCTGATATGCTTGCATTTTCTGGATGCTATCATGGTGGGGGAGGAAAGGAAATAGGAGAACTTGGTGCAATTCGGAAGAGGTGGAAAACCTTACATGTAAGGCTCCAATAGTCATTAGAAAAGATTATTCAACCTCAATAGCATGTTAGACCTGTCTGAATATTGAGATGTTTATTTTGATACGACCTGCAGGCAAGCGACCCTGACAAAGTACGAAGGTGTGGACGATGCCCACTCACTCCAGAGGAAGTTGGTCTTATGCTAAGAGCATTGGGTTTTGGAATTGATGTTCGCTCATATGTGGCATCAGATGAAGTATATGGAGGAGAAGAGACATTTACACCACTCAAAGCACTCTTCCCTGAATTTTCATTCAAAACAGACCATAGCCAGCAGGGAGGAGTTGGCACCATTTTCATCATTTTCTTCTTGCATGGCTGCAATGGACTTCATCGTTTGTAATGAAAGCGATGTTTTTGTCTCCAATAACAATGGGAATATGACGTGACTAAAATGTTGGCTGGAGGAAGGTACATGAGTTATTTATTTATCATGTCAAGTGGTGCTCAAAAGCAATCTTAAGAATGACCTTAATACTTCAGGAGTTATTTTTTCAGTTGAAATTTTTTATAGGTTATGTTTTTGCAATTTAATTTTAGTACATAAAATTGTCTTTATAATTTGTAAGTGATTTTCCCAACAAGAATTGAAGTGCCATCAGTTTGCAAGGAGAAGGCAGCTTGTGGGTTGAGAAAAAACTTCCAGTTTATGTGGCCTTCACATTTTTAACTTCGATATATAGCATTTAAAACGCTCTGACTAAGATCATTGTAGTGGATATTAGGGGTCACTCTTGTGGTTGCTTGATAACATTACATGCTTGTCTATGCAGAAGATATTTCAGGCACAAACCAACCATTCGTCCAAATGCTAAAAAACTGTACCGCTTGTTCATGAATCGAAATAACATGTCATGGGAAGAATTTGCCTCCAGAATTCGAACTGATCAAGATTGGCTTTATGGGCGAGCCAATTGAGGTGAAGCCTGACAGGGGTGAATTTCATGAAAAACCAGCATCTTGCATTTGTGAGAAGTCTAAGGCAAAGGCTGGGGGGGTATTGATTCCTCAAAATCGAACTAACAATGGTGATGAAAGTGGTAAGGAGGATAGTACAAATGAGGATCCTGGGGAGTTGACGGATGAGCAGTCAACAGATGATGAGCAATAATGGTTTGATATGGACTATGCTAATGCGACGGAGAATGCAAATAAGCTTCAAGAAAAAGAGCTCCCTGAGGGAAGTAAATCAGATCCCAATCTTTTGCTTAAACCTGAACAACCAGTACTGGAGGAAGACTGGTTTTCAAACTAAAAAAAAAAAAAAAAGGCTCTATCCATTCCCATTGAAGTGGTTGCCCAACCCATTTTCAAATTTCAACAGATGCTTTTGGGTCCTCTTATTCCCCCTTTCGTGGCAAATATTTGCTTGACTAAAGCGGCAGTGACAACAAACCACTTTGTACATAAAAGGCATTGGCATGCAGTTGAGCAGATTGGGTTTCCAGTTTCTGTATATGGCAGCACAGTGCAAAGACCATGGGTACGGACACCCACAGCTCCTCCATTTAGATAATTTTCAGAAGCTTCTAGCACATAAAAAGGTAAAAACCACTAGGATATGTGCTAAAGACCGGGACATTTATACGATAGGAAAATAATAACCTTACGACTATTTTATAACTAATTTACAACTCTACATGAAATGGAGGGTAGTTTTGAAATACTAAAATTCATTTCTAACGAAGTGTCATGATTTCATTGCTTATTTGAGAATGAGTTGTAAAGTAATTGTAAAAGAGCTGTGGGTGTATCATTACTCTAAATGACAACAGGGGCATGGACAAAGGGTAGGCTCTGAGTCTTATTTAATAGTTTTGCTATTCATCATTCCACACACTGCCCTTGTTTTATGGTTTTATGCATGCTAAATAAATTGAGTTCTACTCATCATTCCTACACCACGTACTTGCTAACGGAAAAATAAAAAATAAAAAATCATGTGTAACGTGTGATGTAGATATAATGAGTAGAATTTTTCTTTATTCCTATTAAAAAAATTATTTTTCCACATATTTTTCAAGGAAGTGCGTATACAAAATGTTTAGTTCAGATCTTTGTTTCCCAAAGTGATGCAATACGAATCATGTTTTGTTAGGAGATTTCGATAAAGATGACAATTATGTGCTTCAATTTCAGTGACTAAAAATGGCTCCCACAGCCTACTACATATAAACTTCAAACCCCTATCAATCGGTTGTCTGTAGACTCAACAGTTGCTGAGTTAATTGATGCTGCTAATTTCAAGTAGAAGACTGATATAATAGTGGAAGTATTCAGCTCAGAAGAGGCACAATTTATCTGCAATATTCCTATCAGCTTGAGAATGTCAGTGACATTAATTTGGGCCAGAAATGCAAAGGGTGTCTTTTCAGTGAAAAGTGCTTATTTCCTGGATTGATCAATGAGAAAATAGTCTGTAGGTGAGGCTTCGAATGGAGAGGTAGCTGATGTGTTATGGAAGAAACTATGGCAGATAAAGGTTCTAGGGAAGATTAAACAATTTATATGGAAGGCTACTTAATGATATTCTACCTACAAAGCAGCTGTTAAGGAAAAAATTGATTGTGGAGGACGGATTGTGTCCTGTTCATCAGAGAAGTAAGGAGACTATTATCCATGTCCTTTGAAATTGCCCTGCTTCCATGGATGTCTAGGGGGAGAAAGATAGACCTCTCAATAAATGGAGTTCTAATTATCAGGACTTTAGATTGTTGTGGTTTGACTTGTTTAGTAGATCGGATGCTGTGCAGCTAGATCAGGTACGTAGCTGCTATTCTACACAAGCTTTGGGCTAGAAGAAACTGCTTTGTTTTTAATAACAAATTTAATAGTCCACTTGCTTTAGTTAGATCAGCATTGAATGACATAGAAGTTTTTCATGAAATACATCTGAACTTAATTACTAATGCAGATAGAATACCTCGACAGATTGCTGATATGGGATGAAATCCACCATCTGACCCTTTCTACAAGTTAAACTTTGATGCTGCTTTTGATTCTGAAAAGAGGTTGAATTGGCATTGTGGTAAGGAACAGTAGGGGTGAGGCTCTGATTGTGGTTTCTGCTCCAAGAAGTTAAGGCTGCTTATATTGCAGCAAAGTTAGGCATGTATCTAGAACTTGAGTTTGTGTGGATTGAAGATGGTCCTCCTGAAGTTATGTCTGCTATTTTACTTGAGATGCCAAGTACTGATTAATTTGAATTAATGGAATTATATTTCCTTTAAAAAAAAAAATCCTAAAATAGTATCCCAGTTTGTATTTTGGATAAATTAGTTTCTATATTTTAAATTTGAACCTTTTCGACTTTGCTCAAATTAATATTTTCGTTAATAAACAGCTAAAGTAATCCTTAAAATGCCACGTCAATACCACTAATTTGGTGCCACGTCAACCGATAGAGTTTCTGTAGAGAAAAATTTAAAGATTATTTATTACACAAACGTATTCAAGAAATTGAAAGACTATTTCGTAATGAGTAGTGATAAATATACAATATTTTATACAACATTTTTTACAACACATTATAAAAATAAGGGTATTTTTGTAAAATGATGTTAGTTTTATAAGGTATTTTACAAAAATATCCATTCTTTTAAATATTATTGTATAAAGTATTGTGTGTTTATCATTTTCCTTTCTTAATTGTAAATGTATTAAACAGGAAACAAGAATCAATTGAAGACTGAAGTCGAGTCCACTCAGCCCAGCCCATGTCCATTGCTGTACCCGAGGCAGTTTATGGGTCTGATGGATGTTGAATCAAACTATAACCCAAAGCAAGAACTGCGAGAGTCATAGGCCCCCAGCAAGCCCAACCTTGACCAATACCTAAATACATCTTTTTTTTATTAAAAAATTACCGAGTCTTTCTAATTATAAGTTAGTGCGAAAGATATTGACACGTCATTATTTGATTTCCAACATATTTTAAAATTTAAATATTTTCATGTCAACAGTTCAAAAAATTGTGTCCACATCAGTTTTTGAAAATAAATTTTTAAGAATCAGAGACCCAAATAACTCGAAGAAATGATGGTTGTCTTTTGTATAAGATGATGAAAGCCTTATGTTGAAGATTTGTGAGATGCTATTATTATATGAGGAGTAAACTTACAAATTTATATGATTTCATATTATTTATTAGATATATTTTATAATAAAAATAATTTTACAATTTGACGTATTGTATAAAAACACATTAATTTATAAATTTATTTTTATGTAATTAGTTTATTTTATTGAATGTATGGAAAGCAATTTAAATGGTGGCTGTGAAATGGAACTCATATAATATTATACATAAAGAAATGATAGTTACAGTCGTGAGTATGTAAATATAATATAATTACTTTAAAATAAATAAATATGAGAATCACATGAAAAAAAATTAATTATTTAATAATAAACTCTATTATTTTTCAAAACGCATTTCATAACTATACGCGAAAGTACTTTTATACAGAACTCGGTGGCCTGGCCCAGCTCAACCACCGTACACACCAATGTGCCTCTCTCGTGGGAACCTTTTTAGGTCGGTCCCTTTTGTTGATTGCCTCGTCAATTCTTTGAAATAATGACCGTTTGCACATGTATTTGCTCCTACGTACTGATCTCCACTCCCCAAGATTTTCATAAAATGACGTTGGATTATTAGTCGAGACTTGATAACCCACGTGTCATGGAGCCAAAAAAAAAAAAAGAAAGGCGACTTAAATGATTATCAATTTGAACATATGACTAAATCAATAATAATTCATATGCATGAACCATGGACGTGTAGGGCCAGTCAGCTTGGAATATGATCATACTTTCAGGTTTTTGGATAATGAAGTGATTTTAAATATTTTATAAATAATAATAAAATATTAAATAATAATAAATAATAATAATAAATAATAAAAATATCCACACTAACGCTAAATAATCATTACATTACTAGAGTTGTCAAGTCTTGATTGGAAACCAGCTTGCTTATATATGGGTTTTTTTTAAAAAAAAACAAAAACAAAAAAGACAAAAGAGAGTAAATAATGCAAATCCTGATTTTTATTAAAGATATCATTTTTTTTTTTTTTATACAAGATATCATTTAATTGGGTTTTCGCGTTTGCCTCGTAAAATTGGCACTTATGTATAATATCTTTGATATGACGAGTGATATTTTTACAAATCATGGTCCAGTGGTTAATGATATTAAAAAATGTTAATCTTTATCTTCTTTGTGAAAAATATTTTAGTCATAAAAAAATTTATAAAAATAAATATATAAATTGACATATTTTGAGGCAGTACATCATATTATAAAATTTCTTTTAATATAAAATACATCTAATAAATTAAATAAAACTATATTAATTTACAAATTTATTTTTATAAAAACTCTTTATAACGGTAGAGATTCTCTATATTTATTCTCTTTCTCTTAACATGTCTTAATGTGATATCAAATAATTAATAGATAAGCGAAATATCACAAATAATTTTTCAATCATGTATTTAATTAATGTCACGTTACAAGATGATGAGAAGATAATAAATAAATAAAAACATTACTTTTTAGTTCAATTCATGTATAAAATGGCAAAGCTTTTATTTTTCAGAACAAAAACTAAATTAATTAAATGACTTTTGTTCAGTAATTATCATTTTCACACCTCACATTATATTTTTTTTACTTTTTTTCTTTTTAAATTAATTAAATTATTTTACTGATCATTTATATAGAGAAAATAAAATAAAATAAAAAATATATGAATAGAATTTTTATAATTAAATATATGTATAAAACAGTACTGACTGTACGGTGTTCATGACAGCAGCACTAGAGCTGGTTGCTGTACTAGTGTTAGTTTGTGCGTTTTCTTTCAAAACTTGCCATCGGTACCTTCATCTTCAACCTGCATATCTACCAGTCGTCAAAAGACAATAACGAGGCAAACACTTTTTTTTTTTTTCTCTTTTGTACGTTTAGTTCGAAAAATGATCCAATTCATGTGACTGTGATGTCAATTTGAGTCTGTACTTTTGGAATCATTTTTAAGTCATGGGTCGAGGAATATTACCGACTAAAAATTTATTTAAATATATATATATATATATATATATATATATAATTCAATGATCCAATCATCTATTATTAATTTCCAGCAATTTTCATTGCCCTTCACTTCAAAATGGGTCTCAAATAATTTCATCGTTCTCAATTGGTGTACGTAAAAGTCAAGGACAAGCTATCATAGACCTGGTAAAGGGAGAGGGTTGTTTCTTTTCTTTGGCCTGTCTGCTTTGTTTAGATCTTGAACTACTCTTAACTCATCTCAACTCATTATTATAATTTTTTCAAATTTTAACACAAAATATAATAAACAATTCAACATTTTCAAATCTCAAAATAATAATAATATTAAAAAATAATATTCCAATAATATTTTATTATCTCAACTCAACTCAATTCAACTCACTTCAATATCCAAACACACTATTCTCATTTCGCTTTTTATGTTCTTTTTATTTCTTTATTTTTTTAGATTTAAATCGAAACATGGACTTCTGTTCTTGTTTTTGTAACGTGGATGGTTATGAAAACGAAATTTTTTTAGAGCACAATAGTTCCTTTATCTTATCTTTTAAAATATATCATTAAACTTTATTTTTTTTTATTTTATATATTAATTTTTACAATATATCGTACACCAACTTATTTTTTTTTCTTCATATAATTTAAATAACATATTTTTAGTCTTTTTAAACATTTAATTTCTACAAATAAATTTGTAATACCCATATATTTTTTTATATTTGCAATATATTATTATATACAATGTAATATAATTCAGTTCTGTACACACAAAATAAAAATATATAAGCCAAATAAAAATTTAAAATAAAATCAAAATATGAAAAAATTGGATAAATAATATTTCCAAGATATTTTTTTAGAAAAAAAATAAAATAGAGGTTTTTTAAATGATGAATAATAAAATGAATTTGTATTGAAATGTAAAAGTAAAAGTAAATGAGGAAGTAAATGAAATATAAATAATAATAAAATTATTTGCATGATGAACATTACCCGCTACACATGTAGTGGATTATTGTAGCAATTTGTATTTTACATGTTCTTTTATATATTAATCGGATATAACTCATTTTATGAATAATTTTTTAAATAATTTATATTTTTTGTATTATACAGAAGCCATTAAGAATGCTCTAAAATGATCTCAAGTAATCAAAAATTTTGAATGCTCTTGCTGATTAATGGCAATCTTTTTATTATATATTGAACATAAGAGGGACAAAATAAATTGATATTTTTTTTATAATCTCAAGAGATAAATATATACTATCATATATTTTTGTAAATCATATATATTGATCGAATTAAAGTCTGGCGTATATAGCATTAAATATCGTAGAATCTACGTGTTTAACTCATGAATTGAAGAAAAAAAGGTAAAATATAAATTCTTCATTACTACTATTTTGTGGAGGTGACGTATCCTCGCACAAATTCCAACTTTGACTCTATTCTCCCCCATTTTCTGTTTCAAAATGACACAAAAAATTCACAGATTTCCAAGCAATGAATCCAAAAACATGCACAAGAAACTAAAAACGATAAGAGATGGCCAAGAAAGGCCGCCAGCAGACCATATATATAATATTTTCACGTTCTGTTAACTGCAATTTGCAGTACTCTTGTGGAGTCTGCGCGCATTGATCGCTCACATGGCGGTTGTACCAGATCGAGCTAAGTAGCAAGGTTACAAAGAAAAAACTCTTGAAATGTGCATAACGTCATAACATGAGGCCAAAACAAAAGAGAGAAAAAGACACTTATAGTGAACCGATTTATATATATCATCTGCACTGGCATTTTGAAATTCGTGTCCTTTTTCACATTCTCGATCTTGTGTTCTCAAACTTTCCCACATTCCTACTTAAAGAGCATTGTTTAAAGGAATCTTCACGACCACTATCTCACCATGATCACGTTAAAAAAAAAGAAAAAAAAAAAACTAAGATCCCTCCATATCCCTATTCAGGATTTCTGCATAAAATCCCAGTACGTTAAATGATCTAATTTATAAAGAATAATATGGATCCAAATCTGGATATATATAATAAAGCCAACTGAGATCGATGCATCTTCATTTGTCTTGGATACTTTGTTGTTTCTTGGGTTGATTACTAATTAATTTAACCTACGTGTACGAATGCATGCATGGCATTTTGGCATTAATGTACCGAAATAGCAACATGGGATTTGTCTTGTTGTACGTTGTGCTTTTGTGGGGACTGCTCGCTCGGTTTCGTAGACTCTGGTGTTTGGGCTAACTGCTCTAGCTGGCTCGTCGAGAATGTCAAGTACTACAAGTTGCTTTCAACTATCATTGAAAGTGGCAAAAACCTAATATTTTTTCCAACTAGATTTGGTGCAGGGAGGAAGTTTGCAACCTAGCTTGAATGTAAAGATGGATGTAATATCGTGTTTAGAGTTCAGATATCAGAGATCAAAGTGATGGTGATTAATTGTTTTAGATCGTGTCATATATGATATATATCTGACCTAGCTTTTCGTCAGCCAGAGAGAGCTTTTGCTTGAAAAGAAGATATATATATATATATATATATATATCAATTCATGTGTTTAGTACCATAATAATTTGTCACGTGGTTACTGCCCAGATAGAGGACCCTTACTTGCAGTAGATACAAACTCAATGTCATGCTTCTCATCGAGTACTTGACCAATGCAACCTCCATCTGGACCTCCTCAGTGTGTGTGAGAGAGAGAGAGAGATCACAGAGGCAGAAGTGGCAAGTCCAACCGAATGTTATTTTGTTTTTGTTTTCTTCTTTAAGAGGTAAATCAAGCAGCAGATTTGATAGAAAGCTCAAATCGATCATCGAGTTAAAAATGTTAATTGCATCAAAACTTGCTTGATCATCTTATTAATTAGTTCAATCCATAGATTTGCACAATAAGTCGGAACGGACAAGAATTATCTCCGACTCATGATGATGATGCAGGTGTCGTTATAGTGCTCTTCGCGTTCATCTATGAAATAAATAATAAATAAACATGTAAAAATAAATAGAGAGATACAAAGATTTACGTGGTTTGACCTAAAAGCCTACATCCAAGGGTTGTTTAGGGGCGAAATCTACTATAATAGGCGATTTGCATTAATTGGCATCGCGTATCTCTCAATATGATAGAGGAATTTAGGGTTTTGGGAGGTTAAAGATAATGTCTCCCATTGAGAGAGATCCTTTGGAATAACTGTACGTGGAGAAATCTCGCTAGATTTGTAGAAATTTCCTCCCTATATAAAGATATATTTCCTTATTGAATCCTACTTGCCTTATGAAGTCCCATTCATTTTAGAAGTCTTAGTCAACTTGGCTAAATTCTTGACTCCATCTCTCGTTTGTACCCGACCCGTAGTTCTCATAATAAGGCGCCAATCCGAACCGACTTGACCCGAACAAAAGCAAACCGGGTCGAACCCGTATGACCCGACCTTTAAAGCAAGTTGTTCTCCTTCTCCATGCTTCCAGAAACGAAAGCTCGTCTTTTTCAAAAAAACATGAGAAACGAAAACTGATCAGGTTGAGGCATGGAAGGAGAAGTCGTCCTGGGATCGAAGGAGAAGATCTCACTGAAAAAGTGAGGCATCCCCAAGTCTCGACCTGCCCAACACCAACAGCAACGGCGGCGGCAGCAACAGATCTGTAAACGGCAGCGTCTAGCTCGAGCAACGCTGCGATGAAGGCACAGAACCAGATCTGTAAACATCGGTGTCTAACGACGTCTTCTAGACTCTTCTCTTCTCTTCTCTGCATAGCAAGCTCAAAAAAATTCATCCTTTTTTGCTTCTCTTTTGGCTAGGGGGCTCCAAGACAATTGCTAAGAAATTTAGTTTATGGTGAACAAGAAAAGGGCGTGGAGTATTGGGTGGAAGGAAAGAGATGGCCTCCAAGACAAAAGAGCGAGAGAGAGAGTCGACGAAGAACGAGGCGGGTGTTGATGCTGTTGAAGATGGCACCAGACATGAGGACATCTAAACAAAACTGGACAAAGGTTAAGTACTAAACTGTATCTCCACGCAAGTCATCTTCATAGGAATTGAGTGTATTTACGTCTTTCTCAAGGCGACAAATCGAGGGTATCTCCAACACCTTACTGCACCGAGATTGAGCATAGTCAGCAAGATTTTGCCACATTGTTGGTTTTTGGCTGTGAGTTTCAACTTCCATGCCGATTTCAAGTTTGATTTTTTTACTCTTGATTTTTCAGTAATATTTCTGCTGTTGAATTCTAATCTGGTGGTGAAGGTAAGATTAATAAAATGAATATGGAAGCTTCGCGGCGGGGACCAAGTCCAACAATTGAGTAAGCAACTGGTTAGGGTTTGAGGAACTCGGACGGGTTGACGCCAATTAATAAACCCGTTAATTTAGTCGGGTTGGAGATCCGTCCAAGTAATACCCGATAAAATATTGGTCGGTTCGGTTCAGCACAGTCGGGTTCAACGGGTGCTCGGGTCACATGCACACCCCTACTCGCTAGATTACTGATTTTATTTGTTCCCTTACTATTAGCAATAGATTTCCAATAAGTTGGATCCAACAACTTTATCCCTAATAATGGTTGTTTGGTATTCCAACCATACTGGCTTGCAGTACCATGCATGATGAAGGCCAACCGTGCATTTGTGTGATCAATTGAATTAAGATGTTGATGATGATTATTAATATCACAGAACCGTCACAGTTTTTCTATGCATTCCAATAGAGTAATGCTGCTCATTCAAATTTGATAAAAATTAAGTTTTGAAATGTGTTTTTATAAAGTAAATTATATAAAAATTAGTATTTGGCTTTTCTGAAATTATTTTTTTTAACTTTGACCCCAAACCAGATTTTTTGGTTTTGCCCTTACATTAATCATTCTTCAATTATTTTATGTTGTAATATTAGATAATTGAAAATTATTTATTATATTTAATTTATGAACCTATTATACAATTACAAGTTATAAAATGACTAGGAAATGACCAGAAAAACCCTAGTTTTACTAACAAAGCCCGAAAGAAAGAGTAAAAACATGCATAGATTATAGATACATAGGAGTGCAAGACTTTTCACAATCCTTACAATTTCGTGCTCATGCATTACACGTGACATAACATAGTGGAGTACTGCTAGTCTAGGACGACAACTACTACGCTTGAAAAAAAGGGACTACTACTACTATGAAAAACGCAAGTCTACCGTCCATAATGTACAGTTCTGTTTGACCGCTTGGTCAAATTTTTTTTTTTTTTTTTACTAAATGATGAAATAAGTAATTTTAAATGTAGTGATATATATTTTTTTATTTTTTAAAAATATTTAAATATATTAAATAAATTAATTAATTAAAAATTAAAAATACTGTACGGTACACTTGGGCGGACTACTCTGACGGCAAAGGAGCCAGACTCCTACTACTAATACAGGATTTGGACTGCACGTGATAATATTATCATTATTTTGCAGCCAATTTTGTATATTATCCTTTTGACATGCCTATATCTATGAGGGAAAATGATTCTCCTGAATTTGACCATTCCAGATCAGACATTTGAGAAAACCCATCGTATGATGTTCCAAAAAAAAAAAAAAAAAAGAGAAAACCCATCGTATGGTTCAACGCTTGTTTTTTAATTAGTACCTTAAATTAATAGATCTAAATGCTACTCACGTGCCTAATTATATATATATTTTGATATTATTAAAAAAAATATTTATAACGAGTTATTTATGATAAAAATAATTATTTTCAGTTAAGATAAATTCATTTTAATAAAAAATAATAATCATTTTTAAAAAAAATAAATGAGAGCAAAAAAGCAGTTTTTGATAATAAATGATCATGATTAGCGAATATTTTTAATTATACAGGGAGGGAGTTTGTGGTAACACATTGGATTCGATCTCTGTGTAAGTGACGTGTCAAATTCAAGCCGAGAAGAAAGTACACGATGATTTAAGTCCACTGTATAGTTAGGCTTAAGGTGAGCTCAAATTTTTATGAATAATAGTGAATTAAAATAGTGGAATAAATTTTATAAAACTCACTTAAAATGAGTTTAGATATATTAAAATGGTCGTGGATCTCGCGTATAAAAATATGTTGAATTGAAAAAAGTTGTGGATCCCACGCGTAAAGAAATTTTGAGTTGAAATGAATTTAGTAATTTAAGAGTTGGGTGTTTGAATATTAGATTCAGTTTAAAATTAGATTGAATTGAGTTGATCTCAGTACAGTCCAACAACCAAACGGGACCTAATGATATAGGGTTAGTTTTGATTCAGAGATGAAATGAGATTGTTTTAGATGAAAGATAAAAATTGAAAAAAAATATTATTAGAATATTATTTTTTAATATTATTATTGTTTTAAAATTTGAAAAAGTTGAATTGAGATTTGAAAACGTTGAATTGTTTATTATATTTTATGTAAAAATTTAAAAAAATTATAATAATGAGATGAGATAAAATACTTTCTAAATCCAAACGAATCGTATTGCGTTCAATTTATCTTAACTCAATCGACAGCTGGCCTTCAAATTGTAAGGGAATTTAATTCATTTGTTGCCCATTTGTCTAAGAGGCATTTGTCAAAAGAAGTTTTTTTTTTTTTTAACTAAAAAATAATAATCGATACACGTATAATTCTCTTTTTATAACTTATTTATTGATTATATAGTTATATTAATATTAATTATAAAAAATATCGTATATATATCATTTTTTAAATACATAAACGATATTTTTTCATTCAACAAATCTAATTTTAATATGAATCGGATTTAAGTACTTAAACCCGTCTACGAATAAGGTCAAGTAATTCTTGAGACATTTTCTAATGGGTTAATTTATCCCTTGAATATATTATAATTTCAGGTCCAAAAGCAACCGTACCCAATATTTCATTAAAAAAAAAAAAACCTGGAATTATTCATTACCCAGTAATTTTATCCGTATTTTAATTTGATATAAAAAAAAATATCATTAAAAAAAGTTACAAGATTATGAATCAGGAATATATAGGGAACAATTAATTCCAATTACAGATGAGAAACCCCTTGAACAAAATCTTGGCAACTTTAAAGTACTCTCCAATCTCCATCCCACGGTGCCAGTGCCACATATATTGCAATAATAAACAAAATGATTGCCTATGAAGATCATTATATCTATTAGTTGCCTGGCCTTTATTTACTTTGTTTTATATTTAAATGTTTCATCATAAAATTCAATTCAAAAATTTAAATTTCTTTTTACTATAAATTATAGAGAAGATTTATCGCATAACGTCAAGTCGTATCAATTTATAAATTACATTTTGTGAAATGATCTCTTTATAAATCTGACACTTTTATTTTTTTCGACTAACAATGAATTAAGCGATGAGTAATGATAGGTACAAGTCTCAAATAGATAAATCTTGCGTAAATCCTTTGTAAAAATGTGGATCCCACTAAAAAGTATTAGTTTTTGTTACATTTTTTTTAATGTGAGATCCAAAAGGCCTGGATGAGACTTGTCTATTTAGAACTTATACAAATATGAATTTTGCTATACATCAATCACTATTTACCCTCACACCTGACAGATTTTTTTTATAGAATGTGTGGTTTTTTACATAAGATGTGGGATAATGAATAGTAACTGATGAGAATAATTATTTTACAAATATAAATATATATATAGTCCTGTATATGTATTCTATTTTGGAATATGCTCTCATCACATGCAGCTGTATTTTGCCTGCTTGATTTTTATTGTACTGCTAATATATAGTTGCACTTGTACCTTCATGTATTCATACGTGTCCAAAAATTATGCTTCTTGTCGTTTGAATTTAAAGTTTAATAACAGGAAACACTGACATTGAATTAAATATCCTCATCCATTTGCCTTCAATCATTGATCTATTGACATCCTGTTTCTAATTTGACTTATTAAATAACTATATATATATTATATATATAAAAGGCTCACCATTCAATTTAATTATAAACTATATGATAAAATTATAAACTACATTATATATGGTCACATCTCTTAATGTTAGGGGCTAATTAAGCAGAATTGAATAGGAAAACGATGTTTCAAATAGTTTAATCTGATCAATACAGTATCAAAACTATGCATAGAGTCGATTATTTAAATTCGAAAAAAATTGATTAAAATTTATATAATGTGATTATTTTTTATTCTAAAATAGATCTAATGTAAATAATATGAATTTGTAAATTTCTTTAATATTCCTATAAATAAATAATTATTAAGTCAAATTACTTGATCCAAAAAGTTAAATAGTCAACATATATTTTTAACCAAAATGGAACAAAAACCATACCGTAGGGACATAAAATCATGACAAGTTGCTGGCAGGAGAGAGATTAATTAAGATCTCCTTTGGATATTGATAATAGATGATGTGAGATTAAAAAAAATTATAAATACTAATGAAATAATTTAAGTTAAGATGTTCTATAAGATTTTAGAAAATGATATAGAAAATGTTGATTAATAATATTATAAAGTTAAAATATTGTTAGAATATAATTTTTATTTTGAGATTCGAAAAAATTAAATTATTTTTTTATATTTTTCTAAACTTAATTTTTTTTTAATAATGAGATAATAATTCAACAAAAAGGTTAATAACTTAAAATTAAAAAATATTTATATTTAAATATTTAAATGTTGAGATGGAAATCTCATATTAACATGGAAACAAGTCCGAAGGAGATGGAAGGAAACTTAAACCAAAAATTCGGGTATTTTTGACAAAAATTTTGACAAGAAAGAAAGAGGGGAAAGAAAATGACGTGAAATTATGACATTAAATTATTGGTTGGTGCAATGAGCAATCGTTAATCATTATCATATTATTTTATGTCGCATCAAATGATTGGTAGATAAATAAAATATAAATAATAATTTTTTAATAATATTAGATAAAATCTTATATATCTAAATTTTGTATATTCTTTTTTAAAAATTTGAATTTATTAATAAAAAATATTTTTTATCATATTAATTCTAAATTTATCTATTTTTTTAAAGAAAATGAGTGAATCTATATGATTTGTACATCTTAAAATTATAAATATTATTTTTTTTTTATTTTAATCTTTTAATGTTATTCGAATAATAAATAAAGAGGCCGAAGAAGAGTAGTCTTACTCATTTGATAGGTTTTGGATATTGGTTTAGATGGTAATACCCATCTCCATTGTTTTTACCTAATTAATTACGAAGTTATTATTAATAATCTGAAGAAAAGGATTTTTTATTTCAATAAAAAATACAATTTATATTAATTTGTTTACTATTTAGAAACGTACGATATGTTCAACCACCCCTGAAAATTGCAGCTCACTTCAATATTAATACTCTACTATGGACAGTTGAAGTTGATTATTGAAAGGCACGTGATCATCCCCCCTTTCTCACAACTCCATTTGAATGATGTAGATTAAGGTTGTGTTTGAATATTAAAGTGAGTTGAGTTGAGTTGAGCTGAGATGATAAAATATTATTAGAATATTATTTTTTTAATATTATTATTATTTTAAAATTTGAAAAAGTTGAATTGTTTATTATATTTTATATTGAAAATTAAAAAAGTTATAATGATGAGTTAAGATAAGTTGATGATCCAAACGAAGCCTTTTCAAGTGGACAATGATGTGTTTATACGGATCAAAGTTATCTTGAAAAATTTTCAAGTAAGAGATAGATACGTTAAATAGATCTTACAATATTTATTGTTGCTTGTATAAATATTATATTAAACGAGTAATAAATTGTGTAAAATAGATTCGATATTGCCTTTTCCTCTTCTACTTAAAATCTTTAAATCTAAAGAATATTTTGAAAAAGAATAGTATTACATGTACTTACAATTTTACTTACACATTTACTTATAAGACTCATTTTATTAATTTTCTTTTAAAATTTAAATTTTATAATTTTCAACGTATCGATAATTGACATGTACTAGAAAAATAAATATTTTATAAATTTTTCTTAAATATATTTAATATTTTAAAAAAAAAATATTTTTCGTGCTGGACCAGTACCATATGTCTGGCAAAGTAACAAGGAAAGAAAATTCAAGCTACTAACTTAATTAATTGGCCATATGGGTACTCTTTAAATCTCGTTAATTTCTAGTTTCAATTGCTGTCATGAATGCTCTTGATTGTATACAAATTAGTGTTTAAATATATTATATGATGCCATATTCAGTATTTAAAAAAAAAATCAAAATACTAATAATTTTTTATGGTAGAAATCTAGAAATCCCAGCCAACAGGTTTCAACAGCTTCCTAATTCCCATTATGGGCGCTTTAATTAGCCAGTTAACCTAGAAGTACAGGTTTTTATTTATTTATATATTTTTTATTATTTTTTATCATAAGAAGTACAGGTTTTTTTAAATGAATGGACACATGTCAATTTTCTAAGCTATACCTTTTAAAAATAAAAAGTGTGTTTAACATGCTCAATGAGCACTCATCGTATCTATTTTAGTTACGGTTTGTACAGTATGATAAAATGAAATGATTTTAGATGAAAATTAAAAATTAAATAAAATATTTTTTTGTTAATATTATTATTATTTAGAGATTTGAAAATTTTAAATTGTTTATTATATTTTATATAAAAATTTAAAAAA
The DNA here is from genome assembly GCF_004785595.1 of Juglans microcarpa x Juglans regia. NCBI lineage: Eukaryota > Viridiplantae > Streptophyta > Magnoliopsida > Fagales > Juglandaceae > Juglans > Juglans microcarpa x Juglans regia. Next base: position 22,822,934 of record NC_054599.1, on the reverse strand, counting down.
ATTATAATGATGAGATAAAATGAAATGAAATATTTTTACTATCCAAACCGAACTAGAGAAACACTAAATGCGGCCGTTTGGCGGCTAATGCTGATTGCATCATATTAAGTTTATGCTACTTACAAACTGGTGTGTTTACTTACTCTGAAATCAAAACAATGATATATTTGATCTACTACCAATATAATAGCACACAAACTAAGAGATAGTGGTCACTTATCATGAAAAGAAAAGTGCTACAATCACAAAGAAAGTCTATAAAAATAAACTTATAAACTTACATGATGTTATATGATAAGTTATATCTATTTTAAAATAAAAATAAATTTATAATTTAACGTATCATATCAAATCACGTTAGTTTGTAGACTTATATTTATAAAATATTTTCATGACTAAAGCATTTCTTCAGTAAAAACACTTGCAGCATCCATACAACGCCAACTATGAGCCTAGTTAATACCAAGTCTTTGATACAAATGAGGTGAGTAATGGGCCTGATGGCACCAAAGGAATATAGTGCATGAGTGGAATTAAAATATACATAAAGTTGAAATATATTTGAATTAATTAGATCCAAAAGCAATAGAATAATGTTTTTAGAGTAATGTTACATATAATTATGATGTGTGTAAATGCTGTGTAGTCGCTTTAAAAAAGAGTTAGATCTATTATTATTATTATTATTATTTTACGTGAATCCCGTATTTATTCATTTTTTTAAAAATGATTATACGACAATTGCGCATTTATGACTACAACTATCATTTTTCATATTTTTATAAATGAGTTTATTTTTCAGAGAATAATTTAAAGCAGAATCAACTTTATGGTGAATATATAGTAATATTGTATTAGAAGTTAGATCAGAACCACTTTTTGCAGAATATAATGAAAATAACATTCCAAAATGGGGTATTTGTTGGGATCTATACTCTCTTATTAAGTATCATCTTTTCTAATATTGATATTAATGATGTTCACTTGCTTAGAATTAAAAAAAAAGAAACATTCCAAAATGGGAATGTCAGTGCATGGGCTGATTGATTAGTCAATCTCACACCCACATGTGCTTGTGGGGTTGGAATTTGAATATTCCAAATCAAACGCATGTGAGAATAAAGTATTATTGTAAATGAGCGGTGAGTCGGCTTCTATTCCTCCCGCTTCTGGTTGCTTAACAATGCCAGGCTTGCCGGCCACTCAAAGGCTCAAATCACTTTAAAAAAGAAAGTTGATATTTACGTGTTGCGTAATTTATTTAAAATAAATAAATAAATAAATATGAGATTTATATAAAAAAAATTAAATTTTTAATAATAAATCTCACTATTTTTTAAAAAGATTACACGACGTTTACACACTTTACAATTATACGTAATATTACTCTTAAAAAAAATACTTCACTTGAGAGGATATTATATATGGTGTGTAAGTCGCTAACAGTCTATTTTAAAAAAAAAATCTTATAAAATTTTTCGCATAAAACTCAAGCATTTGGATTAAAGAATTTAGATTTGGACTGAAATGAATATCACGTTTCAAATTATAATTTGAAATTCATGTTTAAAATCTAGTAAAATTCTAATTTATATATATATATATAACAAGATATTTAAATTTTAATTAAAGACCCAGATTTTAAATCCCACTCGGTTTTTAAAATTTTGAATTTTAGGTTACGTTTGGAAGTTGAACTGAGTTGAATTGAGTTGAGTTGAGATGATAAAATATTGTTAGAATATTAATTTTTAATATTATTATTATTTTAAAATTTGAAAAAAATAAATTATTTATTATATTTTGTATTAAAATTTGAAAAAGTTATAATGATGAATTGAAATGAATTGTGGTTACAAACAAAACCTTCAAACCAGTTATAAATCTGAATCTCTCTCTAAATCCAATCATCAAATTAAATGCAACATTTGAGATTATTTCAAAGCATAACAACAAAATAATTATCAATAATATCAATTTTATGTGTTTATGTCTCATAATTATACATCTTAGACTACGTTTGAATGTTAAACTGAGTTGAATTGAGTTAAGTTGAGATAATAAAATATTGTTAGAATATTATTTTGTAATATTATTATTATTTTAAAATTTGAAAAAGTTAAATTATTTATTATATTTTATATTGAAATTTAAAAGAATTATAATGATAAGTTGAGATAAATTGAGATAAATTTAAATTCTAAACGTACCCTTCATCAACGTAAAGTTGTAAACTAAAGGTGCGTTTGGTTACCAAACTCACCTCAATTCATCTCAACTCATTATTACAACTTTTTCAAATCTCAATACAAAATATAATAAACAATTCAACTTTTTCAAATTTTAAAATAATCATAATATTAAAAAATAATATTCTAACAATATTTTATCATCACAACTCAACTCAACTCAACTCACTTCAACATCCACACAAACCCTAAAATACACTAACGAGGAATGCGAGAAACTTCAACCTATAAATTAAGCTGTCTAGAAAAGAAAGCGACAGCCGAGGCGAGGCTATTAATAATAGCAATTAATGGTAGGAAGACGCCAAATCCAATACTAGGAAATACAAAAACAACGATATTACATGGTCAAATGGCTGATCGTGACTTTGAATATGTTGAATATTCTCTTGAATCCTTGATTATTTCATAAAATATTTCAGCTAAATTTGGTTTAAAATGACCATATTAAATCATGAGAAAATTGAATTTCTTTTCTAACACAAATAATTCATAATTAATGAGTAATATTATATATAATTTTAGTATGTGTAATCTATTTAAAAAAAATAGAGTCTAAAAATTTTTTTTTTACGAATCTCATATTTATTCACTTTTTTTAAAAAAAGTGTATGAAATTTTTACATTCTAAAATTACAAATATCATTATATTAAATTGAATATTGTTCGTGATAAAAATGACTTTTTTTTTGGGGGGGGGTTTATATTTGATTTTCTTTATATTTTGTAGATGTTATTTCCTAAGTATTTGTATTTCTAATCTCAACTTGTTTTCCAATTTATTTTTTTGTCTTTTAAAATTTTAATACTTCTATTTTATTTTTGGGTTTTGAAGTATTTTTATATTTAAGAGCTTGTTAGCGACGTGATTTGTCACATTGTGACGCGTACAAAATCTATGCCTTGTATGCCATGCATGATGCTGACTAGCTGATATGCTGACATCAGGGTCTCTCAATTACCGTTTTAAGACAGAAATTAACAAACGTGCTGAAAACATAAGAGTCAAATCATGGTCTTTCTTTTTGTTATTATTTTTGTTAAATTAAAGGAGTTATTCTACTTATCTCCCTTAGCCCACCTAATTGTTAAGGAAAAATAAAAATAAAAATAAAAATAAAAATAAAAATAAAAATAAATACGTAATATAGAACTGATGAATATAATTTTTCTAAAAATAAAATGTCAGACTTTAGTTTGTTTATTGTCACCTACAATTTGATAGTAGAGTTCTTCTCCTCAACAATCTTACACCATATATATATTAAAAAAAAAATAATTATGTGGTATAGGACTGTTGAATATAATTTTTCATTAACAATAATATATCAATGATCTATATTTTTTTTTATTTTTTTAATAAAAATTAGATATATTTATTCAAAATATTATAATAAAAAAATATTATATAATTTTATATGATATGTTAAATTTATTTTATAATAAAATTAATTTTATAATTTAACTTTATCAAATAACGTCAAGCTACATTTTCTCCAAAACATTTTATTTTTTTATCTTTTTTACTATTAAAAAAGAGACGGACGAAGGACGATGTCATTGCAAGCAAAGAACATGCTACTGTTGAAGGTTAACATTTTCTTTTATGTTTAATTCTCAGATATTACTTCTTAATTTTTCTGAAATTTATAATTGTCCTTTTTTTTTTTCGTATAGTTGTCGTTAAAATTTCAACTTTATAATAAAAATTTAATTTCAAATTCTTGGAATAAGAAATAATAACAAAAGAAATTAAAACCCTCATTAAATAAAATTAAAACCCAAGCACAAAAAATTTATAAGATAAAAATTTAGGTGCCATTTAGATAATAAGTTGGGATGAAATAAAAATTTAAAATTAAATAAAATAATATGAAAATATTATTTTTTAATATTATTATTATTTTAAAATTTAAAAAAATTAAATTACTTATCATATTTTATATAAAATTTTTTAAAAATATAATAATCAGTACAAATTTAGACGGAAATTTCGCAGGTGGCCGTAGTCGTAAAACTTTCCGACAAACCAAACACCATCTCTCTTCTCCATCTCTCTCTCTCTCTCTCTATCTGCGAATGTCTATAAAAAAATATTCGAAGACAGATTTGAGATTTATACATATTTTGCTCTATCTCAGTCTCTCTCTCTCTCGTGCTTTTCATGTTCACTCACTCTCTTCTGCTGCTACAAACAAACCGACGACAAAATCTTTGCGCTGGCATAAGATTCCCCCTCTCCCTGTCCTTTTTTTTCTTTTCTTTTCCTTTCCCTTTCCTCCCCTTTTCCCTTATCTTCTTCTTCTATTGCTACTTCTACAAACCCTAATCACCTACTCCTACTGTCACAATCAAAGTCATCTTCACTCATGCCCCTCTCTCTCTTCCCAGCCGTAAATTACCTTGCTCTTCTGTTTTTTGTTGTTGGGCTTTCATTTTATACTTTCCACTGAGGTTTTCAGTTTTTATTAATAATAAAATATTTTGGATGGGGTGCTCCAGCTCCAAGGTGGACGATCTCCCTGCGGTGGCTCTCTGCCGGGAGCGGCTTACCTACCTGGACGAGGCAATCCACCTGCGCTACGCTCTGGCCGAAGCCCACCTTGCTTACATTCTCTCCCTCAAACGAATCGGCCACTCCCTCCACAGATTCATCCAGCAAGATTTAACCAATTCCTCCACTTCACCACATTCCCCCGAGCTCAACCTCCCGCCTCACAAAAAGGGCGACCCTCTTCCTCTTCATCACGAAGACTCGGGTCACCTAGATTTCAACTCCGGCTCGGATTCAGAAGACAACGATCTGGGCTCGCTCCACCACCGTTCGGGGGACTCGTCGCCTTTTCACCAACATGGTCATATGGAATACATGGATACGGATCAAATAGAAGGAGGAGGAGGACAGCTAGGTTCGTATCAGTTTCAAGGTTTATTTCCAGGTGGTGGTAGCGGTGCCGGCGGCGTGTTTATGCACATGAATTATATGCAGAATAAACCGACGCCGCCTTCGGTGGTGTACCAGCAGAGGCCGGTTGATTCAGGGACGGTGCACATGGGTGAATCTTCTTCTGCTTATTCTGGTTATCCGCCTTTTCCTTATTATGGAAACAGTAATCCTAGTTCTAGTGCGTATGCGCATTATGGGTCTGCTTCGCCCCCCAATTCCAATTATAATAATTATGGTGGTGGTTACTATGCTAACTCGCTAAATGAAGCGGATACATCTTCGAAAAAGCCACCACCCCCTCCACCCTCGCCGCCGAAATCTTCGGCATGGGATTTCTTTAACCCGTTCGAGAGTTACGACAAATACTATGCGGCCTACACGCCGAGCAATGACTCGAAGGAGCTGAGGGAGGAGGAGGGGATTCCTGACTTGGAGGACGAGGATTACCAGCACGAGGTGGTGAAGGAAGTTCACGGGGATCAGAAGTTTGTAGCTGATGCGGGTAGAAGTGGTGGTGGTGGGAGTGGGAAGCATTCCAAGGCCGTGGTGGACGACACTGATGCCTCGACGTTGCTATACGAGACGAGACCGAGTGCTGCAATGGAAAATGATGCAAGGGAGTATGACGTTCATGTGATGGAGGAAAAAGTTGCTGGTGACGAGGAGAGATCCGAGGAGACTAGGGCCAGGTTTAAGGGTCCTCTGAGTGTGGTTCAAGTGGCAAAGGAAATCGAGATTCAGTTTGAGAGAGCTTCCGAATCGGGGAATGAGATTGCGAAAATGCTTGAGGTGGGAAAGCTTCCTCATAACCGTAAACATAGTGTTTATCAAGGTACCATTTTTTATTCATGTTGTAAGTTTTGCTCTCCGAAGCTTTTGATTGTAAAATTGCTGTTATCTTGCTTGATCTGCATTTTTAATCCTGATTTTGGTGACGAATTAGAGTGCGTCGATGGTTTATGGATCATAAAAATGCTTCTCTTTATGTGAAATGGGTTTCTAATATATTCGGCCTGATTGAGTTAGATTTCTTTATCTGTTCTTTTAAATGTCGATTTGATGCATCTTTGCATAACCAGTTTCTTCCAAGAAGTTGCACGCGGTTACTCCTTCAATGTCCATGGTATCCTCACAGCCTCCTACTTCTAAGGGTGCCGACTCGTCAGCCGGTACTGACAAGGGTGGTCCAGCTCAGTGGGACATGGATGAAGATGTCGTGGGGCTGAGATCTAGAAAAATTTCGTCTACTTTGCAAAAGCTGTATCTTTGGGAAAAAAAACTCTATAACGAAGTTAAGGTATGGGTGTGTTTTAGATCATGTTGAATTCTGCGATTAAGTTGGGATATCTTCAAAATTCTTATCCTTTTGCAATGTTATGTACCTGTGTGTTTTATACTGAGTCTCAGTCAGTGTGCTGTACCAAGCATACGAGTCCTGATCCTTTTGGTGGATTTGATCAATAATACCACATTGGTTATGTTCCAAAGTTTTGCGTGGATCCTAATTCTGTTCTTTTGTGTTTTCTCCGAGTTATTAACATTGTGTTGTTTTGCAGGCTGAGGAAAAGATGCGGGTGATCTATGATAGGAAAGTAGATAAGCTGAAGCGCTTAGATGAAAGGGGCGCTGAGGCTCACAAGGTTGATACAACTCGTACTTTAATAAGGGATCTGTCTGCAAAAATAAGAATGGCAATTCAGGTTGTTGATAAGATATCTGTGACAATTAGTAAGATTAGGGATGAAGAGCTGTGGCCACAACTAAATGAATTAATTCAAGGGTACGTGGATTATAAAGCTAGCAATCGTATTTTGCAGCTTTTGATATCTCTTATTTGTGTTACTTTGTTATGTCACAGTTATTTTATGGCTTTTATGGATGTTTATCTTCTCTTATATTTTCTTTTAATTATTGTTATTATTAGTGGCATGTTTCCTATCGCATGCTTCATTTATACTGTCAAATCTGATAGATCACTATCAATATTCTTTAGTTGTCTTCTTAACCAAAAATAAAATAAAAAGTCTTTAATTGTCTTTATTTGCCTTACTGATATTTGGAAGTTCAAATGCTCTATCCGTGGATTTTGTTTTTTGTTGGGGGGCGGGTTGGGGTATCATTTATTCTTGGTCCATGGCCTAGGTAGGATCAGTGGTCAATGTTTCACATTGTTTGAGGAGGGATATGACTTTGGATTTAGGATGTTTTGAAACCTTGTTATTACTCGCGTCAGTGACTTTTGAAGCCAGGGTGAGGAATAAAGAGCAAAACTGAGGAATTGTAGGCCTAGTAGGAGGTATCACATAATAGCACCCCCCAGCACCTAGATGTCGAAATAAAGTATAACGCATGATTAGGTAAAAGAATTGTGAAAATTAAACTTTGGCCTGGCTATCGTGCAAATTAAGTTTCTAGTTGGCTAGGTAAGTTTTATGGCATTTTTAGTATCTCTTAACTTTACTAGTAAATATTTGCTCGGTTTATTATTTTTATCTTTATCTTGGGCATCGTAGTTCTTCATTGTAGTTGATACTTATTCTCTAAGATTGGGCCACCTTGCCTGTGTTGTTCAATGAATTATATACTTACTAAAGAACAAGGAGAAAAAATTGAACCGAACAGTTAATGGGTCCTAGCTCAAGGTCCTGTTTAAAATGTTTGCAAGTGTATGCTAAGATGGAAGGGTCTATTTCTATTGAACTTATATGATTTTAGCTCTGTTTCAGTTTCTACACTAATTTAGGTATCAATTATATGATGTACTTCTACATGTCATATACCTTAGGCGTTTGCGGGGAGACATCCATGAAGGTATCCAAATTCAAGTCATCTGATGGATAGGACCTATAGAAATTTGTAACCTGTTATTTGCAACTAATTTTGAAGGGCCAGTTGTATACTGTTGAAACTTTTGTTTATTGATTTCCTTTGACAAAAATAGATGGCCAAGGTTGAGCTAGTCATGGATGTACGCTGCCCAAATATAGAATGGTATCAGATGAGCTTCCTGATACTTTATCATTCAAATTATGGAAGGAGAGCTTATATAATGTTATTTGGGGAGATTTTGCTTGCTCCGGCTGGAAGCCAAAGAAAGTAGTGTGTGTACGTTTCTAAAAATGTGTGTTGGTCAAGGGTATATAAAATTATGTGGTGATTAGGGAAGCAGGAAACTACCTCAGTTAGAACACAGATGAGGGCTCCTTTTTTCTATAGACTTTGAAATCAATTTTTTGTTTTTTTGTTTTTGCTCTTTATATATATATATATATATGTATGTTTATATATATATGTATATATGTATCTCTTACTTATAAAATATATATATATATATGTATATGTTTATGTATTCCCTTCATGCATTTCCTTTTCTTGATGAATGCTACTTTGGAACTTGGGCACTGACGCCCTTGTCCATATGCTTTTGCATATATGATCTACGGTTGACTGTTATTTTCTTGATGGTGGTTAATGCGGAGTTCTTTCCCTTCAGGCTAACCAGAATGTGGAAAAGTATGCTTGAATGCCATCGTAGTCAGTGCCAAGCAATCAGGGAAGCTAAAGGTTTAGGTCCGATTGGATCAGGCAAGAAGCTTGGTGATGGTAATACTAGTGCCACTTTGGAGTTTGGGCATGAGCTTTTTCGGTGGACTGTCACTTTCTCTAGTTGGATAAGTGCCCAGAAGGGATATGTGAGAGCCTTGAATAATTGGCTTCTGAAATGTCTTCTGTATGAACCTGAGGAAACAGTCGATGGGGTAGCTCCTTTCTCACCCAGTAGGATTGGTGCACCGCCTGTTTTTGTAATCTGTAATCAGTGGTCACAAGCTCTGGAGAGAATATCTGAGAAGGAAGTGGTGGACTCTTTGCGTGTTTTTAGAATGAGTGTGATTCAGATCTGGGAACAAGATAAGCTAGAAATGCGCCGAAGGATGATGGCTAACAAGGACCCGGAGAGGAAAGTTAAGAATTTGGATAGAGAGGACCAAAAGATACAGAAGGAGATCCAGACATTTGACAAGAAAATGATTCTGGTCTCTGGGGATGGTAACGGTCTCTCAGTTGGAGAGATTGTCTATCAGAGTGACACTCACAATAGTAGTCTGCAGGCAAGTCTGCAGAAAATTTTTGAGGCCATGGAGAGATTCACAGCTAACTCCATGGGAGCTTATGAGGAACTTTTGCAACGTTGTGAAGAACAAAGGGATCGCCAAGATCGTGAAAGAGTTTCACAGGGCTGAGTATTTAACAGAAGCGTTGATGTTTTTGCATTGTTATGTTGGTTTAATATCTGCAGCTACAGCCCTTTCATAGAATCTTTTGAAGCTCAGGATCTTTTGGGGAAGTTTATGACATGGAGTTTGAACATGTTCCTTCTATTATCTTTGGATATCATTTACTTCATCTGTCGTGGCCCATAATGGACTGCTTTGGTTGGCTGTTCATGTCACTTAGAGAAAGCCTTGATTAAAGAATATTTGGTAAGGCAATCCATATTTTTGTCCCCAGATCAGGGAGGTATTGCATTGCCAACTCTTCTGGGTTCTATACCAGTTGTTCTAAATCATAATCGGCAGACCACTGCAATTGGTTGATACTTCACCAGTCCAATTATACAAGGCAAGTTTGTGCTGATTAGGAAACTGACTTGGGCGACTGCAGTTGTTTGATGACACAATACATACTTCAATCGTAAAGCGAGTGCGATGCCCGCCCCGCCAAATCCGTGTTTGCTCATAGGACTTTTTTAATGAGCTATTCTCACTGCATTATGTACAGAAACAAGCAGTGGAATTGGGTATTTCATCTGGACGTATGAGCAATGTCCCATCCTGTTAGCTTCTGTTGGAAAGGTAAAGATTGCTCAAGCAAGGGAATCTCCTCTCCCTCCAGTTTTGAAAGAGGAATTAAGTTTTTTAAGCAATAGGGAACCTGGATGTTTAGGGTGACGCAAGTCACGGATAAACCCATGCAAAGTTGTTCAATTAAGTTAAGTTTTCCGCTAGAAGTAAATTGTATTCATGTATAGATGACTTCTGAAACCGAGAGCAGTACCTTTAATAAAGAGCTGTATTGGAATTTACCCATAAGAATTTTCTGCAGAGACAGAGAAAGATGCAGCTGATTGAGGAGTGAGAAATTGACAAATAGCTGATGACCCTTCTCCAGCTGATGCAATCCGTATCTAGCGCAGATCCGATCCTTTCTTCGCAGCTAATTGCGCCGAGAAGCTGAGAACGATTATTCACAATTTATATGATTGTGAATCACAAGGCTATGATTGTGAATAAGGTCCCGTTTCTCTTCTCAAAATTTATTAAAACATCTCATTTAATCATTACAATTTTTTAAAATTTTCACACAATAAAATAAACAATTTAATTTTTTCAAATCTCAAAATAAAAATAATATTTAAAAAAAATTATTTTTAAATTTTATCTCAATTCATCTCATTTTATCTCATTTACGAAAACAAACTAGGCCTAAATTAAAAGGAGTCATAGCCTTGCAACTTATTCACAATTTATATACGATTTTCAATATAATAATATTTTTTATTAAATTTAAACCCATCAAATCATAAGTAAGAGGCAAAATAAAAATTTAAAATAATATTATTTTATAACATAGTTATAAACAAATTGTTATACAGAAATAAGTCTATAAATTCTCTAGATATAACGTGTCTCTCTGTCTCAATCTACGCCGATGTGACCAAAATTTTCAAATACGTGTGAACCCTTTCACGAATCACTATCACCATTTTGCCTGAGGTCGATTGGGACTGCTATTTGGCCATGTGATACTTTTAACTTAAAATGATTATTGACGTGAAAACACAACGTAGTGCTACACGATTTATTAAAAAAAAATATAAAAATATATTCAAACCAAAAAGATGTCCAAAATATTAAAAAAGAGATTGAAATTATAGATTCTTGCTATTTATTTTATGTTTGTATTATTTATTTATTTTTTAATAAATGACGTAACATCACATGGTAATAACACGTTAAAAGAATGTCCACCAATTGATTTCTATCAACAATCCGCAAGCAACAATAAAAATAAGAGTAGCAATAGCGTGCCGCTCGCTAGTGTAAAATTAAAAATTTTTTTATTTGTATTTTTTAACATTTTTAAATATTTGAAAAAAATAAAAAAATATTTAAAATTATTTCTTTAATCATTAATTAAAAAATAAAAATAAAATAATTTTTTTTTGCAAGCGGTCAAACTTAGCAGTCTGTTTACGTGGCAGACTAGCTTTATTGTAAAAATAAATGACTGAATAGCCTAAAATTGAACTACAGTTCGAGAACCACACTGTGTGGTCCATGACTCCATACATACTCTTAGCACCAGTAAGTAATAGTATTGCCTCCTCCTACACGCAAAACCCTGACCTTGTGGCCACTTGACCCAGTCATCTCATTCCAGACAGAAATCTGAGTTCTAGATTTATCACCAGAATATGGAGTCCCAAACTAAATCAAAACGAAATCTGCTGCTTTTTCTTATTGTCATTACTCGAGATCCAAAATGTACAACAACAATAACAACAACAAAAAAAAAAAAAAAAATTCCATACAAGCTTTCCCTCCAACTTCGTCCCAGAAAAAACAAAGAGATACAACGACAAAAAGTTGATAGCAATCTCTTCAATACAAGACTCATTGAAGAAAAGCCCCTTTTTTCAGAAGAATCCATTCCTATCCTTAGCACTGAGATAACAGTCGAGGAATTAAGCAAGAGATCATCTTGCTAGCTATAACCCAATTCTCCTCGCATCCTCAAGTTTTCCAATTGTTCTTTAGCCCTAACAGGAAAACATGATCTGGGAAGGATGAAACCGATTCATGGCCAGCCACCTAAATAACAAAACACTGGGCAAGAATTTCCTTAAAGCGAGAAGGGCGGTTGACCGATAAAAAAAAGTACCCAAGTTTATTGGTACCCAGCTAGCTAGGGTAGTGCATAATTAAAATTAAAAGGCATTAAAAGTTGAGAATGTTGGCATAAGGGGTCAGATTTTGAAGCCAAGGACTGTTTAACTGAGTCCAAAACGTGTCTTGGGTCCAGTCCATCATCAATTTTGGAACTTGAAGTTCTGGTAACTTGTCCTTGCCTAATGGAAATTGCGGTGGTGTGCAAAATACTGATCCGCTTTCCATTTGTGATCTTTCTCCGGCCTTTTCCTCCGCCTGATACTCTATTTCTGCTACCAGTACTTCTTCTTCTGCTTCTTTCTTGAAGACAATGTTGTTGTGTACTGCATGGGGAATTGGTGCCAAAAACTGATCCTCCTCATGTTGTGCTAGAAACGAGAAGGTTTGATCAAGTGGTACTGATGTTGATTGTGGTGGAGATGAATAAGGTGGGGAAGAATGAAAGTTCTTCATGATGATCTGTTCCTCCATAACTGCCCTTTGTTCTAGGGCTTTCAAAGAAGTTGCCTTCCTGTATATCTTACACAGTACTATTTCCTGCATTTGAAAACAGATCAGAGATTAAACTTATGCAACTACTGAGATTCCAACACATGGGAGATATTTATCATGCTAGGCCCAACACTATTAAACAACAAAAACCCCTAACTACCTTACTAACTACTTCCGTCTCTCTTCTAAGTTCTACCTACCTACCAGTAGTGGGACCTAGTAAAAAAAAAAAAAAGGATGTTTTCCATACTAAAAAAACAAAGGAAACTAGGATTTCGGCATGGTGTGCATGAGCTGATCAATAGATAATAGACTAATATTCCCAATAGTCTAACCATTTTCACGGAAACTTCCCAAATAGCAATTAATTCAAATGATCTAGAGGGATGTATACTTGATACTTGAAAGAGAGATGTTGTTTTCTTGGAACATAGTATCCGTGGACTTGGAAAATTCCTTTCCAAAGTACTACATACATTTTCTGAAACGCGCAAATTAGCCCTGGGAAAATATCCCTAGCAAGTTCTAGTCATGTTCTTTCAACTGAATAATCAAACAGTTGAACTGATCTTCGAAGTAAAGCTACCATGCCGGAAAAGTAGCAAACCTTAGGTAATGGAGATGAATCAGGGAGGCGATACTCGTTCATCACCCAGTCAGTCTTGGTTCCTCTAGGTGCTCTTCCTTGATAGAAAACAAGGGTTTTTCTCAAGCCAATGATCCGCTTCGGATCCGATATACTCAAAATTCTCCGGTCTGAACCGGTGGCCTTCCAAAACCCATTTTCAGTGGTCCGGTTAGGCCTCCCACCACTGCCATGCTTCCTATCCCTCGGTACGAAGAAGTACCATTCCCTTTCACCAATCTTCGCCATCCCTGTGATTTCAACAACCATAATATATAATACAGCATATTAGTAAGCATAATGATATATTATTACTCGATCGTATTGAAAGAAACCAAGCAAAGCAAGAAATTAAAGATGGTAATAATAAAGCCAGCCATGCAGCAAATTTACGTACCGGGCAAATCCCAAGGGTCATGATGATAGATGTTGAGGAAGCCAATGATATCAAAACGAGGTCTCTTTCCAAACACCGTGTTCTTGAGGTAGAACTCGAGAAGTTCTTCTTCTGTAGGGTGGAATCGGAAGCCCGGAAGTTCGAGCTCCGGTGTCATTTCATTCATGGCAGTGGCTGTCATCTTGGCTGCGCGCAGGTCACTGTTTCCCTACTCTTCTGATCTTTGTAAGGTTGTGTGAAGGTTTTTGATCTTACGTAGATACCAGCTCAAAGCATCATCGGAGGATATATATAGATATTCATAAAGGTAGGGGATATAAATTTGTGTTGGTGCATGACTTACAGGGATTGGTTCATTATAAAGAAGGGTTGTGATCACGACCGAGTCGTCGAAGCTGAGGGGGGGCAGAAAAGTCCTTAAAAAAAATGGGCCATGGAACCCACACGGCTTCATGACATAAAGTCACCAGAGACTAATGAATATTGACATTGACGCACCTTTGTGCTCTTGCTTGAAATTTTTGTTTCTATCGGTTTTGGACTTTTACCAGGAAATTCCAGATTTTTCCAAGTAACGCTTCTGGACATCCATTTGATTTTAGTTTTTGATTCTGAACATATATATGATCAACGATATATGTAGTACTAATGAGATCAGTTTCAAGCTTCAAAGGCAATAAAGTGGTCAGCAAGTCTGAGATGCGATCGAGGATTTCTCATTCTTGTAATACCAATTTCAGTCAGTCAGAGTCTTGTTAATGGGGTCTCCGGCCCGTAAGTTCTTGGAATGAAGTTTGAACCCCCCCCTTCAATTAATTGAATAACTGTGTTTCAATCCAACATAGCGAGTTTCTTGATGGAGAATTTCCTTGCTAAAGCTATGTTCATGGCAAATGCATTCATTTTAAGTACTTGTAGAGGACTCATTACATAATTGTATTATTGTTCTATTCTAATCACAAAACTTGGTTTAATTAAGTTGTAATTAGTTGGAGGTAAGTTCGCGCGAAATTGGAAAAACAATTTAAGACACATTGAAGTTCGTCACGAGAGTCTAACGAAGAAAAAAGACCTATTATAATATGATTTTAAGACTTGTACACCACACACAATTCACATAATATAACTTAATTTCTAAAATTTAAATTTTAAAATTAGTTTGATATTTGGTTCACCAAGGGTTGCATATATACCTTACTAAATCTGGTAAGACATTTTCTGGTAAAATAAGAGTTATATTTTGTTTTTCGCCTGAAATGTGCATGGGAAGAGTGGTCAAGCGAGCCCCGGGCCCGGGTCCAAGCCGTGCCCAAATCCTATAAATATATATATATATATATATATAATTTCGGTAACGAAATCTTTAAAAAAAAAAAAAAAAAGGAACGACCAAACGGTTTTTTTTTTTTTTTTTGGGGGGGGGTTCTTGTGGATGACGTTTAGCTTTTTGTTTTTGTTTTTTCTTCTTTCCTCCCATCCTTAATTTTTGGCTGTTTTTCGTTACATTTGGTTGCTAGTTTTGGTTTTTGATGTGTATTATTGTGGATAAGAGATACTTTTGTAAATTTGCTGTTTAAATATTTTTATGTGTATTTTGTTTTCGACTGGAACAACTCATAGTCGTGAGTGGTGGTGGATGGGGGGTGGACGGATGAGAGGTTCGCCCCACCCCAATCACATTGATGGGGGGCTACCTCCGCATCACGGGGCAGATTGCTAGGATACTACAAACTCCACCCTCAGCCAATGTGGGGGTGGGGAGTGGTATGGGGACAATCCCGCCCTGTAGGGTGCAGGTAGGACCCTAGTATAAACTATCTAACTTGATATTCATGAAACATCTCCATCAAGCAAATTGATGCAAAGTTTTCTAAATCTCAAATTAATTAAACCCAATTTATCTTATTCATTTAAGTATTATAATATTTCATTTATTAAGACATAAACATAAACATGCTATCAAAACAGAAATACTGATTCGAATCTTGACTCTATACTCTACCCCAACTAATTAAATATTCCTCATAATTTCACACCATTTTTTTAGGATCTTGAACATTATTTTCTAAGCCACTTTTTGAATAGTTTTCTAAAAGTTTTCCCTTTATGACCAAACCCTTTTTCTTCTTTCTTTCGATCGTTGCTTTTTTAGTCTTTTATTTTAATACGATTATATATATATATATATGGTTTTTTGAATCTTGAATTTTGATAATATTGATCAGGTAAAAACATCTATATATTCATTCTCACTGATATACTAATGAACCGGCGTTCGTTGTCATCTAATAAGATTTTTCAATATCGTAGCAGTACTACTACATACCGAAACACCCCGGAGGAAATCACCTTGGATGTGCATAATGAGAGGTTTGTTTTTATGTAAAGCACTTTAAGAATTGGTCTTGGGCCATTTGTTTATAAAAATATCTATGATTAGTGACCAAACAGATTCTCCAGAGGTGTCAATTCGAAGGCAACTCCGCGTTGTGAGAACCCACTTCTCTTTTCTTCACTTTTAAGAGAACAGACTGTTTTTTAATGGCATGCATTTGATGGGTAATTTGACTTGCAAGTCTTCCCCGGCCCCCTAGACCTCAGTCTTTTCTTTCCTTCTTTACCCAATCATATTATATAGAAATCACCATACAATTAAAAACAAAAAGACTTCCTCATTTCTTCTTCTACTTCCCATGTTCTTCTGTCTTATTTTCTTCTCAATTTTTTTTTTCTTATCTAAATTAAGATATATTACATTATTGAAAAATTATATTTGTTATCGTAGAGTGCGTAATTACTATATAATCATTTTGAAAAAATGTAATAAATATAAGACTCACGTGAAAAAAAGAAATTAATTTTTTAATAATAAACTCCTATTTTTTAAAACAATTGCGTGGTGCTTGCACACTTTACGATTGTACGTAACATTACTCTTTTTTCATATCTCCATGACTGATGAAAATTTTCAAACATTTTGTAGAAAGAAAATTACTTTAGTTACAAAAAAAAAAAAAAAAAACTAGATAACAGTAAATTAAAAAATTGACTTCGTTTGATGTGGTACGTCGTATTGTAGAATTAATTTTATTGTAAATTAAATCTAATTGATTACTTGAAACCACGTCAATTTGTAAATTTACTTTTATATAATTTTTTTTTTTTATGGTTGTAACACTTCTTTTATAGAAAAAATAAGAGTTATATTATGTTTAGAAAAATAATATTTACATTAATAGAGTATTCAAATTCTGTGAAATCTCTTTGATTAAATAAAAAACTCATTTAAAAAATTAATTATTTAATAATAAATTTTAATATTTTTTAAATAATTACACAACATTTACGAAACAACATTTTGAAAAACTGCCAAACCAACGTACCAATCATTCGAGCATTAAAACATGGAAAATAATAAAGCTACTGGGTCAATCACGGCCATCATCTTGACTTGACCTTATTTTATTGATTAAAATTATTGAAGAAAATGATACAAAAGAAAAAATGAATTCTAAATATAAGTTATCACACTTCTCATTTATAATTTTTTTTTATAGAATATGGAGATATTTATTATAAATTATAGGCTGTAAAATAATAAATAATAAATAATGTGAAGAATTTTTCAACAAAAAAAAATAATGCTGTTAATTGTAGGGTATTTCGAAAGATTCTCTTGCCTCTAAACGTACTTTTCATTTGGAAAAAAACAAAAAACAACTTCCATAAATTCGGTGGACATTGGGATTCGTAACACATGGGCATGAGAGGTTTATATATATTTATATATATATATATATATATATTTTTTATGGATGCATAAGAGGTATATGATATATCCTTTCATACTTTGTACCTTGTAGACTTGAAATTCAAATATTCGTCTAGATGTTTAGGCAGTGTTTTTCGAGCCATCTCAGATTAATTATTTATGAAATTAATAATTTATTCCATTTTTTCATAAAAACTTAACTTTTTTAAAAAAGATAACTTTTTATAAAAAGTTTATATTTATCAAAACTTAAACATACATATCAATTTATTTATATTCAAATATATATTAATAGGTTCACAAAATATTATTATTAACAGATCAACTTAAATTATTTACGATCACTTCAATATCCAAATGCAATCTTATACATATTTTATACTTATCTTCGAGAAAAAAATTTGTCATCTTTTATCTTAAATGTTATTATCAAGTTATATTAATTGACATGTCACATTGTAAGTAATCGATTTATAAAGCGAAAAAAATAGAGCATATCAATGAGTATGATTATAGACAGTAAATTCAAAATAAAGTGTAATATTGCTTGAAGAGTACTAATGCTAAATGTAATTTTAGGATGTGTAAATTCTATGTAGTCTTTTTTTAAAAAAGTGAGTAATGGTAAGATCCCCATTAAAAAATTTATTTTTTAATAGTAGATCTCATTCTTTTTTAAAGAAAGTACGGCTTGCACACTTTAAGACTGAATTATCTAGTATTACTCCCTCTTGAAATGAAGGATGATAATACGTAACATGGCATGTGAACCTCACGAATACAACATGAAACTAGCAAGTTTGGATTTGATATAAATGTATTCGAGTTAAAACAAGTTGATGTGTTAAAACATAATTAATAAACATGTCAGCTCGCTTAATTCGAAATCTACATGGAATAACCCGTTTAAATTTTAAAATTACAAATTTATTATTGTTGGGTTGTAATATTGTTATTTCTTAATATGTTTATACTTTTATTGTTGGGATTTTAATTTTAGACCTATACTTATATTTGTTATTGTTAGAGTTATAATATGGGTTGAATGGGATAAAATATCACAAGCCGATATTGGCTTTCCAAGCCAATCTAAGGTTGGGAATCTCACCAGGAACGAAGCGAGAGAGGAAAGAATGGGACAAAAAGCTGAGGAATGATAACGTGTCGGGAGGAAAAGATGAGATGTGACGTAAATGAACGATGGGCAGATGGAGAGGGTTCCAGACTTTGACTTCTTCTTCAACTTTGTTATGAGAGTTCCACAAAGAATATTTTCTCTAGAAAATAGATCTCATATTTCCATTGTACAGCAAAGAGAGACTATGAGGATTGTAAAATAATTATATTATAGTGGATCTCTCCAAATGACCTGTTGACGTAGGCATTATGCCAAACTACGTAAATATGTGTATCTCCATCTCTTTTACTTTTCCTGTATTTATCTCCTATTCATTGCCATGGATGCATGTATGGATGCCATACAGCCACACCGACTTATCGTCGAGGACTTCAAACCATACTGATCGAGACTCGAGCATAGCGCGTCGGGATGACTCTTTCTCTCTTTTTGGCATGTTGTGCAACTTTAGGCATTAACAATGGGTTAGTTATAAATTAAATTTTGAAAAATATTGATATTTTTTTTGTTAGTAGATGGTCTTCTTGTGACTACTAATAAATGTAAATTTTAATTTTTATGTGAAATTATGTTAATCAAGTTAAATTGATTATGAGTATTAGTTCAACTCATTTACATGAAAGATGTTCAAATGAGTCGTGTCATGTTTACTCAATTCTAATGAATTATTAAATGGTTCAAAATCAATGACACGACACGACCTATCATTTAAATGAGTTATGTTAGGATTTGAAGATCTAGCCTATTTAACTTAACAAATCGTGTTCAAGTTTATCCATATAATTGAATGTATATGATTTGACACAACACAAAAATGACCCACAAACACGGATTGTCACTCCTAATTGAAATGATTTTAAGGATGGAATATAAAGAGATGATAATGAAATCTTTAACACTTTAAGTCTCCGGCTCGATTTGCGCCGAAATTGTAACTTAGGAGAGGTTTCTCTGCAATTTCATCGAATTTTCTTAAATATTTGACAAAGCAGCATTTGAATTAGTCCAACTCATAATTTATATGGCCCACTAAAAAATAGACAGCTATCTTCTGCCAAACACTATGCATTAAATCTTTTAAAAAAATTAAATAAATTGTCTAAATTAAATTTTGAGATATCAACGACACGAAGGATGTGTATTTTCGACACCAGGGGTGTAAGCCTTTGACAAGGTAAAGGATTGCATTCATTAATGGCACTAAATAATACATGCAAGCTCAATACTGCATAGAGGTTCATTAATAGTGAAAAATTAAGACCCATAAGTCTAGCTGTTCTGTTTACTAAGAAAGGATGAGGATTAATCTTCAAGTCCCAAATTAAAATAATTGAAAGTAGGAGTATTTTTTTAGTTCGTCTGCTCAGCAACTCTACATCACATATCTGCTAAAGAAAAAAATGATAAAAAGATAATAAAAAATAAATGTGTGACGTAGGGACGTTGAATATATAAATATTCTTTTTAAAAACTAAAAGGCGTTCATCGTTAATTATATTGACCGGAAGTTACGAGCATAATATTTTTGCCTAGCAAAACTCCATTTTTTCAAATGGAGTTTGTTTAAACTAGAAAAGTTTTGAGAATCAACTTTCTTGGGTTTTGTATAATTTGATTTGTTCAAATGGAGTTTATTGAGTAAAATAGCCTCTACACCACACATAATTTTGGCATAATTTGATTTGTATGATTCAAATTTTTAAATTGATATTTCAAATCATATTATGTCATGTGGATGATATGTAGTCTAAATACCTTAAAATAGAGTTATTCTTGTATAAATATTTTTATTTTTTTTGTTATTTTTTGGTGAAAGTTGTGGAGTTCATTAATGACTAGATGACAATTATGTTGAGAGATTGAGAATTTTCTTTGTGACTCAAAACATATTTGTATTGAAAGATGGAGAAAAAAGTAAAAAAATAATAATTAAAATTGAGGGATGAGATCCAATATATGCAAGCAAAACAGGAGAAAAATCAAGGAAAAGAATTGAAGAAAAAAGAAAGGGGGGCGATCATAAGGAATAAAAAATTATTCTCATCAACTATTATTTATTATCACACACTCTACATCTTATGAAAAATATTTATACACTTTATGAAAATACTCTCACACCTTATGAAAAAACTATGTGTAAAGTGTAAATCGTTGCTGATTTGTAACAAAACTCTTAGAAATGAATATTAGTGAGAGTATTATCAAGTTATATAAGATGAGAAATGTTTAGGGTATTGATGCTTCGGGTGTTTTTTTCTTCTAATATTAAAAAAAAAAAAAACTATTGATCCAATGCATCATAACCGTAGCATACCTTTCGTTTAATACACCCGTTGAGGATGTAGCTCGAAAAATTCTTTCGAGAAGGCTAAATATTTGTTTTTTTATTTTCTTCATACATTTTTTATATGCTAAAACATTAAAAAAAATAAAATATTATTCAAAAATACTTATTTAATTATTAAGTTAAAAAAAGAGTTAGACACTCTCGGTAACCAATCTTGATAGCCCAATCATTTATCTTAAGAAACTGTCAATTGGCTATATTTATACGTTAAGATGAATTGAATTGAGTTAAATTGTAAATAATAATATTTTATAGATCCTATTAAGATGAGTTTAATTTTTTTAAGTTGAGATGAATTTAACTTTTTAGATTAAAATGAGTTTAATTTTTTTAAGATAAATTAAAAAAATAATAAAATTTTATTAAGGATTAATTTAAAATGAATTAAGATGAATTAAATTTAATCTATAAAACAAACCAACCAGAACCGAATATGACTAGGTGAGAGAAAGTGAATAAAAAATGTACCTTTGTACAAAGACCGAAGGGTCTGCCGGAAAAAAGCACCTTTTTATAATTTTTTTTCTTAAAAGGAAAATGACGGGGCTGAGGCTAGAGAATGATGTCCTTCAAATTGATCGAGATTGGTTTTTCCTTTTTACTTAATAATTAAGTAAATGATTTTTAAGTTATTTTTTTTTATAAATAATTAAAGATATTTAAAAAGTATTTAAAAAAAATAATGTTATTTATCATTTTAATTTTTATCATCATTTTATCATTTTATGATGTGATATTAGGTAATTAAAAATTATTTATTATATTTTATTTATAAACTTATCATCTAATATTATATTATTAAATAATAAAAAATAATAAAAATTAGATGATGAGCAGATTTTTTCTTTTATAATTAGGAGACAAAATTTGAAACGAATTTTAGAGTTACATGCACAGATGCACTATCTGAACTGCAACAACAGTGTGTTGTGATCAGTTTGAGAGTTTGTGGGAAAGCGAAATGCTTTTCCCACATGACGTGACCGGTGGTCACTGATGGTGGCGATTGAATTTTTTTATTTTTATTTTTTACTTAATTGTTAAGTAAGGATTTTAAAATGAATTTCTGATATTTATTTATTTATTAAATATTTAATGAATTTAAAAAATAAATTGAAAAAAAGGGGACAATTTTCTTTTGCCTATTCAATGACTGTTTCGGTAGGAATGATGAACGACACTCTTCTTCTTTTTTTTTCTTAAAGGTAATCATGAAATTTTATTCAAGGATTCGCAAAAATAATCTATTTAGAGTTTATAATATTTAGTCCATTACAAATAATAATCCTTGCCTATAAGAACAAAGTTTTAAAAAAGTAAATTTTAAACTTATTCATTGTTCTCTCGCGATCTTCAAAATTTCTATAATTTTTCTCCTGTCAAATACACTAATACATACATATAGGAACTATTTTCCAAATTGTTGCTACTTGTGAGTTGTCTCGGAAGCCTCTCCAATTTGCTAGGAAATCCACAGTCTAAGAGGCATGACCTATAACAATCCAGTTCTTGCGAAAAAAAATCCCACAAGATCCAGGCCACCTTGCAATATAAAAATAAGTGATCTATTGATTCATTATGCTTCTTACACATATAATACCAGTCCAACACCATTACCAAACGTTTTAAGTTTTTTATGGTGAGGATCTTGTCTAGAGATGTCATCCATAAGTAAAAAAAAAAAAAAAAAAAAAAAAAAAAAAAAAAATTAAATGAGCTTTCGTCTACCATATACTCTTCCATAAAACATAGTCATTTCAAGACTCGTTAGAACTTGGCAAAACATTCTGACCTTAAATTTACTTTATTGGATCCTTGATCAGATCAGTCTGCCAATCATGTTCCCTTCCTATATGCATATACTATTTGAGCAACACAAACCCCTAGCATGGGAGTTATTCGGGGCTTTTGGCTAGTTACGAGGAAGAGCCCGTGATTTGCATCCTCTATATCTTAGGTTTTCAATCACTTGGTTTCTAGTGTAAAGGCTCTAGTCAGGAGTTAGGACTGTAGCACAAACAAAATGGTCTCCAACTATACAGATACCAAAAGATCATTCATGGTTGAGTGAGATTCAGTTGTTATTGCAGACCAGCTGATTTTACTTGAACAGTCAAATCTAGCAGATGTTTTGGTCAGGGTGTAAGCTACTCTTCACTTGCAAGGGAAAACCAAAAGCAAGATGAAGTTTTTCAGAACTTTAGTAAGAATATATTATATTTCTCTAATATAATATATAACAGAAACCATATTCATGCAGAAACTCAATGGAAGCCTTTTGAAAACTCAGTACAATGAAATTATTGGTCAAATGTTTGAAGAAAGCTGAGTTCCTCTGGCTAAAGCTATGGACTTTGAATCTCTTTTCTAGGCCTACCATTTGATTATACACGTAATCTTGTTCTAGACCTTCTGAAATATATATTGCCTCATCGCTAAGAATGAATAATTCTAGTTATCATTTCACACATCACATACAACATCCTTTTTATTTTTATTTTTATTTTTATTTTTTCCATAATAAGTATGTGTTGTATAGATGATGAGTAGAACAACTCAATTAATTTAGTAAAAATAAAATAAATAAAAAATTAAAATATATAAGATGTGTGGTGTAAAACGATGAACAATATCCCTCTTGTCTCATATTCAATTCCCTTTCTGGGTTGCATTTCTTTTCTCCACAAGGTAAAGTAAACTGGAATTACAAGTGATCAGTATGAGTAACAACATCGCCACCTTTTCCAATCAGAACAACTACCCAACTGTCGCATTTGGTCCTTAACTATGAGTGTGTCTTAGGCTATGATATGAACTCGTGGGAATGAAATCCCTTGAACCCATAATCAATTTGAAAACTCATCCAAGAAAGTCAAAATCAAGTTAATGGATGGAGAACTTAGATCCGTTGAGAACTCGTTTCAAGAATCTAGATTATATTAAAATCTAAACCCGTTGAAGAATCTGTCTCAAGAACCTAAATTACAAGGAAGAACGTCACAAATGTTGTGATTTACCTTTGATAAATTCAAAAGTTCAATGAAGAAACAAGAGAAGTAAACTTAACTCACAATGAATAAATTCATCAAATTTCATAAATTTCTTAAAATGAGGCTACAAAGAGTAAACCAAAACCTAATTAAAACCCCAGCCAAAATAAAGCCATTTCTTCCAAAAATACCCTGGATGAATAGTGTGGCGGCTACAGTACTGCGGCTACAGTAACTCGCGACAGTACCTCTTTAAACCCTAATTCTCAAAAAGTAAATTTTCAAATAAGCCATTGGCCAAAATACAAGGCCTTCCCAAAAATCCTAGTTAATAAGAAATAAGACATATATGGGCCAAACATTCTCAAGTCCAATTATTCTAGACTAATTCCTATAACTAATAAAATAAACCTATTTAATTAAATAAACAAGTCCAAGGCCTTCAATCATATAAAAATAATAATAGACCCTAATTTATGTTAAAATCTTCCATAGCTTGTATCATGTGGATGATCACTGGATCTCATTCTTTCAAACTTATCTTGAATATTCGGCTCTTGCTAGACTCGTCCCAAGTAGATTGTTCCAATCATTGCATTGTCTCCTTCATCTTCTTGGCTCTTGATCTTGTAATTGACCTATCTGGAACTTGCAAAGGATCATTAAGACTAGGTCTATCTTGATGCCCATTAAGCTATATTTGGGTGGTGAGATGATATCGAATGATTTATAAATAGAAGTAAAAAAGTGATAAAAAATAATGATAAAATATTAAATAATAACCCAAACACAGCCTTAGAACAAGCTTTCAATGGCGGGCGCAGTACTCCATATGTCATCATTTGCCCTGGCCAAGGGAATGGAGTAACTGTAGTGACCAACACAAGATCACCAAAAGGAAAGCAGGTACTAATGCTTTGACCTTTGGCTTAACTGCTTTGGGCAACTAAATGCTAGAGCTTTATATAGCATTCTTGGACCAACTGGCCGGCAAAGGATGCATGGTACATAGAAACACCATGAATATCCACCCATCCCACACCTTATCCCTACCCCCCCTCCCCCCCCCCCCCCAAAAAAAAAAAAAACATGTTTAAGGAGCAGTAGGAGAAAGCCAAGTTAGTGATTATTAATGACGTGTTTCACACCACTAACTTTACGGATGATATGTAACAAATGAGATAACGGCACGGGGTGTCTGGTGGAACTCCGATGCCTAAGTTAGAGAGAAGTGTTCTCAATATAAGTGTATGAATGAATGAAAAATACGTTACCTTTATGTGTTATTTATAAGAGTATGAATGTGTTGATAACGACTAACTCCAAAATTTATCTTGGAATAACCTTGAATAAATTGGTAATATAGCTTTCCTAATCCATTGGATTAGTTATCTATTCTCTATATTATTCACTACATGATCATATGTTCAATCTATGAGCTTGCAAATCTTACTAGATTTTTAAGGCCTCAGACTTGGACCCTCCAACACATGGCCGGCTTAATCCTCCGAGACCCTAAATTTCCCTTCCAGCCATTATATATTATTATTATTATCCACCAAACTTAATTAGTTGTAATGTGACTTTAGTCTAGTGGGAAGACAGGATGATTATCAAACAGAACTGTGTTTGTAACAATATATAATGCGGTTGAGTAGCTACAATTGTACGTGTTAATTAATTAATGGTCATCCATTAAACATTATAAATAAAAAGTATCGTTGGTGAAAATTAATAGAAACCATAATTCAAAACTTTGCAAGTTACAAGTTAGTGTGCATGTTAATTAATGTAATACAGCTTGTTGTGGGATTCGTTACAGTCATAAAATGATCAGAACTAGAAATATAAAGCTTATTTCATGATCATATTATTCATCAAATATAAATATAGCTCCGTATTATATGTTTGATGTGTCAATAAGCTGGCGTATAAATAGATTTTTTTTTTTAATTAAAGGATAAAGTCAAGAACTTTAGAAAGCTAGCCAGGATTCGTCCCAGTAGCTATTAATTTATGTTCATCTTAGCTTGCTGTGAAATAATATTAAGCCAAAAAGACCCATATTGATGGCCTTTTGAAACCATAATTCAAAACTGATCAATAAAATATAGTCTCCAAATTAATAAATGGAAGTTCCTTGAAAATATACACACATATATTTGCCTACATAAGGAACCAAAAGTAGTACTCCGTTCATCTGAAAATAAAATAAAAAAAAGTTTCTCCAATACTTTGAGACGATACATATATATACTTGCTTATTTAGAACCCAAATTAAAAAGATTTTTAAAAAGCAGTACTGCCATAATTTGGACGAAGTATATAATAAGCGGATCAGAAAATTGGATTTGAAACAAGTCTTCAAGCCTTTGGAGTTTCTCTGACTTTGGTGGCATTACAGCTTGGAAGAGGCATGTTTTGATGGTTGGTTAAGGCAGGTCTTCTTGTAGGGGGTTCGGGGGATGTGCTCCATGAAACAGGGGTTTGAGAGAGCTTCCTTGATTAGGTGATTTCAAATGATCTGTGAGATAGTTATTTCTTTCCATCATAACCATCGAGTGGAACCACCTATATATATATATCAAGGATAGTACTATGAGTACCTATGCATTTTACCCATAGCACATTTTGCCCATTTTTTTTAAATATTAAAAAAAGAAAGACACAAATATTGGTGAGATGCATCATCAGCATTTTTCATATATCAATCGAGCTTTCTACTCATCATTCTTACACCACACACCACACTTAATTTTTTCTTATTTTTTATTTTATTTTTGTTAAACAAAATAAATTTTTTTACTCATCATATATTAATAAGGATCTCTCCCATGACAGTAAGGATATCTCTCATGACAACATGCAACATAACTCTCGACCTTAACCAATGCAGTGACAACGGCTTCAATTGTATTTTTAGCATCCCTGTAAATCTGCACTAATTGTATACATTATGTGCATGATCTTAGGCTAGACAAATATCCGTATTTAGACCGACAACTATCATGTAAATGGCCTATATATGTGTAACACTTTGATATGCAATGCATGAGAGTTTCCTTCCATAAATTGCATTGTTTTATGGTATCAGAGCAAGTGGTGAGAAAAGTCCAAGAAAGAGGATACCTGATCGTGCCATCTGTGGGTGTTTTGGCTTTAACAATGTTGTTTTGGGCTCGAGTCCTCATTGGATGAGCACGAAGTTGGGGGAGTACTTCGACAGCAGCATTGTCAGATGGCGTTGAATTATTGGGAGGCTCAGAGGAGGGTTGTATGAAGACATTAAGTGGAAATGAGGGACCAGGCGTTGCAGATGGCGTTGGATTATTGGGAGGCTCAGAGGAGGGTTGTATGAAATCATGAAGTGAATAGGAGAGTCTAGACGTCGTTGGCTCAGATGGGATTGACGCATTATGTGGCTTGGGGGAAGGAGATGACACGGGGAGGGATGCATGCGGAGAGAGGGATGCATCGTTGTCATGGGGAGGGAACACAAAAGGAAGGATAGTGGTTTCAGAGTGGGGTGCGGGCGTAAGAGAGCAGAGAGGGAGTTATGAGTGCGAAACGGAAAGGAAGCTTCATCAAATATCACATGGCGAGATATAAAGATGCGACCTGAACTGAGATCAAGGCATTTATAATCGCGATGAAGATTACTGTAGCCAAGGAAAACACAGAGTTTGGAGCGGAAATCAAGTTTATGTTTGTTGAAATGTCGAAGGAAGGGAAAACAAGCACAACCAAAAATTTTGAAGAATGAAAAATCAGGTGCTTGTTTATGTAATTTTTCATGTGGGGAAAGTTCAAGAGGAGCCGTGGGAAGTCGATTAATAAGGTAGGTTGCAGTGAGAAAAGCATCATCCCAATAAAGGTGGGGAACACTGCTGTGAGAGAGGAGAGAAAGACCAGTTTCAACAATATGACAATGTTTCCTTTCAACGGAGCTATTTTGTTCGGATGTGTGTGGACATGTGACGCGATGTTGAATGCCAACAGTGGCAAAGAAATTATGTAAGGAGCGAAATTCATCTCCCCAATCCGTTTGGACTGAGTTTATTTTGCAATTAAATTGACGTTTAATAAGA
This sequence comes from Juglans microcarpa x Juglans regia, assembly GCF_004785595.1. Classification (NCBI taxonomy): domain Eukaryota; kingdom Viridiplantae; phylum Streptophyta; class Magnoliopsida; order Fagales; family Juglandaceae; genus Juglans; species Juglans microcarpa x Juglans regia. Next base: position 22,794,939 of record NC_054599.1, on the reverse strand, counting down.
TTTTGAAAAGAGATAAAAACTTTAAAGACATTAGATTTCTGAGAAATGGGAAAAAGCCATGTATATTTACTGAAGTGATCAACAAAAGAAACATAATATTTATTTCCATTTGATGACAAGATTGGGAAAGGACCCCATACATCAGAAAATATTAATTCAAGAGGCATTTGAGAAATAGAGGGAGAAGGAAAAAAAAATGGAAGACGATGGATTTTCCCTTGTTGACAAGCAGCGCAAACACCAGGATTTTTATTGGTTGAAACTGGTAGAGAAAATTTGGAGATGAATTGTCGAACAGTGGCGTATGAGGGATGTCCCATGTGACAATGCCAGACTTCAAGGGGGCACGATGACAGAGGTTGGTCTGAGGAGAAAATTGAGTTGGTGCTGAAAAGGTGTGTAAGCCATCCTTAGTGTTGCTGCGTAGAAGTGTTGTCCCCGTGGCTTCATCCTTCACCAAAAAGTAAGAAGAATGAAACTCAATGAACACATTATTCTCACCAGTAAATTAGCTTACAGAAAGAAGATTTTTCTTAATGGTAGGCACATGTAGTAAATTAGATAAAGAGAAAGATTGAGTGGGAGTTTCCAGAGTTGTAGAACCAATGTGTTGAATGTGCAAACTTGCCCCATAGCCTACTTGGATTTGATCACTGCCAGCATAAGGTTCAGCATGAGTGGTGAGATTTTGGAGATCATGTGTAAGATGATTAGTGGAGCCAGTGTCAGGATACCAATTTGCATCAGGTGTGGAAGAAGGTGCAGTCAGATATGCAGCCATACTGGGAGAGGGTCCTTGAAAAGCTTGATCAAAACGGTAGTAGCACTGGATAACCATGTGACCATTTTTGTTGCATACTTGACAAGTTGGCTGAGGATTATTGGACTGAGATGACTGAAGTTGTCCAGAAGACGAGAACTAATGTCCTCTTCCATGGGTGTTGCAACCATGACCCCGATATTGCTGATGAGAGAAGCGCTGGTATTGGTGTTGTTTTCCACCCCGAGAAAGTGAATCTTGTCTCGTTGCTACATTAGCCAACCCAACTGTGGCTTCAAGAGTGGAGTTGTGCTGCTCTAGTCTCAATTCAAAATCGAGTAGGTGACTAAACATTTCTTCAGTGGGCATTTGATCAATGCGAGTGGTGATGGAAGTGACTATAGCATCATATGTGGTGTCAAGACCACCCAGGAGGTACACTGTGAATTCTTGATCAAGCAGGGGCTGTCCAATGGCAGCTAAGGTATCTGCAAAAGACTTCATTTTCTGAAAATAATCAGAGATAGATTGGTTACTTTTCTTGGTTGTTGCCATGAATTGGCGAGTTTGTATATTACAGACGGTTGAGTGTGTAGAGAACATTTTCTCTAGCGATAACCACACTTCTCTGGAGGTGGTAAGACAGACCATTTGGGCAAGAATGCCTTCAGACAAGAAAGACACCAAGGTGCTAAGTACTACCTGATCTTGGAGATACCAGGTGGTGAATTTTGGGTTTGGAATTTTTGTTGTTGTTCCGGAGGAGGTGGCTGTTTCTGGGTTGGTAATAGTGATAGGTGGTGGAGGATTGGATCCATCCACAAAACCGAAAAGCCGTTGTCCCCGTAGGTATGGGACGACTTGCATTTTCCATAGTAAATAGTTGTCTTTGGTTAATTTCACAGTCACTAAGCTTTGGATGTTTGCTGGGTTTACAGATATGGAGGAAGAAACAGCCATTAGAGAAGATTTTGACAGAGGCATCCAAATATAGTGAATGGCGTGCAGCCATGGATGATGAATTCACATCTTTCATGAAACAAGGCACTTGGTCTCTCGTACTCGTGCAACCTGGCATGAATATCGTTGGCTCTATGTGGGTTTTCAAATCCAAACATAAGTCTGATGGAACTCTTGAACGGCGTAAAGCTTGGTTAATTGCCAAGGGGTATCACCAGTAACATGGAATCGATTTTGCCGATACCTTCAGTCCAGTGGTTAAACCCACTACCATCAGGTTGGTCCTCACTATTGCTATTTCTCACAACTGGTCCATCCGACAAATCGACATCCAAAATGCATTTCTCCATGGAACCATTTCCGAAGAAGTTTACATGAGCCAACCTCACGGCTACATTCATCCCAGTTTTCCACATCACGTTTGCCATCTCCACAAGGCACTCTATGGGCTGAAACAAGCCCTAAGGGCTTGGTATTGTTGACTTCATGAGCATCTCTGCACCCTTGGTTTTCATAACTCTGCCTCGGACATCTCTCTCTTTATTTCTTGGTATGGCTTAGTCACTACATTTGTGTTGGTTTACGTCGATGACATATTAATCACTGGCTCTAGTACTTCTGCAATTAATGACCTCATCTCTGCTCTCAGCCTTGAATTTGCAGTAAAGGATCTTGGAGGATTGAGCTACTTCCTGGGTATAGAAGCCTTGCCAGTTGCCGATGGCCTCCTTTTGTCTCAAAGCAGATACATCAACAACTTGCTTCACCGAACGAACATGCATGAAGCCAAGCCAGTTTCCTCACCAATGTCTTTTTCTCAAAAGTTGTCGTTATACACTGGCTCTCCTTGCTCTGATCCCTCATTATATCGGAGTGTAGTTGGCGCGTTTCAATATCTCTCGTTAACACGCCCCGACATATCTTTCGTTGTGAACAAATCTTGTCAGTTCATGCACAAACCAACCGAAGAACACTAGACAGCGGTCAAGCGAATTTTGAGGTACCTCAAATTTACTGTTGACTTTGGCTTATTAATTCGACCGAGCACTTCAACTCAATTATCCATCTACTCGAATGCCGATTGGGCGGGATGCCCTGATGATCGTAATTCCACTTCTGAATTTTGCATCTTTTTGGGTCGTAATCTTATATCTTGGAATTTCAATAAACAACCAACGGTTGCCCGTTCTAGCACCGAAACTGAATACCGAGCCATTGCACATGCCACGTCAGAATCTCTATGGTTGCAATCCCTGTTACGAGAGCTGGGTATCTTTCTTCCTTAGCAACCGGTTCTGTGGTGTGACAACATTGGTGCTACCTACCTCACTGCCAATCTCGTCTTCCATGCTCGTACCAAATATGTAGAAATTGATTATCATTTTGTCCGAGAAAAAGTTCAACAAAAATCCCTTGAAGTTAAATTCATTTCTAGCAAAGACCAACTAGTTGATGGGCTAACCAAACCACTTGTGTCCACTCGGTTTTCATTCCTGCGAGACAAGCTCAACGTTTGTTCTTCCACGTTGTGCTTGAAGGGGCGTAATAAGGATCTCTCCCATGACAGTAAAGATATCTCCCATGACAGCATGCAACGTAACTCTCGTCCTTAACCAATGCAGTGACAATGGCTCCAATTGTATTTTTAGCATCCCTGTAAATCTGCACTAATTGTATATATTATGTCATGATCTTAGGCTAGACAAATATCCATATTTATACTGACAACTATTATGTAAATGGCCTACATATGTGTAACACTTTGATATGCAATGCACGACCGTTTCCTTCCATAAATTGTATTATTTTATATATACATATATCACATATTTAGTAAAAGATTAAAAAAAAAAAAAGTCATGGTGTGTTGTAAAAATAATGAGTAAAATTTTGCATATCAATACCCTCTCCAATTCTTGTCTCTTTGGGGTGCTTTTTCAGGAGCACCAGAAAGGAGCCACCGGGTACAGTTCAAAATCCTTGTGCTGGAGTGGTACGTACTAGCCTCTCATCCCTCGTGAAATCAGTTGTACTGGATAAAAGGAGGCCATTCATCCACCACTCAGTCCAACGTTATCCCCCGCCACTTTAAAGGTCTCAACATGAGTGCTGCTAGGTGCCGTTCAACAGTAACGTACGGCTAGACGTGCTCTAGATTAAATCTCACTTTATTTATTTATATTTTTTAAATATTTTTAAAAAATAAGAAGATATCAATATATTAATAGTTACTTTTTTAATTATTAAATAAAAAAAATTAAATATACGAGTAAGGAGCATGCTATTATTTTCCTCTAAAAAATTATGCAGATAAATAAATCGGATCGGGCTTGCCTCAAAAAGAAAAAGGGCTACTCATTTTTCCTTTATTTTTATACATTTTTTAATCTTTTTAAATATTTTAAAAAAATTCATAATATTATTAAAAAATAATTTCTTAATCATTAAGTAAAAAAATTAAAGATCTAATTTAGCTATTAAAAAACAAAAAAAAATCACAATAAGTTAGTCAAATTCTAAATAAATAAAATTTAACTACAGTTATATTTAAAATAATTTCTAAATTTAAATGTTCCTATTTATAGGCCAAATTCTTATTTTATAAATTATTTCTCTAGCAAACCAACATGTCTAGTATTTAGAAATTTTTGTTGAATGGATGGTCTCTTCAAGTGGATTCATAAATACTCTATCCAAATTTGATAAAAAGAAATATAATTAGATGAGAATGATAGAAATTAGTAAAATATGCTCAAATAAAATAAAATTTTTTTAATTATTAATTAGTCATTACTATATAATAAATAAATGAATAATTCAATATAAAAATTTAACATGAATATCCAAAATCATTTTTATTTTATATTATTTTATTATTATATAATAAAAAAAATAACTATTTCAATATTTACATGAAAAGAATAGTCAAAATTAAATTTATCTTATATTCATAAAAAAAATATATATATATATATATACTTTAATTTTAACTAATTCATTAGACTGTAAGGCTCAAAAAACATTGCTTAAAACCTAACTCGGAATGCAGATTACGCCTGTCTTTCTAAGAAACATACAAAAATACCCAACTTTTTTGTCAAAGTTTCCTCCCATCTCCTCTCTCTCTCTTTTTTACCTTATGGTTGGATTGTAATTTCCATCTCCCCTTAGTCAATCAAAGGTATGGTTGGTATATGACTCAAAACAAAGGCAGAAACAAAGAGCCTAGCAGTTTTTCTTTTTCCCATTCCTTTTATCTTTTTCTGCATCCCTTTTTTCTTTTCGCTTGTCTGATCTCTTTATAGAGCTATCTCAATCTCAAAGCGGTGGCATTAAACTCCACCTGTTGTTGCTGCTGTTGTGGGAACCCAACCTCCCACCTTGGCTTGGCCAAGACTCCATCATGCACAGGCACGTACTCCTGATCACATCAAAATATTGTCATCATTTACAACCAAACAACCCAGATAAGATCAATCATACACCAAGACAGTAAACTGGGAAAGATTCCTCCTCTAAATGCCAGGCCGTTGTCTTTTCAGTGTAAAAGCTTCAACATCAACAGACACAAACCTAAACAACGTGAAAAAATGAGGCTCGATCCCCACCTCAAGTTTTTGAACGAGCTCTTTGGCATTAGGAGCAGACACTATTATGTGGCGCTGGGATGGCTTGATGAAACCATCATCCACAGCTTTGTCAATGAAAGTGAGAAGGTAGTTGTAGTAGCCATCAACGTTTAACAAGCCCACCTATGTATATATGGTATTGGAGTTGAAAATTTTAGGGTTTGAAAGAAGAACGCCAAACAACCGAAGGGTTTTTTTTTATAGTAATCAGGGGTGTGCTTACAGGCTTGTCATGGATACCGAGTTGGGCCCAGGTGATGACCTCCAAAAGCTCTTCCAAAGTTCCATACCCACCTGAAACCAATGTGATGACATAAAACTCCATTGTTTGTTTGGGGAACAAAAAGGGTAAAGTGAAAGTTTGAATCTACTAGTGTTTTTTAGAGAGGGGAGAGAGAGAGAGAGAGAGAGAGAGAGAGAGGACCTGGTAGGGCAATAAAACAATCAGAAAGGCGGGCCATTTCAGCCTTTCTTTGGTGCATGTCGGCTACTGGCCTGACCTCTCCAACCGCCTCACCCGTTATCTGTGGCTCCACCCCACCATACACAAGCATTAATTCTGATCAGAGACACTCACCATAACGCAAAAAGTTCTGAACTTTGAAACCATATTACAACTATACAAACAATTTTAGAGACACCGTGAACCTTAAGAAAGTGCCAAACTTTAAACCATTAACATGAAAAAGAAAAGGAAAAACCCATTGACTAGTTCACAAGAAAACCAAAATGGAATTATATGCACCTCTTTGCACATTAGAGTCCTCGGGATGATCCTATAAACCAAAATAAAATAAAATAAAATAAAGTTTAAGCTACGTGAAAAGGAACAATAAAGACTAACTTCAAACATCCAACGTCCCAAAATTGTGAAGATATAGTAAAGTGATTGTACCCAAGAACTTTCCCCCCACCACGATGCACAGCTTGTGAAACCAGCCCCATTAGTCCAATGCTCCCACCTCCATACACAAGGTCCAGTCTCCTCGATACCTTTACATGCACATGCCCAAAACATCTCAGAAAGAGTTGAAGACAACAGAAGAGATGCAAAATCACAGAGAGAAAGGGGGTAATTCAGTTTCCTGAATCATTAGGGAATTAAATACCAGCTCTTGGGCTAACTCCATGGCGGCATCTCTGTAGCAATTTCGGTTCCCAGTACTGCTGCCACAGAAAACGCAAACTCTCTTGAATCTTGTACTTACAACTTTTCCTTCCATTTCCCCACTCAGGATTCCTTGCCACTTGTTTGGTAATTTGCAAGCACCACAACAATAATATATAACGACGATAGAGTGGTAGAGGAAGCTTCACCACAACTGAAACGGAACAGCCACTATATATAGACTCCGCAATAGTAAGATTGTAAGAAAGGAAAAGTCTTTACGGAAACCAAAATTAAAAAAGAAAAAAAAATGAGAAAAGGCACCACTGTGAATGGATAGGGATGAATCATGAAGGGAGAAAGCAATAGGGACCGAGTGGGGGAGTCTGTACCCTTGCAAATACGCGTGTCTGCATGTGGTGGGAGAACATGGTGCTTTCATTCTCACTTTTGTAACACTAACATTCTTGATGAACCAAAAGAATTTAACACAGAATTCCCGTCCACACCACCCAGGCCTCTACAGAGTCTTCTGTCTCATCAGACGCACGCAATCATAATCTGATGGCTGGGACACGTGCAGAGCCTCACTGCATCAAATCAAGATTAGCAACACTGAAAATATAAAAGAAGAGTAATTATAATTATATATAATAATAATATATAATTATAATTATATATAATAATAATATATAATTATAAAATACTTATAATAATATTATAAAATAATATTATTTTTATAAAATATTTTATAAAAATACTCTTCGTAAAATATTATAAAAAATATGATGTATAAATCATTTTCGAAATAACAATTGATCGAAACGTGTTCATCGAACGAGTTGCCCTTCCCAGAAAATGTCCCCAACCCAAAAAGCCTAACTATCTCCTTACTGGAGTAGCTTTTTGTCCACACACTAGGCAACACCTCTTCACAAGAAAAAAATTGTATGAAAGAGACAAAACGCACTCCTTTTCTCTTCTTACAGCGGTGTCGGAGGGTGAGCTTTCAAGCATTTTCAGGGCCGGAACGTAGATACCACCTACATCTTTCTTTCCTTGCATTTGTAGGAGATATTTTACTTATCAAAAGTGGTAAAGAAAGAAAAAAGAAAAAAAACATGTTCTGCACGAAAACGAAGTTCAAAGCTAGCATTACAGTTATATCCTTAATATGCCGAGTAGCATAATAACAGCTTCATGCTGATCTTACTATATATGATGTTTGACTAAAACATTATCATCAAATGTCAAGTTCTTTTAGTGATTGATAATATTTTGATGAGATTTTACACGATCTATCACATTCATGGATTTCCATTACAAAGGCGTATGTTGATATGTATTAGGATTGAGCTTTCAAGATGGGGCTAGCAGAACCCACAAAGGATGATCCTAAACCACACAGAAACCTGACCTCTAATAAGAAGACACGATTGGCTATTGCCCATGAGAATGGAACCCACATATGTTTGTCTTGGTCTTCAATCTGTCACTGTCGGTCTCTGAGTGCGTTCCACATAGCATTTACTTCATATAGCACATTCCCATTTAAGGTACATCCCGACCAGAGGGTAAAGAGAGGTGATAACTTTTTTTTTATTTATTAAATAGACTTCATTTCATTTTATAAATTAAAATTACAGTTATAACTTATTAATACAGAAAAAATCTACACTATAAATCAAATTACGCATATGTTTTAAAACACTCTCACATACAAATTCATTTATGACAGATATTATCGTAATTTCTATAAAACTCTCTCTTAATAGAGAGAGCGCTCTGTAAAAAAAGAACTAAAATGACCTCTCTTCTAAAGAAGAGAAACATTAACTCTCTCCGTCCTTTCAAACAGGAGGAATACGAGACTCTACTATTATAGATATAAAGTCCAAAATAGCCTATTTATTTTTTATTAAAAACTAAAAAACATAAAACTAAAATCTAAAAACACAAAAAAAATATCAAGTGGGCCAGCCACCCCCTTCTACTTTTTTTTTTTTTTTTTTACTGCCTTCTACTACCTTCTTCTTCTGCGTATTACGAAGCCCGTCGCCCCCTCCGCCGCTCTCTCCCAAGCCCATCTTCCTCTCTGTGACTGCCACCCTCCATGAGCACCGGCATGAGCCCAGTACAGCACGCCCACCGCAAGCAGCGGCATCACGATTCAGGTAGGCCCCGGTTAATAAATTTCAGAAATAATGTTTGCTGAGGTCTTGCATTGGAGAATGTCTCGTTAACCGAAGCTCCCAAAAGATTGCATATTTTTTTCTTTCTTTCCTTCTGTTTTAATAGAATGTGAGATAAGAAATTTAATGATTTTATATAAAAGTTAAATGTTAAATAAAATAATATTATTTTGTAATTTGAAATGGTTAATTATTTATTTTATTTTATATAATAATTTAAAAAAATTATAATAATAAGATAAGATGAAATAATTTTTATATCGAAATAAAATTTTTGAGAAGTGAGTAATCCGATAAGTTGTGCAAATGGTATATATATATTTTTAAAAAAATTGTGATTTATTATTCAAAATTTAATTTTTTATATAAATTTTTTATTTATTATTTTTTTTAAAAAAATACACGAGGCTACTCTATAATTCTGCAAATAACATTTATCTAAATTTTACGTATTCACGTGGGTGAGTTGTAACATGTAAGAATAATGATAGCCTCCTAACTAAGGACTCGTTTATTTTTAGAGATAAGATGAGTTGAAATTAAAATTAAAAAGTTGAATAAAATATTATTATAATATACTTTTTAATATTATTTTTATTTCAAAATTTGAAAAAGTTAAATTATTTATTTTATTTTGTGTAGAGATTTGAAAAAATTATAATGATAAGATGAGATAAGATGAGATGCTTCTTGAAAACAAACGAGACCTAAATAACAACTTGTATACAACTATGTAATAGAATAATATTTTTTAAAATTTTATTTTGACTTTTACTTTTAATTTGATATGATTAAATCTAATAAAATATATTATTTCATTTAAAATTGTCTATAAGTTGTGAATAGGTTGTTAGCCTATCACTACTCAATTTGTAAAGGCTCAATGCTACAGTGAGAACAGTAAATGAGTCTTTGAAAGAGGGAAAATGATGTTGATATGTTTAACACGTGATATATAATATGTATTTAGAAGTAGTAATATATGATACGATTCATTAATCCACCACGACATGATAATAACATATTTAAGTTTAGTTTTAATGAATTCGGATAAAAATGAGTTGATCCGTTAAGATACGATTGCTTAACGGGTTAATAACGGGTCAACCCGTTATGATCCATTAGAAAAGTAAAAGTTACAATTATACCATTATACCTAAAAGTAAAATTGTTGAAATTTTAATTTCGATATTTTTATTGTTTGGATTATAATTTTAGATTTGTAGTTAGTTTTATATTTTTTTTATAGATATTGTGATTTTAATATTTATATAAAATTATGCTAAACTTAATCAGGTCAAATGAGTTAATTTCAGGTTTGCTCAATCCATTTATATAAAATGGTTGAAACGGGTCGTCGTGTCGTATTAACTTATTTCATAGTATTTACTAACGGGTTGACACGATACAATCCATTATGTTAATCGATCGTGTTAAGGTTTGAGATTTGGACACGATAAATTTAACGTGTCGTGTTTGAATTGATCTATATAGTATAATATACATATTTTGATACGATAGAAATATAACTTGTTAATACGATTTGACATCCCATTGTACTATGTATCAGTCTATCATATACCTTAGATATATGTCAGTCTGCTTTTTGAATAACTGGCTTTGTCCCGATATTGGGCTAATGGGGCTGGTTTCACAAGTTCAGTCATGAGATAAAGATTACCCAACAGGTTTGGTCATGAGATTTGGCCCATTTCAAGAACGATCGGAGTATGATTGGAAGGTTGCTGATACCAAAAGCTTTCACACAAGTCTTTAATTGTTGTATTCAGACTCAGAGGCCCAAAAGGCTCCCTTTCGGAAGCTACGTGCACTCTTTTTGAGTAATATTAGGTATAAATTCTAAATATACAAATTTTGTGCAAGACTTTTGTGAAGAGACAAAAGCCCAACAAACAAAATCCGGACCTAGGCCCATCCAAAATTTCCCCAACACTGGCAAGTTATTTGATCTATTTCTATATGATGTAATTATAGCTTTTTGGAAGGGAGAACTGATTTTTATAAAGTCTACCTTATAAAGAAAACCCTAAAATCAATTTATAGTGGTTTTTTGAAATTTTGAGAGGTAAGCCAAAATTAATTATTGGATTCACTATATGAAGAACATTAATTTATCTCATAAAAGGGAAAAAGAAATTAAGCGCTCGTTTGAATAGTGAGATGAAATGAGATGAGATGATTTTAGATGAGTTAAATAAAATATTATTTTTAATATTATTATTATTATTTTAGGATTTGAAAATGTTGAATTGTTTATTATATTTTGTGTGAGAATTTACAAAAATTATAATGATAAAATGAGATGAGATAATATCGTCTTTGTATCTAAACGAGTCCTAAATTCTAAGCTGTGTCCAACACAATAGAGGTATTGATAATATAACACTAATAATATATAAGAAATTATTGACTTGGGTCAAATGTCAATACTAAAAACTTAAATTGGTCGAAGATGCGACCTTTATGCCTCTTGCCACCAACCTAAGCTTTAAGTGATGATAATGGTGCTCGATCAATTGATTCATACCTACTTCCAACATTTGTACAGATCGTTCTGTTTTATATGGCACCTGAAACCATCATAGAGATCGTGCGAATGACTTTGTTTCCGGTATTCAAACTATTACTTTCTAGACACAGTAGTCAGAATTTCTTTCCTTTTTTTAAAAAGAGTTGTAGTGTATGGGCCTATGCTGATATCTGATCACGGGAATGAAAAATTCTATTTTATCAAAATTGGGTATCACATACTCCTTCCTTGTATTTCCAATGTAACGTCCCGATTGTGGATGAGCCGGAAAATTACTAATTGTCACCTAAAATCATCTCTCAATTGTAGAGAAGTAAACAACCCAGAAACTTACAATGGAAACTTCACACACTTTATTGATAAAATGCATGTCCCTTATATAGACTTTACAATTCTATCTAAGGAAATATACAGCTATTGAAAAACTGGAAAACAAATCAATTACAGAATATAATTACATAAATGAATTAATGTACATGCATGATACTTGGCTTGATTATTGCTGCAGTTACTTCCGAATTTGCTAGGAATTTGAAACTGATACTTGATTTGTGTCACATTCCTTAATACGTCCCTGCAAAATTGAGCTGCCATCAACAAGACCAATTTTGGTTCTTAAAAATTCTGTGCGTTCCTTGTACAGTGGCTTTGTGAGTAGATCAGCCAGTTGATCTTGAGTGTGGACATGACTCACTTTAAGTGTTCCTTTTTGAACTTGATCACGCACAAAGTGAAGATCAATTTGGATATGCTTCATTCTTGAATGGTGAACGGGATTAAAACTTAGATGGGTTGCTCCAAAATTATCACATAAAAGAAAAGGTGGCACCTTTAATGGAAAACCCAGTTCTTGAAGAAGTGCAAGTAAACACAGTGTTTCAGATGCGCCATTTGCAAGAGCTCAGTATTCTGCTTCCGTAGAGGATCGAGCAACAGCTCTTTATTTTTTTGAACTCCATGAGATTGGATTGCAGCCAAGAAAGGTAATATAAGCGTACGTGGAGGTGCGATCACAATGTTTCCAGCCTAGTCGGCATCACTGTAGGTTGTTAAGCACGGAGCTGCAGTTTTCTTGATGTGAATGCCATGAAAGATTGTTTTCTTGAGATATCGAAGAAGCCGCTTAGTAGCTGTCCAATGGGTAACCGTTGGCTTGTGTATAAATTGACAAAGCTTATTTACTGCAAAAGAAATGTCTGAGCGGGTTAAGGAGAGATATTGGAGGCTGCCAATGATGCGTCTGTACTCGGTGCTATCTACTGCAGCCATGCCATCCACTAGGTGAAGAGGCTGACTAGTAGACAAAGGAGTAGAAACATCCTTTGCACCAGCCATGTTTGTAGTCTCCAAAATATCTCTGACATACTTGTGTTGAGAGAGAAATAGACCTGCAGCAGTGGATATAACTTCTACTCTGAGGAAGTAGTGAAGTGAGCCCATATCTTTTAATGAAAATTGAGCACCAAGGTTGTTAATAACATGAGCTACAAAGTGGCTGCTATTCCCTGTAATGATTAAATCATCGACATAAACAAGGAAATAGCATATAACATAATCATGGCGATAAACAAAAAGGGACGAATCAGCTTTAGAGTTGTGAAACCCAATTTCTTGAAGAGCATTTCTTAAAACTGAATACCATGCCCTTGGGGCTTGTTTAAGACCATAATTTGATTTCCTTAACCTGCACACATAATCAAGTCTAGACAAATTTTTGAATCTTGGGGGTTGCATCATGTAAACAGTTTCAGACAAATTTCCATGCAAAAAAGCATTGTTTACATCCATTTGTCTCAAGGACCACCCATTCATGACTGCAATACTCAACATAGTCTGTATTGTTGCTGGTTTAACAACTGGACTAAAGGTTTCTTTATATTCATCTCCAGAACGCTGATTATAACCCTTTGCAACAAGTCTTGCTTTGAATTTATCAATAGAGCCATCTGCTTTCCGTTTGACTCTAAACACCCACTTACAACCCATTGGTTTACAATTTTTGGGTGGGGGAATTAAATCCCAAGTGCCATGGCGCATGAGGGCTGTTAATTCACTGGACATGGCTTCACGCCATTCAGGATGAGATACGGCTTGACTTACACATGTTGGTTCTAAAGGTAACGGAAGAGGATGCTTAGAGACAGTGTGCAATTGCTTGGGTTTGAAAATATTATTCATGGAACGAGTAGTCATGGAATGGGTTCGGGTTGATGGGATTTCATTTTGAGCAAGAATTTGTGAATCAGGGCCGAATATGTGTTCAGGTTCGGGTTGAGGTGGGGATGAACCATGTGGTGCAATAACATGTAAATCAGAATTTAAAGTCTCAGCACCAAGAAATTCATGAGATTCTGAAATATGAGGAGAGAGAGATGAGGGAATACCTGAAGGAGGTGCAGAGATGGCAGCAACAGCTTCCATGCTCGTCGGTGGTTGCGATTGACAATCGGGGAAGAGGGATTGTGCAGGAATCAACCGATTGAGCTGCGAAGGAGGAACATAGAGATTTGGTTGAGCAGGGACCGAGAGAGGAGAGGGGAAAGTGATAGGGCATGGGTTCATCGAAGGCAGGAAATGGGTTTGGGGACATGGGCTTGTTCTGGACATTGGGCCGTGTATGTAAGTTTTTTGAGTGGGCTTTGTGTTTCATCAAAGGTCACATGTTTGGAGAAGTAAATCCGGTCCGTGGAAAGGTCCATACATTTATATGCATTCTGTGTTTGGGAATATCCAAGGAAAACACAAGGAATTGATTTTGGTTGTAATTTGTGAGTGCTGTATGGCCTTGTGAGAGGGTAACATAAGCATCCAAATTTTCTCAGTTTAAGGTAATTTGGTCATTGCCCAAAAAGAATCTCAAATGGAGATTTGTTTTGAGAAGAGGAGTTGGTTGCCTAGTTATGAGATAGGTGGCGGTTTGAAAAGCATGAGGCCAATAGGAAAGTAGTAAGGAAGCATCATGGAGAAGAGTAAGACCCGTCTCGACAAGATGACAATGACGTCTTTCGAAAATACTGTTTTGTTGTGGGGTGTAGGGGCGGTAGTGTAATGGCTTATACCATGATCGGACAAATATTTTTTTAAACTTAGAAATTCTCCGCCATTGTTCGAGTATAAACTTTTGATAGAAGATTGAAACCTTTTTTCAACAAACAATTTAAATTGTGGAAAAATGCGAGAAACAAGGGATTTTGTAGACATTGGATAGAACCATATGTATTTGGTATAAGGATCCACGAAAATAAGATAATATCGTGCACCATTTAACCCTGTGATGTGGGTGGGACCCCAAATATCTGTGTATATAATTTCAAGTAGAGAATGACTTTGAAAACTTGTAGAACCAAATGGTTGTTGATGTACTGTATTGATAGAACAAAAAGTACAAGAAGATGGTAACTTATTTATGGTAAGAGGAAGAGAAAAAAATTGACAAGATTTTGAACAACTTTAATCGATGGGTGTCCTAGATGCTTGTGTCACCTGTCAATTGAAGTCCGTTCATGCACATAAGCAACCATTTTGGGGGTGGAAGAGGCCACCATTGAGTTTGGAAACATGTAGACGTCATTCTCACACGCTCCTCTTAGAAGTATCGCCCCCATGGATCGTTCCTTCACAAGAAAATAATATGGGTGAAATTCAAGAAAAACATCATTCTGTTTGGTGAAATGATGAACGGAAATAAAATTCTTGTGAATATGTGGAACACATAGGGTGTCATGTAAATGGAAGATTTTTTTGGGTGTGGGTAAGGTTAAAGAACCAATATGTGTAACTGCCAAACCTGTACCATCACCAAGAATGACTTCATCAGTGCCATCATACTCAGAGTGAATAGATAAATTTTGGAGATCACCTATGATATTATGTGAGGCTGCAGAGTCAATTAACCATTTTTGTTCTTGACCGTCAGATGTTCTTGCACAATTAACAGTTATTTCAGATGATTGTAATTTCGGGCAGGCCTTATCCGTGTGGCCCACTTGGTCACAGTATTGACATTTGGGCTGGAAGCGGCACTAATTTGGATTGGACCGGCCCGAAGAAGTGTTGCGCCTTTGCTCTCGAGATGGCCCATGAGAAGGACGAAACTGGGTTTGTCCTTGTTGACGTGAAGACCCGTTATTCTTAGGGTTCACTTTCGGTTGCTGGTTTGCAGAGAAACCAGTGCGGCGGCTTGTAAAATTTGCAGCAGCTACGAGCTGCTGTGTGGCAGCCTCCAGCCTCCTCAAGTAGCTCTCATGTCCAACAAGTAGATCATGGAGCTCTTCAAAAGCAAGGGATTTTTCTCTTGCCTGAATAGGAGCAGCAATCTCACGAAATTCGAGACCTAACCAGTTGAGGACATAGAGGGTGAGATCATCGTCGGAGATTGGGTGATCAATGAGAGCTATCTCATCAGCCAGTCCTTTAACCGCATGTAGATACTCCGGGATTGGTCGAGTTCCACGCTGAATCAAGGTCAGTTCTTCCTTGAGCTGCATTGCCCTTGTACGCAATTTACTTGCATACATAGTGAATAGTTTTTTCCATGCCTCATACGAGGTTTTGGCTATGGCAATGAGGGGTGTGATTGTGGGTGAAGTAGATGCAAGAATAGCGTTGAGAATTAGCTTATCTTGCCGAACCCAGTGATGCTTCTTGGCTATAGACGATGGAGTCCCATCGGAAGAGGGACAATGCGAATTTCCATTGACATAATCCATTAGATCATAACCAATTAGGAGTGCCTCAAATTAAGCTCGCCATTGGGGAAAAGATGAGGGTGTAAGTTTCTTATTAATCTGAGTTGTGATGTTAAAAACGACAAGGGGCAATTCTGAGGAAGAGATAGGTTGATTTTCGGAAGACATTTGGGTATTTTGGGAAGTATGGATTGAGGTCTCGTTGGAGGGTTGGTCGTCTGATACCATGTAGAGAAGTAAACAACCCAGAAACTTACAATGAAAACCTCACTCACTTTATTGATAAAATGCATGTCCCTTATATAGACTTTACAATTCTATCTAAGGAAATATACAGCTATTGAAAAACTGGAAAACAAATCAATTACAGAATATAATTACATAAATGAATTGATGTACATGCATGATACTTGGCTTGATTATTGCTGCAGTTACTTCTGAATTTGCTGGGAATTTGAAACTAATATTTGATTTGTGTCACCTTCCTTAATACCAATCACATAATATATATACTGTAAATTCTCTATAAAACATAAAATTCATTGTTTCAAATCAAATATCAAGTACAATTAATTTAAGACACCACAAAGTCATCAAAACATCCCAATAACCCAAGTCAACAGAACAAAACAAATATACTGAATACAATTATCCAGTCATCAAGGTACCCTCTTTTTACTTAATCCATTATACTCATATAGCCTTACCCATACTTCATATCCTTGATTCTCAGTTTAAACATCCAAAATATATGAAAAATATTATGGAAATAATAAGTGAGTTATCAACAACTCAGTAAGCAAAGAACATATATTAGTATGTAAACATGAGTATTTTCACAGAATTCAGAATGTAGAGCAAAATATTTTTAATTTCAGAATGCGGAACCAAAACATGTTCTCAAAATATGAGAGCAACAGTTTGGAAACATTCATATTCAAAAATCATTTAGCATAGTATAACTAAATATCATCATCATATCATCTCATATCATATTGTATCAGATTTCATATTCGCTCTTTTTGTACAGTTTAGAAATAGAATGTCAAAATTTTGCTCATGTCTACATGAGTCATGACAAAAATATTTTTCTCTTTTCTTATTCAGATATAATGAGTGATGCAGAACAAAACAACCAATGTTGTTTTCTAATTTTCTTTTCATTACAAAACATGCATATTTTTCATAAATAAATCACAGTCCATCTCTTTTTATATTCCCGACACACTCGTTTTGAGCCAGATCGTCGTAGGTGACACGGTTCAAATACTACATTTCTGATTGGGATATACTTTGATACTATTTGTATCTTTCCAATATAAGACATACAATTGGAGTCCTATTGGAATATTATAAAAAGCAGTAACTTTTCAATCACATGCAATGTATGATCTCATATACTACCTATCCTTGGAACATTAATTTATATTCCAGTAAAAGTTTATTTTTTTTTACCCTGTTAAACATTACGGGATAGAGACACAGACATGATTGATGGGAATGCATCAATTGAAACGCCAAACCAACCCCCCTTTTCGGTCTAGTTTGTTTTCACAATCATTCTCGTCACATCTCATCTAATTATGA
This sequence comes from Juglans microcarpa x Juglans regia, assembly GCF_004785595.1. Classification (NCBI taxonomy): domain Eukaryota; kingdom Viridiplantae; phylum Streptophyta; class Magnoliopsida; order Fagales; family Juglandaceae; genus Juglans; species Juglans microcarpa x Juglans regia. The sequence continues at coordinate 22,777,464 of NC_054599.1, read as the reverse complement.
TGATAATTGAAACGCCTAACTACCCCTAATTCCCTTTTAGGTCTCATTTTTTTTTACAATTATTTTCATCTAATCATTACAACTTTAAAATAAACAATTCAACTTTTTCAAATTCTAAAATAAAAAAATATAAAAAAAATATTCTAATAATATTTTATTCAATTTTTAATTTTTATCTCATCTCATTTCATCTTATCAATAAAAATAAAGGAGGCCTTAGAGACTATTCAAGCGTGGCGTTGTCATCAAGCTTTTCTCTTCACCTAAAATGTTGGGCTACTGAGAGAGTACATGAGAGGGAGGGAGAGAGAGAGAGAGTACGGTTATATTATTACAAGATTGAAAGAAATATGTTAGACAACATCAACAACATTGTATGCGAGACAGGAAACCTGTCCTGGTAAAAAAAAAATTAAAATCCCCAAACTAATTGAAAGCAGTTTCAAGTTAATATGGGTAAATGATAGAAACATAACTGTACATAACCATTTATTTTAGAATAATATCAATATACTCTCTCATTTTATTTTCTCATTTTGACTGCTTATATATTTATTTATTTTTAATTTTTTAATTTATTAATTAAAAAAGTGATTATTAATGTAATGATATATTTTTTTAAATGTTTAAAGATATTAAAAAAATATAAAACAAAAAATTAAAAAAAGAAGAATGCACGCCTAACGGAATGGTGACAGCCTACCATTACTCTTTATTTTATTCTGATATGATAGTTTCACATAGACATAAAAGTCATATCTCTAACATTTTTTCTTGTATTATAATTCCCTGAGATCCTAAATTAATTAATCAAGACCTATGCATGCATGCCCACTAGCTAGCAGTGCCGAGTTGCCTGATCATTTCCAAGTCCCATCATCACATGGAGAGCAACCTTCTTGTGCAATATCAGAGATCTGAACTCCAGTGTCATATACTCCTGCAGGTTTCCAATCAGCAGGAAGAACATGTTGAGCCCAGATCCACTTCCCATCGTACCCAGCTGTTACTACAAACCGGAATTGCAGTGGCCCAGATGGCACTCTACTTGTGTCCCAGACTGCCCCATGATTTCTACTCATGAAACCCCAGTTCGACGAACCAACCTGGGAACATTGCAGCAATGTTGCATCAGTTTATGGTTATTTATATACATTTTAACAGTTTTAGTTTAACAAAAAGTCATGTTGCTATGCTTTTTGGCTCACCTGAGCTACATCAACACCTACTATTTCTGTTTGGCCACCTTGAAACAGAAATTTGATTGCCAAGTAATGTGGCTTTTGGCTTGATTCTTCCACTCGCAATGCCAAGTTCTGATTCTTGTATTGGCAGGGTATCCTGGTTTATGCAACCAAGAAGATTGGATTTTAGTGCTGCGTTTTTCCCCCTAAAGCATCTGATGCAGATTCAATATGATTCTCTAATGAATATATATTGGACCGTTACGAACAATAATGTGCTTGGCTTTTGTCTAAGGGGACATTTCTGGCCGATTTTGCAGAGGCCGCAGTGTCAGGTGGCCCACATCCGGAGTTAATCCATCTATTGTTTATGATTCTTTAGCCTAGAAGTGGTGGCTAATATTGAAATATCTTAATATCCTTACCTCTTGTACTCTACGTCGACAATCCCAAGTTTCAAAATGTGTTGGTCCATACCCTTTTGAGCCATAGCCATGAAAGCTCTGCTGCTGAGGACAAAGTCTGTTTGGTTATTGTGATTGAGATCCGTCAAAATCACTCTAGCCCCTTCTCTGCGACAAACGGTTGTGTTTTTGCATCTTACCTGCCAAACGAGCGTGGCTCCGATCAAAACATAGATAGGTAAAAGCATTCTCAAACAAAAGAAAGAAGGTTAATCTATAGACTATACAGACCTGAAAGCATGCTCCACAACCAGCTCCATCTTTGTAAAGGGAAGGAATACCAGCTGCAAGATGTCCACTGTTGAAACCTAATGCCAAGGAACCATACCCACAAGCCCCAGCTGCATCAAAGCCACAAAACAAGAATGACCCACTTAATATTTCCCTAAAACTTCGTCTGGGTCAATCTTACTTTTTTCCATTTCGTACCATATTGGTAACAATGAACTCGATCAAACAAACGCGATAATACAAGAGGAAAGAGAGGAAAACAAAGGTTGCATCTTACATAAAAGTGCTGAAGCTTTACTGAAATATGCAGCCTTAGTTTGGTGCACACAACGATCACAAGCAGTGGCAGATGAAATAAGAAAGAAGAGGAAGCAAATAAAGAAAGCCATCTTGTTAGTAATTCTATGATAAATGAATACGCAGGAGGAGCTAGGCAAGAGGTGAATATATATAGATGTAAAGGCTATATAGAAGAGTGTGGACTTTAGGTCAGCGTGTCCAATAAATGCTAGGATAGTTCTTTTAGATGGATCAAAGATTTGAATCCATTTGTTAGACCGTAACGTGCTTGCGTTGGAAGGCTTTTAAGTGAGAAAGAAAGAAAAGCATTTTTGCGCAAACGCGGTAGGACAAAGAAAAAGGGGATGGGGTCTCTCAGACTCTCACCGACTCTCTGCCTTCTGCAAACACAGCTATGCTATGAGAGAGAATTTGTGTCTTTCGGAGCCTTTAAATGGATATTGTTTAAGGGGACATACTCTTTGCACTTCCAGATGTTTCTTCCCTTTTTATTCCTCAGATTCTCACACTCCGAGACTTGTAAGTAGAAACTTAAATCAATAGAAAAGTTACATAGATTTCCAAGTACTCAAAAAGTATTGTGCCTCTTTTCAATCGATTTTGAGTCTTTTTTTACATAACAATTGGGTCGTGCATGAATGACTCAACCCTCCTGATAATTTAGCTTTTGAAAATGGTCGCTTCTACAACCATACAAGCAGTGTGGGACCTGTGGGTTGCAATATGCAAAAAATTGATTAAGAAAAGAAAAAGGGGAGAGAGAGAGAGAGAGAGAGGCATTTTGTGTGCTTTTCTTCACGCGTATGGTAGAACAAAAAGGAAAGAACATTTAAGTTTGAGATAAGTTTGGTGAATGTGAGGATTCTTTGTTAATGGGTGGTGCAAAGATAAGAACAAAGTCTACCCGAACCCCACAAGTAAAGCAAGATTAATAATGCTAAACTTGGACAACCATAGTGGGCAATAGAAACTTCTGTCATATTTATTATCTTAGACCATCCTTCTCATTTAGGTGTCGGTAACCAGGAAATTATAAAAGCAGCAGCAAGAGCACAGTAGCCACAGAGCATACAAATAATTATTATATCAATATAGATGTTCATCCTTTTACTGGCCATATTCCAAGATCTCTCATAGCCGAATGCCCAACTTATTTTTCATTTAAGACAGTGTATTTAGTATCAATTATTCAGACTAGTGAAAAAAAAACTTTTCCGGGCTCTGTTTATGTCAACAGAAGAAAGAAAAACTTCAAGACCTCCACTACCGAAAGTGTATACTATGGGTCTCTTGAATTTTTCCCGTGAGTAAAAGGGAATTAACAAAACACAGAGTAGTTCATGGGGATAAGACAGGGGTTGAGGGTAAATGAATGTGGGGTGGGATTCTCAGTATGAGAGAATGCATCCAATAATGTTGTTGGAGGCAATCCATATAGCGAGGTTGTGCTCTGGTTGGCACTTCTTACTTTATGCACACCAGCAAGAGAAGTCCTTTAGGATGTTGATGATATCCTTGACAAGGGGCTTAATCCTCCAATCTGTTGACACTCCTTGTTAGTAGCAAGGCAGATGTTCAAAGTTTGGTGACTGCCAAAAATGACTTTATTTTTCTATTCAATTCTTTCTTTTAGCTACAGGGACGTGTGCATAGGAATGGCACTTAAAAAAGAGTAATGGAAGTACAAGTGTCTCGTGTAACGGTGTAAATTTTGTGTAAAAAAATGAGTCATACTAATAAAAAATAATTTTATTTTTTATATTTTCTCCTTAAAAAGTCGGTTTCTGCACCGAGGATATGTCAAACAATATGGTTCTGTCTTTCAAGTTTCACCACCTACCTTTTTTATACGCGTTTCTCTGAGTTGTTTCCATTGAAGTCAAAGTTTTAAAAACTTTTTAGAAAACGGGATGTTCGTGGTATCATCATTCTTCGCTTTTCGTTAATGGCCTCTTGGGTGTATACCACTGCAAAGCTTTCATTAATTGCAGAGCTTTATTTAAGTGCTATAAAACAAGTGTTATCATATTAAAAACTTCACCTTCGTCTTTTATTGGACTGCTTAAATGACGATAAATTGCCCAAAAAAAAAAAAAAGAAAAGAAGAAGAAGTAATATGGAGCCCAAAAACGCTAAACCTTTGGATCCAGTTTGATTGCAGGATTCAACTGAGATCAATTCAATTCAGTCTAATTTTAAATTGAGTTTAATATTCAAATATCAAATTCTTAAATTATTAAACTTATCTCAACTTAAAACTTTTTTACACGTGAGACTCACAATTTTTTTCAATTTTTCATAAAATAGTACTATACTCATATTAATATCTAAACATATCTAAACTCATTTTAGATGAGCCTCGCATAACTCATTTCACCTATTCAACTTACTATTATTTATAAAGAATTCAGCTTAACTCAATTCAACGTCTAAACGAAGCCGTATTCAGTCTTATAGTTTTTATTGAATTGGATATGTAGAACACCAACTTCACATTATGAACAAAATTAAAAGAAAAATCTTTCATGCCAAAGAACCAAAAGCAGCACAGAGCTCGTCGAGTAAGCAAACAAATTACAGTTTTTGGATGTGGTTTTACTGCTAATGAATCAATCTAAAGCTCGAAGTCTGTGCTCACACTTAAAAAAAAGCTTTACTTTAACTATTTTTTTCTGATAGAGAACGAAAAACAAAGGGCAGAGCTTGGAGAAGGAAGTACCAGTTGAAAGCATTAATTTGCGGGTCATTTGGAAGACAGGCTTGAAGGGAGAAATGAGAGCAGGGTTAAGAATTTAATATAAATAATTAAATCGACCACTTTTCATCGATTTAAATTTTTGAGATAAGGTTATTTTTTCACATAGTATTAAAATAGAGGTTTTGAGTTATTCTATACTCTACTCCTGATTTATTGAGGAAGAGTCTGACCCACAAGTGTGAGAGAATATTAAAAATATAATACAAATAATTAAATCTATATATTTTTATCAGTTTAAACTTTTGAGATAAGTGACGATTTCACAACAAGAATATTTTTTGCCTATCTGGCTGCTGTGTAGAGAGTGTGGGAGCTTCAGGGTTTCCATGGCTTCTTCCCTATGATTTGGTTTTGATTTTCAAAAGGGCGTCTATAGTTTATATACGTTGAAGTATGAAGCATGGTCCATGGTATAAGCCACTTTTGAGAGGTTCCAAGTTTTTAGAGTAAATTCAAACTTTTTGGGGTATTTTTGAAGCCTAGGCTCGGGGAAGGGCTTATTGGGTTTCTGCAGGATCTATTCCCAATTCAGGAATATGGACTTCTTGACACCCGAATCTTAATTTAAGGACGTGCTTAAGTACACCAGTGTAGGAATATTCCTGGCCTCTCCAGTAGCCAAGGTTACATGAAATTAGAAATTTGAGAGTTCATTAACAATTTAGGAATGATGAGCTACAAGAAGATGGAAGAAAGAGGGGCAGTAAAAAGAGGAAAATGGAGAAACAAACATGCATCTTGTCTTGGATCTTGTTGACAAAAGTGTTTTGAGTGATCATAGCTTTTATCTGGGGCCCAAACTGCGGTTGCATGGATTTGGAAGAAGAAAACAACAGCATGAATAACGATAAACATCAATGGCCTACCCTGAAGTGTTGATTGCTTAATAGGGACCAGACATCCCCACAATCCCACCCTTCGGTTTGGTTTGATAATCACATGGCTATGCGTTATATCAGTAGAACACAAAGGAAACAGCAGAGTTTGGTGCTGTCTAACCTGGTGGATATATATCATAACCATCTATGTCTTCCCACAAAGCACTAGATCCAGAATCTGAAACATCAAACCTCTAGTACTCCTCTTACTTGTTGCTTATTCAGAACCCTCACTCTAAGCTGCAGCCATGATCAACCCAAAAAGGCTAATCCCAATGGCAAAGAAGTGGCAAAGAATGGCTGCAAATAAGCCTAAGAGGATTTCATGTCCAAAAAGTGATGTAGGTTTGCAGTCTTCAGTGGCCAATAAAGGCCATTTTGTTGTATACACCACTGACAATAAAAGGTTTGTGGTTCCCTTGGAATATCTCAGCAAGAATGTCTTTAGGGAGCTCTTGAGAATGTCTGAGGAGGAGTTTGGACTACCCAGCAATGGACCAATCAGATTGCCTTGTGATAGTACTTTATTGGAGTATGTTATTTATTTGGTTCAAGCACACATGGCTGAATATCTGGAGAAGGCTTTGCTCACTTCAATGGCAAAGTGTCACTGCTCCTGCTCGGCTTCATATTGCATTGCTTTAGGACAGAACCAACAGCAACCCCTTATTAACGGCTTTTGAAGGAATGCCCATCTCTATATTCTTTTGGAATTCTTGTATTATGCAGAAGAAGATCACTCGGTTCTGTAAATTTAGCAGCAGGAAATTTTGTTACATGATGAACATTTCTTCATAAGATGTTATTAACCGTTAAATAGTTCGTTATAAACATCCTTGTGCTGTATTGAACATATGTTCTCCCAAAGATGTTGCTAGAGCATTGCAACTATGGAAGCAAGGCTTTGTTTCTAGGGTTTGGTTTGGGTTCCTGTTAATGACAAATGAATTCAGGTTTTGGATGGTAGGCCTTAGGATGATGAGCTTAGAATCTCAGTTGAGCTGAAAGAGCAAGTTATCTCTCTCCTACTAGTTTTAGGCTGCGTTTGGATGTTGAATTGAATTGAGTTGAGTTGAGTTGAGTTGAGATGATAAAATATTATTAAAATATTATTTTGAGATTTGAAAAAGTTGAATTGATTATTATATTTTGTATTGGAATTTGAAAAATTTGTAAAGATGAGAAGAGATGAGTTGAGATGTGTTTAATAACCAAACGAAGCTTTTGAGAGAGATTTTTTTATTTATTGAAGTGATACAGTCACAAAATTTTTTTATAAGAATAAATTTACAAATTGACATGATTTCATATGATATTTTAGATCTATTTTACTTACAATAGAAATAGATTTACAATCTAATGTATCACATCAATTCATGTCAATTTGTGAGTTTATTTTTACGAAATTACTTTGTTGCTAAATCATTTCTCTTTTCTTGTTAATGTATTTTGAGCTCTATTTTATTAGGATGCATTATGTTTCCATTTTGTTCTCTATCTATATCAAGACTGTAAATTAGGGATTATAATTTTTTTTATAATGGCCTATTAATCCCGTTCCAAATTAATTAAACAGAGTTTAAGGTTTAGAACTTTAGATTGTTTACTTAAATAAGTTGGATTAAGATTGACTTAAGTATGATTTAAACTCGATATTTGATATTAACAACTGTACCTTATATCACGCAAACATATAACATCAAATGAATGGATTAAAATAAAAAAAATTTCTTGCTGTAAAATGGAAGAGAAGTGTTAGTTCTTATTTTATAAAATAAATTTAAAAAATAATTTGGTTTGATATAATAAATATCTATTTATAATTTCGAGTGTTATATTAAATTATTTTAATTTATAAATTTATTTTAAGAATTGATATTTGCAGTATTGGAGTACGCAAGCGCCGTGTAATCTTTTTGAAAAAAGTGAATAAATACGAGACTCACATAAAAAAAATTAATTTTTTAATAATAGACTACACTTCTTTTCAAAACGATTGTGTGACACTTACTTTTTTCATAATTGTACGTAGTATTACTTATTTATTTTTATAAGATTTCGATTATTCGACCAAATATTTAAAAGAAGAATAATATTATATACAATATTCTATGTAAATATTGAATAATTATTTTGAAAAATAGAATGGTTTATTATTAAATTTTTTTATATAAATTTTAGATTTATTATTTTTTTAAAAAATTGGAAAACGTTTACACGTTCGACGATGCAAATATAATTTAAAAATAATGGTGAAAAATGAAAATAAGAAGAAGAAGTAGTCTCTCGCATTGAGTACGCAAAGTACAAAGCTCAAACCTCGCATAAAAGCGGTCTCCCCCTTCCCATCGCTCAGTTCCAATCCCAAATCTTACCGTCTTTTTGTTCTTTGGGAAAGATTATATATTCATTTGTTTTTGTATAATTTTTTTAATATTTTCTGTCGATTTTGTTCTCATATAATCATTAATATATTAGACAGTTTTCATTCCGGAATACCAATTCTTCCTTCTGCCCACTCGGATAGATCGATTTTGAGGGCTTTTGATTTGCTTATTTCGCTTTCGCTTTTTTTTGGACCGATCGATTACTATGGGTGCTGAGGGGATTCGAGCGTGCCGAGAGTCGGTGGTGGTGGTGAAGAAGAACAAGTGGTGGCGATCAATGTCCGGTGCTCCAATGGTTCGAAATTCACCGTGAGGACCAGCCTCGATTCCACCGTTAGAGCATTCAAAGCGGTTCTGGCTCAGAATTGCGACGTCCCAGCTGATCAGCAGAGATTGATTTACAAAGGTCGCATCTTGAAAGATGATCAAACCCTAGAAAGCTATGGTACGTGTCTCGATTCCTTGTGAAAATTTTTGTGTTGGCTTCATTTAATTTAATTTTATAGCTAAAGTTTAGTTTAATTGGAGGTTGCAGTTGTTCCTGATATTTTTGCTGAATCGATGAGCTAAGTTTTTATTTTACTTTGCGTGTGAGAGTCATTTGAATTTCAACTTTTTATTGTGGTGGATATTTGGTTTTTTTTTTTTTTTTTTTTTTCAGTTCACTTATTAATAAGATCTCCTATTGCTTATCAATTTTTTTAGTTCGCGGAAAATCATTGACTCTCGGAGTAGATGATTTTCAATGATTTTCCTGTAGAATGTCCGTATTGATAGGAAAGTGGAGTGGGTTTTGTTAATATTTTGAGCTGCTAAAGTTTGTTTCTTTGGTTGGTGCTTCGTTTTTTAATGAGCTTTGTGAAACTCTCGGAGATTTTGAAGTTTTATTAAACTGTATGATTTTATTGAAATGCATCGGTAGACTATCATAGAGAAGCGTACAAAGCTTTATTAAACTGTGTGGCTTTGGAGGGCTATAAATACATTGGGTTTGGTATAAAAATGATATAAGCATAGCCTTTTCATGTGGAGGACATCCTCAATCATTTCACCTTTGAGGGCATGATTTTCTTTTGGTGGCAGAGTGAGGGGAAGGCAGAGGTGAAGCCACCACTGTTTGCACAGTATTTTTTTGAACAGCGGCAGGATATATTTTTTCTATTTTCTTTTTTGTGCTTGATTTACACAATCAAACAAATTAGGTTCCTGGTAATTTATCTGAGCCTTGTTTCCAGTAGCTTATACATGTGAATCATTAAAGAGTTTGCAATATGCTTTACAAGGGTCGGTCTGTCTTCTCCTCAGGTTGATCTTTTTTACCCTTTTTTTGTTGAAGGTTTGCAGGTGGAACACACTGTTCACATGGTTCGTGGGTTTGCTTCAGCTGCATCAAATCCTGCTGCTGCAAATGCTACTGCTGCTGGTAACTCTGGGAGTCCCAACAACAGTCCAGGTGTTACACAGGGTGTTGGTTCAAATGAACGTGGGGGATTGGGAAATGCTGGTCCTGGTGCATCTTTGTTTCCTGGACTGGGCTTCAATGCGTTAGGCGGTGGGGAGGCATCTGGTTTGTTTGGAGCTGGACTGCCAGAGTTTGAACAAGTGCAGCAGCAATTGACTCAGAATCCAAACATGATGAGGGAGATAATGAACATGCCTGCCATGCAGAGCCTAATGAACAACCCTGACTTAATGCGCAGCTTGATTATGAACAATCCTCAGATGCGTGATATCATCGACCGTAATCCAGAGCTTGCTCATGTACTTAATGACCCTGGGATTCTCCGACAGACGGTAGAAGCTGCAAGGAACCCTGAGCTTATGCGTGAGATGATGCGGAACACTGACAGGGCGATGAGCAACATTGAATCTTCCCCTGAGGGGTTTAACATGCTCAGACGAATGTATGAAAATGTTCTGGAACCATTTTCGAATGCTACAACGATGAGTCGAAATGCTGGAAATGATTTGAGTTCAAACCCGTTTGCAGCACTTCTTGGAAATCAAGGTGGGACACAAGTCAGGGATGGTGCTAATAACCCTTCGACTACTGGTTCTGAAACAAGCAGTGGACTTATTTCTCCGAATACAAACCCACTCCCTAACCCTTGGAGCAATACCACCGGTGAGCTTTGCCCTTGCTTACTCTTTCATATGTACTCTCTAACATTATAGAATAAAAAGAAAACGTTCTTACCCAAAAAGAAAAGTTTCTGCAAATTTAATTAATGGGTCTGGAATACCAGTACCATTTTTATATTAGTAAACAGGAATTTTATTATGGAGATTGATAGGCATATCAGTACCAATTTTTTAGTTGCTAATGCCACTATCCGTAGTTGTTTGAAGAACCCCTTTACTCTTATCTATGTGGTATACATATCTACTTGCATCAATCTCTGATGCTACGTTATTGGATCTATATGCTGTTCAGTTATCATATTGCAAGAATATTTAATTACGGGAATAACTGCGTTGGATAGAATATCTTACTTTCCTAGCAGAAATTTACTGCTTGCATGTCACTATCTTTCAATGTAGTTCAAATATGTTATTAGAAATTGTGAATTGAAACTTTTACTTATTAAAATCGGATGTCAGGAGGTACGCAGACAACAACTACGCAGCCAAATCGTGCTGGGGATGCAAGAGCACCTGGTATTGGTGGTCTTGGTGGGCTTGGTCTCCCCAATATGGAACACATGTTTAATGGCACTCCAGATGCTTCTCTACTGAGCCAATTTTTGCAAAACCCAGCTGTATCACAGATGATGCAAAGCTTGCTCTCTAATCCCCAATATATGAATCAGGTACTATGACTAGGAATATTGTCTTATCTGAATAGATTATATTTACGAGATTTGTGCTGTTTCATGTATTCAATAGGCTTTTTTGAATGATAGATTCTCAGCCTCAACCCGCAACTACGTGGCATGGTAGATACGAATCCTCAATTAAGAGAAATGATGCAAAACCCAGATCTTCTACGTCAATTAACTAACCCCGAGACAATGCAGGTTTATCTTTGCCCACATTGTCTCAATCTCATTCTGTCTATATCTGTGTGATATGTTCAAATTCTTTTTATGTGGTATATTCTTTCAAACTATTTTGTTGAGGGACAGTCATGTTTTATTTGATAACATGTCTTGGCTGCTAACAAATATGAGATTGATTGAATTTGGTGGCCGGGCATGAAGGTACTTATTGAAAAAACAAATGTTTTGACCATGAAGTTTAATGGTGAGTCACTGATGCTTGGCTTTTATTTTGTTCCATTTCATGTGTCTCTTGCAGCAAATGCTAGATTCCGGGCATGAAGTTACTTATTGAAAAAACAAATGTTTTGACCATGAAGTTTAATGGTGATTCACTGATGCTTGGCTTTTATTTTGTTCCGTTTCATGTCTCTTGCAGCAAATGCTAGCTTTACAGCAGGCACTCACGTCTCGGCTTAATCAACGGCAATCAACCCTGTAAGTGAGGATGTATATTTCTTTGTTACTTGAGTGGTGCCATTTGTTTGCTTGATGAGTTTGTGATGAGTTTATGCTGTTTTGTGCTCCCGTACAGTTACTGGTGGATAATCATGATTGTTTTCCAGATGACTAGTTAAAAATCAGGGCTTTCCTACTATAGATTTAGTTAATTACTTTTGATGGCAACTAATTCCTATTCCTTCTGAATATTATAGGGATTTATTAAGTATAATTGGTTTGTTACTTGTAAAAGATATTCTAAATGCTAAGACACATCCCCTTGTACTTTTTTGATTCTTTGTGACTTATGAAACATGCTTTATGCAAATGCATCATAAGCTTTTTAGCCTTTGTGCAGAGGTTTCTCTGCATTATTGTTGACCAGCAGTCATCAATTCATGGTGTTGTTGGTAACCGTTTCTAGTTCCTAACTAGGTGTAATCACATGTTTACTTTTTGTGTTCTTGGGCTTTGCCTATTTCTATATCAATAAAATATCTTCTTACTTATAAAAAAAAAAAAATCATTCTGTTGTTGGCCCTTGCATATGATTTGCTGCTGTCTTGCAGGGATCAAGCTCAGACTGGCAGGACTACAGGTACTTCTGAAGACTAGAACTTAAACTTGGAAGATAATGTCTTGTTTTCTCTTTCCAATTAAGTTTCCATTGATTTGATGTCCTTGCCTTTAAACAGGACCAGTGAATAATGCTGCACTGGAGTTGATGATGAATATGTTTGGTGGCCTTGGAGCTGGAAGCTTGACTGTTCCTAATAATCCGGATGGTCTGAATTATTTCATCGACCACATTTTAGGCTCTAGCTATTAGTTTGCCACTGATATTTGTCTTTTACTTCTAGCTATTAGTTTGCCACTGATATTTGTCTTTTACTTCTGTAGTACCCCCGGAGGAACTGTATGCAACTCAACTTTCACAGCTGCAAGAAATGGGTTTCTTTGATACTCAGGAGAATATCAGGGCACTGCGTGCTACAGCTGGGAATGTCCATGCTGCGGTTGAGCGACTTTTGGGGAATTCCAGACAATAAGCCTCATTGGATTTTTCCCTTTTTAATTGTTACTCAGGGCAACAGTCATTTGGACTTGTAAGAATAGTTAATTTGTACTAGTGGGTTGTAAAGGCACGCAATGTCCAGAAAAAAATTCCATTTTGAGCGTGTGAATAAGTGAAGACACGCTATGATAGAGCCGTGAGATTGTGAGTTGTAAGCATTTGCTGTACCTTTGGTTCCCTTTCACTGTCTGTCTCTCATGTACATACACAATTTACAAATATTTTCTATGAGACTACCTCTTGTTGATTTTATGGATTTTTGTGTATGCGCTGAAAAAACTCTCTTGGAGTGAGTGATGATACATGCACAACCCTTTTTACAACCATATTTTAAAATGAGGGTATTTATGTAAAGTGATGTTACTTTTTAAAGTTATTTTACAAAAATGCTCCTCATTTGAAATATAGTTGTAAAAAGGGTTGCATGTCTATCATTTTCTAGGGTGTATATGTTAAATTTCTCATTTAGTAAGAGCAAATGCTGCCAGCTTTGAAGCCTGTTCTTCTATTTCTCTCAGAGGTTCTTGCAATGAGCTAAGGTAACAACAATGCCCTTCCCTCTCTCCTTTGATTCGAAATCTTCTTCAATCTGAGTCTTGCTTTTTGAAATCTCCCCATTTGGATTGTTGCTTCACTTTGTTGGTATGCTAATTTTAGGTGTTTTTTTTTTTTTTTTTTCCTTTTTGTGGAAAATGAAGAAAATATTGATTGCATGTGCATCTGGTGTTTTTTTTTTTTTTTTTTTGGTGGAAAATGCTAATTTTAGACGTGATTTGAACATATTGATGAAATTTTATTGTAATCAAATTGAAAATATTATTGCATTGGTGGATTGGAGCGTATAAGGGTTCAATAGGCAGGAGCTAGAACACTTTGATGTTGTTGGTTAGGGATTTCCTTGTGGGTGGGAGTGAGATATTTATGCTTTGTTTTCATTTGATAATGTAGAAACCCACTTTAACATCTTGAGCATAAAAGGTAAGACAGTTTCTTGGTCAGTGTAATGCTAAGTGCTTAGACTATGCCAGATACTCTGTTTCCTTAATTGTACTTGTTACTTCCTTTATTTGTTTAAAAATTATTAAAATGTGTAGTTGTTCCATTAGGTTTTTGAACTACATAATTAGGCAAGCGAAATAAGGTTAGAGATACTTCAATAGGGAAAATTATTTGGCATTTTTTGGCAACGGAATATGTTCTGCTCAAGAAATTAATATGCTCTTGTTTAATCAAGACGAATTATGTTTCAATTGACAGTATTGCCATTATTGGATTTTTCTTGTGAATATAATTAGAGAACTTTGTATCAATTCTGATTCGAATTTTGGAATGCTATGTGTTCTGTCAAAAGAAGCTTCTTGGGAAATTCTTCTAACTGTTATCAAACTCTGACTTCCATACTAATATGTAGCAAAGCTTTATGCTGTTAGCTTGCAGATGTTCTTCTTATTAATTATAAAAAAAAAAGTTCGCAGATGTTCTTAAAGCTGCCCAATCAAGTTCTGTCACTTTTTTTGCCGTTTCAATTTGTTTAGGTGATGTGCATTTTTCATATCATTACGTTGTTAATGTCCTCTTAAAAAAGGTGATTAGTGCATGTTCTTGTTTGATGGTAGAAGCTTTACTTATGAGATATTTTGTTCTGCAAAGCCATGTGGGAATAATACACGTTCTAATTGATACTCATTTACATAGGAACCAATATCAATGACATGTATGTTCCATGCTATGCAGCCTGTATCTCATAAAAGTTATCTTCTGTTGATAAGTTTCACTCTCTGCTGTTTTGAGCCATGGTTTTTTAATCGTTTTATATTTCCAATTTCCCGATTTCCTTCTTTGGAAGTTAATTTGATTCAGATGGTTCAACAAACAATATACTCTAAATTCAGTGAATATGGGATGGGAAATACTGGAAGTGACTTTCCTAATCATGATAAGCAACTGCCTGTAGCTGTAAAGAAAGCAGCTTTGAGAGATTTGCAGAATGATAACTCTTGTTAGTATCAGTTATTTATGTATTATGCAGAAGCTGCTGAAGCATTGCAACTATGGAGGCAAGGTTTATTTGGTCACATCTCTCTCTCTCTCTCTCTCTCTCTCTCTCTCTCCCATTTTTTGTAAAGTGGTGCTTTGTTTCTTGGGTTTGGTTCGGGTTCCTTTTAATGACAAATGAATTCAGGTTTTGAATGGCATGCCTTGGGATGATGAGCTTGGGATCTCTGTTGAACTGAACGAGCAAGTTATGTTAAAGTGCAACTCTATTATTTGTATGGAAAATCGTCCTTAAAATGTGAACTTTGTTTAAAAATTAGGTTTTTTCCGTTATTTTCAACTGTTGAGTTGTGAGATTATGTGGTTGAATTAAGGTAAGTTTGTTTTTGCGAAAGTTGAATAGTATTATTTTTGTTTTGGGATTTAAAAAAATTGAATTTTTTATTTTATTTTGTGTAAAAATTTGAGAAAGTTGTAATGACTAGATGAAATGAGTTGAGAAGTGTTGTAAAAATAAACAAGTCATAAAGCGAAAAAACTATTATTTTAATATTTTAAAGTTGGAATAAGTTGTAACTGTATCGATAATTTATAATTTATAATTTTTTTTAATAACAAGTGAATCTTGTACGAAACTGCGATGCTCCCAATCCTTGCTTGGGATTGGACGGTAACTGAAGTGTTGGGACATGTCACTCAAGGCTATATACTCCTATACATGACAGTTAAGATGTAATGTACTTAATGTAATTTTAGCAATATGTAATAAATTGCAGCGGAAATTCTTGTAAGATGAGATGATAATTTTGTGAATAGTAATAAAATAGTTTATGAATAGTAGTGAGATAGTTTGAGTTGAGTATTTTTTGAGTTTTGGGAAAATAGAGATAAAGTTGAATAAAAAATATTATAAAGTTAAAATATTGTTAGAATATAGTTTTATAATATTATTTTTGTTTGAGATTTGAAAAAGTTGAATTATTTTTTATTTTTATTTTTTTGAAAGTTTGGAAAAATTGTAATGATTAGTTTGAAAATTTTGTAATGATTAGTTTGAAAATTTTGTATTTGAATCATGTTTGGAAATGAGATGTGATGAGATGAAATGAGATACGAATTTTGAGATGAGATCTATGTTCAAACAAGCCCTAAATATCTCAAAAAGATTTCATTGTTTGAACATCCTAAAAATACAAGATGGTCCAAAGGATAACAGCTCAAACCATTCCCTCTTTTAATTACAAGTTTTAGGATTCATTTCAAAATCCTACAAGGCCTTCTCTACTTTACCTTGTCCTTGTTGATTATCTTCCTCAATTCCTTAAAGAGTTGTAGCACATTAGTTATGAATTCGACTTCTAGCTTCTCCACCAAGGATGGCTTTGCCAAGTGCTCAGGGCTCTTCGGGGCCTCCTTGACTATCGGGGGTGCTGGCCTCTTGCGTTTTCCCATATCCGATCTCTTGTCCTGTAACAACTTCTACTATTCCTAGTTGGAAATAGTAGTGGAAATGACCATGGTGAGATTTCGAAAAATCTCAGTAAGTAAACAAACAATATATCACATATAACATATGTATATAAAGACAAACCATGATATGAATACATGGACATGTAGTTGACTCAAAACTTAATTCATGTAATTTAACTTTTCAAAAATATGTAACTTTGATCATTTGAACTTTCAATAAAATATCTTTGTCATTAGCACATTTTACAGTTACCTATAACACATCTTTAACTTATTGCATTGTTCACTTTCTGTAACATGTAATTTGGATACTTCACGACTCCGTTATGCATCGTTGATCCCCGCTAGTTACCGCATCACCCAATGAATCACTTGACCGTGGTGACTACGTCATAGTCCTTACTATGCGGCAGTTCGTCATTTCGCCTTCACCGTATATAACACATGTGGCACCCATTAGTTTTAGGTGTTACCCTGCTTCAGTATCCCTTCCACAAGGATCCATTCGAGACCCACTGACGGTACTTTGTTGACTCAGGGGCTACCATTCCAATTTACGTACTTCAGAGTGGACATAAGAGTTCCACTAGGACATTCCTCCGTCCTAGTATTTGGAGTCGTGATAAAACATCTACAGACTCTTTTCTTTGAAAACAATACACAATTCAAATGCATGTGACATGAAACTTGTGATATTTTTCTTTTAATGCATCATGTAAACATGTAAATGCCGAAAATCATATAATCATATGATACAATATTGAACATTTCATGTTATCGCTTAAAAATATTATAACATTCGAATACTCAGTTTACAAACATAAGTAATAACATTCGAGACATACCAAAGTAAAAGAATAATATCTTAAACCCGAAGATATATGCATGGTCGAATCATTTAAGGCTTACACAAACATATTATAACAAGTTACTCGAAGTAATATCTCTAAGCATATCCTAAACATCATGAATAAGTAAACATAGCAAGAATTTCATGCAAATCCGATTACAAGGCATCACATAGCAAGAGATTATATTCAATCAATTAGTTCATATAATAGCACATAAGAATGTAAAGTTTACACAACATATACAAATATTATCCAAAGCAGGTTGAGAGTCTACTTATAATTCAAAGCAATGAAATGTGATCAAGCAAGCTATAAAAAGTGTTTGTTCAAAATATTAGAAACAAGAAGACATAATCTAAATCCAACGTGGGTGTTCGTGCTAGGGCTTCTTTTTGCTCATGGTGAAACTCCAAGCATTCGGCCTAGAGATAATTGGTTAAAGGTGGTCGTGTTTTTCCTCTTGACCTCATTAGGTCTTAGGTGTGTGTATGAGTGTAAGGTGAAGTGCATGTTGTGCAAGGTGGCCAAGATTCCTGAGAATGAGGTGGGAATCTCTTCTCCTAGTTTCGGCTTCCCTCTTGGGAAATCCTAGTTTTTTCTCAAGAAATTCTCTCAAAGAAAGGTTGAACACCTGGGCATGATGGTGGTGGTCTTCCTTGGATCCGAAACCTTAATGACCCCATAACCCATGTGTGTGAGTGTGACTTGTGAGTAGTGAGAGTTAGAGTAGTACCGTGTGAAGTGTTCCTTAAGAACGTGGTTGTCACATTCTTCCTTGATCGTGACTAAGAAGAGAGAGTGAGAAATGGTGTTTGTTTAGAGAGAAAATGAATTTGGGCGTGTGAGAGGTGAAAAGATTGCAAAGCATGAACAAATGGCATTCAAAAGGCCTTCTAACTGTCGGCCTCGATCTTTTATATGCCCCAAGTGTCATTCCCTCATCATTTGGCCGAATCTCCTTTTCATCATCCCATATCTTTATTTTTCTTGGAAACTCAAAGGTCTCTTGACAAGTGGCGTGCTGGGCTCCAAAAACTGAAACCCTAATGCCTCTTCGAGTCCCTTTTCTATGTCCAGGTTCAATGAACATTTGGGACTTAAGGATCTTTTTACTAAACCCTAATCATCATGGGGAAAGTGGGTGTATGCATGCTTGCCACTTGGTAAGGGCGTGTGTGTTTGTGTTTTGGTTGGCCGCTCATCTCAAATTTCCAGAAGTTTTTTCCTCTTCTCTAAATACTTGGGGGGGGGGGGGGCATGTGGTGAACATTTCCTAGGCTTCCCTCTTCCCCATGAACATCATTCTAGAAGTCCTAAGTGAGTGACATGTGGCGTGTGTAAGGGAGAGTGGTGTAGTGGCCGAAACCTAAGGACCGGGGTTTTGTTTTATCCCATGCTCATCTTTCAATTCTAATTATATCCATCTTCTAGAAAGTTCCTTGCATGAACGACACTTGGCAAAAAGGTGGTTGGAACCTCTTAGGTAGGCGTGAACCTCTCTTTGGCCAAAACCCTAATCTCTTAGTAGAATGTGCCTTAGTCTCTTGAGCTCCCCCATGCGCCACTTTCTCATGCAAATCTTCTTGGGACTTACATGGGTTTGACAAGTTGCATGAAAAATGTGGGTGGTTGGTGAGTGGGTGCATTGGTCGAGTGATCATTGTCTTCCCTAGGTGTCTCATGATTGCTTTCTTCTAGAAAATCCTCCTACCATTTTTCATGTATGACAAGTGTCAAAATGTAATGCCTTGGTCCCGGATGGGTTGAAGAGTTACTTCTTATCACTTAAAATCATATCTATATAGATAAAATCTCCAACATCTCAATCATACATAGATCTCGTTGTTTTAACTCAACTACTCCGAATAATTAACTAGGAATACTACAAACTCTTAATATAAACGTCAAACTCTCAGCATATACCACGTCATCAGAACACAATAGATTTACATAATAAAATTCTCCAATAACCATGGCTTCCTTTTTGTGCTTAATCCACTATGCTCACATAGGCTTACCCATACTTTCTATTCTTGATCCTTAGATGAAACATGCAAAATATCTGAAAATATTGTAGAGATAAGGAATGGGTTATCAACAACTTAGTAAGCAAAAAACACATACTAGTATGTAAACATCACGAGACTTTTCATAAAGTTCAGAATGCATAAATAAAATATTTCAGTTTCAATATGTAGATCTCAAAACGTATTATTAGAAAATTAGAGCGACATTTCAAATTGTTCATATTCAAAAATAAACTGTTCATATTCAAAGATCCTTTGGCATAACATGATTGAACATCTTCATCTTATCATATCATTTCATATTATATCGTATCATATCATATCATATATCATGTTTAACCCCCGTGGTAGAGTTGTGTTATTCCTGGTGGCCAAACTAAGTAGTATCAAAATTCAAAATGTGAATTTTCACCTTATTCATTCTCGGAGCCCCATGTGTGCATACATGAAAGAACACACAGAAAAACCTCTTTGTTTCCAAAGTGGATGCATTCATATCAAAGATGTTAGTACCAATCATATAACAGAATTAGAGCCATCATATCAGAGCTAGAAATTGAATCAAATATAGAATCAGAACAAAATCAGAAAGTCATGCAAAATGTTTTTCAGATGCCATATCATATCAAACAGAGTACTAAACATTTTCATATCACTTTCACATAATAAAACGGATTCATAGCATCTTCATATAACATGTAGGAAATTCACATATTTCATATTAACTCTTTTGCACATTTCAGAAACAAGATGTTAAAATGTTACTCATGTCTACACCAGTCATGTTAGAAAATACTCTCTTTGTATAGATTTCATGAATAATGCAGAACACATAACCGAAATTATTTTCATGTTTCTTTTCAAAACATATCATGCACATTTTTCATAAAATCAATCTCAGTTCATTTTCTTTTTATGCAAAGTTTAGCATAGGAATCCAGCTTACCTGGACTTTTAACTTTTCTGAATTTTCTCACAATAGTGCCAAGAGCAAATAAACCATTACCTATAAAATAGTCGCGTACCTTGTGTAAATTTTTCAACAGAGCACATACCTCATAATTAAAGCCTGAGATATAAAAGTCTATATTCCCTTAATGTACTAAAAAAAATCCTCGAAACCCTAAAAAAAAATCGTCCCTCTCCAAAATACTTTGATTTTCATATAATTTCTTCAAATAATTTCACAAGTTTTCCTAAAATCATATTAGCTCCATAATATTGACATTAAAGTCATAAATCTAATATTCACATGTTCAACTTTAGTTTTCTAAACACGTCTATTTAAGGCATTTGCACTTAAATCTCTTTTCAACCTAGCCCAACTTAAAATGC
Organism: Juglans microcarpa x Juglans regia; assembly: GCF_004785595.1. Taxonomy (NCBI): domain Eukaryota; kingdom Viridiplantae; phylum Streptophyta; class Magnoliopsida; order Fagales; family Juglandaceae; genus Juglans; species Juglans microcarpa x Juglans regia. The sequence goes on along the minus strand of NC_054599.1, from coordinate 22,757,030 downwards.
TATACTAGTTTCCTCATTACAATAAAACCAAGTCCAAATAAAAATGCATTTCATATTTTATACCAACTCACACGGAACAAAACCTAGTTCAAGTCTATAATGCTTTCTGTCATGACCTACACGCTATGGGCAGCAAGACAATTGAATTTAAAAAATATATCATTTTCTAAACACTGGTAATGGGTTGCACCCAAGGTTGGAAAACATGAAAGGGAAGATATGTGTTTGGCGGCAGAGCTTACTGAGAGGAGAAAGATGCAGCGGCGCGGGGAGCTAGGTTAAGATTTTCGGTGGTCATGAGCGCGGCAGCACGACACTGTGTGTGTGTGTGTGTGTGTGAGAGAGAGAGAGAGAGAGAGAGAGACAACGGCTTATGGTATAATGGTGATCGATCTGGGGCAGTGTCTATTGGCTGGGCTACGGTTAGGGGTGAAAAAAAAACCGGTGAACCGGTAAACCAGACCGAACTGAACCGGTGGGTTTGGTTTGGTACCAGATTCAGTCCGATTCAGTACCGATTCTATTTTTCTCAAAATCAGTTCGGTTCTGGTTTTCCATTTTCTAACACTGGACCAGACCGGTTCATATATATACATTTTAATTTTATATATTATATATAATTTTGTATTATATGATAAATTATTAATTAATATAATATTAAATTTTAAAATCCTATATAAATAACTATATATTATCACTATAGTCTATTGTATTAGTAGTTATACTAATACTATATCACTATATATTATAATATATTACAATATATTATCACTATATTATTATATATTATAATATATACTATATTATATATACTATATAATATATTGAAAAAATTAGACCGAAACCGGTAAATTCAGAAATACCGGTTTAAGGGTGTAATCGGTGCGGTATTGGTTCTTCAAATCTCAAAACTGGTATATACCGGTTCGGTTCTAAAGTATGTCTAAAATCAGATCGAATCGGACCGGTTACACCCCTAGCTACGATGCAAGGGCAGTAAGTGACTGGGTGGCTTGTAGAGAAGCTGTGTTTAACGGAAGTTGTGCTTTGTTTTTGTGTGGTGAAACAGGGGTTATCTTGTATCGATGGAAGGAGCAGCATGGTGGCTAGCTGTTGGTTAGGTAGTGCACAGGGACGTGCACCACTGGGTTGTCTTTGGAGGTTGTGTCGAGTGTGGTCCTTTCTCTGTGGGCTTAAGTTGTGGTCTCCATCGCTGTGGGTCTACAATGCAGTGGTGTGTGTGGTGCAATGGTGACTCATGGTGCCCATGGGTAGGAGAAAAGAAACAATGATGGTGACTTGTCGTGGCTGGGGGTGGGCTTTGGTACGTGGTGCAGGTTGGTTTACAGTTTCTGCAAGGGTGGTGGTCGTGGCTTGTTGGGCGGCTATTCTGGTGGTTGGTTATGTAGAACAGAGGCTGTTTTAATGTGGTTTTGCAGATGTGTGGATTTTCATGTGATGAGGTGGTGGTTGGTGTCGTATGGCAGACGACAGAGGGCTCGCATAGGTCTGGGCAGGGAGATTACTTTGTGAGATGGAGGTTTGAGGTAGTGGGCGGCTTTCGTCGTGCAGGAGAGCTCAACAACGTTACTCAACATGCACGAGTCTCTCTCTCCATATATATCATCCTGTGTGTGTAGTGGCAGCTTGCGGTTTGGTTTGGCGTGGAGGAGGGAGTGCAATGTGGGGGAGAATGATGTTGCTAGGTGGTGAATGTGGTGAAGGATAACCAGAACTAGGGTTTGAAAACAAATAAGACCCACCACAATCTATGGGACTGTGGGTTTAAGAATTTTAATGAGAATGAGACTCCAGAGTTGTAACCCTAATATGTTTGAAATTGATAACAAATATTTCAAATACAAATCATAGGTTGGATCCTCGTAAACAAACTGGACCTTAATCCTCATGTCTAAAATAAATCTATCTTCCAATAATATCTCCAGGCTTTTAGAAGAACTTCTTTGGACACTTGCTAATTATTTAGGACTCATTTAGTCCATAGATATTAAATGGGCTTTTATCCAAATATTAAGTCCAATAAAACTCTTATAATTTATCATAATAATTTATGGGTTCGAAATCTTTCCAAAAATTACCCGACTAATCTAATTTTGGGCTTCTTAAAAAAAATATTTTTTAAATTTTATATGGGCTTGGCTTGAGCTTGGTGTTGGGCTTGTGTGTTACACAAAATCTGGTGCTCCTTTGTCATGGTTGGCGTGCGAGGATTTTTAGGTTATCGAAACCAGTCTCCCACCCTTTCGTCTCACAATCTTGTCTAGATTCATTGGGCCTTGAATGTGTGACAAGTGACCTGAAGGTTTGGTGTGTTGGGTGTGTGCCCCTTATTCCCTTAGGATTTTAGGCTTTAGCACAACAAGGACGGGCCGAAATCCTAAGGCCTGTTGGACCTCTCTTATGGGCTTAGATGGTCAGTGCACCAAGACAAATAAATAATTAACTAAACCCCAAGGTTTCTAAGTACTCTATACCTTTGGCACGACCCAAAATTAAATATAACATGGTGACAAAAGATAAGCAAGGACTTGACTAAGTTCAAATTGTCACATAAACTAATGATTTTTTTTTAATCTAGAAACTGATGAATTAAGAGGTTTAAGCGATTTAATTAAATAATTTGTATGGGCTTGTTGAGGTTTTGCAAATTGTAAATATCATTTTTTTTAATATTCGGTAATTAATGTCACGGCCGAATAAACGAATTAAGATTGACAACTAAATGATAAATTAAGCTTTCACTAATCTCGGATGTAGGGTGAGAGTTTCGCGAGAAAACAAAAAGGGAAGGAAAATATAAAAAAAAAAAACAATCTCTCGCGTTGGGCACCCAAAGTCCAAACCCCAAATAAAGCGCTCTCACGTCTCAACCCTTCCCCTCTCTCTGTTCCATTCCCAAATCTTACTGTCTTTTTTCTTTGGGAAAAATCATACGTTCATTTGTTTTTGTGTGATTTTTTAATATTTTCCGTTTATTTTTTGTGCTCATATAATCATTAACATATTAAACAGTTTTCATTCGGGAATACCAATTCTTCCTTCTGCACACCATCACAGATCGATTTTGGGGGGCTTTTGATTAACTTAGGGTTTGTGCTTTCGCTTTCGCTTTTTTTGAAAGATCGATTACTATGGGTTCCGAGGGTGATTCGAGCGAGCCGAGAGTCGGTGGTGGTGAAGAAGAACAAGTGGCGATCAATATCCGGTGCTCCAACGGTTCGAAATTTACTGTGAGGACCAGCCTCGCGTCCACCGTTAGCGCATTCAAAGCGGTTCTGGCTCAGAATTGCGACGTCCTAGCTGATCAGCAGAGATTGATTTACAAAGGTCGCATCTTGAAGGATGATCAAACCCTAGAAAGCTATGGTACGTACCTCGATTCCTTTATATGTACGAGAGAATTTTAATTAATATTTATTTCTTAAGTTTAGTTTAATAGGAGATTGCAGTTGTTCCTTCTATTTATGCGGAGTCGACGAGCTAAATTTTTATTTTACTTTGCATGTGTTAGACATTTGAATTTCAACTTTTTGTTGTATTGGATATTGGTTTTTCTTTTCAGTTCGCTTCTTAACAAGATCTTCTATTTATTAACTATGTTTTAGTTCTGCTTATAAAAAAAAAAAAAAAAACTATGTTTTAGTTCACTGAGAAATCTGTCGTAGTAATTTTTTAATTTGACTTTTTGTCACTGGGTTTCCTGTAGAAAGTCCGTATTGATAGCAAAGTGAAGTGGGTTTTGTTAAGATTCTGAGCTGCTAATGCTTGTTTTCTTTGGTTCATGCTACGTTATTGAATTAGCTTTGTGAAACTCTCGGAGATTTTGAAGTTCATTAAACTGTATGATTTGATTGAGATGCATCTGTAGACTATCATACAGAAGGGTACAAAGTTTTATTAAACTGTGTTGCTTTGGAAGTCTATTAGTATATTGGGCTTGGTATAAAAAATGATAGAAGAATAGTGTTTTCATGTCAAGGTCATCTTCAGTCATTCCACAGTAGTGGTGTACTTAAAGTGTATAATTACCACATTGAATACTTATTAAAAAAAAAAAATCTTCAGTCATTCCACCATGAGAACACGATTTTCTTTTAGTGGCAAAAGTGAGGGGAAGGCAGAGGTGAACTCACCACTGTTTGGGCCATATTTTTTTGAACAGCTGTAGAAGTTTTTTCCTTTTTGCTTTGCTTTTCATGCTTAATCAAACAAATCTGGTTCTGAGTAATTTATTTGAGCTTTATACCCAGTAAATAATTCGCAGGAAGCATTATAAGAGTTTGCAATATGCTTTATAAGGGTCTTTTCTTCTCCTCAGATTAATCATTTTCCCCTTCTTTTGTACATTTTTGTTGAAGGTTTGCAGGCAGAACACACTGTGCACATGGTTCGTGGGTTTGCTTCAGCTGCATCAACTCCTGCTGCTGCTGCTGCAAATGCTACTGCTACTGGTAACTCTGGAAGTCCCAACAACGGTCCAGGTGTTACACGGGGTGTTGGTCCAAATGAAGGTGGGGGCTTGGGAAATGCTGGTCTTGGTGCGTCTTTATTTCCTGGACTGGGCTTTAATGCGCTAGGCAGTGGGGACGAATCTGGTTTGTTTGGAGCTGGACTGCCAGAGTTTGAACAAGTGCAGCAACAATTGACTCAGAATCCAAACATGATGCGGGAAATAATGAACATGCCTGCCATGCAGAGCCTAATGAACAACCCTGAGTTAATGCGCAGCTTGATTATGAACAATCCTCAGATGCGTGAGATCATCGACCGTAATCCAGAGCTTGCTCATGTACTTAATGACCCTGGGATTCTTCGACAGACGGTAGAAGCTGCAAGGAACCCTGAGCTTATGCGTGAGATGATGCGGAACACTGACAGGGCGATGAGCAACATTGAATCTACCCCTGAGGGATTTAACATGCTCAGAAGAATGTATGAAAATGTTCAGGAACCATTTCTGAATGCTACAACGATGGGTGGAAATGCTGGAAATGATTCGAGTTCAAACCCGTTTGCAGCACTTTTCGGAAATCAAGGTGGGATACAAGTCAGGGATGGTGCTAATAACCCCTCGACTACTGGTTCTGAAACAACCAGTGAGCTTAGTTCTCCAAATACAAACCCACTCCCTAACCCTTGGAACAATACTGCTGGTGAGCTTTACCATTGCTTAGTCTTTCGAAGCTTTTATGTTCCGGCTTTAGTTATCATATGTACTCTCCAGCATTATAGAAGAAAGGAGTGTTACCCCCCAAAAAAAAATGGTTCTGCAAATTTAATTAATGGATCTGGATCGGTGCCATTTTTTATCAGTAAACAAGAATTTTATTGATGAGATTGACGGGCATATCATTACCATTTTATTAGTGGCTAATGCCATTATCCATAGTTGTTGGAAGAGCCTCTTTTCTCTTATCTATGCGGTATACATACTACTTGCACCAATCTCGAATGTTATGTTATTGGATTTATTCTCTATTACTTGCATGCTCAGTTATTATATTGCAAGCATATTTGATTTCCTGAATAACCATGTTGAATAGAATGTCTTACTTTCCTAGCAAAAAATCACTGCTTTTATGTCACTATCTTTCAATGTAGTTCAAAGATGTTATTAGAAATTGTGAATTATAACTTTTGCTTATTAAAATCTTCGTATGTATTCATATAATATGTCAGGAGGTACTCAGACAACAACTACACAACCAAATCCAGCTGGGGATGCCGGGGCACCTGGTATTGGTGGTCTTGGAGGGCTTGGTCTCCCCAATATGGAACACATGTTTAATGGCATCCCAGATGCTACTCTAATGAGCCAGTTTTTGCAGAACCCAGCTGTATCACAGATGATGCAAAGCTTGCTCTCTAATCCCCAATATATGAATCAGGTACTACGACTAGGACTTTGTCTTAGCTGAATAGATCATATTTATGAGATTTGTGCTGTTTCATTTATTTAATAGGCCTTTTTGAATGTTAGATTCTCAGCCTCAACCCACAACTACGTGGCATGGTAGATACGAATCCTCAATTAAGAGAAATGATGCAAAATCCAGATCTTCTGCGTCAATTAACCAACCCTGAGACAATGCAGGTTCATCTTTGCCCACATGGTCTTAATCTCATTCTCTCTGTATGTGTCTGATATGTTCAAATTCTATTTTTGTGGTATATTCTTCTAAATTAATTTATGCCATTTAATATTATGACTGAGTTTCTAAGTCATGGTCATGGTGAGAGACAATCATGTTTTCCTTGATAAACAGGTTTTGGCTGTTAAAAAATATGGGATTGATTGAATTTTGTGACAAGTGCATAAGTTACTTATTTAAAAAAAAAAAAGCAAATGTTTTTACCATGACGTTTAATGATGATTAACCCATGCTTGGCATTTCTTTTGTTCCTTTCCGTGCTTCCCTTGCAGCAAATGCTAGCTTTACAGCAGTCACTCACATCTCGGCTTAATCTACGGCAATCAACCTTGTAAGTGAGGATGTATCTTTCTTTGTTACTTGAGTGGTGCCATTTGTTTGCTTGGTGCAAGGTTGTGATGGGTTGTTGCTTTGTGCTCCCATACAGTTAAGATTGATAATCATTGATTTTTTGTTATAAGTAAAATGAATCATTGATTGTTTTTCGGATGATTAGTTCAAATCAGGGCTTTCTGACTAGAAACTTAGTTAATTACTTTTGATGGCTACTAATTCCTATTTCTTCTAAATATTATCAAAATTTAAGTATAATTGATTTGGTACTTGTAAAAGATATTCGGCCTTAAGGTGAATCTATCTAAATCTGAAATGGTTTCTGTTGGCTTGGTTCATAACTTAGGCGAATTGGCTGCTATCTTGAGCTGCAATGTGTCATCCTTGCCTATGAAGTATCTTGGTCTTCCCTTTGGGGCTCCTCATAAATTCAAGGCAATGTGGGATGGGATTGTTGAAAAGATTGAACATAGATTGGCGGGTTGGAAGAGGATCTACTTGTCTAAAGGCGGTACAATTTAGGACCACCTCAATCAAGAGCATGCTTTCTAATCTCCCAACATACTTTCTATCTTTATTCCCTTTGCCTACAGGGGTGGTAAATAAATTGGAGAAGATTTTTCTTGATTTCTTGTGGGGAGGCCTAGAGGATGAGAAAAAATTCCTTTTATCTTGTGGTGGTCTAGGGATCAAAAAGTTGAGAACCTTCAATAATGCATTATTGGGGAAATGGCTATGGCGGTATCATTAGGAAGGGGAGGCTCTTTGGAGGAATGTTATTGATGTCAAATATGGAGTATTTGGGGTGGTTGGTGCTCAAAAGAAGTAAGAGGAGCATATGGCATGGTTGGTGGGAGTTTGGAAATTTATTCGAAATGGTTGGGAAGATTTCTTCAGCAATTTCAGATTTGAGGTGGGAAGGGGAACACGGATCAGATTCTGGTACAATATTTGGCGTGGTGATGTTGCCTTGAAGAATGCTTTCCCTTCTCTTTATAGGATTGCGTTGGATAAGGATGCTTCAGTGGCCGATAACATGGACATTACCTTCTCTTCAATGGTCTGTGAGGTTTATTAGACCTTTCCAGGATTGGAAGGTGGGAGACATCACATAATTTTACAGTGCATTATATGCACTGAACTTAAAAGCGGAAGGGGGAGGACAGGTTGCTTTGGATTCATTTGGGGAGCAAGAACTTCTTGGTCAGATCCTTTTATAAGGTTATGTCGCCCCATTCTTCTATTGTTTTCCCTTGGAAGAGCATTTGGAGGAGTAATGTTCCGCTTAAGGTTGCTTTCTTTGGCTGGTTGGCCTCTCACGGGAAAATTTTGACCATTGATAAGTTGAGAAAGCGCGGTCTTTTTATAATGGATTGGTGCTTTATGTGTAAAAGAAACGGAGAAACAGCGGATCATCTCCTTCTTCACTGTGAGGTGGTTAAGGTTTTATGGGATGAAATCTTTACTAGGCTTGGTATTGCCTGGGTCATGCCTAGGAGGGTGGTGCTTACTGTCATGTTGGAGAGGAATTCAGGGTAATCGTCAAATAGTGGCTGTTTGGAAGATGGTACCTCTATGCTTAATGTGGTGTACTTGGAATGAAAGGAATGGTCGTTGTTTTGATAATAGGGAACGATCGATGGGAGTGTTCAGGGACTTTTTCTTTCATACATTGTTACTTTGGGCTTCGGCGATTGTAATTAGGTCGTAATTGAGCTTCGGCGATGGGCTTTGACAATTCTAATGAATGGGATTAGTTTTCATGACTTTTATGCTGATTTTCACAGCGCTTAACTTGTAATTAGGTTCATCTCTTTTATACTTCCTGTGTATCTCGGCCAGGCCTAATTATGTGGATCAATAAATTATTCTTACTTATCAAAAAAAGATATTCTTGGATTTTGAGAAGTGCCCACTTCTCCATGGCTTGTTAACCGCACTATTGTTCTGGGTAGATTATTTTCTTTGGACTTTGGAAGGGCCACTTCTCGATATTAATTAGAGGTTATAGTGCCACTGCTCTACATAAATCCCATCGGACTTGTGTGATTCTTTGTGAATTATGAAACATACCATATGCCTAATGCGTCATAGGCTTTTTAGCCTGTGTGCTTCCTAGAGGTTTCTCTGCATTATGTTGACCAGCAGTCATCAATTCTGTTGTTGGTCCTTACATATTTGCTGCTCTCTTTCAGGGATCAAGATCAGACTGGGGGGACTACAGGTACTTCAGAAGACAAGAACTTAATCTTAGAAGATAATGTCTTGTTTTCCCTTTCCAATTAAGTTTCCATTGATTTGATGCTCTTGCCTTTGAACAGGAGCACCAAATAATGCTGCTGCACTGGAGCTGATGATGAACATGTTTGGTGGCCTTGGAGCTGGAAGCTTGACTGTTCCAAATAACCCAGATGGTCAGAATTTTTTCATTGACCACATTTTAGGCACTCTAGCCGTTAGTTTGGCACTGATATTTGTCTTTTACTGCTGTAGTACCCCGGAAGAACTGTATGCAACTCAGCTTTCACAGCTCCAAGAAATGGGTTTCTTTGATACTCAGGAGAATATCAGGGCACTGCGTGCTACGGCTGGGAATGTCCATGCTGCGGTTGAGCGACTTTTGGGTAATTCCGGGCAATAAACTTATTGGGTTTTTCCTTTTTAATGGTTACTCTGGGCAGCCGTCATTTGGACTTGTAAGAGTAGTTATTTTGGACTAGTGGATCGTAAAGGCACGCGATGTCCAGACAAAGATTTCATTTTGAGCGTGTTAATCAGGACACGCTATGATAGAGCCGTGAGATTGTGAGTTATAAGCATTTGTTGGTACCGGATTATTTTGGTGCCCTTTCACTGTCTGTCTCTCATGTACATACACAATTTCCCCAAATATTTTCTGAGACTATCCTCTTGTTGATTTGTTGGATTTTCTTGTATGCACTCACGAAACCCACCTGGATTTTCATCTTTCAATACATAAATGAACTGGGAAAGCAAAGCAGGCATCAGAAATGCTGCACAACCTTACTTGAAACAAGGTCATGTATATCAAGCTCCTAATATGATTTCAGCGGATACTGGAAATGGAGATTATTTCAAATCTTCTATGTATGATTTCTGGTCTATACGCAGTTATGCAGTGTCCTTCAAAGCAAGGTGAATGCCCCTTCGGCAGGCTATGCCTTTGGTAACTTGGTTGATCTATATGCCTAATGGAGGAAAATGGAGTTCCATACAACTAATAACATCCCACATGGATATCCTATCGAAAAGAAGGTCTCATCAATTTCTTGTCCAAACTTGAGGTTCTCGTGTATCTTTTTCTCTCACTAGTGCCTATATTTCCCTTGCTTTTAGTATCAGTTATTCGTGTATTATGCAGAAGGCTCAAGGCTGGAAATTTAGTGACATGAACTTTTCTGTGTAAGATGTTACTAACTATTTTTCTTCATACTTGTGCTGTAATGAACAAATGTTCTCACGGCAAACAAGTTGCTGAAGCATTGGAAGCAAGGTTTATTTGGTAACAGCTCTCTCTCTCTCTCTCTCAAGTGGGGTTCTGTTTAGGCACGCTAATCCCGTACAATCCTTTGAATATTATTATTTTTTAAGCAAATTAACTTTAAAACTAGAAAGATGATACATGAGGAAGGGGTGAGGTTTTCCCAACAAACGTCCCAAAATAATAGAAAACAGTGCCAAATGGTGAACGGGTTTATTTTTTCAATAAATTGAACTCAAGTGAATTAGTTTTTTTTTTTTTTATACTGTGAATTCAGTTTTTTAAAGTGTTTCATGTTTGTACGCAGCATTATTCTTTTTACGATTAAAATTAATGAATTAAGAGTTAAAACTTATGAAATTGAAAATAAACTATACAATTTTCTAACAACAGTCAACTTATGTCACAGCCGAAGATGTCATAAAATTAAGATTGAAACGTTGATTTGTTTTATGAAAATTAAAATCTCCAATTTTGAGCCATTCAATTAGAAATGATATGGATACGGGTGGTGTTCCTAACATTGCGATTATTACTTTCTCGAGAGAAAAAGATAGAAAAAAAGAGCGGTCTCTCGCATTGGGCACGCAAAGTCCAAAGTTCCAAACCCCACATAAAAGCGATCCTTACCGTCTTTTTTCTTTGGGAAAAATCAAATATTCATTTGTTTTTCTCTGACTCTTTATTATTTTCCGTCGATTTTGTTCTCATATAATCATTAACGTAGTAAACAACTTTCATTCGGGAATACCACTTCTTCCTTCTGCACCAGGGCGCGCGCGCGCACTCGCACAGATCCATTTTTGCAGGGGGGTGGGGGGTTTTGATTCACATCGGATTTGTGTTTTCGCTTTCACCTTTTTTAAACGATTGATTACCATGGGTGGCGTGGGTGATTCCAGTGAGCCGAGAGTCGGTGGTGGTGATGAAGAAGAACAAGTGGTGCCGATCAATATCCGGTGCTCCAACGGTTCGAAATTCGCTGTGAGGACCAGCCTCCAGTCCACCGTTAGCGCATTCAAAGCGGTTCTGGCTCAGAATTGCGACGTCCTAGCTGATCAGCAGAGGTTGATTTACAAAGGTCGCATCTTGAAAGATGATCAAACCCTAGAAAGCTATGGTACGTGTCTCGATTCCTTGATATGTTCGTGAGAATTTTAGTTTTGACTTTTGACCTCATTTTATTTTATTTTATTACTCGAGTTTAATTTGATTGGAGGTTGCAGTTGTTCCTGATATTTATGCTGAATCGATGAGCTTAATTTTTATTTTACTTTGCGTGAGTCATCTCAATGTCAATTTTTCAGTGTATTGGATATTCCTTTTTATTAGTTCACTTATTAATAAGATCTTCTATTACTTATCAATTCCTTTAGTTCACTGAGAATTCTATCTGAGTTGTTTAGTTTTAGACTTTTAGTCAATGGTTTTCCTGTAGAATGCCCGTATTGGTAGGAAACTGAAGTGGGTTTCGTTGAGATTTTGAGCTGCTAATGTTTGTTTTCTTTGGTTCGTGCTACGTTTCTTGAATGAGCTTTGTGAAACTCTCGGAGATTTTGAAGTTTGTGGAAGTTTATGATTCGATTGAGATGCATCTGTAGACTATCATAGAGAAGGGTACAGAGTTTTATTTAACTATGTGGCGTTGGGGGTCCATTATATTGGGTTTGGTATAAAAAATGATAGAAACATAGCCTTTTAATGTTGAGGATATCTTCAGTAATTTCACCTTGAGGACATGATTTCTTTTGGTGGCAGAGTGAGGGGGTGGCAAATGTGAACCCATCATTGTTTGCACCATATTTTTTTGAACAGCTGCGGGAGATTTTCTTTTTGTTTTCTTTTTTCTTGCTTGATTTACACAATCAAACAAATTGGGTTTCTTAGTAATTTATTTGAGCCTTATTTCCTGTATTGTACACAGGGAATCATTAGAAGAGTTTGCAATATGCTTTATACGGGTCTTTCTTCTCCTCAGGGTAATCATTTCCCCCTTTTTGTTGAAGGTTTGCAGGCAGAACACACTGTTCACATGGTTCGTGGGTTTGCTTCAGCTGGATCAACTCCTGCTGCTGCTGCTGCTGCAAACGTAACTTCTACAGGTAACTCTGGAAGTGCCAACAACAGTCCAGGTGTTACTCGTGGTGTTGGTTCAAATGAAGGTGGGGGATTGGGAAATGCTGGTCTTGGTGCATCTTTATTTCCTGGACTTGGCTTCAATGCCCTAGGCAGTGGGGAGGCTCCTGGTTTGTTTGGAGCTGGACTGCCAGAGTTTGAACAAGTGCAGCAACAATTGACTCAGAATCCAAACATGATGAGGGAAATAATGAACATGCCTGCCATGCAGAGCCTAATGAGCAACCCTGACTTAATGCGCAGCTTGATTATGAACAATCCTCAGATGCGTGAGATCATCGACCGTAATCCAGAGCTTGCTCACGTACTTAATGATCCTGGGATTCTGCGACAGACAGTAGAAGCTGCAAGGAACCCTGAGCTTATGCGTGAGATGATGCGAAACACTGACAGGGCGATGAGCAACATTGAATCTTCCCCAGAGGGATTTAACATGCTCAGAAGAATGTATGAAAATGTTCAGGAACCATTTCTGAATGCTACAACTATGGGTGGAAATGCTGGAAATGATTCGAGTTCAAACCCGTTTGCAGCACTTTTCGGAAATCAAGGTGGGACACAAGTCAGGGATGGTGCTAATAACCCCTCGACTACTGGTTCTGAAACAACCAGTGGGCTTATTTCGCCGAATACAAACCCACTCCCTAACCCTTGGAACAATACCACCGGTGAGCTTTGCCCTTGCTTACTCTTTCAGATGTACTCTCTAGCATTATAGAAGAGAAAGAAAGACATTGTTACCCAAAAAGAAAAGGTTCTGCAAATTTGATTTATGGATCTGGATTATCGGTACCATTTTTTTTATCAGAAAACAATAATTTTATTTATGAGATTGATAGACATATCGGTACCAATTTATTAGTTGCTAATGCCACTATCCATGGTTGTCCCTTTGGTCTTATCTATGTGGTATGCATATCTACTTGCACCAATCTAGAATAATTTGCTGTTACTTGCATGCTCAGTTTTATTATATTGCAAGAATATTTAATTACTTGAATAACCACTTTGAATAGAATATCTTACTTTCCTGAAAGAAAATCGGTGCTTTTATGTCACTATCTTTCAATATAGTTGAAGATGTTATTACAAATTGTAAATTGTCATATGTATTCATATACATGTCAGGAGGTATGCAGACAACAACTACGCAGCCAAATCCTGCTGGGGATGCAAGGGCACCTGGTATTGGTGGTCTTGGAGGGCTTGGTCTCCCCAATATGGAGCACATGCTTAATGGAATGCCAGATGCTACTATAATGAACCAGCTTTTGCAAAACCCAGCTGTATCACAGATGATGCAAAGCTTGCTATCTAATCCCCAATATATGAATCAGGTACTATGACAGAATATTATCTTGGCTGAATGGATCATATTTTTGAGATTTGTGCTGTTTCATGTATTCAATAGGCTTTTTTGAATGTTAGATTCTCAGCCTCAACCCGCAATTACGTGGTATGGTAGATACAAACCCTCAATTGAGAGAAATGATGCAAAACCCAGATCTTCTACGTCAATTAACTAACCCCGAGACAATGCAGGTTCATCTTTACCCACATGGTCTCAATCTCATTCTCTCTGCTTGTGTGTTATGTTCAAATTCTTTATATGTGGTATATTCTTTCAAACCGTTTTGGTGAGAGAAAATTATGGTGGGAGACAATCATGTTTTACTTGATAACAGGTTTTTGCTGGTAAGAAATATGGGATTGATTGAATTTGGCGGCATGCATGAAGTTACTTGTCTAAAAAACAAATGGGTTCACCATGAAGTTTAACGGTGATTCACCCATGCTTGACTACTTTTATTTTGTTCCGTTCTGTGTGTCTCTTGCAGCAAATGCTAGCTTTACAGCAATCACTCACGTCTCGGCTTAATCAACGGCAATCAACATTGTAAGTGAGGATGTATATTTCTTTGTTACTTGAGTGGTGCCATTTCTTTACTTGCTGCAAGGTTGTGAGGGGTTTATTTGGTTTTGTGCCCCCGGACAGTTATTGATGGATAATCATGATTGTTTTCCAGATGATTAGTTCAAAATCAGGGCTTTCCTACCAGAGATGCAGTTAATTACTTATGATAACTCCTTTTCCTTCTGAATATTATAGGAATTTAATAAGTATAATTGATTTGGTACTTGTAAGCGCTTTTCCAAATGCTAACACAGATCCCCTTGGACTTTTTTAATTCTGTCACTTATTGAACATACCACATGTAAATGCATTTTTAGACTTTTTAGCCTGTGTGCTTCTTAGAGGTTTCTCTTCATTATGTTGATCAAATCATGCCGTTGTTGGCCCTTACATATGATTTGCTTTTATCTCGCAGGGATCAAGCTCAGACTGGTGGGACTCCAGGTACTTCAGAAGACAAGAACTTAAACTTAGAAGAGAATGTATTGTTTTCCCTTTCCAATTAAGTTTCCATTGATTTGATGTTCTTGCCTTTTAACAGGAGCACCGAATAATGCTGCTGCACTGGAGTTGATGATGAACATGTTTGGAGGTCTTGGAGCTGGGAGCTTGACCGTTCCAAATAACCCAGATGGTCAGAATTCTTTCATTTACCACATTTTAGGTACTCTAGCCGTTAATTTGCCACTGATATTTGTCTTATACTTCTGTAGTACCCCCGGAGGAACTGTATGCAACTCAACTTTCACAGCTCCAAGAAATGGGTTTCTTTGATACTCAGGAGAATATCAGGGCACTGCGTGCTACGGCGGGGAATGTCCATGCTGCAGTGGAGCGACTTTTGGGGAATTCCGGGCTATAAAGCTCATTGGGTTTTTCCCTCTTTAATAGTTACTCAGGCAACAGTCATTTGGACTTTGTAAGAATCGTTAATTTGGACTAGAGCCTTTGTAAAGGCACTCGATGTCCAGACAAACATTCCATTTTGAGCGTGTTAATAAGCGAGAGGACACGCTATGATAGAGCCGTGAGATTGTGAGTTATAAGCATTTGCTGTACCGGTTTATTTTGGTGCCCTTTCACTGTCTGTCTCGTGTACATACACAATTTACATATATTTTCTCTGTGACTGCCTATTGTTGCTTTTTTTGGATTTTTGCGCTCACAAAACCCTCCTGGATTTTCATTATTTGTCATGTCAACCATTTTTGTTTGAATAAATTTAAAAAGTTCCTCAATATTCTAACTCAAGACTTTTTTTTCTCTTGGTTCCGCGTAGGAAAAAGATAAAAGGAGTTGAAGAGACCAATGAAGGATGGAAGAAAGACACCTTCGAGGTCTAAAAAATAATACATCTTTTTTTTGTAAAAATATTTTGGAACCAAGCTTTTGAGGTGTGTCTATATAAATATATATATATATATATATATATATATATCTCCCTATACTTAAAAGTGTCTATAAGATATGAACAGTGATAATAAGTAATTCTTGTTTAACATTTTTATTCCATCAATGCCCTTGGTAGTTAGGTGTTATTATGATTTTAGCCTTATTTTTGTGCTTTACTTTTTCTATTAACACTTTGTCAGCCACTCTTAGTTAATTTGTCATTACGGTTTTAATCTTCTGGTTTTGTCAGCCAACCATTCATCTTGAATCCCTATATTTAATCCAACGGTAGAGATTAAAATATTGAAAATAAACTAACTTAAATAAATAATTAAAAGATAAATATCATATCATATATTTAAAATTAATTTTAATTTATAAAATACTAATCTTTCATCGTTAAATAAATGATGAAATTTTGCTAAATATTTTTAAGAGAGTAAAACCATATAAATAATTAGAAATTTTAACATAATTTAAATCTCATAATAATTAGGTTATTTACTAATCAATCTTATGTACTCTTTTAATCTTAATGATTGTGAACTAACATCTAATTCAATTATTCAAGATTATTTACTGCATGTAGGGTGTCACTTTATTTACAGTTTGGACACATTATTTTTAAGAATTTTGTTTTCTCTACCAATTAGGCAAATGTTAAGCTACTGCTAGTGTGTGTGTGTGTGTGTATATATATATATATATATATATTCAAAATTGGACTCCAAAATATAAGGAAGATTATGCATTTTTTACTTGTAAAAAAATTAATGGACAATACTACCTGTTATTTTAGAGTTGCATTTGCTGGCAATTCATGCATGCATACAATATATATAGATAATATTTCCTTAACCAAATGAAGTGAGATATGAATATTATGAGATAAAATTAGAAAGTCCTTTTGTTCCTTCCATTTTCATTTCTTTTTTCATTATAAATTGACGTGACTTGATGTTATATGTGAGATGTTAAAATTATTTTTATCACAATAGATCTAAACTATTTATGTGGCACGCGAGATTGTAAAATTATTTTATTATAAAGTAGATCTAACATAAAATAAAGTCATACTAGTTTGTAAGCGTACATTTGTAAAATTTATTAACAACTACGCCCTCCTTTTTACTTGTATTTCTTAATTGAAATTTTGACTCATGGTTTGATGTGGTATGTGAGACGTTAACATTATTTTTATTACAATAGATCTAAACTAATGTGAGTTTATGTGATATGCGAGATTGTTAAATTATTTTATTTTTTAAAATTATAAAATTATTTTATTATAAAATAGATCTAACATCTCAAATACAGTCATATTAGTTTGTAAGCGTACATTTGTAAAAATTATTTACGACTACACCCTCCTCTTTACTTGTATTTCTTAATTGAAATTTTGACTCCTAGTTTTAAGATTGTTCAAAGATTAGGAAAAAATTTCAAGTGGTGAAAGCCTTGGTCTTAGGATATTACTTCCTTCAAGATCCAAGGTTCAACACCTCATGGGTGCAAACAATCTTTTGGGGCCATACTCCATAGTGAAAAGTCAGTGATTTAACCAGTTCTGTGTAGGAAAACTTCTGAGGGTGCGGTACACGAGATTGTAGTTTACTCTACAGGAGTGAGTCCGAAGGGTCCTGACTTGGAGAAGTTCCCTAACATTTAAAAAAATAAAAAAGATTAGGGAAAAGCTTGAAGCCGCTGTCCATTCCCTTTTTTACACCCGCCAGTAAAATGTGGTAGACTTACTGGACTTACGGTGGGTGCACACCCATTCTCCCCTCCCTCCAACCCATCTTCGTCTCCTTCAAGAGATCCCAACGGGGAAAGAAAATGGTAACTGAAGCAGATTGAATGGGAGACCTTGAATTCGTAGAAGCAGGAGGCGTGGAGATTGATCATATGGGACTGTTCGACTGGCGAGGACGACTTGAGTTTGCACCAAACGGAAAACGAAGAAATCATTTGGAGAATTGAGAACGGAGGTCATTGCTCACTCTGTGGCGATATGTGGTGGATACGAATCTTTTGATTCAGGAACTAGAATTTCTAGCAATATGTGTAAGGAACAAAGAATGCAGGAGATAGACATGTAGAAATATAAGTTTATTGGCCCCATCAAATTTGTTGTATTCTTTGATTGTTTTGCAAATTTTACCCCTTCCCGTGACAACACTCTAGTCCATCATAACTTCTCTACGGGGACCCCTCGAGTCAACAAAGCGCATTTAGAGGACATAATTCCTAGTTCCATTTCAAAGCCATCTCCCAAAAAGAAACTGGTTGAACTTTTCTGAGAGAGCATCTAACAAGACCTAGATATTGAGGACCAAAACACCTCTGGCAATTAGAACATTTCCAAGGGAAAGATAAAAGTTAAACACGTTATTCTAAGAGGTGTGATCACCAAACAGTGTACCCTTTAGAATGATACCCTCTAACATAGTGATGGTTCTCATGAGGGGTAATGTTTAAGAAAGTATTAATAGACACAGTCTTTTGATTTAGTCAAAAGGTTGTGTGTGTCTAGTAAAGTGTCAAGAAACACAACCTTTTTATTTAGTCAAAATGTTGTGTCACTTCTTAAGATTGTGACCTTTGGGTTACCATTGGTTTACCAATGGATGTGCCATTTGCCAACTGGTACATGATGGCCTATAAATAGGGATCATTGGTGCACAAATGAATGCACTTAATTCTCTTTATTCATCACCAACTTGTAGGATATATATCCTCACGGGAGTGTCACCATATTGCCAAAATTTTGCTTCTATTTATTCTTTATTTCTCATCAAAACAAACTGTACTTGACCTCCCTCCAAAGTCAACACATGATACTCCATATGGAACTAACTCAGTATGTAGTAGTGAAAGAACCCCAAATGAAGACCTTTTAATAGAAAATGAGAAACCAATTAGGCCTATGTAGTGTTGTCTTCCAAGCTTGATTTCATGTCGTAGCTTTCGTGAGAGGAAGAAGAAGATGAAGCCTGCTATAACAGTTTTTGATTAACCTTAGTTTGCAATGACTCTGGTACAAGATAAATGGAAGAATCCAGCTTCTTCAGTCTCTAGGACCACAACTTCTAAGCTCCTCTGACCTGAGTTTTTTCAGATACAACAAAGTATACGAGATAAGGTCTGTTAAATTGGGAACTGGAAATTTCATTCTATTTAAACTCAAGCCGATGATGTACTGATCAGGTTTTGAGGCCGACGAGGGTGGGGGAGGAGAAGACAGGCCGAAGGGAGTTTTATTTTACACAGAGAGAGAGAGAGAGATTGGGCACACAGAGAATACAAAAACGTGATCAACTATGCAGGCCTATTGTTTATTTTGTTGAAACCCATACGTGGCAACTTCTCATTTGTCAGCTTAAAAATGGGTATAACACCCGATCGGCTACTGCCAAAGATTAATGAGTGTTGTTAGGGTACCACCCATAAGTTAGCCGTGCCCCTATACAAAATTTCCCTTTTTAATTTTTTTTTCTTATTCATATTTTTTTAGTATTTTTAAACATTTTAAAAAATATATAAAAAAATATCAATACACTAATAGTCACTTCTTTAATTAGTAAATAAAAGAAAAAAATATAAAAAAAAATTAAATGCATGAGCGGCCAAAATGAGAGGACAAAATGGAACTACATATTAGTATTATTTAAGATTAATTAGGTCTCTCTAACTTGACATGTCACACACTACACGTTAAAAAAATTAAATAAAAATCTCAATACATATAAAACTTCATACCCAAAAAAAAAATGCTATTCAAATAATTAAAAGATGATAATAACAGCTTTATCTTAATTCAAAAATATTACCCTCAAGTGGTTTAATAAGGCAATCTTGATTTTTGTGGAAAAAAAAAGGGTAATATATATATATATATATATTTATATATATATATTATATAGATATCCGAATAGTCAGGGGAGCGAGTCTGAGAGTGAGCACGTCTCAAACTCTCTTGTTAAAAGATTTGATTTTGATCAGATCCACGGAAGGGCCGTACAGAATTGAACTTCCTTTGCCTCCAAGAATGCAATACCAATTCACTATTTCGCCCTCGCTTGCTTCTATCCCACATGCCACTCCCACCAGGGCATCCCTGTAATCTGCACCCATGCAGCACACATAACCACTAACTCGATCACTTCCCAACTGAAACTAACTGCACCATTCCAACTCTCTCTCTCTCTCTCTCTCTCTCAGCCTCGCAGAGCTATAGCAACCGCCGACCCTACATATACAATCCCTCCGACATTTTCTATATTTCTCTTTTCCTTTGCCTTTCAATTTGGCAGGAAATCTCGATGAAGAAGAACACCTCTGACTCCGGTCTCCGCTTTCCCTCCTCGCCACATCTTTCCGACGACAACACCCGCCGCAAGAAGCGTTCGAAAGTGATTAGAATCGATGAAGTGATGGTGCTGAGCTCGAGCGGCGTGGTTTCGAAGTCGAAACATGGGAAGAAACCAGACTCGTCAAGTGCGCCCAAGATCATGCGGCCGTGTAGCGAGTGCGGGAAGAAATTCTGGTCGTGGAAGGCCTTGTTCGGACACATGCGGTGCCACCCGGAACGACAGTGGCGCGGGATTAATCCCCCGCCGAATCTGCGCAGACCCGTACCGCCGCCAGCTAGTAGTTCGGAACGGCCTGTAATGATGACTGAAGAGGATTACGAAGCTGCAGCGTGCTTGTTAATGATGGCCAATGGGGGCATTGAGAGTAAGAGCAAGAGTGTTTCTGGTAGCTATCATCATGGGGTTCAAGAATCAGGTGGGTCTTTTCTCAAGGAGGATGCGGCCGAGGAGGCAAGCTGCCGGTTCGAGTGTATGAGCTGCAAGAAGGTATTTGGGTCGCACCGGGCGTTAGGAGGGCATAGGGCGAGTCACAAGAATGTGAAAGGGTGTTTCGCCATAACGAGGAGCGATGGTGATCAGGAGGTTGAGGATCACCATGGCCGCGATGAAAGGGATAGCGTGGAGGACAATGGGGTGATGGTTTTGGGATCAGGGCACAAGTGCAGCATTTGTTTGAGAGTGTTTTCAAGTGGGCAAGCTTTGGGTGGGCATAAGAGGTGGCATTGGGAGAAAGGGGATGAACCATCAATGCTAAGCCGACAAGGTCTCAGCCCTTCTGGAACAAAGGAGCTGGGTTCTAGCTTCGATTTGAATATGCCTGCCCCAGTGGAATTTGAAGGTTCCTCCTCTTCTTATGCTTCTTCAGGATTGACTTTGGATTTAAGGTTGGGACTATGATAGAGTACAGATTCTAACGTCAATTGGGTTCTCTGCTAAACTGATATATATGTTGTAATCTAGTATATTCTCTAACATTGAGGGTGTTTGGCTTGATGGAAAAAATGTGTCTTTGTTTTGGCTCCACAATCGGGAGATAGGAATTTGTATTTCATATGCAAACAACATATGGAAAGACACATCTTATTACCACTAAATTCACAGAGATTATTAATTAGCTAGATTGAGGTTGATGAATCCTTTTAGCTTATGCCATGCACATTTTTTCCACTTAATACTTTGATTTGGGCGCGTGTTTGAAACATTTATGTACGGTGTTCCTTGCAAGATGGTTAATTTCAACATGTTTGCAGGGATGATTAATTGTCGCTGCACATAACATAAGATTTCCGTTGGCCATTGCTCCAGCAGAGATTTCCCGCAACCTTGCCATAGCATCAGCAAATTATAACACTGACCAATTCAGTCCTTATCCTATGTTTTGGGTACGTACCTTAAATCATTATAATGTGCATGCAAGTCCCATTTCGTGGAATTTGCATTAGATTTTGAAGTATTTTCTAGAATTCATAGTTGTAATTAGTGTTCTTAATCTGTTTTGATTTGATTGATGCAATGAGCTACTTAAGGTATTGAGTGTTCGGAGAGCAATCCTCTATGTTGTATGTAGGGCCCGCTTACACATGTAGGATGACAGATGTCAACCTCTCCTTTAGCCATTCCATCTCACCATCTTGTATTCTATTTGAATCACCTATGTTGACCACCTAGCCATCATCAACTTCACCAATATCATTCTAGTTACCTAGATATATTGACTACCTAGCTATCAACATCCCTGTTCAACACCACTCCATCTTCCAATTCAACCTTACACATTCTCATGAACCATATCCATATTCCTCGTATAAATTCACAGCTCTTCCTTGATCACATGGAATGTCGTGCTTATCTTATTTGGATAGGTTTGACAAAAATCTATGACCTTTTCATGACCACTATATAGCTGTACCCTAAGCTTGCTTCCAAGCAACCCACCACAAAATATCCTACCAAGAAGGCAAAAACTAAGGATAGTGATATGTGGCCCTGTCTCTAACCCTCCTCAACTTTATAACTTTCTTCTATTTTTTGCAAGTGTGGTCCAGCTAGCCCAAGTTATTCTCTCTTTTGATGCAATGCCTTCCAGCCTAAGTTATCCCCTCTATTGAAGCAATGCCTTTATCAAGGAGGAACACATTTTTCCTCATCTAGTTTGATCTTTTTTCTATTTTTGTTTGCATTGTTGGGTATGTAAATCATATGGATATCATAAATCATATGGATATCATCTCTCTGGTTTCGAGTGTTAACTACTACTTTTGGGCCCATGATCTCTTTCATTTTGAACTCCAACTCTAGGGATGCAGTCCCCCAAGTTGTAAGGTCTGGCCTTTGGACCTCGGATTTGGCTCTTGATCCACATGGATTCTGAGTTACAAGCCATATGATCGTCTATAGCATTTCTTTGGTTTAAACAACTCAACATTTTATTATGTGGTTGTGCCAAAAGTTGTGTCAAAGCAAAACTAACAACCTCCTTGCTTTACCAAGATGGGTTCTCCTCCAAATACCCGTCCCGCCGGGATCTTAAAACTGAATTTGGAAATTTTTTCCAGAAACCAGTGTTAGTTGACACTGCTAGAGATCAACATTGATCATCTTGTCTTGATAAGTAACAAAAATTTTACATAAAGTTTATGGAAAACACTTCAACCAGCAATGATCCCCCAAAAACAGATTCTTTATTCGGTAAAAAGGGGATGCGGTTTCAGAAGATTATTGACCTGAAATGATGTTCAGGTGAAGAGGAGCTGAGGTCGGTTAACTTTTTATGTATCTTCTTTCCCAATTGAAATTAAAAACTTACAAATTTATATTTTAAGTCTCCTTCTTTTCTGCCTTTTCTCTCTGCTTCTATATTTGTTTTATGCCACTTGCACAGGAATACTCAGAAGTCAGAACCCTTCCATGAATCTCTTACAAGTGTGATAATGAGCTCTTGAGAACACAAGATTATATGCCACTTTTTACACCTTAGTGGCTTCCCATTAATCCATCTGCATTCAAAGGAACTGTCAAGAACTTGATACTTGATTTCACATCTCAAAAGAAAACATGGTTGAGCTCAATTATCTCAGTAACTCATTTTCAGTGTACTCAGTTCCCTATAACTTTTATAGTGCTTTAGCTACTTTAGATTAGTCTTTCCATTCAAAAGCTTCTTCAGAGTCGTGTCACCAATCACCAGGGAGCACATTTCTGCATCACAACTCTTATATAATTTTTCTTCATTGTTTTGGAATAATCTGATTCTTGATAGTGATTGTGTGAAGCTATGGCAAGATCCTCTGTACTATGGCAGAGAACGTCATTCAAGTTTCAGTTTCTCTAGTCATTAAGCTTATTTTCTGTTTGGTTCAAGGAATCATGTTGATTGCCTGTTTCCCCCAGTTCTCTCTATTTTTATACCAACTTTCCTTAAGATCAAACTTCCTCATGTGCGTTAATTTAGTTAACATGAGTTACAGTTGATCTTTTCAAACTCCTGGTCTGCTTTGAAAAGTGCTCCAACCATTTGTTTCTAGAAGACTTCTGTTACCTGCCATACAAGAACTGAGCAAGCACAAACGGTATTTGTTGAACCATGATGTTTATATTAGTGGCCCTGCTAGAACGAGCCATCTCTTTTATAAATTACACGAGGAAAATTAAGAAAAAAGTAATGTCATAGACAGAGAATCATGGAAGATGGGATCCACTTTACATTGGTCAAAAAAGGAGTACGTGATCCCAAGTAGAGAAAATCTTTTTTGTTCATGTACTTTGCATCGATTGCCAAACAGTTTTTCAAGATGTTGGATCGTGAACTGTCAATCCAACTAAAATCCATTGATATTAGGAAGGACGCGTTCGAATGTTTTATGGTACTCAACATCATACCCTGTATGTTTATTTTTAGAATGGACGCAGAGAACAGTATTGTGGACACATCACTACACCAGTTGTAGTGCTGCAAGGGTTGAATGTTTTATGAGCATTTCTATACATCAGCCTACAGCCCGCAGCACACCTCACATTATTTTTTATTTTTTATTTTTTTTACCGCAGCACAATGAGGTGTATTGCGGCTGTAGGCTGATGCATACATATTTCCATGTTTTATATATATATATTTGAGGAATGCTATACATCAGTTACCATTCACTCCCACACCCCACACCTATAGCTTTTTCATAAGGTGTGGAGTGTGGGTGGTGAATAGTGACTGATAAGAAGAATTTTTCTTTTTTTATTTATCTTTCAGGCTACAAGAGTGGTACCAAATCCAGGCAAATTAACTCAAGATACCAGATCTTTCGAAAAATCTTAAACATATTTATGAGATCGAGTATGGATTGATCACACAGAGAATTTATTACATTAATATAGTTATTGTCACACCTTGGATTGCATTGTATAGATAAGAAATAGAAAAATAATATTTGCAGTTCTAGAATGTATAAGTTCCATTTAAAAAAAGTGGATAAATCTAGAACTTACATGAAAAAATTATTTTTTAATGGCGGACTCAACTTTTCTTCAAAGAAAGTGCGTGGGGCTTGCTCCACCCTATGATTATATCTAGCATTACTTATAATTAAGTAAATTTAAGAATATCTAACTATGAATAGTCTTTCTATCATATCCATGCATATCTTGGTATAGGTTACTGAGAGTAAAATTGAGGAGCATGATCCGATAATCATGTTTTCCTTCTTTCAGACATACCAGCAATATTAGAGCCTCTTAATTCCCAAATTAAATCAAAAGGTACATATCATTCCTTTATAATTTTCATCATCAATCTAACTTAATATCTATATATATATATATATATATATATATATAAGTCTGAATTTTTCCAGACCCCACACATTAGTCACCAATAGAAAAAAGAAGTGTGGCGCCCTCGACCCCCACGTGTTATTTTTATGGAGTTCGTGACACCGAGATGATGACCACACGGATCATGCACCCCAATAACTCTCAGTGCTCAAAGTGTGTACAACATACATAAAATGTACAGTAATTTTCGCAGTGGTGAAATAAAAGGTCTTTCTTTATTAAGTACCAGAATTGTTCATAAAACAGCAAAATAACTTTACAAATATTTTACAGTCTTCCGTCAGATAATTTAAAGAAAGCAAATAACATAATAGAAACAAGTCCCAAAACGCTGAACAACATAACAGCGACTTAAGCTTCTGGCAGAGTTGGTCCTTCAGGTTCATACACGGGCTCTGCGTCAAACTCTACGGCACCATAAAACGGAACTGTAGGGTAAACACCACTATGAGATTATGACATCTCAGCAAGTAATTAACCAAAATAACATCCAAGAGATTTAAAACATATTTATACAAACACGTGTTCCCATGCGGACAAATAACAACTTACATTTCTTTCCCAAAAATATCATTTTATTCTTTCACCCAAAAATTCCATTTTTGTCTCATTCATATTTATTATGAATTCACGCATGCACCACGGTCTCCCCTATGGACCGTCCGCACACCCTGGCTCTCTTCGTCACATCACGGGTAACGTCCGTGCATGAGACTTCGTAACGAGCGATGCTCAGTTCCGCGCCCAGCGCGTACATGGCCAAGCATCCTCTAACCTCGCCAGCCAAAGGTCACGGAATCGGTACGAGAGCGTTACCGTCTCGTCCGTTCCCGTCGTCGCCCTGCGACAACTCAGAGGATGTCACGTCAGTCTGTTACGCTTCCGAGTGACTAGAGAAGCTCCACCGAGATAATGCCCCATCTCGGCTTGGGGTCGTGAAACACACGCACCCACGCAACAATATCAATATCCAACAGACTTCGTGACATTACCGCATAATTTAACAAAATGATCATTTATGCATTTCAACAGTTTATTAGAATACGCATTTAAATAATTCATTTTTACACGTTTTCAATAAACGCCGAAACACAATTTCATAAATACACGCATAGTCCCATCCGCTAATCCGGCCCAAGGCCCAATTACATTTAAAATCCCAACAACTTTGACGGCCCAAGGCCCATTTTTTCACAATACCATTAAAGCCCAACACTTCAATAAATACAATACATTTTCATCAAACCAATAATGTACAAATAAACAACAGTTTATAAAGCCAATAAATACAACAATTTATTTATAAAATTGAGAAATTACAAATAATATTTAAATAAAGAGAAAATTACATACACACGATGAAATTGATAAAAATCTGGAAGATCACGTAAAAGGAAGTGCTGCCAACAGTGGCGATGGCGTCTCACGGCTGAAAACCGTTTCTCTCAACTCACGGGTTGTAACAAAACCAGATGAAAACTCAACAACAACCCAACCAAAATACAAGATTTTGAAAGCACAAAGAGCTCGGCAAACATCACAACAGCTCACGGATTTACAAACAAAAAACCCAAAAATTTCAAGAGAAAATTGTTCTCGGATCACACCAAAAATCCCGATTAATTTATCCAAAGCAAAAACCAAACACACTCCAACGGAGATCCCCAAACCATGAGAAGCCGTGGTCTACTTATAGGCCAAAAATGGCGGTTCGCATGGCGTGCGTGTCGCACGGTGGAGGAAGGAAATAACGGCAGCATGCCGTGGAGAAAAAGAAGTCCTCTCGCGGACGCGTGGCACGGTGGCACTCACGGAAGCCATGCCCATCGCCACCGAGGAGCTTGCGGAAGAGCTAGTGACCGTGCGATGCCACGGGTTGACAGCAAACCTTCGGGGTGCATGCCGAACGACACGAGAGAGTGAGACGTAGGTGGAGGTGGCTCTTGGCTGGGATCTATTTTCGGCAGCAGCTGCGTGGAGATCCGGTGGGAGAAGTAGAAATGAAGAAGAAAAAGGAAGAAGAAGAATCGGGAAGAAGGGTAGCAGAGTGCGGCGCGAGAGAAGGGAATAAGATGGAGCTAGGGCTCCATCAAAACGACACCGTTTCACACTGAAGAGACTGGGTTCTCACGGGCCGCACGGCTGGGCCGTGTTCCGCACAAGGCCTGGGCCCCCCTGCTGGGCTGGGCCGGATTTCGGGTCACCAAAAAAATGCACACACACACCCTCGGCCCACAGAGAAAAACACACACACAGAGCCCAATAATAATCAAGCAAATAAAAAGCCCAAAAATAAACACAAGTCCAAAAATAAAAACAATACAAATAATTAAAATAACATTCTCTAAATTAAATTAAAATAAAATACCAAAACAAATAACATATTTAATTAACACATTAAAATAAAATAACACCTCAAAATAATAAGGATTAAAAATCAAGTGAAACTAGAGATCTCACAAGAAGATACTAAATAAAAAGAAAATCTTGAATCCACATCAAAGTGATGTGATTATTACTGATCATGATCAATTATAATTCGATAGTACTGATCTGTAATTAATTGGTAAAACGAAAAACTTTTCTCACCTTCATGGTTTATAATATATAAGACTATTTCAAATGGATTTACAACCATTATATATAAATAATCTTTATCAGAATGCATGGGTACATACGTAAAAATATAAGTGACAACCTTTTAATTTTGACTGGTTAAATCTAATTCTTATATTTTATTGCTTAAAAAATACTTAATATTTCATTTCTTAAGATTAAGAACAAATAGTACTTAGCTGCTAAATAACTGCATCCATCTCTAATAAATTTCCAATTGGTACATGATAGAAAATATAATATAATAGGAAAGAATATAGAGGAGAGAACGATGGAGAGAATTTAGGACTACATATAATTTGAATTATACTCGAATACAAAGCATTGATCTCTACTTACAGAAAAATTACATGAAGATGAGATAGAGTAATGTTAGATACAGTCGTGGAATGCATAAATGCCGTGCAATCCTTTTGAAAAAGAGCGAAATCCACTATTAACAAATTAGTTTTTTTTTTCCATGTGGGTCGACTCGTATTTACTCACTCTTTTTAAGAGGTTGCGCGATACTTACATACTTTACTACTGCAAATATTATTTCTAGTAACCCCTATTTTGAGGTTAGAATTGTTCGTGTATGATGACCTCATTTTCTCCACGTAATTAAGGTGTCATTTGGATAGTGAGTTGAGATGAAAATTAAAAGTTGAATAAAATATTGTTATAATATTATTTCTTAATATTATTATTATTTTAGGATTTGAAAAAATTGAATTGTTTAGTATATTTGTGTGAAAATATAAAATTATAATGATGAAATGAGATAAGATGAAACAAGTTTTGTATCTAAACTGGCCTAAGTTCCACCATATATAGTGGTTTAATGACAGTACTACAATATTATGTGTGAGGTCGATCCATGCAGCTTCAACTGGACATTGAAAAACAAAACCAAGAAACAAAAACAATTCCCTCTGGCACCACAAGACCCCTATATTGCCAAGAAAAATTATATTCATCATCTCAATCTTCATCATCCTCACATAATTCCATGATGTGGCATTAGATGATAAGTTTACAAGTAAAATATAATAAATAATTTCTAATCACCTAATGTCACATCATAGAATGATGGGAAGATGATAAAAGTTGAGATGATGAGTATCATTACTCTATTGTCAATGAGTTGCAAATAATTCATTGTATCTGACTAGACACCAACGTCAATCAGATCGAGGTGAAATCATAATTAATTGGTTCATTATCAAACATAATATATATATATATATATTTATATATATATAGTGAATAAATAAATGGCAATAGAGGTGAGCAATAAGATTATCGTCCTTCATCCCATCCGTTTTTTTGAATGTTTTGACTTTTTTATCCTTTTATATTTTTCTTTTGTGTCCGTTTACATGGGAATAATTTAGTCTTTTTACTGTAGTGGTGTCAGAAGTTTTTCTGATTAATTAACATATATCTATTAAGGAAGGTTCCATAGATCAAGCCAAGACACAAGATCAGATTTCATAGATCAAGCCAAGACACAAGATCAGATTTCCAGCTCATGTTTTCTGACTGTTACAATCTGTCCATTTATTGTAAATTCATCATTCCTTGTATAGCACAAACTGTGCAATAGTCTAAGCATAATTTCTATATTAGAATACTTGCCTTAAATACTTCTCAGTAACTAGTGTATATAATCGATTGTATACATCAATGAGAATCAAGGTGTTTTTTACATTGAAATATTGTACAGTGTATTTCTCTATATGGTATCAGACAGCCCTTTCTCTAACGAGCAAATCGATCCAACTCTGGCTATGTCTTCCTCCTTAGACTTAAACACACCCCAACCCCAACCCCCCCCCCCCCGGGCGCTTACCCATAACCAACCCATTTCTTCCACTAAAAATGCACTCATTGCTGTTAACATCACTGCCCAAATAAATAAAAAGCTCACACCTTCCACGTTTCCGCAATGGCGAGCTCAGTTTGAAGCTCTGCTTATAGGTTATGATCTCCTAGACTACGTCAATGGCATTCTTCCGTGTCCTTCCCCTGCAGGCACATCCTCTTCAGATCTAAACAAAACTCATTGGGTTCGTTAAGATAAACTCATTTTGAGTGTTATTTTGGCCTCTACGTCCACTACCATTACTCCTCTTATTGCTACCTTCAAAACCTCTCATGAGGCTTGGAAGAAACTCAACCATATGTATGCTAGTAAATCACGAACCCGTGCTATGCAACTCAAGGAAGAGCTTACCTTAATCCAGCGAGGGAATCGCACCATTCCCGATTACTTGCACGCTGTGAAAGCTCTTGCCGACGAGATCACTCTAATCGATCATCCCATCTCCGATGATGATCTCACTTTGTATGTCCTCAATGGACTCGGTGCCGACTTCAGAGATATCGCAGCCCCAATCCGAGCCAAGGAAACCTCATTGGTGTTCGAAGAGCTTCATGATCTCCTCGTGAGTCATGAGAACTACCTGCGGCGGCTGGAGAGTGCAACTCAACAACTAGTTGCCACTGCAAATTACTCTCATCGGCAGAGGAACACGATGAACTCTCCAAATGGGTCTCAATTCAAGGGCTCCTCTAAAACAAATGGGCCTCAGCGCTCCTAGGGGCAATCTCGCCCATCCACCGGCTATTCCAAGGAGTTCCGCAAGCCCAATAATAATTCGAGCAGATCCACTCAGAGGCGCTATCAACCAAAATGTCAGCTTTGCAATCAAATGGGCCACACGCAAAAAACTATCCCCGGTTGCATCCCTCTAAAGTCACTGTCAACTGTGCTTCTGCTACAAATCAACATGACAAAAAATGGCTTCTTGACTCTGCCGCCTCTCACAACATTACGGGCGATCTCGAAAATTTATCCATTCATACTGAGTATGATGGAACTGATGAAGTTGTTATTGGTGATGGGTCAGGTTTGACTGTTTCACATATTGGTTCCTTGGCTTTACACTCACCCAAACGGACGTTTATTTTACGTGATACACTTTGTGTGCCTCATATAAAAAAAAAAAAAAAAATCTAATTTCTATTTACCATTTCACCACTCAAAATCATGTTTTTATTGAGTTTCATCGGTCTTTTTTTTCTTCTGAAGGATCAGATCACGGGGGCGACCCTACTAAGAGGTGCATGTGAAAATGACGTTTACAATTTTCCGGACTCACTGGTGGATTCTCCTTAAAAAATGGTGACATGTGTGTATGAACGGACATCGATTGATGGATGGCACAAGCGTCTTGGACACCCTTCTCTTAAAATTGTCCAAAATCTTGTCAATTGTTTTTCACTTCTTGTTCACAAAAATAATAAAATGTCATCCTTGTGTGACTCGTGTTCTATTAATAAAGCACATCAACAACCTTTTCGATCCACCACTCTACCCAGCCATGCTCCTCTGGATCTTGTTTTCACTGATGTTTGGGGTCCCGTACTGTCTTGGTCTTGATGGATCTCGTTACTATTTACTTTTTGTTGACCACTACACAAAATATATGTGGTTTTACCCCATGCCTGCAAAGTCGTGTGTTCGAAATATTTTTCCTCAATTTAAGGAATTGGTTGAAAAAAGATTTCGCACTAAAATCAAAAGTCTTTATTCTGATAATGGTGGAGAATTCACAAGTCTAAAATCTTTTCTCTCTTTCCATGGCATTAGTCACTACACGACGGCCCCTCACACGCCTCAACAAAATGGAGTCTCTGAAAGGCGACATCGTCACCTTGTCGAAACGGGCCTAACTTTACTTCATGATGCCTCTTTTCCTCTTTCCTATTGGCCTCATGCTTTTCAAACCGCTACCTATCTCATAAATCACCAGCCCACCTCCAAAATAAATCACATTTTGAGGCCCTGTTTGGACAAAAGCCCAATTACCTCAAGCTGAAGAAATTCGGTTGCATCTGCTACCCTCTCACCCGGCCCTATAACACCAACAAACTCCAGCCCAAGTCAATACCTTGTGTTTTTGTTGGTTACTCCCAGACCTAGAACGCGTATAGGTGCCTTGATCCACAAGCCCAAAGGCTTCATGTCTCACGGCATGTTCTTTTTGCTAAAGATCAAACCATTGCATCCCTCAGGTCTCTCTCTTCTTCCTCGCACACGCACCTCTCAGTCCCTCTTCACGCTCCAACTCCGCCTGCTTGCCCGCCGACGTTCATGCTCTAAGTGTTTTCGAAAGGTGTCTCCGCCGTGGCCACTGCACCCCCAGGTAATCCTCGTATCTCTTCCTCTCTTGTTTTTGGGTTTTCTCCTAATAATGTTGAATCTCCATTGTCGGTCCCATGTGAATCTCCACAACCGTTGTCGTGTGTCTCTCCTCCTGCAGATTTATCATCTCCCTCTCCCCATGCTCCCACAATAGAACCCATTGTCGAAAACCCTTTTCCAAACCCTAGGTCACACCGAATGGTCAATAGGTCCATGAATAATATATTCAAGCCTAAACAACTCAATCTTGTCACCAAACACTCCCTTCCCGAAAGCCTGAAACCAACATGTGTGACACAAGCTGTCTCCAACCCTCATTGGCACACTGTCATATCTGATGAACTCACTGCCCTTATGCGGCACGGGACTTGGGACTTAGTTCCCCCCCACCAAAGTGTAACCCAGTAGGTTGTAAGTGGGTATTTCGGGTCAAGCGAAAACCGGATGGCTCTATTGATCGTTTTAAAGCCCGCTTAGTTGCCAAAGGGTATAATCAACGACCCGGGATAGATTATAAGGAGACTTTCAGTCCTGTGGTCAAACCTGCTACCATTCGCTCTGTGTTAACTGTTGCTACTATGAAATGGTGGATTTTAAGGCAAATGGATGTTAATAATGCATTTTTGCATTGTGAACTCACTGAGATAGTGTATATGATACAACCTCCTGGTTTTAAAGACATGTCCAGACCAGATCATGTCTGTCGACTGAGCAAGGCCATCTATAGCCTTAAACAGGCCCCCCGGGCATGGCACTCTGCCCTCAAAGCTGCGCTTCTTGAACTTGGTTTTCTCAATTCCAAAGCTGATTCATCCTTGTTTATTTTTAACTGTGGCTCCATTGCATGCTATTTTTGGGCCTATGTGGATGACCTTGTGATCACTAGCAACGATCCAAAATTTGTGAATTCAATTATTCAGCAATTTGGTGCTCGGTTCTCCTTGAAGGATATGGGCAACCTTCATTATTTTTTGGGAGTGGAAGTCATTCCTACTCCTCAAGGTTTATTTCTGTCCCAGCACAAGTATATTCATGATTTGCTGTCCAAAACCAATATGGTTGGTGCGAAGGATGTTTCCACTTTGTTATCCACTAGTACATTCTTAAAACTACATGATGGAACAGCTTCTGTTGATGGCACTAAATTCTGTCGTGTTATTGGGAGTCTTCAATATATCTCCCTCACTCGACCTGATATATCATTTGCTGTTAATAAATTGTCTCAATTCATGCATAAGCCCACAACTACTCACTGGACAGCTGCAAAAAGACTTCTTCGGTATCTCAAGTAAACCATCTTTCATGGCATTCATCTCAAGAAGTCCACCTCTTGGCTTCTCACCACTTTTTCCGATGCTGATTGAGCCAGCAACGTTGATGATCGCACCTCAACTTCAGCCTATATCAGTTTTCTTGGCTCCACTCCCATCTCGTGGAGTTCCAAAAAACAGCGTGTTGTTGCTAGATCCTATACGGAAGCGGAATACCGGTCACTTGCCAATGCTGCCTCAGAAACCATGTGGTTACTTGCCTTGTTTAAAGAACTCGGAGTGTCCCTTCAATCAGCGCCATCTCTTCTCTGTGACAACCTTGGCGCTACACATCTCAGCTTCAACTCGGTTCAACACTTACGCATGAAACATATTTAGATTGATCTCCATTTTGTTCATGATCTAGTTCAGCGGAGCTCTTCAGGTGCGGCATGTGCATACTCAGGATCAGCTTGCAAACTTAATGACAAAACCTTTGTCCAGACAACGCATTGAAATACTTCATCACAACATTGGGCTTGCCGATGGCACCACAATCTTGCGGGGGCGTATTAAGGAAGGTTCCATAGATCAAGACAAGACACAAGATCAGATTTCCAGCTCATGTTTTCTGACTGTTACAATCTGTCTATTTATTGTAAATTCAACATTCCTTGTATAGCACAAACTGTGCAATAGTCTAAGCATAGTTTCTATATTAGAATACTTGCCTTAAATACTTCTCTGTAACTAGTGTATATAATCGATTGTATACATCAATGAGAATCAAGGTGTTTTTTACATTGAAATATTGTGCAGTATATTTCTCTATAATATCTATATACAAGACTTTTTGTGTGGAATCGAGGACGCATGAAGTGAGTTTATATATATATATATATATATAATTTAGGTTGATTTGTACATAACAATTCGCCGATTATATTACATGATGATGATCAATGGATGACATGATCAATGGTGCATATATGCACGAAAGTGGCCTACTGTGGCGGATCTGTACAGAGAATTAACACTTTGTAATTAGCAAGTTTCATGAATTAATAATTATTTTAGTCATCATACCTTTTATTTGAATAATATATATAATTTGGATGTCATTTTCAATGACTAATCAAATTAATTGCTTAATTACTATAATAATAATTTTATATATATGAGAAGTACTACATACACAAAGAAAGTATACAAAAATAAATCTACAAACTGATATGGTTTCATGTGATCTGTTAGTTAGATTTACTTTACAATAAAAATAACTTTATAATTTGACGTACTGCATCAAGTCACATCAGTTTGTGAGTTTACTTTTATCTAATTCCTTTGTAACTAAAATATTTATCTCTCTCTTATCTATATATATATATATATATATATATACCTTTCAAACTGCATTATCTTGATAGTGTACGCGGTATAATTCATTATAATATATAGACCATTATTGAAGATGAAAGATGGTGACACAACTAAAAAAAAATTGAATTTCCTGATATTTTACGCGATAATTATGATGATCAAAGCACGGATTAATATTGATTCATATATAGAAAAATTATATTCATCATCCCCACACACTACATATCACATTTATTTTTATTTTTTCTCTTACCAAATATATGGTGTATAAATAATTAGTAAAAGAATTTAATTAGTTTAAGAAGAATAAAACTAAAAAAATTAAAAAAAATTAAAAATAAATAAAAATAAGTATGGTGTGTAGTGTGTGAAGATAATAAGTAGGTAGCAAAGTTTCATATCTATATATATCTATATATATAGAGAGAGAGAGAGAGAGAGAGAGAAAGCGAGCATGATGTACGTAACCACAATATGGATACATTAATAACTAACGATCGACGTGATATTAATATTATTAGAAATGCTACATACAACCGACATATACAATCTTTGTGCAACCGGCTGACACAATTGGGACCCACTTATCACTTTCTTCCTCCTTCCCTCTTTCTCTCCCCTTTCATTTGTCCGTCTGTCAAAAAATTTAAAAACTCAATTTAGTGCTTCTCTCTTACAAGATGGACTATGTCTCTGCGTTTCATCACCCAGTCGTTCTTTCTTTGCAGAGTGTTCCAGTGACCTCAACTCTCTCAAACAGAAAATGATAATTTGTAAATAATCTTCAAGCATTTGAAGCAAAAAAATTCATACTTCTGTCATTGAACTCAGATTTAAACATTATATATAACTAAAACTGAAAATCAAGAGGTTCTTCAAACTTAAAAACCACAAATCATATCATGCTTCAGCCAAAGCCTTTGCTCTTGTGGAACAGACGGACAAAACCCTTCAGCGGTACTACAAGAAAAAACAAAATCCACCCAAAATCATATCAGATTAGGAAACAATCAGAACCCAACAATTAGAGTAGAACAATAAACTCATTACAAAAATAATACTTTACCGAAGCCAATTTCCTTGTCGTTGCTGCGGAAGCATTGCCCATCAAGCAAAGAAAAATGCAACACAAAACTAACGTTAGTACCTTCAAACTTTTTAAGCTAATCCCAGGCCACGTACAAAATCACAACTAGAAGGAATGAGCCCTAAAAATCCAATGCACGGAAACTAATTCCTTTTAAAAATCCATCCACAAAAATTAATTCCTTTTAAATCCAATCCATGAGCTTGTTCTGTGTCTCAACGAAAGGGGAAATTGGAGAGAGCTGCGGAAGCAAGAGAGTAAGAGACTTTGAGAGAGATGAAACGAAATGGAGAGAGAGAGAAAGAAATGAAATTTTTTATTAAAATGAGCCGCCGGTTGCGTGCCGGTTTCACCACGCGGTTGTAACAAGTATTTCTCTAATATTATATTTAGGATCAAATCCGATCGAGCACTAATTAATCTTGATTTGATATATATATATATATATAGTCCATATATTATATATATTATTATATTTGATTCTTATATAATTGTCATTAATTAACTGAAATTCATGATCATGGAAAATTAATTAGTACTGTTTAAAGCATGCAAAAAGTAAACAGACCGGAGAGATTGATCTCTGTGCCTTTCTTCTAACGTTGTTTAATTTCCGGGATCATGTTTAAGTACGCACCACTGATCACCAGGAGATTCTCAAATATATTTGACGTTGTTGATCATCATGTATTGCTAGATTCTTCTGACTCGACGGGCATACGTACAATATACATACATACATACATACATATATAGTAGATCAAGTAGTGACCTAGCTGACATATAAGTACTATATGCTTCATCAAAGACTGATCAACGTCCTGAGTTATTAATAAAATTGAGGTACTGTCCTCTTCTTAAAAATAAAAAATAACTAATAAAAAAACACCGATTGAGATTTACAATTAAGAAAGTTCGATAAAGTAATTGTTTCAAACGTACGTGTTTCACCGTCAACTGATCTCGACCGCTAATATGTGACAAGAAAAGATGGTGGCCTGGTGTGTCTAGTGCACCTCTAATGTCTAAGTTAGAAATATATACATATTGCCTTGTAATAAGGGATCAAAAGTTACCTTGGATTGTTAATACTGACTCTATATAATGGACGTGGTTTATTGCTAATAAGGATAGTTCAATTCTTTCCACAAATTTCAGGGACTCGATTATCAAATTTCCAGGATTTACTTTGAGAATAATGGAAGGATTAACATATCAATGGCAAATATCACAAATATTTCAATGTTTCCTCAAGAGTAGATATCTTTGATTGGCGATGGTTACCATATTAATCCCATTAGGCGATGCGATCTCATGGTGGCAATCGTATGGTATGCCCGCAGTCTTTTAACTCGCTAGGCCTCCCGTATAGACCTTACTTGGTATAATTGGACCTTCTGGTGAAGATAAAAGAGTCTCTCCAGTAAAATTGTGAGATGTTTTTTCTTCCAACTCCATTTCGTCACTTCTTGTATCTGTTGTTTCTATATCTTTCTTCTTCATATATATATATATATATATATATATAAAAGAATGAGAAACTTTCTTTCATATTTATTTTTGTGTCATGATTGTTCATAAAATATACTTTATCTTAGTCGTGGTTTAGAGTCCGGACTGCAGACATCACAACAGATGATCAAGTTGGGTACGTCTTGAATTGGTTTTTGAAACTTGAAGCCTTCTGCATCGATCTGGTTTCAAAAACATCAAGGCTGGGAACAAATTATCCTCGAAAACATTGAAAAACAAAACCAAGAAACAAAAACAATTCCCTCTGGCACACAAGACCCGGCATATTAATGTCAATTAGCTGCAAATAATTCATCGTATCTGACTAGACACCAACGTCAGATCAGAGGTGAAATCATTATAAACTGGTTCATCATCAAACATATATAATATGGAGGATGAAAGTGGATGCAGGGTCAGCCTCAACATATATATTCATTATATATATATAATTAGACAATAAAATAATATATATATATATATATTAACGTCACTTTTTGTGTGTAATCGAGGACGGACGCAAGTGGGTCTATAATTTAGGTTGATTTGTGATAACAATTCGCCGCTTATATTACATGACGATCAATGACATGATGAATGATGCATATATGCACGAAAGTGGTGGCCGGGATGATCAGTAAAGAGAATTTAACACTTTCTAATTAGCAAGTTTCATGAATTAATGGGGACTTAATTAAATATATATATAATTAGTTTAGTCATGATACCTTTTATTTGAATAATATATATAATTTGGATGTCATTTTCAATGACTAATCAAATTAATTGCTTAATTACTATAATAATTATATATATATATATATATCCCTTTCAAACTGCATTAACTTGATATAATAGACCATTATTGAAGATGAAAGATTTTGAGTAATACACAACTCAAAAAAATTATGAATTTCCTGATATTTTACGTTTATGATGATCAAAGCACGGATTAATTATTAAGAAAAATCTTCTTGTAAGTAATTTTGCGTATCAAATCGCACACCAATATTAAATGTAAAGCATTCTTTTATTTATTTTTTTAATAAAAAAATTATATGAGTATTGATACGCGTATACCAAACCGCTTGTACCTGACAAATCTCCACATTAATATGAATACAATAACTAACGATCCACGTTGTTATTATATTTACGAAATCCGATCGAGCACTATTAGTCTTGATTTGCAATATAATATATATTTATATATAAGTCCTTTTTTTTTTAAGTCCATAAAATATTATATTTGATTCATAAATATATATATATATAATTGTCATTAACAGAAATTCATCGCGACAAAGTTTTTGAACCATCCAAAAAGTAAACAGCACAGGAAATTCTTTTAATTAATGTCTAATTTCTGGTAGGAGATTCTCAAGACACGCACTGATCATCACTTAGCTTGAGGCATTATTAGTAGTTGATCGATACCAAAACTAGATCGAGCAGGAGAACAGCTTGCATGCATATTTCCTTTTCCACAAAGGCATGCAACAAGTACTACTACGTACGTACGTAGTACTGATCTTAATTAATTTCCTGATGATGAGTCTACCAAAATCTTCGTTGTTGATCATCATCACATGTACGTGTTGCTAGCTAGCTAGCTAGCTAGATTCTTCTGACTCGACGGGGCGCGCATATATAGTAGAAATAGTGGCGGCCTGACACATAATTCTATGCATGCCGCTAGCTTGATGATCAAATTAGACCGATCGAGGTTTACAAGAATTGAAGGAAGTTCGACAAAGTAATATTGTGAGTTGCTTTTTTTTTTCTGTTTCGTCACTTTTTGTATTTTTTATTTCTATTATCTTCTTCATATAAATATATATATATATATATATATATATATAATAAGAATGAGGAACTTTCTTTCATGTTTCTTTTTGTGTCTTGATTGTTCATAAGATATACTTAATTTTTAGTCATCACAAGAACATGAGATCATGATGATCATTAATTAAGTTGGGTCTTGATTAATTGGTTTTTGAAACTTGAAGCCTTCTCTGCATCTGGTTTATCATTTCCATTTAAGAAAAAGCTAGATGTTTCTGGGACTCAGCTGGCAAAAGTAACATTAATTTCCTGGAAGCTCCTGATCTTTCTGTATTTTATCTTTACGTGTATTGATCGGGTCGTGAATCTTTTCAAACCAAGTACGTACAGTCGGATATGTTAATCGAACGGGAATTTAACATGGAATATGGTGCCTTTACGTCCAACTCCCCCACATACGGGAACTTCTCTGAGAATAATATGATCAGTAACACAGAATTGGGTTTCATGGATGAACTTTTGATTGAAGGATGCTGGTTGGAGACCACTGGACTAGGCTTAAACCTATTCCCTCCAGGCCCCCTACCAGTTTCCGCCCGAGCTTTCAATCATGAAAACCGGCCTTCACATCATTATTTGCCTCCTTTGGAAACAAACTCTATCAGTCATCTCAGCATCAACCAGTACTACAGCCAGCAAATCTACCAAGAATCCACCGAAGGAACTTTTCCCGAATCTGAAGGCATTCTAGTAGAAGGCACTGAACTTGGGATGATGATCAGGAGATGGTGGATTGGGCCAAGCTGGGCTAATCCGCCGGGACCTTGTTCATCAGTGAAAGAGAGACTAATGATGGCCGTTGGATACTTGACAGAATATAAAAAGAACATGAATGTGCTTATTCAGATATGGGTGCCAATAAGCTGGAGATCATCGGGAGGCAGATATTTCCTCACCACTCAGGATCAGCCATACTCCTTTGGAGCTAACTGCAAGAGACTAGCGAATTACAGAGATATTTCTAGGGCATATGATCATGAGTTTGCAGTTGAGGAAGATATAGAGGTATTCTGGGAAAAGTTTCCTGAATATTGGACTCCTGATATTGTTCGTTTCTTCAAAAGAGACGAATACCCACATGATATAATTATTAACTACGCACATAAGCAGTACTGCGGCGTTCGAGGCTTTCCTGTTTTCGAACGAGGGAGTGGAACTTGCTTGGGTGTTGTTGAGATTGTCACAAGAACTGCTGATCAAAAGATCAACGTCCATCGCCCAGAACTTGAAAATGTCTGCCAAGCTCTTGATCAGGTTCTTCATCTTCTTCTTCATTCTTTTTTTAATATATATATATATATATATATATATATATATATCCTCATTCTTTTTTTAATATATATATATATATCCATTATTAATTTATAAGTAGCACTAAGTGAAACAAAATTATATATATTAAGCCACGCACGTACGTCCCTGTTATATTAAACATTAATTCTAGCTTAATTCAAATGATTTAAGATCAGTTGGTTGGATTATTAATGTCCAACCAAGAGTACTAGTACTGCACCATATATCTACAATAATTATATATAAATAAATGATTTTAATTCCTAGCTTTTCCTGTTTGAAGATGCCCTTGCATGGAAGCCATGCATCCTTGCATTGATTGCACATGCATGATCAGCAGCTTCCAACTGTACGTGGTTTTTGTTCCACATGATTAATGGTTATAATTATGATCTTCTGTCATTCTGTGAACATAAGTTATCATGTATTTAATATATAACTTAAAATAATATCTTTCAAGAACGTTTATGCTATCTGATCATCTTGAATATAAGTTATCATGTACGTACGTTGTTGGATAGTACAAGACAATTTTGACGATTGATATATTTATTATCTCTTTCCATTTAGAAAACAGTACTACTCCCACCTACAAAACCTACAGATAAATCTTTTTTTTTTAATTTATTTTACTAATTAATAGTTAAGAAAGTATTTTTTATAATGAATTTTTTATTTTTTATTTTTTTAAAATGTTCAAGGGGTTTAAAAAAACATTTAAAAAAACCAAAAAAAAAAAAATAGCCATTTGGTGCTACCATCGGTACTGGATACGTAGCACCACCCTTCCATTTATAATTAATGTTTTCTATTCCTTCTACCTACAAGTCGAGCAATATTTAATACATGATGATGAGTAACTGCAATTAATTAATGCAAATGCATGTCTTTCATTTTGTTTTCTTACAAGTAGTACTACTATATATTTTCATTTTGCAGGCACATGTTGATCTTCGGAGTTATCAATCCTTCAGCCCTCCAAGTGTAAAGGTAAGAATACGCGCGGTATCGATTAACATGAACAGCATTTGTAGAGTATTTCAACTTTGTGAATTATTCCCAGAATCCATGATCTTATATAAATCTTCAACAGGCTTATGACGAGTTGTACCAAGTTGCATTGGCTGAGATAGTAGAGGTTTTAGCAACTGTTTGCAAGACACATAGATTGCCTTTAGCTCTAACTTGGGCTCCATGTCTCCAACAAGGTAAAGGTGGATGCCGGCATTCTGATGAGAATTATGCTCATTGTCTTTCAACTGTGGATTCGGCTTGTTTTGTGTCTGATGCAGAAGTTTTGGGCTTCCATGAAGCCTGCTCCGAGTACCACCTGTTTCGAGGTCAAGGAACTGTCGGGACTGCATTCACCACAACCAAACCATGTTTTGCAACTGATATGTCTGCCTTTAGCAAGACAGAATATCCTCTCTCTCACCATGCTAGAATGTTTGGATTGCGTGCTGCTGTAGCAATCCCCTTCCGCAACCTCTATACCGGCTCA
Source organism: Juglans microcarpa x Juglans regia (assembly GCF_004785595.1). NCBI lineage: Eukaryota > Viridiplantae > Streptophyta > Magnoliopsida > Fagales > Juglandaceae > Juglans > Juglans microcarpa x Juglans regia. The sequence continues at coordinate 22,715,706 of NC_054599.1, read as the reverse complement.
GCCGATTTTGTGTTGGAGTTTTTCTTACCTAAGGATTGCTATGATACTGAAGAACAAAATCAGATGCTCAACTCATTGTCCATTGTGCTACAACAGGCTTGCCGGAGTTTGCATGCTGTAATAGAGAAAGTACTCGATGAGGAAGAAGTCATATACTCAGTTGAGGAAGTGGTTATTGCTTCAGATGATGTTAGAATTAAGAAAGAAAAACCTCAGAAATCAGTATCTTCCCCTCTGAAAGAAGTCTGTTCGAAAGAGTCATCACGGATTGCCCACATGACGTCGGAGGTCCAGCAGAAAGTCAAAGGCGTCTCTATCTCCTTGGAGTACCAAGAAGAAGAACCCAAGGAGGAATTCAAGGTGACAACTCAGTGGGATAACACTCAGGGGGCCTCACTCAATGGTCAGAGCTTGTCAGAATCTGGGCAACTTCAGCAAATTTCTGGGTCCAAAGGTAGCGTTGATGGTGGTGGAGGTTCTTATTCTTATGGCTGGCGGCGTTCATCAAGTGGTAGAAAAACAGGCGAGAAGAGGAGGACCAAGACAAAGAAGACTATAAGCTTGTCAGTTCTCCGGCAATACTTTGCAGGAAGCCTAAAAGATGCTGCTAAAAGTATTGGTGGTAGGAAAATATCCATCACTAGTAAAGTCAGAAGTAATTGTTTTATTTCTAATTTATGTGATGTAATTAATGGAACTGAAATTACTTGAATTTCTAATGAAAAAACATTTGGAGTGATCCAGTTTTCTATAGAATTTTCTTAAGCTGTCTTCAGTACTAGAATTTAAGCTGTGACACGAAAGAACTCAAATCCTTGATCAACTCAATATGTATCTGCCAGTTTAAGTATACTGCATGTTGCTCATATATTGCATTTTCTTTGGGTTGCAGTGTGCCCGACTACCCTGAAAAGGATATGCAGGCAACATGGGATTACACGATGGCCATCTCGAAAGATCAAGAAGGTAGGCCACTCTCTGAGGAAACTCCAGAGTGTAATCGACTCGGTTCCAGGAGCTGAGGGTGCAATTCAAATCGGGTCTTTCTACACTAACTTCCCAGAATTTAACTCCCCTGGAAATGGCTCTTTCTCGTCAATGAATATGATCAGTGACAACTCAAAGCAATCAAACCCTATACCAGAGAGTAGTTTACTTAACCATGGGTCCGGTACTCACTCAAAATCCCTGCCTTCTTCATGCAGCCAGAACTTTGGTCCCAGTAGCTTTTGTGCTAGTACTGCAGCACAGCAACATAGCACACCCATCAATGCTTTGAGTAATGCAGATACATTAATGAGAGAGAAGCCTGGTGGATTACTGCCTATGGCTTGCAGTGATGGAGACTTACATACCTTGAATCGACACGAACAGAACCTTCTCCCCGTGGCCGACTGCCTCAAATCTTTTGGCGGGCTTCCTGATCTTGAGACTCTGCCCATTTTACTAGAAAGCAGCAGCCATAATTCTCGAGATGGCGGTACTGGTCCTTTTAGAGTTAAAGTTACTTTTGGTGATGAAAAAATTCGGTTTAGATTCCAAACAAATTGGACTTTTGGAGATTTGCAGCTAGAGATTGCAAGGAGACTCAATCTAGATGATATCAGTAGAGTGGATCTCAGATATTTGGACGATGATCGTGAGTACTGGGTTCTTTTGGCATGCGATGCTGATCTTCAGGAGTGCATACACATATTCAGAGCATCTCAAAGTCACACACTCAGACTCTCCCTTCAGCATGCTTCTAATCCATATCTCGGAACTCCCTTTGGTAGCAGTGATCTGTCTTGAACACAATCACCAGTTTCGATCCGTTTAGCTACTTAATTATGTCGTTTTTCAGGAACATATATAAGAGGTTATTCAGGGATTCTGGGTTCTAATTAAGTTGTTAGAACAGCGGCTTATCAATTGGAGATTGTTGATGATGATCACATTAATCTGTTCACTTCTTTGTTTAGTTTTTAAACCAATATTGGATCTTATTTTTTAAGATCTATGGGTATTCTAGATGGAATAAATTATGAGCTATGAAATTATTAGGACCATTTTAAGCACTTGCTTGGGGCTTAGCATGAATCGTATCATGCCAGAATACAATTCCATCCATGAACTACTATCACTTGCTTCCATTATCCCTTGAAGTTTTTAAATAACACAGCTTACAGTGCCTGATCACCCATTATGAGAACATCCATTATTTATACGATCACCCATTATGAGAACATCCATTATTTATACGATCACCCATTATGAGAACATCCATTATTTATAAGAAATACTTGCCAGCCTCAAAATTATATAGAATCTGGGAATATGTAATTTCAAAATTTAAAAACATATATAAGGACATCATGGAAACTTAGTCCATTAATGTTTATTCTATCATTCCTTTTCCTCAAAATGCACCACAGTGAGCATATTGGTGACATCTTCCACTCTATTACAAGTTGTGAACTGTCATATAATCGTCTCTAGTTTGCAAGAAGGTCTACCAAGCTTCTAGGCATAACCCAAGCTAACCCAACTCTACCAAAAAGATCATTCGACAGAGTTCTAGCAATCTCGCAATACAGTAGCAAGTTATCTACAAATTGCCCACCACTTTTACACAGAGAACACCATTCAGCTACAATAATCTGGCATTTCCTTAGATTATTCAAGGTGAGAATCTTCTTTAAATAAGCTGGCAGGCCAAAAAAGATGCTTTTAGCACCTTAGTCCTCCAAATACTCTTCCAAGGAAAGGAATTACAATCATGAGTTGTGAGGACTGGATAAAATGAGCAGACAGTGAGCTTCCTTTCTTAGAAGGCCTCGAAAGGGTCTTATCTACACTTCCATCACTTAATCTAGCACAGAACAATATATTAACAAATTCTGTGAAGGAGTCAACTTCCCAATGATAAGCCACTTTGAAGAAATTGAAGTTCCACTGAGGGGGGAGCAACTAAAGGATCCCAATAGATAGGCCACTGAAGTCTTCTGCACACATGCAATCTTATACGCTTTTAGAAAAGCTTCCTCGAAGTTATATTTCCACACCATATGTCATGCCAAAATTTAATGAAGGAACCATCCCCCCCCCCCCCCCCCCCCCCCCCCCCCCCCCCCCCCACCTTGAGTCCAGTGTGTCTAGAAAAGACCTCCTATAATCTAGTTTAAAATCTGCACCATTGACCCCCAAGAGTTAAAGTCAATCATCAGCATCCTAATAATCAAGAACTTGATTTTTATGGGGCTGCAAACTTGATATACTACCCTGACCCAAGCCTTTCTGTACCCGCTTAAGAGCTTTCAATGTAATTGCACTGCCATCATCTCTGTGAAAGAATACAAAGCAGATACAAAGTCAGCAAGCTCAATGAATTCAAAGGTAGTTTTAAGATAAGAGAGGGTAAGTTAAACCTAGTTCCATCACAACAAGATTGAAATTTTAAGATAATGATATTTTTTTTGGTTCGCTAGAATCAGTATATTCAGAATTCATGTGTGGGTGTTAAGTTCCCCGTAACGTTCGTAACTTGGATTTTTTTTTTTTTAAAGTGTGTTCATAGCTTGGAATTGCAGGATCATCTAATTGGAGCACATGTTGATAATCAGTAACCAAGGAATCAAATGTACCACATGTTGATGCAAGCTGGTGATAAACACCATCATGCAGTCTTTGCAAAATAGGAGCTACACGGACCATCACACTGCCCTGATGTACTTGTTTATACGAATATGGATAAGTTTTTATATGAGTAGATAATATGGATTCCTTAATACAGGAAATCTGGTAAATTAGTGCAGAAAGCAGTTTTTAAAGCTTATTCTTAACAAATGAATAAATGAACTGAACATGGCCCAAGTTTAGTGCAAATAAATCACAAGATCAATGAGATCAAAGAAGAAAAGAAAGAAGAAATAAATTACAAATGAGTCTTATCCAATCATTTACCTGTGAAGTATGGTCTGCCAATCACTTGCCCCATGTTTCTTGGGTTTTCCTCGGACTCTCTGCCACTGATTTCGATAGACCTTATTTTCCACCCTACCTGCTGAAGCCATTTCCATCATCCTCTCAGCAAGTTCATCAGCTTCGTGCTTGTTTCCCCTTATACCCAGGCCATCAATCACTGGCATGAAAGATGCAGGATCAAATCCATATCCTATATCAATCATCCTACGAAGAATTGCACTAGCATCCTCTAATTTCTCATCCTTGCAGAGTTTGTCAATAAGATCCTTAAACAAGAAGTTTCCCACATCAAAGGTCTTATCCAAAGAAGCTTGAAACAGCTCTTTAGCTTCGGAAACTTCACCTCCAGCAAGTAACTCATTAAACATCAAACTATATAAGGCTTCCTTGTGGCCGCATATACTCAGAGCAATCTCAAATATCTCCTTTGCTACTGCAAAATCACACAGCTTGCAGAAAGCTTTGATTAATATTCTGAATGAAGATATATTAGGGGAGATGCCCTTTTGCATCATTTCATCTAAAAGAGAGGTGGCATCATGGACTCTCCCTCCTTCACAGAGACAGCTGATTATATTATTGTAAGTACAAACGTTTGGAGAAACTCCTCTTTCTCTCATCTCATCCATCAGCCCATATATTTCGAATATTTGATTTTTACTTCCTAAGCCCAGGATCAATGAGTTATAAGTTTGAAGGGTCCTGTTGCAGCCATTTATCTCCATGTCTTTCAGAACTCGAAATGCGGATGACAGCTTTCCTTGTTTGCAGAAAGTATATATAAAAATATCGTAAACCGCAGAATCAGGAAGCAAGTTTTTCCTCACCATCTCAGTGAACTTCTTTTTAGCTTCATCAAGCCTCCCAGCCTTGCATAACTCACTAATTATTGTTGAGTAGGTGACCAAATCAGGCATGCATTTCTTCCCATTACCACTATCATCAACTAGGCCGATAAATGAGTTCCCCAGGTTACCAAGAGCAGCACTTCCATGAGTCCACATCCCATTCACAATTTCAATTGCTTCGTCCAATTTCTTAATATTACACAGACCATCAATCACGATATTGCATGTCACAGTATCTAAGCCATAACCTCTCTCGTTCATCATTTTTAGTAATTCCTCTGCTTCCGATGTTCTCCCCTCTTTCCATAGGCTGTGCAGCAAAATGTTGCAAGTATAGGTATTTGGGAAACAACTACAACTCATCATCTCATGAAGAATATTATTGGCTTCAGATATCTTCCCCTTCTTGCAGTACCCGTGTAGTAAAGTACCATAAGTTACTGTATCTGGGGGAATACCACTACATTTCATCAAGCCCATAACCATCCTTGCATCAGAGAGCATCCCATTTTTGCATAGCCCATCCATCACAATGTTGTATGAGTAGATATTGGGTTCAATGCCCTTATCCACCATCCCTTTTAGAACCAATCGTGCCTCTAACAGCTTCCCATTCCTAACCAAACCCAACAACCATATATTATAACTCTCCAAACTTATAAAATCACCAACATTTTGCATAGACTCAAACAAGGTCTTTGCTTCCTCCAACATCCCTTCCTTGCAAAACCCCTCGAGCATTAAGTTATAAGTTACGATATTTGGCCGAGGCAACCCCAATTCTTCATCAATTTGCATATCTCTAAAAATTCTAGAAGCCTCTAGGATTTTCCCTGCCCCACAAAGGGCTGAAATCCTAGAATTAAAAGTAACAACATCTGGAAGGATACCATCCTCTCTCATTTTCTCCACTAATTTCTCAGCTTCATCAGTCCTACCTTCTCTGCAAAAATTAGATATCAAAGTATTGTACACAACCCTGTTGGGAAAAACATTAGAATTCCTCAGCTTATTTAAAAGCTCCAAGCCTTGTGTAGCAAGCCCGGTTCTACAATACCCACGAACTAAAATCCCAACAGTGAACTCATTTGGATGACAACCCTTCTCAGACATTCTATCAAATACCTCCCGAGCCACTTCCATAAGACCCAAGTCACACAGTGCACATATCAAAAGATTAAAAGTATATGTTTCCGGGTTAATCCCAGCGACAATCATATCCCTGTACAACCATGACACAAAATCCGCACGGTCTCCCTTCAAGGAGGACTGAAGAAGCAAATTATACAAAGATATGGGAGGAGGCTTTTCCGGGAACCGGGTTCGAAGCGATTTGAATTGGGAAACAGCCTCATCAACGAGACCCGATTGGGCCAAGACTCGCACGAGGGAAAGGAGACAAGGGTGAGACGTTTCGACGGGTTGCGAGTCAAGGAGTTTGGGAAGGCTATCGATTTCGCGGTGCATTTGTTCACGAACAAGGATACGAGCGATGACGGGTATGGATCGAAGACAATAGTTGGAGAAAGAGGGAGAGGAGAGAATGCGCTTGAAGAGGTGCCATGCTAGTTTGGGATTGTTAGTGTTCTTGAGAAGAGCTTTGGTGAGCTTGCTTCCGTTCGTTTGTTCCATGTAACGGTCGCTAAGGATTCTCATAATCGTTTACTATTTAGTAGCCGACGAATTTGTTGATGACGTGTTTTGGAAACCGGGCACTTGGTTCAGTCACATGCAAGGCAGAAGAAATCGGCTCGGGGCTGTTACTGAGAAACTTTGATGTCAAAGCTAGTGTTATTTTTTTAGGAAATTTTTCTTAGAGTCCGAGTTCAAGTCTGTATTCTTACTAGGTGTCCTAGGTATCGGGAGAGCACTGTGTACTCTACGTCGGGAGTCAATATCCTAGACTCCTACGCACAGTTGTCAGGTCATGGTCTTTAACGAGACTTGGCTTCTTAAGTAGTGGCGTCATCGATACAGCATGACTCCCGATACAGCATGACTCCCGATATAGCATGACTCCCTGGGTGGCATCTTGACTGCAGGTGAACAGCCCGATCACTTCCCCTTCCCTTCATCAGGGAATGGAGGTTGTCTGCCATCTCCATTTATTTACCGGCTATGATTTTTAAATGCGAGATGTCGTAGGGGTGTCACTGTCGGCGAATCTTGTCTATCCCCCTCGACAAGTTTTTTGTGCTAGAATACCTTCATTCTTCTTGTGCAGCTCGTGGCCCGATCATAGTGATAGTCCCTGGGCCCACTGAAAGGGCGCAACTCAGGCCGGGATGGATTTTAGTCTCTTGACGAGAATATCATCTCCAGAACTTTTCTTGTACTTTGCTAGTGGAGCCTATCCAATTTCTGTACATCTTTTTTACTTTTAGTCTGAGGCGCATAAAATCCTCCAAATAATTTAGATTCTTAATTGTTTTTAATTAAATAATTTACATATTGAGTGTTACCCCTTACAATTTCCTCAGCATGAAATCCTGTAACACGCTAATCTAGTACACATGTATTAGTCTTTAAAAAAAAAACTAAAAATTCCAATTTCGAATCATAACATCAAATACATGTTTGCCACACTAGGATTGTTGCATGATTATTATTTTAGCAGTATTAGGAGTAGTATTACTTTTAAAGAAATAAATTGACGTAATTTAATATAGCACGTCAGATTGTAAAATTCATTTTATCATAAATAGATTCTTTTATGAATCTAGCACTTCCTTATATTTGTATTAATGAGAGTTCGACACTAATTACGAATAGACATGTAAACATAAACAGTTGCTGTTTTACTGTAATGTGGCAAATATAATTTCTCAAGTATTGGGGTGTAGGTTTAGCCGTTAGGGGACTTTTTCAAACCATCGCAGTGTAGAGGTTTGGCATTTCATGGACCTGACAGTAAAAAGAGTGAATATTCCAACGAAGTCAGTATATCTAAACGCAGTGAGCACTAAGCATTGTTGTGGATAGTCGAAATGAGATTTCTTCATCACTGGATAGCTGCAAAAGCATATAGTAAGCAGAGTATAGGTTTGCTTTGCTATTTCATGGACCCGACACGACACGTGGAACTTGAGAACCAGATGCTTGAGGATCAATTTCCTCTCATTAGCCATTTTCAAACCCTTTTACATTATTCTTAACACCTGTATACTGTTTAAGAGGAAATTGGGAAACAACAGAGAGGAAGGCGTTACATGTAGCCAATATATATATATATATATATATATATATATATATATATATATGTTTATGAGATGGCTCAGGCAAACTGCACTGTAACTTCTGAAACAAATAGCACAAAAGAGAACATCGATGAATTCTATGGGAGCAATAAGGCATTTTGCATTTATTTTCTTGTTTAGATCAAATATTACACGTGTAAGTGAGTGAAAAGGCGTGAGCAGGACAAAAGAAAAAAATGCTATTCATTAATGTTGCACAATCGAAGATAGGGGTTATCATACATTACATATTTCGACCAGTAAGACTTGTACTTGGAAACAGCCAAGTCCAACCATGGTTTGTAGTTTCCATTGTAATGGACGACAGCTGCATTGTCTATCGCTGTTTGATTAAGAGCTGGGTCATAGCCAAGTCCCAAGACATGCCAACCCCGGTCAAGCGGATAGGTCAAGTTGTAGAAAGTGATTAGTCCAGGCGGCAAGGTGCCAAGTTTCCAAAGAGTTCTATCCTCATTCTGCAAAAAAAAATCTTCTACATCAGTTGCAAGCCTTAGTCGTGAAAGATACCAATGCATTACAAGCATATTGCACACTTTTGGCTACCATCACCATGATATTTGTATACACGACTTCAAGACTAAAAGTTATTATCACAAATGAAATGCATAGAATAAGTAAACATGGAGACCGAATGACAATAACATGAAAAGAGGAAGAGGAATCTGGTTTGAGACATGAAGGAAGAAGAGAGACGAAGCTTTACCATATCCTGCCAATGATGGTATATTCCGGTGATATTTCGCCTTTTCCACTCCTTCAAGTCAAAAATATTCATGCCAAATGCCCAACCACAAGCATTTTGATCGAAATTCTCAGAAATCTTTGGATTAGAGAAGTTCAAATACTTATCAAATCTGTGGAAGCTCTCCTTGCATGTCTCCACGGCACCATTTACCATCCCTTGCAGATCAATGGACCAGAGAGGTGTGAGATCCTTCTGAACTACAATATCATCATCTAAAAATAGGATCTTGTCTAAATTTGGGTAGACTTCAGGAAGGTAGAATCTAAGATGATTCAGCATGGACAAATATTTTGGATTCCTATATTTAAGATTGTCAGCCCCAGCAGAGATGGAAGAAGGATGATTTGCCTTGAAATAATATTCTTTAATTCTCGCAGATTCAAGTTGACGTAAAACGGAACAGTACGAGGAATTCAACCACCTGAAATCATCAATGTTCTCAACTTGTATAGTTGCTTTTGGAGGAGGGTTGACAAGAAACCACATTCTCATTGCAGCAAAATTCAGTTTATCCGTGACTACATGGAAAACATGTTTCTCAGGTTCCTTTGCATGCAGCACAGTAGAATTGACAACCACAGATGTTGCTAGGACATTGTCAGAAAAGATGGCATAGTGGTATAATGATGGATCTTCAAGCTTTTCTTTGTCAAGATCCTGTTTCTTATGATAACCCCGCAGGTAATACTCTGCTGCAAGCTGCAGAGGAAGGCAGTGCAGTCCTTTAGGGACTGTTTTCGCAGCTAGCTGAATCAAGAATGCACTCTTTTTTTTCAGGGCATTTACATTCGCTTCTGTTGACTGAAGCATGGCTCTAAACTTCCTTGCAATCATGGCACAGTCATATAGTTGGTCTTTAGCTATGGAGAGAACATGGCCCATTGCTTTTGCTTGATCAAGTGCACTAAAATAGGAACAGTAAGAAAAACTGCATGAAAACCAAGAGCAAGCACGTACACCTGGTATCCAGAATAGTGGAAAGAGAGTAGAAATACCTTGGGTGAAGCTCAGTATCAGAATTGGCTTCTCCAATAGCACGCTGACTTTCTCTGGAGTGTTGCGTGAGAGAATTGTAAAGGTTACTTTCATTTTTAGACTTGGCAATGTATGCATATGCTTTGGCCATTACAATCTGGTCACGCATGAGTTTCAAGGTTGAATCAGAATTTGGATTATCATAATCTCGCCTCCATATACTGTACTTTCCCTTGACAGTGGTGTCGAGGCTTTTTGACCGTTCAACTGCTGCTGCTGCCATCTGGTAGTCAGTTTCTTTATTTTGTTGAATTAACTGAGCAGTTCGAAGATCCCTCCTTTCCTGCCGCATTTTCTGAAGGGCTAGGACATGTTACAAACCAACATCGATTGCACAAAATATATTTAGGGAACACAAAACAGAAGCACTTTGAGTTCACCCGTCGCATGAGCTTCACTGGGCTCATTGATGACATCTGAGGATATGGGCTTCCACCTTCTTGATGTTCATCAGTAGAATGCTCCACATTCTCTCCAGATCCCATCTCAGATTGAAACGAATATTCCATTTTCTGAAATTAAGGATCAGAAGGAAATGGTCAGTCGGAGACTGTAATGTGGAGATAATAATTCAATTTTTTATGTCAGCCACTTAAAAGAAACGAAGGGAGAAGTTAATGGTTTTTTCTCTTAGTTGGAAAAGATCGTGGTATTAAATTGTATGTGTAATTCATGTGGTTCTCATAATTGTTCAAACTGTTTTAGCTAAGTATGATCGAGTAATTCCACACACATTTTTAAAGAATCAATGTTTAAATGAGATAGCAGTACCTGAGAACTCTTTGACTGACCATGATTAGAATCCATAGGTTTTTCCCAGACCCAGGAAGCAGATAGATCCCTCATTTTCACACTACTAACTCTAACGGCACCAGAAGTGTCAGTGTATGTTGCTATGATGTCAATATCCTGTGTGTAATGTACAAATATAAGAACCACTATTTCTACTGAGAAAAGAAAAACTCTACAAATTACCTTTTCATCTGGATGATTGCCAACTCCCGTAGCAGAATTATTAACTTGTTCCTGCTAAGCCAGCATTTGGCCATATGGTCAATAAAATGCAACAGTTTGTATAATGTAATAACTTCTGCATAAAGGTAGTGTTTTGTTACTGATCAAAAATAAAATCAGAATAATGGTGAGTGCGCAGGTGAAGAAGGGTTGTGCATGTAAAACATAATATCTGTCTGTTGCACTTCTAAAACTCGAGTGTACACCAGCCACATTAATCGGTTTTAGCCATACTTCAGCTCTCAGAATCATATTTTTCAGCTACATAATACTATCTTCCCCACCCTTATTCACCTTCCTTCAATAAATTTTTTTTTTTATAAGTAAAAAGAAATTTTATTAATCCATGTAATTAGGCATGGCCTAGGTACACAGGAAGTATATAAGAAATGAGCCTAATTACAAGCTAAGCACTGCGAAAAGCAACATAAAAGTCATTAAAACTCGTTCCATTCAATACAGTAGATGATGCCCAAAGCAACAATGTATGAAAGAAAAAGTCCTAAACCCTTCCAGTGAGCACTCCCTATTGTCGAAACAACGACCATTCCTCTCGTTCCATGTGCACCACATTAAGTATAGAGGCACCATCTTCCAAACAGCCGCGATGTGACGATTGCCCTTTTTGATGTCGGGAAACCTCTCCAAGGCAGGGCCCTTCAGACCCACCCTTGCAGAGTAAACCCCGGTCCCGTGTACCGCACCCTCGGAAGTTTCCCTACACGGAAATAGTTAAATCGCTGGTTTTTCACCAGGAGATGTGGCCCCTAGAGATTGTTTGCACCCAAGGGAATTTGAACCTTGGACCTGGGGGAAGCATACCCCCAAGCCCAAGGCCTTTACCACTTGAGCCAACCCCTAGGGATTAAGCCTAGTGAATATTTCATCCCATAAAACCTTAACTACTTCACAGTGAAGGAGGAGGTGATCCACTTATTCACTATTGTGTTTGCACATGAAGCAACAATATGTTATGTAGAGGCCGCACTTTCTCAGCTTGTCGATAGTCAATATTTTTTTCAAGAAATTCCTTATCAATGCAGTAACATTTACACTTGATAGAAACTCTAATTCCACTACGACAGACACTGGTTCTCTTTTCCAGATCTCTCTCATGTAGCAGCTAAAACCTCAGAGGCCTATTTGGCTGTCCCATAAAAGGCTCAAAGTGAGGTCATGAGTTTGTGTTAAGATGTTTTTTTTTTTATAAGTAAAGTTCGTGTTAAGATGTTATAAAATTTTAGATGGAATCATATGAGATTCACAGGACAACCTAACAAACCCTTATCATTGCATTTCATTGAAAACATCCATACGTTTTAACAAAACATATTACCCCAATTCCTCGTAAAATTTGTATCACATCAAGAACTAAAATGGAACTTCTCCAAGAAATTCCAAAACTCCAACTTCTATGATGGTTTGAATACTTAACTATTTAACCAAATCTGAGGTTTTAAGAACGGAGAAACTACATTTCATCTTGTTTCCTTTATGTTTTCTAGGGTTTCCAAACCAAGCATCCTCTAGGACGTTGCCAATTATAGGAAATTGTTAATTATACCACGCGGTACACAATTATGGCAATAGAGTTACAAAGATATGAAACACCTCCAAGTAGCTATGTGACTATCAAATTATCAATAGCTATAGGAAGGGATATCGTAATTATAAAACTGAAATAAGAAAGAAGAGATCAAGACCTTCCTCAAACGGCATTGCTCACAGTCATACAAGGGTCGGAACTCTTTGAATTCTCTTTGACTGAAATAAATAACAGACATTGCAATAAAGACCACTATCAATCAGAAGAAAAAAAAAATAAGACCCAAAATGAAGTATAGTCTACTACTAAAAAAATATACATGTCAAAGACTAATCTTACATAGTTGAAGTATCCAATACATCTGATCCAACAAGAGCGATATGGCACACAACCTAATTGAAAGATTAAAAAATTAACAATAATCTAACAGAAACTGATGCATAAATGGAAAAGACTTTGAGAATGCATAATTATAAAACTTAGTACTGATTCAACTGACGGTTTTCATTAATCAAATCCATAAATGTGAGAGATTTCTTCTTTATTAGGTGCATTGAAATTTGAAGAATCAAACCAGAGGACTGATTACAACTGTCGCTAACCATTGGAGATAATTAAACACAAGTATAGAAGGATCTAAGGATCGGCGTCGATCCGTGTCGTGCAAACCCTACAAAATAGAAGACAATTACCAATAAGATGCAGATTAGTTGGAGGGAATGAGATCTTGAGAATGTTCTTTCGCCAGCTTCCATTAGAGAGAGAGCGAGACTGTTTCAGCGGGAATCAGGGGACGGAGTTTATATAGAAACCCGTTTCAGTGACAAGGCTCGCTTTGAATCACCTTATTGGTAACGCGTTTTAACCGAGAGGGTCATAAAAAGGCAAAGTGTACGAGCTTTAGAGACGACTTTTTTCGTCATAGCAAGTCAATTTCAGGCACCTCTTTCTTTATTGCATAGCCTCTAAAAATTAATAATTGTGAATTACCTATTAAATGCACTATTTTTTCATTTAAACAACCATTTTATAATCTAAAGAGACTTTATTATTTTTTGTAATAAGAGAGACTCAACCCCTAATTTTATTGACAACCACGGATGAATACTTTTTACAAACGGAGAGAGCTGAGAACTTGTTATTCTGATAAGCAATGCATTATCAATTTTCCTTCTATAATATTATTCCATGGGCAATCATGTATGGTTAATTGCACGAGTCACTGAACCTACTACATACATCATACATGGTTACTGTTTTACTGCTAACACTCTCACTCAATTGATATTGGTCACCACTGCAATATTATACAAGGGTTGTAAATGAACAGAGCAATTCGTGAACAGTTCGAGCTCGGCTCGTATATTCTCAGTTCATTTAATAAATGAAATATTCGTAAACACTAATATTAGTTCGAATATTAAACGAGCAAAACTCGTATAAACTGGGTTCAATTCAGTCTAAACTCATAAACAAAACTCGTATCGGCTCGACTTACATAAATAAAAAGATGTGTGGTATATGGTGAACCAAATAAACTTGTTTTACATGGGTCAATCAAACTCGTGCAGCTAGGGCACATTGCTTGCACGTATGGACGGTGATATTTGAATTTATTTCCATTTGTAAGCTCTTACTGCTGAAGAGATGTCTTTCTAGGCTGCCTTTTTGCATGAATTCATAAACAAGGAGTAACTCTTTATCCTCTCAAGCCCAACAGTATCCCAACAGCTTGACAATGTTAGGATGGGAATGCACCAATTAAGTAGCACCATATAAGCATACATAGTCAGAATGATCTGAACTTAATGTTTAAGAAGTAAATTAGTGAAACATCTAACCAAACTCTTAAGTACTGAATCAGTTTGCTTAGAGAGAGGGAGGGAGAGAGAGAATTACACTGTGGTTTAGAGAATCAAACCAGACGGCCAATTTACAACTCAGGCTGATGAGTAGCAAAGAGGAAGCTGCAGCATTTCAAGTAGGTTGAATCACAAGTTCCAATTCACTGTAGCAATTTCCTTAAATATATATATATATATATATATATATATATATATGATTCTTTACACAGCTAGCTAATGATATTATGCAAGAAAGATGAAAGGTAATGAGTAAGAACTTTACATAAACAAAAAATGAATTGAGGTTGATATTTTCAATTAACATTCCAATGCAATCACCTTTTTCTTGATCTTTTTATAATTGTGTCAAATAGATACCCAGAAGAGGGCATAGTTTGTTTTGCCTACTAAAAGCTCCAAAGAGGAACACCACATTCCAAAATAAAACTAAAAATGATGATAATAAGCACAATAAAAGTGCTTATTAGATGATGATGATGATGATGATGAGGATCAACCGAATCTGAAACACATTTATGTAACATACCATATATATTCTTCTCAAAAGAAAAAATAAAATAAAAATTATTAGAATTACCTGCCAGCAGGTCTAATTCCAATTAATAGGTCATCGTCCAACTCGAACCCAAACAAAACTCAATTTAAGGAAAAGAGAGAGATTCAAATAATTTTTTATTTTTTCATCTAACAAGTCTCTAATTGACAAAAGATAATAAATAAACTCATAATGACAAAGAGTCATGCTAGTTGCTGCCCAGCAATGACGGCTGGGCGTGCTGCCTAGCACAAATTTATTTATTTTTTTTTTTCTTTTCATATTTTTTTAACATATTTAAATATTTAAAAAAATACATCAATTTATTAAAAACCACTTCCTTAATCATTAAGTAAAACACAAATTATAAAAAAATTAAAATACATGAACAGTCAAAGTGAGGGGCAAACTCAGGCGGCATACTAGCATTTTCCTAATGACAAATCCACTATTTTCTATTATTTTCTGGGTGATTGGTAATGGATAACCACAATAAGACAGACGTGTAGTTGCAGAATCCCTTTGTGGTGAGATACTCACAACCCCGTTTCCTAGCCATCCGATTGCTTTGTCAAATCCGGAGTACCTTTCTTTGACAGCTCTGCTATTTTCTCAAAGGTTGCTGACAAACTAATTTCAGGAGTTGGGAACTTTCCAAGTGGACTTGGTCTTCAGTGGTAACAAACATTAATCCCAAGTGAGACAGTCCTGTTTGTCCAATGATCATACATATTTGAGTCCACAATTTATCACATCCGAAGCAAATTCTTTTTGTGCATTGAAAAAAATAATTAAGACATGATATAAGATAGAAATATATTCTTGCTAGATGATGGCTTCCAATCTTACAAATGAAACCTTTTTGCATGTGGGCCTAAGAATCAGAATGCATTAATCTGTACAAGGAAAGCCTAGTCTATTCTTCTACAATACAGTTAGGTGTAGCTCTAATCTAACTCCACATCAAAGAGTCCCTCGGTTGGTCTCATAACCAGGAGTAACAAATCATAAACCAACATTTCTATGGTTAACTTAAGTAAAAGAAGGGAATAACTCAATTATTCTCATAACTGCAATGCTAAATCTGGTTGTGCTGCATCAACTCTGCTAGAACTAGGGGACCCTGGAGACTGAAATCTGACATTCAGGTCTGGAGGAACTGAATCTGGTTTCTGTTGCGGTGACACTCTGGAATCAGTTTTCTGTTGTGGTGACAGCCCTTGCCGAGATGGCCGCGGATGAAGCCCTCTTACTTGGGCTGCCAATGCCTCACTACCAGAGTTTGGCAATGAGCCACCAGAATTAGTTGAAGTTGAACTTTCCATAATCTTGGGGTCTTCCAAATTACGGCTGTTTGCAGTTGCCAAATGGGCAAGGTTAGTATTAGTCCTAGATATTGTGTCAAGCATCCGAGGTGACGGTAAGCTAAACCCAGGAGGCCTGGCTGCTCCAATTAGTTTCCCCATTTGAGCTGCAACGTTAAACCCAAATGAAGCGTTAAATCCATTCATACCAGGTTGAAGTATACTGCTCTGATGAATCTGAAAAGGAGGCCTTGGCCTGTTTGCAACAGTACTACTATTCAATATGTTAACCCCAGTATGAGAATTAAATCCTTCAGCAACTTCTGGTTTAACTTTCAGGGGTTCAGGCGATTTATGCACATAAATGGGGGATGAGGATGTGGTGGCAGATGGAAGGAGATGCTTGCTTAGATGCCCATCCAAAGCTGAGTGAGTAGAAGGTACTTGTTTTTCGGACAAATTATTTCCTTCAGGTGTCTCTGATAAGGTTTCTCCCTTCGATTCAACAGTGCGAATTGCAAAAGAGTATGAATTTTCAACAAGAGGAAATGTCCGTGGTGGTGACAGTCGACCAAGTAATGAAGAAGGTAGTAGCAGTGGCCTTGGAGGTGTGACATCATTTTCTCCAACCCATCCAGGGCCAAACTTGAGGCCAGCAGGCAAAGATCTCTCGATCTTCTTAGAAGCAACTTTCCAAGCACCAGGTCCAAGATTTGCAGCAAAACGAGCCAGGCTCCTCGCATAACCAAATTCTGAAAGAAGCCCTACCTGATTCATATAAAAAAGCCAAGTCAACTAACCAACAAAAGTCAGGACCCGATAAGATAACCGAATAATTTGTCAACTAAAAACACAAAAAAAATCCAAGTTATATCTAATTAAAAATGATTCCTCATGGGGAAATATTAGAGGCCATTGACAACTTAAATGTAGTTTAAAGGTGCACAAGTTCTATCTAATTATCACATCGTTTATAGTTTCCGTCGCTTTATGTAACTTAAAACTGCAATACACTATAGATCATTGCCAGCTGACAATGATTTAGCCAGATCGTTGAAGAATTTTAAGCTAACAGATCCACCGTCGATTCACTGGAATTTCATACGATCTTGAGTGTATCACTTTTTCAGAATCAAAGAATTATATAGAAAATTAAACAACAACGTAATACATACAGCCATTAGCTGCTTCCGCTCTCCAACAATAGTAGTCAGCAAGGACATCTCTTGTCCACCAGACAATGGCTGGGAGTGTTTATATGTATTTCGTCTGTTCTCATCAAGTACAATTTGTTTCTTCCCATGCTTCATTTGATTACCCTTCATCATGGAAACTGTAAAATAAGTGACAGAAGCTCAAATCAAGCAGGATAATTGAAGATGATGGACAACCAAAAAGCGAGTTAATAATCTAGTTCCAAACCTGTAGATTCATCATTCCTGTCAAATTTGTTATCACCCAACCAACTAGTATAAACATCATTATCGCGAGAACCATGAAGTCGTCCAGATGAATCTGCTAAAGCAGACTTGTCCAAAAGATGAGTTCCCTTTCTCAGATCATAATTGGACCAGTTGGTGTTTTCTCCCCCGGTAGCAAGAGTGGCATCAGTGGAAAATTCTGGACCAGCAAGCTCCAAGGAAGGCCTGCCCAGTGATTTTTTAAAATTTTTGGTCGGTGGTCTACCTCTTCTAACTATTTTTGGTTCTGGGTCTTTATCATCACTATCTTGCCTCAAATTTTCAAAGTTCTTTCTTGCCAGCTCATGTATGGATCGTGCCTGAAAGAAGAAACAAGTTTTAGACAACACAAAAGATATTGAAACAATGCAAGATAGAAGTTTAAAACAGACCATACCTGTCGAAAATATATGGTATCAGGTGCATTATACTGCATTGCGTTCGAACAGATTAAGGAAACATCTTTCTGCATGATAATAAAATGAAATTTTCATTCTCAGGAAATGCAGTCACTATCATTGGAAGATGATGCAGATTTAAAGATTTTTATAATATACTGTAATGAATCATTTCCTCGATATGAATTTGAGCCAATTTCTTAACAGAACATCACGACACAAGAATACATCATAAATCCTAGGATATAAGAAAAACATGAGCAGAAGTTCACTCGACCTTGCCTTAGACAACTAAAAGATGATTGTAAACACGGAAGGGAACCACTAAATAATCTAACTACAACGGCAGAATGGCCCTCGTGTTTATCATCCTCAACGACACATTGGGCTACACCAAGCATCAAGTGTTAAGCCTGATGTCTCTTTGTATTGAAACACTAATATGACCCTGTGAAGCTCCCGTCGCATGTAACTTAAAAGAAAAAACACCTCCTGTATGCTCTAAATTTAATGCAAATAAATGCAAGCAAATATACAAAGCAAAGAGCTTTTACTTCCTACAACCAGTTTCACAACCATATTACTCCTGGCTTGACATCTTTTGTTTTGTTCCACTAGAAAAACAAGTTTTTTCTTTCTTTCAGCTAAAAATTGTTATCATCTGGTATCAGAGCCCAGATTGTGCAGATATGGTGGCACATAAGCAGCCAAGTCAACTCCCTGTGGGAATAATGAGAGAAACCAATTATTTTGCGTGCTTCTTAAATTCATTAACTCCAATTACCCAATAGGAGGCATGCACAGTGTGTAAAAAAGTTATTCTAGGCTATAGCCATTCCAATGCATTAGCTGTTAAAATAATTATCACAGAATTATATGTAAACAAACTAAAGTATTAAGCAGTGCATCACAGCTTGGCATTTTTAACTAGATTGTGTTCACCAAGAAATCTTAAATCTAAAATCTTTTATTTCATTCTCAAATTGGTAAAGTTGATCAAGCCCACCAAACCCTTTTACAATATGAGTTAAAGCCAGAGAGATGTAAAAACCCAAGGAAAGCACAAGTCACATGTGGACTTGTTTTTTTTTTTTTTTAATTAATAAGAGATTCTATTACCAAGAATAGGCATATCCCAAGTAGACAGGATGTATACAAAAGAAAATACCTACATACACTCAAGAAACTGAAAAAGACTAAAGCAAATCAAGAAAATCATCTCTATTCAATACAAGAGCCCTAGCCCACAAACTCAAAGTATTAAAGAAAAACTCCCAAAGTTCTCCCATCGAGCATTCTCTGTCTTCAAAACACCTCCCATTCCTCTCCAACCATAAGCACGACATCAAACACAAGCCGATCATCTTCCAAATGGCAGCAACATGTTGTCATCCCTCAAAACCTTTCCACCAAGCAAGAAAATCCACCACTTGCTTAGGCATCACCCAAGCCATTCCCATCCTAGCAAAAATCTCATTCCACAAAATCTTGGCCACCTCACAATGAAGAAAAAGATGGTTAACAGATTCACCATCTTTTTTACACATAAAGCACCAATCTACTACATAAAGTCCACGCTTTCTTAAGTTATCCATGGTCAGAATTTTTCAACGAGACACCAACCAACAGAAAAATGCCACCTTACCAGGCACCTTAACTTTCCAAATGCATTTCCAGGGGTAATCACAAACACAATGGCAGGTCAGCACCTTATAAAAGGAACTAACCAAAAATCTAGAATTTCCTGCATGAACCCACAGCTGTCCTTCCTTCCCTGAACAATCTTTACATCGTATAATCTTCCAAAAGAATATGAGACTACATTCACTTCCCAATCATGCACATCTCTCACAAATTCAACACTCCATTGAGGATTATTATTCAAGAAAGAAAGGAAATCAGCCACTGCAGCATGTTGATCCCTAGCAATTCTAAAAAGGGAAGGGAAAACATTCTTGAGAGCTGTATCCCACACCAAATATCATGCCAAAAATGTATCCTTGTCCCATCCCCCACCTTAAATTTAATATGATTGACAAACTCCCCCCAACCCATCCTAATGGACTTCCACAAACCCATACCATATGCTTCTCTTACTTCATTAGAGCACCAACTCCCCACATTCTCCCATATTTAACATCAACTACATTTTTCCATAATGCATCCCTCTCACAATGATCTCCATAACCATCTTCCAAAAAGAGTTTTGTTAAAGAGCCTTAAATTACGCACCCCCAAACCTCCACACGAAATTGGTTGACACACCTTATTCCAACTTACCAAGTGAAACTTTCTTTCCTCCCCTTTACCTCCCCAAAAGAAATTCCAAAAAAACCCCTCAATTCTATTTGTCACCCCTGCCGGCATAAGGAGAAGAGAAAGGAAATAAGTGGGAAGATTAGACAGCATACTCTTTATCATAGTAATTCGTCCCCTTTTAGACAAATATAACTTTTTCCAACCAGCCAACTTTCTCACAATCTTCTCGATCGCCCCATCCCATATCAAAACATATTTGTGAGGAGCACCCAAGGGAAGACCAAGATACTTCAAAGGCAGCGAAGATTTCTTACACTCCAAAATATTAGCCTTGGTTAAGTTAATTCTAAGAAGCCAAGGGAAGACCAAGATACTTCAATTTCAGGCTTGGTTAAGTTAATTCTAAGACTCAAAACCGCTTCAAAACATAGCAACAAGGCTCTCAAAGAACGAAGATGTTCTTGATTGGTCTCACTAAAAATTAAAGTGTCATCGGCAAAAAGAAGATGTGATACTTTTAAGCTATTCCGAGACTCATCTCCCTCCACAAAACCCAACAAGAAACTTCCTTCTACCGCCACTTCAATCATTCTACTCATAGCATCTATGACTAGAACAAAAAGAAAAAGAGATAACGGATCTCCTTGTCTCAAGCTAGGTGAACTATTAAAAAACCCAACCGGGGTGCTATTCACCAAAACAGAGAATCTCGGAGTCGAAATGCAATGCTTGATCCACATACACCACTTCTCTCGAAAACCATATCTCCCAAGTAAGTACGAAAGGAAATCCAAACTAACATGGTCGTATGCCTTTTCCATGTCCAATTTGATCAAAATTTCAGATTCATCCAATCTAATTCTACTATCCAAACATTCATTAGCAATTAAGACCGAATCAAGAATTTGTCTCCCCTCACAAAGGCATTTTGAGATTCCGAAACAATTTTATCCAACAGCACATTGGAAATGATCTTCTACACCCCATTTAGCAAACTAATAGGCCGAAAGTCCCACATTTCCACAGCCCCCACCTTTTTAGGAATTAGTGCAATAAAAGTAGAATTGAGACTTTTCTCGAATTTCATTAATGAATAAAATTCAAGAAAACACTTCATAATATCTTCCCGCACTATGTCGCAACAAGATTGGAAGAAAGCCATTGAAAAACCATCCGGGCCTGAAGCCTTATCCCTCACCATTCCTCTAACCACATCAAGAACTTCATCATCTTCAAAAGCTCTCTCTAACCATTCTGCACTTACCAGGTCAATGGAATAAAAAATCAGCCTATCAAGCTTAGGTCTCCACGAAAATTCTTCCCTGAACAGCTTCTCATAGAAATTGACAATATGTTCCTCGATGGCCTCTTGATCTGAAAGGATGCAGTCATGAAGTACCTCAATAGCATTATTTCTTTGATGAGAGTTCACCATTTGGTGAAAAAAATTTGTACACTTGTCACCTTCCTTCAACCAAAGGACCCGAGATTTCTGCCTCCAAGAGATTTCCTCCATTAAAGTGATCTTCTCTAATTCAGCCATCACCTATTTTTTTCTCTCCAATTCCTCACCGGATATGTCCCCAACAGCTCCCTATCCTCCAAGCACTGCAGTTTTTGCAGCAAAAGCTTCCTCTTATTTTCCGTGATCCCAAGCTCCTCCACATTCCATTTCTTCAAATCTTGTTTTAATGTTTTGAGTTTACCAGTCAATACAAAGCTCGGAGTACCAGAAAAAAAGTACGAAGACCACCACGACCTTACCCTATCCACGTGGACTTGTACTCCAAAAGAATTAATCCATGTTACCATTGGATCATTATTATAAGATGCAAGAACTTCTCAGTCTCAAGTAATGGAGGATCACATTCACATCTTCTCATACTAAATCCAGGATATTACAATACCAATTAACAGTTAACTCCAAAAGAATTAACAACGTTACAATTAGAGCTCCTTGGAATTATTATAGACCATAAGAACTCCCTCGCAGGCAATATAGAATTCACCTCTCTCATACTGAATTGGGGTATTACAAGAGGTACCTTAAGTTTCTAAAACTTAACAGTTCCAACAAGTGGTACAAACACGAAAATCAGATCTTCAAAAGGAAAAACTCGCTTGGTGTTAAAAGAGCTCCTGTTCTCATGGATAGACTGAGAACTTTATACACAACTGAAATATGTAGTCAATTAGCATGAAAACCCCAGTTTAGCATACTCGAGCTCATAGGCTTGATACCACAATGTTCAACAACAAAAACGCCCATATGGAAACTAACTAAATGCTAGGTCATGTTCCCTTTATCTATCACATCTAGGATATATTTGAATGCATCCAGTGCGCAAATTACACATAGGAGGAAGGGGAAAGGAGGCAAGACTTCCTTTTATAGAAGGTATAAAACCTACCAGCTACGACAAGATCTGTAATCTTAGCGTCTTAGAACAAGGCATTTTAATTGAATAAAGCAGAGAGGAAATCGAAATCCTTCAAAGATGAGTTCAATGGTCCTGAAACCACACAAATGCAACATGTATGGGAGGTTAATTGGCCAGCCAATCTAAACAATAAGATGTTTCATACAAAACACAGCCAACAGAGAGCAAATCTAAGTGCAAATTGCAAGACTTTTATATGATGTCAGTCAGGACAGCTGAAGATGAAATTTATCTCTAGTCCCTAGAAAACCAAATGCCAACTGGAACTTCTACAGGAAATTAAAAAACTACAAAATTCAAATTAGGAAACAGGAAAAGGTGTCAAATGAAGTTGAAACCGCACAAGCACAACCCTACCTCAAACTGTTCCAAGATGGCATAAGCTCCACTAGTAAGTTTATTCCTCACGGTTCCAAAATCCATTGGGTGCTCTATCACCTCATGGTAGTCAGGAAGCTGCTTAAACAAAGAAATAACAATACAAAAGTAAGAAACAAATGCATACAAGCCTTAGAAATTAATGCGTCACCTTTAATTTTGAAGAACTAACCTCATTCGGGTCCACTGGCTCAGAGAACACACCATAAGTGTCCTTCCTGGTATTAAAATCAAAAAACAAAAACACATCAGCAAACTGAAAACCTAAAGCTACATCAAAGTAATCAAAATACGATCTGGGAAAATGAAAGACAAACTTTTGAAGCCTGTCGAGAATGAACAGTAACAGCTTTTTATCAGGTAAAGGCGTCGAGGGTCCCGAATCCAACTGACTCCCTGCACATCATCATGCACATAAGCACCGACCAGAAGCAAAAGGCTCATTTTTTTCTTATTTAAGCAAATGGGCGTCAGGCTATTCGCAAACCTTGGTGGGCGTCTGTGGGGTTTGCACCAGAAACGGACTTATCGCCCTGCAAAAAAATAGAAGGAACATATATTTTCCATTATGGGTATGGAAGAAGAACCAAAGTGGCTGTGAAAAAGCAAAGTACGCTGGCATTCAAAACGTCCAAAAAGGGCAAATACAGCTACAAACTGTGAAAACTAATTATTATAAAGAAAAAAGAAAAGACAAATTAAAGCTTTTCATCAGATTTGACAGTCAACTCATTATAAGAGAGGTTCAGTAAATAAAGACGGATAACAATCCCAATAAAAACTCGTACGAGAATTGTAGGGTTACAAAGAGACTCAATTTCCTAGAGCAAAGCCGGGGCCAAGTCAAACCCTTTTTCCGCCTGAAATTCTAGAAGCTCAATAAAAGGCAAAGTCTAAAGGGTGCGAAATTCAAGGAGTTTTCAAATTATGTCAACGCATGAGTCCGCCGAAGAAAAGAATAGTTGTCCAGATTAAAAAGCCAATTTGGCGGCTATGGCCGCAAAACTATTTTTGTTTTTTTTTATTCAGGCAAAGCAACAAGAAATTCGATACCTTGGAGTGGTCCAGGAACCCAGATCCATTCCCGATCGCATTGATCTTCCTCTTCTTGTTGATATTCGAGGTGGCGTTGCTCTCGTTCACTTCCTCGGCGTTGGAATCAGAACCGCACGAATCGGGAGAGGCGCCGGAATTGAGGGGCGATTTCTGGGAGGGCAATCGGAGCACCAGCTTCAGCTTCTTCTCGCGGCGCTTCCCGGCCAATTCTTCGTCTTCGTCATCGTCATCGTCGTGGGAGTTAGGGTTACGGCGAGTGGAACGCCGGAGAGGGGAAGGAGAGGCGGCGGGGAGAGTTGGATGATTGGGGGTGGAATGACGGTCAGAGTCGTGGTTCCGCTTCTGTTGCTGATGCTGCTGTTCTTGTTCCTTGAGCGTACGCTTCTGGAGATCTAATAGAGAAGGCCGTCCTTTCTTCTTCTTCATCCTCTCCACTATCTTACCCATCTCTCTCTCTCTGTCACAGACTCTCTGTCTCTCCCCCCTCTGTGGCGAGAGAGGGACAGACAAACAGGGTGTTAGTTTTTTTTATTTATTTTTTAATTAAGAAAATTGTTTTGTTTTGTCTTCATTTATTTATTTAATTTTTATTTTACTTCGGAAAGGGTGGGGTTTGTTCTGTGACTGGTAGGATGGTGGCATTCCAAGCACGTGATGTTGGCACGAGTTTCCCTGCCTTTGCCACGTGTTCTTTTATTTCGAGCTCAAGTTCTGCTGGCTTGTTCTTGTTCAGTCGGAGTAAACATGGACAGAAACCACGGACAAGATCAAAATGTTCGGTCAACAAGTTGACAATATCTACCTTGACCGTCAGAAAGCGAATGAAGAGGACAGTCGCGTGGCGCAGAAGAAAAAGAACCAAAATTTATTAGGTCAAAGAAAAATTATGATCTTTATGCCACTGAATTAGCCATGTATTGCAGCGTCTCTATGGCAAGCTCACCCAGTATACTAATTCCTTATCTTGCTTAATAGGGACGAATTTCACATTCGGTGAGCCGGATCCTTCTTTTGGGCCTTTCTTTTACTTGGATTGATCTTGGTTTGCTTGATAAGGTTACCGAGGTTGACGAGGCGCTAAATTTTTGGTTTGTTTTGGTTTGGCATTTGAAGCCCGATTCCTCTTCTGGGAATGTTTTTGTTTTTTATTTACTTTTTCTGTCTGATATGGTTTCCGAGGTTGACGAAGTGCTAATATTTCTGGTATATATGTTTTGGTTTTTGGCTTTTGAAGGCCTACAAGACCATTGGAATGGTGGGAATTAGGTGGTGACATTTTGGGAGGGAGAGATGAGGTTGCTGGTGGGACATGGCTCGCTTGTAGCAGGGATGGACGGGTGGCTTTCCTCACAAATGTCAGGGAAGTTCAGAAGCTTCCAGAGGCCAAGAGTAGAGGGAATCTCCCAGCCCGGTTCTTGAATGCGATTGGTTTGATCAAATTTTGGCACCCACTCCCCCTGTTTGATCTGTTCTCTGTGTGAATGATTTAAAGGGTTCTAGAGACATGCATGTTGATTCGAACATATGGGTTTTGCCGTGTACTTCAGTGGACAAAGACGCGCTAGCCTCACGATACCCAAAAACACTGGTCATGAGCTTTTTTAATCGCCCCCATAATCATTTATATATATTACTCCCAGCAAGATAGTATAATATTTTATACAATATAGAGTAGCGTTGTCGTTGCAGGAAGTCGTTTGGTTTCGTAAGAAGTCATTTATGATCTACAATCTGTAAATCGTTATCCATAGAGAACTTATCAAAAACAATGTCAACCATAGAGAACTGATCTCATTTTCATTTCAAGGCCATGCAAAGTCTATCATTATACCCCTTTCCTTGTTGCTTAGATTATTTGATTTGCATATCGATTGTGATGATTGATGTGAGATGCTAAGTACTTTAGTTCTCATGCACTTCGGGGACGTTTCAACCTTAGTTTAACCGCTCGGTAAATTTTTTATTTATTTTTCTTATTAAAAGATGATAGAAATAATTTTAAGTGTATTAGTATATTTTTTTTATTTTTTAAAAATATTTAAATTAATTAAAAAAATATGAATAGAAAAATAAATAAATAAATTACTTTTACAACTAGCAGTAACACCGAACAGTGTTACTCGGACAGCAGAGTAGCACCACTCTTTATTTATATGTTGCATGAGCAGTGCTACTCTGCCACTCGTTTTATACCGCTAGTCAATTTTTTTCATATTTTTTAATATATTTAAATATTTTTAAAAAATAAAAAATATATCAATATATTTAAAAAATATATCAATATATCAATAAAAAAAAAAATTATCTCAACGGTACACATAGCAGTCAACTATGGACGGCATAAAGCTTCTCTCTATGTTGCATAGGGACGTTATGGCACTAGAAGCAGTACTTCTGCATTTGTTTGTGAAAGCAACGAGCTAAGTAGATTTTTATGAAAGGCATATGGAGAATGAATTCTGGAAATAGAAGACAGAGTCTATAACTTTTATATATATATATAGGTAAAAGTATATTTTATTGAAATAAATATAGTAAAGTATAGAAGTATACAAACAGCACATGAAACCTAATTACATCTAAGTACTAGTGAGAGATACAAACAGGTCATGAAAATTGTTTATATTATAAATAATAACCAAAGCCCAAAAAAATAAAGTATTGTAGAAGAATCACTTCAGATCTTTCAAAGAACGCTCAATGTCTTCAAAGAACCTCTTATTTCTCTTTAGCCACAAGCATCACACAATGTAATGAGAGATCATTCAACAGCTATACGTGAATTCTCCTAATTCTTGTCCAACACTTCAAAATATCTCTAACTTTTTTAGGTATAGCCCAAGCCAATCCTGTCTTATTGAGGATCTCATTCTACAAACACATTGTCACCTCACAATGTAATAAAAAATGATTCATTGATTCTTCATCACTCTTGTACAAGAAGCACTAATCTACTATGATAAGATCACATTTTCTCAAATTATCCACGTGAGAATCCGTCCAAAAGATCCATACAAGTGACTGGTAAGAACATAATTGATTCCACAAATTCACGTGGCCAACATTGTCTGATGAGAGTACAAATGGATAGTTTTTCAGTTGACACATAAGTTTTATCGTACACATTGCAGTTGACACATGAGTTTTTTGGTCGTACCTTTGCCGTACACATTGCACACAATTTTTCATATACATTATAACCTCTTTTTTTTCCTCTTTTGATTATAATGTAGATTTTCCACTCTACATTAGTTAAGCACTCATTTAGTTGTCCGAGCTGATAGAGAACACACTGCATATGTACTTATACGTATAGTATGGTCTTTTACTCTCTCCTAAGGTACGGCAAGTTGAACACGTGCAAGCAACAGCACAGCACATTGTAAGAAGTAGGACTCGCTGCCATTCCCAGTTGTCCCAGCTCTCTTAGGACATGTACAAGGGTTGCAGCTGCAGTGCTCGCCACATGAACATGTTGCGTTTGGTTGTGCACTTGTTCATCACGTTACATTACAGATTTTATAGTAACTGAGAATGATCCAACTATCAAACTTAAATATTTATTAATTATACGAGGTGTCAAACTTGGATTCTTTTTAAGTTAGTAAACAAGTGAATTCTTTTTACCCCCAATTACATCATCTGATGTATTATATATTTTTAATTTAGATTAGAGCATTTTTAGGACTTGGTGATTAGGAATTAGCGAGAGTATTTGATACTCAACCTGTCAAGTGGTGAAAGTCTTGGTCTTGGGGTATCACTCCCTTCAAGATCTAAGGTTCAACGCCTCATGGATGTAAACAATCTTTTGGGATCACATTCATTGATGAAAAGTCAGTGATTTAACTAGTTTCGTGTAGAAAAACTTTCGAATGTGTGGTGTACGGAACCAGAATTTACTCTGCAGGGATGGATCCGAAATCATTGCCTTGGAGAGATTTCCGACATAAAAATAAAATTAAAAAAAAATCTTACATGAAATACCTTTATTTCTCCTGAGTTCACATTTAATTATCTTCATTCATGCCCATTCTTGGACTTTCAAGTTCAAAGTCCAGTTCATACTCGGCCATACAATGTAGCTAGTGTCAATGCAGTACCAAAGTCATGTTCATAACGCTCAAGTGCAATTGAGACCCAATTCCTATCACGACAACAAAAATCAATGACATGCATGAGCCTAGTGGCAAATTGATTGCCCAACTACTTATAATTTATTAATATTTTTTAGGCATTCATGTGGGGAAATGGTA
The DNA here is from genome assembly GCF_004785595.1 of Juglans microcarpa x Juglans regia. Taxonomy (NCBI): domain Eukaryota; kingdom Viridiplantae; phylum Streptophyta; class Magnoliopsida; order Fagales; family Juglandaceae; genus Juglans; species Juglans microcarpa x Juglans regia. Next base: position 22,687,346 of record NC_054599.1, on the reverse strand, counting down.
GAAATGTGGTTATCATGCGCTGAACTTTTTATTAAATATATTGAAAAACGTGCTACATGCAATCATGTTTATAGCTGATCGAGGTCCTAAAGTTGTGATGGCCAACAAAAGAGTTCGATGAATGATAGCATTGAGAGGGATGGGTGTATGATCGAATGACTGACAGACGTGCTCTATTTATCATCCCCTCTTTCGCGCTGCTGTTGTGTATCTTTTAATGTTTTTTTTTTTTTATTTCTTCTTCCATCATGCATAGCGCATCTAAATTCTAAATGGTACGTAAAGATAAGCAACTTCTATGTTTTTTTTTTTTTTTTTTACAAGTGTTAAGCAACTTTTATGTTATAGTTCCTAAGATGCCAAGAGTTTCCAATTTGTTTATTTATTTTAAACAGTTCTTTTATACACAATCTCTACATATAGACATTGTGCAGTCAGTTGACAATTGATATTAAAAAAAAAAATTGAAAACGAGAGAAAACAAACCTGAATGCATATTAAACCCATTTCATTTTGCATTTCCCGCTTTGGCTTTACGTGCAAGACCAAAGCCAATTGAACCCATTTGTCAAGCTTTATTCGCCAATTGAAACCCATCTGCAGATTGAAACCCTTTCTACCTTGATCCAACTACGTTGGGTGCCCATCTCCTCTCCATCTTATTCCCATCTGCCTTTTCAGTTTCTTTCGTCTTGGAATTGCTCTCAACTGGTCACAAATTTTTTATATTAGGTTTTTTTTTTTTTAAGAGCGTGAATCTGGATTTGATTGCAAAGAAATTTTGGGACTTTTGAGTTCATTTTTAGTCTGGAAAGCTTGCTATTTGAGGTAAGAATCATGGATTTTGTTATTCTTAGATGTTTGATTTGAGCTTGAGAATTATGGATTTTCTTTTTTGTTTGATATGAATAAATCTTGAAATTTTTCCATTGTTGAGATTTCAATTAATAAAATAGAAGAATTGGTTGAAATCGAAAAGAGATTGGTTCTCTTAAGGTTAATGAATTTTCTAGTTTGAATATTCCAAGATGATCATAGGAATAAACCTTTTATACCTAGCAGTGAAAAAATGGAGACTTTGGAGCAGGATTCATGGTGTTTTCTACATTTAGAAGTTGATTTAAAGAAACGGAAGGGTTTCGAGTGAGAGAAATAATATTTGGGAAATGTAAGAATGGATAGGGCAGCCAGAGAGAAATTTCTTTAGGGTCTTCGAAACACAGTGAGGACAGACGAGGTAGATGGGTAGAGAAAGGGGGAGAGGGGTTGAAGAAACACATAGAAGTCTATGGGTCTTCGAAAAATAGAAAGAGGTCAAAACACAGAGAGAAGGAGGGAGAGCTGGGAAATGGGGGCAAACTAAAAAAAAAAAAACGATTCGAAACACAGTGAGAATGGACGGGACAGTTGGGGAGAGAAAAGGGGGAGAGAGATCGAAGAAACACAAAGAAGTCTCGAGGTGTTCAAAAAATAGAGAGGAGTCGAAACACATAGAGAATGAGGTAGAGCTAGGAAAATGGGGCAAACGAAAAGAAATAAGAACGGTGTCGTTTTGTTTTGTCTACATCAATACTGTTTACCCAACGCTTACACCAACCGATTGCCTCTAACATTTTTCTATTTTAAATTTGTGTGGTGGTCCGGTGGAGGATATAATCTGGACATAAATATTTAATTTACTAGATTTATTGCGCTCATTAAGGTCACCAACTTTGGAGCAAACTAAACATATCCGATTGGTAAAGAGCCTATTGGAATTAGCCTCATGCCTATTTCCATTTGAGTACTTCTCACTTGGAGTTTGAGAAAAAGTAAAATATTAATATTCTTTTATGTATTTTCCTTTGTTTAATCCCAAAAAATAGACCTTTCTATCGAGCCGTGTAACTCTTTCTGATGCATCATATGATCTACACACTTAATGTATGGAGCGACATTCTCCTCTAAGTTGTGAATGGATAAAATGTTATTCTCAGATCCAATCACTAGGCTATATTAGAGGACAAGATAAAAGAGATAGGAGTGGGGGATAAGGAAGGACATGGAGCATGCAGGTGGCAAGGGATTTCAGAGCAGATTAGAGGGAAAGGGAGAAAAGAAAGGAAGCTGACACACGCAAATAGGTACGATTCTATCATTGTAAACTGACACACACAACAAGAAAATGTATAAAAAGCCTTCAACCAAATAACCAAGGGAGCTCTCGACTTCTTCAGCTTCCTCTTCTTCTTCAACCCTGAAAAGGAGCGCTCTAGAGGGATTTTTTCTTTAACAAATAGATTTCCAACTATCTTTGTACAGTGAGATATAAGGGACCATGAATGACTATAAACAAATACATTATAGTAGAAACTCACCTCCTTAAAACTTCATAGACGTAGGTTCAGTGTCGAACCATGTAAATCTTTGTATCTTTCTCACTTTATTTTCTCTACATTTATCTGCCATGGACATACGTACCGTCACTGTACAGTCGTACCAGAATACTACCGAGGGCTCCAAGCAACACCGATCAAGGCCCAATCAACTCAGTGGACCAAGAATGACTCTTCTTTCTCTCTTTCTAACATGTGCGATTTTTTTAACATTAACCCAAGTGATCGAGAAAAGGCATCTTGATGGATAATCAAGATTCAAGAGACACTTTACTTTGACAGATGATAGATAGAATAGAACATTTGTAATGGATTAAAAGTCACAGTATGAGATATTACATGTTTAATGCCTAATCTTGGTTTGTGAAACAAATTAATATAACTTCATGTGATACGTTCAATCTATTTTATAATAAAAGTAGTTTTATAATTTAACATATCACATTAAGGGCTCTTTTGGATTGAGAGATGAGACGAGATGAGATAGTTTTAGATGAGTTGAATAAAATATTGTTAAAATATTATTTTTAAATATTATTATTGTTTTGAGATTTGAAAAAGTTGAATTATTTATTATATTTGTATAAAAATTTAAAAAAATTATAATGATGAGATGAGATAGATTGAGAATATTTCTGCATCCAAACAGAGCCTAAGTCACATTAATTTTATAAAAATAAATTTATAAATTGATATAATTTTATGTGAAATGTTTAATTTATTTTATAATAAAAATAATTTTATAATTTAATATATCAAATCAAATCACGTTAATTTATAAATTTATTTTTATAAAATTATTTTAGTGATAAACCATTTCTCTATTCCTTAATAACAATTAAACAATTTATTGTATATTGTAACAACAAAAGAATCATAATTCAGATTTAAAAAAAAAAAAAATCATAATTCAGACTTCGCGTCTCAAAGTCCCATCATTCATATTCTCAACTTCACTTTTGACAAAGATTCAACAAAAATAAAACAAAAACCAACAACGATATTCGATATTATTAAAATGGATGTCTGCTGAGTATGCATTTTTTTGTTTCTGAACAGCACCGACAGAGTTCTGCAGAATTGAGTAAATGAAACTATGAAGCCATTTTGTCTCATCGCTGACGTCGTTGAAACCAGCTGTAACCCTACAACAACAGACTTTCCCACCGCCCAACAAGTGGGCCACTATTACCGGCCTGTGGCATCATGGTCCGAAATATCTATCCCATGAGTCATAATAATATCAACCTTTATTTGTGTACTTTTGTGGATCCCAATCTTAGCTGTGAATCACATCTGTCTACCGCATTCAACTCGTCTCCATACGAAAAATATCTTATCATATCCTAATAATTTTAAAAAATTTATTTATTATTTATTTTCTTATAACGATGTAATATTAAATAATAATTTTATAAATAAAATATAATAAATAATATCTAATTATCTAATATCACATTATAAAATAATAATAAAAAAATAAAAATTAAGATAATAAATAATATTATTCTTAAAAAAATAATATTTTAATAATATTTTATTCAACTTTTAATTTTCATATAAAATCAATTAATCTTACTATTCAAAACCGATTAAAAACTCATCTATTATTATAATTTTATTAAATTTTTATATAAAATATAATAAACAATTTAATTTTTTAACATTTTAAAAAATTAATAATATTAAAAAATAATATTTTTTCCTACTATTTACCAACTATATCTTCAACTAATCAAACCACTCCTAAATCTGCGATTCTACAATCTCTACTGGCCCGCTCGAATAGGCTTGAATTAAAGAGTGTCACGATCTGCCTGGCTTTTGTTCTTTCAAAGTCTTTAAGACACAAGCCAAAACCCTTTTGCCAAAGGGAGGGAAAAAGTAATAAAACAACAGGAAAAACAGTTACATAGATCACTGCTGATCTCATGATCATTTCCATCTAAGTGGAGATCGAGGTTTTGGGTAAACCTTTTTGCTCTATTTGACTTCGATGGTAATCATTAGTAGTGGGCAGGCTTATCAAATCACTTTGTTCATCTCACTATTTTGACAGTCTCTCCTACTTGGTGTTTTCCATCAAAATGGCAATATGCAAATGCAATCAATCTACCATTCATTTGAACTGGCATTTGCAGTGGAAGACCAATAACAATGGCGTAGACAATGCTAATGCAGGGAGCAGAAAGGGTTTCGTATCTCCAATTTCATCTGCACAGTAGCATTCAACCCTTTTGTCATTGTAATTTCTGTCCCAACGATTTGTATCAATCTTTGATTATGCATAAGTTCAAGCAATGTATCAATCTTTGTACCAAAACTCAGAAAAAAACAACAAAAAATCTAAAACCCCATTCATGAAGATGAACTCTTAAACAACTGAAATCTAGAAAACCCCACAAGGGAAAATAAAAAAAAAAATTAAGGTAAGCTAAAGCATAGCCGATCAAGAAAGAAGTGGCTAATCCAAAGCATTAGGACCAGCACAAGCCTGCAAAGCAGGGCTCCAGATCCACTGCACCAGAAACCTCCTTCCATTCCTCCCATTCAGATTAAATGTCCTCCCCACCCTATCCCTCATTACCTGTCCTATATACCCACCACCGCCTCCCGTACCGTACAAACCTTCGCACAAGTCCCCGATCTCCGTCGGTGCCGTGGGATCTTCCCCGGCGTACCACGCGTTGACCAATGGATTCGACGACAGTTCGGCCAGCTCGTGTCCGATCACGCTGATCATGCCGTCCACGCCGACGTTCTTGTTTGGCGGTCGAAGAGCCCCGGGACCACCGCCCGCCATGTAACCCGGTAAAGCGAAGGGGTATGCGCACACCTCGGGGCACTGCTTGGCGGAGTTTCCGACCCAGGCGTAGGGAATCGTGGAGCCGACCATGGACGGGAATGTGAAATAGTGGAAGCCGCAGACGGCGCGGCAGAAGTCCTGGACGACGACATCTTGGGCAGTGAGAACGAGGTAAACGCCATTCTGGTGATCCACGGGGAAAGGCGCGGACTTGACGGCGGTAGCGATGACTTGCTGGATGCTGAGACGGGTCAGTTGGGTCCCGTGGGAGTATTTGAGATCGCAATACTCGCCTGCGATGAGGACTGTTCGGGATACATTGGCGCCAGTCTGGTCGGTGTAGAGCGAGACTGTCCGCCACCATTCCGAGACCGACGGTGATGGGGCGGCGGGAGTGGAGGGGGAGAGTGAGAGGATGAAGTCTTTGATAAGTAGCTTGTGGGAACGAGACCAGAGGCCGTACCAGACGAGGTAGATGTTGATGGGGGAGGAAGAGAGGACGGGACCCATATGGTAGCGGAGGTGGACGAGGTTGGAGGAGCCCTCGAATTTCTTCGAGGAAGAGAGCGCTCTTGGTGGGAGTTTGGGGTTGATCATGTATTCAGCGTGCGTGTTTAGGGTCTGCGATGAAGAGGAGGAGGAGGAGGAGGAGGCGGTGGTGGTGAAGTGAGAAACGAACAGCAAAGCTGCAACAAAGAAAAAATGAGGTGGTGGTGGTGATGACAACATTTTCAGTGGAGATGGTGAGTGAGAAATTAAGGAGAGGGACGGGTTATATATAGCACAGAGGGGGAGGAATTGCGATTGCAGTGGCCAGCGTCCTACGGCCAATGTGTTGTCAGCCTTAAGGAGTACCAAGATTCGGCTGGTTTGTACAGTAAAATGAGATAATTTTAAATGATTTAAATAAAATATTATTATTATTTTAAAATTTTAAAAAATTAAATTATTTGTTATATTTTATTTAAAAATTTTAAAAAAATATAATAATAAAATAGAATGAAACTACCTTTAATCCAAACAGACCCTCAAAATCAACCTTCAAACTCTTATCCTGTTGCCTACAACTGGATAGGGTGAGAGTTTGAAACTGTTAGAGCATTATTAGTAAATTCAATAAAACTATATTTTTGGTAAAAATTTAACTAAATTGTATAAAAATTTATTGTAGTGGACTCAACAAAATTACAGTATTTTTAACTTTGATAATTTTCACTAGCCAAATCTGTTGAGTTCAAGTTACTAGCCAAATATTATTTTGATATAAAAAATTTCCTCTCCCGCGTGCTATTCGTTTCACGCGAGCTCTCAACTCCATAAAATTCATCTTCATCTCAAAAGTACAAAACGACCAAATCCCAAACTCAATCACAGAAGGCGGCCAGTTTCCATCAGTCATCATTTCAATGACGTGGCATCATCTTACTGGAGTGTTTCAAGTTCTAATTCTGCAATATTATGATTAGTTGATGCTAATTTTTTATTTTAAAATCTAATATCAACGTTAAAAAATTAATGTGTACTTTTTTTAATAATAAATAGATATTCAAATTACAAATTATAATTAAAATAAATAAAAATATCAAAATCAATATTTTAATAGAATAATGATAGATTTGAAGAGTCTGTTATTTGATATTATTGAAAAGTATCTAACTAAATTTATAAAAGTGAATCCTCTAGCCAAATTCTGGCCAAACTTTGTTAAGTCCACTACTAATACTCTTAAGTTACATTTGGAACATAGAAGAAGTTGAATTTATTTAAGTTGAGTTTGAATTTAAATTTAGTCCAACATCTAAATATACAACTTTTAAATTACTAAACATCACTCAACTCAAGATTTTTTATACGTAAGACTCATAACATATTTCAACTCAATATTTTTTTATACGTAGGATTCATAATTTTTTTAACTCTCCATAAATACATCTAAACTCATCTTAGGTGGTCGCACAAAACTCACTCCATCATCTCAACTCTCTATTATTCATAAAAAACTCAACTTATCTCAACTCAGCTCAACATCTAAACGCAACCTAAATATTCACCAAATGATAACCATTATTTTACATTGCACATCTATGTAGTATAATTTGATTTATAAGATAAATTTTAAAATTTGAATTGTTACAAATCAAGTTATATCACCTAAATACTATGTAGTATAAAGATATTCAAATAAAATTATTCTAACTAGAATGTTACAAATCAAATTATATCACGTAAATACTATACAGTATAAAGATATTCAAACAGAATTATTCTAACTAGAATACAAAATATTTGACATACCAAGTCAACTTATATCCATTTAAATATGAGAAATAATATTTATAATTTTAGAGTATACAAGTCATACGCATTCTCTTTAAAAAATGATAATCATAAAATCTATATAAAAAAATTAATTTTTTAATAATAAATCTCAATTTTTTTAACGAGAATGCACACTTACCCTATACGCATATATGTCGTTACTTTTTAAATATTCGTAAAAACATTCAAAAGTATAAAATGAGGATAAAGTTTTGGTTCCCTAATCTGTTTCTTTATCGAGTTGTATTTATTGGAATGCGGTGTTTGCGAGGAAACATCATTCTCTTATTGTAGATTTTGATATTTTTTATGTTCATAAAATTATTTAGGATAAAAAGGGGTGGCATACGAGCTGACAGTGACCCTATCTCTTGTAAAATAAACTGACATTTCCTTTACTTTCATGCTTTTAGTTCACTGTATGATCATTAGTTAGCATTTTACACACGATTTGTTTATTCAATGATGTGGTGGTGTTGGGAGTATCAACTTTTCTTAATTACCAAAGCTTTGATAGAGAGTAATGTTACTTAAAAGTTGTAAGGTGTACAAATTTTCTATATTTGTTTTTTTAAAATATAAGATTTATGGTTAAAAATATAATTTTTTTTTATCTGGATCTCAGATTTACTCACATTTTTTAAAAAAGTGAATAGCACTCTAATCGACTGACGTTTTCTCGTCTCCTCCCAAAATTTTCAAATGTTCTTAGTAACTTGTAGTATTTTATGACAAGGGAGGACCTTTCCCTTTGATAATTCTAAAGATGTGGAGTCATATATATGTAAAGAATCAAGATTGTCCATGGTGATGATCTATTGAGTTTTGCTAATCCTAAATTTGGCATCAATGCTAAAAAAATTAAAACAATAATACTATTTCATTATGGTGAGATCTTCGATAATACTCTAAATCCATAAATAAATAAATAAAAAAAAACCTGCAAATAGTTTTTTCACACTAATTATCTAATAAAAAATGATAAACACACAATACTTTTCACAATATATTTTATAATCATACTTTAAAATGTGAAATATTATTGTAAAATATCATATTAAAGTAATATTATTTTACATCATGAATTGTGAAAAGTGCTGTAAAAAATATTGTGTAATTACTCGTGGTCATCATGACTGGCAGTGGCCAGAGGACCCTAACACTGGAATTGGAATTGGAATTGGAATTTTATGGGATGCCCACATCCAATTGATCGAGATGGACCTTTTTGTTGCCAAGATTTATGCAAGAAAGACACTTTGGGTGCCCATTACAAACCAGATTGATTGGAGAGATGAAGAGGATTGGTAGTGAGCTGTCTGGCTGTTGTTTGTTTTGTTACTTTGTGACAAAGGTCACGAGTCAGGACAAGCATCCGGTAATTTTTCATGGAAGTTGGTAGCTAGCTAAGGAAGATAAGGTTCAAACTTCAAATTATACTGTCACCCTCTTTGTGATTTTTTAATTTTTTTGTATATCTTCGAATGCATGATTTAAGTGATATCTCTGCGGCAATAGAGACTCTGAATAAGAAGACATCTGAAAAATAATTTACAAGTTTAGGGTATGCAAGACGTTTCATCTTTTAAGAAATGTGTGGCCCATACAAAAATGTTCATATTTTTAATAATAGATTTATTTTTTAAATGCTTGCACATTCTAAACTTATATTTAATACTCTTCTATCTCGCAATAAATTATTGAACGTCCAAATAAGACTATTTTGACAGTTTGGGGGCAACACAAAGTACGTTAGCATCCCATGTAATATATTCAATACGTATAATACATGAAGGATAAAAGAGTAGGGTTACACCATTTCTTGATTTATACTCGTTGAGATATTCTTTCACGTGTCGTTTTGATAGTGAGATGAGATAAGATATAAATAACAGTAAAATAATTTATGAATAATAGTAAAATGATTTGAATTAATATTTTCATGTCATTTTGAAAAATGAGATAACAAAGGTCCAATAAAAATAATATAAAATTATAATATTATTATAATATTATTTTTTAATATTATTTTTATTTTGAAATTTGAAAAAAATTGAATTGTTTTTTTCTATTTTGTTTGGAAGTTTAACAAAGTTCTAATGATTAGATGAAAAGATTGAATATTTAAAATTAAAAACTATTTGTGTTTGCGGTATTTGGATATTGAGATGAGATGACTAGGGAGTACTTTGCTATCCAAACCGGACTTTAATCTGTGTAACACAAGATTTTGTTTGACCAACAATAGAAAAATGATTTTTGCAGTTGTGATATGCGCAAGTATCGCGCAATCTCTTTAAAAAAAGTAAGTAAATATGAGACTCATATGAAAAAAAAATTATTTTTTAATAGTAAATTCATTTTTTTTCAAAGCAACTACACGTCTTTGCATACTCTATAACTGTATATAGCATTACTCTTAATAATAAGGTAATGTGTCATTTCCATGGATGTGCTTTAAATTTAAAAAAAAAATGTAATAAACACTAAAAGTAACCAACAAAAGCAACATTAAGGGCTCGATTGGTTCTTTAACTGCAGTCAGTTCAGCTGAATTTGGTTTGGATTTAGATCTCTTCTAATATACAAACATTCAACTCTCAGATTACTAAACTCATCTAAATTCAAAATCTTTTTACACGTGAGATCCATGACCTTTTTCAACTTAACACCTCTTTACACGTAAGACTTACAATCTTTTTCAATTTTTCATTAATACATTTAAATTCATCTTAAGTGGATCCTACATAACTCACTCAACCATCTAAATCTATTACTATTTATAGAGAATTCAATTCAATTCAACTCAATTCAATATCTAAACGCAGCCTAAATGTATTTGCCCCCATTTTCTTATTGTTAAATGGTGACTGGTATTAAGTTTCTAATCTTGTATGAAATGGTTTTGGTTTTTATTTCTCGTGTGGTGTTTTGCATCACCGTTTCTATCTAACTACCAGTGCAATTTCGAAAGGCTACAGAAATATTTTATAAAAGTAAACTCATAAATATATATATGTCGTTAATATATTTTATAATAAAATAATTTTATAATTTAATATACTACATCAAATTACGTCAATTTATACGTTTATTGTTATAGAATATTTTTATGATCAGAACCTTTCTTTTCCTAATTTTATTCCCACGAAAACACCCGATATCAACCACGCTTTTCTTTCTCATTTATTTTTCCCCAATTCTCAATTAAGTATTTATTAGATTTTAAAAAATAAGAGAGAAAAAGTTGAATAAAAAATATTATAAAGTAAAAATATTGTTAGAATATAATTTTTAATATTATTTTATTTTACGATTTAAAAAAATTGAATTATTTTTTGTTTTTTTTTATTTGAAAATTTGAAAAAATTATAATAATTAGTTTGAAAGTATTTGTATTTAAATAATATTTGAGAAATAGATAAGATGAAATGAGATGAAATTTTTTTTCCAAATACCCCCTATCAAAATCCAGTAAAAAAAGCAAGTGCATCAAAGAGAGTGAAAGAGAGATAAATGGAATACTTTTTTTTTTTTTTTTGATAACTAAAGAGATAAATGGAATACTCACAAGTTGTTATTTGAATTTAAGGATCCTCGTTTGCTTTTAGATATAAAACACAAAACTTTGAAAACTTTTCTTAAGTTTTGTACAGTTAGACACTCTCTGAAAATAAACACCCATTTTTTATCATTTTTTTTGTAATCTCAATTCATCTCTCATTATTTTATCATTGTTCATTGATTATACTATACACAAAAAGCTACATCCAACCCTCTTCTTTATCTCTCTCGTTTTCTGTCTACTTCATTGACTGTTCAACGAAAGTATTTTATCTCAATTCATTGACCGTCTGCTTGTCTCATGCGGGTCGTCTCTCATTGGTTGAATTGACTGTCTGCTTCTCATCTTTTTCAAACACACTCTAAAAATATTACCCAAAAAACACACAATAATTGGTGGTCCCAGTTTTTCTTCTCTATCAAATATTACAAAAAAAGTCAAAACCTTTTCATCTCATCTCTATAAACAAACACACACATTTTAATAAAACTATCTCATTTTAGCTCAACTCACATATCTCAACATTGTTCACATATATCTGAAAAAATCTCATCTCATCTCATCTAATCTACAAAAATAAACGAGACCTGAAGATGGATAGATTAGTCAAGTGAATATTAAAATATTTAATATTATCAGTATTTTCCGACAACATTAAATAGACAATAAATAATATATATGTTATATAACCCATTTGATATAAGTTAAGATCTTCAAACTCAAAGATTTTGAACCATTTTGGTATGTTTGGATAGTGAGATGAGATGAGTTGAGATAAAAGTTTAAAGTTGAATAAAATAATTTTGTTATAGATCAACCACTATTCATCCTACACCCCACACTTGACTTGGATTTTTTTCCCCTCAAATCCCTTCATTTTTTCTATTTTGGATTTTTTTTCTCCCAAATCCCTTCATTCTCTATATTCTCTCTCTCTCTCTCTAGCCGACTCTTTTTCTCTTCCCAATGTCCCAGTCACTGTTGCTGCCACTACCCACCGACACCACCCTCCCGACGTGGCCGACCCCTTCCACCTCCGATCCCCTTCCTCCTGCGGCTCCTTCCAGCCAATGCTCGAAGCTTCTCTCACCCTTTTCCTCGGTTTCTTTCCACGAAACTGTCTAGCACCGCCAGTTGCGCCATTGCAAACAGCTCCCATTGTCGTCGAGCCACCGTGGGTTTTTCCCCCTTTAGCCCTCACCCTCTCATCGACACACACTCTCTCTCACCCTTTCCAATCCCAGTAGATTCGTGTACCTCCACCGTGCGTCGCCTTCCTTCACAGCGTAGCACCACCGCAAGGCCACCTCGAGCCACCACTCCACACCATGACGCCATCCCTCACTTAGCCCTCCTCCTCGAGTCTCACCCTGTCTTTTTCTCTCGGTCAACGTCACTCCTTGACCACCCCCACAATCGTTGTGAGCCACCACACGATAGTAGACTGTGAAGCCCAGTCAGCTGCTACCTTTGTTCCTTGCACCATTGAGAGCTATCGCTGACTAGCTCAGCTCCTCCACCTAGGGTATAATTTCTAAAAGGAGGGGGAGATCGTGCTTTCGTGCTTCGAGAGGTGGACTGAGAGAATTGGTTCACTTTAGTGAACCTGGTTTGACATGTAGGGTGTTGGCCCTAGAGTTTGATAGCCGACTGATGAGCATATTTATTTTGAATAAAATATTGTTATAATATTATTTTTTAATATTATTTTTGTTTTGAGATTTGAAAAAATTGAATTATTTATTGTATTTTATGTGAGAATTTAAAAAAATTATAATTATTAGATGAAATGAAATGAAATACTTTTTTTTCCAAACCTAACAGCCTGTCCATCATTTCAATTTTGAGACATGCTTTGGCTAAAAAAAAAGTTTTACAAAAATAAATTCACAAAATGATATAGTTTGATATGGTATGTTAAATTTGAAAAGGATAAAAATTTTAAATTTTAAATTTGAATTAAAAAATAAAATACTTATAAAATAAGACTGCTACTTAATACATATAATTATATATATAACATTGTACGTAAATATAACATTTCTCTTTATTATAAAATAGATTCAATATATCACATAAATACATATCGAATTTGGTTTCGTAAAATCTCAACGTGTTAAATTTTTTCTTACAATGGGCCGTACTTGGTGACTGGGCCAACGGTATTATTGAAATATAGCAATAAAAACGGAGGTACTTTTGTCCTCAGGTAATTAAATAACAACGATTTTTATTTTAATTATAGAAAAAGGGAAAAAAAGAAAAAGAAAAGAAAAGCTTCCGACTCCTTGTTGCCGCCTCCATCTTTCTTTCATCTTTGTCTGAATCAAAAAAACTTCATAGAAGCAGACGCCAAAGCAATTAATTTACCCGATTTAGGGCCTCGAATTTTGGTCTCGGTTTCCGCTCCTCATGCACGCGGACTCCGATTGGCTTTGATTCCATGTTCTGATCTGCGAGAGTTGGAAGAGTTAGAAGATAATCCCCCGGTGCTGCTGCTGCTGCATCCACGCAGATGGCGTCGGTGCAGAATCAAGCGCCGAATGTGGATCTATTTGATGCGTATTTCCGCCGAGCCGATTTGGACCGCGATGGCAGAATCAGTGGCACCGAAGCCGTGTCCTTCTTCCAAGGCTCCGGTTTGCCCAAGCAGGTTCTTGCGCAGGTCACCCTCTCTTCCCTGCCTGTGTCTCTGTACATATAGATATGTGTGTGTGTCTGTCTGTATCTTTGCGTGTAATTTAATTCGTATTGTCTGTACCATGGATCGGATTGATTATAAATTAGTCCGTGAGTGGTTTATGCTGTTGACGTTAACTTACAATTTCATAGTTCTCTGATTGATACTGGTTTTTTGAAGCATAATTCAATTCTCGAATTCGTATGACTTTGTTTTGGCATGAAAAGGTTTTAGTACGCCTGTGTTGTGCTTAGCTGTTACTCCATTTTGGTACATATTTTGGTGCATTATTCAGTGTGCTTTCTCGAACCCAAATTGTGAGGCAGATTGTGACAGCAAGGGGCCAATAAATGTTATTTGCTTCTGGTCTTTGAGAATTTGATTATGGTAATACAATTTAGTAGTGCATACAAGACTTAATTTGTAAATCACCGTACCCATGAACAATTTGACCATAATTAAATGGAAGATGGTTGTTTCAGAACGATCTGATCATCTAAATGTTTTAGAATATCTGCTTTAGGGGCAAAGCTACGTACTCGAGGCATAAGTTCCTTTGATGATTGTTAACAAGCTTTACAGTCAATTTTATTGGTATGAACTGATATACTTTTGGTTCCTTGTAGTCCGGTAACTTAATAGTGCAAGTTATAGCTGAGCAGGATAGTTGGTGAGGGTAGGGCCCGTTTGGAACACAACTGTTCTCAGATATTCTCAAAATATTTCCTTTCCAATCATCATTCCAATAAAACACTTTTCAATTTTAAATCTTTAACTTTTTCATCTAATCATTACCTAATCTTCACAACTTTTCCAAACTCCCAAACAAAACACAAAATCCTATACAACTTTTTCAAACTTCCAAACAAAAATAATATTAAAAAATAATATTCAAACAATTTCTTAACTTTATAATATTTGTATTCAACTTTTTCTCTCTCTTTTTTCAAAACCCAATAAAACATCTTATTCAAACTATTTCACTACTATTTACAGATATTCTGAGATATTCTTAGTATCCAAACGAGGCCTAAATATATCCTTTTTTGAGATTGGATGTATAAGGTTTGTGAATTGTCAGTGAAATAGAATCACAACTATTTATTTTCTTTATAACTTTCAATCAATCATTTCTAGGATGTGAACATTGGAATAATGTGTCACTTATAACTCATATAAAAGACTTATAAAGAAAAAAAAATACTTTGTATAATAGGACCAATTTAAATCTTGTTGCCCTACCCGTCAGGGTGCAAGATAGTGGTCAAAGGGCAGAGTTCGCCTGAGCTGTAGACTCAGACATCCTAGGTACGATTCAACACTCGTAGTTCTCCTAAATTACCTGTTACACGGTTTTGGTGGATGTGCTCATGTGTCTGGAGTTCTCACTCCTTAGGGGCAGGTTTGAAGGGCCTTGCCTTGCTGAGACTCCACATCATTAAAAAAAAATCGTGTTGCTCTCTTTTTGGTTAGAAGATTTGGAAGGATAGAGAGAATTAGAATTAAAGAACTATGGTAGCTTATTCCAATTGTTTTTTATATTGATACTTATATCTATGTACTTTTAAGTAAATATTGTTGGTAGTGGAAGTAAAAATTTGGGAATTGCCTAAGAACATGCTTGGGTGATCACTTAGCCATTTGTGGGTTATTGGCTTTTGAGGTTTATTTTGGAAAGGAATGGCTGTGTGAAACTTGAAAGGTGGTGGCCTTAGAGCATGCGGTTGGTTGGGATGATTGTGCTTTGGAAATGAGGAGATCCCATGGGGTTAGTCTTGTAGGAAAGATAGGAGTAGGAAGATGAAGGTTGTTAATTCATTTCTCTGGGGATGCATTTCATGTTTGATTTGCGGTATAGTGTTGCGAGATTCATTTTTTTTCTTTAGGAGGCTAAAAATGCGAAATGAGCTGACTATACAGTTCCTTCTATAGGTTTCTTATGTTGGAGTTCTAAATTTTGGATTGGGAAGAAGCTCTATGTTAATTTGTCTTACTTCTTTTTTAAAGGAGCCTTGTTTGGGGTTGGAGAGGATATGCGAGCGTGGTGGCAAGCTATCGGTAAAAAACCTGAGGTTCAACTATTTCATTAGGTTCTTCTGGGATAGAGCAAGATGACCTTCCTTGGATTTGGATTACTTGTGCTCCTACTGAGGTAGTGTTTTTTTCTCTCTCTTCTGAAAGCTCTCGTGCAGGAAAATTTGCTTAAAAGAGATCTCTCATGGTGAATTGGTGTATACGCTCAAGAGAGATGGAGAGTTTTTGGGTTCTTTTATTGCCTTGACAATTGTTAGAGATGTTTGCAATTTCATATATTTTTTTCTCTTCTCGGTTTTAGTGGGTAACTTTCTCATCGAGTGAGATCGGTAAGAGAGTTGGCCATGGGAGAGGATAGCCCACGCATTATGGCATTTCTTCTTTTTTGAGGAACGTTCTTGTTCTTTTTCTGCGTGATGTTTCCTTATTCCACTTTATTTCTTTATTTTTTAGATTTTATTTACCATAAACCTTATTGTTTGCCAATTTTTTAGGGTTGGTCTCCTCCGTATACTTTTTTGTGTACATGGCTGCCTCCCTTTGGGGCTTAACTTTCTTTTGCAAAGGAAAAGGACAAAATTATGGAAGTACTAAACTCAAGATTATATCTGATTTAATCAGTTTCACTTTATATTGGTGTCTTATCTTATTATCTTCAGGTATGGGCGATTGCTAACCAGAGCCAGAGTGGTTTCCTTGGTCGGGCAGAGTTCTATAATGCCCTTAAACTTGTTACTGTGGCACAGAGTAAGCGAGACCTAACCCCCGAAATAGTAAAGGCAGCATTATATGGGCCGGCTTCAGCTAAAATACCCGCACCCCAGATCCATTTCACTGCCATGCCTGCACCTCAGGTCAATTTTTCTGCAGCAGCAACTACCCCTCAGGTTGGTGCTGTTACTCCAATGCCCTCCCCCAATCTCGGGTTCAGGGGACCACAAGTACCTCCAAACGCGGGTGTACACCAGCAGCATTTTCCTTCAGAAGGAAGTCAGTTGATGAGGCCTCCACAAGTATTACCCACCGGAGGTGCCGTGACCGGGCCTCGCCCTCCAAACTCAAGCATTTCAAGTGATTGGGTAGGTGGAAGGGCCGGTGCAGCTTCATCAGGAAGTGCCTCACAAGTCCCAGCCAGTGGAATGGGTCCCTCAAGAACTCATGACGGATTTGGGCTGGCAACATCTGGGTCAACTGCTGCATTGCCACCTAGACCACAGGCTACATCTGGAATGAATACATCTGGAAATGGGTTTTCTTCTCATTCAGTTTTCGGAGGTGATGCTTTTTTGGCTACCCCATCTCAACCAAAGCAAGGTTCTTCTGCACCTATGGTTTCTGCAGGCAATTTGCAGGTCTCATCAACTTTTGTCCCAGTATCTGCCGGGACCCAGCCTCCTGCTAGGCCAAACACTTATGATTCTTTGCAGAGTCCACTAATGCAACCTGTTGGTGGCCAGCTTCCACGGGCCCAGTCACTTGAGAATCAGAACCAGAAGCTTTCAACACAGACTGCTGCATCTAGTTCAGCTGGAATATCATTTGGAGCTGAGAGTTCTGCTTCCAGTCCGTCCCAGCTGGCATGGCCTAGGATGACTCAGACTGATGTTCAGAAGTATACCAAAGTATTCATGGAAGTAGACAAAGACAGAGATGGGAGAATCACTGGTGAAGAAGCCCGCAATTTATTTCTTAGTTGGCGACTGCCCAGAGGTAGAACTATTTTTTCATCATTGAATTTTATCCGTGATTTTTTACCTATTACTAAACTTCCAATGTGGTTCGTCTTTGTATATTGTTAGTTTAAATACGTAATAAGTAAAATCAGTTTAAAGCTTCCCTTATCCCAATCAGGTGGTTGGATTGCTATTTTGTTTCTTCCTGTGGAACTTCTTACTGGTACAGTGGTTCATATTATTTAGTTTATGGCTTCAAGTGCTAAATTTTCCAGTTGAACAGCCCAGATGATGTCAGACTTATTGTCGGAACTTGGCTGCTGGATCACCTATGTGTGTTTTACACAAGTTTCTAAGTTAGTTGGATTCCAAAGATTGGCTTAGGTCTGGAAAATGTGAGCCTTGATATTTGTTTAAATTATAATTCTCGTTGAGTGCATTTCTTTTGTTCCTTTGCCAATGGTTCTTTTTAATAAGGCTATGTCGTTTTTTTTTTGTTTGATTTCTCTGAAATGTTTCATCATATTCTTCCTAGAATATTTTAATCACACAATCACATTGTTCTCACTGTAGTATATGTTTTATACTTTCCAGATGTTTTAAAGCAGGTGTGGGACTTATCCGATCAGGATAATGATAGCATGCTTTCTCTCGGGGAGTTCTGTATTGCTCTGTATTTGATGGAGCGGTATAGAGAAGGACGTCCTCCTCCACCGGTGCTTCCAAGCAACATTATGTTTGATTTACCGACCCCTGGGCAACCTATAACCAACTACACCAATGCAGCATGGCGACCTCCATCCGGTACTCTTCTCCACTATGAATCATTTAGTTTATATTAACGTGTATAATTGAATGACAATTAGCTCCTATATGTACTTTTTTTGTTCAAAGGTTTTCAACAACAGCAAGGGATGCCTAGTTCTGGTGCTCGGCACATAACAACTGCTGCAGCAGCAAAGCCTCCAAGGCCAGTTCCAGTTCCCCAGGCTGAAGGGTCACAGGTCAATCAGCAGAAGTCTAAAGTTCCAGTGTTGGAGAAGCACCTTGTAAATCAGCTCAGTACAGAGGAGCAGAACTCGCTCAACTCAAGGTTCCAAGAAGCGACAGAGGCTGATAAAAAGGCACTTATTCTAACTCCATTTCTTGTATTTCCCTTTTTGAGCTATTTTATCTTTTAGAAAATTTCCTGTATTCTCATAATTTGCTATATCTTTGTATATAGCAATAAAAATAGGTTTTTAAATAGCAGTTGGTTACTTTGGTTGGTTCTCCATTTGACTACAATTTTTTTTTTTTTTTTTTTGACAAGTAAAAAAACTTTATTGCTCAAAGAATAGGCCTAGTGCAGTATATACAATAGGGAGCCCTGGCTAAAAGGGTGCAAGAGAGACAAGAAAATCATGAAGGGCTAGGCCATTGAAATCAACAGCAATGGCCCAAGTACAAAGAGTGCTATAAAATGATGCTAACAGTTCCTCTAACGATCTCTCTTTGTCTTCAAACGTCCGCGCATTACGTTCCTGCCATAGGCACCACATGATATACATTGGAATCATCTTCCAGACCGCTTTAATCTGATGCATACCTCCAATGTTTGGCCAGCTGGCCAACGCTGCCACCACATTCTCCGTTATGGCCCAAGCCAACTCTACTCTACTAAGCACCTCATTCCATAAAGCCCTTGCTGTCTCACAATGCAATAGAAGATGATCTACCGACTCTCCCCCTCCCCTACACATACAACACCTATCTACTATGATAACCCTCCGCTTCCTCGAATTGTCAATAGTGAGTATCTTGCCCAATGATGCTGTCCACACGAAGAAAGCAGCTTTGGGGGGGTGCCTTGTGTCTCCAAAGCCATCTCCACGGAAATTGAATGTTGGGCTCTTGGGTGGGAGCCTTATAAAATGAACGAACTGAAAATGCACCTTTCTCGGTGGGTAACCACCACAAACCATCTTCTTGTTGATTGCTTGGCTTCACAGAATACAAGAGGCTGTAAAAATCAGCAAAATTGCCCATCTCCCAATCTTGTGCTGCCTTACTAAAGCTAATATTCCAGTGAATTTGTCCACTCGACATCCCTATAACATCCGCCACTGAAGCCTCTTTGACTCTAGCAATTTGGAATAGTGAAGGAAAACGGTCTTGTAAAGCATTATCGCCACACCAAATATCTTTCAAGAATTTAATCCTGGAGCCATCGCCCAACTGAATACAAGTGTGTCAAAGAAAAACCCTCCAACCTCTTCTTTCCACAAACCCACACCATAAGTTCCTCTAACTTCTTTAGTGCTCCAACCCCCCCCCCCCCCCCCCCCCCCCCCCCCCCAATTTGTCGCCATATTTGCACCCAATCACCCCTCTCCACAATGCATCCGGTTTTTAAATAGCAAGCAGTTGGTTACTTTGGTTGGTTCTCCATTTGACTACAATTGTACACTACTCCTTACAATACCATGTTTTGGATGTGACTAATGATGAAAGGTGAACAAGTAACGATTTCATGATCAAGCTGCTAGAGAAACAGGTTTTCAATCGCATTGTGCCACTTGCTAGCATCATTCTGTCCTCCCCTCCAAATGGATCCACATCATTGTTAAATTCATGTTCTTTTCTTCATGCATTATTTTCAATTCGAAGCCTATGCTTCTCCACAACCTCTTTATATAGCAACCAAAGTTATAAAAAAAAAAAAAAAAAAAAGTCTCTTTAGCTTTTCTAGATTTATATAGCTTATATTTTATTAAGTTCTTCCCTTTAAGATTGCTGTTGATCCTCTGGACCTGACTCTTTTTGTCCATGGTAGGTAGGAGAACTGGAGAAGGAAATGCTGGAATCTAGACAGAAAATTGAGTTTTGCCGTGTTAAAATGCAGGAACTTGTGAGTACTTAATGTTCTTTCTTTCTTTCTTTCTTTTTGAAGATTATATGCCATCTGATGTGTGCACTTGTTATTGTTGTTGGAGATCTAGTAGCTGCTTTTGGTAAGTTAAAGACTTCTAAGTCAGAAATATTGGTTGCATATGATTAATCACCGAAGAGGGCGACTCGTCACATTATATACTTTTTGCATATGTGCAAGAAATTGACGTTGATTGTGGATGCATATTATGTGAGCATTAGGCATATAGGCGTTAAGGACAAAAGGCAAAGAGCTTCCTAATATGCAATTCTCTTCATACCCATGTACTCCAGTCCTGATAATTAAAATAAAAACATTCTGATACTAGCAGTAAGGACATGTATTGGTTGTATAATTCTGTTATTTTTCTCCATAACAATTCTACTTGACAACATCATCATCTTGTTTGTAGACCTTTCCTCTTTCCCTGGAAAGATTCCTTGATTGCACTGTATGTTAAGCTGGAACAACCATGCAAAAACATCACGTTTCCTTGTCTGGGAACTAAATGTGTCGTACCATTACCCTTGCAGTTTTGCACACTTTGTACGTGGTATTAGAAGCAATAATGCATCATTATTTTTCTTTATGTTACCTAAATGTCTTTTTCATTTCGGTACTAGGTTCTATACAAGAGCAGATGTGACAATCGCCTTAATGAGATCACAGAAAGGACATCTGCCGATAAACGTGAGGTATTTTTTGGATGCAGAGCTTTTGTACATTCATCCTTCTTTTATAAGTATTTGCCCATCGAACAGCATCCGTGCTTCAGGTTGAGTCCCTGGCCAAGAAGTATGAAGAGAAATACAAGCAAGTCGGTGATGTAGCCTCCAAGTTAACCATTGAAGAAGCTACATTTCGTGATTTACAGGTATCTGTTACTTTTTTTCATGAATGAAATATAAGGAGCCTTCCATTGCTCATTCAAGTATTAAAAGTGTGACATTAAACATTGCTTACTGTTATATTTATGTTTAAAAGTCTTGTGCTATTCATTTACAGGACAAGAAAATGGATCTATATCAGGCAATTGTCAAGATGGAACAGAATGGTAGTGCTGATGGTGTTCTCCAGGTATGTCGTAACTAATATAGTCCCATGTAGGCATTTTGAGAAAAGTTTAAAGTTCATTTTCTGAAACTTTCAGGTCCATGCTGATCGTATCCAATCAGATCTTGATAAGCTAGTGAAAGCTCTAAATGAGCGTTGTAAGACATATGGGTTACGTGCAAAACCAACAACATTAACTGAGCTTCCATTCGGTACATTTCTGTGATACTTTCCATGTATTTTTTATTCCATTTAACCAGTTAGGCAGTCTCCAGTCATCCTCCATATTTTTTACCGTGTTATGTGGCATCCACACGACATATTCTCCATGTCTGTCTTTCATTTTTTAAGATGAAGATTGCTCAGGGTTGTAGTTGTCCATATGTTAATTCTAGTGGGTCATTGGGTCCACTGGTCATGTCCTTATACGCCATAACTCACAGTGTATGATCAGTGGAAGCATATCCCAATATAAGTAACAGCAGGTGGCAAAGGCTTTTTGACTTTAATAGGATACTAATGTGTAACTTCAGCAACAAAAATAAAACCCAATAAAAAAGGATGCTATTGTGTAACTTCAACTGGAAACTTTGTCAAAACCGGAAAGATTTAAGACTCACGATAAATGTGTTTCTCATGAGCCTCCCTAGCATTTTTAAAATCTTTCTTTGGCTTTCCAAAACCTTTTATAGAGCACTGGAATAAGTTTGAGTGTGACCTTTTAGGCTTTTAGGTCGGTTCCTTTAAGTTGTCAATTCTTATTTCTCTTTGAAACTATGGTTGGAGAAAGCATGTTCACTTGCCCATGACACTTCCTACAGGTAGAACTTAAATTGCTTTGTATTTTCCATTAACAACAAATAGAAATAGTTTATTATTATTACCGTATCCCCATTTTGCTTGTGAAATAGTAAAGTATGTACCAAGGCTGGGTTTTGATTATTGAGAAGAATGCTATTGTGTTGTGTTGGGTGTTGCTGCCCATATTATTTGCATCTCTTTCCTTTATTCTGGGCTTCATTTGATTTAATCCAGTGTACTCTGTTAGTGTTGTCCTGGGTTTGCCTTTTCTGTTATATAGCACTGACTGGAAGTGTTATATTTTTCTTTTTATTATCAATTTTAGGCTGGCAACCTGGCGTCCAACAGGGTGCTGCTGACTGGGATGAAGATTGGGATAAGTTTGAAGATGAAGGTATGTATTATCATGCTCTGTTACATGATAATACTTGAGAATAGATATTTCAGTTTATATTCAATTATAATTACATGAATATTTTGGTACTTTCCATTTGTCAATGATTTGGTGCACTCTGATTGTGGTTTGATGCTTATATACCTGATGTGATAATGGTTTTATATGTTTTGCATGTGGTGGTTTTTGTACCTAAAATTTTGGAACCAGGGTGTAATATTTGTGTTGGCTTTTAATAATCTCCTATGTTCAGGGTTCACTTCTGTCAAGGAGCT
Source organism: Juglans microcarpa x Juglans regia (assembly GCF_004785595.1). NCBI lineage: Eukaryota > Viridiplantae > Streptophyta > Magnoliopsida > Fagales > Juglandaceae > Juglans > Juglans microcarpa x Juglans regia. The sequence goes on along the minus strand of NC_054599.1, from coordinate 22,664,460 downwards.
CACATTGGATGTCCAAAATGTTATAGCACCTCCAAGGGAGAAATTTAAATCAGCTAGGAATGAAAAGGCCTCCACAATTGATAGCCCAACAGCCGCTTCTTTGCCCGATGCTGATATCAAGCCAGAAAAACCTCCGATTATGGATGAACAGGCTGTTGAAAATGGATCAGCACATAATATAAGTGAAGATGACTCAGCAAAAAGTGCTCCCAACAGTCCAGCAGCGAGGAGTGCTATGGCAAGTCCACCTCGAGAATTTCCAGATTTTAACTTTGACAAGGCAATAGATGCAGATGCCTCACCCCGTGATAAAGATTATCAAAGGTATTCTTTTAAAGATTTCTATGGTATTTAGAGAGAAGGAAAAGAAAAGAAAAGAAAAGAAAGATACCATGCTGTCTGATCTGAGAATCTTCCCCTGTATTCTTTTTGACATCTGTTCATCCTCATGTATTGCCTTCTGATGGTCTAGTTTAAATATTGATTGAAATTGTTCAACCATAATTCCTTATGTATCCTTTATCATTAAATGGTGATACTTGTAAGTTATCACATTAACCTTGTGATTTGTGCATCTCATCATCAATGCTGGTATACAGTTATTTTTTTTTCAAATGATAGCTATAAGTCGTAAGATGGTGATGTCACTAGGTCCATTGAGGAGTTTGTTTTTGGGGTCCCTTGCACCAGAGCTTAAACTCTGAGATGCAGATGGTTCTTGGAAGGGAGGAGGAGGCAGAGGCAAGTGAGTCAGGAGAGCTAAGGGAGTCTGATGAAGAAATGGACCTTGATCCGTTGTGCGCTATCCTTCTTGAAATTGATTGGCCCAATTCCTCATCTGATTGGGTGATGCGGAAAGTGGATGAAATTAAGGATTGTGTGGGACTCTCTTGTGCCGGATTTGAGGAACAATTTAGAGCACTTCTAATAGCTATAGAGCTAGTCAACCTTCATTGGCTAGATCCGCTCTTAAGAAGGAGAGGGAATTGAAGAGGTTATCGTGCCCTATTAATTATAACGCAAAGGGAGGAAGCGCCTTTAGAGTTAAAGGCAAGGAGGGTTGTTTATAGTCATCAATGAAACCAACAATCATCTCTTGGAATGTGAGGGGGCTGAACGATTATAGAAAACGTCTTCAGGTAAAGAACATGATTCGAAAGTGGAGTGCTGATGTTATTTGTTTCCAAGAAACCAAGCTGAAGTTGGTTAATCAAACAATTGTGAACAGTTCATGGAGCTGTCAATGTGTGGGATGGATTGTTATGTGGTGTAGGAGGTTAGTGGAGATGGTAGATCATTATGTGGGAGAGTTTATGGTTGTTCAAATGTGTGGATGACTGATTTGAATGGGCTTTTGCGGGGATTTATGGTCCTAATGTGGATAATAGTAGTAGTATTTTATGGGATGAAATGGCGGGTGTTTACTGCTGTTGGGATGTTCCTTGGTATTTTGGAGGGGATTTTGACATTACTCAATTCCCTAGCGAGCGAGTGGGGATAATTATTTCTCTCATGCCATGAATACTTTTTCTGATCTGATTTTTGAGCTTGCTTTGATCGATCTTCCGATGGTGGATGGGGATTTTACGTGTTCCAATGGAAGGGCATGGTCTAGGCTGGACAGATTTCTGGTTTCAGCTTCTTGGGAGGTTCATTTTTCTGATGTGAGGCAGAAAAGGTTACCGAGATTGTGTTCTGACCATTATCCTATTATGTTGGTGAGTGAGGGCACTTTTAGAGGACTAAGTGACGCCAGATAGAATGAAAGATTATTCTAATGGCTAGTTAAACAACGGAAGCTAGAAATTGAGATTGAGAATGAGAAAAAATCGCAAACAGAGAGAAACTCTTAGATAAACTCTGAGATTAAGGTTTTAACAAATCAATCCTCCCTTCTGAAACTCACAAGTTGGACTTAAATAGTTAACGAAAAATGGCAAAACTGTAGTTAAGGCCAAACAATAGAATTCGGAATAATATAACTATGACTAAAATCTAGCCTAAGAATCCGGAATAAAATTGTTGCTAAAGATAAACATTACCATAAAAGAAAATTAACAACAAATAAAAGAGTTGACTAAAATTGACGATTTGGAGGTAAAAACGGCTGACTTTGGGGTCGACAAGAGACTCACCAGGCGAAGCGTGGTGACCACGACGTGCGCACCGAAGAGAGCTTTCCGGATTGGGGTCATATGCGCAGTTTTGATACTTGTAGCCAAAGTTATAGCTAAAATACGGATGTTGACACTTCTGCTCGCCCAACCGAGGGATAAGTCTCCTCGCCCATCAGAGAGAGGTCTTCTCGCCCAAATCTACCGCTCCTCACCCAAATCTTTATCTCTTCTCGCCTACTTTGCGTTGGTCTACCTTCTATAAGTAGTCCGGTGCTTTTAACGTCACATCTGTCAACTGAGCCTCAAATGCCTCGGATTCGGACTCCGATCCCCTTGCATCACTAAGGTATTTTAAATTTGAAAATATGTTGTTGGAGGTTGAGGGTTTTGTGGATAGGGTGAGAATGTGGTGGTCTTCGTACTCTTTTTCTGGTACTTCAAGTTTTGTACTGGCGGGTAAACTTAAGGCATTAAAAACCGATTTGAAGAAGTGGAATGTTGAAGAGTTTGGGAACATAGAAAATAAAAAGGAAACTTTTGATGCAACAGTTGCAAATTTTGGAGGAAAGGGAGCTGTTGGGGGACTAGAGAAGATCACTTTAATGGAGGAAATCTCTTGGAGACAGAAATTCCGGGTTCTTTGGCTGAAGGAAGGTGTGCACGAGATTTTTCACTGTATGGCGAACTTTCATCGAAGAAATAATGCAATTGAGGTTCTTCATAATGGTGAAAACATCATTTCAGATTAAGAGGTCATTAAGGATCACAGTGTCAATTTTTATGAGAAGTTGTTCAGCGAAGAATACTCATGTAGACCAAAGCTTGATGGACTGTTTTTTGACTTCATTGATCAGGCAAGTGTAGAATGGTTGGAGAGAGCTTTTGAAAAGGATGAAGTTCTCGATGTGGTTAGAGGAATGGCAAGGGATACGGCTCTGGGTCCGGATGGTTTTTCAATGGCTTTTTTTCAATCTTGTTGGGATATTGTGCAGGAGGATATTATGAAGGTTTTTCGTGAAGTTTTTTCATTTATGAAATTTGAGAAAAGTCGCAATGCTATATTTATAGCACTTATTCCCAAAAAGATAGGGGTTGTGGGGATGAATGATTTTTGGCCTATTAGTTTGGTGAATGGGGTTTACAAGATAATCTCTAAGGTGTTAGCTAATCATATGAGTGGGGTGTTGGGAAATAGTATATCGAAATCTCAAAATGCCTTTGTAAGAGGGAGACAAATCCTTGACTCGGTATTAGTTGCTAATGAGTTTGTGGACAACAGAATTAAATCAAATGAATCTGGAATTTTGATTAAATTGGACATGGAAAAAGTGTATGACCATGTTAGTTGTGATTTTCTCTTGTATTTGCTTGGGCGATATGGTTTTGGAGAGAAATGGTGTATGTGGATCAAACATTGCATTTCGATGTCGAGATTTTCCATTTTGGTGAATGGCACTCCAGTTAGGTTTTTTAATAGTTCACATGGTTTGAGACAAGAAGATTCGCTATCTCCTTTTCTTTTCGTCCTTGTCATGGATGCTTTGAGTAGAATGCTGGAAGCGGCGGTAGAAGGTAGGTACTTGTCAGGTTTTGAGGTGGGCAATGAGGAATGGAATAGTATGAAATTATCTCATCTTTTTGCTGATGATACGTTGATTTTCAGCGAGCCTGATCAAGAACATATTCGATCTTTGAGAGCATTGTTGTTATGTTTTGAAGCTGTATCGGGTATTAGGATTAACCTAAATAAGTCTGAAATTGTTCTGGTGGGTGCCGGAGGTAATATTTCAATTTTGGCTAATATTTTGGAGTGTAAGATTGCTTCACTCTCGCTGAAGTATCTTGGTCTTCATTTTTTTTTTTTTTTTAATGTCCAGGAACCTCTCCAGGGCTGCAGAGTAAACCCGGGTCCTGTGCACCGCACTCTCGGAAGTTTCCCTGCACGAAACTGGTTAAATCGTTGGCTTGTCACCAGGAGGTGTAGCCCCAAAGGATTGTTTGCACCCATGATGTGTTGAACCTTGGACCTTGAAGGGAGTGATACCCCAAGACCAAGGCCTTCACCACTTGAGCCAACCCTTGGGGTTAAGCATCTTGGTCTCCCCTTGGGGGCTTCTAACAAATCTGTTTTGATATGGGATGAGGTTATGGAGAAGATTGAGAGAAGGTTGGTTGGATGGAAAAAGTTATATTTGTCTAAGGGGGGAAGAATTACTTTGATAAAGAGTACGCTATCTAATCTTCCTACATATTTTCTTTCTCTTTTCCCTTTGTCATCTAGGGTTGCTAGTAGAATTGAGAAAATTTATCATAATTTATTATGGGGAGGAATAGGAGAGGAAAAAAAGTTTCATTTGGTTAGTTGGAATATGTTGTGTAAACCGGTTTCTTGTGGAGGATTGGGGCTGAGAAATTTGAGGTTGTTTAATAAAGCACTCATTGGAAAATGGATTTGGAGATATCATGAAGAGAGAGATGCTTTATGGAAGAATGTTGTTGTTAAATATGGGAGTGGGTGGGGGGATTGGTGTTCTAATGAAGTTAGAGAAGCGTATGGGGTGAGTTTATGGAAGGGCATTAGGAAAGGTTGGGGGAGTTTTCTAAACATATTAAATTTAAGGTGGGGGAAGGGAAGAAGATTCTCTTTTGGCATGGCATTTGGTGTGGGGAATCAGCTCTTAAATCAGATTTTCCATCTCTTTACATGATTGCAAGGGATCAAAATGTTGTTGTGGCAGATTATCTTCAATGTACGGATAATAATAGTATATGGAATGTTACTTTATTAGAGATGTAAATGACTGGGAAGTGAATGTTGTTTCAGATTTTCTAGGAAGAATTTATAACTCTAAAGTGATGCAGGGAAGAGAGGACAGGTTATTGTGAAATCATGCTGGAAATTTTAGGTTTTTAGTCAGTTCTTTTTATAAGGTGCTTAATCGTCATTTTGGTTGTGTTTTTCCCTAGAAAAGCATTTGGAGGGTGAAGGTACCTCAAAGGTGACGTTCTTTAGTTGGGTGGTTGCTCTGGGGAAAGTATTGACTATGGAGAACCTTAAAAAACGTGGTTTGTGTATAGCTGATTGGTGTGTCATGTGCAAGAAGGATGATGGTGAATCTGTAAATCATCTTTTTTTACATTGTGAGGTGGCAAAGTCTTTGTTGAATGAGGTTATTGGTCGGATAGGTTTATATTGGGTGATGCCTAAGGAAGTTGTGGATCTCCTTGTATGTTGGCGTGGTTTTGAGGCAAGGAAATGTGTTGCTACCAGATGGAGAATGATTCTTCTGTGTTTAATGTGGTGTTTATGGTTGGAAAGGAATGAGAGATGTTTTGAAGACAGAGCATTCTTTTGAAGATCTTTGTTGTTTTTTCTTTTCTACTTTGAGTTTGTGGGCTAGGATCTTTGTAAGGAATGATGATAATGTACGGAATCTTTTTCTGTCGTAGTTTCCTGCTTTTTAGTGTGCAGTAGGTATTTCCTTTGTATACTTTTATTTTTATAAGTAAAACAAGAATTTATTAAATCGCCAAGTGTCAAAATACAAAGAAAAATGCCCTAATTATGAAGGCATATTAGAAACTAGGAAGACATGAATGTCCATGCCATTTAAGTCTACAACAATGGCCCAAGTACAAAGAGTCCTAAAGAATAACAGTTTTAGCTCCTCCAACGATCTCTCTGTCTTCAAAAGTTATCTCATTGCGTTCCTGCCATAAACACCACATAATACAGATAGGGATCATCTTCCAAACTGCTCTGATCTGTCTCACCCTCAAATTGAAGTCCAGCAAGCCAATACATCCAAAACTGTTTCCGGCAAAACCCACGTTAAATCCATTCTTTTAAACACCTCGTCCTAAAGAGTCCTGGCTAACTCACAGTGTAAAAGTAAATGATTCACCGACTCACCATCGCTTTTACACATACAACACCAATCTACAATAATTATCCTCCTCTTTCTTAGATTATTCGTAGTGAGAATCTTACCCAAAGACGCTGCCCACACAAAGAAAAGGCTTTGGGAGGAGCCTTATGACGCCAAAGCCTTCTCCAGGGAAACTGTATCTCTGGAACTTGTGTGAGAACCTTATAGAAAGAGCGAACAGAGAACACCCCTTTCCCTGCAGGACGCCACCACAACTCATCTTTCTGCTGGATATTTGGACGAACAGAATATAAGAGACTATAAAAATCTACAAAACTCTCCATCTCCCAGTCCCATGCTGCTCGGTTGAAATTGATGTTCCAATGAATGTTCATACTTGAGACTTCCATAACCTCCGCCACTGTGGCATCTTTGGTGCTTGCAATCAAGAAAAGAGACGGAAACAGATCTTGTAGAACACTGTTACTACACCAAGCGTCCTTCCAAAATTTGATCTTGGAACCTGTCCCCAATTGCAATCTAGTGTAACGATGCCTCCCATCCTCTTCTAATATGTTTCCATAGCCCCATTCCAGATGCTCCTCTAACTTCTCTAGTACACCACCCCTCCCCTAAATCACAGTATTTGCTCTCGATCACAGTCTTCTATAAGGCCTCTAGTTCCTTGGTATATCGCCACAACCATTTGCCAAGTAAAGCCCGATTAAACAATCTCAAATTTCTGACACCCAAACCGCCATTGGAGATAGGACGACATACCATCTCCCACTTGACTAAGTGGAATTTAAACTCATTTCCTAAGCCCCCCACAGAAAATCTCTCTGTAACTTCTCAAGTCGACCAGCCACACTTGCCGGTAAAGGGAATAATGATAGAAAGTAGGTGAGTAGGTTAGAAAGTGTACTTTTGATTAATGTAGTCCGGCCCCCTTTCGACAAATACATTCTCTTCCACCCTGCTAGTCTCCTCTCTACTTTTTCAATCACTGTATCCCAAATCGTGCATGCCCTTGGTGCTATACCCAGCGGCAATCCTAGATAAGTAATAGGTAGAGACGCTATCTTACAACCCAGTATGCCAGCCAGCCCTTATATCCTGAACTTCTCCAATCGGTACCAACTCGGATTTATCATAATTCACTTTTAAACCAGACACTGCTTCAAAACACAGCAGCAATGCCTTCACAGCCCTCAACTGGGCTTGATCAGCCTCACACATGATGAGCGTGTCATCTGCAAACAACAAATGAGAAATAGTTGTATTACCCTACTCGGTGAACCAATCTGGAAACCATTAGTCACTAAGGCTGAAATCATTCTACTTAGTGCCTCCATAATAATAACAAAAAGTAAAGGAGATAAGGATCCCCTTGTCTCAAACTACGAGAGCTTGGGAAGAAACCCTCTGGACTGCCATTGATCAACACCGAGAACCGTACCGTAGATATACACCATCTGATCCAAGACTCCACCTCTCTCCAAACCACACCTACCTAGTAAATAAAGAAGGAAATCCCAATTAACATGATCATACACCTTTTCCATATCTAGTTTGCACATAATCCCTAAGTTGCCAGCCTTCAATCTACTGTCGAAGCATTCATTGGCTATTAAAGTCGCATCAAGGATTTGTCTGCCCTTAACAAAAGCATTATGTGGTTTAGTAACAATCTTCCCCAATACCCCACTTAATCGATTGGCAAGCACTTTTGCAATGATCTTATAAGCACCATTCACTAAATTAATGGGCCGAAAATCTGTGATCTCAATGGCACCTACCTTTTTAGGGATCAATGCAAGAAAAGTAGTGTTGAGACTTTTCTCAAATTTTCCTACCAAGAAGAACTCTTGAAATACCTTCAAAAGATCCTCTTTAATCACCTCTCAACATTCTTGGAAAAACCTATAGAGAAACCATCCGGTCTGGGAGCCTTATCTTTTGCCATCTTTCTTACTACTTCAAAAACCTCTTCCTCCTCAAAAGCCCTCTCAACCTGGTAACATCCCTTGGTTCAATAGTGTCAAAAGCCAATCCATCTAAAGTAGGCCTCCAACCCACCTGCTCAGTGAGAAGCTTTTCAAAGGAAACGACCACGTGGTCTTGAATAACTTCTTCTTCTCTACTCTCGGCCCCTCAATTCTCAACACTTCAATGTTGTTATTTCTTCTATGTGAGTTTGCAATTCTATGAGAGAACTTCGTACTCCGGCCCCCTTCCTTCAACCAAAGAGCTCTTGATTTTTGGCGCCATGAGATTTCTTCCTGTAAGATTATTCTCTCAAGATCAGCAACCAGCAAAGTTTTCTGTGCTTGTTCCTCCTCATTAAGTGGCCTCCCTTCTTGCAGTCTTTCTGAATCCTGAATTTCCCTCCACTTGGTATTTTTGTTCTCCTCCACATTACCAAAAGATTGTTTATTCCACACCTTTAAATCCCTTTTTAAGGCTTTCAGTTTGTTTGCAAAAATGAAATTGGGTGTACCTTCAAAATGATACGAAGTCCACCATTGTTTGACCCTTTTCACAAAACCTTCTGACTTCAACCACATGTTTTCAAACTTAAAATACCTTCTACCGTTATGAATACCTCTACAATCCAGCAAAATAGGCCAATGGTCCGAGGTTATACGTACCAAACGCTTTTGCATGCATCCGGAAAATGGCTTTCAAACTCAGGAGAAATCAAAAAACGATCCAAGTGGGACCAAGTCTGATTATTTGACCAAGTGGCTGGACCCCTGCTAGTGGAAGGTCTATCAAGTTCAAATCAAAGATACACTCTGAGAACTCCAGGCTTGCTGGCCTCAATCTTCTGCTTCCAAGACTTTCACTCTGGAAACGAACCACATTGAAATCCCCCCAATACACCAAGGGAGCTCCACCAACTCTGTACCCCTGCAAGCTCATCCCACAATAAACTTCTGTCGACGTCTAGGTTAGGCCCATACACACCTGTAAATGCCCACAAGAAATCATCTGACACACACTTAAAAGAATAAGCTACATATATCTCCCTATGTACTCCTCCACTTTCACTATCACCCGTCTATCCCACATTACCCCAACTCCTCCAAAGCCCTGAAGAGGCCAAATATACCCATTCCACATAAATATTGCTCCATAAACTCCGAATAGTCCTCCTACTGATCATCTTTAGCTTCGTCTCCTGTAAACATACAATGTCCGCTTTCCACTCACGGAGTAGACGTTGAATCCAAAGACGCTTCTCTACCTCGTTTAGACCCCGGACATTCCAAGATACAATCTTGGGCTTCATTGGGGAACATTTAGCCCCTTCCTTTTGCCTTATTCCTGCTGGAACTAGCTTCCGAGTTCATCGACCACATCAATCTTTTTAATTCCCGACTTTTCTTTGTGTTCCCCCTCTTTTTTTGGTGGTGTCCAGCTTCCATAGCAGTTAACAAGGCTATAAACTGCTCCTCATACCATTACATTCAATTCCCACAACGTGTTGAATTTCTTTAGCTTTATGTATAACCTAATCTGATGCTTGATCTGGAAAATAGTAATTTAATGGGATAGGATTCCCCATCTTATTGTTCTAAAATTTCTTAAACTCACTCCCACCGAAAACTCCTCCAACCCACAGGCCTCGGGGATGAAAAGTTCGTCTTCCACGGAATGCATAAAATCATCCGAGTCATCCTCAACCTCAGTCAACTCGAACTCCTCAACTGGTTTCACAGACACTGTTGCCGGGGCTAGAAACACCTAGCACCACTCATCGGCGAACTTTGGATTCCATAGTCGAAGAAACCCGAGATTCGAAGCCTACCAGGACCTGTTGAGCACAGAACTCCGGCGAGACCTCACCGGCGACCCCACTGCCTTCATTGGCGACGTCTGTATCCCCGCAGCCTGACCCCTCACCGTCGGTAAGCTGTCGGCACGAATCCGAGGCTGTGGAGCTCGGTGGAGGGTATCGGGCTAGGGCTCGGGTTCTCGACATCGTTCGGCTCAGGTCTAGACCGCAGCTTTGGGCCTGGGTTGAGACTGCTGCTTTGGGCCCTGGGTTGAGACGGCCCAGCCCCACCAAACGGGTCTTGTGACTTGGGCTGACGCCAGACATTCCAGCCTTTCCCATTTTATTTTTCTGTTGGGCCCCTTTATGGACTTTACTTGGCCCATTTCCCATTTCATGGCTTTTATGAACCAACAAAGTCTACAATTGCAGCCATATCCCTCTGCAAGGCACGCAACTGCCCTGCATTTCCAGCAGCTGCCGTTGCACCTTCCATGTATCCTGACACGCCACAGAGGCCTGCCATGGGTATGGCTCAACGTACATCACGACGCCAAGGCCCCTGACCTCTGTCAAAAACCTTCGCACCAGCCACCTTCTCCTTCACAGTTTTCGGTAGCGACGAAGAGAGAACCTCCTTATACGACCGCGCATGGTGCTTCGGTCTCCTCTTCCATCACTCGGTTGACCTCCTCTAGGCAATCCACCGACTTTAGTATCCTCTTTTCCTTGCTCTAACAGTGCTCCCTCATCTTCCTCCAACCCCATCCATTCTCACCTTCTGGAATACATAAAATATTCCTTCTCCCCCTTGATTATACTCTGAAATTTCAATATATCTCCTCTCCTATTTGCACATCGTTGAGCAATAATACTACAAAAACCATCTCGTGTTGCCGAGTACACCTCCTTTTTCCCCTGCTTAGGCTCTCCTCTATCACCTTCCAAGCCACTGAATTGAAGAATACCCCAGCATCACCGAGTTCTCTGTTTTCCAGCTTCTCTCAGTGACTCTCAAACCACACCTCCACATTTTGCCAACTTCTATAAAACGACCCATCATAACCACCACCACTTCAGAAAAACTCAATCAACGCAACATTGATGATGAAAAATGTTGCAGGAAGCAAAACGAGAAGAAAAGTGTGCATGTGTACGGAGTCCTTTGTATACTTCCTGTGTATTTGGGTTGTGCCTATTTTTGGTAATAAAATTCTTATTAATTAAAAAAAAAAAAAAAAAAAAAGTCGTAAGATCTAGAAACATACGTGCATGAAGAACATTTACATGTGATGATGTTCGTTTCTACATGAATGGAAAAATTCTCATATTATATGTCATGTTCATGACAATCGGTAGTACTTGGTTACTTGATGGGTTGTTACTCTGTTCTCTACTGCTTCTGTGCTTTACGTTTATTACTAGTAATGTGCCATTTCCTATCCTGGCCGAATTCAAACATTTTCTCCTGGTTTACCCTCCATTTTATTTAATTATTATAAGATATATCTAACTATGTAACCATTTTGTACAGTGATCATCGTGGTGCTGGGTCTGTGTTTTCTGGTGATAAGAGTTTTGATGAACCAACTTGGGGATTTGACACTAATGATGATGTTGACTCAGTCTGGGGCCTTCCTCCAATCAGTACTTCCAAGGTATGCAAATTATACACCATGCAATTATCATGCTAGCAAATGCGATTATCATTCTTATTTTCATATTTTTGTGAATGAATTGTTAATAAAATAAGAAAACATATGGGGAAGGAAAAAATAACCAAAAGAAGGGATGGAAACGACATTCAGAATCTCTCATCATACAAGCATGTATGCCTTAAAAATATCATAGCTTGATGTAATTTCACATTATTTTCCTTTATGATTGGCACCAACTCGACCAAAACCACATCCTCAATGTGGTTTTTCAATAGGTGGCCGAAAAAGATTTTATTCTACAGCTATATATGTTGGCTTTTTGAACTTTTATGTTTTCATTACATGCTGGGTTCCCATTTAATGGGCCTTGTAAAAATTTTCCGTCTAACATGAATCATTGATTGCGTAGGGGATGGATCTTGAAAGAAATGGAGATAACTATTTCTTTGGATCTGGGGAGTTTGGTCTAAATCCTATCAGAACGGACTCACCACAGGCTGGTGGTTTTTTCCAGAAGAAGAGTGCATTTAGTTTTGACGATTCTGTTCCTAGCACACCACTCTTCAATTCAAGCAATTCACCACACAATTACGATGGATTAGGACCCTCTTTTGACAGTTTCTCAAGATTTGATTCTTTCAACACACATGACAGCGGGTTTTTCGCTCCGCGGGAAACACTGGCACGATTTGATTCAGTTCACAGCAGTAGAGACTCTGATCAGGGTCATGGATTACCATCCTTTGACGACTCAGACCCTTTTGGATCTGGGCATTTAGAACGTCACTGGAGAGTCAAACTCCTAGGAGAAGCTCAGATAATTGGAGTGCATTTTAGCTGGGTGGTTATGCACCTTATCCGCTTGTGCTTTTCTGCATTAAAATCTTCTCCGAGTGCTCTTTATTCATACGATGCTAGCTTGGGAGTGGTTTGTATTAGTATGTTTTTAGTTTGCAACCACAAGTGCTTGTATTTTTGTCCTTTTTTGTATTTCTCCTAGTGTATCCCCGGGTTTTATTCCTTCAAATTCTTTCTTCTTTTGTTTTTCTTAGCTTGTTGGGATGATGTATATTTTTCTTTGGTAGTCTTAAGTTGTGTTGAAAGGATTAATATCCCAAGAATTTTACACGACTTGATGAGTATGTGGAGCTATCTGTATTCTATGCAATCTTGAATTAATTTTTGGTTTCTGATTTGTCATTGGACTTCATAAACAACTCGACCAAGCTAATACCGATCAAAACTTCACAAAAATAAATATAAATATTTTTGTGGTCGTAAATGTAATATTTTGTTGTGAACGGAGAAATAAATAAGCAATCGCTTATTGCAAGGTTAACTACAGCCTTTTTCACTGCTGTAATGTCCTGTTTTTCCAAATCGAGTCCAATGATAAACCTATTTCTGTTTGGGGATCTTTCGGGCAAGGAAGGGGTTTGAGCAAGCAATGTGCTCACTTTGGGTTGGTCTGATTCCTTTTTTTAATGCTTCCAGACATAATGAACTTCCTGTTTTGTGGTGGGTGAGGAATATGTAAAAATAGCCGTTTATGTTTTCTTCTACCACAATTGTCAATGGTTTCCTATTCTTTCAGATATCAATCAAAATGAAAAGTTGAGAAAATTTGGAATCCGTAGATTCTTATTTGCCATTGGCTTGTGTCAAACGTCAATACTGACAGTTGGAAGCCCTGGTTGTTCTAGCACATGAAGAAAGAAACAGGCAAGAGAGAAAAATATCCTTGTAAGACATTTCATACTTGAGACGTTTATTACAGGTTAAAGACCACAAGAAATAGAAAAAAATTGCTTTCCAATTCCATCACATGATATTATTATTCTAGAATAAAATCTAAATGCCAGTCATGGAAATTGTAATCGAACCCCACTGAAACATCACAAATTGCAATTTCTTAGAGATTGCAATTTCTCTTGTAAACATACAACCCCTTGTACTTGGGCGTGCTTTTAATAAAGACCATTTCCTACCAACATTGGTAAGACAGATCATAATAGAAAGATCATTTCCCACAACATTGGTAGGACAGATCATAATCGACTCTACACTACCATTCACAGTTGATTACTGGTTTGACGTTAATACATTTTTGAGGAGAGAATTGCTTGCAGAGCATACCAAGTTCCTGAAACTCCAAGAACAATTCCTAATACCACAATCCCCACATCCAACACCATCCTTTCCACCCATCTCCTCCTTAAACACCAGCAGGTGAAACCAGGCAGGCAAAACAAATCCCAAAGCACAGCAAACCCCACTCCCACCAAAGACAAGAAATCAGCAAAATTTGGGACCAACAAAGCCACCAAACTCACAAGAAAACCAGCAACCACCTGAGCACAGGCAGTAGGCGCCATCCCAAACCTCCTCTCCACTATCTCATAAACCGGGTTCATCATTATAGGCAAGGTGAAGAACAGATTCACACACAAACCGAGTTTAACCAGCGTGCTCACCAAGCCTGCGCCCAAGTTAGCTGTGATCATGTCCTGTGTTTCTTCACCAAAAGCAAAGTAACCCAAAGCTCCAAATCCCCATACAGCAAGAAAATGAAAGCCATTGTCAAGGCCAGAATTCTACCAAACTTGTCCTTATCTTTCATCTCTGATTCTAATGGCAACACCATCCCAATCCCTTCAAAGGAATAAACGGCCACACCATACCATAAAAGAACACAGAAAGACCTCCAAATGCTTCAGAGCAGGCATTTGTTTCAGAAAAACCAACACGTCCTCAGTCATCACCACCCCATAGCCCCAAGATCAACCACATCAGCAAAATACTCAAAGGGGCCAAATGGGTCAACGTTGCTATCGAACTCAACCCCAGCTGAAACGGTAAACATCCCCATATGTAAAAGCTCTTGGGCGCAATCCCAGGATTTGGGGGTTCGAATCCATAAGATCGGCTAAAGTATTGCCAATGAAATTAAATAACCAATACAAAAACCAGTCTGGGATAAAATAATCAGAATGTCAACAAGGAATCTCCCGACAGGGCACAAACTGTAAAACCCAAATCGCCAAACGACGCAATCTTGGAGAGCTCTTTTAGGGATTCGAGCTTGCGGCGAGTGTACACCAGAAGCATCATGCAGTGGTGAGTGAGAACGGCCACGGCGAAGATCATGAGGAGGCTCATGACCCAGCCGGTGCGCTTGAAAGAGTAGGGGAGGCTAATACGCCAGCTCCACAATAGCAATGAAAACATTGGCAAAGGTCTTGGATTGCGAGGACAATGCTCGTGGTCCACCCAGAAGCGGTGTATCCTCCTGGCTGGTGGTGGCGGCGCTCTTAAAGCATTAGAGGACGACCCTTTTTCTAACCCATTAAGCAATGTGCGTAAGATTAAAATCTGCACCTTTTCTTCTTCGTCTTCTCTCTTTTTTCAAATCTGCGACTTCTCTTCTTCTTCTAATCTGTTTTTTCAGAATTGATTGATGAGAGGTTTTGTAATGGATATTTCAGGTACTGGATATAAGAGTTTCGATTAGCAAGAAGCACTTGGTCTAGATCTTTTTTGTATTGAGAATTGTGCCCAGAAAAAAAAAATGTAAATTTACCCAGAGTTTTGGCACGTGCAGAGGATGGAGAGCGGTCCTAAATTTCTGGAGTTTTCTAGTTTTTATGCAGGATTTTCTGAGGCAACGCTGGATAAGAGATTGCAGTGTACCATTTGTGAACCAGACGTAAACTCAATACGAAATTTAAGGGTTTCGTGTTCAATATTAACGATTTCGGGCATGCAACTGGTAAAGGGGTTAATTGTACTCACGAAATTCACATCTTTTACACAATTTTTTATTATTTTATTTTGATATATACTAGGAATTCGGATTATCTTGATTAAGGGTCTTTTGGTGACGTGGTAAAAGTTTTAAAAAGTATTTAAATAGTTTTAAAAACTATTTAATAAAAAAATTAAATTATTTAAGTGCTACATACTAAAATATTTTAACTTTCAAATAAGTTAAAAAGTATGTTTGAGGAAAATGATGTTTTTCCACAATCGTGCTTTTCCAGATAATGCGGAATCTAATTCAAATTTTAAAAAAATTATCAATGGACAAAAATATTCATATAATTTTAAGATATTTACAATTTTCAAACTTTTGATGATATAGTTATAATTTTTAAAAATTCAAATAATCGTTATTTCTGACATAGAAATCATTTTTTTAATTTGTTTATAAACAAACGTAACGTATTTGAAAGTATTTTAAATATATGATTACTAATAGTAATAACTTTTTAATAGTAGAACTTGTTACTTAAGTTATAAGCTTTAAAGGTATAAGTTATATTTCTCACCGCAATTCTAAATATGCACTAATTGAAGTTATGGACATTAGATATTGATTATTGATCATTAAGTGTATGAAAAAGTCTTATTGCAGTCGGGTGGGGGAATCGCCTTGTAGTCGATGTCCATGTGGACAAAAAATGAAATGAATAGTTTCATTCAAATGGACAAAATGCCAATTTCGAATGGACAACCTAGACGTTTGGAACCTAAACACAACTCAACTCATCTCAACTCATAATTACAACTTTTTCAAATTCCAACACAAAATATAATAAACAATTCAACTTTTTAAAATTCTAAAATATTAATAATATTAAAAATAATATTCTAACAATATTTTATCATCTCAATTCAATTCAATTCAACTTATTTTAACATCCAAACGCAGCCTTATATTCTCCCCACCCTCTCTCTCATTTTCCCCATCTCTTTCTCCCATTCGTTCTCCTCCCTTTGTGAACCGACTGCTTTTCATGATCTCTTTCCTCTATAAGGCCTCATCTCCTCTTTCAATCTGCGAGAAGCGTGTTTTCTATCTTCGAGATCTTGGCCTCATCTCCTATTTTGTGTTTTCCAAGGCTCATCTCCATCTTCATGTTCCCCTTCGTGTTTTCCATCTTCGAGCTCATTCCTAACCCTAACCCTAACATTTCCCTTCATCCTGAAACCTAACCCAACCAGATCTAGCCTCTTTCTCTTAATCCTAAAACCCTAACCATCACTGAACTACATCGTCTCATTCTCGTTTCCAATCCCTTCTCCTTCATTGAGAGTAGGCACTGGGCAAATGATTGATCGAGAAGTTGAAAGCTTGGTAAGCTCGCTCACTCAACTCTGAAAAGTAAGCTCTCTTATTTATATGACCACTCTTAAAAGTTGCCCAGCTCATCTAATGATTCATTGTTTCATTTGTAGGTTTGAATGTCCAAGATCTTTGAGGATTGTGAGGATTGTGAATCTGGTTTTTTAATATTGTTCTATTTTATATTTTTTATGATTTGGATAGTGGGGTATTTTTAGATATTCTGTGAATAATAGTGAAAAATAATGATAGAATATTAAATAATAATGAAAAGTAATAATAAAATAATGAATAATAGTGAGATATTACGAGGTATTGTGAGTAAGCAGTCCATACAAATTCTTGTGTTTATATTCTTGGATTGATATGTGTAAATTTCTAGATTGTGAGCATTGTGAATCTAGTTTTTTAGTATTGTTCTGTTTTATATACTATGCTTATTTTCTTGGATTATGAGTCAACAGTCCTGTACAGATTCTTGTGTTTATATTTATGGATTGATATGTGTAAATTTATGGATTGTGAATATGGTTTCTTAGTATTGTTCTGTTTTACATTTTTTACTGTTTAGTTTCTTGGATTGTGAGTAAACAGTCTCGTACAGATTTTTGTGTTTATATTCTTGGATTGATGTGTAAATTTCTAGATTGTGACGATTGTGAATCTGGTTTTTTAGTGTTGTTTTGTTTTATATACTATGTTTAGTTTTTTGGATTGTGAGTAAATAGTCCTGTACAAATTCTTGTGTTTATATTCTTAGATAGATGTGTATATTCCTAGATTGTGAGGATTGTGAATCTGGTTTTTTAGTATTGTTCTGTTTTATATACTATGTTTAGTTTATTGGATTGTGAGTAAACAGTCCCGTACAAATTCTTATGTTTAGATTCTTGGAATATGAGTAATTTTTTTTTCTTTTGTTGTTTAGATTCTTGCATTGTGAATCTTGTTTTGGTTAGAATGTATCATCATCATCATCATCATCAATGTCTTCTTCGTCTTTCGTTAAATGTACTTTGAGTCAATTAGTGTGCTTCTGTGATGTTAAAGTCACACTCAAATATTCAAATATTGTAAGTATTTGGGACGGCCCTTCTTGGAGAGTCCAAAATACAACACAAAGGTGACATGTAACATTTAATATATGTGTTCATAGTCTCACTCTTAATATTATGTACATCTAACATTTTTCTTGTATGTATAAAATGATTAAAAATTACTATATTGTAAATATTTTAAGTGGACAGATAGTAATCAAGATATAGAGTAAGAACTTATAAAAAGAAAAAATGAATTGTTAGAGAAAGAAGGAAGAGCCCACAAGATACTTGATGGGATTGTAAAAATGGAGATTGAGCTCCGAAAGAGAGAAGAAGAGATCGAGAAGAGAGAGATTGTGCTATCCAATATAAATGAAGAGATTTTGAAGAAAGAGTTGGTACTTGTCGAGCAACAAGCTAAAGTGTGGTGTTCATGCACACTACTCTGGGTGTATTGGACTTTTGCGATAGTTGTTTCATGTTTTTTAATAGGATCTAAGTGACATATCTTTTAACTGTCCACGTTTGTAAGATATTTCAGGTTATGGTCTGTAATATATAGTTAAGTCAGTTGGTTACTGTTGAGACCATTGTTGGTTGTAATATATTGTTAGTCTGTTGGAATGAAGAAATACTGTGTTATGGAGATGTCTGGAGCCTTGTCATACATGTTAGATGTAATATATGTAATATATGTAATACTTACTTAGTCTATAATATTACTTTGGTCATTTAGTTGTAGTTGTTGTACTTGTACTCTTAATTGAATATACTTTTGTTGAGGTATTTGCTTTTGAATTCAAAGTTAAACACAGAACTTGCATTATTCTTTATCCAATACTGTGCATTCTCAGTTGAGACATTAATCCACAACCCGTGTTGGCAAAAACAATTGTGAATGCATTCACCTGCTTATACATCTAACAAATGCATTATACATCCACATGCTTCCATCCACCTGCTTATAGAGTCAAAAGAGATTTTAAAGTTCCAACCTTTGGGACAAAGGTCCAGTGTTGACATTGATCATGCACAAAAGGGGAAAATAATATCAATAAAAATAATAACAAATTGACTAGGAAAATAATATCGATAAAAATAACAACAAATTGACTACAAGTCCAATATCCAAGCTGGTGAACTCTTGCCAAAAGTAATGTATTCATGAGACATTCAATTTAGAAATTGTGATTGTCATACACATGATACATAATCACATTAATATATTTGAGTAAGTTATGGCTCACAGCAATCTTCCAGCTCCCTATTCACCTATTCGGTATACCAAGGTCAAATCATACAAATTCTTGATCATCATCATAAACTTTCAGTAAAGAATCAACTGAACAACTGAACACAAGCACTCCAAAACATAAGAATCGAGCTAATGATTCTCAACCAACTGAACAAGTGGTAAAAGTATTATATTTCCCAATGTGGTTGTGTATCCATACTCTCCGGTTGTGTTTCATCCAGCCAAGTTATTGGTATGTCCTAACATATAAACAATCATGGTAATTAACCCAAGGTTGATGCATTCTGGTAATAAACATCAATTCAACACATTCCAAAATAATTTTTAAACAATATAACATACCTGAGTTGGATTGGAGTATAATTTGTAGAGCTACGAAGCCAGTTTAATACAGGCGAGATTTCTAACCCAAATATTGAGACAAGTTCTAGCAAGTCTTAATATGCATAAATGTTATTTACATCCCTTCTCAAACTAAATAAGGTGTGAATTTGGAAGAATTTCGGATTGGATTATAAGATCACTATATGAATGCAAATCTGTTACATATAACTATAATAAATTGCTCACGATGCATGCATGGTCAGTGCCCAGTTAGAAACGTCCTAAATTGAAGTTTCAAAACATCTAAATCAGATTGGGCGCTTGATATATTGGCCATGTAAAAGGGATATTGATCCAGAATTGATACATGCATGCAATGGACTATATATGAGAGGAAATATGATTTTTTTTTTTTTTTGGGAATTGCATCCAATTTAGAGCTAGATTCATAATATGGAGAGCTCGGCTCATGAGTTGGATAATTGATCATGAATCTGGAACACAGACCTTATATATATAAACACAATAGATTAGTCGAATTCACAGCAAGTCTCACAAACACAAACACAAACACAAACAAGAAGTGAAAATGTTGATTTGCACAAAAGATCCTTCAATTTTTTTTTATTAAGCTGAGATGAAGCTAACACAAACACAAACTCAAACCCACAATGAGAAGCTCCAACACAAACACAAAAATCAAACGGTCATGATCAGATTTGAAACCAACTTAAACGCAAATTCTTCGAACATTTTTCAATAAATGTAGATATCCCTTTTTGTCGATCTGTGGAAGAATTCACGATTTGAAACTAGGAGTGGGTAGCAGGGGCCCACCCCGCATGGGCGGGCGGGCTACCCCGCACCGCAGATGCTGGGGCGGGGGGCGAGCTGACCCCAGCGGGGCCCCACCCCGCTCCGCACCGTCCAAATAATAATAAAAAATATATATTTTTATATTTATATAAATAATTTATATAAATATATATTGTATATAAATATATACAATTTGTTAAAAACTTGAATTCAAGTTAATGGATTGCCTTGGCCTCCTAGGCAACCAATATATAGGAGGCCAATGCAATACAATAGTCATTCTTAAGCAATGTGAGACTTACTGTTTACGATGATCCAATGGAGACCTTGACTAGGCTGAAACAGACCTCGACAATGGCTGCTTACAAAACACAGTTTGAAGCACTATCTAATAGGCTTAAAGGCCTTTTAGATGTGCACAAACTCAACTGCTTCATTAGCGGGTTAAGGGATGAAATTCGCCTGCCATTGAAGATGTTTAATCCAGTCCGTTTAAATGCGGCATTCAGATTGGTCAAAATACAAGAGAAGTATCTTATCAGCACAAGAAAAAGTCAAAAGAATGGGGAGTGAAAAAGGGGGTCCTGCCGCTGCCAATAACACTTCATATGGTGGGCAGTCTATTAAAGGGAGTAGTAAGTGGTCCAAGCCCATGGTATTTGCAAAGAAAATATTTCCCACTCAAATGGATGAAAAGCATTGAAAAGGACTATGCTACCATTGTGACGAAAAGTGGCACCAGACGCATGTGTGTAAGTCTCCAAAATTATATTTGTTGCACTGTTATGAGGAGGCTGGAGCTGAACAAATGGATAATGAAAAGAAAGAAAATAAGGTGCTGGAAGAAGTGGTAATGAAACCCAAGGTGGAGGTGGTGCCTGAATGCAATAGTTGGAACCCCCAACCGAGTATGATGAGACTTTTGGAGAAAATTAGTGGGGAACGAGTGGTGATTCTCGTGGACTCAGAGAGCTCTCATAGCTTCTTGGACCCGACAGTAGCAAAAAGGGTCAGGTTAAAGGTAAACTAGTCTACAAAATTGGCCGTAAGGGCTGCAAATGGAACAGTAATTCAGAGTGAGAGATATTGTGATTCAGTTCTCCTTAAAGTGCAAGGTACTCAGTTTTCTCAATCTCTTTATGTTCTTGAGTTGGGTAGATGTGATGTTGTGTTGGGGTGAATTGGTTAGAGACCCTTGGGCCCATTTTTTGAGATTTCTCCAAACTATCTATGCAATTTATGAATGCAGGTAGACGTGTGGAACTTAAAGGGCTGAAACCTTAGCCCTTGTCCCTTTAGGGGAGTAGTATGGCCATGTTGGCCTCGGTGACCAAAGGAAATGGGTTTTTTTCACAAATTCAATTGGTGAAAAAATAGGAAAATAGTGCTATGGGCAACGCAGAAATTAAAGAGTTATTAGGGCAATTTAAAGAAATTTTGAGGAACCTCAAGGATTACTCCCTCCAAGGAGCCATGACCATAAATAATCCTAAAGGAGGGCACCATGCCCATTTCTAACCAACCCTATCGTTATCCCTATTATCAGAAATCTGAAATTGAGAGGATAGTGGCTAACTTACTAAAATTTGGGGTAACTAAACC
This sequence comes from Juglans microcarpa x Juglans regia, assembly GCF_004785595.1. Classification (NCBI taxonomy): domain Eukaryota; kingdom Viridiplantae; phylum Streptophyta; class Magnoliopsida; order Fagales; family Juglandaceae; genus Juglans; species Juglans microcarpa x Juglans regia. Next base: position 22,642,873 of record NC_054599.1, on the reverse strand, counting down.
TAGCTCCAACCCTTTCTCCTCACTGGTATTGTTAGTGTGCAAGGCGGATGGGAGTTGGTGAATATGTGTTGACTATTGCATGCTAAACCAACAAACAATGAAAGATAAATTTTCTATTCCAGTAATAGATGAGTTACTAGATGAGTTGTGTGGTGCAACAATATTTTCAAAACTAGATTTGAGGTTAGGGTATCGTCAGATAAGAATGGTACTAGAGGATGTAGCAAAGACTGCATTTAGAACTCATGAAGGGCATTATGAGTTCTTAGTGATGTCCATTGGGCTCACTAATGTTCCTTCCATTTTTCAAGGGTTGATAAACCATGTTTTTTAAGTCATATTGGCGTAAATTTGCATTGGTGTTTTTCAATGATATTTTAATATACATTGGTAGAAGGAAGGGACACCTAGTTCACCTGAAATAGGTGCTGGACTTGTTGCAAGATTACAAGCTTTACGCAAAGCTATCCAAGTGTAACTGGAGGAAGTGTGTGGCGCCCCCAATCCCCCTTATATAAATACACAGGGATCGAGACGCCAGGATGGTGACAACACGGTCACACATCCCAACGAAGTGCCAGTGTGTGTACATGCAACAGTGTTCAAATAAAATAACGCAGCGGATAGTCAACTAAGTACCAGAATTTAATTACAATCAAACATCAGTAAAGATTTAAATAGCAGTTATACAGTCATTCATAAAATAATTTACAATAGTTTTAAAATGTACAAACGAGTGATCCCAGATCACTCGCGGAGCCGTCTCCTCAGGCTCGCCCTCCTCCTCCTCATCAGCATCAAATCTGCGACACCACAAAATGGTCTCGCAGGTAAGTATAACCCAAACAACAACGTAATACAAAATGCATTAAATGCAACTAACATGCATGCACATGAAAACATGCATTTTTCCACAAAACATCATTTTCCCCGAAAATGATAAATTTCCAACACACACCAAAATCTCATTTTGGTCCAATTATCCGTAAATCATTTTCCCAGAAAATGATTTACCCAAAAAATCAACTCGCACTATTTTCCCAGAAAATAGTGCATTAATCCCAAATGCACCATGCATTATTTCCATATGCACCATGGTCTCCCCTATGGACCATCCGCACGTCCTGGCTTCGCAGCGGTGCTCAGTTCCGGGCCCAGCGCGTACGTGGCCAAGCACTCACACTACGCAACGAGCGATACCCAGTTCCGCGCCCAGCGCGTACGTGGCCAGACATCCTCTAGTCCCCGCCAGCAGAAGGACCACGGAGTCGGCACGAGACCATCTCGTCCGATCCCATTGTCGCCCGGCGACAATCCAGGGGACGTTACTCAGTATATTCCGCTCCCGAGTAACCAGAGGAGCTCCACCGAGTTAATGCCCATCTCGGCTTGGGGTCGTGATACACACGCACCAAAAATATCATCACATAAAATCATAGCTTTTCAAAGCACATGAACATGAATGCAATACACGAAAACCCAGTTTTCTTTTACAAACATGATCATGCATGAAATGATGAAATGCACATGTACCAACACAATATCCAAACCAACAAATCCAAACAACCCATCAACAACAAATATCCAATCAACCAAATCAACCAAACAACTCCAATCACAAATCCATCCGACCCCCGAACTCCTCGGACTCAGTCCGGCATGCCAAAAACACAGTGAAATGGGTTAGTGCAAAAATACATTTAAATTACGAAAGTTCTTTGGAGAAATACTTACAGTGCAATATAATAATTTTCCGAGGATCGCAAAGTAGAAAAAGGCGACGTTTGAGCAACACCACAGTGTAAAATACACTGTGGCCGTGGGTCACAGATACCCATTTTTCAACGAGGACAAACGAAGACCCAAGATTGATAGGGTAGGGCCTAGGGAGGTCGGTGAAGCTAGTGGTGGTGGTGGTTTGCCGTGGGTGGCGGCGCAAGGGGTGGTTTTAGGCCAAAAAGTGCAAATCGGAGATGGACTTGGTGGGGCTTCACCGGTGACGGATCGGAGCTGGGGTTGGGTCCAATGGGTTGCCAAGAGGCCGGGGATGAAGTGGTAGGAAGATGGTGGCCAGAGGTGGCGCGACGGCGGCGCAATGGAGGAAAATGTGCCGCGGCGTCGTGGGTTTCGTGGGTTTCGTGGAGGCTAACGGCGGCACGAACGGCGGTGATATTGGTGGGGTAGGACGGCCGGCGGCTGGGGAAGCGGTGGAGCCGGGCGGTGTCGACCACCGCCGGCGGACGGCGGCGCAGCTGGTGGGGGGAGAAACGGACGCGGGGAGAGAGAGAAGAGGAGAGAGAAACGTCCGCACGGGAAGAAAGAAAAAATAAGGAAAAAGAAAAAGAAAAGAAAAAAAAGAAAAGGAAAAGAAAAAATAGAGGGAAAAGAAATGAGGTCCAATCCTCATAACTTGGGTCACAAAAATGATCCAACGGAAACGATTTTAAAACCACAAGTTAAATAAAATAATTTAAACGTAATGGTAAAGTCAAATTGAAATAATTAAATTCCACAGTAATTAATTTAAATATTAAAAGCAATTTAAATGCATAACAATAAATAAATATTAAGAAAGCATATAAAAATAATTTCCACCAAATAAAAATCATAGAAATAAACTCACTAAAAATCCAACCAATTTAAAATAAGAGAAATTATTTTAATTACATAAAAATAATTCCTTCAGTAAAAATACACTAAAATACGGGGTGTTACAAAGTGGATTATCACGGTCACATTATTTATGCTAAGAGAGTAAATGCAGTTCCTAACAAGATTGTTTCGATGCTGGAATGACCAACTCCTAAAAAAACCAAGGCCTTGAAAGGGTTCCTATGCCTAACGGGCTATTACAAGAAGTTCATTAAAGGGTATGGTATGCTGGCAGCCCCACGAACAAGTCTTTTGAAGAAAAATGGGTTCTGAAGGAGCAAAGAAGTTGAGCAAGCTTTTGTGAAGCTGAAGGAAGTGGTTACCCAGCCCTCCGTACTGAAACTCCGAATTTTACATGTCCATTTACCATTGAGTGTGACGCTAGCGAGAAGGGCATCGGGCTGTATTGATGCAGTCCAGGCAACCTGTAGCCTTTCTAAGCAAAATGTTATAAGGTAATGCGCTTCTCCTTTCCACTTATGAGAGAGAATTGCTAGCCTTGGTGACAGTTATCCAGAAGTGGCGCCCTTATTATTGGGGTGAAAATAGATTAGCAAACCTTGAAGTTTTTGTTAGAGTAGAGGATAGGCATGGAAGCATAACAAAAATAGTTCACTAAATTGATGGGGTATGAGTTTAAGATAGAATATAAGAAAGGGCAGGATAATAGAGTTGTTGATGCTCTTTCTCGGAAAGGGGAAGGAGATTACTTCAAGGAATGGGTCTTAACACAGATCACCTTTCCAAAATCTGATTGGGTGGAGGAATTAAAGATGAGTTACCAGTTGTCGAAAGAGTTTTCAGATTGGTTGGCTAAGGCAGGGAAACCGCAAGAAGTTCCTAAGGGAATCTCTGTTGTGCAAGGGCTGCTTGTGAAAAATGGAAGCTTGATGTTAGTACTGAGGTCTCCTTTTATTAAAAAGATGCTCCATTACATACACTGATCCGATAGCTGGTCATTCAGGTTACCTTAAGACTTATCAGAGAGCCAAAATGGACTTTTACTAGTCCAAAATGGAAAAAGACATTATAAGGTGGGTGCAAGAATGTGAAGTGTGTGAAGCTGTTAAATACAATGCTATCCCTCCAACTGGTCTACTCCAACTACTAACCGCACCCAAACAAGCATGGGTTGACATCTCTATGGATTTCACAGAGGGTCTTCCAAATTCCAAATGAGCTACTGTGATCTTTGTGGTGGTGCACAGGTTCATAAAATATGGTCATTTTATGGCTCTATCCCACCCTTACACAACCCAGGATGTGGCTCATATGTTTCTATCCTTAGTGTTTAAATTACATGGGTTCCCAAGAACTATTGTGTCGGATCGTGACCTTGTGTTCCTTAGCTCATTTTGGAAACGTCTGTTTACTCTCCAGGAAATTACACTAAATTTTAGCTCGGCCTACCATCCTCAGAGTGATGGTCATACCGAGGCCTTGAATAAAAGTCTAGAGGGTTACTTGATAAGCTATGCAGGTCAGAAGTCTAAGACATGGGGACAGTGGTTACCACTCGCAGAGTGGTGGTATGACAACAGCTATCACAACTTTACAAAGCTATCGCCTTTCAAGGCTTTATACGAGTATCCACTCCCAAGGCTAATTACTTACAAACCCGTCACTTCAAACAATGACACAGTTGATCAAATAATGAGAAACAAAAGCCAGATTTTGGAGCTTTTGAAGAACAATCTCAAGGCAGCTCAAAACTGAATGAAAATGTATGCAGACAGGAAGAGAACAGAAAGATAGTTTAATGAAGGAGACTAGGTTTACCTATGACTTCAGTTGTACAGACAGAAGTCAGTGGCTGTGCACTATAACTTGAAATTGGCTCCCCATTTCTATGGACCAGTCAAGGTGGATCTTCCACCCATGTCTAAGATCCATCCCATTTTTCATGTCTCCTGCTTAAAGAAGAAGATCGGTGAGAGTATTCAACCCATTCCTATTTTGTCGCCCACAAATGAGTTAGGAGAAATCATACATGAGCTTAGGGGTGTAAATTTAAATCGGTAAAACCGGTCTGGACCGGACCGAACAGGACCGGTTGGTCCAGTTTTGAACCGGTCCGGTCTGAAACCGGTTTCTATATTATGAAAACTGGCCAGATTCGGTCCAGTTTTGGTTCCGTAGTTTTCGGGACTGGACCGGACCGAACCGGACTAGTTGGAAAAAATATATATAAATTAATTTTATATATTATACAAAATATTTATATATTATAAGTTTTATATATAATATATAATTATATATTAAATTTTTATATATAATATATATAATTATATATCATATATGAAATAATTTCATATTATAATTTACAAATTATAACATAAAATATTAATCTTAAATATGAACATTTATAATTTGTTTGCTCATATATTATTAATATAATTATATATAAGATAATGTTATTATAATTTATAAAATAAAAGTTTAATTTTAAAGATGAAAATTTAATTGATCATATGCTTTAAACATAATATATATATATATATATATATTAAATTATTAATAACATTTTATCATAAGAAGTAACACTTTATTATATGTTTTTTACATTTTAAAAAAACTGAAAAACCAGACCGGACCTGACCGGAGGTACCGGTTTAGGAGGGTAACCGGGACATAATTGGTTTTGAAAAATGTAAAACCAGTATATACCGGTTCGGTCCTAGATTTTGTCCAAAACCGGACCGGACCGGATCGGTTTCACCCCTACCTGAGCTAGAGATGATCTTGGAGCGCCGCATGAAGTAGTAAGACCACCATGCTGTGACTGAAGTTTTGGTCAAATGGGTTGGGGCTCCCATGGAGGACAGCACCTGGGAGATCTTGTGGAGGCTTAGGACTGTGTACCCACACATTGTGGGCAAGGACTTATAAGAGGGAGAGACTGTTAGGTTGCTCAAGGAAGGAGATTAAGGCATGACAAAAGAGAAAGGAAGGACCTTGGCTTTGAGGTTGAAGACGGAGAGAGAGGGTTAGGGCAAAATGAAGTCTGCGAAAGCTAAAAGGGGGATTTTAGGGTCATGAAACGGTGCAGTTTGTAAGGGGAAGGCTACGGCGTCATTTGATTTAGAAGGCAAAATGATGGTTTTAAACTGTGTAGTTTTTGTTACAGCTTTCAATTAAAACGCTTTGTTTAATAACAGTCTGTTGTAAGGGTGTTTTTAGTCATTTTATGTTAAGTTTGTTAGGATCATGTAGATTATGTGGGCAAGAAAGGGGAGGAAAGGATCATTGGAGAATCTTGAATATTTGTGATCTTTCTTCTTGGGAGGTTTTGGATTTCTCGAAAATCCAAGTTTATGAAATTGCCGTGATTCTCATCCATCTTCTTCTTCACTAATTTTTTATTCATTTACATTCATCTTTACATCCTTATCAATTACACTATTATTCTATTAGAACCATAACAGTTTGTCTGCGAGAAGCCCTGTTCGGGGAGAAGGAAGCTCTGTGAAGCCGTTTGTGAGAAGCTTTGTGAAGCCGTCTGCGAGAGGTTCAAATCTGTTTATTTTCTCATTTCCTTTGTCTTACTTGTTTTTTTTTTAAATAAATAAATAAAATAAAGCTGACTGCACGATGGTTACACACGTCGACTGCCTGTAGAAAAACTGTAAATCTATCTTGTTATAGTATAACTATGGATGTGTAATTCATATAACTTTTTTTTTTTAATTCGTAATTCATATAACTTAATGCTTATGAGATATAGTAATTTATGACTGTAAATTATGAGAATAATGTTATTCATCATCTCAATTCTCATCATCTCATGATGTAACATTAGATGATAGGTTCACAAGTGAAATATAATAAATAGTCTCCAATTATCTAATATTATATCATGAGACGATGAGATTATGATGAGAAAATGAATGATGAATAGATTTTTTTTCTTTGTTAATTAGGTTAGATAAATATTTGGATCATCTCAATAGATTTCTGTAAAATAGGTTAAAATTGTTTGTACATGTCGTATTTAGTCTAATCCAACACGATTTATTTATTAAACACGTTATGTCAATTTTCATCATCCTAAGCTCGTTTTTTATTTTAAAAAATTTAAAAGTAATTTATTGGAATAAGATGAATCAAGAAAGTGTAGTTTTACAATGGTAAACAAAAAGGATAAGGGTGAACTTTAATGGCCCACATTCGAGCATATAGTAATTCAGAAGACTTAAGAAAATTTTATAAAAAAATTATTTTTCTGCGCATCAGTTATTGATATGTTGAAAAATATAAAATTTAAAAATTAAATTTAAACAAAATTGATAAAATAAATCTTATATATAAAATTATAAATAAAATTATAAGAGAGTTTTGCAACTCATAATCTCTACGTACACACTATGACACCATACTTATTTTTTTTAAAATTATTTTAAATTTTTTTATTTTATTCTTTCTAAGCTAATTGAGTTATTCTATCCACATCCATACACTACATATTTAGTAATAGAAAAAAATTAAAAATTAAAAAAATTATATGTAGCGTGAAAATGATGAATTTTAACATATAACACCACTCAATTCACAATAGCAAATGCCTAGACAAGATTTATTGCACACTCAAAACATTTCAAATTGAAACTCAAATAACAATATTTTGATATATCACGTCAAATATTAAAGTCAAAAGACTGGCGCACGTTAGCAGGTCATGTGTGTTGACTCGGAGTAAACTAAACGGTAACGAAACCATGGAACTGGAAATTAGCTTTCAAACTTTCTTAAAATTTTGTTTGTCTGAATTGTGATTTAAAATGAGAGAGACAGATATTTACGATAGATCTTATATTATTTATAATTATTATTCTTATCAATTTTTGGGGATGATTATAAAATATTGTAATCATAGATTCTAAAATCCGGAGTAGAAATTTGAATTCATCCTTTAGATCCAAAACCCTCAGCTATACGCAGCGCACGTATCATTTTGTAATCGAGAATGGCAACCGTAGTCTGCGATTATCGGTTCCTCCTCCTCCTTGCTGCCTTGGCCTTCATCTACATCCAGGTACCCTTTCAATTTCAAAGACGCATTCCCAATTTAGACGAAATTTCACGCCCAAAGTCCATCGCTTTGTCGCTTTGTTATCACTAATTTTTCTTTGTTGATCAAACGGATTTGCTGAACGCTGAATAGGAAGGTTGTTGGTGAACTATTTTTTTTTTCTCAGATTATTTTTATTGGATGCAAAATTTCGGTTTCGGAAAGTTTACGTTAAGTAATAATTTTCTAATAAGTCACATGGTTTTGTTGTTGTTGCTGTTTTTTTCCCGTGCTTCGAGTAGATGCGGCTGTTCGGTATGCAATCGGAATATGCCGACCGCCTTGCTGCCGCGGTGCGTGTCTAACCGTGTTTCATTTCAAACTGTGTATTATGTGATTCTTACAGGTTATTTTTTGGGCATTTCTTTCACTTCATTTGTTTTGGACAGGTTGAATCAGAGAGCCATTGTACGAGTCAAATGCGATTGCTAATTGATCAAATAAGCATGCAACAAGGTCGAATTGTGGTCCTTGAAGGTGGGTTGGGTTGATTTGGTTCAGTCTCTTCTAGTAATCGACAGAGGTAGCTGTAAGTAAAGTAATTTGATGGCTGAAGTGTGAATTACCAAGATTTAAAAAAAAAAAAAAAAAACTTAAATTGCATGGTTAAATTTTTACAAAGCTTTATCGAGTAATTAGTAAGTCTAGATCATTGGATGAGTTCCCAAGTTGTAATTTGTGCTGTTGTGTTGCTATGATTGTCGGGGTCGATTTTGCATAATAGCTTGACATATCAATGGAAAATTTGATATATGCAATCGGTTGTCTAAATCATTGAATGAGTTCCCAAGTTTTCTAGTAATGACAAATGATAACTGTTGTCAGTATCTATCTGGAGAAGTATGGTCTAATCCTCAACGTTGTTACTTTTTCTAAAAATGAAGAAGCTTCTTTCCTAGGTTGTAGTCCAGGAAAGAGTATGTTCCTTTACCTCAATTCCTTTCTCTCTCTTTAACTGGTGGCTTAAAATTCAAAGAATTATTGTTACTTACTCTTTTTTTTTTTTTTTTATAAGTATGTTACTTACTCTTGTAAGACTGCTACTATTTCAGAAGAAAGTAAACGCCGAGAACTAGAGTGTGGACAACTGAAGGCCCTTGTTGAAGAACTTGAAAGTATGTCTTTATCAATACTGTAATAAACTCTCTTTTTACCCTCGTTTTATCTCATAATATTTCATTTGCTATGCATAACATCTGATAACCATTTCTGTTTGGAAAATTTCGTCTCATTGGATATTGATCGAGCAAGTGGTATAATGAGCCTATCACCAAGGGGCTCTTTTTATTTTTTAAACAATTTGAAGATGCTGTATAGCAAGCATGTATTGATCTTCAGGTTCTATGTTTGTTTTTTTTCAAAAGAATATGTAACCAAGCAAATCCTTCCTGGACAAATCGAACCCAATTAGTAACATTTTTTAGATGTTTATATTTTCCAAAATTTCTCAGGTTTAGCTGAAGCTTTAATTGCTGGCAATATATTATAAAGTCAAATAGCTCATTTGGAATTACAAGGGCTTCAGAGACCAGCGACTGGTGCAACAAGATTTCCCTTCTCATTTGAACCATACACTGGGGAAAAGCCCATTATTGAAAATTTTTAGTAATAGAATTATAGCTGGATATCTGCAGAACAGGGAATGAGTGTGGAAGATAATCTTGAAAGGTTGCTTTCATGTTTTATTGTGTCATTTAAGATTGCTTCCATTGTGTTATGATGGGAGAGAGATAGGCTTGGTTTTGTGTTTTTCATCCTTGAAAGATGCCGGGTAACTCTCTATACATGTTTATCTTGTATGGATTGTACACATTTATAGCCTTTGCTGCTCTACGGTCAATTGATCTTGGCTCTTTTCTTTTTGATTGGTCATCTGGTACTTATATTTTCTCCAAAATGATTGATTAAATTTGCTGCTGTAGTCTAACACATTTCTTTTTTATGTCATTATGATAATATGTAAGTGCCCTTTTGACATGATCCAAGGCACTTAGCATACTCTCTTTGTTAATTTTTCAGGGAAAGGCCTACAGAGATTGACTGACAAAGTACAGGTTAGTGTGCCTCATAACTTTGTTTCTTTTTCTCAAGTTATCACTTATAATCCTTCTAACAAGTTGTTTTGCCAAACTTATTAGGTGCCAGTGGCAGCTGTTGTGATTATGGCATGCAATCGTGCTGATTATCTGGAGAGGACAATTAAGTCCGTCTTAAAGTATGTTTCACACTTACAGCATGTGTTCCAGGTTCTTGCATTTTTTCTAAACATAATTTTACACATCTCCAGCTGACCCTCTGGCTTAATTCTCCTTTTCCCAGATATCAAAGTTCTGTTGCTTCGAAGTATCCTCTTTTTGTATCCCAGGTACATTTGTACCATTCTTTTTGCTTTGACACAAATTTAGGTTTGTCTTATGGGAATAGTTACTGCATAAATCTTACTCTAGCTATGATTTAGACGAGACTAAACAGCTCAACACGATGGTTTTCACTTTTTCCCAGGACGGATCAAATCCAGATGTTAAAAGTAAGGCTTTGAGTTATGATCAGCTAACATATATGCAGGTAATGTATGATTTTGATGTTGCATTTTTATGAGGTAAAATAAGGTGAACTTGTTTGTGCTGGTTCAAGTTGGAGTTCAGTTCACGTGGACAGGAAGCATTTCCTGCAACTGTTTAACATGCAGATGTTTTGAATCATACTATCTAATATATTATTTCAATAATTTCTTGGGTGCTTGTAAATGAGTTTGACATGGGCTTATATGTCATATAAAGAGTTGGATTTATTTAAAATGCTCTCATTACAGAGTGAGTAGAATGTTCAATCATTAGTTATATTCTTGAACACTGACTCAACTTTATTGTAGCACTTGGATTATAAACCAGTGCAAACTGAAAGGCCTGGAGAGTTGATTGCATACTACAAAATTGCTAGTAAGTATATTTTCCTTCGTTTATAACTCATGAAAACTTCACTGCTTATGTACTTGCTTTTTCCAGGTCATTACAAATGGGCATTGGATGAATTGTTCTACAAGCATAAATTCAATCGAGTAATCATACTTGAAGGTCAATTGATTGTCTTGCTTTTAATCATACTTAGTTTTTTCTTTTTTAATTCTATCACCTCTTAGTTTGCAAAAAAAGTATATACTGATAAAGAAATGTACCTGGATACAGATGATATGGAAATTGCCCCCGACTTTTTTGATTACTTTGAGGCTACAGCAGCTCTACTTGAAAAGGATAAGTATGCATTCTGGGTGAACTCAACCTCTCGTGTGTAGGATATTAATTAGGAGTTATAGTTCCAAATTCCATAGCTTTGATTTTTGTTTTTTTTATCAAAACGTGGTAGGTCCATAATGGCTGTTTCCTCATGGAATGACAACGGACAAAAACAGTTTGTGCATGATCCATGTGAGTTCTTTTCAGAATTTCTCCCCTTTTAGTATCATTCGTGCATTATATGATTTTTCAAAGATTTCGATGATTATATGAACCAGAATTTTTCTGTACCTTTCCCTCCCTGATCTAACATCTGATGTCTCTGTAGATGCACTCTATCGTTCTGATTTCTTTCCTGGACTTGGCTGGATGCTAGCCAGATCTACTTGGGATGAGCTATCTCCAAAATGGCCGAAGGCATATCCTTGTTGGTTTAGTATATTTTTATGCTTGGATTTGACTATCCATTTATATTGATCCATCACTTTTTAACATCTTCTTTAACAAAACCTTACTTACTGGGATGACTGGTTGAGGTTGAAAGATAATCGCAAAGGTCGACAATTTATTCGTCCAGAAATTTGCAGAACATATAATTTTGGGGAGCATGTAAGTATAATGATTTACATGTTATTTTGGTTGTTGTCATCCTTTAACCTCAGGTGTACTTCTTATGCAAGCATAGATTGATTTATTTACTTGGCAAACATTTAGTGATATTTTTGCATGCATGTTTATGCATTGAAATTCTTGAAACTAGGTAGTTATGCCACCAAATCTTCCAATGTTAAAAACATTTTCCTTGCAACACCAATAGTACGGAGAAATGAAGCATATGTTTGTGTTTACCCCAAGAGGAAAACAAATTATTTTTACAAATTGATTGGAAACCGTAATTCCAGGTAGCCGCCATATGCAATACTTGTTTGCACCATTAGAAAAAGGTAGCCATATGCAAGCTCCCATTCTATCAACCACTGCCAGCAAGTATTTTATGTCCTATATACTATTGGATTTGTTTGCTGATTTGGAAGCTTTGTTTGAAAGTGACCTATTTTCAGAATTTCAAAGTGCCACTTTATGGTTGATGCTAAATGTTATGAAGCTTTCGTTGGTTCACCAATGAATATTGATGACTTCACTTAGTGATTCAACTTCTGAGTGCATGCATCCATCTTTTACAACTGTGGATTTGTGAAGTCTTTACGTGATTTCTTTCAGGGTTCTAGTTTGGGGCAGTTCTTTAAACAATATCTTGAGCCAATTAAGATGAATGATGTCCAGGTAAGTGTCAATTTCTCTCTGACTGTGATGCCTTGTTTGATTCTGTGCATGTTTTTACGTCTTCAATTTGACCTTTGCTTCTGCCTTTTCTTTCCAAAAGATTGATTGGAAGTCAATGGATTTGAGCTACCTGATGGAGGTAAAAAATATCTTAGTTCTTTTTGAAGTGGCTGTGTCCTTCATTACACTCATGGTCAAAAAATTTCTTTCAACCTTCAGGACAAGTTCACAAAACATTTTGCTGACACTGTGAAAAAAGCTAAACCGATTCAAGGAACTGATGTTGTTCTGAAGGCATATAATATAGATGGTGATGTACGTATAGAATACAAAGACCAGTTCGCGTTTGAACGCATCGCCCGCCAATTTGGAATTTTTGAAGAGTGGAAGGTCGTTCCTCACTGTTATTGTATACCTTACCTTTCTTTTGCACTATTACTAGGAATAAAATGTTTTGTTTTATATGAATGCAGTGGGTGATATTTGGATAACTCATGTTTCTTCAACACTCATGCAAGTGGTAGAGCTTTCAGTTATAACAGTAGGAAATGGCTCGGTTATCTGGCTGGATAAATAATTGCGCATGATCATTATTATATAATTGAGCACATAAATTTCACCCAGTTGCCATGTAAAGCTAGAATCACAGAATTTGCAATGTTGTGAAACTAGAAACTTACATCACATATAATCTAAGGGGAAAAAACTCAGGTTGACATAAGAAAATAATGATAAAGTTGCATGATCTCTCTACACACGCAGACACACATACAAATGTGATACTTGTATTATAGCACATTAACAGCTACAAGATACAATCTGAATTATTCAATGATCAGGCGTCGTTTTGTTATTGTAAATGTGCTTGTAATATCTTTGTTTGAAACCGTTTTATCCAGCATTTCATGTAAAAAAAAACCGTTCTTGCTTTTCCGAATTTTCCAGGATGGTGTACCAAGGGCTGCATATAAAGGAATAGTTGTTTTCCGATACCAAACCTCAAGGCGTGTATTCCTCATTGGTCCAGATTCCCTCAAACAGCTTGGGATTGAAGGTGCTTGATGCAAAAACAGGTTCGTGTAATGACCATGCTGTATACTATTGTTTGTACTGGACTACCATCAACTTTGTCACTTGAAACTTTTTAACAAAATAGAGTGGAATGGAAGGTAATGATGAGTAAATTTGCTTCGATTTCATTTTAGAGCAAAATAACAGAAAGTTCTGATTGATTATTTGCATGAATAATTTCTCATATTTTAATGAACAGAGTTTATGAGGGAAGTATGGTTTACACTGGCAAGCTCTGAGGTTCAGGCAAAAGGATTGATTTTGAAGCAGACGGTCCACTCATACAATTAGATAATCAATATCATTTACGCTAAAGGTTCTGGCCCCGAGTTCACAGGCTGAGTTTCTAACAGCTATATCTATAATTGTCACACTTAACTTAATGTAGCATACACCAAACTTATGTGCTCGTCAAGGTGGTATTCTCCCTAGTGTAAACATATACAGATGGTCCTAATTTTGGCAAGTTGATGCTATGGGCCCATGGATTTTGTTAACTCTTCAGTTTTTATTACTGCTTTTGTTTTCTTGGAAGAATAGCCACTGCAAGAGTGTGTAACTCTAATATTTGACGTGTCTTGTGTAAATAGAGTTACTATTCGGCAGATCTCAAATTACTCTTTTGATACTGCAAATGGATCTCAGCATGATAGATTCAGTAAAGGAATCAAGCCAATATAGTAGGAGGGGTGAGGCTTGAAAGAGGATAATCCAACAAAATCTCTTTACATGAGGTAATGGAATTAAGGGTGGTTATGATTTGGTTATACCTTAATGCTTTTAAATGTTGCCCTTTTGTTTTATTGGCTCTGGAACATTGCCGGTGGTGGCGAGTAGATTGACAAAGCAAGAAGATGACCATATTCTTTCCTTTCTACTTTGAGTTCACCGGACATGGCAGCCACCTTCGCCCTGCATGTTACTTCATCACCGAGAGGCTTTTATGGCATATGTCGGGCTGTCTTTTGGCGGAACGCTATTGAAATCAACAGGAAAATAAAATAAAAATCTACTAGGACCATCATGGCTTCAACACATAATATGATCTCAAATTCATAAAATCGACTTAAAGATAATATAAAATCATCTTTAATCACTAATCAACACTGAATCGATTGACTATAAAATAGAATAAATGGATGGTTTCTGGGTCCATAAATCACCAACGCAAACCCAATATGGTTAAGAAATCACTAGCAAACAGAAGAATAAGAGGTGTGGGCTGAGGACCCATGTAGTTATGCCAGAATATCTAAATTATATTGCAAAATCTAAGTAAGGTAAAAATAAATACAAGGGAGGAAAAATTGTGACCAACGGTGTGGTCTCGATCCCATATTTTCTTAGTTAATAGATTGTTATATTGGCCAATGAGAGGACCATCTCGCAAGTGCGCTTTAAATGAGACACAAAATTTTTATATGGTCTTATTTCATCTCATCTCATTTTATTTACAAATATAATTCAAATATAAAATTTGTAAATTAATCATTATAACTTTTTTTAAACTAATTATTACAATTTTTTCAAACTTTCAAATAAAAAATAATTTTAACTTTTTCAAATCCTCAAATAATAATATTATAAAACTATATTATTACAATATTTTAATTTTGTAATATTTTTTATCCAATATTTTCTCTCTCATTTTTCAAAACTTAAAAAATACTCAACTCAAATTATTTTACTACTATTCACAAAATTCTTATCTCATTTTACTCTCAAACAAGCCGCATGTTGGAAGTGCAACGAGAGGATTGCACAAATTGTCTCTAATAAGTTTGAGTGAAATGTAGAGTCTAAGTTTAAAGTTAGAATTTAGCTTTGATATAAAGAGATAAATTTAATTATTCCAATTATATCTTAACAAAGTATGATAGGTCATGGTAGCAACAAGTGAGGTGCATCTTATTGGAGAGACCTATAATACTCAGACCAACAAAGTTTTCACCTAACCCATTTAAAAAAGAAAAATGATAGCTGCAGTCATGAGTGCATAAACGTCATATAATCACTTTAAAAAAAGTGAATAACTACGAGACCTACACTAAAAAAAATTAATTTTTTTATAATAAACTCTACTATTTTTCAAAATGACTGCATGCCGCTTGTGTATTCTACAACTGTATGTAACATTACTTTTTAAAAAATTGACATGTATTCTTAAAGCAAGTGAAAATCACTTATATTTTAAACGGAGGAGTGAAAAAGATATTTCAAATTAAACTTTTAAAAAATTATATGCTTAGGATATGTTTAACAAACGTTTGTAATCGAGTTTTTTCTACTTGTAAATTGGTGTAAAAAGCATTTCGTTCATACTATCAACATGATAAGTCTTGATACGTAAGAAATTTAAAAATTTAAAATTTTTTTATAAATCAAAACTTACCATATGAGTAGTAAGAAGGGTGCGTTGGCTTCCAAATAAAATTTTTCTATGTCATTTATGTAGACGTTTGAAATAAAATTTGTCAGCTGTTTATAGAGATGTCGGCCTTGGGGAATCAAAACTAAAGAGGGGTCAACCAATGATCAGGCCATACCTGATCAGGCAAATCCTCTTCCAAGGACAAGAGAACTAAAACACGTACACCCAAACAGTCCGTCCCCTTAAACCCTCGAGTTCGTTGCTCTCCGAAATGTTGATAGTTAAAACCTAACATATTGCCTGCCTCTCTCTCTTTCTCTCTCTCAGTACGGTGAAGCAACCGGCAATGGCTTCCGTTGTGTCAACCATTAAGCAAAAGAAGAAGAAAGCTAAGCACAGCGTCTCTCTGTCAGACCTGAAAACCCTAGGCCACCAGCTTCTCTCCTCCCGGGCCCATATCAACAATCTCCCTCTCCTTCTATCCTACGTCTCCCCCACCTCCCCTCCTCCCTACGCCCTCGAATCCCTCCTCTCCCTCCAATCATTCTTCACCCCTCTCCTTCCTTCCCTCCCCCCTCTTCTTCTTCTTCTTCCAAGCCCTCCGCACCCGATCTCCAGGACGATCCTGACTTCATCTACCGCACCTGGCTCCGCTCCAAGTTCGACCATTTCGTCCGTTCTCTAATTGATCTCGCTGTCTCGCCGGACTCCGATGAAACTCTTAAAGTCAGTATTTTATTCGCCAACTTATTCCGTTAACTTTTGGGTTTTTGTTGTAATTTTGTTTTGTTGCTTGATTGTCTAAATCAGGGTGTGTGTCTGTGTTTTATAATTTTTTGGGATCTTTGTGAATATAGGAGGTTGTGTTGGATACGATAATGGAGTTTGTGAAGGTGGGAAACTGTGGGAGGTTTCATTCAGCTATATACCACAAGTTATTGCATGCTATTGTAAGTTGTTTTACCACTTTTCCGGCAGCATAAATTGTACGCTGCATTGTCTCTGTGGCCTTGCATGTGTTTTCTGAGGTTTTAAGTTGTCTTTATTGTGTTAGATTAGTTAATGTATGCGTCTGTATCGTTTCTTGCAGGTCTATTCTTCAATTTCTATTTATTTCTTGATAGACTTGCTGGTGTCGAACTACTTCAAGTATATCGATGTACGGTATGACCCCTTTCTGCGACTGCTTGTTAATTTCGTTTTTAGAGATATGATGCCATGATTTAAATCTCAGCAACACATGGGATTTGATATGATCTTGATTGTGTCTATGTGATCAGTTCTGTTCTGACTTCTTAGACAGGCTGTTTCTAGTATTACATAAAAGTAATCATAATTCTTATCTTCTGTTTTTTTAGTGTGTTTTTGTTTGGGATAGGCATGAATGAAATGCAAAAACATGTTATGGTTGATTGTGATTTTTCTAAATTGTGGTTATTATTTCTGCTTGCAGTTATTTTACGTACATTAGCCTGGGAAAAATTTCTAGAACTCTGGAGGCAAAAGAAATCTCTGGTACTTCTCCTGCCATGCTCCTGGTTTGGAAATTATTCTGCTAACTTCATCTAACTCTGTTCTTTTTTTTTTTTTTTTTTTTTTTTTTGGTGGGAGGTTGGGGGCGCAGTTTTGCCTGTCACTTTATTAATTGTCTTCCTTTCTAAATGACAGATGTGAATGAAGATAGTATTGATGAGAGTCATTCAAGATCAAGGTCAGGATTTACTATGTACAGTTTCTTGTAGCAACTGCCAATCAAGTATAGGTGTCTCTGGGCTATGCCTATTATTTTCATCAATAAAACCCTTCACTACTAATCCCAAAAAAATATTTTTACCTTCAACAAAAGGTATATATATATATATATATATATATTTTCTTTTCTTTTATGAGTTATTTTGGATGGTATAATCTTGTTTACAATCCGAATTCTTTCATGCAGATTAATTTGCTTTTTTTTTTTTTGATAAGTAAATGGTAGAATAAATAAGAATAGGCAAAGCCCAGGTATAAAAGGTGGTATACAAGAGATAAAACCTATCTAGTTGCTAAAAAAGAAAAAAAGAAAATCATGTACATTTAGGCTATTAAAATCTATAGCAATAGCCCAAAGAAGTAAGGCACGGAAAAATAAAATTCTAAGATCCTCTATTGTCCGCTCCTTATCTTCAAATGTCCACTCACTACGCTCCTACCATATACACCACATAATACAAATAGGAACCATTTTCCACGCAGCTTTGATTTGTGGAGCACCACCCGGCAATACCCAGCTAGCCAAAACTCTACCACTGTAGTAGACATCACCCAATTTAACCCTAATCGAATGAACACTTTGCTCCACAGTGCTCTAGCTGTCTCACAGTGTAGCAAAAGATGATCCACTGTCTCGTCAGCTTTCTTGCACATACAACACCATTATGGAATAAATACCCGGCGCTTCCGCGGATTATCAGTGGTCAAAATCTTACCCAAAGCCGCTGTCCAAGTGAAAAATACTGCTTTTGGAGGTGCCTTATTCCTCCACAATCCTCTCCAAGGAAAATACGTGTTTGGAAGCAAAGTAAGGGACTTATAGAAGGAGCGAACTGAAAAAACACCCTTACTTGCCGGATTCCACCACAGTTTATCTTCTCTCAATCCAGACATTATCGTAGAGTACACACGACTGAAAAACGCCTCAAAACTGTTTAGTTCCCAGTCTTGAGCTGCTTTACTAAAGGTGACATTCCAATGGAGTTGATCCCCTGAACGAACCATGAGATCTGCCACTGAAGCCTCTTGATCACATGCCAAACGAAAAACGGAAGGAAAGACTTCCGCTAGAGCCTCCTCCCCACACCAAATGTCCCTCCAAAATTTTATACGAGTGCCCTCCCCCACCAAGAATTTAGTATGACAAGAAAACACCCCCCAACCACGTCGTATGTGCTTCCAAACCCCCACCCCATAGGACCCATTCCCTCATAGAGCTTCTGGTTCCAAGTTGTATCTCCAAAGCCATTTCCCAAGCAATGCCCGATTAAAAGTTCTTAAAATCTTTATCCCCAACCCACCTGAAGGAATTGGTCTGCACACCTATCCCAACTGACTAGGTGAAACTTGAATTCATTTCCCATCCCACTCCATAAGAAATTCCGATAAAGTTTTTCGATTCGTGCCGCCACACTAGTTGGAATTGGAAATAAAGATAGAAAGTAAGTTGGCAAGTTAGAGAGAGTACTCTTGATAAGAGTCACCCATCCTCCTTTTGACAAATACAGTCTCTTCCACCCAGCCAATCTTCGTTCTATTTTCTCAATAACTGTGTTCCAAATAGACAAAGCCAGTGAAGCAGCCCCCAATGGTAACCCCAAATATGTCATAGGGAGAGAAGCGACCTTACACCCAAGAGTGTTAGCCAACTGCCGAGAGATGCTGACGTTCTCCACAGGCACTAACTTTGATTTATCGAAGTTAACTCTCAAACTTGACGCTGCTTCGAAACAAAAAAGAAGCGCCTTCAGTGCCCTAAGTTGGTCTTGCTTTGCATCACAGAAAATTAAAGTGTCATCTGCAAATAATAAGTTGGAGACCGAGGTGAGCCCCCTCTGTGGATCACCCACTGAAAAACCAGCCATAAAACCATGACTAACCACAGATTAATTTGCTTTTGTGTGAAGTTCTTTTGGAATTTGATATTCTTCTTGCACTCACCATGGGTTCATCGTCTATGCCATTTTCTGTTAAATTTTCCTACTGGGCATGTTTTAGAAATAGAAACATATGGATATGAGACTAAATTCTAGTGTTTTTTTGTACAAAATATCTCTCTTTCTAGTACACCAATGTTTCCGTTGTATAACTATTGAATTTATTGGATAAAAGTATACTTTTCTTGCAGCATGGAGGTTTTCCTTCAGAACATACATTATATTATCTCACGTGTGCCTCATATGGAAGGCTTAGATGAAAAATCTGATTACGAGATGTGGAGCAGATCAGGTGATTTCTTGCTGGTTACCCTAGGAGCTTCTTCTTGTGGTTTTAGTTTTCTTCAATTAAATGATGTATTTCTCCAATCATTATGTGTCTAGCCAATCCTTGATTATGACTTATAATCAGTTGCAGTACATAAGCACTGTCGACATTCTGTTCCTTTTTTATGTAAGTAATAATCATTTTATTATGTAAAATGCTAAAGGCGCATTCCGAGAAATGTCCAGCATTTTGTTGTAACAACCTGGATGGACTTGAGAAGATGAAAGTACTTATTGATAATTTTCCTTTGAAACTTTTTGCTCAATTAAGTTTTGAGTTTGTTAGTTCCTTACTGATTAAGATTCTTTTCTAAAGGAAACGATGGTAAGGAGCTATCTGGGAATTCAAAAGCAGAAGATAAAAAGCTCCTGACTGAGAAGTCTAACAATGATGTATGTGATCATGTATTCACCCGTGCAGGCTCTTGAATATTTTACTTCTAAAATAATCCTAATTGCTCTATTAATTATCTCTTAATAATTCTTTTACAACACTGTTTAGGTGTTGGCTGCAGCCAAAATTGCAAAAAGGATGAAACTAAAATTTACAAAAGCCTGGATTTCCTTTCTTAGGTTACCGCTTCCACTTGATGTGTACAAAGATGTAAGACTCAAACCACTCATTGCATTATATTTTGGTTGTCTTCAAAATACAGGAAAATATGCTGTTTCTGGCTGGTCTTGAGGTCAGGCTCCAGCCAAAAATCCTTGCCATGCAAATTTGGATGCTCAAATCCTAATAGGTTTTCATTTCATTGATTGAGCCCACCAATGAAGATTGCGGTTGTAACCTTTTCTTTCCCCCAATGAAAATCTAAGCAAAAATGTTTACTTTTGCACAATTTTTATGATTGGATATAATTTCATTTCTCATGGCAATAGTCTTTTGACAAAATGATGTGTTCTCCTCTATTAGTGGTGGAGGCTAAGGTCTAGGTTTTAATATATGGATTCACGGGGTGCTTTTACATATGGAATATAATTTATGAGTTTGAGTTATGATAATATACTTGGTTTCTGGTAATTGCTATTTCTCCCACCCTCTCTATCTGTGTTTATTCCCACCTTCTTATTTCTTTCTTTTCAAATTTGCTTCCATATTTTCTGAACTGCTTACCTTTTGATGTTCAGGTTCTTGTTAGTCTTCATCAGGTTGTCATTCCTTATTTGTCTAATCCTATCATGTTATGGTAAACTTACATACTGATTTGTATAATATTGTTTCGTACTTTACTTCTTCAGTCTCTCTCTTCTGAATGGTGAGCTTGAGTCTGATTTACTACCTGACATCGTGCAGTGATTTTTTGACGAGATCATATGACATTGGTGGTGTTGTCAGTGTCATGGCTCTTAGTGGCCTCTTCATCCTCATGACACAATATGGATTGGAGTACCCTAACTTTTACGAAAAGCTTTATGCTTTATTGGTCCCTTCTATCTTTATGGCCAAGCATCGGGCAAAGTTTTTTCAGGTAATGCAAAGTGTTCATCATTGAGCTTGAAGTAAACAATTTTTTACCAGCCAAGGATTTTTTTTGAAAAAAAATGGAGTAAAAAAGTGAAAAAATGAATTTGAATACATGATATCATAAACTTGGCCACTTATGTGATACTGGGGAATTAGGTTGAGTTTGATATGATTTATAGATTTCTTGATTTGGTGCCATGGTAGCAGCTGTCTTTATGCAGGACAAACAGAATTGAGAAGAAATTAGGAAGGAAAAGAGAAATAAGAAAGATTAGAGAGGAAAAAAAGAGCCAAGATAGGAAAAAGAAAACCCTGGAGAAAGAAAGGGGGAGGGGGAGATAGAAAATCACTTCATCAATATTTTAATTCATTCAATAACTTGTTGACTCTTAAGAGTACAAAAGGCCCTTAAATAGACTTAAAAATAGATATAAGTAGAGCTTTTTAAACTCCTAAAAAAATAAAATTCCATTCCTAGTTGAACTTTGGCTGTCTAATCTTAATTGAACTCTTCAAAACAAAATAACAACTCTTAAAATTAATAACCAAATTTTATTAAAACTCTTCGTACATGTCCTTCAGGAATATTTATTTTTTGAGTTGAAAACTTTAGCACATCTGATTTTATTTTCTTTTCTTTGAACCTTAAGTGGATATTTGACATTTGTCATCGATTCTACTAAGCTTCCTATCATTGGGGTTGAATTTCTATACATCAATTTTGGGGGCTTAGCTGCTTTGGAAGTAGAGTAAATACAGTCAGACTTCATGGAAATTTTTTACTAAACAAATGCACAGAAATCTTTTAAGCAAATATTGAAGATAAAAGAAGATATACTTTAAGGTGGTTGAAAATTGTTTGGGAAAAAAAAGATCGGTGTATGTTTTATCTTGAGCCATTGGTTATTTTCTAAGTGAATACTATGTATCTTCTGCAGCTTCTCGATTCTTGCCTAAAATCTCCACTTCTCCCAGCATATTTGGCAGCTGCTTTTGCTAAGAAACTGAGTCGGCTGTCTCTTTCAGTTCCTCCTTCAGGAGCGTTGGTTATTATAGCTCTGGTTCACAATCTTTTACGGAGACATCCTTCAATCAACTGTTTGGTGCACTGGGTAGCAATTACAATCTTCCCATCATTGTTTCTTGCTTCAATGTATCCATTATCCATTTGATCTTGGTGCAAGTGGGGATTGGAAGGCTCTATAATGAGTGGACTTGTAGATATGATTTTATGTTTGTGAATGACATAGATTTGCAACTTCTTTGCTTGTTTTGTGAATTGTTTTTTCCCATGATTGTTGCTTAATGCACAGATACCTAAATATACCATGTCTGCATGAAAATTATTAATAGACTGGATAGTCTTCAGGAGTTGCCTGTAAGTACTGTTTTATTAATAGAATTTTGATGGAAAGATCTAAACAGAAGAAGATAGGTCTCCTGGTAATTAATGATTAATAGAAGGTATTAGATTGGGCTTATTGGGGAACAATATCATGGTTTCAGTACACAAAGGATTTTTGCTTAGATATAAAAAATTTCCGTATCTGATTTGATTGATTACTGATGCAAAGAAAATTCACAGGTGGAACATGTACTAAACATGTTACAATAGAATTAGACTAGTTCCTTTTTTTTTTTTTTTATCCCCCTGTACTTTTTCAATGGCGAAAGCCTAAAATAATTTGACCAAATTGGATTTGGCTACTCTGATTTTCACTTTCTAAAATTTGGTGACTAATTGGATGATTTGACCCTGTTTCTTCTGACTCTTTAAATAGCATCTTGATTACAAGTTCCACTAATCTTATCTCTTATCACGCTTGCCAATGGTTTCTATAATTTTTTCGTGCTCCATAGGAAAAAAACTGAATTAGTTAAGTCTGTGCAGGAGGATGGTGATGAAACTGCAAAAGATAATGCAGAAGGTGACTCTGGAACTGGATCAGATATTTCCAGTAGGAAGCCAGGCATGGATTGCTTTAACAGCGAGGAAAGTAATCCTATAAAGTCCAATGCCATGAGTAAGTATCTCTTTTTCAACTCTCTGGCCCATTTACTGCCATCAGCCAAACCCCACATGTAGTTTCCATTAAATTGATAAATCTGATCAGATATATTTGGGTCATAGGGATTTGAATTTCCTAACCAACCAAAAATAGAAAATTTCAAAGATTGGAAATAAAGAAAATTAAATAAGACGTTCTAAAACGAATGTAAATACTTAAATAAGGCTATTCATTTTACTGGTAAAAAAAAAGACTTAAATACGGATAGGTGAGAAGGACTTAAACATAAAATGCATAAAAATGTCGTTGGAATGAATAAGGGCTAAAAAAATGCAATAGCAGGGGAGTTTTGTCTATAAAAGAGCCCAAATGGGTTCGTCTTTGAGGACGCTATAGTAATTTCGTTTTGACAGGTCATGTGCCCTGTCAATCTCCTCAGATCAGAAGTTGTGGCTGCTTTAAGTTTGTTCCTTAATCTAGGCTCTTTATTTTTGCTAAATTAATCTAGGCTCTTTTACGAGCTGAACTATTGAGCTTTCACCTGAATGTCTGTCTATACATTCCACATTAAATATACTTCTGGATGCTACCAAATTGTGGCCTCATAAAATAGAACTATATGAAACTACTGTTTCCTTTGTTTTGCTTTCAAGGCTTAAACCTCTTTCTTTCTAATCTACTTAGTACTGTCATAAAAAAAAAAAAAAAAAAAAAGGTACTGTCAGGTTTTTTATCAAAAAAAAAAAAAAAAAAAAAAAACTCCTAGGGGTTGGCTCAAGTGATAAAGGTCTTGGTCTTGGTGGTATGCTCCCTCCAAGGTCCAAGGTTCGAATCTCACTGCAAACAATCTCTAGGGGTCATTGGACTGGGGGATTTTTCCTTTGAATTAACTGAGGTGCACTTCTGGGAAACTCCTTGTTGAGGGCCTATGCACCAATGTTTTGAATACCGTACCGAAAGCCGTACCGGTCAAGGCATTGAACGAAATATTTCGATACTAGTACCGTTTTGTGTACCGTTTCGGGATAATATTTCAGTACCGATACCGTTTCGGTACCGGTACCGGTTTGTGTACCGTTTCGGAATAATTTATACCTGGATAAAATATATATATACAAGCATTAACTGTATTCCAAAATAACAACAAAATAAGTCATAAACTCAATACTTCTTAATACAAGTCTTAAGTTTTAAGTTACAACTAACATAAAGTTATAAACACCAACATTATCATGATAAAATCATTAACGTCACCACGTCATCAAACATATTCATTCTCATAAAAAAGATAATAAGGATCAGGATTCGACATGTTAATCAAAATATTTTCATCAACGTTATCACCGTTATCAATATCAACACCAACATTATCATTGTCTTCCTCATTTAGTAAGGCTAATGGCTCCTCAATACTTGCCCAATCCAAATTTTCTCCATCAAGAAGCTCAGATTTTTCACCCACCCATTCTTCCATCAAATCAATGTTTTCAAGATTGATTGGATCTAAAGCATCTCTTCCATTTTTTATGCTCCTGTCAAAATAAAATCAAACATAAGTAAAAATGTTATATACTTTTCAACAGTGTAAACATTAGTATTAAAAAAATTTACCTCTCTCACAGCTTCAAGTTATAACGAACAAATACTAAGTCATTCAAACGTTTATGCACTAATCTATTTCTCTTCTTCGAATGAATAAAATCAAATGTGCTCTAGTTTCTCTCACATCCAGTTGCACTACAACATTGACTTAGTACTCGAATAGCAAACCTTTGAAGCGTTGGAACCTTGCAACCAAATTGGGTCCATCATGCAACTATAACAATAATGCAATTATAAATTATTAATTAAATACAAATCAAAATAAAATAAGATAAAATTTAAAGTACAAAGTCACACTATTTAACAAATTATATTGATAAATGATAATGTCTGGATTAATCTTATCACGCTGACGGATTGCTAAAGAATGTCCAAACTCACCTACTGCATTCTTATACAAGTCAAGTTTTGCAATGATTTTGTCTTGATTATCGGGATCAAGTTTCATCTTCATAACACAACTGTTGAAGCCTCTTATAACGTCATTTTTATTTTTAAAATTGGGGCTATAGTAAATTCCAGGGTTAAGAAAACAATCCGCCGCATGTAATAGACTGTGAAGCTGCCTATCCCATCTAGAATCAATGATCCTGGTGAATGGACTGAATAAACTAACTTTGTTATTGCATCTTGTTTTTATGTTCTCTTTGATTCTTTCCATTGCATCATACAAGTATCCCATTGCAGGCTTCTCATCCTTGTCAACAAGTCGTAGAACACGAACTAAAGGCTCACTAACTTTGACAATAAATTGACATTGAGCCCAAAACTCTCTTATCGTCTAAAACGATCTCAGCTATCTCCTTCCCTATATTGCTCTTAGAATGACTTGATGTAATCCATTTATCACAAGTAAACATTTGTCTAAGTTTTTTCTTAAACAAGAGCAAGCATTGGATACTTAAAAAATTTGTTGCAAACCTTGTAATTGCAGGACGACACAAATCATGACCTTTGGTAAAGTCTTTTCTCATCAATGCCAAAACCCAACCATGGTTATAGATGAACTTTGTTATCTTTTTTGCCTTTTTTATAGTATCATCAATAAGGGAAAAATATCTTGGATCGGAAAAATTCTCCAACATTAAGTCTATGCAATGAGCTACACTTGGGGACCAGTAGAAAGAGCCATACTTCTGTTGTAACTTTTTTCCTGCAGCTTTATAACTTGCATCATTGTTCGTTATGAACTGCACAAGATTCTCAGCTCCAATTTCTTGAACAACCTCATTAAAGATATTAAACAATGTTTTAGCATCTTTTCTAAGGCTAGATGTATCAACAGACTTCAAGAACATTGTACCTCTCGGACAATAAACTAGAAAGTTGATTATTGATTGTTGCTTCTGGTTTGTCCAACCATCTGCCATTAGTGAACAACCGGTCTCATCCAAACCTTCTTAATTTGTTGCAAATAATCTTGAACCTCATTCATAACCATCTTTAACAAATTTCCTCTCAACTCATATAAAGATGGGCCCTTGAATCCTGACCCGATGGCAGTCATGGCATCGATAGCTGGTTGATAAAACTTGGATTGAGCCGCATTGAAAGGCAGATTAGCATTATACCACCAGTGTGCTACAGCCATCTTTGCTTTTACAATCATCTCATTTGAACACATAGAACTCTTAATTGAAGGTTGGGCCCTAGGAATTGTTCTTGGAGCAAAAAATCTACTCAATCCCCCCACTGACTTTCCAGTTCCAGATTCTTTCGACTTCCCCTTACCTTTTGAAAGCTGAGACTGTCCCTCCATACTATTACTATCATCAATATCATTAGATGTTAAATCTATATCGCCTCCAATCTCTGAACTTATTTTTCTTTTCTTTTCTTTACTTTTTTTCATTTCATCAAGCAACTCCTTCATTTGCCATTTTACATCTTCAGAGACCTTTTTACATGCTTCTACATCGCCTGGAATTCCAGCTAGATGATACTTCAACCGAGTGATCCCGCCACCTCTAATTACTTTATTACAATATAAACATTCAGTATTATTTCTTGCCCCTGGCACTGCACGTGCATGGGCCCATGCTGGATCTTCTGAACTTACAAGAGCAAGTGTTGGAGTTGAAGTCGTACCACCGGTTGATTGACAACTAGACATTTTTAACTATTAAAATATAAAAAATTAACACTTAATAAGTTAGCCACTAAGAAGAAACTCATCAAATCCAAATATGATTATCTTTAAAAATATATAAAAATATAATCTAAAACATCTATAAAAATACAAACAAACACTATAACAATATAATCTAAAATATCTATAAAAATATAATCTAAAACATCTATAAAAATACAAACAAACATTATAAAAATATAATCTAAAACATCTATAAAAAATTAAAACAAAAATACATTTATGATTTATTTATCAAAAAAAAAAGTAACAAAAAAATAATCAAATTTACGAAAAAATACCGGGGTGGACGGCGGCGGGCGGACGGTGACGTGCGACTAGACGGAGGAGATGACGCGGACTGCTGGCTGGCCGTCTGGGACGCAGGGGTGTGCAGCGCTGGGCTGAAGGAAATCGTCTGGAAACAGGAAACAAAGAGGCTGAAGTGAAAATGAAAAAGTGGAAACCGAAAACAGAAGCAAAACCTAAAAGTCCAAACTCCAAAGCCAATTACGAAATTGCCCCTAAGAGTTTACCAAAATTACGAAACTGCCATCAAAACCAGCTGATGAATTTTGTACCAGCCGAAATATGTGTTTAGGCAGAAATATCAAATACCGGCCGGTATAGGGATGTACTGGCCGGTACACCCGGTATTTCGGCCGGTACGGAAGGGGTATATTACTGGTAGCGGCCGGTACGGTACGGTACCAAAAACTTTTCTGTGCACCCCTGGATTAGCCAGGACATTGTTCCCTGACAGCAGGTGCCAATCAAAAAAGGTTTTTGATCACAAAAAAAAAAAAAAAAAAAAAAAACCAACTTAGTACTGTCAGGTTTGAACTTTGATTGTTTGATGACCTAAGGAGTTAGGAGACAATCAATTGTAATAGAGGTAAATGTTGAGCGATCCCGTGTATCATATAAGTGAACATCACATGGATATGTTTTTCTATGCACATTAATATCTCCTAATTCTCCTCTCCAGTTTCCATTGCATGATTTTGTTCGTTAAAAGTACTTGCACCCAATTGATAAACACATGAATATAAGTGCATGTCTGAGAGAGTGGGATTACTTTTTAGAGCATCCTCACATGTTGAAAAATATTTTTGGATCAGGAAGTTCACTTTGGGAGATTGATACCCTCCGTCACCACTACTGCCCTCCAGTTTCAAGGTGCATGCTCCAATCCTGGTCATCATACTACATATATGTGATACATGTGCATGTACTTCATAGGCGATTGTAGTTTTGTAATGGCTTTTTTCTTTTGGTGTTAGGTTTGTTTTGTCACTTGAAAATGATTTGACAGTCAGAGCTAAAACAACTGAAATGACGGTAAAAGATTTCAGCTCGGGCTCATATGCAACAATTTTTGGGGATGAGGTGACATGCTCATTTCTGAGATTCTGTCAACACAATGGAAAACTTTAATACGCCTTTTCGGATTGCATTTTTTAAGTTTTCTCAAAGCTGATCTCTTTATTTATTGCAGATGAGGCGAAGGGTAAAACAGGTTCCACTAGCATTCCACAAAGTTACTCCTACATCTTTATTCACAGAGTCTGATTTTTCTGGTTGGACTTTTAATCGTGAAGATGGCAAGGAAAAGAATGATGGCAGTGATGAGCATGAGATTACCAATGAACATGGTCGTTCTGCAAAACGACAAGTAGAGAGTTCCTGAACCAAGTGCAGTCTCTCTTGCTGGGCATGTGTACCAAAGTTCATTTTGTTTGAGTTACCATTTTCCTCTTTGGGATAGGCTTGTCTTTCTCTGCATGGGGTTGGGAATTTGGTTAAAGTCTAATTTTTTTAGCTGTATACAGCAGCCAGTTTTGACCTGCCATTTTGCCAATATCTGTTCCATATCTGTGTAATCAGCAATTTCCTTGAGATGAAGTGTGATTACAGCCAAATTGATGATAAAAAACTTACTTGTACTATGTCAAATCTTTTGAGAAGAGAATGGAAAAGTCTTCTTGCAAGCGCAAGCGCAAGCGAGTTCCCGTACCAAATCGTATACTAATGTTGGCATGTAAGGCATCTATTTAATGAAATGGTACGAATTGAAGACAAATGATTTTCATGAGACAAGATTTTTTCTCCTCTCAAAATGTTTTTTGTTTTGTTTTTCTTTTCAATAAAAAAATTCATTTTAGCATCAGTTTAGAATACATGAAATATAATTTTTGTTTAGCATCTTGCATTGTGAACTAAGATGAGCGACAAACGTGCGATCTATTTGGATCTTTGAGATTGGTGGGGGTGGCTGAGCTGAAAGACGTGATACGAACACCTTACAAGTGGTGGTTTCAGGATATTTTCATTAAATATCCCACGTGCTTTGTGAAAGAAAACTGGTGGATGAAATAAATAACATGGACATGGTTGAGGGCAGTGGGGACATACTCAAAGAACATGGAACTGGAAAAGCATCCAAAAGGTGGAGCTTCCATTGATCCATCATCCATTACTACCACTGGGCTTCTGTCATTCTAAAATAATGAAAATTCAATAACAATACCCCACCTCCCAATATATTAATTTGGCTTTAACTATCCAATAACTGCCCCTCAAAGCATCAGATCGCCTGCCTTCAACCACGTGACAACTACCTCTCTCTCATCCCAAAATTCTGAAGTTGCTATTGCTCGGATCGATATTCTTCAGGAATCTTGCCTAGATTTTGTGAGATATTAGCAATAATATATTAAGAGAGCCGCTTCACACCGGTTGGACTGATTTTTCCACAAAGATAACCCTCTATTCATCTCAAGTCATGTAGGATAAAACACTCTAAGAGAAATACATCCCACTAGAGACAATCACCTCGTGCATGCTAGCCTTCTCTTCCTCAACACCGTCTTCTACCTTCTCTTCCTTGTTGGTCTCTCTGCCCTCAGTCCGACGCCAACGCCAATGCCAACGTCAACTCTGACACAAGCATCTCAGTCCGATGCCGACTCAACCATCTCAGTCCGACGCCGATAAAAATGTAGCTCAAAAACACCCCCTCAAATCACATATTTCTCTTCCTCACTGCCCCTCTCCTCCTCATTTGCACCGCCCCAATCTCAGTCCAACGCTGACGCAATCAGTTGTCCACAAGGATTTTTACATGAAAAGAGTCTGAAGACATGATGCTCATAAAAATATAGCCAAGAAGAATACACCAGAAATTGAAATGCCAAGAACCAAAAAAGAGAACTACTGTGAACCGAAAAAAAAAAAAAAACGTCGGGAACCAAAACAACTCACAGAAACTGCCAAAAAGCTACAAATCCACCACAGAAAGTTCGGAAAACCTCAATCCCTTCATGAAACTTGCCGAAAGCCAAGAAAAAACACAGTCTAGCAAAATCAAAGGCCACAAATCTACCATAGAAAGTTCCAAAAACCTCAAACTCTTCACAAAACCTGCCAAAAGCCAAGAAATAGCACAACCTAGCAAAATCGACAATATTGTTTGGGTGCGATTCGTGGGGCAGAAATTAGCTTGGAGAAATCGGGAAGACGAGATTGCAGGGGTGCGAGGATTCTGCTTTATGAAGCCTAAAATGGCAAAGAGTGAGCCCGTTTCTGATGTAGTGCTGATCCAACATAAATGTGATGGAAGTCTTAAGTGTTGGTATGTGATTGGCATGCTGTTATTTGACTATAACTAGCCCGAAAGGTCCTAAGGAATTCTCATATATTAATTATCAAATGAGAACTACCTCCCTCCTTTACAAAAGATGTAAGTTACAAGCTGTATAATATTTGGACTCCAGGGAAAAAACTATGCATGCTCGAGCCCTTAAAATTCATATGGACAAGACAAGCACAAAAGCTTTTTTTTTTCAACTTCAGAGTAAAGGGGGAAAAAACAAAAAAAGGGTTGAGATCATGAGAGAATGGAAACTCCAAAGCAGGAGAAGCACGAGCGCCACCAAAGTTTCCAGTCTATTTTTGTCCACTGTGGGCAAGAGGTCATTCTCAAGCAATACAAGGGAGCAATATCCACCAAACAATACGGTCCATGATCAATACCATTACCTACCTCTTTCATCACCACCATCAAATTCAATGCCATCATGATCATCCGAACGATAAATTTGAGCATTACAGCCACAATGAAGAGATCCCACAACGAAAACATTGTTATCCTATATATAATATGAATAAAGATAGGTGGTATATAAGATTCTACATTATTTAAAAAAAGAGAAGTTTTTATTCTTTGTAAGATTTAATTGGACTCTAATTATATAATTAACTAATCTTTTTAAAATATATGCTATGTGATTTGAATAGTATCAGATATTATAAGTAGTATCAGATATTATTTCAACAGAAACGTGGGATTTGCGCGATGCGGACCTTCATTCATGGTTATTTGTGCATTCATTCACCATCATTATCGAGGGGTTCTACCACTGCCCTTGTTCTCCAAATTATTCCCACATCATACAAGCATGCTCCTGCTGATTCGTAGTCCTCACTGGCACCGGGGCTCCTATCAATATCATACGCACAACATGTGGAGTTTCTGTTGTCATTTTTAAAGTGATGTCATGAGCTAAGTTGACTGTTCCCTCCCAACATTCTTGGGACGCTCAAGTTTTTCCCTTGTGAGTGTTCTCTTTAGGGTCTGTTGTGTGTGCTCGCGCGTAGAGTTTTCTTTAAATCCAATTTTTCTAGCACTAACCCAGTTGAATATGAGAGCCGAAAGCTCAATGAGACCGAAAGTCGTGGTCTATCTTTCCTTCTTTTTGGAATTGGTATTGATGGTGGTTTGCCTCACAGCTCTGCCTCCTATTCCTTTCTGATCTCTCTTGAAGTTTGAGGTGAGAACGTCTTCCTTGTGAAGTTTTGCTATCACCTGGTATTTTTCTTTTTCTTTTTTCCTTACGCTAAGCACATGATGCGTATTTCTTATATTGAAGTTGCTGCTTTATTAAGACAGAATTGTGTTTGTTCTTTGTTCTCTGCCTGTTGCTTTTGGATTTAAAGTATAACAAATCATAATCGATTATTTAATTGCCTTTGTTCGCGTATGTCAGACATTGGAATGGGTAAGTCTTCTACTTTTTCGGGACTTCCTTGACAAATTGGATTTCTTGATACTTCTCAAATTCTCTGCGGTTTGAGTATGTTAAAGTTCCACTTGCCTTGGATAGGGACCGTAAGGTGTCGTTCTCTAATATTCTTTTGATTAAAGATCCTACTGTTCTAGTTCAAGTTGCTATTTTTGATCTGAAAAAATATATTTACAAGCCCGTTTTGACATACTAAACACACCACTGATTTGAAAGCCCAACACATCAGCTAGGAAAAAAAAGTATGTGTTTTGATTATTATTATTTTTTAAATGCGCAATAAGTAGTGTGTTTATGTATTGGCTCGTAAGGAGCAGAACTCTTATTGCCCAGGTGTGAGACATTCAGCATGTTTGTTTTGTATTTTTTTTTTTAGTACTTCCTTTGGCTCATTTTTTTTTCATTTGGTGTGTGTTCTGTTTCAGTGGTGGGTTCATCATTTAGTATCACCATGAATCTGGTTTGGCGTGTGTCAGTTTTCGTTCTTTGTATTGGAGCATTCACAGCAGGGGCTTTGAGACCTAATGTCGTGAAAGTTGGAGCTATTTTCACATTTAGCACTATCAATGGGAAGGTAGCAAGGATTGCCATGAAGGCTGCCGAGGAGGATGTAAATTCTGATCCGACCAATCTAGGTGGAAGTAAATTGTCTATAATCATGCATGATTCCAACTTCAGCGGATTTCTTAGCATCATTGGAGGTAAACTTTTCTCTCTGTTTTTTCTTCTCATAAATATTTATTGCCTGTTCTTATTTTAGCTTACATTAGTTTAGTTTCTTTTTCATGATGAGTTTTATCCTTGGTGGGATGATGACATTCATGATTCAATTTTCTTCATTGATCGCAGCATTAAAGTACATGGAGACTGATACTGTAGCTATAATCGGTCCACAAAATGCTGTAATGGCTCATGTACTCTCACATATTGCAAATGAACTCCATGTCCCGTTGTTGTCATTCACAGCATTGGACCCTACCCTATCGCCTCTGCAATACCCTTACTTTGTTCAAACAGCACCCAATGATCAATTCCAGATGAATGCGATTGCAGATATGATCAGTTATTTTGGTTGGGGAGAGGTTATTGCAGTTTATAGTGATGATGATCAGAGCCGAAATGGGGTTATTGCTTTAGGTGATAAACTTGCAGAAAGACGCTGCAAAATTTCTTACAAAGCTGCACTTCCCCCTGACCCCACAGCAACACGAAGTGAGGTTAAGGATCAACTAGTGAAGCTACAAATGATGGAAGCTCGAGTAATTATTCTACATACCTTCTCCAAAACGGGTCTCTTGGTTGTTGATGAGGCCCGGAATCTTGGAATGATGGACACTGGGTATGTTTGGATAGCTACTACTTGGTTATCCACTGTTTTGGACTCAACTTTACCACTTTCTTCCAAAACTGCAGACTCTATCCAAGGAGCCCTGACACTTCGTCCACACACCCCTGATTCAGAAAGGAAAAGGGCTTTTATGTCACGGTGGCACAAGCTGAGTAATGGTTCTATCGGGTTGAATCCTTATGGTCTATATGCCTATGATACTGTTTGGATGCTTACTCGTGCAATGAAGTTGTTTCTTGATCAAGGGGGTAACATGTCATTCTCTAACAGTGCACGTTTAAGTCATTTTGGGAGAGGGGCTTTGAATCTTAGTGCATTGAGCATTTTTGATGGGGGCAAGCAATTGCTTAACAACATATTGCAGCTCAATGTGACAGGGGTGACAGGAACTATCCAATTTAATCCTGATAGATCTCCTTTTCGTCCTTCATATGATATCCTTAACGTGATTAAAACTGGTTATAGAACTATTGGATACTGGTCTAATTATTCGGGGTTATCTGTTGTGACCCCGGAGACGCTTTATGCAAGACCACCCAACCGTTCAAGTTCAAGCCAGCAGTTAAGCAGTGTGGTATGGCCTGGAGGAGCAACAAAGAAGCCTCGTGGGTGGGTTATTCCAAATAATGGAAGGCAATTGAGAATTGGAATTCCAAACCGAGTTAGTTACCGGGACTTTGTGTCGCGATCGGGAGTAAATGGTACTGATAAAGTTCAAGGATATTGCATAGACATATTCCTTGCTGCCATAAACCTGCTTCCTTATGAAGTTCCACATAAGTTCATTCCATTCGGAGATGGGCATAAGAATCCCAGCTATAATGAGCTTGTAAATATGGTCACAGCCAATGTGAGTATAACTTAGTGGAAATGTAAACTGAATTTATTTTTCTTATGGACTAAATGTTGAGTTTGTTAATCCATCTGATCCTGAAACTTCATTTGTAGGTTTTTGATGCTGCTGTAGGAGATATTACAATTGTCACAAACAGAACAAAGATTGTAGATTTTACTCAGCCATATATAGAGTCGGGACTAGTTGTGGTGGTCCCAGTCAAGAAGTTAAAGTCAAGAGCTTGGGCATTCTTACGACCGTTTACTCCTTTCATGTGGGCTGTCACAGCAGCTTTTTTCCTTCTTGTTGGAACTGTTGTTTGGATTCTTGAACATAGAATAAACGATGAATTCCGAGGGCCTCCTAAAAAACAGCTTATCACAATTTTGTGGTGAGTGCTTAGTACAGTGGACATATGACTCAGGTTTTTTGTGTCGTGTGGCTTTCTTATTTGAAGGAAAAACCAGCATTTGACTTCTGTTGAATGTATACAACAAATAAATGAAGCTTGACTTGCTTACATGAATGAAACCAGCCGATCTTAGAAGTGATAGGATACACAAAATTCAGCAACCCTCTTATTCCTGCAGAATTATATCATCCACGGCCCTTTCCCTCCTAGTTCCAGTACAGCCTATCATCTTTGTTTTCTTGCATGCTTATCATGTCCCAACCAGAGGCCTTCATTCCTCGGAGGGTTTCTGGAAGTTATATGGGAGACAGTTTTCTTAGGCGAGCATTTTTCTCTCCCTCTCCATCTCTCTCTTATGCACAAATTTTCCACTTTATGGAATAATCATAATATATCAGATGATGGATAGTTGTATCAGGGAACTAAACCATTGAAACCTAATGTGATTCAACACAACTAAATGTTCCTAAAGATTGAGCCCTTTTAAGATCAGATGTCATGATTCATCCAGTTAGCAATCATGTCACTTATTTTTGCATCATTTCTGTCCGACTTGCAACTTCCCATTGATTCTTTCTGTAACTCCTCTCTGCCTTTATTTTCTTGTCTTTGCAGGTTTAGCTTCTCTACTATGTTTTTTTCACCTAGTAAGTCTCTCCATTTTGACAGTCTATTATTTATCTTTTCCTGGATCTTGTTAGTAGCTTAGCCAATAATGTCAACTCTGATTTCTTGACATTGCAGGAGAAAATACAGTGAGTACACTAGGTCGGTTTGTGCTTATCATCTGGTTTTTTGTAGTTCTGATAGTCAACTCAAGCTATACAGCAAGCCTGACATCAATCCTCACAGTGCAACAGCTTTCTTCCCCCATCATGGGAATTGATACCTTGGTGACCAGCAATGAGCCTATAGGATTCCAGGAAGGATCTTTTGTAGAAAATTATTTGTCCGATGAACTCAACATCCCAAGATCTAGACTAATTGCTCTTGGCTCACCAGAAGAATATGCTGATGCACTCGAGCGACGAATTGTTGCTGCTGTGGTTGATGAACGGCCATATATAGAACTCTTCCTGTCAGACCATTGCAGGTTCTCAATTAGAGGCCAAGAGTTCACCAAAAGCGGCTGGGGATTTGTGAGTATATCAACCTGCAGTTAATGTTTTCATTTCCCCACCTGCTAATCAAACTTGTTCGTTTTTTTCAAATTTACATGTCCTTGAAAAACCGTGGGAATATTTCAGCAGGGACATAAGTGCTTGCAGGCTGATGTTTTGCAAATGGGTGAATTAAAGTTAAAATAACGCAGTGTGTTTAGTGAACAGTAAGGTTAAGGAGTATGGACCGTAATCTTACAAGCAATTACACTTGGAGCTGGTGTAGAAAAATGGTGTCATTCTTCTCTTCAAGAGAAGCTAGTGAATGATCATTTTGGGTATAAGATGTATTCTATTATGAGAAATAATATTTGCAGTTATAGAGCAAGTACCGTGCATTCTTTTGAAAAAAGTGAGTAAATATGAAACTCACGTAAAAAAATTAATTTTTTAATGGTGGACTTCACTCTTTCTTAAAAGGAGTGCGCAGTGCTTGCATAACTTATAATTGTATCTAGCGAGAAAGGTGGACCATATCCTCCCGTGACTGTTGTTTCTGTAGAAAACATTAGAAATAGAGCATTAAAAAACTCACGTTTATTGGCATTGGACTCAATCTTCCCAAGATATAGTTAACTGATCCATGCTCAAGGAAATGTTCTCAGCAACTCTTTCTTTGTTGTTGTTGCTTATTTTTTTGGTGGGGGGTGATGGGGGAGAAGGCGTTTCCAAGAGGCTCCCCTATAGTAGTCGACATGTCTACCGCCATACTGGCTCTATCTGAGAATGGTGATCTTCAGAAGATCCATGACAAGTGGCTATTGAGAAAGGCTTGTGCTTCACAGGCAACAGGGCTTGTATCAGATCAGTTTCATTTACAAAGCTTCTTGGGGCTATTTCTCATCTGTGGGATATCCTGTTTTCTTGCTCTGCTACTTAACTTCTGCTTGATGATGCGCCAGTTCACCCGTCATATCCCTGAAGAAACTGATCCTCAAACCGCCGGTGGTACCAGCACACGTTCTGGGCGCCTCCAGACATTCTTATCATTTGCAGACGAGAAGGAAGGTGTGTGGAAGAGCAAGTCAAAGAGAAAACGCACGGACGGGTCACCAAATGGTTATTGGAATGAAGAGAATTGAAATGCACCCTTCCCGTGAAAGACTCGAGTCAAGTACCGATGAGACTCAGCTTCATTATCTCTCTCTCTCTCTCTCCCTTGAACCTTTCTACAGTTTTGAGAGATAACAATGCACTTAAATTGTATTATATTTCATATTAAGATTTATATTATCTATATTATATTAAAGTTTATAATATTGTATTTATCTCTCCTAATTATAGAAAATATGTACAAAAATAATTCAAAAATCTCAACTCAGTTAGAACTATAGTTTTGTTTTTCTCTTTAGCTACTCCATGTTTGTATACACATTAACAAAAAACATTTTTTTTTATACAATCTTAACGTTTGCAAGTTATGCATATTTTTTTTTTAAAAAAGATGGAATCTATTATTAAAATTAATTTTTTAAAACATTTTAAATTTATTTATTTTTTTAAAAAAAGTCCGTAAAATTAGTACACTCTACAACTGTAAATATATATATTTTTTATGTTAATATAAATTTTTTTTTTAATAGGAAAAAGAAAAAGAAAAAAATAGCACATGTTATTGCCAGTGGATTAATTTTTATACTGTCTAAAATTTCCTCCATATTTCTAGTATGTGCAAGATTTTGGTGGGTCAATTAATTTTTATTTATTTATTATGTTTTGGAAAATTATTTTTTATTTATAAATGTGAACAACAAGAGGTTTGTATATCTTATTTTGGAATTAAATATTGTTTGGATTTGGAATTAAAGATATTTTAATTTAACTATTAATGGCATTTGACTCTGGCATGCTTGTCTTCTCTTCTCTGCTCCGCTCTCTTAGTCTCATGCACAATGGCCATTTGCTACCAGCCTCCGTTGAATACCATAAGCGTTCGAACCTCAACTACTTTCTCCTCCACTCCCAAACCCCCGTCTTTGCGCTGCAACCTCTCTCTTCCCTTCACAACCCAAATACGCGAACCTGAACCATTATTGGCCTCCGTCAAGGCCTTCGCACCGGCTACCGTGGCCAACCTCGGCCCCGGATTCGACTTTCTCGGTTGTGCCGTGGACGGCCTCGGTGACTTCGTGTCACTCTCCGTCGACCCCAACGTCCACCCAGGACAGATATCCATTTCACACGTCTCTGGCGACTCCTCCTCCAGGCTCAGCAAGAACCCCAACTGGAATTGCGCTGGCATCGCTGCCATCGAGGTCATGAAGATGCTCGGCATCCGATCGGTCGGCCTATCGCTCTCCCTCGAGAAAGGGCTCCCCTTGGGGAGCGGTCTCGGCTCCAGCGCCGCCAGTGCTGCCGCCGCCGCCGTGGCCGTCAACGAGATCTTCGGTGGGAAACTGGGGCCTGAGGAGCTCGTCCTTGCCGGGTTGAAGTCGGAAGAGAGAGTCTCAGGTTACCACGCCGATAACGTGGCCCCGGCGATCATGGGTGGCTTCGTTCTGATCCGCAACTATGAGCCTCTGGAGTTGATGAGACTCAGCTTTCCTGCCGAGAAGGATCTCTTCTTTGTGCTCGTGAGCCCGGAATTCGAGGCACCCACCAAGAAAATGCGGGCGGCTTTGCCTGTTGAGATCGGGATGGCGCACCACGTTTGGAACTGTAGCCAGGCCGGGGCGCTGGTTGCATCTATCTTGCAGGGGGACCTGGTGGGATTGGGGAAGGCCTTGTCAGCGGATAAGATCGTGGAGCCGAGGAGGGCGCCTTTGATTCCCGGAATGGAAGCCGTGAAGAAGGCGGCCATTGAGGCCGGGGCTTTTGGCTGTACGATTAGTGGGGCGGGGCCGACGGCGGTGGCGGTGATAAATAGTGAGGAGAAGGGGGAGGAGATTGGGGAGAGCATGGTGGAGGCGTTCTGGAAAGAGGGGAATTTGAAGGCGGTGAAGGCAGTGAAGAGGCTTGACAGGGTTGGTGCCAGGCTTGTTTCATGATCACTGCAATTTTTTTATAGGATAATGTTTCTGCTTTTTGGTGACTTGATTTTGGTTTTGGTTTTGGTTTTGGTTTTGGTGTTTGATTTTGTGTTGCAAGCAGCAAATTGGAGTATATGATGGCCAATGACTGACTATTGAAACAGTGATATATTGTTGTGCGGAGTTTGTGCTGCTGTTTCGATAATATTTGATTAAAATCACCCACAAGTTCTAACAAGTGTTCTTTGACGCCATGATCATGATGAATGCTCCTGCATGTGAAATCGATTGGGAGCTTAATCTTATAAACCCACAACATAAGAGGGGAAGAATGTTGCAGGTTGTCAGGGTTGGTGCTCTTTCACAAACAACTATTGCAGCATGTCATAATGCTGAGAATGGACTGCTATTCTTTTCATGGTCTGCGTTTGACAAAAGTGTTGCAGAGCAGCACATGAGGAACTTGGTGATGTGTATGAACTCATGCCTTTGGGAGTCTACTTAGAAAAGACTTTCACAAGGGAGGCAGCGTTTTCTCATTCTTGTGTATAGTGTCTTAACAAATATCTCAGTAATGACTACAGGAAAAATCGATAAACAAAATTAAAAAATATAGACTGATGAATGTTTAATTCCCTATTTTTCTCAACTATCCATATCTGCCTATGGATATTGTGATTTGTTTATTGTGATGGGGTATCTAGATTCTAGTTTTCGATGTAAAAAAGATGGTAAGATCTGTAGATATGAATGAGTGATCGAATTGAACTTCGTTGATGCCTAAGAAACAAGCAAATCTGTATCTGTGGAGAGGAGTTGGTAGTAGGCCCAAGGATCTAACGAGGTGGTGTGTTGCATTGAAAGACTTGATAGTAGACCCCAGGAATCTAATGAGGTGGCATGTGTTGTATTGAAAGGCTCGAAGATGGATGATGCGTGTCTATCACAACAAAAGGGAGAACAGTTCTAAAATAATTAAAAAAATTGACGCTGCAAATCATATTAATAAAGTACGAAAAAGTGCAGATAGAATTGTTGATTCTTCCTCGGCCTTCTGAATCTTACGTCCGCTGTGGTTTCCTTTATTCCCATAAGTCCCAGCGTGGGCCTATGGCCATCGTAGAGTCGCTGTTTACACAGCTGCTGAACCAGCCTAGCCGTTTTACACCGCAGCCCCTTTCAGCGCGCAAAGGCTTCAACGGGAAGAAGATTCTCGGCATTTCTGCATCTTTGTTTTATTTTTTGGGAACATTTCAAACTGTAATCGTTGATTGTAAATCTCATGCTTTTTAATACTCATCACTTTGAACATCTAAAAAGGTCATCCGAAACAATTGCAACTTGCACTGTACAATGTACATTACACGAGATGGGTTCTGGGATTAGCAAGCTATGTATTTGCGACATACCCCAAAGATCGGCCAGAGAGCACTACAAGAAGGAATTTCAGCAATCTCAATTTTGAACACAGACAAAAACTCTGAAGTCGTTCATATTAAGTACACACCAACAAATGAATAAAAAAAAATGATCTTTATTCTGTACAGAAATAGATGAAGCAAGAAGTAGATGAAATAAGAACCCAGTTCAAACGAGAAAGATCAATCAAAATCAAAATTTTCGATCCATCAGTGACCACATCAGTTGTTCTTGTTAACTGCAGCCTGCTTTGAACCCAGAGAGAAGAATTCGGAAATCACTTCAAGGGGCATGCCCTTGGTCTCTGGGACTTTCATGAAAACAAACACCCATGATATGAGGCAAACAACTGCATACATGCCAAAAACACCGGCAAGACCAACGGATTTGAGCATCACCGGGAGTGTGTAGGTGACAATGATGTCACCTATCCAAAATGTGAGTGCACATATGGCAATGCAGAGGCCACGAACTCGGGTGGGGAAGATCTCTGCACAGAGTATGTTGGGGATTGGCCCAAACCCCATGACAAAGAAACAGAAGTAAAGCACAACACTAACAGTTGAGATTGATGCATTCACGACACTGCCCATATCCACGACACTTCCAACGACTAGGACTAGGAGAGATAATATCAAGATAGGGATTGTGCTGAGCAGCAAACTCCTGCAACGGGTTAACCAACAAACAAAAAGCAAGATGAACGAAAATTGAAACGAAAAAAAAGCAGTTGAAGAAAAACATATAGCAAACTCCATAGCAAACACATATTA
The DNA here is from genome assembly GCF_004785595.1 of Juglans microcarpa x Juglans regia. NCBI lineage: Eukaryota > Viridiplantae > Streptophyta > Magnoliopsida > Fagales > Juglandaceae > Juglans > Juglans microcarpa x Juglans regia. The sequence goes on along the minus strand of NC_054599.1, from coordinate 22,601,971 downwards.
GCACAAGGGAACCTTCTGGCCGCATTTTCTGCCTCCTAGGCTATGACACTAACATGGCTGAAGTTCGAATTTTACTTGGGACTTTTACTTTGTGAAAAGATTACATAACACAAGGTAGAGGTAGAAACAGAGTCAACTAATTGTGAATTGGAGGTCTAGGAGTGGCGAGTTAAACTGGAAGGTCAAGGAGTTTTGGTATCAGATTCAACGTTTATCATCTTCCATTAGCTTAACTGTGGGTGAGTAAAGTTGAGGACTGGATGGCTAAACAAGGAGCACATGGAATTGCGACAAGCTTTTATGATCTTTGATCTATACCAAAAGAGGTTAAAGGAATACTGAGACTGGATAAATTCGGAATACCAAAAATGCGCAGTAAATGTGTTTTGTTTGTCTTTAATAGAAAGTACAGATATATACAGGATAAAGTAGGCTTTTACATTTCCTTTAACACAAGTGAGGGTGATTAATAAAACTATGGGATATCGTCCTCCTTAAAAAAATCAAATTAGCAGACTTTGATATGTTGATTTTATGTCAATATTCATGGATATATTATTGCAGGCATCCTTACAACAATAGGAATGTCAGGGACAACGGACCTCAAATGTTACCCCTAATCATGTACAACAGTTAAAACTTCTTTGATCCAAGCAAAATGTTATAGAAAAAAACTATTTAAAAAAAAAGGTCGCCAATTCCAGTATACACTAAGATTTTCTTCCTAGAGAAAAACAATGACACAGAAAATGGAAACTTAATTCTGTGTAAGATTCCAGCTATTTTTTATTTTAATGACATTTCAAGAGTCTAAACAAAGTTCAACTGGAAATCAGAGGAAAAAATAAAAGCGATTATTGCTCTCTCAAAGTCCAAAGTCTCCTTAGCTAGTCATTAGAAAAGACTATAATTAAATTGCTCTCCAGGCTATACTGATCTATATGGACCATGCGAGCACTTCAAGACTATAATTAAATTGCTCTCCAGGCTATACTGATCTATATGGACCATGCGAGCACTTCAAAACAAAGACTTTCTTATGTTTCTTTACCTTTCTGGCCTGATAACTTAAACCAAAGTGAAGTTGTATGGAAAAATGAGCAGTTATTTAAGACATGTCTACACATCTGCATGCTCCAGTTACAGAAAAATAGTTCACATTTCCATGATAGAGCTGAACTCCAATGGTCAGGTTTCAAGCCTTTTCAAACAGCCTCTCACCATCGTTTAGGAATTTTAATATACATAAAAAATGATAGACAGAATATTAAACCATAAACATAACCGTACTGCACAATGGTCAAAACTGAAGCACGTTACAATTTGGTTCACATTTTGTCCACATTGTAGCTGAAATGCAAGAAATTCTTACGAATTTGATATATTATCTATCCCACAATAGGGACAGTAACTGGACAGACATTTTGACAAATGACCACCCTTAACTCAACCCAAACTGGGACAATCCTGCTATAAGTTCATGATGTGTGCCCAGCAGCCCAGCTACTATTTCATTAGCAGTTAGATAAAGAGGGAAGCTTAGTAGTTATGAGCATATCTTGATTCATTTGAAATGGATACCCTTCTTTTGACTTTCCACACCAGAGTAGACCACACATAGAATCTCGCTACGTAAACCCCAATTTACTTAACTAGGGGTGTGGCAGTTCAAGCAGGAGCAACTTAATCAAACTTTTTCTTTTCTTTTTTCTAAGTAGGACCGACTTAATTAAACTGATTAGTCATGAATATTGATCTGTTCTCCAAGTGTATGTCCATGCATTACTATCATAAAAATCTAATTCGCATGTATATGGGAAATGTGAGCCATCTAATCCAAAACAAATGTGTATCCACTGCATTAACCTTTTCACATCTTAATATGGGTACCAACTAAGGAACATTTCTTGTGCATCACAAATGAGTTGCAATTATGCAGCATAGTAGTACAAAGAATAAATCATTATGTATATACCTGCCTTAAAAATAATTTCTAAACATTAAATTTCTAATCATTATGGCAATAGACATTTTGACCATTCAATGAAGATAATGATTATGGATTTTAAAAAATATATATAGAGGAAGAAGAAGAAAATTACCTCCTGCCCGATACATCCATGAGCCTCATGGCAACAGCTATACAAGGAAGCATCAACAAAGTGGTCAGTCCACTAATAAGCAGAGATGCAGAAGCTGAACTAATGCCTACGTTGGAAAGAAGAACTCCAACGCCTGCCTGCTCAAGAATTTGAGGTGTGTAGTAGAGAACCCCATTTATTCCTGAGAACTGCATATATAACAAGTAATATAAGCAGCAAGTAGTGAAAACATGAAACTGAAAGTAGCATTTAGGCAAGATTTTTCCCCACTGACAAGTTAGTCAATCACAAACTCCTACAGAATCCTGGATACTCGATATTAGAAAAAAAAAGGAAATTTTGGTTTAGGATAATTACCTATCGCACTCCTAAACTACCATTCCTTCTGAAATGTGCACCCTAAACTACACAAAGTTACAACGTGCATTGAGACAATTAATAGGTTTCAATATGTAGCATCCTATAAGATCTGAATAATTTGGTAGTGTAAAAGGTAAATAATCCCCCTTGGATGGGTAATCTATTAATAAATTGCAAAATCCTAATTTATCACAAAGAAAAAAGAAAAACAATTGCTTAGAATTTTCTAACTAATCAAAAAGAGAAGAGGCTTCAATATAATGATTATGAACAAATGGTACATAGAACTCGAATAGTTGGATTTAAAAGACAATTCACCCTTCCCTGAATCATTCCTACACAACCTTGGATCATCCTCAAGATAAACTCCAGCTTATTCCTACTAGCATGTAAACCTTTGCAATATTCTTCCTGTATTCGGATTGGTAACAGCTTGACAAAAAGGATTTTAAATCCATCAAAATGATGAGTTTTGATGGGTAATGGTTCCTAATTCACATGCAGGATATCTTATCCAAGCATGCAATTCAGTGAATCCACACGTAATTAAACTTCATCAACTTATTATTCTTTTCACAGCTTGGAGGAATGAAATAAACTGAGGTCATTGTTACTTAGTGGTAAAAATAGAAACAGCTTATAACAGGAAAACAGAAAAATAAAAATCTGCAAGGAGAGGATAGCAGGAGATGCTCCACCGTACTGCAAGCACATTTACCAAAAGACCAACTGAAAGACATTGTTTATCAGTCAAAAAAAATAAAGAAATAAAGAAAGATTCTGTTTAGAGTTTATATAGAGGAAATTTATGAATAGATGTTCGCTGTAGAGACTATATACACCTGCTGAAGTAGTTGAATTCCCACGCCAACAACCAGTGCGTGTTTCACTCCTGGTTCAAAGAGATCACTCCAACTTGGTCCTTTTGCAGCAGTTTCTGATGGATGAACCATAGCTGGTCCAATTGGCTGCTGATGCATAAGCTCAGTGGAATAAAGAGCAGGTTGACTCACTAAAGCAGCAGCATGGATAAACTCACCGTCTGTTGGTGCTTCACCACCAGGAATAGAAACTAGAGACCCACGCTGAGATCCAGTTACACCCTCTTGGTGCAAATAAATTCTTTTAAAACCTCCTTCCTTCTTGCCATCTTTCCCTTCTCTCTCAGACCATTTCCATGCCAGCTGCCAGCCGCCACCAATTCCCATGCTACCGACTGGTTCCCCAGTGTTTCCTTGCACGAGACTGCCATGCCTCATGCTTGACAGGCTGCCATGGGGGGGTGGGCCCAAGTCCTTGTCCAGGCTCGTTGTCTGACGGGAGATCAATGGACTCTGCAAATTATCGTCGGAATCATTGGCATCAGCATCAGATGCATACTCCTCACCCTCTCTGGCAAGACTTTCCTCATCCCACTCTTCTTGTCTATGTTGATTTCCTCCCACACTGAACATACTGCCAAAGTTTGGAAAAAGCATGCTTCGCATGCTTCCAGTTTCAGGGAGCTTCTCATGGACACTGCCAAAGAGGGTGACAAGAGGATCTACTAGCCCACTCCGACTTGCCATGCTTCCATGCCGGGATACAAGCTCAAGAGTACTCTGCCCAGTGACAGGTCTGGCAATCCAGGAGAGACCATCTTCAGGGGCATATAATTTAATTTGATCTTCACCAGATGGATCCTGGTTATCTGTGAGCTCATTGTCTGGGCCAATTATGTATTCCTCTAAAGATGTTTCACCTCCAACTCCAAGACCCTCAACCAGTAAAGCCATATCACCTGTGCATTTATGATTCATCATTACTCATCAAAACGCATTATCAGAATTTGTAAACAAAGGAGCAAAGTTAAGAAACAGACAGGACATTGTATGTGCAAAAAGAGTGGAGAGTCGGTTGACAATCTACTTCTTCATTATGAGATTGCCAGAACATTGTGGAATGAAGTTTTTGCTCAGGTGAGATTAGCTTGGGTGATGCCAAGATGGATAGTGGACCTCCTAGCTTCTTGGAAAGCCAATTAGGGTAACTCTTAGATTGCCTCAATTTGGAAGATGGTTCCAATATGTTTATGGTGGTGTACTTGGAGGGAGAAGAACAAAACAAGTTAGATCAAGTGCGGTCAATGGATAAGCTTAGAAATCTATTTTTACTTTACTCCATTGGTCGATTGTAATTGAATTTCATGGCTAGTCATTTCATGAATCCCTTAAATCTCTAAACTAAGCAAGCTTAGGCGTTGTTCTTGTTAAAAAACAGAAATCAGAATGTGGAAGGAAAGAGATGACAATTATTAAAAACCCAATTATGTTCTCGAGTCCATTGCTCAAATTCTTATAAGTACAATGTAGATGGTTGTTTGGGATTTTTTCCGCACTTTCAAATGAATATGGTTGCAACCATCTCATTATAAATTCTGGCAAGAATATTATAATGCACACATCTTCAGGAACACTCAGAGACACACTATAGGCAGTAGCAGACACTAATAGATGCTGTAAAGGGAAGGAGGACCTTGAGTCCAAGAGTCTCGGAACCTTTAATATACCTAATATCTGTGAGCAACAGTACGTTTGAAAATAACCACCCAGAAAAGAACAAAAGAACTCTGAATGGTCAGAGATCATAAGACAGAAGAATATGGTTTTTGATTTGAAATTAGTGGATCTTCTATTCTCACTATTTATCTCATTCCGCCGTCAGAAACATGCAGAACAGGCTGCACTGAAGTGACTATTCAGATTCTTTCCGGATGCAAAATGAAAAAGCGTGATACCCTAGCATGTATCAATATAAAGTCCACTGGAACATCGAAGTTCCACATTAAAAAAAAAAAAAAAAAAAAATCAGTTTGTAATTCGGGACAACAACCAAAAATTTCAATGGAATGTGGCACAAGAACTACTAACCAGAGACATCTTCTCTGCCACTCAGCCTCTGCAAAACCTGCTTGGCCTCTAGCATCCGCCCTTTACTAACAAGCCAACGTGGAGACTCGGGCAAGAATAATACGGTCAATACAATATAAACAATGGAAGGAACGGAAAGAATCCCCAGCATCAACCTCCAGCTCGGTGATTTCATCAGCGACATCCCAAACACCATGCAATACGACATAAACATTCCCCCGGAACCAGCGAACTGGGGAAGGGTATTCAGCGATCCCCTTATTTCCGGTGGCGCTGTCTCAGATATATAAACCGGAACTATAGTAACAGACAGACCAATTCCAAATCCATCTAAAAGCCTAGCAAATAATAGGACATAAACATTGGGAGACCAAAACATTACAAGACCACTAACAAAATAAAGGACAGATGAGGTTATCAGAAGAGGACGGCGTCCCAGCCAGTCTGCTAGGGCTCCAGAGCATGTTGTAATCAAAGTGGCTCCAATAAGTGACATCGCCACAATTAGCCCTTCAACAGTGGGTTCACTCTCTAATTTGAATTCCCTCTTTATGTATAAAACAGCCCCTGAAGCCAAAACAGCAGAATTCTCAATCTGAAGAATCGACTTCTACTGATATATGAACTACAAAAAGCATTTCGCGCCTTCAAAACGCGCCTGAAACTTTAAATTACCTGCGATTGTCGCATTATCCCATCCTTGCAATAAGTTACCAAACGCAGCAGCAACAGCCACAAGCACAGCTCCACTCATATTTTCCAGAAATTTGAAAGCAATCCTCCCACTCGCTTATAAACCAACCTGAAAGAGAGAAACCCAGATCGCTGATGAAAAAAATAAAACCTTTTGCACACTAACCCAGTTCAAACAAACCGATCCCTTGAGTGTCAAGAGTCTCTAGACCTGTATGGATCAGGGTATCCTGGTTATTGGTATTAGACCATTGGATCACCGAGTCATTAACACCTAATAAACAAAGCCGAGTGTGTGTGTGAGAGAGAGAGAGAGACGCGAGATGCAGATAGATCATACCCAATCGTCCAAATCCACTACGAGAACAAAGTGCCGGTCATATACACCTTCGGGAGTCGTGGGATGCAGAAAAGGACAACGGGCAAAGTGACTTTTTAATACCGAGACAAGGAAATGTAAATAGCAAAAAACGAAAAGAAAAGGTTGTGTGATCCAATTCGCCGGAGAGGAAAGTAAAGAGAAAAAAAGGCCAGGTGAATAACGACAGGGACACCTGCCCTTTTTATGGATCTCTCCCTGCCCTGCACGTAAGCTCTCTCCTGCCTCCTGGGATTTTCAGTTATACATTTAGATGTGTTTCATTCATTCGCCAAAAAGGACAGATTTTTCCGCGTTTTCAATCTATTGCATGAGCAGGGTTTTGCGTGAATTTGGCATGCACACCTCACATCAAAACTTTTGTCGTAATGGGAAATGATTGTTCCGTGGATGTATATTTAGTACCAACCTGACGAGAAATATTATAGAAACCCAGCACCAGCAGCGCAATGATGCAATCTCTGTGAAGTGTGAACTGTGCAACCGGTAAAAGAAAAAAAGAAAAGAAAAAGGGAATTGAATATACACTTGCGAGTTGCGAACAAAGAGCATAGTACGGTAGTCCCGACAACCTCCCAACGAGGAATCGACTGCTGCACCTTTAGGTACCAAGTCAGCCCGCTAGTTTAATCTATCAGTTTTTCTCTCTCTCTCTATAGAATTCTTATGATTAAAATAAAAATTAAAGGAGAAGAATCATAACCAAATAATTTTGTAATTTTTTTAAATTTCTGAGGTCATGTTGAATGATTAAAATTTCCACTAGTTTGAACAGTAGGATAAGATATAAATTTTTTATTTTATTTCATCTTATCATTATAATTTTTTTAAATTTTAACATAAAATATAATAAATAATTTAAAATTTTCAAATCTCAATTCAATTTTTTTAAATTTTAAAAACAATAATAATATTAAAAAATAATATTTTAAACTTTTATCAAAAATAAAAAAATTTTCAATCTCACTATTCAAACCTAATACTTAGAATATTTTATTACTATTTATTATTTTATTATTACTTTATACTTACTTTTTACCATTATTCATTATTATTTAATATTATATCATTATTTTTTTTACTATTATTTGAATATTTGAAATCATCTCACTATTCAAATGTAATCTAAAATAAAATTTAAAAATAAAAAAATAGGAGGAGGATATGGAAGGGAATAGGTGAAGGCATTTTGACCCGTATGACTGTTTCCCAGATTAAATTGTAAAGAAATAATAATAATAATAATAATAAAATTGCATTGTTAAAACTGATTAATTTGTTTTGTGCGGACATTAATAGAAAGTAGAAAAATTCTAGTACCTGATAGTAAGGTGAAGACAAGAACGAGTAAACAACCATTGTTCGTCCTAAAGGACTGCAAAAGAGAGTCGTCCTCTTTCTCTTTCGCATCTCGTACCCTAATTTTGAATGCCACGAAAACTCAACGAGTGAAAAAAACAAAGGTAAAAAGGATATGCAAATGCAACCAAGTAGGACACGAAAAGACAACAAAGAAAGAGACAGAAGAAAAAGGGTGTGGTGTGGTGTGGTGTGGGTGGTGATTCATGATGCTCATGGTGTTCATCATCAATCAGTATTAGTTATTAAATCACATCTAGAGACTAGAGTTAAAGTTCCAAAGTTGATACCCTTTTTGACTGGACTTCCACGAGAGCCTCATGAAAAATGGTTGCTCGATCCACCTCCTTAATTTGTGAGTTTTTCTCAATCAAGCGTTGCCTATGAGGGTGAGGGGAGCCTTTCCTCTAGTACGTACGTACCCTCCTAGATGCTATTCCTCTTTCTATCCCTTCCGATATCTTTTCTCTCTTCTTTTATGTTTTCTTTTAAGTTTATCCTCCGGCCTTTCTCTGACTTCTTCTAGTTGTCTTGATCTGTGCTTTTGGGCCATCTTCGACCACCACCATGTGATGGTCCAACCTCTCCATTAGCCTTAATTCGTTCCATTATATTTCCCTTCCAACTTGCATGGTTTTTCCTTGGCATATTACCGATTGATAATTCAGCTGCCACGAAGTCTTATGCACAAGGAGCTAAATAGAAGAATCAAGAAGAATGCATGCACTAGAATTCTCAACAAGCTTTCCAATAGCAGACTGTGATGTATATGGTTATTTAGGACCAATTTAGTACAACCATTCTTGTATAGAATATTTCATTCTTTTGTATAAATAGCACACTGTATAGCATACAAAGAAGATAAATACTTTTGATGAAATTCACCAACATATTTTACTCCTTGCGTCTTCCTACTTACCCTACCTCTTCCTCTCGCTGAGTAGGAGCTCTGATAGACTCCATTTTTACTAACTCTAACATAGTATCAGAGAGATGAAAATGGCCACCATCGATCTTTCCACCACCAATTTTACCAACCTTAGTGACCTAACCAATCCCTACAGACTTGAAACCTCAAACAACCCAGGTATCATGCTTGTCAAGACCTCCTCACCACCGATAATTATTCCACCTGGTCCCATTCCATTCAACGTGCTCTTCAAGCCAAAAACAAGCTGGGATTCCTAAATGGAACCCTCTACAAACCTTCCTTGACCAATGACCCTCCTTTTGACCTCTGGGAACTATGCAACGACATGATTGTGTCATGGATCCAAAATTCCATCAGCCTCCTTCTCTGCCCTTCTGTTGTTTTTGTTGATGATGCCCATGAAATATGGGTTTAATTACAGGAGCGCTTCTCACCGCAAAATGGACCTCGCATATACGAACTGAAAAAAAAAAACACTTGCCAATCTGTCCCAAGACGACGATACCGTCAATATCTACAATGGTAAACTCAAATCTCTTTGGGATGAATTATTTGTTTATGACCCATTACCTGCTTGTTCTTCTGACTCAACGAAGATCCTCTCTGACCGCTACCAAAGGGACTGTGTGATCCAATTCCTCATGGGTCTACATGACTCATTCACCAATGTTTGTGACCAAATCATGCTCATAGACCCTTTACCCCTAGTCAACAAAATGTTCTCCTACATTCAGCAATAAGAGCACCATCGGCTGATGACTTCCTCTACTCCTAATCTTGATTTCGTTGCTCTGGCAACTCGGAAGTTTCCTCCTACATCTTCTAATTCTTCTGGCAAGAAGGACAAGCCATATTGTTCTCACTGCAAGATTACAGACCACACCTTGGCTCATTGTTTAAAATCTGGAAATGTCGAAACTCCCGTTTGTACTCACTACAAGATGACTGGCCACACAATCGATCGTTGCTACAAGTTCCATGGTTATCTTCCCGGTCACATGTTCCACAAATCTTGAGATAATGTAGTTTCGCTTGGGTCCTCTAATTCTGAAGATCATTATGAGCCAAATATGTCATTGACCAAGGAGCAGTACCAAGAGCTTATGACCTTGTTGCATAGCAAGAATTCCACTGCTTCTCCATCCGCCAACCAACTCCAGACAGTTCTATCTTCTCATCCTCACACTTCTTCCGCTTTTGGTATTTCATATTGTTTGTCATCTTTTTCTAACACATTTTCCCCTTGAATCATTGACATGGGTGCTACCTATCATTTAATTTGTAGCTCCTCCTTCTTCACTCACATTACTGCCACGACTTCTTATTCTGTCAAACTTCCAAATGGAGAATTAGCTCATGTTACTCACATTAGTACAGTGTAAGTGACAGCAACTATTCTCCTTCATATTGTCATACGCGTACCTAAATTTACTTTTCATTTGTTATCTGTTGGCGAACTTGCCAAACAGCTTAATTGTTGTCAAAAATTTCTTTCTGACTCGTGCTTTATACAGGACCTTTCTCCCTAGACAACGATTGGGAAGGGTAGCATGGCACACAGACTCTACCATTTACTCTTAGACACTGTCTCACCTCAAGCTTTAGTTCATACCTTATCTCAAAATTTTCATCATCAAAATTTTATTTATGCTTTTGTACGATCCCCTGACAGTACTTTTGATTTATGACATTGTCGATTAGGTCATCCCTCACTTTCCCGCATGCAACTTATACATGACACTCATGTAATCACACAAATGAATACCAAGAAAATGTTGCCTTGCTTAGTTTGTCTTCTCACCAAACAAACACGCTTACGCTACTAGTGCTTGTTTTAAGTTAGTGAATTGTGATCTATGGGGGCCACATTCTATTATAGCTCACGACGGCTCTTGTATTTTTCTTACCATTTTGACGACTTATCATGTTGTACCTGGTTCTAGCTTTTGAAAAAGAAATATGATGCATGCACTTGTATCAAGTCATTTTGTCACCTAGTAACCAATCAATTTAATACTCAAGTAAAAATTTTGCTTAATGACAATGGACTTGACTTTTATATGACTGATTTCTGTTCTGACCATGGCATCATCTACCAAAAATCTTGTGTAAAGACCCCCTAGCAGAACGGTCTGGTGGAGCGCAAACATAGGCACTTTCTTCCGGTGGCTCGTGCCCTTCGATTCCAATCTAGTATACCACTACAATTTTGGTCAGATTGTGTGCTCACTACGACATATTTAATAAATCGAATACCCACTCCTCTCTTACAAAACAAGACTCCATACGAAATAATTTTTTATAAACCTCCCTCATACTCTCATCTCCGAGTATTTGGGTGTCTCAATTTTGCCTCTACAATCTCTCAACACTGCCACAAATTTGATCCTCGCAGTAGAAGATGTGCTTTTCTCGTATACTCATTTGGCGTTAAAGGTTATAAATTACTTGACCTTGACACTTACAACATATTTCTTTCTTGAAACGTTATTTTTCATGAGTCCATTTTCCCATTTCATACTCCCAACCTACTTCTCGTCCTATCTCCATCTTCCCCTAACCCTAATTTCCTTCCTACCCCTCAAATATTTGTCCTCCCACTTCCACCGAAACACAATCTGACCTCTCTGCCTCCTCAACTCCTATAGTAGAACCTTTACCCATCTCCCCTCCACTACTTCGACGATCCACTTGTTCCCGTCACCCTCCTACTTATCTAAACAATTATATATGTCCCTTCCCACTTACTCCACCACCTTCCCAAACTATGCAATCTTCCCCCTTGCAGGTTACCCGTGATCTATCTACTTATTCTCCCTCCTTGTCTACAGTAATGCCCTGCACCTCAGGTAAAGCATTCCTACTTGCTTCTACTCTTTCTTTCCATAAACTATCCCCATCTTACCATTCGTTTGCATTTGTTATTTTTTCCACAAATGAACCAACCTCTTATGGTGAAGCTATTAAGAATTCTATTTGGTGCAAGGCTATGCCCTCTGAAATATCTACTCTATAACTCAACAATACTTGAACTCTAGTTGAGTTGCCTCCTGGTAAACATATTATCGGCTGCAAGTGGGTCTTCAAAGTTAAGCATCACTCCGATGGTAGTATAGAGTGCTACAAGGCGCGGTTGGTCACCAAAGGCTTCATACATCAGGAGGGCCTCGACTAAAATGAAACTTTTTCACATGTGGCCAAATTGGTCACCATTCGCACTTTGTTGGTTGTTGCTTCTATTCAAGGCTGGTTCCTACAACAATTTGATGTTCAAAATGCTTTCCTCTACGAGAATTTAAAGGAGGAAGTTTTCATGCACAAGCCTCTTGGCTATTTAAAAGGCTCTCCAACTCAAGTTTGTCGATTGAACAAAAGTCTCTATGACTTGAAACAAGCCTCAAGACAATGACATTCGAAGTTTTCTAATGCTTTACTTGCTTTTGGTTTTCAACAGTCCAAGGCTAACTACAACCTATTCACTCGCCTGGACAATGGTTCCTTTACTACTCTCCTCGTGTACGTTGATGACATAATCGTTGCCAACTCTCACTTAGAGTCCATTGCTGTCCTCCAGACTTTCCTCAATGACCACTTCTGCATCAAGTGTCTTGGAGACCTCCACTACTTCCTCGACATCGAAGTCACTTGTTCCTCCAAGGGTTTCTTTATATGCCAAAGGAAATATGTTTTAGACATCTTGGCCGATGCTGGTTCCCTTGGTACTTGTCCCCTTAAGTTGCCAATGGATCAAAATCTGAGGCTCCACAAGGATGATAGCCAACCTCTCTCTGACCACTTCCTTATCGACGAATGGTTGGTCAACTCCTCTACCACACAATCACTCAACCTGACATCAGCTACTTTGTACATACTCTAAGCCAGTTTATGACAACACCTTCTTCTTCCCATCTTCACGTAGCCCAGCAGGCTCTTCGCTACATTAAGAACGCCCCTGGCCAAGGTCTCTTATTTTCCTCCACTTCTCTGTGCTTAGTCAAACTCAGACTAGGCATCCTACCCTAATTCTTGACGCTTAGTAATAGGCTTTTGCATCTTCCTCGGCACTTTACTCATATCATGGTGATTGAAGAAACAATCTGTGGTATCTCGCTCCTCTGCTGAGGCCAAGTATAGGGCCATGGCGACAACTTCTTGTGAGTTACAGTGGCCTTCTTACATTCTCAAGGATTTGTACATCTCTCTCTTGCTTCCAGTTGACTTATACTGCGACAACCAAGCCGCTCTGCATATTGCTGCAAATCTGGTATTCCACGAATGTGAAACATGTCAAGATGGACTGCCACCTCATCCGAGACAAAATTCAAGCTGATTTTCTCCGCACCTGCCACGTTCGTTCTTCTCTCCAGCTTGCAGATGTTTTCACAAAGGTCCTACCTTCTTCCCAGTTTTTATCTCTTCTATCCAAGATGGGAATAGAATTTATCTATTCTCCATCTTGTGGAAGATATTACCGATTGATAACTCAGCTACCACGACATCTCATGCACAAGGAGCTAAATAGAAGAATCAAGCATAATGCATGCACTAGAATTCGTAACAAACTTTCTAATAGCAGTCTGTGATGTATATGGTTAATTAGGGGCAATTTAGTATAACCATTCTTGTATAGAATATTCCATTATTTTGTATAAATAGCACACTGTACAACATACAAAGAAGATATCTAATTTTGATGAAATTCACCAACATATTTTACTCCTTGCGTATTCCTGCTTATCCTGCCTTTTCCTCTTGCTAAGTTAGAGCTCTGCTAAACTTCATTTCCACTAACTCTGGCATGGCATGTGATTTGCATGCACTATTGTTGTGTGCATGCATGCGTTTCATCATGTGGCATGCATACATGACTCCGCTCTACTATCCTACATGTCTTTTTCTTGTGCTCTTCTTAGTATATATGTAATTTGCAAGCATGCACATGTATTTTCTTGTGCCACACTCTCCCGTTTGTTTTCCATTAATCGGACTCTCACTAACTCTATCCGGTCACGCACCATTGGCCTTTACTTGCTCTACTATTGATCTCATATCATGTCTTGGGTCGCCATCTCTTTAATTGGCATGTGATCATTTGAATGCACCACCATTGCAGATGCCATACACTCGCATTTGTTTTCTATCGATTAATCGAACTCTCGCTAGTTACACGTATATACCCTTTTCTCTATTTTTCTTCCTTGTGTTTTTTAATCTCCCCCGCCCTGTGTGGTACTATTTGCCGCCGCTTACACACATGGCCCTCATGTGTTGCACCTGTATATTCTAGCTTGCAATTTTTAGGCTACTTAGTTTGAATTTCTAATGCCTTCGACACGATTTCTAACTTCCTAAAATGTTTCATGACAACCCCATGATAGATGAACGAGCCTATCTAGGTCCCATTTACCTCTCATGAGATGACCAATCCTACTTCAGTCGCATGGCCCAGCTTCCTCAAGCTTTCCAATTTTTTATTTTTATTTTTATTATACAAAGAAGAAATATGGAAGCTAGCTAGAGAGCCAATTCAATCACAAACTTTAGAAAAATATACATGTACACTGCCAAACAACCCCCATTCAAATTCAACAAAACATTCTCAGTACTGTTGAGATATTATTCATGGGGGCATCACACAATTTTAATCCCATGATCCCCTATACAAATCAAGTATAGAAAACATATATCAAATGCATATATATATATATATATATATATGGCCATTTTGAATATCTATATTTGGACCATATAATTAACCCTTTTATAGTCACAAGAAAAATGTTATTTATCAATCTTTTTAATCCTCATTCTTTCGTTATCTCAAAACGTGATATCACATGATTAGCACTCACGTCAAATGATAATATCCCCAGCTTCACATATAGGGGCATTGATTTGCAACTGCTCGCCTACTAAAACTGGCATGAATTTAGCCAAAATAGTTTATAACGGATAAGGTATAGAGTTCTGCATGTAGGCAATTCTCCACATGAAAATTATATTCTCACATATCTTGCAGCACATGATGTACTACTATTTGGCAAAGTTAAGGAATGGTCATAATCTGTCCGAGTCTTAACCTATTGATTAAAGTTCCATGCATGCTGTGGGGGGGATTTCCCCCCTACCCAAGGCCTAGCCAGGTTCGGCCCAGGACGAAAGGACATAGATCCGGCCCATTAAGAAGATCCTCTGTACATGACCTATGGGAGGAACGGTGCAGCAGAGGATGAGACTCATTGGAACTCGTTGGTCTAAGGTTCCTCAGATAATGTCCAGTCATCGAGTGTCCACCCACATAACAAGCGCGACATACGGAGGATTGTCGATCTGCTGACAAGGAAAGCATGAATGAACTAGAGAAAAAGCAAACCAAGGGGAGAAGACTGGAGAACCATGCCGCATTTAATGCCCCTTCCGCCTGGGCGATACGCCACATTAATGGAATCGTCACAGGACCACGCCGCATTTAAAGATTTTAATAAAATGAACAGTATGAGGACTCCAGATCTTATAGTGACAGGCTTGATCTGCTCACCTAACTTCTAGTATAAATAGCTAATCCCATGTATGAGAAAACCCTCTGTGACCATTAAACTTTCTTACTTATTTATTACACTTCAAGAACACTTATTGACTTTGGCATCAGAGACTCCCGGCCCCTAGGCCACCCTCTTAAAGTAGCATATGTTCTTCTCTTTACAGAGCCTGTTGTGAATATCTAAGTTGTTGAAACCTAGCTCAAGGATGTGCAAAACACGACATCAACACATGCAACACCAAAGTTAATTTCTCATGAATAGGGAACTTGATGGAGAGATCCGTTTAGATAAAATGTCTCAGTATATCTGTTTGGCATGTCTTTATAAACTAGGTGCATGTCATGTCATAACTTGGATTTTGGCTCATTATTAAAGCCATTATATACATATTAGTAGGACGTCGTCGGCTCATTTACATAAAGTAACATATTGCATACACCAAATCATTCCTGAAAATAATTAAAAGCAATTAAATTTAAAATTGAGAAAGGAAAAAAAAAAAAATCAACAACTCTTTAAAGCTGTACTGATTCGACTTCGACCACCAGTCTAGGAGTGGCTACGTACGTACGTACGTACTCATGACTAGGGTGGCCAGATCACCCTCGATCCATGGGTGGCCAGTGACACTAATATTCCCTAACTTTTGTTATTCTTATTTCTAATTTCTTTTTCTATAAAATATATAAATTGTTTGTGAATATATTTTTTGGATAACGATACACTTAAAATTCTTTTATAATTAATTTATAACTTATTTTACAATCTATTAATATAATTGTCTCATTTTATTAAAAATCATTTTAACTTTATATAAAAATATTCTATTTAAACCAAGTTGCCAAGTTTTGATCTGAGTTAAATAAAAAAGAAAAACCTTAATGATATCAACTGGCCAAAATTCCTCATCCAACGGACCAACATGGCCAAAAAAATTCTGAAAAAAGAAGGTCATTTTAGTAATTAAAAGCGGTGAATTAGGTTTCCCACTTTCCCGGGTTCAGGTTGTTTATGTTCTGGTCTATGAAGCGGCCGGGTGTCTACTAACTTGCAAAAAAAGTAATTCGTCTCCTCTGTGTTTTTGGCCATATATTCGCAGCTGAAAACGTGGCCGCATTGCTAGCAAGCGAAGTCAGACATGGCATCCAACTCGTTCAAAACCCACAATGAAGCGTGACAACAACAGCAATAACTTTCTTTCCCTGTCCAACGTCCAAAGCAGCACAACCCACCAGGCATCGGAGGCTGCAGAGACTCTCTGGTATGCTGCTTAGATCCGCGCAGATACTCGGCACATATTAAAAAAGTCCGTTAAAGGGTGTTCTTATATTTCTTGTCTCATTTTTGGGTTTCCGAGAAAGATGGACTTTTGAATCGAATAGTATGATAGCGAGGGGGCTGGAGAGAGTGAATCAGAGAGAGATGAGTGGAGGAGTTGAAAGGAGGCTATGTGAGGAATTTTCACCTGGGTATTACGGGCTTTGCTCTGTTGGAGGAATGCTCAGTGCTGGGACTACCCATCTTGCTATCACGCCCCTCGATGTCTTGAAAGTGAATATGCAGGTGAGTTGTTATTTCATTCATTCTGGGTTTTCTTCTGAATGATCAATGTTTGGCTCGATTGCGTGTTTTACTTTCTTTTTTTTTTCCTGTGGGGAAGGCTGAAAGTAGTTGAGGCTTCTACTTCAGGGGTTGTTTTATGATCTTAGTTATGAGTGATCATGAAATATATAGGGCCTCTCCGTGGCAAAATTTTGTGGCTATTACATTTTTGTAATGTGGTCGACACGTTTGTTTACTTATATTTTCTGGTCGTTGAGATGTTTGTTTGTATGCACGTGTAAATGTGATTCTGTTCTTTATGATTATTTCAATAGTCAATTCCTTGTTGTTCCTTTTGTCTTAGGTTCTTATAATTATGTTCATGGGTCGCAAACAATTTTCCGAAAGTTGGATGATTTGGCACGAGTGTACTTGACTTGAGTTTGATAAGAGATATCTCGATCTGGCTGTTCGAGTATTCATTTTTTTTGCACATAGGCTACACTGTCATGAAGAGTCGGAATGAATTATCGTTGTGCCTGCAACTTGTTTTTTTTTTTTTTTTTTAATCTCTTATCCCTTTAAAACGGCATGTTTTACTTTCGGTCTTCCATAGGGTCTGTTTTTTGAACGAGAGTTTCCGAGAAAAACAAGAAAAGGAAAAGTTGTTGCGAAAAGAAGGGGGCTACATTTTGGATATTTCATTAAGGTTATGGTAGTTCCCCCACTTGGCTTGCATAAAGCATAGCCGTAGGGTTTATAGACAATCATAATAGCTGATGATGGTATGCCAGCAAGAAACCAAATGCGACAAACTGTAGATTAAGGTTGTGTTTGGTTGTTGATGGACCCACTACCTTTTTAACTTTCCATAAAAAATTTAACTATCTCAACTTATTTCATACATTTCAATCTAAAAAGTTAAACCATCTCAATCTAAAAAAAGTTAAACACATATCAATGAGACCCACAAAATACTACTATTTATAACTCAACTCAACTTATCTCTCAACATCCAAACGTAACCTAAATATGTTAGTTAATTGAAATTGTACTGATTCCTGCATATGGTGACATCACTGTGTCTTGATAAATTGGGAGGAAGTAATTCTACTGCTTATGTAATCTTTGATGTGTTTTATGGTTTTTACTGTGTGATCTTAGCTTCTCTTTGATAGGCTGCTTGCCTAACTTCTTAATTTTTTCTTTAGGTGAATCCGATCAAATATAATGGCATTTCTTCCGGGTTTTCAACCCTTTGGAGAGAACAAGGTCCTTCTTCACTTTGGAGAGGTTGGTCAGGAAAGCTATTTGGATATGGCATTCAAGGCGGCTGCAAATTTGGTCTCTATGAATACTTTAAGAAGCTTTACTCTGATGCATTGGTAGATCGTAGCAGGAGTTTCATATTCTTTCTCAGCAGTGCATCTGCTCAAGTTTTTGCTGATGTGGCTCTCTGTCCTTTCGAAGCTGTGAAAGTTCGTGTTCAAACTCAGCCCAATTTTGCAAAGGGCCTGCTTGATGGGGTTCCAAAATTATATAGAACCGAAGGACTCACTGGGTAAGTTTCCCCAACACTTTATAATCTTTTTTTCTTGCCCTTTGGTAATTATAATCATAAATTTATGTTGACTGCAGCTTTTACAAAGGACTCTTTCCACTTTGGGGTCGAAATCTTCCATGTAATACTTCTACTTCACTGCATTCTTAAAATGTAATAGCTCTATGATCTTGCTTGGCTAGAATCTAACTTTTAAATTTAGTAGATTTTTCTCCAAGGAATGGCATTAGTTTGGAAGAATGGTATTAATCTTTGATTTATTCACTAATCTCGTGTTCATTTTTGAATTCTAAGTCGTCTCATCATTTAAATAATGGTTCAGCCCATTTTTAGCCAGAGCCAGTTGGTGACCGCAGAACCCGGTTTATGTTGCCCTTTAGATACCACTTTGAAAGACGATACTGCTTGGTTAATAATGCTGTTATGGACAGTGTGGTGTTTGCTTATGCTAATTTAACTGGTTCACTCGTGTTTTGCTGTCTAATTTATAAGTTGGTTCGAGTGATAAGAGTCTTGGTATTGGTGGTGTGCTCTCTCTAAGTCTAAGGTTTGAACTCTTGGGTGCAAACAATTTCTGCGGTCATCGGACTGGGGAATTTTCTATTGAATTACCTAAGATGCACTTGTGGGAAACTTCTTGTTGAGAGCGTGTGCACTTCCGGGATTAGTGCAAATTTTGTTCAAGACACCTAGTGCCAAAAAAAAATAATAATAAGTTTGTTTCCATTAATTTGTGATTTTGTTAACCCCTAGGGATTGGCTCAAGTGGTAAAGGCCTTGGTCTTGGTGGTATGCTCCGTGCAGATCTAAGGTTCGATTCCTCTTGGGCGCAAACAATTTCTAGGGGCCATCAGACTGGAGGAACTTGCCCTTGAATTACTCAAGTTGCATTTGTAAGAAACTCCTTGCCGAGGGTCTATGCACCCCCAGGATTAATCGGGACTTTGTTCTCGGACACTCGGTGGCATTAAAAAAAATTGTGATTTTGTTTTCTTCCATGCAGTGTCATTTTGTTGGATCTTTAGAGGTGTTTAAACAAGGGAACAATTACAATTTTAACTCAATATTCTTCGCTGATAGATACTTAATAACATAGGAAACTGAACAGACTGCCACTTTGATGTACGACATTGGTAGAAGTTGATTTCTTTAATTTATCTTCTTACTTCTTTTGATCAATAAAATCTTGTTTACCGATCCAAAAAAAAATAAAAAATCTCTTCTACAATATTGTGTAATGTTATACTGTTAATGAGAATTTCCAACCAGGACAATCCATCTTAAATCTTAAGTGTGGAAATTTGAAAGAAGAGGTAGTTTTTGCAGTTGTGTGAAAGAGGACATACCAGGTTTTTAGGGCTTAACCCTCTAGAATATAATATAAACCTTTCCATTGTGGTACTGCCTCAAACCACAAAGCACGGTTCATAAGCAATTTAACTACATGTTTGACTTTGCTTATTGGCTTGACAAAAGTTACCGATATCTCTTAGCTGTTCTTATCAAGCATATATTAAGCATAAACCTGTGTGTATGTGTTGTAACTTCTGACACACAATTAACTCCTTTAAATGTGCATTTTGTCTTTTGCAGTCTCCATGATAATGTTCTCAACATTTGAGCATTCCGTGGAATTTATATATCACGATATTATCCAGAGGAGAAAGGAAGATTGCTCAAGAGCCCAACAACTTGGTGTTACATGTTTAGCTGGCTACGCAGCTGGAGCAGTTGGTACTGTCATCTCGAACCCAGCTGACAACATTGTTGCCTCTCTTTACAACAAACAGGCTGAAAATGTGATGCAGGTCGCATCTGTGAACTAAGCTTCTTTTGGTTTATTTGTATGTTGACTTAAAAGGACTTGTTGTATAACTTTCTATATTTGTACTTCAGGCAGTGAAGAAAATTGGGCTTGTTAATCTTTTTACTAGAAGTCTTCCTGTTCGGATTACACTCGTTGGCCCTGTTGTGACTTTACAGTGGTTCTTCTATGACACCATTAAAGTGCTTAGTGGACTGTAAGTGCAATTATTTATTTATTTCCTAGAGTTTATATCAGAAAAATGAACATAACTTGGTTCTGTATTTTTGGTTCATTTTAATTTGATTGCTGATCCGAATGTGTTGGGTCCGGGACGAGGAACTTCAAACATCTGAGACCTTTAAAGTTCATTAGAGTTGAAGATTGCTGGCTTTTACTGATCCCAGTATATTGTGTTCTTTCTTCTAACCATAGATTGTGTGAAAATGTTTTAGGCCTGCTAGTGGAGGGTTTAGCAGGCACATGGAAGAAGCTAATGTATCAGCTTAAGGTCATCAGAAGAGGGCCGAAAAAGTTTGATCTGGTGGATTTCAAGACTGCAAGAAATTCCTCACTGTTGCAGAAGATATACAAAGAACTCTATAGCCTTCCGAAACAGGACACACAGCCTGCCTTTTCTAATCTGAATGTTACACTACAGCTAACAACTGGTATAGGTGATTCCCAATCATACAAGCTAGTGCTTACTTAAATCATCCAAGTTAGCTGGTTATCACTAGCAATCCCCAGCACCTGCTTATTGGATTTTATCACACATAATCGTTGTATCTAGTGGGTTGTAGCTGCAATTGTTTAGAATGGCATTTTTAAATAACTGGGTTCCTTTCATCCACTTTAGTGACTCATCTCCACATCTCTCTTTTTATGCCTTCTTTTTCCATACACAATCATTTTTACAACTTTCTTAGAAATGGAGGATATATATATATATTTATATATTTATAAAGTGGCATTATTGGGTTGGCTGGATGTAGAATGGATTATAAAATAGTTGTATTCATATCATTATTATTTTTTTCCATGTTTTATGTATGCAGATATATACTGTATACATACATATATGTTCGCCTCGGGGTTTGGATCTTTTTTTTTTAATTATTTATATTCCATTCAGTATTGTCATCATTCAAAAATTATTTCCGTATAACTTTTGTAATAAATTTTTCGAAATAATATTAAGTGAATTAGGATCCTAATTTGGATGCTAAATTGAGTTGAGTTGAATTGAGATGATAAAATATTGTTAGAATATTTTTTTTATTATTATTATTTTAGGATTTGAAAAAGTTAAATTGTTTATTATATTTTGTATTGTGATTTAAAAAAATTGTAATGATGAATTGAGATGGGTTTACTTTCCAAACGAAGCCTAAAACTGTATCAAAATTCAAGAAGTTAGGTGCTTTGTGCTCGATCCTTTGCCCTATAAAAATACAGATGCAACAAAGAAAGAAGCATTGAAAAAGTTCCTTGTGCAAGGTAGAGTGTCACGATGGTGGAGAGTTATTTGATTTAAAGAAAAATGTTAAATATAGTCATAGAATGAAAATGTCGTATATTTTCGTTGAAAAAAGTAGATAAATATGAAATTTATATAAAAAAATTATTTTTTTCATAATAAACTATTTTTTTTACATAAAATACACTATGTTTGCACAGTTTATATCAGAATATAATTAGAGGCAATTTTTAATACTAAATGGAACTATCAGGGTTGATGGATGCGGGCCCAGGAATCTCACCAATTGGTCATGATGCAAAACAATAAACATTGGAAAATGATTTATATGTAATATTTTTTATAATATATTTTACAATAATGTGTTAAATAATGATTAATTTTATAAAATATTTTATAAAAATAATATTATTTTACAATAATGCTCTTATCTTATAATATTGTTGTGAAATGTATTGTAAAAATATATTGTATTTCTTCACTTCGTATTGCATGCTAAAAAAGCCTTTTATTCTTTCCTTCTTCCAAGTACTTTTCATTTTAAAAAGTAAAACATCATTTCTACATCATATATTATATATAATTTTTTTTTCTTTATCAAATGTGTAATGTATAGATAATGAGTAAAAAAAATTCTTTAGTTCAGTAATGATTAAAAAAAAAAAAAAGTGTGATGTGCGATATAGAAATGAGGAGTATAATGACTTTTAAAAAAAAGGTTATTTGATTTTTTAAACTATTATTATGGCTGGCTGGCCATTCATATGGTGATAGATTGAAGTGGTGTCCGTCATTTATATCTTATCAATTTAATTAAATGAATCATGTTCTTTTAATTTTAATCCGTTAATTTCGTATCGTGTTTATATTAAATTCACGAGTTGCGACAAAAATTACGATTAATGTCGTGATTTCATCTTAACATTCATTTAACTAAGCGAGTTGGGTTTCTTCTATGCAAATCATTAAAGTTGGTGAATTGAATCAATTTGCCATTTTTGATAAGGAATTGCCAATGCCAACCGGTAGTGGTCCCGTGACAACCTTTGTAGTGTATGTGATTTGGATTGTCCCTCTTCTCATTCTTATCTCAAAAGTAATTCCTGTATTCTTAGTACGTTTAGATATTAAAGTGAGTTGAATTGAGTTAATAAAATATTAATAAAATATTATTTTTTAATATTATTATTATTTTTTAATTTGAAAAAGTTGAATTATTTATTATATTTTATATTAAAATTTAAAAAAATTATAATGATGAGTTGAGATAAATTAAAAAGAGTTAAAAATCTAAACTAAGCCTAAAGGTGTTTAGACGTGGTTAAGGTTACGATTTGGATAATATAGTGATTTTAAATATTTTATAAATAATATTAAAAAAATAAAAAAATAATAAATAATAATAAAAAATTAGTCCGAGCATGGACGATGGGATCTTTTATTTGGAGTCAACAGTCTGATTTCTTTGGCGTAGTCAACTTGCCAGCGTGTCATGTTTTCGTTGGCCAGCTGCCCTTTTCATCTCTTTGCAGAGTCGTCTCAAAGCCTTTAGAGTCAAATCAGTACACCTTTGCCTGTGCTATTACGGTACAATTAAATTTTGTTTTAAGACAAGGATTAGTTGTGTTACATGCGTTAACGAAACAATAAAACCAGGCAATTGGGTTGTGCAAACGTATGCATCAATCTGGTTTGCGTCAGAGCATGCCAAATATAATTTTAAGTTGAAAGTTATGCCAATCTTTTAAAAAAAAAAACGAATTTCAGGTGTGCTCATTTTTGCAGGAGGAATTTTATGCATCGATCACTATTTATTATTATATCTTATAACTATATTTTTTTCATAGAATGAGGAGTTTTTTTATGAATAGTGATAAACATACAACATTTTATATAACATATTATAAAATAAGAATATTTTTGTAAAATAATATTAGTTTTATAAGGTATTTTATAAAAATACTCCTCTTTTTAAAATATTGTTGTATAAAGTATTGTATAAAATATTATGTGTTTATTATTTTTCTTTTTTTATAAGATGTAAAGTATGAGATAGTAAATAATAACTGATGAGAATAATTTTTTTTATAAAGAGATTGTGCAAAATTTAAGTTCATAATCAAGAAGAAGAAAGAGTACTTACATGAATCTGGATTGTGAAAACAACGTATTGTTTTTGGATAATGCTAGCGTGTCGCCCAACTTTGATTTCGGGGCATGCCCACTAGCACAAATATTCATTTTTATTTATTTATTTATTTTAAATATTTTTAAAAAATAAAAAAATATACTAATAAATTAAAAATCACTTCTTTAATTATTAAAAAAAAAATTAAAAAAAAATTTAAATATATGAGGGCTTGAAATGAGCTGATGCATACTAGCATTTATCATTGTTCGAAAAAAATGCATCGGTAAAAGTTTAACTTTTGTAACCCTACTTCGCCTGATATAAATGGATTTTCAATGGTGGCGGTGGCCGGGGTGGGATCAAAGTTCAAAATAAAGTAAACGCACCATGTTTGATGTTTCCCAGTGGCCAGAATCATATTTTAGATAAATAAAAAAAGTTTCAGACTTTTGTCTTTTTGATGAAGTAAAAGAGCCATTTTGAATCTTGATAAGTAAATAAAGGAAAGGCGTGAAAGCTGTCAGCCATGATGGTCGCCTCCAATACGCTGAACGGACGACCATTCGATGTATCGAAATTGTCCATGGCAAACTGGAAGTTTGTGTTCCATAAATGGCAAAAACTTGAGGAAGAAATTTCAAGGGCCATAAAACAAGAGACTCCTAAATTTAGCAGCAAGGTTTCGACATCACCTTTAGCCGCGCGTGGCCTTTACCCAACAATCGACGGCAATGCTAACCTCTATATCCATCGGCCAGTCAAATCGTATTAAGACGAAATATAATACGATAATTTTTTTTATAATTGTTTGTCTTTTAGAGGATGAAAAAGCATTCTTAGGAATAAAGGAAAAGGAAAAGAAACTGGAAGAGAGAGAGAGTGGGAAAGATAGCTGTTCACGATGCGCTCCGATGTTTCTCAGCAGCACCATCCTTACATAACGACAAAAACCGAAATAAAATAAAAGTAAACGGAGGAGAAGGAGGAGAAGAGATGTTTAAAATGGAAGGGTCACGCCATTAAACATCTCCGACTTTAAGCTCGTTGCTTTTATTCCCCTATCTTCTGTCATTTCCCACCAACTGGTAATAGCTCCAGCTCTCTCTCTCTCTCCCCTTGTATTTACCGTATGATTCTCTTTTTCCTACTCGTATTAAATATTTATTCTCTGATATATCCATTTCTTCTGTAGTTTGTGATTTCTTGTTTCAAAATTTGATCTTTGGATATTTGATTAGCACTTAGCAGACTATTCCTATGGGTCTCTTTGTTTTGACAGATGAGTTTTCCTGGGAAACCATAGATTTTGGGTTTTTTTTTTCACTGAGATTTCAAATTTGTTCGTTTTGTTGAGGATTTGGGACTGATAGTCTTTAATTTTATCAGTGAATAAATCAATGAGGGATTACTGGATGAGGAAAAGGCAGTGAAGTTGGTGTGGGTGAATTGTGGTTGTTTCATGGGCAATACATGCCGTGGATCTTTCAAGGCGAAATTTTTTCAGGGCTACGGCCAGCCCGACGAACGTTCCACTTCCAAGCACAGCACCCCTTCTGACCACTCCGTTTCCGAACACTCTCCTTCCAGCTTGAAAACCCAGCAGCTCATTGCCCAAGAGTTCTCCAAAGAGAACCCCAAAAACAACAACTTGCCTGCTATTAGTTCCACCAAGAAAGAAGCCATCATGAAGCGCGGCATTGATAATCAAGCTTATTATGTGTTGGGTCATAAGACTGCAAACATTCGTGATCTTTACAATTTGGGTCGTAAATTAGGACAGGGACAATTCGGGACTACTTATTTTTGCACTGAAATCGCCACTGGTATGGAGTATGCGTGTAAGTCAATCTCGAAGAGGAAGTTGATATCTAAGGAGGATGTGGACGATGTCAGGAGGGAGATACAGATAATGCACCATTTGTCAGGTCACAAGAATATCGTGTCCATCAAGGGTGCTTATGAAGATCCCTTGTATGTGCATATTGTGATGGAGCTTTGTGGTGGTGGTGAGTTGTTTGATCGGATCATCCAAAGGGGACATTACACTGAGAGGAAAGCTGCTGAATTGACAAAGATCATTGTAGGTGTTGTTGAGGCTTGTCACTCACTTGGGGTTATGCATAGAGATCTAAAACCCGAGAACTTCCTGTTGGTTAACAGGGATGATGATTTCTCTCTCAAAGCCATTGACTTTGGACTCTCTGTTTTCTTCAAACCAGGTAACTTAACAAGTGCCTGTGCTTTTTCTCTCTCCTTAATTTGTATGTTTCAGATTATCTGTTGGCAAATTAACGTGCTGAAGCACCTGAATTTTTTCCTTTGTCATTACTTTACGCATTTGTTTGGCCCTATAATTGTACCCCAAATGCAATGGAGCATTTATATGTTTTAAAGTTATGAATTTATTGTGTGCATGTCCAAATGATATGTGAACTTAATGGGAGATGCTTTTTATAAGAATTAACTTGCAATTTACTTTTGTGAAGTTAATGATGCTGCTGCCTTTGGACAATGATTGAAGAGCTAAAATGCATTTCATGAGGCGTTTACAGGAGATGTTAATCTTTATAAATGGCTTGCTATTTCAGGCCAAATTTTCACTGATGTGGTTGGAAGCCCATATTATGTCGCTCCTGAGGTACTCCTCAAGCATTATGGGCCAGAAGCAGATGTATGGACAGCGGGGGTCATACTGTATATATTACTAAGTGGTGTGCCGCCATTTTGGGCTGGTATGTGTGTTTATACACTATTAAAGTGGGCGAAAGTTTCTATATGCATTACTGAAAGTTTATCTGTTGGTGATACAGAAACACAGCAGGGAATATTTGATGCGGTGTTGAAGGGACATATTGACTTCGAATCAGACCCGTGGCCCCTAATATCTGGCAGTGCAAAAGACCTAATCCAAAAAATGCTGTGTTCTCAACCTTCAGCACGATTGACTGCTCATGAAGTTTTATGTATGTTTAACCTTTCCGCCCTTCATTTTGTTTATGATCTTTACAGAATTATTTGGGCTCTGATGTAGATGGAATTAATAAAACAGCCTTTCAGTTGATGTTTGTTCTCTATGCTACTGTTACTGAATGCAATACAGCTAGACATTACCATCAGCATGCAGAACCTGCATAAGCTGTTTAGGCACTACCAGTTGGGTTTTTCCAGTGTTAATGCAAACTTTTAGACTTTCTAAAGTAGGTTTTTTAGGTTGATCTACTTTGCAATTAATGTTTAGAGACTTATAAATAAATGCTACCTTGTCTTTTCCTCTTCAGCAACTGTTTATTGAATGAACAGTCTATGTTGAATTAGCTATAGAGTATATCAAGTATATGCGATATATCTTTTCCTTCGTGAGGGGATTAGTGTATCACTGAAACATTAGGGTTGTATTGTTTGTGGGTTGGTTTAGATGGGGTTGTGTAATAAGGTGTTCATTGACCAGAAGCTTTTTGAGTTCAGAAAGGAGAACGCAAGGTGGTGGAGGATTATAGAAAGTAGTCGTCGTGTAGTGAAATATATTTTAGTGGATTGGGAAACTCTGGGTTGGCTGGGTTCTATGGTGAAGGAATGTGCAGGAACACTGGGTCCTCATGAGTTTTTGCGAACTCGTAGGAAAGGAGACAGTGTTAATAGTGAGGAAGGGACGTAATCTCAATGGTAGCTTCATCTCCCTCTCAGAATTTGGTCGCAAAAAGAGGAGAGGTTTGCTTGTGATTCCGGAAGGGAGGAAGGGGGAGGGGTGGAGGAGATTTGGAGATACTTTAATGGAGATCTGTTCACCCTCTGTTTCGAACACATCCCAGGCAGTTTTTGCAAAGAAGAATAGAGGAGAGGGAGGTGCTCCATCGGCATGGGCAGGAGGAGCAAGGTCGTACAGTGAGGTGCTGAAGAAGGTACCGCCTCGTGCTGTGAGAGACGTGGTGCCAGGCGCAATCAGTTCTGAGGATATGCAGAGGTATGGTGGAGAAGACAACAGACTGTTGGGGTTAAATGAGGAAAGTGTCTTTGAGGATGTTAGTTGGCTTGGAAGAGAAAGTGGGCATCGTGTTAGATGAAATCAGTTACTTGAAATGCTGCGTTAAGGGCAAGGTTGAGCTGAAGGAAATTGTGGGCCGTAAGGGTGGGCCTTGTCGTATGGGTCAGGCCTGGAGAGCAGTGACAACAGATGGGTCGGGAAAGGATATCGGGTCCGAGATATCGGATCAAGGATTGCGACATGCTTCTGTGGCGCTGATAAGAACATTACCGGCAACCCTACCGGCACAGAAAGTGTCGATGACCTCCGTCAACCACCCTGGTGAGCCGGTAAAGGTGCTCCGACGGGACGCTTTAGAGGAGGGGGAGATTTTGGTGGAGCCGATAGCGCTGGAGAGTTCGAGAATTGCTTCAGCGTCCTCGTCACTAGGGATGTTGGTGGAGAATGGGCATTCTGAGTCTTGCATGGTGGTCGAAAGCTCTGAGGCTGTGCAGGAGCAGTCTGTTTCGCGGGAAAGTGGGATTCCATCTGGGGGTGAGGCTGTGCAGGTGCAGGTAGATTATCCGTGTGGTTCCCCATCAATGGAGTTGAATATTCTTGGTGGGATATTTTCTGGGGATGACAGTCTTCTTAATAATATGGTTTCAAGTGGTGAAACAAATAATTTGGGTGTTTCGGATCTGATTCTGATTCCCAATAACAGTGTTGGGGAGGAGGGGGCTCTTACTCCTCTGTGTACACTCCCTCCCAGTTTAGAGTATGGGAGTAGTTCGTCGAATTGGATTTTCAAAAAGGTAGAGGAGTTACAAAATATTTTTGGGGTCTCTTTCGGAGGTTATGAGGAACAATTTATGGCACTTCTTGTGGCTATTGAAGCTAGTCGTTTGAAATCAGCTACAAAACAAGACAGGGAACTTAAACGTTTAACATGCTCCATCAATTATGATGTTAAGAATGGGAGTAGCGGAAGAGTTAGACCGAAAGGGAGGGGAAAGTTAAGTTTTAATGAAACCTAAAATTGTTTCATGGAATGTACGGGGTCTCAATGATAGCAATAAACGTCTTCGTATCAAAGCTTTATTGAGGTCGTGGAAGGGTGATGTGATATGTTTGCAAGAAACAAAGTTGGGTTTTATTGATAGAAGATTTGTGCGTAGTATTTGGGGATGTTCGTATGTGGGTTGGTCCTATTTGGCCTCTTAGGGAGCATCAGGTGGAGTGTTATTGATGTGGGATAAAAGGGTGGTTGAGGCGATTGAGGAGTGTGTTGGTGAGTTTTCGGTTTCGGTGTTATTCAAAAATGTGAGCGATGGGTGGGATTGGGCTTTTGCAAGGTCCTATGGTCCCAATATGGATAGAGATAGGCGACGGTTGTGGGAGGAGTTGGCGGGAATACACTCTTTATGGGATGTGCCGTGGTGTATGAGGGGTGACTTTAATATTACCCGTTTTTCTAGTGAACGATCGGGGTATCATCGGCATTCTTTGGCCATGGCGGAATTATCTGAGTTCATCTTTGATATGGACCTTATGGATCTTCCCTTGGTGGGTGGTGAGTATACATGGTCTAACGGTCGTGCCTGGTCGAAATTGGATAGATTCCTTGTCTCGCCGTTATGGGAAGCCCACTATCCAGAAGTAAGTCAGAAAAGGTTAGCTCGAGTCAGTTCATACCATTTTCCCATTCTCTTAGATTGTGAGGGCATTCACGGGGGTTGCCGGTATTTCAAGTTTGAGAATATGTGGCTTAAAGTGAACGGGTTTGTAGAGATGGTGAGTACTTGGTGGGCATCGTACCAGTTTAGTGGCACCCCGAGTTTCATTCTTGCAGGTAAGCTGAAGGCTCTAAAACAAGATCTGAAGAAGTGGAACTTGGAAGTTTTTGGTCACATTGACAATCAGCAGTCCACTTTGTTGGAAGAATTGCAGGAGTTAGAGGGTAAGGAATTATTGGGAGGGGCCTCTGAGGAGGAGTTATTGAGGAAAGCCTCGGTTGTGGCAGAGTTGGAAAGGGTTTTGCTGTCAGAGGAGACGTCATGGCGTCAAAAATCCAGAGCTCTTTGGTTGAAAGAGGGTGATAGGTGTACGAAGTTCTTTCACAAAATGGCTATCCTCATCGTCGTAACAATGCAATCGAGTCGCTACATTCAGGTACTTAGGTTCTATCCTCTCCCGCTGAACTAGAAAGTCATATTGCACATTATTATGAGACTCTTCTTACCAAATCGGTAACTTGGAGGCCGAAGCTTGATGACTTGCCGTTTGAGGCAATTGATCTGCAACTTGTGAGTGTCTTGGAGAGACCTTTTGCTGAAGATGAGATTTTCAAGGTCATCTCTGGGATGGCTAAGGACAAAGCGCCGGGTCCGGATGGTTTCTCAATGGGTTTCTTCCAAACTTGTTGGGATGTGGTGAAAGGTGATGTCTTGCGGGTGTTCAATGAATTTCATGCTTTTTAAAAGTTTGAAAAATCACTTAATGCGACTTTTATTGCGCTCATTCCCAAGAAAAATGGGGCTTCGAGTATTGAGGATTTTCGTCCAATAAGTTTAGTTAGTAGTGTCTATAAGATTATTTCAAAAGTTCTTGCTAATCGGCTTAGTCCAGTGTTGGAAAGTATTATTTCCAAGCCTCAAAATGCTTTTATTCGAGGGAGACATATACTTGATTCGGTGCTCATTGCAAATGAGAGTTTAGATGCTAGATTGCGGGAGGGAAGTCCAGGTATTCTTTGCAAGCTAGACATGGAGAACGCTTATGATCATGTGAATTGGGAATTCCTTTTGTATTTGCTTAAGAGGTGTGGTTTTGGAGATAGGTAGATTTCTTGGATGCGACATTGTATTTCAACGGCCCGTTTTTTAGTGCTAGTTAATGGCACTCCTGCTGGTTTTTTTGATAGCTCGAGGGGTTTGCGACAAGGTGATCCATTATCTCTTCTTCTTTTTGTCATAGTTATAGAGGCATTGAGTAGGATGGTGCAGGCTATTGTGGGTGGGGGTTTTTTATCTGGTTTTCAGGTGGGAAATGGCTCTGGTAGCCCTTGTACCATTTCACATCTCCTTTTTGCAGATGACACTCTGCTTTTTTGTGAAGCGGATAGGAGTCAGTCCAAACTTTACATGCTTTATTACTTTGTTTTAAAGCAGTGTCAGGGCTTAAGGTGAACCTTGGCAAGTCTGAGATGGTCCCGGTGGATGTGGTTCCTAATATACGCAGTCTAGCAAGTCTTTTGGATTGCAATGTGTCCTCTTTCCCAATGAAATATTTGGGCCTTCCGCTAGGTGCAACTTTCAAGAGTAGAGCAATATGGGATGGGGTGGTAGAGAAGATAGAGAAAAGGTTGGCTGGATGGAAAATGGTGTATTTATCGAAAAGGGGTCGTCTCATTCTTATTAAGAGCACCCTCATTAATCTTCCTACTTATTTTTTCTCTCTCTTTCCTATGCCTGCAGGGGTGGTGAATAGGATTGAGAAACTCTTTAAGGCTTTTTTATGGGGAGGTATAGGGGAGGAGAAGAAATTTCATTTGGTTAATTGGAAGACAGTATGTGCCCCAGTTGTGAATGGGGGGTTGGGTGTTTGTAATTTGAGAAGTTTTAATAAAGCATTATTGGGGAAATGGCTTTGGAGATATCATTTGGAAGAGGGATCTTTGTGGAAGGAAATGATGCTAGATATGGTGTTGCTTGGGGTGGTTGGTGTTCCAAAGAAGTGGAGGGAGGCATGGAGTGGGGCTATGGAAGTTTATAAGGAAGGGGTGGACAAGTTTTGTAAATCATATCCATTTTGTTGCAGGTGAGGGCAACCGAATCAATTTTTGGCGGGACATGTGGTGTGGAGACCATGCATTAGAAAGAGTGTTTCCAGTGTTATATCATATTGCAGTTAATAAGGAGGCTTCAATGGCAGATGTGAGGTTAGCAGCTCATGGTTCGCATCAATGGAATATTCTGTTTAATAGGGATATTCATGATTGGGAATTATCTATGGTTTCAGACTTTTTCAGCTTGCTACACTCCTTAGGGACTACTATGGCACAGCATGATAGCTTGAAATGGAGGTTTCAGGATCAAAAGAAATGCACAGTAAATGCGTATTATAAAATCTTGATAACACAGGATCACACCTCATTCCCTTGGAGGAACATTTGGAGGTCTAAAGTGCTCTCTAGAGTTGCTTTCTTTGTTTGGAATGCCGCCCTTGGGAAGATCTTGACCACGGACAACTTGAGGAAGAGAGGATGTGTTGTGTTGGATTGGTGTTATATGTGTAAAAAGAGTGGAGAATCGGTAGATCATCTTTTACTGCATTGTGACGTAGCGAGAGGGTTGTGGGATGAGATTTTTCGAAGGGTTGGTGTGGCTTGGGTAATGCCTATGAGAGTGGTGGATTTGATGGATTGTTGGAGAAAATTGCAGGGCAGTCATCAAGTGGCAGCAGTTTGGAGAATGATTCCGTTGTGTATCATGTGGTGTATTTGGATGGAAAGGAATGCACGCTGTTTTGAAGACAAGGAACGAACAATGGTGGAGCTGAAGAATTTTTTTCTTCATACTTTATTGCTTTGGTTTTCAGCTATTGTATTAAATGGGGATGATATTCATGAATTCTTATCCTTAGTTCATCGCTCTTAGAATGTATTTAGGTGTTCTATTGTATACTTCCTGTGTACTTGGTACATGTCTATTTCATTCACATCAATAAAGTTTATCTCTTACTTATCAAAAAAAAAAAAGATAGGTCTAGTGATTAATATGGTTCTTTCACAAGATTTGTGCTAGTTTTGGGAAATGAGAATAAAAAAAAAAGATCATTTGTTTCTTATTGAATTTATTTGTTATTTGAACTAATTTCAAGATGAAATTGAGATTTATCTTTACCAATCATTTGTTTAGGCCATCCGTGGATATGTGAAAATGGAGTTGCTCCTGATAGAGCACTGGATCCAGCTGTACTGTCTCGTCTCAAGCAGTTCTCTGCAATGAATAAGTTAAAGAAGTTGGCCTTACGGGTAAGTACAGGTTCATGGAACAGGAATAAAAAAGATATATTATAGATATGTATATATACAGAGTGAGGGAGGGAGGGGGAGAGAGAGAGAGAGAGGGTATTAGGAGTTTGAATAAAATTTTAGATTCAGCGTTGCACTCTGTATCGGGTTGGCTGTTTATTTGAGAAGCATACTGATGTTTGATGACTTTTGGCATGCCCCTTACGAACATCGAGCCTACTCTTCATATCGATGGAACTTCTAATCTCTGTTTTGTGCTGTCAGGTAATAGCTGAAAGCCTGTCTGAGGAGGAGATTGCTGGTTTGAGAGAAATGTTTCAGGCAATGGATACTGATAACAGTGGTTCGATTACATTCGATGAACTGAAAGCTGGTTTGCGAAAATATGGCTCTACTTTGAAGGATACAGAGATACGTGATCTAATGGAAGCGGTAAGGCATTTGTTTTGTAGCTAATACCTGATTTTCTGGTGGGGGTGCGTTTATTGTTTTATTTCATATTTCACTATCACCTAGTTTCTTTTCTTTTTCTTCTTCTTCGTTCTCATGAAGCTGCTCTTGTTCTGCTTATCTGCTCTGTTCTCATCGTAACAGGAATGCATGTTTGTTATTGCTTCGTTTGGGTATTGGAATCCACGTTAATTCTGTGTGTTGGGTGATTAAAATTTATTGCTTGTATTGAAGAACATAAGCTGGTGATCTCATGTCAAATGAATATTTCGGAGATTTATGTTTGGGTAATTTATATCCTGATTCCTGAAAGTCCCATTTTTTTTTTTTTTTTTTAAAGAAGCCCCAAATTTTATTTAATAATCTCACTAAGGCAGAGGAAAGCCATCAATACAACCAGAGATATATTAGTGCCTAATATAGGGAAGACCCCATTTATCCGCAAGTACAAGGCCATGAAAACGTCTCACTCCAAAATTCTCATCCTGAAAATCTATACTCATACCCTTAGCCCCTTCTTTCGCCAAAAAATCAGCTACCATGTTAGCTGCTCTATAAATATGACGAACTCGGACATTTATGAAAGTCCGATTTCATAAGCATTATGCAGTTGTGCTTTCAGATGAAACTCAGGTAGTATTTGTCACGTTCTACCATAATGTGGTTGGTGTTTTTCCGAAGGTGGAGTGTGTAAAGCACATACCACTTCTAAGGAGTTGGCGATGTGCTTTACACATAACCATCTGAAAGTACACGAAGCTGGGGATTTTTCGCTACTTTTTTATTTATGCACTCTTATATGTCTTTTGTATCCTTGTCAATATTATATATGAAGGTTTTGTCAAAGAAACTTTGAGTGGAAAAGCAGAGGATTTTTTTTTATTTCATTTGTAAGATGCATGTTTGAATATGGACCCGCCATTAGTGCAAAGTTTCTTGCTTTTGAAGAAATGTGTTGTCACTTAGTGCCTCCTTTTAATTGGGAATTTACGTACTTAGAAACCAATTATGTTCGCAGTTGCAGAGCTTTTTGGAATTTTAGTTATCACATCTCTCCTTTCTTTATCATAATAGAAAAACGGTGGACATGGGAAGGATTATTGTCATTTATGATACAGGAATCCCTTTGTTAATCATAATGGGAAATAGTAAGTGTAGGAAGGAAGAATTTATTTCACTGTACAGCCCTCATCTTTTCCATTCAATATATGTAAGAGAAATATTTACAAGAAGACAAGGATATCCTGGGGAAGTGAACTGGTAGGGACATCTCATCAAGACTTGAAGGAGGGTACAATATAGCTTAGCATTCTTTAATACCCTTAATCACTTCCTTTGAATTATCTTTGAAGTTCAGCGTGGAGTGACATTGCACTATTGTATTGTTATGCTTGTAATGTGTTATTTCATGGGTTCAATATGTTCCATTTACTGAGCTATTTTATCTCTGTGCAGGCTGATGTGGACAACAGTGGGACTATTGACTATGGGGAATTTATAGCAGCAACAGTTCATCTTAACAAACTAGAACGTGAGGAACATCTTGTTGCAGCATTTCAATACTTTGATAAGGATGGAAGCGGTTATATTACAGTTGACGAGCTGCAGCAAGCTTGGGAAGAACATAACATGACTGATGTATTTCTTGAAGATATAATTAGAGAAGTTGACCAAGATAATGTAAGTCATCTTTATTTTGTTCCTCTTAAGCAGAGAAGCTGAAGTCGGTAAACAATCATGCATTCTAATATAATAATCTCTATATGAGTTTGATTCTTGAAATCTAAGTTTTAAATTTCCTGCCATTGCTTGTGAATCTGTATTATTTTTTTGAAGTCCAAGTATTCATCTGAATGACACGAATCTCGATACTTGCATTTAAGCAATTGAATCTCTCTTTCTCTCTCTCTCTCTCTCCCCACACGCACACTCATACACCACTCTTTTTACAATTGTGCATTAAATAATGGGAGATTATGGGTTAGCTTCCATCTGCATTCTCCCTTCGTAATTCTATATATAAAGAACTTTTGAAGGTTGGGTCTAAGAATCTGCTCTCTAAGTATATATTGCTCAACTAAATTGGGATATAAATTTGACGCAAAATGTGGGGGTTTGGCAAGCAGATTTCCCTTGATTACTGTTCTTTTTATTTAAACAATGCTTACCCCCCTTATCTTCTCTCCTATTTGTTTGTTTTATTTTGTCTTTTTTTCCCTGGCTTTACTATTTCTTTGTTGAGCAATTTCTGATGTGCTGCTGTTTGTATTTTTTTAGGATGGAAGGATCGATTATGGTGAATTTGTTGCTATGATGCAAAAGGGGAATGCAGGAATTGGAAGACGAACTATGAGAAACAGTCTGAATTTGAGCATGAGAGATGGACCTAATGTTCATTAGCTCCCAACAAGCTTATTATGTGCAGGTACTTTCAGCTTTGTGTATCTGAGCCACCCCCCTTTTCCAGTTCTTTCCAAATACCATGAAACTTGGTGGGTCGTTCAGCTGTTAGGGCAACATCTTGTGCTTAGTTGAGCTTTAAAGGCAAAATAAAATCATGCATAGGGTCTTATATTCCAGTGGACAATCAATATCCATTTTCAGCCGAAACATCATCGAATGACAACTGTTATAATTAGTCAAGTCTGTCAATAAGTGGGAAAGGTTCAAACTAGCTTCCCATTTGGATAATCAAATGATTTGGACTGGTTTCAGTTGACAGATTACTTTGCTAAAAATGAAATTAGAAATATTAGAAAGCCGGATTAATCCATGTAACTTGCAATTCTTTTGCCCACAATTCAGTTAATTATGTCTTATGTATGGAACGTTTTAACCTGTTTTAAATCTGTAGTCCTATTTTGATGGCATGGCACATTGGCAGGTTGTACAGCAAGGCAGAAGACAATAAGTGATGAAGCTTTTGAGAAATAATTTTGATTCCTCCCCACTTCCAAACCATTTTGGTGTTGGAGGTTCTAGGTTGAGGCATTTATTGAGGGATGCTGTATGACTCAAAAAAGAAATATTTTTAAGCGTTGTAGACCTAGTTGTGAAGTGTTACATCTTTTCATGTTGCTGAATTGCTTGGTGCTCTTTTTCATTTGGGGGTTTCTGTTTGTATTTGAAAGAAAAGGGATTTGATCCACGGATAATGTGTCTCTTTACTTCAGGCTTTGCTTCGATTCTGAGTATGTAAAGTTCAAAAGTCGAAAAGATAAGTTGTGGATCGATGTGAATGTATCTGGGATGCCATAAATGGTCCACTTCCATAATTGACTACTGTGGAAGTGATTGTTAAAGCTACACATTTAGGTTTTGAATGTTGAGTTGAATTGAATTCTTTATAAATAGTAGTGAGTTGAGATGGTGAAGTGAGTTTTATGGGGTTCACCTAAGATGAGTGTAGATGTATTTGAATATTAAGATGAGTTTAGATTTATTTATAGAAAGTTAAAAAAAGTTGTAGGTCCTGCGTGTACAGAGGTGTTGAGTTGAAAAAAATTGTGAATCTCAAGTGTAAAGAAGTTTTGAGTTGAAATGAGTTTAATGATTTGAAAGTTGGATATTTGGATGTTAGACTCAGCTTAAAATTAGATTGGTCTCAATTCTGTCCAAGTTACAAACGAGGCCTTAGAAAATAGGAAAATGCGGTTGCTACTCATTGAGTTTGATGACGATGGAAGAAGTCCTATCCCCTTCAAACAAGAATAAAGAGAAGAGCAGTATAATCTCCACCATACCCCTCACCAACGTAACTACAGTTTTTTGCAGATTTGTCTGTCGGTGAGGAAATGGTAAACATGTGCATCTAGCCTCTGGTCAAAGTGGGCCTAATCATTTTCTATCTTTTGTTGTTTGGAAAAGAATAGTGATTAATGATTAATCAACTGGATTTGGGCACCACCGACAGTCTTCTCTGATATACAATCACTTTAGAAAGAAATTGAGGCCAATCAGTCTCCTCTGGCTCTGGATCCAAGTTGTCAGACAGAACACCTAGCTACGACACAACTACTATATGGGCAGTGGCTTGTTGGTGTTGTCTGGACTGGAAAATAAAGGATATTTCTCATATTTTGGTCAAGTTGGGAAGGTCCCAACTCAAATGATACTTCAATTAGGCGTCTACATACAAGATAAGAAAACAAAAAAAAAAATCTATTTACAAGTCTATATTTTTTCACACCAAACAAGCTCTTGAAGTGGATTCCACATCGATACAAATGTATTGATGCTTTAACTTTTTTATGATACAATAAATTCATGACAAGGAATGTCTTGCAAGTGGCAAAAATTACAATTATTGATTGTTAAAGAGAATTTATCATCGTTTTAAAAAATGTAAAACAATGACAGATGATTGAATAGTTCATCATGTCAAACCTTGCTGGCAATGATTGGTAATTGGTAGGGAATCGTGGAACTGGCACATGTCACCGACGGACAGTGCAAGCAATGAAGTTAGAATGCAGTAGGCCAAAACAAACAAACAAACAAAACAAAACAAAAACAAATGCGGTCGACCTGCGATTTGCTTGATTGGAAAAGGGGAAGAAAGAAAGGGAAAGAAACAAAACTTAGAAAGCCTCAAGTCAAGGTGCTGCTGCTTTCATTTCATTATATGGAAACAGAGACTGAATACTAATATCACTTGGAGGAAAGAACAGCTTATTATATTAATAAACATCGCATTGCACAATGGAGGAGTAAGTCTTGTACAAGGAAACCTTCAAAATTAAGCAATCACTACTTGAACAATAGGAACAATATTGACTAACAACAAACGAGCAAATCCTGCATGCAATTCCCCTTTTTGAGCACCGCAAATCAGTGGCTTGAAACTTATGGACATGAAAAAAATGATGACATTGACGCCAGAGGCAGGCACACAGTATGCAGGGTAATTTTACCAAAAAACGAATTTGGCAATCAACAGACACTCCTAAACTGCCTTCCAAACAATCCCACGTAGTAGCATAATGTTCTGTCTAATCAGAACCCAGTAATCTTACGGATAAACACTAACAAGGGAAGAAAAGGGTACAAAAATTATAATAGCAAAAAGCCAAACAGAATTCCAGTCTTGATCTGAGTCTGAACCTTTATACCATCAAAGGTTTTAGCAACTTTAACACCCCCATTTCATGCTGACCAACCTTTCTCAGCCTTGGTTTCTCAAGATTCCATCTTCGAAATTCTTGGAGTAGTTGTAGGAATCGTACCTGTAGGTTTGAGGAAGACCCACACGTTCAGAACCCACAAGTCTTCTGATCTCAAACCTGACCTTGTAAACAACATGTCTCCAGCTACCTTTGCTATGAGAACCAAGCATCTTGGATTCTTCCTCGTTCATCTCCAGATCCTCTGCAAAAATGGGCTTCCTCGAGAGAATCCAAGACCAGCCCCAGTCCCACCATTTCCTTACAGAACTGCCAGCAGATTCTCCCATGGATGACAGAGACTTCGACCTGCGGAATGCCCATGAGGTTGCAGGGGAAGCAATGGGTTGGATCTTGAGGGAGAGGGAGGAGAGCCTTCTGCGTAGGCCATGTTCTTTGGAGTCCACTTTTGAGACAGGGAGTGCTTGGTTTGTGGGCATGTTGGGTATAAAGCTTCGATCTTGAAGGCTCTGTATCATGGTCCTCATGATGTAGCCTAAGAAGAAGAAAAACAGAACAAGGAAGAGAATGAAATAAAATGTGGGTTGTTGTTGTTGTTGTTGTTTTCGGCTGTAGCAGTGGAGGTGGGCTGTCAATGTCCAGAGGATGAGTATAGAGAGGGAGAAAGAAAAAGAAGGTGAAATGTAGCGTTCATAAGTTCTATCACAGGCTGTTTTATTCCCTTTTTTATTTTTCCCAGTAAAAACCAATGATTTTTTCAACTGTTGAGGGCATTACAAATTTCCAGGGGGTTGAATATCTTCAGTTCCACGGCTCAATTTATAAAGAGAAAGACAGCTTTTTAAATATTTATAAAGAGAAAGACAACTTATTTATTTACGTAATAAATCCTAAAATTATATTTAATACGTGAGTAATTTTATATATAAATATGAAGTGAGTAATCATTTTAAAAAAGAGTAGTATTTATTATTAAAAAATTATTTTTTTTATGTAGATTTTATATTTTATTTATTTTTAAATGATTATACGACGATTACATAATTTACAACTATAAATATTTTTTCTATACTTATTACATGTAACTAGCAGATTTTTTATTAAAATAAATAAATAATACTGCCTTCATGGAAATGGGCCGGATTAGGAACACAAATCTTGGCCACTGAGACCTAGCCCAGCCCAGAAGTATTTTTACGTTGTTTTGCGTTTTTTCCCCCGAACGGCAAGGCCGGTCTAGACCAAGAGAAGGCGCCGGTGCACTCGTATTCATTTGTTGTCGTCTCGGACTCTCAAGTCTACAATTCCCACGCGCGCGTACACTCTCTCCGGTGGTCATAGATCTGTGGAGGAAAGCGAAATACAGAACTGGAACTGAGACCCAAAAAGAATTACTATGGAGTACAGAAAACCCAAACATCAGGTTCTTCTTTTTCCTCTTCGCTCTCGTTCCTATCCACTGAGCTAGCACCAAATTAAGTCCCGCGATTGCTTTTGGAAAAAGAATTGATAAGTAAAATGATGATCGTTTCAAAATCCCAATCTTTGATTGACAATGTAATTGATCTTTCATATGTTTAGGAAGAAGATGAGGAAGCTGCTGTTGGAGGAGACGCCATAGAGAGCCTACGCGGGAAAGCTCATTCATTGAATACTGTGGCCACATTGGGAGGGGGGACGGCCGTTGACCCGTCCAAGTGGAAGCGCAAGTATATGAGCCTTTTAGTTTTTAATCTCATTCTAATTCTAAGTAATTCATACACTTAGAGCTTTCTGCGTTTGTTTATAGGTCCATTGTTACACTTGCATTGACTGTTCTTACGAGTTCGCAAGCGATACTTATTGTATGGTCTAAGCGAGCTGGCAAGTATGAATATAGTGTTACCACTGCAAATTTTATGGTAAGCATGTTTGAAAAAATATTTGCGAATTAATACGACATGCTATGTTTTATCTCAAAATAATAATTTCTCAAGCCTCAGTTTTTACGAATATCTCAATCATTATTTATTGGATTCTGGTAGGTCTTAGGTTCAAATCTTACCAATCAAACAAATAGATCGAATGTCATTTTCTATGCATCAAGTAATCTATTCCCTTTTTATTGAATTAGGTGGAGACTTTAAAATGCGCATTATCAGTTGCAGCATTGTCCAGAATCTGGAGAAATGAAGGTGTTACTGAAGATAATAGGTGTCCCTTGTTTTTTTGCTTATTTGTGAAATTTTTTTCTTTGCTAAGAATGTAGAAAACAATAACAAGATGATGCAGTCGCTCCACAGAAACTTGTGATCTGTTGGTGATGAGGCAGCATTGCCTTACATCTAGTTGGGATTATCACCACTCTAGAATACCTCTCTCTTTATTGGTCAAGTGTCAATCAGTTAGACAAGTGTAACGCCTTGCTCTTCTGTATATCCTGCCATTGAACTAGGTTGAGCACAACATTGGATGAAGTTATTGTGTACCCCATTCCTGCAGCACTTTATCTAGTCAAAAACTTGCTTCAGGTTGGTTATGGCAGTCCTGTTTTTCTTTTATTGGAGTTTCTATGCCGTTCGACTTATTGCTTCCCCAAACAAGATTATGTTAATTCTTCATTTTAATGTGGCAGTATTACATCTTTGCATATGTTGATGCCCCGGGTTATCAGATACTGAAGAACCTGAATATTATCAGTACCGGTGTTCTGTACAGAATTATACTTAAGAAGAAGTAAGTCCTTACCATCATTTATGCTGGTTTTTTGCTTCCTCATGTGAAATGTAAGTCAAGTCCCCTGGAAAGATTCAATGCGGAAGGAATCACCGTGGCAATTCATTTCACATGTTGGAATGAATGGACATGGAGGGGGATGAAAAAATTTAGTTCTCTGTGTTCTTTTTCTTCTTCTGTCTTCTGAATCCATGTCCAAAATAGCAATGTCAAAAGCATCCATAAGCATAAGCATGTATACTAATTCGAATGCTCTTGGGCTGTATATCTGAGGATGGAAAATGAAATCTGAAATCAACTCCTCCTGTTTTATTGAGGAAAAATCTAGTGTTTTAAATAAATTATAAGTATTAGCCAAATCAAATAGAACTTTGAATATTCTCATTACGTATTGTATTCCAACAATATTTTCTTTCAGGTTAAGCGAGATTCAATGGGCGGCTTTCATTCTACTATGTGCTGGGTGCACCACAGCCCAGCTAAACTCAAAGTAAGATTGATGATGCACCCTATGCTCTGGTTGTTTCAAACTTGGTTAGTTTTCTTTTGGCATGTTGACCTTAAAGTTATTAGTGGAATTGTCCCATGTGCAGTCCATGATGATGGACATTTGTGCTGCGCGTCTATGATAGAGGATGAAATGCAATTGAGCTAATGAATGAAGAATGTGTGTGTGTGTGTGTGTGTCACTGATCTTCTATTACTTTGTATGAAGAGAAGAATTATCTGTGCATGTAGCCCCGCAGTTGAGAAGTGGGGATTGTCGACCATTTATCCCACATTGCATTTATCTAATCTTTAGTTCAAACTCCAATCTTTTCTATTTCCAATGTACTGGCAATGTCTTAGAAAATGACGTTTGTTTTGCAGCTCTGATCATGTCCTTCAAACTCCTTTTCAAGGATGGATGATGGCCATTGTGAGTTGTCAACACTTGATGCTTTTAATACAATGAGGGGTGGAAAACTATAAAACTAGCGTAAAATACATTTTATTCTGATGGTGGGTACATTCTTCACAGGTCATGGCACTCTTGAGTGGTTTTGCAGGAGTATATACCGAAGTGAGTTTTTAAGTACATTGTTTGCACTCTAGTTCTTTAGAACCATGATTCATGTGCATCATTGCATTTGAAGCCTAACTCCATGTACTTCATCAATATTGGGTGGGTTGAATTTACTCAATGAAATTCCAACAGACTGATTGAGGAGGATAAATAGGGCTCTATTGAGTTGAAAATCCGAAATCTCTCATTTGAGTCATCTAGAAAACCATCCTTCTTCAACACTCTCTTCATTTGGACGACTTCTATAGACTTTAACGGGCTCAACTTTCATGATTTTCTTGTGTCTTTTCTCCTTATAGTAAATATTTTTCTTGTATACATCTTGTGTGCTTGGATCGCACCTTGTAAGAATGTTTGTTACTTAATTAAAAAAAAAAAAACCATTATTTTTTAGTAACTTACCTATGATTTTGGCAGGCCATAATTAAAAAGCGTCCTTCCAGAAACATAAACGTGCAGAACTTCTGGTTGTATGTATTTGGGATGGTCTTCAATGCAATTGCTATCCTAGTCCAAGATTTTGATGCGGTGATGAACAAGTAATTTTAGCTTTTCTTCTCTCTTTCCGATTCTCCCTGTATTGTTGTTCTATCTTCAATTATCTCCATTTTCCCCTGTGGCTTCATTTTCAAAAAGATTCTTTAGTGCTTTATAAATGGATTTAAGAAGATATAATTTAGAAGTTATTGTTTCTCTTTTCAGGGGATTCTTCCACGGATACTCTAT
Organism: Juglans microcarpa x Juglans regia; assembly: GCF_004785595.1. Lineage (NCBI taxonomy): Eukaryota > Viridiplantae > Streptophyta > Magnoliopsida > Fagales > Juglandaceae > Juglans > Juglans microcarpa x Juglans regia. The sequence goes on along the minus strand of NC_054599.1, from coordinate 22,559,102 downwards.
TATTACAGTTCTCATGATTCTCAACCATGCACTTAGGTATCTTACATTCTCTTCTTGGCTTCATTAAGTTTATCAGTAGTTTGTTTGCTTGCTCCATTTTTTGTTTCGTCATAAGTTTCTAGCTTCCAGGCATATAGAATCGCTTGTGATTATAGTAAAATTTCTTATGACTATTCTATAGGACTGAAATTTTGGATTATCAGATAGCATAATTGGGAACAGTTTAAAAAATGTGACATTACATGGTAATATTTCAGCCCATGTTATGAGAGTTCATGGTTATGCTTGCATGGCTTAAAATAGTCATGTGCTGTAATCCTTGGTAAAAATAATTATCAATTGCTTGTAGATTAATTAAAAGCTACTTTGTGCTTCTGGGTTTTCCCTTTGCGGTTCCTCCCAGAAATATTCCAGTGATGGGTTCACTAACAATCTGGAGATAGAGAGGTAGATGGAGGAGCTCAATTGGTGCTACCATATATAACAATTATGATATAAAACAAAACTTAACTAGCCAATATGTAGCAAGGGCCCCTTATTTATACATTAGCTCTTTTCTTCACTTAGTGACTTCTCTATTGGATATCTTTAACACAACTGATTGCTCTCTCTCTCTCTCTCTCTCTCTCAATCTGTGTGTGTGGCATGTGCACGTACTCACTTGTATCTGGGTCTGATACCCACCTAATATCAAAAGCTGCATTATTGATGTGATACAGAAAAAACTGCAACAGATCTATTTCTTAGATAGAGCTATCTAGTTTTATCCCCGTCACCTTTCTATACAATCTACTTACATGATTGTCTTTTGTGCAACAGTGGCATTGCTGTATCTATGGTAATGAAGTATGCTGACAATATTGTGAAGGTATTGTGCGGAAATATTACTTTCAATCTCGTGAGACATTAACTTATGTGCATTTACATGAATCTATTTAATTTGCTGGCATCCTTTTCCCAGGCATATCCTAGTGATATTTGTCCTAGCAATCGCAAGTAATTAATTTGCCCAGGAAGGGGAAAAGGCATCTGCCATCTTTCATTGATGGCTGAACATTAGACTGTAGGAGAAATGTCTTTGTGTTCTTTTGGAACTCATTTGTGGGTTATTTTGGGCTCTTTTCATTTTCGGCAAAGGATTCAATCCAAGTGATTGGCTTCACCGATCTTAGTTGACAACCTTATTTTTGCGTATCTAACACTGATGGTTCTTTCTAGATGTATGTTTTGGTCTTTATTTTCTTTTCCTACGTGAAATTTCATTGATTATATTAGTTCTATTACTGGGAAAGTATATAATTCTATCCCACCCAAAACATTTTGTGCACCTTGTGATTGAAGTTCCAATTGTGATTTAGCTTCCCCATGGTGTGCAGGTCTATTCTACCTCTGTGGCAATGCTTCTCACAGCTGTTGTGTCTGTCTTTTTGTTTGGGTTTAACCTTTCCCTTGCCTTCTTCCTGGGCTCAATGTAAGTTATTGTTGGTTACATGGTTTATCTGTCTCGTATATTTCCATTTATCCTGCCCATACCATAATTTACTTGGTTTTAAACAATATTATACAGTGAGCTTGATTTTAGTTATGCTTCTTTTTTGTTTTTTTGCCCTTGCAGTGTCGTATCTGTTGCAGTTTATTTACATTCTGCTGGGAAGCTGCGATAGCCTCTATACCATGTCTACGCAAATTTTCTGTCATTGTAAAGGTTCACATCGTCTGTTTTTTTCCTCTAATTTTTCTTTTTGGACATATTATAATGAAATTGACGATATGTATACCTTACTGTTCCAATCAATTCAAAATTAGTAATCAGTTTCCACTGTTTGTTGCTTCAACTATCTTACAAGGTCACAATGACAGACTTACATTTAAGGTGGTACATGATATGACTAGTTTTCATTTTTACCTTTTTAATTTTTGAGGCTCGGACCTCATTTTTGTAGTTTTCTGATCCGCAAGGGTCTTGATTCCTTTGCAAAAAACAATAAAAACTTGAAGAAACCAACATGTGTCCTATTTACAATTTATAGTAATTATTGACATCTCATGGTGACAAACAATCCTTTGGGACCATACTTCTTGGTGAAAAGTCAACAATTTAACTAGTTCCGTGTAGGAAAACTTCCAAGATTGCAATGCACGGAACCGGGATTTTACCCTACGGGGGTAGGTCCGAAGACCCCTGCCTTGGAGAGGTTCCCAACATATTAAAGAGAAAAAAAAAAAAAAATCTTATTGACGAAGTTTCATATCCATGGAGTCTTGCAAACGTCATGAAGTTGCAAATTTCTGGTTTTCTTCATTTTTTGCGAAATCGGGGTGGACAATTTTTGGTATTTGGTCAGAGATTAGTTGATAGGTTAATTTTAGTAAAGCATTAGAAACATCTTCCCAAGAGAGCTTCAAGATTTTAATCTGAGAAAAAAATTTCTCTAACCTCTGGGGATTGTTCCCTAGCTTTAGCCTTCAATTTGACTAGCGAGTATGATTATCAAACCTAATCCGATCCTTCATTCCCTTGAATGCTAAAGAGCCTAGCCGTAATCATATTTATTCAATGAAAGATATCCTACATAGCCCAAGTTTACATAACTACAATAAACAGAACCTTTTAAAAATGTTGGTCTCCAAAACATAATCTGAAAAGACTTGCAAACTTTGAAAGTGGATGATGTGGCTTCAAAAGAAGTAAGATTTCATGCTTTGAAAATAAAAATTGTTAGGACTATTGCATGAAGCCATGTTTGAATCCGATATTATACAGTCAAGACGGTGATGAGAGGCATATGGTGATGATCACTGCAATTTCATCAACTGTAGATCTTCAACTATACCAACTCCCCATGCTTGGTTCAGAAGTTGAAAGTGCAGCTGCCCACACAAAAAAAATGGTCTTTTTGAAATGAGAGGATTGCTTCGTTCAGAGACATTGCGCAAGAAAACATGGCAACTTTCACCTGTTTTTTAATTTTGTGAAATAATCAAAGACTTTCCTACCTCTGGCTTAGGCAAATGCATATGCTTGGAACAAAAGCCTGCAAATAGAACCTATCGTAAAGACTCCGTATGTTGGAAAACCATTCAATCTGTAATTACTCCACTTGAAAGCAACCCACGAGGCCACAACTATATATATTTACAGCTATCCCTTCTCCTCCCTCATATTCAACTTCCTCTCTTAGAGCTGAATTCTTAACCACACAATGGCTTTCTCTTCATACTCTAAGATCTCCCTTCTGGTTTTTTCCTTGTCTCTGTTTGTCTGTTATGCTCTAGCTCATGATTATTCAATCGTGGGTTATTCACCAGAGCACTTGACATGCTTGGACAAAATCATAGAACTGTTCGAATCATGGATGTCAAAACACGGCAAGACTTACAGGAGCATCGAAGAGAAGCTGCATAGGTTCGAGGTATTCAAGGATAACTTGAAGCACATTGATCAGAGGAACAAGGAGAGTTCAAGCTACTGGCTTGGGTTGAACGAGTTTGCAGACTTAACCCACGAGGAGTTCAAGAACAAGTATTTGGGATTGAAACCCGAGCTGCCCAGAAGAAGAAGCTCCTCCAAAGACTTCAGTTACAGAGATGTGGAGGATCTGCCCAAGTCTGTGGATTGGAGAGAGAAAGGAGCTGTTACTCCTGTCAAGAACCAGGGTTCATGTGGTATGCAACTCTCTCTCTCTCTCTCTCTCTCTCTCTCTCTCTCTCTCTCTATATATATATATATATATATATATATATGCATGCATAGTGTATTGGTGGAGTGTCTTCATGTTGATCGTAAAGTGAGCAAAGATGATGACATGGTGAGCATGCAGGTAGTTGTTGGGCATTCTCAACTGTTGCAGCCATCGAGGGCATAAACCAGATCGTGACGGGTAACTTAACGTCGTTGTCGGAGCAAGAGTTGATTGACTGCGACAAATCCTTCAATAGTGGCTGCAATGGAGGTCTCATGGATTATGCATTCGAGTTCATTATCTCAAATGGAGGACTGCACAAGGAGGAAGACTACCCATATCTAATGGAGGAAGGGACTTGTGAGGAGAAGGAGGTAAAAATGGCTTGAGCTGTGCTGAACCAAAACTCTCTTTTAACTAATAAGAAACTTTCATAATAGAAGTAGTCGATCATTCATGTTTTTAAGTTTGTGTTCAGGAAGAAACGGACGCAGTGACAATAAGTGGTTATCAGGATGTGCCACAAAATGATGAAGTCAGTCTTCTGAAGGCACTGGCTCACCAGCCTCTTAGCGTAGCCATTGATGCTTCTGGCCGAGACTTCCAATTTTACCGTGGGGTAAACTACCGTTCTCTTCCCTTGAAAACAAGAGGCAATATATCCATACCCACATTTCACCGCCTTTGGCTTGTATACACGCCCTAATTATGCATAGTTTTGTTGGTTTTGCAGGGGTATTCAATGGACATTGTGGAACTGAGCTTGATCATGGAGTAACAGCAGTTGGATATGGGTCAGATTACATCATTGTGAAGAATTCATGGGGACCAAAGTGGGGAGAGAAAGGGTACATACGGATGAAGAGGAACACTGGAAAACCCGAAGGGATATGCGGCATCAACAAATTGGCATCATATCCTATCAAAGAGAATTGATCTAGCAATCTCCTCTCATATCAGCTTTCCCCCCCTGCTTTTCCTTTACAAGATTGATGAATTTGTATTTGTATGACTTTCTTATGTTCCTGCATTAATAAAATGTCAGACAAGTTCTCTAGAAACTGCATATAGGTTGAGCAAATATTAGAAAAATAGGCATTCAGACACGCCATCCATCTCGGAAGACATTTGGGGAGCCTTTGGTGCTAAGAACAACGGTGTCAAAAAAATATAAGTAAAATAAATTCGTGTAATAATGATAATAGAAAGTAGATCGAAACGATTTCTGCTGCTTGTAACAGTTCTAGTACTTATTTTATCCAATCGGCGAACCCTAGAAATTCGCAGATATCATTCTTCCAGGCAGTAACACTTAATGCCATTGTAGGGAATTACTAATTCAGCTAAGGAAGCAAAAATGACATTATCAACTCAAAACTTCATTGTATTTAAAGACGCAATCATAAAGCCGTCCTCCAAGAAACTGGGCGACCTCTGGGTGTTTCACCTGTATTTAAGGAGAAGAAGAAGAACCAGATCTGACATCACTAGAGTTATCAAGCAAAGGAAGCAAATAAACGATATAATGGAAAAGACCATCACCATTCCAATCTTGAGGGAATCACACTTGAATTGTGCATAAAGATTTGTCTCTATTCCACGACCCTGCCAGAAGCAATCTGAGTTATATTTGGAGAACTAAAACCACTGGTAAAACTTATAAGCAAGTATCACTAATGTGTATATGTATATATATGGAAGCTAGAACATTTCAATCAATCGTTGTTTTTTTCCTGAGCTCTAAATGATTGATTAATAAATAAATAAATGAAAACTTGTACAGCAGCAAGTTTTAGCCACTGAAGCTTGTATATGCCGCTTAGGTAAAGAACAGAGTTTAGTCCATTAAAACCTAACTTCATGCGGCCAAAAAAGGAAAAAAAAAAAAAAAAAAGAAACAGGGTTTTAGGTAATAGGACCTTATATTTCCCGTTATTTGGCCTAATCAAAATGAAACCAAGATTAATTAAGCCATGGCCATCCGTATGGGAAACTATGCATTTCCATATTAAACTTGTTAAATTATACTGGGCTGACAATTCGGTCTTGAATGCCTTTTCTGTTGGGGGGTGGGGGAGGCTGGGTTTCAGATGCAGTAGGAAAATTCTCGTATTAAATTCTCTCTAGAAGCACTTTAATAATGAAACTGAACCCTGGTAGTTTGTGAAGATTTCCTTTTTCTTGATCACATGGAAATACTCGACTCCCAAACCCACCCCATCCCTTTTGTCGCAAATATGCTTTTATATGTTGAACAATGCTAACTAAAAATATCAATGTAGAGAAACAAAAATGAAAAAGAAACCTGCAGCAGATCTCGTTAGATGATACATGAGTGGGCATTTGGATGGCCAGTTTAATTACAAAAGAAACAGGAAATAAAAAAAGACGCTTGATCCATACAATGGTTTCTAAATCTACTATCTTCCTGAATAGGTAAGAACTTACCATCCCTTCCAAGATAACCAGGTCCGCATCACTTGCGAGGTAGGCAAGCTCTTGTGAAACTCTCGTGAGATCAATAACCTGCAAGGAATCAGAAGGAAGAAGAGCTTCATGCATCCATAGTGATGTTTTAATCATTAATTTTTTTTATAAGAAAACGGTTAAATTATATTAATACGAATAGGCATAGCCCAAGTACACAGAAGGTATACAAGAGATAACACCTATTTAGGAGGAAGAAATAGAAACAAGAAAATCGTGAAAATCGAGGCCATTGAAATCTACAGCTTTCGCCCAAAGAAAAAGAGTTCTAACAAATAATAATCTAATCTCCTCCAATGAACGCTCCCTGTCTTCAAATGTTTTGTCATTTCGTTCCTTCCAAATGCCCCATAGAAGACATATAAGAAGCATCTTCCACACAGCTGAAATTTGTGGGATGCCGCCAAGGTTCGCCCAACATGCCAAAAGCTCGACCACTGTAGCAGGCATAACCCAGACTAGTTCGAACCTTCTGAATACATCGACCCATAATGCTCTAGCAATCTCACAATGTAATAGAAGATGGTCCACCGTCTCCCCACTTTGTTTACACATACAGCACCATTCAACCACTATCACCCCACGTTTCCGTAAATTACCCGTTGTCAAAATCTTCCCTAGAGACGTTGTCCAAGCAAAAAATGCCACCCTAGGGGGGCCTTGTTTCTCCAAATTCTTCTCCATGGAAAGGATTATTCTGCAGTTGTGTGAGGGCCTTACAGAAAGAGCAAACTGAAAATGTACATTTCCTGGTAGGTGTCCACCACAAAATATCAACTCCTTGAGTGCTCGGTCTCATGGAGTATAAAAGCTGGAAGAAATTCTCAAAATTGCTGACTTCCCAATCTTGGGCCGCCCTAGTAAAGCTCGCATTCCACTGGAATAAATCCCCAACCCTCTCCATGAGCTCTGCCACTGAAGCTTCTTTCTCACGTGCAAGTATGAACACAATAGGGAATAAGTCCCTGAAAGCTCTATCTCCACACCATATGTCATGCCAGAATTTAGTTCTTGAGCCATCTCCCATCACAATTCTAGTATGACGAGCAAAGACTCCCCAACCTCACCTAATGTGCTTCCATAAACCCACACCACCCTCGCCTAATAGTAATAATAACAATAACAACAAAATAATAATAATAGCAGCAGCAGCAACAACATTGAAATGTGATACCATCATCCAGTTAATGTAATACCAGCTAATGCAAAAAATAACGCTCTTTCTTACCGGCAAATCATTACCAGAATTGGCAATTAAAAGATTTGAAGTATCAACACCCATGAGCTGACCATGTTCGTCCTTCAGCTGGTAAATCGCTGCTTACAATGTCAGAGTTGACCAAAATTCTAAAATTAACACAATTCTGTTTTTTCCTTAATATTACCTTTGATATAATCTCAACTAGTTCAGGGTAAGTCACGTCATTGATAGAAGGCAAGTCATTTGCCGCCAAAACAACCTGCATAGAGAAGGTGAGTCAGATAAAACTTTTACACAGAGTGGGCAACAAGATATTAAAAACAAAGGATGCATAAAAAATTAGAAGAGTCCATACTGAAAACAAACCTGAGTCCCATGTCGGAGTAATTCTCTCGCAAATGGCAAAATACCCAAAATAATATCTGCACCAGAATTATCAACAAAAATGATAGCCTGTCATGACAACCAAAGCAGCTGGTTAGTAAAGAAGGGCATATAATAGTATCAATGTAGAGACATATCTCGAAGGTGTTGGGCACAATAAACTAGGCAAAACAACTTGCCTTCTTCCAAGGTTTCTTGCCCCAATGTAATTTGAAAGCGTCTAAGTCATCAATAACCCAAGGACGGGAAACAAGATTTTGACAACTAGCCAAAAATGACATTCCATCCTTCGAGAAAACCTCTGCAAGCTTTGCAAATTGAGAAAATAAAAATGATCTTAGTAACATTGAAAAACATTCAAATGTTGACATGTCATTGCATTTTAAGAGGTACACATGTTGCATATACCATGAGAAATGATTGAGATTGCTTCAGTTTCATGCCCAAAATGGATTATCTGATTCAGGGAGACATAGACAGAGTATGTAGGTTCCCACATTACCAGAATTGGCAATTAAAAGATTTAATGCTACTCTAGTGGGGATTTTAGGTAATGTGGAACCCCACCAATGCATTTAATATTGTGCCTCTCTCGAAATTAGACCATCCAATTCGAGCAGAGTATTGGAGAAGATCTCTACTTCCTTGCTAATCAGCATGACAGAGTCCTTTTACAACGCTAGCATGATATAGCTTTGACAAATGTTCCATCCTTTTTTCAAACTATATATGAATAAACTGCACTTGTTGAGAGTTCCCCATGAATTGTTATTGACCACAGGTAAGGAACTTCACTTGAGATATATGGAAGTCGTGAAAAACCAAATGATGTCTAGATTCAACTTCAAGGTGCAAATTCAATTAGAATTATATCATAGTCCCTGATTAAAAGAAGAATACAACCCTAAAAACATACACAACAAATCAGAATATTGATTTCAGAAATCTCAGGATTTAAGGGCTTTGTTGCGAATTAATGAGTTTATCAGCTAGGTAGAGAAAATTTGATCTCAAAATGCTGACAAGCTTTCCAATAAGAGAATACATACCTGTGCAGAGCCGAGATCAAATATGTTTCCTGCAAATATTCCTCTGACCAGATTCTCCAGACGCTTGCCTTCATCTTCAATGGCGTCATTAAGATTAACTACATCCACAAATAGAGATATAGCCTTTGCATTCTCTTCATCCTATTATATTTTTAGCCAAAAAAAAAAAAAAAAAAAAAAAGAAGAAGAAGAAAAGAAAAGAAAAAAAAACGCTTTATGAGTAAAGATAGAGAACAGATGAAACCAGCTTACATAAAATGTTAAGACTTACCTTAACTTTCTTAAATATATCACGGAATCCCAATTCTCTAAGAACTTGCTCGCGAAGTCTGCAGAGAAGCTATGTCCCCCAAAAAAGAAGAAAGAAAATGAGAATAAAAAAATAACATCTTTCACCAAAAACTCATTGAAGGTGATGATAGAAACTTGTAGCAATTTATTTAAGATTGTCTTACAATGCAATCAGGTGGCCCACCATGACTTTCAGGATCTTTCTTAAATTCCTCAAGTATTTCAGTATATCTTCCACAAGACGCCAAAAAAAAACAGCAATCAGAATCCTTGAAGATACATCACAAGAAATTGCATACATGCGGCAATCCGAACTACTATAGAGAGAGAGTCCCCCGTATATCTACTCTACATGAACCGAGATCAGGTGTTACAAACGACTAAATAATGTGATTTATAGAATACTTTCAGAAGTCATCCCAGCAAAGTTGATTTAGATCTGCATATTTACTACTGCTTCGTTAGAAGGTCGACTGAAAGACGGAACCGTATCTTTTAATATCATTTCATTACTAAAAAACAGCTTTGGTACCATACAACAAATACGTATAAGAAATTGAAACCAAAAAATCCTACCTCTGAGCAAAGATTTCAGCTTTAATATTAGCATCAGGAACTGTAGGATCACTCTGTGCTCGTTTCCTAAAACCAGTTTGGCATGATCAGTACATGACAGCAGCAATTAACATTAAGAGATACAATTTAATTAAGGCTCGTTAAAAGGCATTATAAAGAAAATCCCCTCCAACTGGAAGGAACTCCTAATTCGTTCCAGAAATCAGAACAGAATAGTAATTATTGGATCCCTAAAAAACACTAGAGGAAGAAAAGGGGGGGGTGCGAGGGAAAAAAAGAGAAACATACTTGAAGGAGGGAATAGAATTGAGGAAGAGGTCAATCCAAGCGATCTCTGCAGGGGTGGCCTTGCGAGGGTTATCGGAGGGGAAGCGGTAGGGAATGGTGCACGCTCTATAATTGGACTCGATCGGCGTCGTCAGCAACGGAAATGCCACCATTTCCGACGCGCTCTCCATTCTTCTTTCTTCTTCTTCTTCTTCTTCCGATTCAGTTACGCCTTTACTCTGTCTTTGGGGGGGGGGGGGGGGGGTGGGGAGAGTGAGAGAGAGAGTCCTGATCCGTTAGTCGTATGTGCTTCTGGGACTGGGAGAAGCAAGGCGTTGGCCTTTGGGACTTCACTCAGAGCTACCCACCGTTGCTGCAGTATCCTATTTTGGGTAAGCAAATGCATATTTCGCACTTAAATTTTTATTATTATTATTTTTTTCTATAACCGAGAGTGTCTGAGCCGGTTTACGTGCAGCTTGACTAATCTCACGGGACCTTAAAGTTAACGACCAAATAAACTTTCAGTAACCCTAAAAGTACTCGAATTGGTAATCATTAGAGAACAATCCAAAGTCAAACCAGTTGAGCTATCACGTTTAGATTCGAAGATGAATTGAGATAAGTTGTGAATAATAGTGAGATAGATTGTGAATAGTAATGAAATTTATGAGTTAAAATTGATGAATAATAGTGGGATGAATTGTAAATCCAAACCGTGATATTTCACACTTAAATTGATAAGATTTTTTTACCCTTTTTTTACACTCTAAATAAAATTATATCCAAAGTGAACCACAATTGGCCAAAAATCCAACGCAACAATTTGCCACCGTTTGACCAATATATCAAAAACTAAACAGACGGGTTACAAAGTATCCAAGACGGCAGGAGTACCCAATACTAGGTACAATAGGGTGCTACCCGCATAATGCGGGGCGGGGGACCCTAAACCCTTTCCTGCCGCCGTTGGTCCTTCTCCCTACAAGGAGGGGTGGAACCCCAGGTAGGGGGGGGAGGGGGGGGCTGGGCTCCGCTACCCACCCCTAGGGAGCAATATCTTAATAAAAATTTTATCTATAGTCATTTTTTAATATTCTTTACACACTTTATTAATGTGATTGATTACGTCACTTTTTTAATATAAAATAAATCATTTAACCAATCACATCAGCGAAGTACGTAAAAGTACCTATATATAACAGAACTCATATCTTAAATTGCGAATAAGAAGGTGGATTTAACATTATTTGAGAAAAAGAAAATTTTATCCTTCATCATGATTACAGGAAACTCTAATTATAACATTTAACTAAGTCAGGCTCATACGTGATTTGGTCATTTCTTAGATCATTACATTGACGATCGCATTTTTTACAAATTAAATTATATCATGTATATCTTATAAATCAAGTTATGTCATATAAATGATGTGCGGTGTAGAGGCATTAAAATAGAATTATTCCCCGTCAAAATACAGTCATAACAAATACCAGTTTGTGGTCTAGAGCTTCGCTCGACGTGGATGCCGTCAGTGTATGTTAGGAGTATTTTCTAGGGTGGAAGGACAGTCATTACATGTTAGACCTGCATTGTCTTCTAAAGTCTTGCACAGTAATGGGAACCAAGACAATGGATTTAAAGGAAAAATTATTCCATAAAATATTTCAGGAAGAAAGCTTATGGCTGGCTGCATCACAGAAGCATCCTAGGCTCCAATGTCAACTATGGTACACGCACAAATACTTTCCCAGAAGGAAAGACTTTATATAAACCACTATTTCAGATTTAAATAAATAAATAAATAACTGCTAGTTCAAGACTCTATATTAACACTGTCATAGCCTAGCTCAAGACCATCAAATCTTACCAGCTTATCAGTCATGCACAGATATAACTTCACCGTTACTAATACAAAACCTACCTTCTGCGATGAATTACATAACAGGGCCCACGAAACATGGTCAATTCAGATTATACAGAGGTAGATGTACACATTTGAAGCACCCAAAATAGGAATGAGGTTTCGTAACAAGAAAATTAGCTAGGATGTATTCAGGGGAAAAGAATCACACCCAACTATGGATTTCTATCTCTAAATCTTTCTTCTTTTTTCCATGCTTCCATGTAAACCCTCACTTTTTTGCCTTTGCAAACCTGAGGCATCGATACTTTTCACCGCTTACAGTGATTTCAAGAGCTCCATCTTGATTGTCTTGATTTGATGCAGTTCCCATTAGGACACTTTTCTCTTTCTCAAGATTTTCTTTCTCCATCTTGAGCCTTGCTTCTTGTCGGGCAATCTCTGCCTGGAAAATACAATAATGTTTCAGACTTCAAAACTTATATGCTCATACATAATTTCTATTCGCGTAGTAAACCATGTTAACAAATGTAAAAGATACATAAACCTACAACATCCATTTCCTGCAAAGTTCTAAACTTTTTTCCATTTGTTTAACATGCAACGATGTCTTATTATTAGATTAGATTTGTGGGATAGCTATCACCACATGGATTCAGAAAGATACATACATTGTCATCATTGGATCAGATTTCAGACTTTCATCCATCCAGTAAAACAGGATTACCATTGAATTTACAGATAGATGTGAATTACCAGTCTGACGTCGTGTTATGGCTCATGAGAGAAGTCTCAATAGATGGTTTCTGAATTTTTAAAACACATCAAACAGACAAAAAAAAAAAAATAATACCCAATAAAAAAATAATTGGACCAGCTATTGTTTCTAAAACTTATTGAAACAGAAAATCAACTCATATCAATCAATTGAATCTGCCTAATAAATTTTTGACAAGTACATTTGTTGAATAAATTTACTAGAGTCACATACATACAAGCGAAATTGAAGCGAGTAAGAAATTTCTTTCAAAGAATTTGATGTGAATGCCATTGCTTCCAATGGCATATCCACTAGGTAGCAAGCAACCATATTGAAATGGCATAAGCCAAAAGGTGACACATGCTTCCACACGGAACCCTAGTAGCAAAAAATTTGATACCCTAATTGGAAGGGCTAATACTATTTATTGGTAAACAAAATTTTATTGATCATAAGAATAGGCAAAAGCTCAAGCATACGGGACATATACAAGAATATCCCATGTGCGTGCTAGTTTAGTGATATGCTAATACTACCTTATCTTAAACAGCTAAAAAGAAGAACAAAGAAAAATAGATAATCAGACGTAGTGGTTGAACAGCCAATCTGAAGCACTATATGGTAGCTCCAGCCTCCAGGGCTTCACTTGGCAGCACCTCTGTCAGGATCCAGGACGTACTCACTACATCTATGCAATATACCACACTTATATAGTCCAAGAACTAGCACACACTCAATTTGCGACACAACACGTGTCTATGGAATGCTTCCACACTCTGAATACAAAAGCAGTAAAGAAGGAGAAAAGGGGGAAGTGCAAGCATAGGCTTCTCACATACAACAACGATTTCAGCAACAAAAAGGGCTGAATGCGCTATTTATCTGATTAAAGTGCATCATTGACGCTACTGATTAAGGCGTAAATGATGCTTTTCTTTCTTAGTTGATGAAAAACTGTATCTCAATCATACTAATATGTGCAACAACATCAATGTTGATGCTGACTCAGTTCCACATCACACTTTTTTTTTCAGAAAAACGATATGCTGCCTGCAGGGAAAGCATTGATGGGAAACTTAAACTAAGAAACCCTTTGTAAAAACAATTCACGTTAAAGTAACTTTTTCTCTCAGCCCGTTTGAAAAGTGAAAGTGTTTCATCTCATTTCATCATTACAATTTTTTCAAATTTTCACATAAAATATAATAAACCATTCAACTTTTTCAAATACCATGACAAAAATAATATTAAAAAAATAATATTCTAACGATATTTTATTTAACTTCCAACTTTCATTTAAAATCATCTCATCTCATCTCACTATCCAAACCTCATCTAAATAAACATCGCAATGCAATTAGATGATGGTTATCTTTCTTAGCTGATTCCCATAAAAAATTGAACCTCAAATGACTTCCAAAGTCCCACAGAATCTGATTGTCATTCCCCATTCAATCAGATTTCAAGCATAGAAACACACTAGAAACATATGGACGATTAATAGCATCAGGGAGATGTTCACTGCTATTCATTCAAAGGGCTTTGAATTTGGTTGAGTAAAATTAAAAGGTTAGAAGAAAAAATAAAATAGGGGAAGGGGATATAAAAAACGAGAATTTTTTTTACCTCACGACGAGAAAGCTCGGCCTTCCAAGCGGCTTCGCGCTCCGCGACTTCGCGTTCGCGCTCCTGGATGTAGCTCTGCATCTCTCTCTCCTTCATGATTCTGTCCTGAATATCCGCATCCAGTGCTTCCTTCAGCTCCTGCACGAACTTGTCCACCACCGCCTTAATTCTCAAAGACATCTCTCTCTTTCTCTCTAGTCTATTATTCCCACCATCAAATCAAATTCAAATTCAAATTCAAATCAAATCATCTGGGCCAGTAGCTTCTGCTTCAATACTCAAAAGGTCGTGCTAAAATCAGAAACAACGGACAGGTTCTTTTTCCTTTGTGTGCGCACTGCGTACTGCTGGGAAAGATGTTTTTTGTACACTGAAACGCTCGAATTTAATTTAAGGAAGCGCGTAATCGGAGAGACCCAGAAACTACAAAAAGTTTAGAAAAGGGTGCCCTCCTCGCCTATTCTCTTCTCAAGGCATCAACTTTTGGTAGCGGGCGGCCAATGCGAAGGCTGAAGAGGGAAGGAATTTCGTGCTAAGAGAGAGAGAGAGAGAGAGAGAGAGAGAGGCAATACGCAACGTTTATTTTTGTTTTATTGCACTTGGGCTTTGCGATTGCCCTCACAGTCACTCATCCAAGCCCAAGTCACGATTGCGATGGCGGAATTAAAGCCATGTTTGGATGGAAAATCTTCTTTAAATTTTTTATTTTTATTTTTATAATCCCTTAAAAAAATTTTAAATCAAGATGACAACTTCAGAGAGACATTTTTTCGGACTTTTATGAAAGTAATAGAGCCCATGTGTACATTGATAAAAAAATTTTAGAAATGTTTTTGCTGGGAGTTTGAAAAAAGGATCAAGTATCTTTTTTGTTAGGAAAATGATAGGCATACAACTATATTTACAATTCTTTTATATAATAATGTTTTAAATAAAGGACTTTTTTTATAAAATAATTTATAAAAATAATATCATTTTACATAAATACCTTATTTTAAGACATGATTGTATAAAAGATTATAAAAAGAATTGAGGGTACTAGTGTATAAGTAAACTTATTTTTACTCCAAAACAAGGTCCATGTACAAGAAGATTCAGCAAGTAATGGTATCAATCCAAGTTTTAGAGCACAGATGGCAGTCAAACTCAAACCCCCTTCTTCCCTACTTACTGTACATCCCTGGAACATCTCAACTTCTATTATACAACAATAAGGCAGAAAATGATATTATGATTTTTCTGTCTTGAAATGGGGATTATCCTCCTGCTCCATTACAACTCATCTCTTGGGGCTTCCTTTCTTGTATGATCAATGTAAGATGCATAAGCTTTGATTATTGATACATAGACATCAATTCCTTTCAAATACTCGTCTTGGTTTAGAAACTGTAACATGATGAAAACACAACAGTTTTAAGTGCATGGACCGATTGATGAATGAATAAGAACCAGACAATATATATGGATAAGGATTATCATTCAAATCGAGGATATGAATTTTGAATAGCTTAACATTGCATCTCGCGGGCCTGATTTAAAATGGTTGCAGAGAGTAATATTGTGAGCACATCCCAACAAAATAGATATGTATTCACGACGAACAGTGCGTAGAAAAAACAGATTGGACAAGATAGTCACCTCATTGTGATCATGTAGAAGAATAGGAGTATTTGCCATAGGAGAGAAGCCAATTGCAGGCAAGCCTTGTTGTCGAAAATGGCGAGCATCTGTAGAGGCAGGAAAGATTTCTGGCTGACCAAGTTTGCCATTAGCTTTTCTGACAGCTTCTTCTAGTAGCGTCCACCAGGGGTTTGAAATGTTGGTCGTGTTGAGGACTGGCTTAACAAACTTAGCATGCAAATAAACCTTCTGCTTAAACCGCCTAAGCTACAAATACGACCACAGCAAATGGCATTGGAGAGAACAATGAAAGCGGGAGCAGCAACAACAACAACATTAAAGGAACATTTTAATGTGCCCCAACAAGTAAACTTTGAGTCCTAAATTATTGAGACTCAGACTGATTATCATGCTGGTCTCAATTAATACAGTAAATGACTCTCCTCTCTGACCCAATGAAGTACTAGAACTTACACAATCATGGTAATCTGTACTTTCTAGGGATGCATTAAGTGAAGAAATAGTACTTCTCAAGTTAAAAGTGGACCTGATGGAGCATCCCAAACAGCCAAAGGTATTCCGTTCTTACTGCAACAAACGTACCAATTTTCAAAGAGAGAATTTTCCAATGAGTGAATACCTCGAATGTCATATTGCGCGAAGCAGGTGCCCATTCTTCAGCAATCCGCCTTTCCAGAGGTTCTGGATCAGCAGTTGGAGGCACTCGAATATCGAAACCCGCTTCTGCTTCAGATGGCTGCAAATTCATTACGAAACCCTGATACACAAAAGAAGGAAGAAACTTGCCTGCGTTAAGTTGTGGAGAACATATATCATTAAGATGAGTTCACCACTATTTCTTCCTTTTTCTTGGTCATCATGCAGGCACTCAGGGAGCCTTGAATCCCAGTGTTCACACTTTCATCCATTTTAGGGGAGATGAAGAAGTGTCATTTGTGCCAGAACTCATTGGCTACTGTTCTAAACCCCCCATTCACTGGGAGATTTTAGGGGCTTCTCAAATGCGGATTTATGCCTTATGTCTAGCTCAGGGCCTACACCTCATCTTGGGCATATGCCTTTTTCCAAAGCTTTGTGCTTATGGTTTAAGGTCTTCATGAAACAATATGCTCAATAAGAAAACTAGTATTCACTATACTTTCATCATCTCTCAGCCTGGCATCAAGATGACTGATAAATAAGTGAAAAATAACAACAAATTTTTCGTTTTAAAATTAAAGTTAACACCATTTCATGAATAAAATGAGCTCCAAAAACTTACAGTTGGAGATGGCGTTCCCGCCTTCAAAAATACCATGTTAACCGAAATGACGTCGCCCTGAGCCTTCAAGCCTGCCTTCACCAGATCAAACTGCGATGCCCGAAACCTCCTCACACTCTCAATGCTTCTCAACAGATTTTCCATGGCTGTGTTGTCGTACAACTTTGCTCCATGGCCTGGTTGTCCTGTAGCCTTAATAACGAGCGGCCATGCGCGTCGTTCCTCATAAAACATCCTGTAATTCTCATTGGGAGAAGCCAAACCTGTTTCCAGTATTACCACTAATAACTAACACAAACAGAGTACAAAACACAATCATCTTTGTACAGTACAACGGATTTCAAACAATCATAAGATCTATACCCATGAAAGAAACGTAGCGATTTACCTTCGTCGAGTACGATGCCCACATTCAAGTTCTTGAAGACATCGGAACCCGCAAACTTCTCGGCACCATCACGGCCACCAATCTCCTCGTCCGGCACGAAAGACAGGTAGACAGATCGAACAGGCTCGAACCCAGAAGCTTTCAGACTGCGAATGGCCTCGAGGTACTGCATGCCGACGCACTTCATGTCCTGGGACCCTCTGGCGTAGATGTTGCCCTGCCGATCGAGGTGGGCCCCGAACGGAGGGTGGGACCATTTCTCCTGCTCGACGGTAACGACGTCGGTGTGGGAGTTGAGGAGAATAGATGGGAGGTCCGGATCAGAGCCCTGCCACTTGAGAAGGATGATAGGCTTGCCCTGGACGAACTCCAGGGTCCGGGTCTCAAGAGAAAGAGATTTGGCTTGGGAGAGGATGAAATCGGCCGCTTGACTGTAGTGGGGATGAGGATGGGCTGTACTGATTTGAAGGTACTGTTGGAATCTCGATATGATCGATGATGGGTCTTCTTCGGCTTCTGCTTTTGTTGACGATATTGAGAGTAACGCTAGTATGGCAAAGAAGTAGGAGCAGTAAACGGTGGTTCTGCAATGGAGTTCCATTTCTTTGTTCCTCTGTTTTCTCCGTAGTAGCAGTAGAGGGAGGAGGAGGAGGAAGGTGGTTTGACTTTCCGCTCGTCAAGTCCAAAACATAAAATGCATCGTGCACCAAAACAAAAGTTAAAAACAAATAATTAATTGAAAAAAAGCTAAATGCAACCGGCATGTGCACACGCGGGTAACCGCCACGTAATTTAAATGAAACGATGTGTTTTTATTTTATGTTTGTGGAGATGAAAATTGCTGGTGGGCATTCAGGATTTCATCTTTAATGCAACACACCGTTTCACTCGAGTCTCTCCTCCTTACCAACTTCTCCTTCCCCTTTCGTGCATCCTCTTCTCCTTTCTCTCTTCACCTTCATCTGCTTTTTCCTAAAATTCTCTAAGCTCGTGTAACCATCGAAGTCCTTTCTCGATCACTCTCGCTCACTCCCAAACGAGCTTAACCAGCTTCTTGCAGTGCATGGCTATGATTGTAACGATCTGGACAATGACAAAAGGAAGACATAATTAATTTGCAAGAAAAGATTAAATTGAAATCTTTACAAACTTTTCTCTCATGGAAAAAACAGCAACTCTCTATATGAGTGAGGAAGGCAAATTTATGGCTGGGCGGCCAATTCCATGGGGGAGAAACTATGGGGCCCAACTTTGTCTATTCCTTGAACTTCACCAATCTTAAATTTCGGGCTCCTATAAAGAAAATCAAACGGTGGCACTGCAAAACCCAGTGAAGGCAAATGGTTTTTGGGAGAAATATTCTTATTAATGTTTTTTTCTGGGAAATGGGAAAGCTCGCTGGAAGCTAAAGAGTAAAAGGCATAATTCACTATCTGTGGACCTACAATGTATTTGATACTTCTACACTTAACCATAAATTTCCATTACTTCCAACTGGTTGTAGATTAATGCTGGATGATGAGCAGGTGGTCTGCCCTCCGTACCAACAATTATTTATCGATTAATGAGTTTGGGCAAGGAAAAAAAAAAGGCGTCAGATGGGGAAATGGGAACCGAGACGGGTGGATCTGATGAGGACGACGGTGCTTCTCCTTCTTCTTCCTGTTGTCTGGTTGTTTCTCGAGTTTGGGCGTTTCCCTTCTCAGATGGTCTTCTTCCTTTTCGTCGAAATGGATTTCGGCATTTGTGAACGAAAGTTTTAATCCGGTGTATTCTTCTCAAATTTCACTCGAAGAACGAAAAATGAAAGATGGAAATAATGAAATGCTTTTGCAACGCACAAAATGCTTCTTCCCAAGTTTCATTTGAAGAACGAGTTTAGTTAGCTTCTCTGATCTTTCTTTCTCAAGTTTCAGTCGATTTCTCAATTTTTTTATTTTTGATAGATGCTGACGTGGCAAAATGAGCCGGTTACAAATGCCAGTTGTACGTAGCAGAATTGTAATTCATTTGTAAAAGAGAAATGATACTTGCAGTCGTGAGTGTGCAAGTGTCGTGCAGTTGCTTTGAAAAAAGTGAATAAATATGAGATTCACATGAAAAGAAATTAATTTTTTAACAGTAGACCCCACTCTTTTTCAAAGCGACTGCGCGGTATTTGCGCATTCCACAACTGTATGTAGCATTACTGTTTGTAAAATATAAGTAATTTTTCTTTTCTTTCCTTCTCTTTCTTTTCTTCAAGGTTAGTGTTGCACACACTGCTTTTGGTTTTTTTTTTTTTTCAAGTCTCTATTCATTTCCTCACACTCTCTCTCTCTTCTCATCCGATTCTCCTTCAGTCCAGCCCGGCACCGCCCAGCCTCGGCGCCACCACCGATGACTCCCCCTCACGACTACGACCAAGTCAGCCACCACCGATCTCCCCCACGTGCAACTCTCTCTCTCCCATGCAGTAACCCAATCGAAATGGGTTTCACCTATTTCTCTCTACTTGCGCTGCCGTACGCGGCCACCCAGGCCACCGCACTTCCACCACCTCACATTGACAACCACCTCTCACAGACCCAGCCACTTCCGAGCCAGCCCCTCTCCCTCTCTGTTGCACACGCAGGCCCTCCACCTCTCTCTTAGGCTCTCTATCTCGCCCTCCACCTCTCTCACTCTCAAAATGTGTAGTTTGGATTATATCATGTAGGATGTGCAAAATGGCTGCTCCCCAGATTAATTCTTCTTCAAATGATAAACTTTTTTTTTTTTTTTTTATATGGATTCAACCAATGAACATTGATAAAAATTCGTGGTTTTTGCTTATTTGACATTATCAGGAACATGATATTTACACTTTTTTTTACAATATTAATGAAAAGTGATATTTGTATTTAAAAAAAATTTACAAAAACTTATTTTCCATATGTCAGTTATTGATATTTTAAAAATTATGAAATTTAAAATTTAAATTTTGAATTTAAAAATAAAACTGATAAAATGAGTCTTATAAATAAAAGTATAAGTAAAAGTTATAAGTAATTATAGTACTACTCTAAAAATAATAATCTCGACCTGTACTTTTTAATATATAATAATTGAAAAGTGTTAGGACTACACATAAATCTTACACACAAATTTTACACACTATCATATTAATAATAATAATAGTTCATATTAAATCAGTTATTGTGTACACTTTTATTAAGTAGATTTCCATGCAGGACGGCCACAAGCTGACATATTAATGATTGATATATTGAAAATTTTAAAATATTAATAAAATAAATTTTATATATAAAATTATAAATACACGAAGATACATTTTCAAAGGAGGGGATCAGACTTCACAGGCATCTGAATTTTCATAACTTAAATGGTTCCAAACAAGATAATCTTTTAAGATTCTCAACAATTCCAAATGATTACTCTCATTCCAACTCTTTGGTAGATAGATATCCCTATGTTATAGGGTGGATTTTTATTAGATGTTATTAAGTGTGGATTTCTTTTATTATTCTTTAATAAGATGATGCCACGTCAACTTACTGAAAATTGTTTTTAAGTTAAATACTTAATTCCTTATTGTATTAAACTCGAAAGGAAGTTGGACGTCTAAAGAGAACGAAACGGCCTTTAAAAACCCGCCCTCCAAAACTCCAAACACTCGAATCCCTACGCTCCTCATGGTCAGAGCCAAGCAAGCCAACAGAGAGATCGGAGAGATGGAGAGAATACAAGAGCTGGAGTGGATGAAACTGTGTATGAGGAAGCTCGCCCTTTGGCTCACCAGGACCTTCAACCCCATCATGACTCACGACGATCTCGAGCCCCTCATGGCCACCCTTGGTTTCGTCGCCCTCCCTCCCTCTCCTCCCCACCCCGCTTCCACTCCCTGGAAGGAATACCACTTTACTGCCGGCGGAAGTTTCTGGACTTCTTCCGATTCCGCCGACTCACCGCCTAAACCCAGGCTTCCCTTCCCCAGAATCGACGGCCTCCACGTCAACACCTACAGGGCCTTCCTCGACGCCGTTAACTTCTACGTCAACATGCCCAACATCTCCGATCTTTTCCATGTCAGGTACTCCGCCATGCCAGTCCTTCCACATTGATTAATCATTTCTTTCTTTAATCTCCTTCTGCTTTCTTTAAATTCCTTTTCCTACCATCTTTAATATTAGTTGACTTCGATTCTATTTAATTTCTTATCATCGTGTTTGTTCAGCGTACTTTTTTTCTTTTTTCTTTTCTTGGTGTTTTGAATTCGGACTTTCTCTGGATTATTTATACTATAGGTCAAATGATTTTATATTTAGGATGACTATTTATTATATTTTGTGGAAACTTTCCTATTATTATGTTTTGGTTGGTTTTTATCTTTTCAGTGAATAAAAAAAAAAAGTAGAGGGGCAACCGAACGTGACTTTTTTTATACATTTTTAAAAAATAAAAAAATAGAAATTTACTAATAATCAATTCTGTTAATTAAAAAAGAAAACACAATCGGTCATTTTTGACAGTCAGTTTTATGGGTTTAAATAGTATTTTTCAACCTAATAGGAGGGATCTAGACGACAGAAAATCGTAAACATTTTCTCAAGTAAAAGCTTAGACGGTGGGGAGTTGCGACATATCTGACCCATAACTTACACTCTAACTGGAATGGATAAAATATACCGAATCCATAGTATTTTCTAGGCCCAATTGAAAGTGAAGGATTCATCAAGAGAAAAGAAAGAGAGAAAGAATGAGGGGACAAAAGGTTAAGAGAAGACAGAAGGATGTTAGGAGGAAAATAGAGGAGGTGACGTAAAGGAGAGAGAATGAGACTTAAGGGAGGGATAGAAGATAAGAGGGGGGAATCAGATGACTTCAAAGACTTTTGGCCAAGCTTCTCCTAGCGGACTTCGACTTTCACAGGGACTTCTTCGACCTGGCAATAGAAGGGATCATGAGAGACTATAAAACAAGTAAATTATAGTGGACTCTTCCCTCTCCAAACTCTTATGGACGTCCAGTACCGAAACACATAAATCTGTGTCTCTCTTTCTTTATTTTCCTTTTATCGTCATGGATGTACGCACATTTGTGCCGAACCGCCACTATAAGAGAATTTCATAAAAGTAAATTTATAAATTAACATATTTTAATATGATACATCAAATTGTAAAATTCTTTTTACTATAGATATATATCATATGTCATACCAAAACACATCAATTAAGAGTTTAGTTTTATAAATCTCTCCAAAATGAAACGCCTTTTTTTAAATGTAGTTACTGCACGTTCCAAAGTATGCAGGTGAATCAAATTTTACAGAACGATTTCACATTTGAATGGGTTCACTCTTAAAATGCTAATCAGACCTTTAATTTTTGATATTTTTTGCATTTATGGAACTAATTAAA
The DNA here is from genome assembly GCF_004785595.1 of Juglans microcarpa x Juglans regia. Lineage (NCBI taxonomy): Eukaryota > Viridiplantae > Streptophyta > Magnoliopsida > Fagales > Juglandaceae > Juglans > Juglans microcarpa x Juglans regia. The sequence continues at coordinate 22,536,225 of NC_054599.1, read as the reverse complement.
TCCGAACTATTAAAACATAATTATATACGGATCAAAGTTGCTTCAAAATTAATCAACTTTACCATTTGATTAATCATAAATACATAAACTGAATCAAATTTATTCGTATGAGATTTTTTAATAATGTTAAATACTAATCTATATAATAGAATCCTTCAAAAGAAGTATGTGATATTAAATGATTACAGACTATTTGTTATGTCCAACTAGCAGGTCAATTATTTAATATCTTATTACGAGATATTGAGAAAATGATGATAAATATAAATTCATATATATATATAATTTTTTTTGTTAGAAATTCTAGAGATATGATTTATCTTTCAAATTAATGGGATTGGTTTTTGTTTAGTCATTGTAATTGTATATAGCTTTTAACTTTAGACATGTTTAGCAGTAGGATGATACTCACATATGCAGAGGTGAAATCAACCCTTCCCCGCACCATGCCCCCGCACATGCGGGTTAGTATTTCCACCGCACCCGCCATCGCCATCTCTACAATTGAAGTGGACGGGGCGGGCGGATGAGATGCCCACAAATGCTAAATTAACATATATGTCCACAAATGCTAAATTAACATATCCAAAAGCTTTAAGTAGAGCATCTTTACTGGCATGCAGAGACGTGGGTTCATTCATTCTATTAAACAATGACTTGAGCTGAATAATGAATATCCTTCAGCATTTGCTTTTATTATTATTATTATTATTATTATTATTTTAGTGAGTATTTACTGATAAAAAAAAATATTATTATTATGTTGGTTAGGGGAATGCCATTGAATACAACAGATGACCGCAGTAGGAAGTGGCGTCGTATGTCAGATGATGAAAGTGTGTTCGTTTACAGAGAAGGAACACTGGAACAGGGGACGACGACGACACACAACTCTGATAAGAACAGCAATAGCAGTGACAGTGACAGGGCAAATGGTAATAGCAACTCCGTCATTCGAAGTAAGGGCAACGGTAACACCTCCGTCATCTGCTTCGTCTCTTTGAAAGATATCATTCAGATACTATGATTTTTGCCAATGTATAAAGCTAATTAATCCTAATAATAATAATAATAATAATAATAGAGATTTTAGGTTTTATTTTATTTTATTTTTTTCTCGCTATTCGAGATTCGTGTTCCTGCAAATCTTTTATGGGAAACAAGAAGTCAATGGTTTCTTCGTTTTGTTCTTATTTTTAGGCATGGATCTGGGTTTGCTCTTTACTTTTTTTTTTTTCCTCCTCGTTTTCTGGCTATATAGACGTGGAACTTGGACCGGTACAAGTGATTGGAATTGTTAAAGCGCCGTTTATTGCATGTTTGGGATTGCGGACTGAGGTAGAAAATATAATTTATAAAAGAAATGTTTTTTTTAAATAGAAATGACATAAAATATTATTTAATTTTTTTAAAGATTATGACTTATATCGTTGAAGTTTTAAAATTGTAATTATCAAAAAATTTAAAAAAATTATAATAATTAAATTAGATGTGATGAATAAAATAAATTTAAAAAAATAAATAAATAAAAAGTCAAAAATGGGATATTATGACCATTGTATCATCCGCGTCAGAATTTCTACAACTGTACGGTCCCAGTAGGGCCCCTTTGGTTTTCTTCTCAAAAGGAGTGCTGGGACCAAAGCACATTGATCGTAAAAGAAATGGTTCCAGCCAGATAATAAAAATTAAAATAAATTAAGATGATGATTAACCCCCAAACAAAAATCTGGGGCTTAATATTAAAATTGAAAATACTGAAAATTTGTTTTAAATTAAGAGACTGATTTTGACTTGATTTGTTTTTTTACGAATTCTTCCCACCGATCTCGATTCCAGTCAAACGCAATCACCGGAAGAATGGGGAGAGAGAGAGAGAGAGAGAGAGAGGGGAAAAGCACATCCTTCTTACGTTGCATATTGAATAGACCAACAAGAAGTCCTTCATTTTTCGCTCTTCTGAAGCGCAAACGATGTGAACCAAGGACTCAGGCTCTTTGCCAAAGTTTTCTTTTTCTTTTTCAATGTTTCCTAGGCCAAGAGTCTGATTGTGTATGATCCGGTACTGGATGGGTTCGAAACCTTACCACCTTGTATAATTGTATTAAAAAAAAAAAAAAATCCTTCAGTGCACGAGATTAGGGTCATCATTCTCTACAAAAGGAAAAGGGAGGTGCTTTCTTCACCCTTGGGTTCGGGTACAAGCCCCAAAAGAAAAAGAACACTCAGCTTCGATCCCTGGGCCTAATCATCTTAAATGGGTGCTCTTCAAGCCACAGTTTTCTTCTTGATTCTATTGAAAGCACGCGACGTTACTGCAGCCGAGGATGATGAATGGAAGACTGCTACTGCAACATACTCCAAAGAAACAGACGGGTCGATCTTTACGGGTAGTTTCTCTTTCATTCTTCTTTTATTTTTCAGAGTTTCTCGAGTTAATTACTATCTTTACCAACATCGATGCTGCACGTTTACAAAAGATTCAAACTTTACTAGCAAAGCGATCGAGGGTTTACCATTTTAATGATGTTGCAGAAGGAGCTTGTGGTTATGGAGACCTCCACAAGACGAGTTATGGGAAGCACAGTGCTGGCCTGAGTACCATATTGTTCAACAGGGGGAGTTCTTGTGGGGCTTGCTATGAGCTGAGATGTGTTGACCACATATTGTGGTGCTTGCAGGGAAGCCCATCTGTTATTCTCACTGCTACAGATTTCTGCCCTCCCAATTACGGGCTCTCAGCCGATTATGGTGGCTGGTGCAATTTCCCCAAACAACACTTTGAAATGTCGGAGGCTGCATTTGCTGAAATTGCAGAGAGAAAAGCTGATAAAGTTCCAGTGCAGTACAGGAGGTAACTCATAAAAGATTCTTCATTTGTGGGTATATATATCTTGCAAATAAGGTAATTAAACATAAACATTGTTTGTGTCGAACTTAATTTGTGTAGGGTGAAGTGTGAAAGAAGGGGTGGGCTGAGATTCAGTCTCAGTGGAAATTCACGCTTCTTTCAAGTTCTTGTCACCAATGTAGGTTTGGATGGTGAAGTTGTTGCTGTGAAAGTGAAGGGATCAAGAACGGGATGGATACCTATGGGAAGAAATTGGGGACAAAACTGGCAATGCAATATCAATCTCAAAGGACAGCCTATATCTTTTGAGGTGACCGCCAGCAGCGGAAGAACACTCGCATCCTATGCTGTTGCTCCAGCAAATTGGCAGTTCGGACAGACATTTGAAGGGAAACAATTCAAGTAGTAATCTTCATTCTTCATTCTTCATTTCTAGAATGTGGGTTGCATCTTGAAACTTTTCAAGTCTTGATCATGATCAGTTCATCAGAATGGAGGATCCAAGCACATTTTTACAGATGATAGCCACATATATGCATCTCTAGTCACCGATCAAAGTTTCCAGCTATCCTACAAAGAGTCGTATGGTCAAAATCTGAGTTGAAAGTTGTGAAGAAAGTTGAAAAAATTGGAATACGAGGTCCCCCTTTTTGTCTCCTTATGATACAGTGATCAGAAAAGCAGGATTGTAGGTGGAATGTGCAATTATTAGAAGTAACAGTGAATACACAATACCATGATTTTTTTACAGGAACTCCTCGATCAGCTTTACAAATTAGGTTGTCCTTCGAGATGATTCGCTCAATACTTAGATTCTACAAGGAAAAACTATCCAATAAACATAGGGTGCGGCTACTATGCCGCCATTTTGGTACGCCAGCGTAAATTTTTTTTTTTTTCTTTTTATATTTTTTTAATATATTTAAATACATTTAAAAAATAAAAAAAATACACCAATATACTTAAAATCATTTCCTTAATTATTAAGTAAAAAAAAAAAAAAAAAATTTGACCTGCGGTCAAATGGAGGTGTCAAGTTAGAGAGACAAAGTAGACTTTCTCATAAACATAAGAGCATTAGCATTGTTCGCATCTTCAAAATAATATATTTTAAAAATTGATTTTGCATATATAAAAAAAAAAATTCACATCAGATTATGTATTTTTTAACCAAATAATAAAAAAATATTATTATTCATTATTTTTATTAGTTTTTTAAATTATTATTTTTATATATTTTACAATTAGCACAATGTGCTCAAAAATATCAATTCCATATATCTAAATATTACTAATTTCATATATCAAAATGAGCAATTTTATCAATAAATATTAATATGTATTAAAAAAACACTTTGTATCATCAACTTAATACAAATTTCACAAAGTTGATTTTAATGGGTATGAGAGAGAAAAACAGAAAAATAATGTTTGGAGAGTAAAGAAACATTGTTCATAGCTATGCAAAATTTTGAAAATGTATAATCCAATGTAGACCAATTTAGAGAGATATTATGTAAATATGAAGATGAATATGAAAATACATAAGCCATTGCCAATGCTCTAAAGAGAAAGAGAGCGAGTGTTTCTTGTTGTGGAGTGTACGCCAATTTTCTCTACAACTAACATTTGAGAGACATCGTTTGTTTTTGTAAATAAGATGAGATGAAATGAGTTGAGATGAAAGTTGAAGTTAAGTAAAATATTGTTAGAATATTATTTTTTAATATTATTATTATTTTGAGATTTTAAAAAATTGAATTGTTTATTATATTTTATGTAAAATTTTAAAAAAATTATAATGATTAGATGATATGAGTTGAATGGACTTTTGTATCAAATCGGGGCTTAGAATGTGAAAGTTCTGCCTTTCTATTTGAAAAAAAATATGATCTACTATTAAAAAAATAATAATTTTTTCACTTGAGTTTCATTTATCAATTTTTTTTAAAGAGACTGTGTAAAATTTACACATCTTATAACTGTAAGTAACATTTTTCTTTTTAGAATTCGAAGAAAAATAAAAATCTAAGAGTGATTTGAATGTCTTGCGTATATCTCTCCCATTCTTGAACTTTAGGAAATATCTATCCTATAAGTGGATTAGTTGGCCAAAATTCCTAATTGGGAATCTTTGCTGCATGACTAAAATTGACATGCGGATAAAATGAATTACAATTTTTATAAATTTTCTGTTCAATTGAATCAAAGAATTTGAAGAGAGATAGATATGATATTAAAGTGGTAAATGGAGGGGCGCCCACGTGGAGCTGACCCCATCATCTCCTATGTGTAATGCATGACTTTATGTTATTTGCTTGTAATTAAAGGCCATGCGTTATTACCATTTTAATAGCAATTGAATGTGCCTTTAAGGCCAGCCGTGTGGGGTGGGCTATATGTAATCCCCTCAATTAGTTTTTTGCATCATCTGAAAACACAATGCTCTCTCTCATTTTGTTCTCTCTAGAAATAGTATTTAGGCCATGGATGTGTTGAGTATTACTCTAGTCTATTCTACGTAGTTCACTTCACTACTAAGAGAATACGCTTGAGGTTTGTTAAACTGGATAAACTTGTGGAGCAACTTAGTAAACTGTGCTTGAAGTATTTTCCATTGTGCTTTCTAACATTAACATCCGAGCATATTTTTAAGTTGTTGCTGGTTTATATTTTTTTATTTGCGTATGCATGAAATCATGGTGTCATTTTTTGTTGTCCTCTATTTTCTAAAATCCAAAGCCGTTCAATGTGCGCAACAATGGTGTGGTGCTGCTACAGTTTTTTTAAAATATTTTTGAGCCACCATGGGCAGCAAGGTGCTGCGTGCACACTGGTGCAGCAGGGCATCGAGGTATTGTAGCACCACAAGGTGCTATGAGAACCATCGCGAGGTGCTGGGCTCACCTCATTGGTGCAGCGTTCACCAAGCAAGGTGTAGCGCAACAGCAGTAGTGCAGAGCGCACGTGGTGCTGCGCGTACCATGGTGGCACTGTAAGCACACTGAGGTGCTGCGCCCACCAGTGAGATGGTGCGGCACCACCCGAATGCTTGGAGTAAATAATTTTTGGCGGAGGAAGCGGTTGAGGCTTCTTGCGGTGGTCTCTAGTGGTTGATGGGTTCCTGCTATGTAAGGACTACTGTTCACGTGAACAGTAGCCATCTGAGGAAGAAGATAAGTTTTTAAGTCATCTGGGCTTATTTTTTGATTGAGCTTGGGCCTTTTGGCCCATTTGTTTAAAAAATAAAAAATAAAATGGGATGGACGTTTTTTTTTTTTTTTGTCCCAACACTATTGAAGCACATATTTTTTAATAAGAAAAAAAAATGCCACACATTTAGGTTTGAACCCAGGACCACCTACTAAACCAAGGAGCTGGGCACACCACTAGGTTGTGAGTTATCTTTGGTTTAGGTGAGGGTTTTTAATTTTTTTTTTTTTGGCATGATTTAATATATGCTTATATATATCTTTATTATCATATTACATGTGATCTTTTATTTAATGTTTTAGATTAAATGTGATTACATTTGAAGATATGGTTATATTCATGGTATTTTTTTATTCTATAATGTTATATTACACGTGATTTTTTTAATATTTTATATTAAATGTGATTACATGTATGTGTGAATTGAACATGTTGATATGTGATTATTATATCATCTATGAATGTTAGGTTTGAATGTTTAGACATTAACCTTGATTTCTTTTAGTGATAAAATAGAAAATTTCCACTAAGTAGTCATAATTAATATTATCAATGTAATAATAGGTTGAAAGAATTGTAGTGGTCCCAATAAGAATTGTAAATACACTATATAGTCAAAAGACTACGGTGGCCCTAGTAAGAACTGTAAATGCACTGTATAGCCAAAAGACTACAGTGGCCCCAGTAAGAACTGTAAATACATTGATGGAACAAAAAAAAATGGACTGTAACGGTTTTAAAAGAACCATCTTTGTAGACTGACTCAATAGGTTGCCGTAGTCTAAGTAGTTATCCATATAAACTGGCCCAACAAGTTGTTGTAGTCTGAGTAACTGTCCTTATAGACTGGCCTAAAAGGTTATTGCGGTTTTAGTAGGTTATGTCTTTACATGTGACTAGGGCTAGATGACTACTTGAGATAGTAGGAGTATGGTTGAGATTCAAGTGGATTTGAACTCCCATATATTTTTTAAATTTGCTCAAAAATTAGATTAGAAATTAATAATTGGACATTGTGGTGTAAGAGATGATTATGAACCTTAGCAATTTTTCGATCTTGCGACATGTTTGTATTATTTTTTTCTAACTTGGATGGACACGGCAGATTTATTAGGTGTGTGTAATATCCACTTTTTGCGTATTGTAAGGAAATGACATCCAAGAATATAGTTGCCGATTTAAACAAAAATGAGAAATTGGATGAGGAAAACTACGACATTTGGCATCGAAAGATCCAATATGTCTTACACCCGAGGAAGGGGACTCGACCAACATAAGATAAATCATTTAGCCTGTGTTGTATGGGCTAAGAAGAATCGGTGTGCGTGCATAATCATGTTAAGCAGCATGCACAATAATCTCATGTGTGAGTTCAAAACCTATAACACTGCCCAAAGCATGTGGTAAGTTTTAAAGATGAAGTTTGGGAGAACTTCAGCCACGAGGTTATGTGGATTAATCATGAGGTTTGACTCCTATAAGATGTGCTCTGACCACACAATGAAGTAACATCTTAGGGCTATGTTGACCATGATCCACGAACTTAGAACGGCAGAAAACAACTTGACAGATGAACAACAAGTCCAGGCAGTGATACGATCACTACCGAATTTTTTGGAGAATATGAGCCAGAATTTGACACATAGTGAGAATATTAAAGACTTTGATGATGTCTTGCGTCACTTGGAGTTGGAAGCTGAGCGCCTAGAGGCTATTAAGCCCAAACATTCGGCCTATATGGTTGAGTCTGGTTCGCGCAAGGCATCTAAGCCTAAGCGTAAGAAGTCCAAGATAGAGGTAGCTGCTGGAAAAGTTAAAAAAATGTCAGGAACTTCTCAGCGCAGTAAGAGGAGAAAGAGCGGAAAGAACAAGTCAAAATTAGAGTGCTTCAACTATAGAAAGAAATGCCACTTCGCTCGTGCTTGCATGGAGCCGAAGAAGGTACACTCTAACTTTTCTTGTATTATTTTTGTAACTAGCCACGTGATAGTTGTTCATTCCTATTCTGTGTGGACTGTTGATTCAGGAGCAATCAAACACATGATAGAATGAGATCGAGTTGGTTTTGTGGAGTATTGTCGGATTTCAGCTGAGAATCGTGATATCAAGGTGGGGAATAGAGCTAGTGTGGAGGTGCTGGGACTTGGTACCTACAAGCTGGACTTGTGGGGTGGTCGCACTCTATTTCTCCATGATGTGCTATACGCTCCAAATATCCGACGAAACTTATTTTCTTTAGTTACTTTATTAAGACTTAGTTTTTGAATTGCATTTGAAAACAATGGTGTTTCCTTTTATCTGGGCAATGTATTTTATGATTTTTTTTTATCATACGGCTTTATGATATTGGATTTGGATTATTCAAATATGAATGAGTCTATTGCTTTTCTTTCTGCATATGATAATTTGGATTCATATAAATGACATACTAGGCTTGGCCATATAGGGCAAGATAGAATGACTCGGTTAACTAGAGAATGTATGATAGGAAATCTCGCTAAGGTCATCTTGCTCACATGTGAACATTGTCTTATGAGAAAAACCAAGAGAAAATTGTTTGGAAAAGTCACTAGGGCATCTTTTTCATTACAATTAGTCCACTTAGACATTTGTGGCCCAATGATTGTGAGGGTAAGACACGAAGGTGTTTACTTCATCACATTTATAGATGATTTTTTACGTTATGGACATGTCTACTTAATTTCCCATAAGTCTGAAGCATTGGAGTGCTTTAGGCGATATCTCAGAATAGTTGAGAATTAACTAGACAAGAGCTTAAAAATTTTAAGAACCGACCGAAGATGAGAATATCTCTCTGAGCAATTTAAAAGGTTCTGTGATGAAAGATGAATCAAAATACGGTTGACGATGCCAAGTACGCTACAGCAAAATAGCGTGGTAGAAAGGAGAAATCAAACACTGCTTGAGATGGTTAGACCGATGACGGCGCAAGCAAACCTACCAATTTCTTTTTGGGGGGATATATTGTTGATTGATGCCTATATTCTTAACCGAGTGCCTTCCAAATCAGTATCTTCTACTTTATATGAACTATGGACCGACGAGAAACCCAATTTGAGTAACTTGCGGCCATGGAGTTTAACGGGTTTTGTTCACGATGTTTCTCATAAATATGGGAAGTTAGACCTTAGGAAAGAAGTGTATCTTTATAAGGTACTCAGAATACTCAAAAGGCTATGTGCTAATAGGTGAACAATCTGATGGAACTATTACTGAGATTGAGTCACGAGATGTAGATTTCATTGAGGATGAGTTTCCAAGTAAGGGTGAGGTTGATAGGAATTTGGAACTCCATGGGATTGTGGGTCAAGAGGAAGGCGCTCCAGAAGGTTTAGTTGAGAATGAGGAAGAAATTCCTCAAGCTCCTACAAATTGTGAAAGTGACTTGTCTCTGAGTAGGAGCACACAATTTGTATATGAACTACAACAGCCTCAACCGTGTAGAAGTAGGCGTGAAAGTGTTCCTCGTCGTCGTTTTGAGATTGAAGGGGAAGCTTTTATGGTAGTTTCGCAAGATGATGATGAGCCTAGAACAATTCAAGAGGCTATCTCGTCTTCTACTAAAGATGAATGGATGAAAGCACTAAAAGATGAGATAGAGTCTATGAGGATAAATCAAGTCTGAGATCTGGTAGATCTACCGTCAAGGCGCAAGGCTATTGGGAACAAATGTGTTCTAAAGGTCAAGCGCAAGTCGGATGAATCAATAGAAAGGTACAAAACTCGCTTAGTGGTGAAATGGTATACCCAACAAGAGTGTATAGACTATGAGAAAACTTTTTCCCCAGTGGTGAGGTTTGCCTCAATTCGCCTGATTCTAGTTATAGTAGCATACATGGATTTGGAACTCCACCAGATGGAATTTAAGACAACATTTCTCGATGGAAAACTAGATGAGAAGCTCTATATGGATCAACCCACGAGCTTTGTGATCAAAGTCAAGAGTGCAAAGTGTGCAAGCTCAAACGATTTATATATGGCCTAAAACAATCATCTAGACAATGATATCTCAAATTCTATCGAGCCATTGTCTCGAATGGGTTTACGATGACCACGGAGGACCATTATGTATATGTCAAAAGGTCGAAGAATAGTTTCATTATGTTGTTATTATATATTGACGACATACTACTGGTTGGAAATAATAAAGGGTTGATAGTCGTCACAAAAGAATAGTTATTCTTCAATTTTGAGATGAAGGATATGGGCAAGACATAATATATTTTGGGAGTTAAGATCTACAGAGATCGCTCAAAGAAACTTTTATGTTTGTCCCAATGGACTTACATTAGGAAAGTTCTCGAGCGCTTCCAAATGAGTGAATGTAAACCCAATGACACCCCTATTACGAGAATCGGGAACTTGTCCAAAGAGTTTTGTCCTAAGACTCAAAGAGAAATGAAAAAGATGGTTCGTGTCCCTTATGCTAATGTTGTGGGTATCCTGATGTATGCAATGATGCGTACTCGGCCAGACATATGCTATGCAGTTAGTTTGGTGAGTAGGTTCCAATCTAACCCCGTACTAGCTCACTAGAAAACAGTCAAGAGGATTATGAGATATCTCAAGGAAACTGCGGACTATATATTGTGCTATCAAGGTTCGGATTTGCTGCTGAGAGGTTAAAGCGATGCTGATTAGGGAAGTGATCTAGACGAGCGCAAATCAACTACTGGGTATGTCTTTTTGTTAAACAATGACGCCATTACATGGATCAGTAAGAAACAACCCTGTATAGTCTTATCCACCATGGAGATGGAATACATAGCTTGTTCAGTAGCAGTTCAATAAGTTGTTTGGTTACGGAGATTCCTCAAGTATTTAGACATTGACACGAATACTTCAGATCTAGTGACGATATTTTGCAATAGCATGGCAGCTCTCACATATGCTAAGGACTCAAAGTATCATGAAAGAACCAAACACATATATATCAGATATCAGATATCACTACACTAGAGACATGATAGTGGAAAAGGAAGTGGTTCCGAAATACCTTTCTATGAGTTGCATAGTTACTGATCCCTTAACAAAGCCTATAGTAAGAGATGCTTTTTAGGCTCATATTAGGAATTTAGGACTGCGTAGATTGTAAATGTAATTTGTGTTTCAAGTGACATTGACATTGAGATGTAACCTTTTATTTGAGATATTAATATAATATGATTCAGTTCTTATCTTTGTCGTATTGTTTTTCTAATACACACACAAAAGATATGTCAACAGACTTAGATTGGCTCACTCACAAGAGCGATTGCCTCTAGCACTAGGGTAGCATGTAGAGATGAGATATTGTGTTCCTAGGTAATTGTCCAAAGAGGTAAGTTGGTTGACACAAATCTACGTCACTTTAGTGGGAGCTAAGATGAGGTCTATTGGGAGGACTATGCATGAGTTACCCCACCATCCATGTAGCATGTGGTTAGTCAGATGCGATATTCTTTTTGATGCCTTAGAGGCAAGCAAATGGAGGAGCTCATGTTAGATGCTTAAGAAGTGGCTAGACTAAGATCTGTACGGTGTTGATATAGACATATGCTATTTAAGAAAGAGAAATCTACTGTAGCATGTATTCATACTATATATGCTTATTCGACCAAATGAGAAAGTGAGTAAATGGTTATTTTCTTTCTTATTGTGCGAGTCTCATATTTTTTAAGTGTCATTTATTTATTTTTGACTATGTTATAAGATAGAGGTTGTGATGTTTGCTATTTTAGCATGCTGTCTATGGTCATGATTGATACGGTCTAAAGAGGCATTGCTGAGAAAGTGGTTCAATCAAAGTTGAATGATATGAGGGCAAATGGAAGTCTATTCGACATCGTATCCTTAATTGTGTTTACCGACGTTGAACTATGACACTATACATTGGTAGCGACTAAGGTTGTGAACACATTAAAATGATTTGGAGGTAGTAAATTATTATTTTGAGTTTTTTAAACTCAAGATGGTTTGAAAATGCTTGATCTGATACGATCGAATAAGTCTAGAACATGACAAGACATATTAGAGATGTTACTATACAGGTCTTCTCAGGGAGATATTTGGTATAGTACTCCCACCTTTCTTGTATAAATGTGCTTGGTGGTTGCATAGCTTATTTACTTGTATGAACGAGATTGAGAACATTAGAGAGATGTAGACCTAGGGTCATGCCCACTGTGTGCGAGTGGAAGATGTTAAATGGAGGGGCGCCCACGTGGGGCTGACCCCTCCTCTCCTGTGTGTAACGCATGGCTTTTACCATTTAAATGGCAATTCAAGACTAACATTTAAAGCTAGCCGTGTGGGATGAGCTATATATAACCCCTCTCAATTAGTTTTTTGCATCATTCGAAAACACAAAACTCTCTCTTCTTTTGTTCTATCTTAAAATAGTATTTAGGTTGTGGATGTATTGTGTATTATTCTAATCTATACTACGTAGTACACTCTGCCACTAAGATGAGACGCTTGAGGTTTGCTAAATTGGATAAACTTGTAGAGCAACTTAGTAAGTTGTGCTTGAAGTATTTTCCACTGTGCTTTCTAACATAAAGAATTATGTACATCGTCTTATATCACTCAATCCTTCTATGTGATGATGTGATCTTGCTCATCAAATATCACAATAATTCTTATTTTCAACGCAAAATTTTAATAAGAGAGAGATGATAGTATGATTTAATAATTTTTAATATAATTTTTCATGTGATAAATAATATTATAATAACTACGTGTTCATACTATTAATTTATGAGAAAGAAGTGCTAGATTTACCTATAGATCTTGTAGATTAACTTATACAATTATATTACTTAATGCAATTGATCAATTTTTTGATAAAAAATATTTTACAATTTAATGTATCGTATTAAAAGATATATTAATATAAATTTATTTTTGTTAGATTTTTATCTCTACCAAACATTTTATCCTAAAAGAAAAAATGAAAAAAGGTCGGTGCATGGTTTAAGGATACCTTTAGTTGAGTAGTGCTATATATATATATTTATAATTTTATAATCATTTTATTTATTTATTTTTAAATTTTAAACCTTATAATTTTTAGTATCTCAATCACTGAGACATTAATATGTATTATTACATAAATAAAAATTATAAATATATTTTATTACGTAATTCGATAATGATAAATTTATTATTTTTTACCATTTCTTTACTATTTTATAGTGTATTTAAAATTTTTTTTATTATCTTATTTTAAATATTTTTTTAACATTCTTAGTTCTTAAAAAAAAAAATTAAAAAATATTCAACTTCATTACTTCTTTCACTATTAAATAAAAGAAAATAATAATAAAAAATTAAAAATAATAAAGAGAGTAATAAATAGTGGGAGAAAGTAGTAAGTTTATTTAGCGTTGTAACCTGACCCCAGAGATATGTCGGTGAGGCCGTCCTGATTTGGAAGGTACGTAAAATTGTGTTGTATTTTCAAATGCATGCATGAGAAGGTTTTATGAATGGAACTATGGAAGGGAAGCTGATAGTAGTGTTAGATATGATTGGTCTTGAACAAGGTTTATGAATCGAGCAATATGATGGCTGTGTTCGGAGTTTTATGAATTCGTGGTCACAAGGGAAACGAGTCAGAGATAGTGTCGGTGAGCAATACACAGTGTAGGCCGGCCGGCCGAGCATTGCTTTCCGACGGGAGGTAAACGCAAATGTGGCTTGATGGTACACTCTCCTTCCCGCATTGCTTCTCATCAAATTGAATGAGTGAATGAAAGAAAAAGATCTGCGAGAATCCATCCACTGATCCCCATCCAATCGAGAAAGTAGAGGAGGAAGGAAATGTCGGCTTCGCAAACCCTAGGGGGGCCATCCCGGTGCGGCCGGGTACTGGGCCCGTACCTGGACAAGATCATCAAGAACGCTGCTTGGCGCAAGCATTCCCACCTCGTCTCCGCCTGCAAATCCACGCTAGATGTTCTCGAATTGCTCTCCGACTCCCCCACTCCGGACGTCGCCTCCCCTCTCTTCGGCCTCTCCTCCTCCCATGCCGATTCGCTCCTCCAACCCCTCATTCTGGCCCTCGATTCCGCCTACGTCAAGGTCGTCGAGCCCGTCCTCGATTGCGCCTTCAGCTTATTCTCCCTCAACCTCATACGCGCCGAGATCGACCGCCCCGATCCCAGTAGCAACAACACATCCTCTGTTTACAAGATGATTGACGGCGTGTGCAGGTCGGCTGGTCTCGGAGAGGAAGCCATCGAGCTGGGTGTGCTCCGTGTTTTGCTTTCCGCCGTTCGATCCCCCGGAGTCTTTATCCGGGGCGATTATTTGGTGCATGTAGTCAGGACCTGCTACAATGTGTATCTCGGCGGATTGAATGGCACCAATCAGATTTGTGCAAAGTCGGTTCTTGCTCAGATGATGGTCATCGTATTCACCAGGGTCGAGCACGACTCCCTGGACCTAGGTGCTCCCTTTCGAAGGGTTTCCGTTGCTGAATTGTTGGAATTCACTGACAAAAACTTGAACGAAGGTAGCTCCATACATTTTTCTCAAAATTTCATCAATGAGGTCATGGATGCTAGTGCAAGTGAAGGTCTTGCTGAAAAAAATACTCAGTTACCTATTACTAGCTCATTATCCGAGCAAAATGGCAATGGGCATATGCACACTTCAAACAAAGGAGACGAAATGAATGAATCGACCGATGGGGGCAGTGAGATTATTGAGGATGGGTTTTTGATTTTCAAGAATCTGTGTAAATGGTCTATGAAGTTCTCGTCACAAGAGCACCCTGATGACCAAATCTTCTTGAGGGGCAAAATTTTGTCTTTGGAGCTGCTCAATGTCGTCATGGGAAATGGTGGTGCACTGTGGCGCACCAATGAGAGGCAAATCCTTCTCCTTGTATATTTGATCTTTATCAAAGTTCTGGGAATGACCCATTTCATGATTCTGCACTTTTTGCTTTCTTTTTGAAATTTGTGAGATTAATTTCACACCTGAACCAAGTATATGATTTATGATTCTTACTGGCTCGCCTCAATTTGTTTTTTTTCCTTGGGGGTGGGGCCTGGGGGTGGTGTTTGATACTATCCGTATAACTTGAAAGACTCGACAGATTGTAAGAATCCTATTTCTTTTACTTGGTGCAGGTTTCTCGATGCTATCAAGCAGTATCTTTGCTTATCGTTGTTAAAGAACAGTCCATTGTCAGTTATGGCTATTTTCCAGCTTCAGTGTTCTATATTTATGAGCCTTTTATCAAAATTTAGATCAGGGTTGAAAGCAGAAATTGGTATATTTTTTCCCATGCTTGTCCTCCGTGTACTTGAGAATGTGCTCCAGCCAAGTTTCTTGCAGAAAATGACTGTCCTCAAATTATTGGAGAAGGTCTCTCAAGATCCCCAGATTATCGTAGACATATTTGTCAACTATGACTGCGATGTTGATGCTCCAAACATTTTCGAAAGGTATTACACTTCTCTATATCTGTGTCACTATTGACCTTAGATTAGGGATTTTTATGGCTTTAATGAATTTTACATATCAATTTTTTTTTTTAATGAATTTGAAAGAGGAAGATCTTTAGTTTGTGTGGGGAGTAGTATACAGGCAACCTTTTCATTTTCACAGGTTCCCTAGATTTAACTCTCTTGAAGGAAGTCTTTAATACTGTTACTGCCCTGACCTTTAATTAATATTTTGTGACTTTTTCTTTGGGCTCACGGAATACAGGCAGATAACTATTTTAATGTGCCCTCAAAGTTAGAAACTAAACATAGTATTTGCCTCACAAATTAGTATGACTCCACATAGGTGTGAGGGTTCGGTGGGTACATCATGCGAATCCTACATTAATCACACATAATTTAGAAGTAAAAAATTTAGGAAAACTTGGTTAATAACCCCTTGTGCTTTGCTCAGGTTGAGATTTGGCCTTTGTGCATTTTTCTAACCCGTGCTTCGATATTTTTAAATCAAGCCCCTCCTTTAGAAAGTCCATCCACCTTAACTAACAGAGAACATTACTACCACATGGAAATTTTTTAAAAAAGTTAAAAAAAAAAAAAAAACAAAAAAGAGGCACTGGGAAGGGAGGTCTCTCCTCCTCCCTTGGCCACAAGGTGGTGGCCCTGTGCTCTAGCCACCATGGGGTAGCCTGGTCAGCCACCACTAGTTGACTTGAGCTTGGCCACCACAAGGGTGGCCATATACCTTGTGGTGGCTAGGCGGGGAGGGGAGACCTCCCCTCCATGCACCATTTTTTTTTATAAAAAGGTTCGTATATATTTAATTTTAGTTTTGCTTTTAGAAATGAGAAAAAATAATTTTCCACGTGGATGGAATTTCTAACAGAGGGACTTGATCCCAAACTTGTCATAACACAGAATGTTACTCCTTAAAAAGAGGAGCACAATGACTGCATCTCAACCTGGGCAAAGCAGAGGAGGTTACTAACCACATTTTCCAAAAACATATGTAAAATGAAGGGAATCTGTAGGAAGTTTCTCCTAAAGGCTATTATTAGAGGCTCTTAATTAACAAATCTTATAAGCTCAAAAATGATAACTGGGCATGGGCAAAATACTCGTATGTTGTTTAGTTATTTTTTGTTTTATTTAGGAGTTTGAATTTGAAGATTGCAACTCTGATAATCACTTCAAGGTAAAATAGTGGGAGTGCTGTTCTTGCTCATAAGAATTTTTCTTTTGATAAGTAAAAATTTTATTCATCAAATGCCATAGACGCAGCCTATGTACACAGTAAGTATACAAAAAAAACACCTAAATACATTCTAAAGCTAGAAAAACGAGGACAAAAACTCATGTATTGCCCCTCCATTAAGTACAATAGCTGAAAACCAACTAAACAAGGAACACAAAAAATTTCCAGAGACTCATAAGAATTTAAAATGTAATGCAATTTCATGGCCAAAGAAATATCTTGAAAATGATGATTATAGATTGTTTAGAGCTTAGTTGAACATATTGAATGAAAGGGAGAAATATTGCCTTGCAATCCGAGGATCTTGACTGCAGGCCTTTTCTGTAAAATTCTATTTTGAATTAATACAACAGAACTCCTCCCACACTTCAACTTACTGGAAGGTTCTGGATCTGAAATTGCCAACAGAAGTTGACTGTAGTGAATTATTTTCCAATGTTATTAGCAACCTATTGAACTGCCAACTATTGCACCTTCTTAGTATGTCAGTTGGGTGAGAAGAATCGAGGACCCCTTGGAGGAGTATCATTGGTGGGACCAATATGGATCATTCCCCTTATAATCCCTTTAGAGGCCATGTTTGGAGTTCTATTTGAATCTAAATTGGGCCTGATTTTAACTCTGGATCATTTGGTTACATTAGACTACTCAAGGTTTTTCCTATGTTCATATGTCTTAGATTGAACCCATTTTCTCTATTTTGGAGCTATTTAATCCTGTTTTTTTTTTCGTATCAAGGGATTAGAACTCATTGGGTGTTCCTCTCTCTCTCTCTCTCTCTCTCTCGTATATAATATATTATTTTAAACCTTTCCCATTGTTAACTTTTGGAATTGGGTTTAGTAAAATGTATTAAAACCCTTATAATTCCATCAGATATTTGCAGGGTTGTCAATGGCCTCCTGAAAACTGCTCTAGGACCGCCTTCTGGTTCAGCAACAACGTTGTCTCCAGCACAGGATATCACTTTTCGGCATGAATCGGTAAAGTGCTTAGTTAGCATCATTAAGTCAATGGGAGCCTGGATGGACCAACATCTCAGATTAGGAGACTCGTATCTGCCAAAGAGTTATGAAAGTGATACTTCCGAGAATCATTTGACCCTAAATGGAGAAGATGCAACTGCTCCTGACTATGAGCTACATCCAGAAGTGAATTCTGAATTTTCTGATGCTTCTACCCTTGAGCAACACCGAGCTTATAAAATTGAACTCCAGGTTTAATATTTTTTTTTTGGAGTGGCAGCATAATCACTCTGGCAATATTATATCTGCCATTTATAATATGTACTGATGGAGTATGCACCTATTAATAATCTGCTGTCCTAGGAGTTCCATTTATAATTTATCCTTTCAGTTGATTGGTTGCTGTGTTATAACTTTCTTATCCCTATTACTCCAACTTTTCTGTCATTTTTTTTTTCTTATCCAGGATATATTTTGGTTCATTCTTTAGTGACAACCTTTGGGTTAATTGCAGAAAGGTATCTCTCTTTTCAATAGGAAACCTTCCAAGGGAATTCAGTTTCTGATAAGCACCAAAAGAATTGGTGGTTCTCCAGAAGCCGTGGCTTATTTCCTGAAGAATGCTTCTGGCCTCAATGAAACCATGATTGGTGATTATATGGGTGAAAGGGAGGCATTTTCCTTAAAGGTCATGCATGCTTATGTAGACTCATTTAATTTCGAAGGAATGTATTTCGGTGAAGCTATAAGGTTTTTCCTCGGGGGCTTCAGGTTACCTGGAGAGGCGCAGAAGATTGACCGCATCATGGAGAAGTTTGCTGAGGGCTATTGCAAATGCAACCCAAACTCATTTACTAGTGCTGATACTGCTTATGTTCTTGCCTACTCTGTGATAATGCTCAACACAGATGCCCATAATAACATGGTAAAAGATAAGGTATGCTCAACCTTTAGCAATCTGTCCTCTTTCAAACCTTTTAAATTCTCCATTACCACTGATGTATCTACGTCAATTTTGGAATGAATATTTATTTGTGTGTGGTTTTTTATTGAATTTAAAATAGTGTCTCCATTAAAGACATGATATAAGATTTCCCAAGATCTCATTTGTTATCTTTCTGGAAGATTTTAAATAATGGATTAAAGTACTTAAAAGAACATGATCATGTCTATAAAAAGAACATATAATGTTTTTTACCTAAGTTTTCAAGAAAAAAAATATGGAAAATTTGTTTTTGATTAATTATGAATGTAGGACTAATTTTTATTCTCTTATGACACATAAAAAAAATTATCCTCTTATGATTCCTTCCTGCATTGGTTGGCTGACCAGATGACGAAGTCTGATTTTATCAGAAACAACCGAGGAATAGATGATGGAAAGGATTTACCAGAAGAGTATCTTGGCACCCTTTATGATCAAATTATTAGAACTGAAATTAAGATGAGTGATGAGTCTTCTGCACCACAGAGCAAACAAGCTAGCAGCTTTAATAGATTATTGGGCATGGGTGGCAAACTCAATCTAGTCACTGGGAAGCAAATTGAAGAGAAAGCATTGGGCGCAAATGGGCTTCTCATAAGGCACATCCAGGAGCAGTTTAAGGAAAAATCTGGAAAATCTGAGTAAGCTGAGATATGACATAATTAATAGCTGTTTTTACATTACATTTTGGAACTTGTAAGTCATTTACAAGGAGGGTCTTGTTGTGAAAAGAGGATCAATGGGGCTTGGGAGGATGGGATGTGTTGCTGTGGTTTTAGGGCATATAATCTTTCTGCTTGGTCATTTTTTTTATTAGTTAGCTTCATTAAAAAGCATAAAGGCGCAACCTAAATTTGAGCTAGCCACTCAATGGAAAAACTTTGTGCCCCTTACACCCTCAACTATAGAGCCCTTGACTTTTTCCCTCTAAAACACCTCCTTTGATAATCCGCAACCCGCTCTTCATTACTTATGACTAGTTTTTTCCTCATCCTTTGATGTATAATCCCTCACTTCTTCCACACTGCCAGTAGCTTGCAGATCTTCCATTAGAGTTATACAATGTTCTATATTTCATTAAAAGAACAAGCTCTCTCTCTCTCTTGCTGTTTCTGCCACAGAATGAGATACATAGGTTGATAATTGAGGAAATTTTATCCAGTGAATGTGAGACACCTATGTTTTCAGTTTTTTTATTTTATTTTCTCTTGAGCCCTGAAATGTCCTTTCCTTGAGCCCTGTTATGATTAGAAATTCACTATCCTTTGATGTCACAGGTCAGTTTATCATGCTGTCACTGATGTAGCAATATTGAGGTTTATGCTTGAGGTTTGCTGGGGTCCTATGCTTGCTGCATTCAGTGTAACGCTCGATCAAAGCATTGACAGGCATACTACTTCTCAATGCTTACAGGGCTTTCGACATGCTGCACATGCTACTGCAGTGATGGGGCTGCAGACCCAGAGAGATGCTTTTGTGACATCTGTAGCCAAGTTTACTTATCTACATTGTGCTGCAGCAGATATGAAGCAAAAAAATGTTGATGCTGTTAAGGTAAGCATGCAATGGTTGTGGAAAATCTTGCTCCAAGTTTTGTTCAAAAGATGAGCCACTGCAGGAATAAATTAAGGGTAGAACATATGCATTTAAAGGTGGAACGGATTGGATCTTTGTGCACTGTAATTTTATGCCTTTTCTTTCCAGACATTTAGCCATATATAATTCATTAAACAGAGTGGAATATTTCATTTAGGATCGTTCCAATCAGAGTCAAGTTTATTTAGATGTTAAGATTGTTGTACCATAATTTATTTCATTCATTCCCCATGCAATGCTCTTTTACCTACATTTTTTCTTCTGTACAGGCAATAATATCAATTGCCATCGAAGATGGTAATTTTCTTCAAGAAGCATGGGAACACATATTAACATGCCTTTCCCGAATTGAGAATCTGCAACTGTTGGGTGAGGGTGCACCGACTGATGCATCATTTCTTACTGTTTCTAATGGTGAAATAGAGGAAAAAACACCAAAACCGTTGGGTTTTCCTAATTTAAAGAAGAAAGGAACTCTACAGAATCCAGCTGTGGTGGCTGTTGTTCGTGGGGTCTCATATGACAGCACCACTGTTGGAGTCAATACTTCAGGATTAGTAACTCCAGAACAGATTAATAACTTCATTTCAAACTTGAGTTTGCTGGACCAGATTGGGAATCTTGAGTTGAACCATGTATTTGCTCATAGCCAAAGGCTGAACAGTGAAGCAATAATAGCTTTTGTTAAGGCCCTGTGCAAAGTTTCCATGGCAGAGTTGCAGTCTCCAACAGACCCTCGGGTATTCAGCCTGACAAAGCTAGTCGAAATAGCGTAAGATTCCCCCTGTTATTTGATGATTATTTTGCGAATTCATGATTTTTCTTAGATTTGATGCGGTATGAGAATGTAATAATAGCAAATCTTTACATCTAATGTAATCTTGATGCATTAGACTCGAGTTTTAATGAACCAAATGTAGATGGGCAGTTGCTGGAGTTCCAAGGGAACCTTTTTTATTTTGATTTTCTTTTATTTTGATTTTCTTATTAGAGTATTGGTGTATTTTTTAAATACCTCACTTGTCCCGGACTCCCAATGAGAGTGGTATGGATTTTATGATTAAATCATTGCTCTTTTGCAGGCACTATAACATGAATCGCATCAGATTAGTGTGGTCTCGCATATGGAATGTTCTCTCTGATTTCTTTGTTTCAGTTGGACTGTCAGAAAATCTCTCAGTGGCAATATTTGTCATGGATTCCCTGAGGCAGCTTGCTATGAAATTTTTAGAGCGCGAGGAATTGGCAAATTACAACTTCCAGAACGAATTTCTTCAACCATTTGTGATTGTTATGCAGAAAAGCAGCTGTACAGAAATCAGGGAGCTAATAGTACGGTGCATCTCACAGATGGTCCTCAGCCGTGTTAGTAATGTAAAATCTGGCTGGAAAAGTGTTCTTATGGTATGTTGGCATTGGTTTATCAATTTCTGATGTCATAGATGTTTTAGCCCACATTACATAAAAATTAATTGGAATTTTGGCAAGAAACGGGATATTTTCACCTACTGATTCTTGAGAAATTATTTTGTATGTTGCATGTGATAGTACGGATGGCTGGAGTTAGCCGTCACCAGTTGACTCATTGAATCTCCCTATTTGAAAACTGGTCGGTCCATCCACATATCCCATTTTGTTCTAGAGGGGAAAAGTGATGTTAAACTATCCTTCAAAACTGCTAGAGAAGCGGCTGATTCTGTCTATAAGTGTCTTGCTTCTTACGCAGTTCTGTTGGTTTCTTAGGTTTTTACAGCTGCTGCAGCTGATGAGCAGAAGAGTATAGTCTTGTTGGCCTTTGAGACACTGGAAAAAATAGTACGAGAATATTTCTCTTATGCTACAGAGACGGAGACAATGACTTTTACAGATTGCTTTAGGTGCCTCATAACATTCGCAAATAGCAGATCTAATAGTGACGTTAGCCTCAATGCCATTGCATTTCTCCACTTCTGTGCTGTGAAGCTTGCTGAGAGAGGACTTGTTTGGAATGAGAACAGCAAGGTTGATTGTTCATTCAATCCAGTTGGAGATGCAGATGCTTCAGATATACATACTTTTACTGATAAAGACGAGCACACATCCTTTTGGGTCCCTTTGCTAATAGGTAACTTGATTCACAGCGAAAGCTAGTACTGCACGCCAGTCATGATTGATGGCTGACCCTGACTACTGACAGAGTGACTGATCTATGATCTTATCTAAATGCATGCAGGGATCTATGTTTTAACTCTATGTATATAGATTATTTCAGTTATCTCATTTTAAACTGAGTAAAAATGGCACTTTTTATAGTTACAATTATCAAACCAAGTCCATTTTGGGCGTTGACTTTCACATTACCCATAACATCATTAGTCTCCTTACGGATTTATATGTTATGGTGATAACCCCTACATGTGAGCCTTAATGTTATGGTGATAACCTGTGTCTTCTTTCGGCACTTTCCATCCCATATGAAGACTGATGCACTGTTTTTTGTGCGGTCGGGGCTGGTTGGGTTTTCAATGCATCTTTTTTCGTTTCAAGTATATGATATTCTTACTTCAATTGTTTCAGGGTTGTCAAAACTAACATCTGACCCCAGATCGGCTATAAGAAAGAGTTCTTTGGAAGTGCTTTTTAACATTCTGAGGGATCACGGTCATCTTTTTTCAGACCACTTTTGGACCGGTGTCTTCAATTCTGTGGTTTTCCCCATATTTATTTCTCATTTGGACAAGAGAGAGAAGCAAGTTGAAGATCAAGAGTATTCACCAGCTTCAAGATCTCTGCATTCTGAAGGAAGTAGATGGGACTCTGAAACTTCTGCTGTCGCAGCACAGTGTCTAGTAGATCTTTTTGTCAGTTTTTTTGATGTAGTCAGGTCTCAACTACCAGGTGTGGTATCAATACTTGCAGGATTTATAAGAAATCCTGTTCAAGGTCTTGCTAGCACTGGGGTTGCTGCTTTGATGCGTTTGGCTAGTGATTTGTGCAACAGGCTCTCACTACATGAATGGAAAGAGATTTTTCTGGCTTTGAAGGAAGCAGCCACATCAACAGTGCCCGTGCTTATGACAGCCTTGAGATCCATGGATAACATTGAGGTGCCTGACAATGCGCAATCTTACGCTGACTTAGAAACATCTTCTGATCATATGTTGACAAACGATGATCTCAAGGATGGTATTCTGCAGACTGCACGATATGCAGTTTCAAGAATTAAGAGTCATATAGCTACACAGTTGCATATTGTGCAGGTTCCTCCTCCATCTTTATGCGCAGATACATTATTATATACCCATATAAAGGTGCTCACACACGCAAATACATAAACATCTAAGTGTGGTTGTCATGATCTGAAAATACTGATTGAATATGGATACTGAGTTCGGATTTTGTGAATACATAGTTTCCAACAGTATATTGGAAGTAGGATTGTGGGTTTGTTGAATCCTCATGCTATCTCATCTCATATACTTTCTTAACCAGTTGAATAGTTAAAAATTGTCATAAAAGCCAGCCATGGTGGTACCCTTCATATTTTAGCTAATATTATACTTGACTTATATGTTTTAAGTCTAGCATGATGCTGCATTTGTCGTAGGTTATATCTTCATCCCATGGCAAAAAATACAACTTTTTATCCTGATGGTTTTACCCGTGAATTGTCCTCCTGCGTCTACTTACCTTGATAAAAATATTCCAGTGGATTTGTCTCTGAAGTTGGATTGATGTGACAAAGTGTAATACCCTTTAACCTTTCCTAATTTCAGGTTGTGACTGATCTTACACACCCAGAATCCTTGTCGGTGGACAACATCGTGATCCTCCAGGAATTTTTCTCTTTTATCTCATCACATGCCCACGAACTTAACTCTGAGAAAATCCTGCAAAAGAAGCTGCCAATAGTGTGCTCTATCCTGGAGCTCTCTGAGCCACCCCTGGTTCATTTTGAAAACGTGTCTTACCAGAATTACCTCAACTTTCTCCAAAAGTTACTTGCAGATAATCCATCCGTGTCTGAGGAGATGAACATTGAATCAGAACTTGTGGTCGTATGTCAAAAGATATTGCAGATATACTTGAACTGTACTGGTTCTCACTCTGACGAGCAAAACTCAGCGAATCTGCGGGTGCTACACTGCAATGTTCCTTTGGGCCAGGCAAAAAAGGAAGAATTAGGGGCCAGGACTTCTTTAGCAGTCTCAGCATTATGGGGCCTAAGTGGCTTGGACACGGAGTCCTTTAGGAGGTACGTTTCACAACTCTTTCCTTTGTTGGTAGATCTTGTGCAGAGCGAGCATAGTTCTGGAGAAGTCCAGCGTGTCCTACGCAATGTGTTCCAATCATGTATAGGCCCAATAATAATGGAATGATATTTTATTTTGTGTTATATATATTACACATACGCCATCTATTTATTTTGTCCTAATGGCTCGTGCCAGCTATTTATTATTTTTGTAAAATATACTGAGCCTTATTTATTTATTTTTACCTCCTAAATAGTATGTATGAGCTACTTGCTAATTAGATAAACTGAAAATCTTCTCAAGTTCCATATCATTGAACTATTCTCATGACCTCTCTCAGATTTTTTTCCATTTTTTTTTACCCTGATTTGATAGTGGTAAAGATCTCTTGTCCCTTTATAATTTCCCCCACCCTACTGTTTTTTTTTAACTATTGTACTTGTATTTGCTTAAAAATAAACAAAAGTATTTTAGAGTGAATACTACTACTACTGTTTCATTTGCTGAATGTCCAAGAAGTTAACATGGTTGCGGATCTTCTTGCTAAGGAGGGTGCAAAGGGTTGGAGTTTAGATTTTCAGGGTGAGGAATTTGGAGGGAGACGTTTTTGTGGCTTTGTACGTATTGATAAATGAGGTCTTCCTTATATTAGATGCTAGTGTTTTTTTTGTTTTTAATTTTTAATTTTTTTGTTGTTGCTGTATCTGTGGCTTTCCTCCACCTTAGTGAGGCTATTAATAAAGTTGGGGCTTTTGCCTCTTTTTATTAAAAAAGAAAAAAGAAAAAAAAATACTACTACATACAACATTCTTTCTAATCTACCAAAGACCACAACCATTTTGCTTTTATATGTTTTGAAAAATTGATGATGATATATTCCTAATATCAAATGTTACAAACGTATGGGGAGGACCCAAAAGACACCAATAAATCGAAAAAAGTGATGCCATGAGAGTATCACTACGGAGATGGTCATAATTTTTAGCCCAGGTACTAATTTTGCAACTGCCTCGTTTGTTTTCAGAGATGAGAGATGAAATAAGATGAATTGAGATTAAAATTAAAAAGTTAAATAAAATATTGTTAGAATATAATTTTTAATATTATTTTTGTTTTAAAATTTGAAAAAGTTGAATTGTTTATTTTCTCCGAATTCCTATATATTTAAAATATTTTTAATAATTTAATATATTATTTTTATATAATAATTATATAAGTTAATGATATAATTTTCATCTAATTTATTATCATTGACCATATAAAATAATATATGCTATCAATTAATAATAAATTATAAATCATGTGATAATTTATGTCATTATATGTAATTAGTTAATACATCATACATTCATACATACTCTACTATTTACATTTAATTAAAGTAATTAGGCAATTTGTTTTTTTTAAATACCTAAGTTGCAAGCAAGCTTGGATAATCTATGTATAATGAAATTATTTAATATTCATTAATTATATATAAAATGTATGACATTATTAAAATTATGCATACTAAAGAGTAAAGTCTAAGTTAGTAAGTAGTAACTATCAACATTATAAATATAATTATAGCAAAATATTTTTTTAATTCGTTAGTTACATAATTCACATTAATAATTCACTTAATTTTAATTTAGTAATTTAAATAATTTTTGTATTAATTTATTTGTAAAAAAATGAAAAATAAAATAAAATAATTAGGCCGGACAGATAGCTACCAGTCCGGTCTAATCCCTATGGATGTTCGGTTTTGAGAAAATGATGTACCGAAAATTCAGACCGAACCGGACCGATTTACAGCTCTAATTAGGAGAGGTGTTGAGGAGAGGTAGAAAGAAAAATACTATTCAACAACCCTATACCATTCACCTGTTGAGAAAAAAATAAAATAAAAAATAAAAACTCACATTAACATTTGTGTGGTATAAAACTGCTGAGTAGAAGAATTCGAGATAAAAATCATGACTGTATAATTAGATGTGGAGAGCAAAAGTGCCGTATACATATAGATCATTTGCATATATATTTTTACCACCCCAGTGGGGGAATAAAACACCATGAATCAATTGAATATACTTGCAAAGAATCTATCTAGAAAAGAAGATTAGAGTCCCGGAGGAGAGAGGATTGTCGGGGGGTTGGTGGGAGAGAAAAGGTGGGAAAAAAAAAAAAAGGATAGCATGCAGCATGAGTCGTCGTCATGACCAAATCTCATAGTTTATTTCTTGATCATTTTCCTTATTTCTTTATCTTTTACTGCACATTTTGGAACGTCGTCCCTTCTGCCACTGACTTGTGTATTGTTTTATTGAGAGGTAGGCTTGATTTGAACAATCAATTAAACAGCTTGGAATTGACCACTACCGACGTACTACTGACTTATACTTTAGAATCATTCTTGGTCAGCGATTTAATTATTAATTAGAACAACCTTCAACATTATTTTTGAGTAAAAAAATTTAGGACAAAGACAAACACTTCGTGTAGAAAAATACTAGCCTTTGGAACTCTTCAAAACCTCTTCATTTCAGCATATTTTGAGTTAAAATTAATTGCAACCCACCAAGACAAAGGATATATATCACATACATGGATTCTCGTGATCGTATGAGTCGATCGAGTTCTACAACTTATAATATGTATACCATTTATTGTAAAAAAATATAAATATTTTTTACATGGTACGATTCTATATCAAGCCAGCTCTTTCATTAGGCAAGTTAGGCAATTGCCTAAGGCCCTAGTGGAGGAAGGTCCCAGATAAAAAAAATTAAGTAGAATTGTTTAAATAGAAAAAATATCTAATTAAAAAAAATTAATTAATTCAATGAGAATATCCAAAATATCAAATAAATATAATGTTATTATTAGTTTTGAAAGTATTCCACATGATAATTATTTCAGGTATTCTCATTCTAAGAATAGGCTTCTTTTTTGTCATTATTAGTTTAATATATAATGTAAAAATTATAAATAGTAAAATCTAATTTTCGAGTATTTATAAATTTTTTTTGTATAATCTTTTATAGAGGCAAGGGCTCACTTTTCCCAAATGTGTAGGTTATTTATATAACTTTATTGACAATAATGATTATAATTGCTTCTATGGCTCATTTGGATACTAAAAATATATCATGATATTTGTGAATAGTAATAAAATAGTTTGTAAATAGTAATGAAATAGTTTGAGTTAAGGTGTTTTATTGGATTTTGAGAAATGAGAAGAAAAAAAGTAGAATTTGAGAACATCTGATAATAGCTGAGAACAATTATCTTCCCAAGGGCTCTATGAGTGTAAAGCACGTCTTGTAAAACTAGATTTGATAAAATCCTCTCTAAATCGAAAGTTTTCTAATAAAGATTAAGTTGGTTATTAGTTGAAAAAGTATTATAAAATCTTAATTAGTAATTTTACTTTGCCAAACGATATAAATTATTTTTAAATAAAAATATAATATAAAAAATTAAAATTAATATATTTATTCAATTAAAAAAATTAATATATTTAATTTTACTTTTAAAAATTAATTTTACTTTTTAAAAAAGTCTCAATCAAAATTTTACCTTAGGCCCCAAACCTATTGAGCTGGCCCTGTTCTATATCAATGGTGTATTTGGTGTGTCAATAAACAAGCTAGTATTAGAACACTTGTAGTGAGCTAACCCTAGATAAAATCTAATGAACGTTTGGCTAGCCAGCTCAAAAACACCTTATAGTAAACTCAACAAAGCTACAATAAATTTAGTTTTGGGCTTTTCGGCTGGCCAAATGTAGCCAGTTTCACTGGCTAGCCAAAAATATTTGATCACTGATCTTTAAGTGATCTATACGGCCAATATTGCATTGGACAAATGTATAAATAAAAATTACAAATAGATATTTAAATGGAATAGTGATAGATTTAGAGAGTTTGTTATTTAATGTTGTTGAAAAGTGACTTGCTAAAAACTAGAAAATGTGAATTTTTCATGAGTATATAAGCCTCCCAAGAAAAGTAAATCAAATTCAACTTTGTGATTATAGATTATGGTGGTCTTACCGTCTTAGGATGGAAATCTTTTCATATCCAAGTAAAATTGAATGTTATTATATGCAATGGCATCTCCTTAAAATCCAAGTACTCTTATTAAATTACTATTGAACAAGTCCACAATTCAAAGTGAACAATTCAATATATAATTTTTCAAATTGAGTAGGCTTACTATATTACAATCCAACATTAATAAATGAATACTCCGTTTAACATGAATCGTGAAATAGTCAAACTCGATCGGTTTAACAAAAATTTATTGAATGTGTGACTATACATACATATATATATATATATATATAATCATGCCTATAAAATTACTTTTATATTAAAGTACTATATATCTTTAAATGGTTCCTTTTATATTTATATAATAACATTAGTACAAATACTTATTTTTGTCACGTTTATCTATGAATAGTGAAATCTCTCGTATATGCACTACAAGAAAACTGCTTAATTGTGCCTAACTATTTCTTGTAAAAATGACTATTTTCTGTTAAAATGAGTATATTTTTATCGTAAATAATCATTTTCATCACACATACTTATTTATCTTGTAGTGACATGACTGAATTCAATTGTCTATTTTCCCATTTGGCGCGGTATCGAATTGGACTATCCAATTTGAACAAGAAATTGAAATTGAGATGATCTGTGATGGTTAATCTATCATATGGAAAGCCCATTTTTGAATCATGATCGGCTTAATTGATAGGCTCATCATGAGGCATGGACTTTAAATATAATAAAGGTATATATAATAACGATGATGAAAGATGATACCTTTTTTTGAGTCATGTAGTACCTATATTTTCTACAAAACAACAGGCGGAATTTTAACACTATTTTTTTTGTATTCTCTTGGCCATTATCTTCCAACTTTTAGGGCTGGTTTTGGATTCAGAGATGAAAAAAAGATGATTTTAAATGAAATATAAAAGTTAAAAAAAATATTATTAAAATATTATTTTTTAATATTGTTATTATTTTAGAATTTAGAAAAGTTGAGTTGGGATTTGAAAAAATTAAATTATTTATTATATTTTGTGTAAGAATTTAAAAAAATTTTAATGATTTGATGAGATGAAATACTTTCTAAATCCAAACGTAACTTTAAAATGACATTACCGACCATACAGTAGCAGTACTAGTATATCATCGTCAAAGTCCTTCACTCAATCCTTTTTGAATGTGAAGGCAAGGAAATTAATTCCACACGTTATATTCCTAATTTATTATTATTATTTTTTCTTAATTTCTGTAGTGTTGAAAATGTTGTATGAAACAGAACCCAAGTTGGGGGATATTCTGCCTACAGAAAAAGACATCATGGTCAGTTTTAACCTAATTATGTAGTGACGGTCTTGATGATCCAAGTACATGAAGTCAGTCCACTCTTAGAACTCACTTTTGTCGAACATGTTGTGCGAAGACCTTACACTAATATCATTTGAATCTAATTTTTAAAAGATGATGGTGATTAGTTAATGTACTGTTGTCTATAATAGGTTGACAAATGAGTAGTATATATGATAGATATGGGTAAGTCATATTTATTGTTAACTTTTTACTATGTAAAAGTAAGTTTACATACCAATATACGTATTAATATTGTTGTCTTTATATTCTAAATTTAAATTAGTATTATTTTCAATAAAATTTATTTTCTGATCAATCATATTAAATAGATGCGTATATTAATGCGCATAATCGTTTATAATTAAATTTTTTCTTTGTTACTTCTCTGATGATCAATGCGCATCAAATTAAAGTCGTTCTTTGTAAAAGAAAATTACATGCATGCATGGCGCCAGCCGGTTCTGACCTTAATTAATTAGCGGCATGCATGCGTGCAGGGCGCCCATGTTGAAAATAAAAACAATATTACAGTACATGAAAAACATGATAAGATCAACGAAATTAATTAGGAATATATTAGGAAGAAATAAATGGTCCATGCATGGTTTTGTTGCATGGGTTTGGTCGATATTATATATAAGACAATCTCTCTTTTTGCAGTAATTTATGACGTCGATCGTTTTGAACTCATGTGATCTCTTTGGAATTTTTTATATGAATTTTAGGTGAATTTCGAAAAGAGATAGTCATGCACGTAGCTAGCTTATACAAAACAACGAATGATCATCAATGAATATTAATAGAGGTGAAACATTTGAATTTTGCTACGTATATATAGTTACTTTTGCATACGTACTCTTTACACGCTTTATTAATGTGATTGGTCAAAATAGTTATTTTATATTAAAAAAAAATAATGCAACTAATCAAATTAGTTGAGTGCACAAAGAATACACAAAAATGACTGCAACTAGAATTTTTCGAAACATTTTCAACTTTTAATAAGGTGAAGTATTACTCATATCAATTTATAATTAGGGTAGGGACATTAATGTTATGACTTACCGATGAAATGGGTGGAGGCCAGGGAAGGGCACCTGCATGGGTTTAAATTAAGAACCCCATGCATGCCCTTGTAAGTTAATTACATTTTGCACTAAATTGCATCATGTAGTGCTGTGATCTATATATATATAGCCACTAAACCTGATCCGTAGATCTTAGAGATTATGGACCATGATCATATATAGGAATATATAGCATATCCTTTAATAGAGGGCTAGCTGATGAGGTGCTACGATCCGCTCAGGTGAACCTGTCCCATGCGAAAGCTTAACTGGTCCAATAATTAGATTTAATTATTTAAATTTGTCTTAATATGACTCACTTTCAATAAGTGAGCCAGCTATAATCTCTTTTAATGAATGGATCCACCACGTAAAATATTTAATTAAATTAGATAAAATATAGACTTAGATTTTAAACTCAAAACTATTGCTCTGTATTATATATATATATATATATATATATATATATATTTATATATGTATATGTGTGCACGCCCGCAACGTTTATCCTTATCGGAGTATTCTCGTTATGCTATCGTGTTGACGTTGTTTAATTCTTAATATGATAAATTTAGGAGTTGATGGAAAATTTCATATCCGTGTGATGAATTGTGTGGTATATAATATTTTCCTTTATTTATTTTTTGATAAAAAATTGGATAAATAAACTATATTTTCTTGAAATATTCGTTCTCTAGGTGATATAAATAATTAAGAATAACTAGGTACCTAGCTAGTTAGCTACTTCTTTTTCCTTATAATTTATTATTGTGCATATAAAATTATTAAAAATGATCGTATAATCTTGTACACCCCAATTAAGGTCCTGTTTAGATACAGAAACGATTTCATCTTATCATTACAACTTTCTCAAATTTTTAGACAAAATATAGTAAACCATTTAACTTTTTCAAATCTCAAAACAAAAATAATATTCTAACAATATTTTTTTTCAACTTTTAACTTTAATCTAAAATCATCTTATCTCATCTCATCTTACTATCCAAATGGAGCAATTGACAAAATAGTATTATCGGCCTCTTTAATTGTTAGTATAGATAATAAACAAGTAATTATATAATACAATTTTAATGGTTAGATCTTAACTGATCATGATCATCGACCTTACAATTCTTTTAATAATTTATTATTCCTCATTGTTTATTTAAGTTTGTATATTAAAGTTTCAGAGGAACGAACTTGGCTTGGCTTGGATTTTCCATTAAATTAATTATATTAAACAGATTTTGAAACAAATTGTGAAATTAATATATGAGTAGTGAAGCATAAAAAGTCAGCTTTCAATTGCATTATTTCCCATATATGTCCCTTATACCTACTTTCTACAACTTCTTAAAAAAATAAAAGAAAACATTTCTTTGTGAATCTCATGATGAATCAAGTTAAAAGCCAATAATGTGTGTATATATATATATATATATATATATATATATATGGGAAAAAAATAAGAAGAAAAGAAGGGAAGAACCCACGCGTGAAAATGGTAAAAGCAAACTTAATTAGAGCATTATTTATTGAGAAAATCAGCTAAAAAAAAGAGGAGAAAATTAAATGGTAAGTTTTCAAATAAGGATGCAAACTATTTTAAAATGATAAAAAAATTATGGTTTGGATGGTAAAATCATGTTTTATATGGAAAAATAATAGTTGTTCAATATTTAAAGAACTCTATATAGATATCATCCTAATGTGATAGAATAATAATAAGACTTCATTTGGATTTGAAAAGTATTTTATCTTGTCTCGTTTCATCATTACAATTTTTTTAAATTTTTATATAAAATATAATAAACAATTCAATTTTTTCAAATCCCAAAATAATAATAATACTTTCATCTAAAACTATCTCATCTCATTTCTGAATATAAACCAGTCCTAAAAAATAATCGTTTAATACCATATCAAAGCGTAATGAAAAGGATAATGACTAAAAATATAATAAGTAAGATCTGATCTGTTCAACACATCATCCGACAATGAGTGAAATTGTAATGTTCTTTTTCGACCAATTTTGTTAACATTTTTATTGTAATAATACAATTCGAAATTTGTGAATGAGATTAATGAAAAAATACTCTAAACTATGAAGATATTCATTTCCAAGAGCATCGAATTAAAAAATAAATAAAGAAATTAAATTAAATTAAATTGTTGGACTATAAAGATATACACATCCCACGTTCATTGAATCAAGAGCAAATCAAAAAAAGTAGGTGGAATATAAGATAAGAAGAGACATTCAAAACAATAATTAAATTACTAAACTAAGAATATTAACGAGACAAAACAAGGAGAAGTAGTAAGCTGGATATATAATTACTGAATTAGGTGTCGTGTGGAGCCCACCAATCCTTTTTTTCTTTTTACACGTGCCATTAATTTATTTTCACTCGTTAATGGAACCGGTCCTCGTTCCCCAACCCACCCTGCTTCCTCGCTCTCTCCTCGTACGTGTGAGCCGTGTTTACAAAAAGACAGAAAAGCCTACGAACAGAATCGGAAGATCCCCTTCCAATTAGGACAAACACGTAAAATGAAGAGAACGAAAGAAAGCAACTTTCCCACTTTCATTTCCTATAAATATTAGTGCCAAAATGGACGCTCTTCCATTCATCTAAACTAAAGACCAAAACCAGTCAAGACTCTACAGTCTACGCTCCTCCTCTTCCTCCTCCGTTGGACTTGCCGCCGGCGTCTCCCCCGCCAGAAGACCTCTTTCTCTGCTAATTTCACGATGGAGTTGGGCCGGAGATCTTCTAGCAAGGCGCTGGCGCCGGTTAAACCAATGAAAATGGGTGGAGTTGTGGACGATATTTTAAAGAAGGATCCCAAAGCTTCGGACGCACTGCCTCTCCCTCTCTACCTCACCAATGGGGTCTTCTTCACACTTTTCTTCTCCGTGGTCTACTTCTTGCTTACCCGCTGGCGTGAGAAGATCCGTCACTCTACCCCTCTCCACATCGTCGACCTCTCCGAGATCATCGCCATCCTCGCTTTTGTTGCCTCCTTCATCTACCTCCTTGGATTCTTCGGAATCGATTTCGTCCAGTCCATTCTTCGCCCTTCCACCGATGTTTGGGCTGCCGAAGATGAGGACCAGTCCATCGCAGCTAATGCCGGCGCACAAAAGCTTGATGAGGAAGCCCTTCTGAAGGAGGATTCTCGTAAAGTCCCTTGCGGCGCTGCGCTCGTGGACTATCCGATTCCCCAAGTCGCCCCTGTGATCCCACCACCGACCGAAGAGGACGAGGAGATCATAAAGTCGGTGGTGGAGGGGAAGACGCCGTCGTATTCGCTGGAATCAAAGCTGGGCGATTGCAAGAGGGCCGCAGCCATCCGGCGCGAGTCGCTGCAGAGGATGACGGGAAAGTCGCTGGCTGGGCTCCCACTTGAGAACTTCGACTACGAATCCATCTTGGGTCAGTGCTGCGAGATGCCGGTTGGGTACATCCAGATTCCGGTGGGGATAGCGGGGCCGCTTTTGCTGGATGGGAGGGAATATATGGTGCCTATGGCCACCACTGAGGGTTGCTTGGTGGCCAGCACCAACAGGGGATGCAAGGCCATCCACTTGTCCGGCGGCGCAAACAGCGTTTTATTAAAGGACGGCATGACCAGGGCTCCCGTCGTCAGGTTCGCCACCGCCCGGAGAGCTGCCCAGTTGAAGTTCTTTCTGGAGGAACCGGCCAACTTTGACACCTTGGCCATGATCTTCAACAGGTCCAGTAGATTCGCAAGGCTCCAGAGCATCAAATGTGCGATTGCCGGGAAGAACCTCTACATGAGATTCTCATGCAGCACCGGCGACGCTATGGGGATGAACATGGTCTCCAAAGGTGTCCAGAACGTCTTGGATTTTCTCCAGAACGATTTCCCCGACATGGATGTCATTGGCATCTCTGGCAACTTCTGTTCCGACAAGAAGCCTGCGGCAGTGAACTGGATTGAGGGTCGGGGCAAGTCAGTGGTTTGTGAGGTTATCATTAGCGGTGATGTGGTGAGGAAGGTCCTCAAGACCAACGTGGAAGCCTTGGTGGAGCTCAACATGCTCAAGAACCTCGCTGGTTCCGCCATGGCTGGAGCTCTGGGCGGTTTCAATGCCCATGCCAGTAACATCGTCTCCGCCGTCTACCTAGCCACCGGCCAAGACCCTGCGCAGAATGTCGAGAGCTCTCACTGTATCACCATGATGGAAGCTGTCAATGATGGAAAAGATATTCACGTCTCCGTCACCATGCCCTCTATTGAGGTAAAAAGTCCACATTTCAAACTGCATGCAGTAGGACTACTTCAACCACTTGCACGAAAACTTCAAATTCCACAACTTGCATGAAATAACCAGGATTCTAGGAATTCCTGATTTGATTTCCCACCTTAACTCGATTCACAGACGTCATTATTGCCAACAATCACAGATTATCCAAAACATTTTGTATTTTCCATATAGTAACGAGTGGCCTTACAAGGATCTTTTCTCTTTCCAGGTTGGTACAGTTGGAGGAGGTACCCAACTTGCTTCTCAGTCAGCATGCTTGAACCTGCTTGGAGTGAAGGGTGCAAACAGAGAGGCAGCAGGATCAAACGCAAGGCTGCTGGCTACCATCGTTGCTGGTTCTGTTCTTGCTGGGGAACTCTCCCTCATGTCTGCTCTAGCAGCTGGACAGCTTGTCAACAGCCACATGAAGTACAACAGGGCCGGGGCGAGCAAAGACGTTCCCAAGATCTCCTCTTAAGGGAACAGAAGTACTGAGATCGAAGACCCCAAGCTCGATCGAGGCTCCAAATTAAACCCTCGATCGTAAATCCTGTAAACATGCAAAATTAACATGGACATACATAAACTGTCGATTAGGCAGGGATAGAGATGTTTGGTACGTAGCAGAGACCCATCAAAAGATACAAGTTCATTTGTTTTCAGTTTTTATTTTATTTTATTTTTATTTTTCTAAATCAAAACGCATACCTTCTTTAATTTCTGTTTTTCTTAATTTCATGCCATGTATAAGAAGTACCTGCCAATTGTGAGCATTATGGAAAGGTTTACTATCGTTTAATTCTTTGGATATTTTACTTTTTTTTTAATTGAGTTTCCCAACTTTTATTTGATGGGTTTAGAACGTAATCCAGAACAAGAATCCCCCCGACAGGCAACTGCATATTCCATTCTAAAGTACCGGTTCAAACTGAATTAATTATATAATATCAGTTTTGCTATTCCTCATATTCACATACAATATACTATATTTATTTTTATTTTTATTTTTTTAAATTAATTAAATTATTCTACTCATCATTCATATATCAAATATTTAATAAAATAAAAAATAAAAAATTATGGGTAACGCGTGGATGATGAGAATGATTCGTTAATTAATTAGTTCTTAACTTACGAGTTTGACTACTTTTTTAAAGGAGTAAATAAAAGATACAGTTAGGATTTGCAAACTTGGACAAAATCTTGAAAAGTGTTTCCAAATTACAACAGCAGTGTTGGTTTGGTTTATTCAGATATTGACATTATAAGGAATTAGGTAAGATCCAATTATCATGTGAAATTGCTGGCAGTACTAATGGCCAACTCAAAAGAAAGAAAGTATCTGTAAACCAATAGAAAAATTAATGTGCATCATGGCCATCCATTACTTCAGTCATGGCTGCTGCAGGCTAGTTGACTGAATCATATATATATATATATATATATATATATATAGATATATATAGTTGGCTGCTTCCAACTTTGCAAACCCATGCCAGCCTCATAAAAAAAAAAAATTATGGAAAAACTGCATAAACTATACCCAACCCATCACTCTATTTAAAATCATGTCCAGACTTTCGATTTTTGAGGATCACTCTCCTGAATTATCACAAAATTGTAAAGTAGCCCATTTTTCCTTAATAAAAAAAAAATATATATATATATTTAATTTGTATTTTTTTTTTATTAAAGGTATATATTGATGCCCAATTCCTTATGGAGGGATACCTTGCAATTGATTAGTAATTAATTGAGAGGGTAATTACCAAAATTGATAATTTAGAAAGTAATTGTTTAACGTATTACGACATCATGCTACATCAATTTAATTATAATTTTTTTTTTATAAAATATTTTTAATGGTTAAGACAATTGATTTTCGACTGTAATGAGTCACAGTCAGATCAAGAGGTCTTTTTCCATGGCGATCATGCATTGTCAAAGATTGATGACTAGAGACCAATCAAATTTTTACACAAAGTTCACATTGAAAGCAAAGTACGTGGTGGGGGACTACGTGCATATACGTTAATCTGCAATATTTTTGAGATGGAAGAGAAAACCTTCCTGCAGTTTACACCGGCCAACCTCATTTATCGGAGGCCAATCAAAACTTGCCATGTGTGCGGTATACGAAAGAATTAAGGAAGCGCATTACACCGAAACTAACTAGATCCCTCTCTTTTGCTCTTGCTCTCTCACTCTCAATGCCCCTCTCTCTGCTCTCCCTCCCTGAATCTTCAAGACTCTCTCTCTGCTCTCTCACTCTTGATCTCGCTCTTTCTGCTCTCTCTGTCGATTCCTCATTATCTCTCTGCTCTCTCCATCTCTCTCCTTCCATCTCATGACCTGGGAGTGACCTTCGAGATCTGCAAAAAAGACATCGAGGTAGACGTCACGAAACCAATTAATCCAATTACATTTACATAGAAATCTAAACATAGACAAACATTGCCAAGCAGCTCAAGGTAAGAATTCTTGGATTGAAATCTAAGTGATAGATACAAGCATAACACAGATTTTTCATTCTTGATCTCCCTCACTTCTTGATTCTTGAAGTTTTATTTGAGAATCAGCAGCCAAACTTAGAAATTCATCAATTTCAAAAAGATAAATAGAAAAAAAAAGAGACAAAAAAAATATTTATTAATTTTTGCGTTGTGTCAAGGGGATCAGACGCCCTGTCAGAACTGATTCAGATCAACGAATCATGGAGGGAGTGGGGACCCGACTGGATTATGTACAAAAGAACGCGCTTGATTTACTTGTTGGTTTCAGCTATATCCAAATTGCAATTAATAGTCAACTTCTCCCAATCTAGAGCGCTCTTCCCGTCTCCATAATTATTCAAGCATCCACAACTACACGTACAATTCATGAGAAGTTGTCGTGAATTGGCAATAAACTATACATAAACCTCGATAAGTCTCATCCAGTCTCTGGTATACGAATGAGATTCAAAATCACTAGGCATATAGAGAGAGACGAAGAAGAAGGGTTTTCGGTCTAGTCTGGAGCTCGAACGGGAATGAATTTTTTGTGATCCCCTACTATACACCCTACTTGGTTTACAAAAAAATATCTACATGGCAGCTTCTAATTGATTTCCGATAAGTGGAGTTTTTAGGTGACACCGGTCTGAAAAGGAACTGGAGATGGAATTATTTGCTGTTAGTTGACAGATTTGTAGTCATACATCAATCTTTTTCTACAGCACGATACACATGCCATGGAAATATCTTGGTCAATGAGTGGCCACAATTATTCAATTGGGTTGTCACCACCTTGCGTACTATAGCTTGTTGGCTTCATTGTCCATACCACATCATCAACCATACAACAAATCATTTAAAACCACGTGAATAATGATATTATTGTGAAATCACTTATCTCAAAAATTCAAATTGATGAGAAGAAATATATTTAATTATTCATATCATATTCTTAACAGTCGTTATGACTATTTTACACTAAACATTATGATAATTACAATCACTTAAACACCAGTTTAAGAACAAGGTTTATTAATGTAACATGGCATAATATTAGTGATTTAATCTTCCTAATCATGATTTAAATTAGCAGTTTCAATGGTTTGAATGTTGTAATTATTTGATTGAACAGTACTACTTCCTAGTTCACTTTATAGGCCAATGGTCTTCCCTTTTCCTTTTCCTTTACGTAAAGGGCAGGCCGGAGGAAATTCTAGAGGCTCGAATTACTTTATCTACGCATGATGGAATAGTCTGGACTGAATATATATATATATATATATATATATATATATATATATATATATATAAAAAGGTGATGACAAATGTACTGATTCCGTGTGATTTACGAGTAAGACGTTATAGGTCGTGTAATTAAAATTATTTATATAAATATTAATCTTAATTAACATGGTATCTTAGAATTAGATGAGAGTATTGCGTGTCCGTATTATGAAAATACTTAATTATTACTTGGCTAATAAATAGAAGAATAATTATTCTATTCTTAAATTGGTGCACAAAATTATAACTTAAATGATAAGATTCAAAATTTTAAATTTATATTTCAAATTAAATTATGTCACTAAATAATTTATTATATGTTCTCTACACATTAGATTGAAAACAAAATTTATTTAAATAGAATAATCATTAAATAGTCTTAAAATATAAATTACGTGAGACTACTCTCGTCCACACAATAAAATTTAATTCTTATATAAATAATATGAAATCTTGAAATAGAAGGAGAGATGGCATATTTATAAAATAAATATAATTGAAGGGCTCGTTTGAGAGAATACGTGCATGTTTGAGATTGTAGCGAGAAATATAAATTATAGTTTTATGATTTATAGTTTAAGTAATAAATTTTATCATTAAAAAGTTATTTATTTTTTGATAATTATATATTTAAAACATTTTCAAATATATTATATTTTTTTATAAACAAATTAAAAAAAAAGTACTTTATATATGAGGTAGAAATGACATGAAAATATTATTTAATTTTTTAAAAATTACGACCGTATTCTTAAAAATTAAAAAATTATAGTTATCTCAAATATACTTTTAACTTATTTAAAATTAAAACATACTTTTATCTATAATACTCAAATAAACCATTTTTATATTAAATAAGTTTTAAAATTATTAAAATACTTTTTAAAACTCCAAACACAACTCCAATCACGCCCTAAACGTTGAGTCAGAGAATGGTCGGCCCGCCATGGTGGAATGATTGGAACAGCCGCGTCAAGTCCAAGCTAAAGCCCTCTAATAGACTAATATAAAGCTGCTGCAAAGGCAAAGTAGTGTTCATATTTAAGACTTGACCTCGATTTTCGACTTGGACTATGTTTTCTTGGCCCAAATGAAATCAGGGCCTCCCTACCCTACCCTACCCCACCCTTTCTTGTTTCCATATCACCACGGGCCTCTTTTTTATTATTATTTTAATTTATCAAAAGAGAAATTACTTATATCAGCCGCTGTAGCCGCAACACACATTGTTGAGAAGAGAAAAAAAAAAATACTATGTATGATGTGCAGAGAGTGCGACTGATGTATAGCCAAAATGACTCAATTTTAAGGTTTCACCCGTATAATATATTAGAGTATCCTTATTTGAGAAATATTTTAACTATAAAAAAATTATATAAATGTAAGTTTACAAAGTAATAATTTGATATGATACGTAGATTGTAAAGTTATTTTTATCATAAAGTAGATATTACTGATTACATGAAATTACCACGTCACTAATTTGTTAGTTTACTTTTATGTAATATCTTTGTATCTATGATATATATATATCATGTTGTACTTATGGCTTATGATTATACATAGAAAAACAGAAAGATACATAAAATATTGATTTAGATCTTTTGATTTTTTTTCATTATTTAAGAATTAAAAGTGAGAGACAATATATATACTATAAGAAAAATGACCTTTTTTAATGCCACATTTGGTCGCTAAAAGTGGCATGAATCGTCGGAATTAGTTTTTCCTAAACGTTTATACTTCGATGCACGTTAGATGCGAAAGTTGCTTTACAAAAACTTTTTACCAACGATTTCAAAAAAAATGTCACAAAAACATAGTTATTTACGGCGCTGATATACTGTCGCAAATAGATATATAAGTGCCAGAAAAAAATGGTACATAGAATCGTGTATTTGAACGGTTTTTGGGCCAAAAATGGCCCAATAAGGGGGGGGGGGGGGGATTGATTGACCCCCACTTGCACCCCGTTATTTGGGATGGGGTATCCCTTCCCCGCACG
This sequence comes from Juglans microcarpa x Juglans regia, assembly GCF_004785595.1. Lineage (NCBI taxonomy): Eukaryota > Viridiplantae > Streptophyta > Magnoliopsida > Fagales > Juglandaceae > Juglans > Juglans microcarpa x Juglans regia. Next base: position 22,495,153 of record NC_054599.1, on the reverse strand, counting down.
CCGAGGGAGGGGGACGAGGCGGCGAGGAGGGGGACGAGGAGAAAAATCAATTAGACCCCACGCATGCAGGGGCGAGGGGTGGTGTGGGGGCTACCCGCCCTGCAGGGAGCGGGTAGCACCCCTAGATTCGGCAGAGTGAATAACAACGATTAATTAAACATTAAAATGGATATCCAAAAAGCAGGACCCCTGGCCTTCCCTCTCTTTTTGAGAGAGACAGGAGAAATCTTTTTTAAAAACTTTTCTGGTTCAGTTTGTCACCAAATTTTCAGAAGATCAATTGAGAGATTTTTTTTAGCATTTAATTTATCAACAATATATGTTCCCATGCAAAATAAAAGAAATTTAGCCTCGGCCTGTTTCGATCTTCTAAACTTGAGTATTCGTAGGAAGCTGCTTTGTACGTTACGTTTCTGCCAATTAATACGTACGTGATTTGGAAAACGAAACCTGATCGATCAACTCCGATCCGAGTTATATATTTTAAGTATTGGAAGTGTAATTAATTTTACGTGCATGGGAAATACATGAATACCAGTCATGATCGATCGATGGCTAATTGAAGTAAGTAGTAGTACTGGATGATCAGGTAATTAATTAGGAAGCTGGAGAAAAAGAAATCCATGGCCGTCAAAAGATCACTCGTAAATTAAAATTAGAAATACAAAGGGAATAATTAATTATGAACATGAACTTCTAACTAATTATTTTAGTTTTGCTTTAATTGCCTGGAAGCTTGCTAATTAATTTATGCTATTTTATTAAAAGTTTCTCTAAAAGCTAGCTAAATTAAATAATTTCTTTTCACTGTATTACAATTAGTTGGCACACCACCTTACTTAATTACTCCAAAAGCCAGCTTAAATCATAATGATTTTATGTTAACCATTCTGATCTCATATTAGCAATACAAAAGCAATATTAATTAATATCTTTATTAAAAGGTTGAGTTTAATTTGCATCCTAGCTGCAGCTAGCTAGCTGAAGTTCCTGATCTCGGTATGTATTATGTAAGAGATCAGAAGAGGAAAGGTCTATAAACAAGAAAAATAGATGATAACTCGAAGCTACTGCAAACTAGATAAAAAAATACTTAATTGCATCCAGCATCTTAAGTTTCGTACACGAAAAAAAGTAAATTTTATTATTTTTTAAAGAGAGTTAGAAGAATTTGAACATCAAAGACTATTAATTAATTAACGTACGTTACTCAAATACATATTTTCGTTCATTTTCATTTTAATATGAAAAAAGTTGTGTTTAATAATAGAAAAAGGAACGTACCAGCTAGCTTTTCTTTATCGGTGATACACTCGTATACAGCTTCCCTCATGTCTTTCTCAGCTTTTTCTACGTAATTTGAATTCATTCAACTTAATGTTTGGTTTTCGAACACAAACACAGCTTTTAAAGAGCATATCTTTATTAATTTTACGTATAAAATATAGTATTCTTTATGAATAAAATATTATATGACATTGTTAATCATGATATATATTGGGCAGGCCGGTTTCTCCATCTTTTCATACTTTTGTAGGGTTGATCAACCTCTTCTTCCCACTTCTTTCAATGTTCCTGCAAAGATCTCATGCAAGCTCGGTAGGGATTAGCAACTCATGATCAGTAATCATCATTATAGAGATCATGATTCTGTAGTATCATACGTATCCTCTCCTTTTCATTGTGGAAAGCATATAGTTAGGTGGTGAGAATCTGTGAGATAGAGATCAAATAGATTCACCAAATGTCCGGCTTAGAACCAGGTTCTGATCGCTATGCCCGGCAGCTCCCGGTGCCGGAGCTCCAGCTGCAAAGATCAGCACAGCCCCAACTCGCAGATTCAGAAAAGTCTTCAGAGAGAGAGTTAAGAACACCTGCTGCCCCCACTACAACTTCAGGAGCAACCTCGTCCACTACTCGCAGGCCTCGTGGACGTCCTCCAGGTTCGAAGAACAAGCCCAAGCCACCGATAATCATAACCAGGGACAGCCCAAATGCGCTAAGATCCCGTGTACTAGAAGTCTCTGCCGGTTCAGACATAGTTGAGTCGGTGTCAAGCTACGCCCGGCGCCGCGGCTGCGGAGTTTGCGTTCTTAGTGCCAACGGGGCCGTAAACAATGTTACCTTGCGCCAGCGATCGGCAACCCCATCTGGGTGTGTAGTAACGTTACATGGGCGGTTAGAGATTCTGTCTCTGACGGGGGCAGCTCTACCGCCACCAGCTCCTCTGGGAGCAGGTGGCTTGACGATATTTTTGGCAGGCGGGCAGGGACAGGTGGTAGGAGGGAGTGTGGTGTCGCCATTGACGGCTTCAGGTCCTGTTCTGTTGATGGTTGCGTCATTTGCGAACGCGGTATATGAAAGGTTGCCATTGGAGGAGGAAGAGTCGAGAGTACCGGTGCAGGTACAGCCGGCAAACTCACAATCTTCGGGAGTGACCGGTATTGGGGGTAGTGGGCAATTGGGTGATCATGGGGGGAGCGGCAGCAGTGGTGGAGGTGGTGGTGGTGGTACTGTTCCTTTTTACAACTTGGGTATGAGCTCGGGAAATTATACTTTCCATAATGATCGTGCGTTTGGTTGGGGTGGCAATTAATGCAGCTAGCCAGACCTCCATTCGAGTGATCTTAAGGTTCTTCTTGTCAGACAAGCTAGCTGGAGAGGTAACGAGAAGCAGATGAAGATCATAAGATCATCATGGTGTGCTACTGACACAATTTTCTGGGAAAAAAGTACTAGCTAGGATGAAAATGATTTGATGTTTCATCATGAGTGGGAAAGAAATGTTTCTGGGGCAGGATTTGTGGTACATATAGGAGTCCATGAGTACTTTCATCAGGTAGCTAGATGAATGAAAGCATGATGATCAGTTGTCAGCTGGATGGGAAGCAACCCTGATCAGTCATAGCATTGTCTTCTTTCCTTCTTTTCCTCAATTGTTCGAGATTTCTCCTTTCTTTCTTTCTTCTTCCCCCTGTTTTATCAAATTTTTACCTTTTTCCAGTTCATATCTATATCTCTGATCCTGATCTGCCTTTTCATATTGTTCTATGCTTTCTCATTGAGACACGTTTGCTCGCGTACATGCATTTATATTTCTCGAAACGTAATACTTCTCCTTTCGATCTAAAATTAGGAAGGATCCCACATTGCTCGGAGGATCTGAGATTAGCTGAATAGTTTGGAGAGTATATATTTGAAGGTGTTTGCGGTGGGTTGAAATATTTTAAGTAGGCTGCAAGTTCACGTTGGGCGCGCACGTCTTTCTGCAAGTCAATAGGATGGCCGATTTTCTATCCAAACGTTAGTTCGCAGGACTTCTCAAAGGAGTATAGATCTTGATTCAGGTAGCCTTCAGCCACCCTAGCAGGTCACTTTTCTCTTACACCACACCACACCACGTCACTGCAACAACCATACAGGCTGACCATATGAGATCTCCAATCCCCATCCCCCATTCCAAGAGTTCTAATTTCCAGGGATGATAAGATATTGGCATATATTTCAAATGTAACATAACATGAAAATCACGAACTTACCTACATTGAGTTAAATCTCCAGGTATTTGCAATTAATTATGTAAGATAATTCAAGGTAAAGATCATTATAAATGGCTAAAAGGGATCAGTAATCTACAACACCATAAATATACCAGCCCACGCCTGTATATGGTCCCATCATCACTGTTTAATTATAACATCTTACAATTATTAATTACATAATACTAGATTAATGTATAAATGCATGCATACCCAATCAGGTAGGCTTGAGCTTCAACTGTAAGCATGACTAGAAAAAATAAAACTTACACTGCAAAATTCAACTTCTAATTGTCCACATGAAGCTAATATTCATCTTCTAGACACAAACTGAAGCGGCAATCTTTGTGTCTGGGAAAGGGGATCATTATCTCCACATTCTATAAATCTGACCGTTCAAACGGGACACGAACAAACAACTGTCCGTGCAGGGTGACAACAGCAGATGTTTGATGTGGATCAATTCTGGAAGGGAAGCTAACAACCTGGGAAAGAGAACTACTAGAGTCAGGTATGCTTCGATAAAGAGCCTCACGCCTATACAAAGATTTTTTTTATAAATACATGAATCAGAATTCCTTAAACTCCTCCTATGTACATCATTAGCTAGAAAGCATTTACATCCAGTCCAAACTAAACCAAAAAAAGGGGGATAAGAAAAGGGGTTTCATGTAGCATCAGCGTCATTCATTATTTACATGAATACTTTTAAGCCAAAAGAAATCATCCACTCTATTATGCAAAGAATTTGAGATCCTCTCCACCGTCTGGCCGAATTGAATGGTCTAAAGCAAAGAGAGATAGATATAACATTAAATATTCAAGTGGGGTTCAGCGTATCCCGAAAATCATTTATGGGCAACATTAAATACTGTAGGGCTCACATGATGGGTCTATCTCTCTTTAGAATCGGGCCATTTGATTTAGTCACGCAATTGGAGAAGATCTTTATTATGCAGAGTTACATGGACCCACTGCAGCAAAGCAACACTGGACAGCACATACAACTAAACATAAGAAATCCTTTACAAACCTTTTTAAAAGGTGTTACTCCCCAAGGATTATCCAGTTGCGCTGGTTGACCGGATATAACCAAGCATCCAGCTGGATCAGACTGAACATGAACCTGCATTGGTAGAAGAAGATTCTAATCAACATTTAAAAAAAGGGAATATAACAAGCATCAAAAACAGGTTTCAATAAGCATTAGTGGGGGTTACCTACATCCTAGAATTGATGTCAAGATTTCTATTTTGCCAATTTAGATTGATTGAGACCCACCAAAAAACAATCAAATCTGACCAAGAAAATTAAATACCATACGACAGTATATATTCTGCTTCGTCAAAAAATACAAAGAGGGGTCTGGGTTCATCCCAAACAGCTGTTTTGCAGCTTAGAATTGTTTCATAAACTCAAGGACTAAAAGATAGAACTTCATTATAGACTAGGTTTGCTTGATCTCTGGCACAAACTTCATGCTCAAGTTTTGGGTCCTGCTCGAGACAAATTTACTCAGGTTCTCATAGACTACTTAGCACCATGTGCAGGCCTCACTTTCCTTTCACTTCTGGTCTGTTGTTGTATACATATGTCCTTGATAAAATCAGATATTTTTTCAAGCCATTTAGTTTCAATAGCTTGTTGAATTTGGTTCTTCACCCCCCATGGAACACGCCAACCGCCCCCCCCCCCCCCCCCCCCAAAATACCCAAACTGAGCCAAAGAGACTACACAGCATCGGTCCTTGAAGGGGGATGACCCCCTATCTGAACTATGCACATGTTATCCATTTTCATTTCCATTCAACTTCCATGTTTTTGAAAGTTCACTATCAAGCATGCTTTCAAATGCACAAGCAAGCACTCAGTCACGTTAATATATCAGAAAATGAGATAAATGAAAGCACCTGCAGATAGTGTATACTAACCTCCTCACGCAGGAGCCCAGGAACTAATGCATACACCTCAAAGCAGTCATTCTGTTAACAGTCAAAATTTTAAACCTAGTTAGATAGACACAGAGACGAAGGAAAAAAAATATTAGAACTTTTGTTATGAAGAGCAATGCACAAGAGAAACTCACAAATCTTTGAACATTGATCTTCACCCAATCAGCTGGGGGCCCAACATCAACGACCATGGTTTCCAAGCTGTCCAAAATAATAGAACAATTTAATCTCTTAAACTTAACCAACCAAGGCCTGGTGGAACAAAAGGAAGTAGTAAACCTAACTGTGGCTTTGTGACTTTAAAGTGAGCAACTTGGACATTACGCTCAACAGAAGATGGCTTTTTCCGCTTTAGAAAACCTAAATCAATAACCAAGTTCAAAGAGGAGGACATGATGGCAGTAAATACTGAACCTGTTAAAATAGTAGAGTGGTCATACCAATACTTTTAAGCTGTTTGTCACCCTTTGGCATAGAACTCAAGTTCTTCTCCTAGTGAGAGAGAGAGAGAGAGAGAGAGAGAGAGAGAGAGAGAGAGAGAGAGTGAAGAAATAATAACATGGAAGGAAGAACAGAAAAATAATGGAAATGAAAAAAATTCAAAAAACAAAAAAAAATTATAAAGCTTGAAAGTTCTCCACAGACCTTAACAATTGGGTTGCCAGTCTCACCATGACCAAAAAGACGTCGAGAGTGCCAACCTTGTATTGCACGAGCTGCAGCATCCCTTAGTGTCCTACCTGATCCTAAAGCTTGACTCGCACCAACCTGCGTACAAAATCATAATCATATATTACTCTCTGGATACAAATAAAGCCATTATAATTATAGATTACCGCCCAAACACTACCACGTGAATCATCAGTCATTCTCATCACTTTATGCAGAAGCAGATCTTATTTCCTCATGAATTAAAAATGAACAAGCAGTCCAGCTTCCAAGACCATTAGCATACAAGCACATACATAATCTGTTAATATGACCCATTAAAATAATTGGCAATTATTTTTTTTTAATCAGTAAAACTTCTTTGTTGGCAATTAATTTTTTTTTTTCATGTTAAGATTCTCTTAGAAAAGACAACTGTGCCCAGAGTGCATTCACATAAAGAAAAACAGCATACGTGTAGTTATGTGGATGTGTACCATGGGTGGTTGGGAAACATAGAAGCAAACAGAATAACAAAAATTGCAAAACAGAAGCAAACATAGAACAAAGGCATCAGTTCCCTGAAAACTTGAGGAGTGGAAACCTCCAAAGCACATTCTTTGCAGGTTGCTCCAAAAGGGGAGAGAGTGACAGGGAGGAGTCGGTAATTTTGAAATGCACCCAATATCCAAAACAATCCCTGCAGTACTGATTAAAAAACAATAACCTGTTCTCAAATCAATTCATCACTCAAAAAAACATCTCATGTATGGACACATTTTTGTGAATCTTGGTCAAAGCACAGTTTTCCCATAAGAATAATTTTATTTCCTTCATAATCCCCTTCCAACAAATCATCCAATAACTTCGCTCATGTAATTAGGGCAGCAATTCCAGAATTTGCCAAGACATCCATTTCTCAAGCCCTAATAGAGTGTCTCTCAAAAGCTTATCAGCCAGACCATTTTCTAACATGCATTGTTCAATCTTAGTGGCAAAAAACCAAACGTACAGTTCCTCAACCAAACAACCACCACACCCTCTCCCCAGTTCTCTTCAGCCTAATCGTCAAAATTGACTGGAGTAGAGTTTCCATACTGGCAATGGAAGGGACATCATTGCCTATAGAAACATCATCAAAACCTGGCCACATGATTAGCTAATGTCATATACCTGATTATTTACTATCGTGGACTCTGTGAGCTCACCACCACCCATTCTATGTTTTTCATATTCAAGTAGTGCCTGCAGAAATGATAATCAGAAACGACAAAAGACATAAAAATAAGAAAACACAAAGGAGGAACTAATTAGTGTACAAGAAGTGAAACTTTTTTTTTGATAATTAATACAAGAAGTGAAACTTAGCAAGTAGAGCATAACCTTCTCATAAAAAATTCGGAAAGTCCAAGAAACAGTAGTGCAGGTCCTGGGTAAGTAAAACGATCAGAAATCAGCTGTTATATTCAAAATAAAAATGAAACTATAAATATAGTGTCCCTGCAAAACTGGAAACGAAGCTTATTTTAGTGCAGGTGGGAAGTGGACTATAACTAAATAAGAATGATACTCTCTTGGGATTGAAAGTTCTCTTGATTTTCCCTTTTTTCCCATGCTAAGAAGAACTGAAGTTGTCAATTTTTAATTTTTTTGTTATAAACTTCTAACTTAGCCAGAAGACAGACAGGCATAAACTTAAAAACAAAAAAAGAAAAGAAAACTTTTCTTTCCCTTACTTTGGTGGATTGAATGATTGTCCCACTTGCCTCCACAACTTGCATGAAGTCACCTATGAATGGCCAGAAACAGAAATCAAGCCTGTAATACACTATCATGGCAGTGACAAGAATAGAAAAGCACGTGAAGTTTCATTGAAGTGTATCATGCACGTCTATATGTGAGAGAAGGGGGGGGGGGGGGGGGGGTGAGGGAGGAACTAGGCCTTGTATTTTGAATTCTGTGAAATCATCCATAAATATTTTGAATTATGTCTAATATATTCAGAATCAAGCCATGTATTTCTGATTTTGTGGTTTCTTTTTGAAATTGTTCAAACAAAATTCTCCAAGTCTTACGCATTACAAAAAGGTGGCCCTCGACAGAAAAGAAAGCAATTGGAACTTAAGGAGAAATAAACCAGGGAAACCTGTTCATAGCCGCCAAGTTTTATTACAGCTCTCCATAACCTAGATGCAATAAAGAATCAGTATTTTGAAAGGAAAGTACGAAGAGGTTCTCTAATCTAATCATAAACAAATTGCCAGACACTTACTTGAGCAAATTCAATTCCTTTTGGTAGAACTTTGGGGGCTTGAATTCCAAGCTTCTCTCTTTGTAGAAGTTCTCCACCGCCGTCATGAATGTCGTTTGCTCCTCCTCTGTTCCTGAATCGTCACCCTCATCCAGCGCTGAGAGAAATGACTGCTCTGACCCCTTCATTGGAACTTCATTTCCTTCATTCAACTTGGATTTTGATACTTGCTCCTTAATCTCTCTATTCGGAGACAACTCCATGTTGCTCATCCCAACATTCAATTCATGCCCTTTCTCATCATCTTTGGCCTCCATCTCCACAGACCTCTCACGAGATGGATTGGGAACTAGCCGATTCGAAGGATTTAAATGACTACCATCAGTTTCTTCGATGTCCTCCTGTTTCTTTTGAACGTCGAGTTCCATATCCATAGACTCCTTAGGAGGAGAAGCGGGTTCTAGTTGATTTGAATGGATGACATCGCTAACATCAGTTCCAGCGTTGCCATTTACTATCTCATTGGCAGCCATATCATCATCATTAGTGGCTTTCAGGGTCGAAGAAGCAGAATCAACCGGACCTGGGTTTTCAATTGGGAATTCACCAAGACCTTTACCATCAATGTTGTTCTCGGCTTTCAAATCCACGTTTTGAACCTGGGTGGGGTTTGGTTCTTTCTCCTCCTCTTCCTCAGCTCGTGTACTCATACGGGTTGTCAGATTATCATCCTTATCCTCTCCCGAATATTTGCCCGATTCCATGTTATCATCCATATCTCTCTTTCTGTTTCTTGTTCCCTTTTACTTCCTGTTAACGGAGCTGGAGATGGTTTCCTTTATAGTAGCACCCAAAGCCTACAAAATTACGAAGGTTCATTACACAAATCCACACATCATATTCTGCAAGGAGACAGTCTTCAAACGTGTAAAAGAGATGCCAATAAAAAGGGAGTATTTTAATGAAATAACAAAGGGCGTTAGGGAAGTTAAGAGATAAAGTCAGGAAAGAAAGCAAAAGCGCACAAACCCATCGAAGTTGGAAAAACAATACATGAAATATCAGCAAAAACAGATAAAATGAAACGGTGAGGAGGAGGAGGAGGAGGAGGAGGAGGAGGGGAGGAAGAATAATAAACCTCAATGCTTGCGAGTCAAGGTGGTTTTGTAATGCTGTTTCACCCAAAGATGATACCGGCAATTTGCCACTGGGGAACGCTTACTGTAGCTGAATGTTCGTCCGCTCGGTCTCTGCTCGAAGTTAGCTCTCCTAGCTCTCTCAGTTGATCTCTGCATCCAAAACTCGGAGCAAGTCAGCAAAGACAAGAAGTTCTCCTAGCTCTCCTAGTAGTTTTTTCCATATAAATTCTTACCCCTACCAATGCTACAGCTTTTTGGTAAGGCTCTTGCATACTCTCCGCATATGACTTTTCTTTTCTATCGAAACTAAAAATTAAAATTCTTTTTTGTCTTTTCCCCCTTGTTAATAAGAATTAAGAACTGATGGGCTTTTGTTTGGGCGATCGGCATTTCGCATTATTGAGAAATGATTTGTATCAATTTTAAATTGATAAATTTTATATAGATTTTTGTAAAAATATAGATCTATTTTTAAAAAGTGTACAAAAATTATTTTTTATTAATGAAATTTATTTTTTTACAAATAATTTGTAAGAAATTTGTCTATTTAGAATTTGTACCTAACATTATTTTTTAACATTAACGACCTATATGAAGTTTCACATTCTGGTGGTTAAATACTCATTTCGTATTTTTTATTTAGCTCCAGTTTGGATTGAAAACTCATCTCAACTCATATCATCTTATTATTATAATTTTCTCAAAATTTCACATAAAATATAATAATATTAAAAATTAATATTCTAACAATATTTTATTCAACTTATTTAAAATTATTTCTAAATTTTATTATTTTATTCAAACTGTCTAGTTTTAGAATGTATAAACTCTGTGCATTCTTTTTTTATATAAATCTCATATTTATTTCAAAACAAGTGCTCAGAACTTATATATTCTAAAACTATAAATATCATTTTATTTTTATTTATAATATATCGCTAAAAGCTCACTTAAAAGATTATTTAATTAATTTTATTATTTAATTTATATTATTTAAATACTTTTTTGATCATTTAAAAAATGGGATTATATTAATAAAATATTCTCAATAGAGTTTTGAGTATATTGCGAGAAATTAAGGTATGAAGTGAAAATAAAGAGAATAAAGAGAAATAGGGATGGAAAGAGAAATAATTTAAAAAAAAAAAACTAAATGGTGAATAGTACCTGCTACATGGGTTTAGATAAATGGGTCCATGGGAAATACAAATGGGTTGCATGATCCATTGGGCCTTCGTTTCAGACAAATATTTATATTTTTAAGAAGAAACATGTGTTTTATCTAACCCGTTGGGAGTGCCATTTCCTTAAAAGAGTAATGTTAGGGTGCCCGTCTAGCAGTTACAGCGAGACATGCTTTTTGGGTAAAATTTATTATTTTTTTATATTTAAAAAAAATATTAATATACTAATAGTTACTTGTTTAATTAGTAAACAAAAAATAAATAAATGCATAAACGGTCAAAATAAGAGAATAAAATGATGAGATATATTAGCATTATTCTTACTTAAAAGAAAAATAAAAACAAAAACAAGCTAGAAGTTTCCTTGAGGATGACACACTTTTCACGTTGTTGATATGTCTTAATTTGATTTGTAAGAATATTTAATTTTAAAATTTTTTTGCAAATCAAATTATAACATATTAACAATATAGATAGTGTGTTCTTTACATCAGTTTGTAAATATAATTTTTTAAGATAAATAAGTATAGGTTAAATTTTAACGTCAAATATTAATAAATGATACAATTCAAACAAAATAAGACAATTTAAGATGCATAAAGTTTATCACAAATGATTTGCACACGGGGCTTTTCACAAGCTTTACAAAATGGAAAATGCTCAAGTCACTTAGGACCCCCACCGATAAAGCTATTGATTTAGTTTTTATTATTTAATAATTCAGGAATGATATAGACATCCGTCCCGAGATCACCGTTGCCCACGTGGAAATCAAAAGGTTAGCCGGTATATATATATATATATATATATATATATATATATATATATATATTTATTTTTGTTAAAAGTACGAGCGTGTCACTATAATGGTAGAAGATGAGATATATGCAAATGAAAACAAATTATAAACAATGGATGCAAGATGATATGAGGAGTAAAAAAAAAAATCATCTATTAAATTAAATAAAATGAAAAGAAAGTTGGAGATGAGATGAAGAATGGACGCTAACTGCAGTTAATCTTTCTGTAGAAAATTGGCCTTGAAAAAAAAAAATCTCATTAATCCAACTACATCATCTTCATCTTCTTTGCATTAGATTTCTTGTTCAATATTTTCCTCCTTAGTTTTGGGTTATTTTCTTTGTTATATTCTCTCTACCCTCTTGCTCCTTCCTAGCCTTCATTGCTGGGTTTGCTTTGGCTAGTTTTTATCTAGTATTTTTAGGGAGAAATCACCAATGTCTGTGACTATGGCTTCCTTGGGTGTTGGGACTCACCTCAGTGGATTTCAGCTTTGAGTGGATTAATCGATGGGGGCTTTGATGGCTTTTATCGTGGGTTCATGGAGACTAGATCTGAGTGGAGAAGAGAAGGGATTGCTCTGAGTGGAGATGATGAAGTGGTCTTCGATGGTGAATTCGTGGAGACAATTGGAGGTGGAAAAGACGAAGAGATCTGATTGATTGGAGTGGAGAAGATGAAGGGAAGGGGAGGGGCGTTTGAGTCATCAAATGAAACGGGACGTTTCGTCTCCACGTGGACGTTTCATCTCCACGTGGACAATGGTTCCTTAAAGATTCTCAGGGCGGTTGTATATAACATTTCTGTTAATAATTAAGGAATTGTTTTTTTTAATAAATTTGTGATTTTTTTTAAAAAAAAATTGATTAAAAAATGTTTAGAAAAAAAGAAACATAAAAAAATAAATTGCATGTTCTGTGTCCCTGTGGGCACCCAAGGTGACTGTAGCAAGATCCTTACAAAATTGTGTTACTGTTTATCACTGTTATTAGGTGTCTTCTTGTTATTTTTTTATTTTATTTAAAGCAATTATTATAAATATATTTAACAGCTAGATTATATAATAGTCAATCGGATGAGATGTCTCAACATTGATCTCAAACTAATTAATAAAACATAAAAAATAAAATTAAAAAAAGATAAATCTAAAGTCAATGACTTGACTCACCTATTTTTCACAAGAAAAAGTCATTTGAAGTAATTTTGATACAATCCGATTATCAAACTTTAATATTATGACTAGAAGTCACAGTGAAGTGAATTGCGCCCCATTTCTTGTAAGTTAAAATGCAAACTTAATTTATCTCTGATTTGAAAATAAGCGATCAGGATCTGATTGAAAAACTCTAAACGCAGGCGTAGGGGGAAGGCCCCTTGAAATACATCTTACGTGGAGTAAAACGCACCGTTTTGAATTGAATACAAACGGTGCGTTTTCTTCTTATTGGTAAGAAGCTCGACCGTGAACTGCGACGCCGTGATTGGCTTTTGCTGGTGGGCTGCCTTTGATCTAAGTAACTCTCGCACTGTTTAAACTCGTTGAGTTTGCTCGGCGAACCAACAATAGCAGCAGTATCCAAGGAATCAGCGTAAAGATAACGGCGACTGCTGTCATTTTTACAAATCCCTCTGGCGAAATACAGGCATGGTTTCCATTCAAGCCCAGAGCTTGCGTCTTCCGGCCTAGAAGACACCTGCAGGAGCCAAGTAGCTTCGGGCGTGGAAAAAGGATTCAACATAAGCTCCCGGATTCACGGTCAAATCCAGCCGCAGATCGAGCAAGTCATCGATCTTAGAATCTTTGAGGAAAGCAAGATGATCTTGAAGTGGGTAGTGATCATCAATGAGGTCACTAGAGTTATAGGGCAATGCGGAAGATAAAAATAAGCCGGGACCAATATCACTGGTTTCTTTAACAACATTGGCGTAAGAGAGAGAAGGAGTAGTGGAAAAGCCAGTACGAGGCCAAGGGTTTGGGGAAGCGGAAGGGGAAGATGGAATTGTGACGTCAATGCCATTAGCTGTGTTTCTGGACGTGGAGGTGGTGAAGAGGGACAGACAAAGCGTTGGGCCTTGAGATGGGTTTGAATGGAGAAGGAGATCAGGAAAGTGTAGAGAGTGAAGAGGCTATGGAGTTTGAGGGCAGTCCGAAGTGGGTTTTGGCTTTAAGGATAAGATTCTGAAGATTGATGTCTGGTCCAAAGGCCAAGCGTACCATCTCCTTCTCACCATGGTCTTGCAAGAGAAGGTAGCCCTGGCATTTTCATGGTCCAAGGTTTGGACTTTGGATTCTAGAGAAAACTACCTTAGTAGCTTCTTAAGTATCCATGGCAACAAAAACACCAACTCCCTGAAAATATTTAAAGGAGCTGGAGAAACAGTAACATCAATGAATTTAGAATGGACTTTTAGAGCAATAATGGGTGGATTATTATCTTAGTATTATAATGATGGCGATGAATGCATGGAAGTAAGAAGCAAATTCTTCGACGTTTGAACGAACGAAAATTCTTCGCTGTGGCTGCCTTCTTTTTTTTTTTTTAAATAATATAATCGCTGAAAAAGCCACGTCAGTGGAGTTCGCTGTGCCTGTATGCAGCAGTACTGGGATCTGATTACATGAATATTTATACATTCCTTGTAAGTTAAACGTGTCTTAATATATATTCCCTATCAAAAGAAACAAAAATGTGTCTTAATATACGGTAGATGAGAGTTTCGACGGTGGAAACTAGAAATGGAATGCAATATGAAGAACCTGCCCACCGTTCTCCAAGTTCTCTCTCTCTCTCTCTCTCTTCATATCTAATTTTTCTTCGAAGTCTGTTTCTTCTTTTTTTTTTTTGGGAAGGAACAAACCCTCCCAATTCCTAAACCAAATCCACAGAGAACCATCGGCTGAAACCCACGGAGATTTTCTTCATCTTCCTCTTCTTTTTTTGTTCTTCTTGTACCAAGGCCACAGAGAACCATGAAGAAGTACCTCTCATCTTCATTTTTTTATTTTTTTGCTTCTCATCTTCTTCTTCTTCTCAGCACTCTCATTCATATACTCACAGAACAGATTCGGCTTTGGGTGCAAGCTTCCCCACAGACGACCACGAAGACAGGTTCTTCTCATCTACTGATTCGCATCTTCTTCTCATCTTCCTCGCATCGCCCCCCCCCCCCCCCCCCCAATTTCTTCGCATGCCCTAAACTGAAGAAGAAATCTCCCATTTTATGTTCCGATTAACATATGCAGAACAAGATGAGGAGGAGATGGGGACTGTTTGATTATTGGTCTGTTTGATGGGGACAGAGTGAGGCGAGGGATTCATGATCATGATCATGGTCACTACGCTGTTCATTATTCATAATGGAATTTGCCCACCAAAATTTGGGAAAAGTCGAATGAATCTGAAAAAAAGATATATATATATATATATATATATATATCTATTCCATTTTTGTGAAGATGGCGCTCCTATTTTTTTTCAATAGTTATTCTTTATTTATACTAAATAAAATCAATTTTATACCAGATTAAATCAATGAATTAGAATGAATCAATCGATCCATTTTTTTAAACTATGTTTAATGGATACTTTTCTTTTAGATCATGATTCTATTTATAAATCATGGTTATATTTCGTTTTTTAGACTATGATTCCATGTTCATAAAACTGCTAAAATTTTTTTCCAGTTTTAGATTTTTCAATAATAACTCCTTACCCCTATGGATCTATTCCAAATTAATGAATCATCACAGGAATTTTTATATTTGATTGTTATAGTGTGTACCCACTATACAATCATAAATGATCAGACCTCCCATTTTCTGCTGTCATCAAGCTTACTAGATTTGAGTACTGGAGTAAAATGTGTTGCCATAAAAAAAGGGGGGGCTTAAGTTGTTGTAAAATTGATCCCCAAGTTTTCATTAGTAAGAAAAAAGTTTTCAGATTTTTCAGTTTTGTGGTATCACCAGTTAGTGTGATTGTAGTCCTGATGGCTTTGCTGAAAATGCTAATCATGTTTTCTTGGAATATACTGTGGCTAATGGGGTATGACATTACTTGTCCTCAGTTTTTGGTTGTACACATAGGGCCTCTGGTTCTTTAAAAATAAAGCTACACATTGGTTGGGTCAATTTGCATTTTCATTTATCATCAAGTGTGGAGTGGTAAGTTGCTGATACAATTCCCTTAGTGTAAATAAAAATAAAAGAAAGTAAAGTGCATCAAACTTGACCAATTGAAATTATGGTTTTTGTCTTTTCAATTATTATCATGGCTCCTCTCCATGTTCATACTCCAAGAATGTGCACATAAACTATGCATTCTGATGTTTAAATTAACATTTATATTCAACCTCTCTTAAGCATTCGGTAGATTTACATTTATAATCATCATGATTTTTTTTTCTTATTTATATATAGTTAGTATGGTTTGAGAAAGATGATATCACATGCTTATGTTCAATATCGGATTATTTGCAATTATATGGAGTTATGTGTATCTAACATTTTTCCAAAATATGTATAAAATCCCAGGGATACTCAACGGTATTGAAAAAAGGGAGATTGTGTCAATGGACAGCAACGCTGCCCATTAGTCTTTCCTTATTCAACTCTTTCCTTATTTCTCTAGTTAATATTTGACAGATTGTAACTTCCATGTATAGGGTTAGAATTAGGCGCATAATGATTTATTTCCATGTATAGAATTGCTTTGTACAGATTATATAATATACGGAATCCTCAAGGCCAGAGCATTCGGCCATTCATACAGTGTTTTCTCGGTTTCACTTTCTCGGTGTGTTCTGAGCTTTTTTTTTCGCCCGTGTGTTTTCTTCCTCTCCTCGGTTTCGTCTGTCGGCATCCTCTGGGTTGTTCTCGGTGAACCCAACGTCTGGGCTCCTTGTTTTTCGGTCTTTGTTTTTTGGGTTAGTGTTGTCGGCACTTTCTGTTCCTGGTGTGATAATTTCGGCAGCCTCTGTTCAAGTTTCGGCATCTCGGAATTTCTGGGCTGGGCATCTCGGCACTTCTTCATTCTCGGCATCTTAGATTCTCATATAGACGCAACTTGCTTCTGCAAATTTTTTTATTGGTTTGGTAATTTCAGCACTTTTATGTGGTAATTTGTTGGCAATTTTATTTGTCTTCGGCATCCACGCGGCAATTCTCTGTGTTTCTCGGCAGATTTTATTTTTTTGTTGCTTTGCTTTGTGTCGGAATTTCTTTATTTGAGATGGACTCAGCACCTATGTGTATCAAGTTTACAGGCACAAATTATTCTACTTGAGCATTTCAGTTTGAAATTTTTCTCAAGAAAAAAGATCTTTGGGGTCATATTGATGGTACAGATGTCGCCCAAACATTCACTCCTGACAAGTCCAAGGCTTTTCCTTCATGAGCTGTTCTTGACGCTTGGATTATGACAAGTCCAAGGCTTTTCCTTCATGAGCTGTTCTTGACGCTCCGATTATGTCTTGGCTTCTTGGCTCGGTGGAACCACACATTGTTACCAACTTGCGGGCTCATCGCTCCGCTCAATCTATGTGGAATTACTTGAAGAAGGTTTATCATCAAGTTAATGATGCTCGTCGCTTTCAGTTGGAACATGCGATTGTCATGTTTCAACATGGTAGTCTTTCCATCCAAGACTATGACTCAGCATTCCTGACTCTTTGGCATGAATATACTGATTTGGTTATAGCGGATATTCTTGTTGTCGCTCTTTCGACTATTCAGATTCTTTACAAGACTAGTCGACGTGATCAGTTTTTTATGAAACTACGCCCAAAATATGAATCTGTTCACTCTTCTCTATTGAACAGATCACCTGTTCCCTTTCTTGATATTTGTTTTGGTGAGTTACTTCGCGAAGAACGTCTTAGTACTCAAGCTATTCTAGGGCAATCTCATGGTGGTTCTGGGACCACAACTATGGCTTATGCTGTCCAGGGACGAGGACCACCTATGAATTCTAAAAATTTGCAGTATTTCTGTTGTAAGGAATATGAGCATATTGCTGCCAATTGTCCTAAGAAATATTGTTCTTATTGCAAGAAGAAGGGTCACATTATCAAAGAATGTCGTATCCGCTCCCAGAATCGTCAGGCCCAAGCATTTCAAACTTCTATTATTGCTCCTCCAGCAGCAACTTCTGCAACACATGGCTCTTCTTCAGGTGCTTCCTCTGTTTCTGCACCTCCTGCAGCAAATTACTGCACACCAGAAATGGTGCAACAGATGCTCATTTCAGCATTATCGACAATGGGGTTCCAAGGTAAAAATTCTACTAAACTCTGGTATGTGGACTCAGCGGCCTCAAATCACATGACGAACAACCCCACCGCTCTGTGTCATGTTCGGCCCTATGCTGGTCAATCTGCCATTCATACTGCCAATGACAGTTCTTTGCCAATAACTGCTGTTGAAGATGCCTCTTCTAAGTTCACTGATGTGTTTCTTGCTCCTTAGCTTTTCACGAATCTTATTTCTGTTGGTCAATTAGTTGATAACAATTGTGCTGTTAATTTTTCTGATGATGGTTGTGTTGTGCAGGACCAAGTAACGGGGAAGCCGATCGCGAAGGGACCTAAAGTGGGGCGCTTGTTTCCACTATTTTTGCTTGTTCCAACACTTTCTTCAGTTTCTTCTATTCAGTCTTTTGCTTGTAATAATGTTCCAACTCTTAGTATGGTATGGCATCATCGTTTAGGCCATCCCAATACTCAGATCTTATCTCATGTATTGAACTCTGTTTTTCTTGGTAATAAAGAACGTCCTTCTTTATCTTTTAAGTGTGATTCTTGCAAACTTGGTAAAAGCAAAACTTTTCTTTTTCCTTTGCATGCTAGTAGAGCTTCTCACTGCTTTGATCTTATTCATAGTGATGTTTGGGGACCCTCCCCGGTTAGTTCACATGAAAAATTTAAATATTATGTGACTTTCATTGATGATCATAGCAGATTTACTTGGGTCTATTTTCTTCGCTCTAAATCTGAAGTTTTTCGTACTTTCACTGAGTTTTTAGCGTATGTTGACAATCAATTTTTTGCTTCTATTAAGACATTACGCACAGATTCTGGTGGTGAATATTTGTCTACTGAGTTTCAGGCATTCTTGGCTTCCAAATGTATTATTCATCAACGTTCATGTCCTGCTACTCCACAACAGAATGGAGTAGCCGAACACAAAAATCGTCATCTCCTAGATGTGGTACGTACTCTCTTGTTAGAATCATCTGTTCCATCCATGTTCTGGGTCGAGGCTCTGAAAACTACTACTCATTTGATTAATCTTTTACCTTCTCAAGTCTTACATATGGAGTCTCCCTACTTCTGCTTGTTTGCTAAGCAACCTAGTTATGATAATCTTCATACCTTTGGTGGTGTATGTTTTGTTCATTTACCTGCTCATGAGCGACATAAATTACATGCTCAATCTGTTAGATGTGCATTCTTGTGTTATAATGTGTGTCAAAAGGAATTTGTTTGCTATGATCCTACATTACATCGTACACGCATTTCTAGGAATGTTATTTTCTTTGAAAATTAACATTTTTTTCATGTGTCTTATGTGCCCTCTTCTTCTACTGTGGTCCTTCCCTCCTTTGAGCAGCAGTTCTCAGATTTTCATCAAGTCAGCTCTCGCTTTAAACCAGGTATTGTGTATACAAGACGCTTCCGCCCAAAGTCTCTTCCGGTGGCTCACCCGATATCTGGTCCTACCATGCTCCTGAATTAGCCAATTACAGTACCTCCAGCGCCTTTGGTACGTCGCTCTCCTCGAGTGTCGATACCCCCGGATAGGTATGGGTTTACTTCTTCCAGTTCTGGCAATTCTATTTCAGCTTTTATTGCTGTATTGTCTAATTTTGATATTCCCACATCCTACTCACAAGCTGCCAAGCATGATTGTTGGCCACAAGCTATGCAGGAAGAAAGTGCTGCTCTAGAGGCCAATCACACCTGGACATTGAGCCATGTCCTCCAACAATTGTTTCTCTGGGTTGCAAATGAGTTTATTCAGTCAAGGTTCGATCGGATGGCAGTTTGGATCGTTACAAAGCTCGGCTTGTTGTACTTGGGAATAATCAGGAATATGGTGTTAATTATGAAGAAACCTTTGCTCCTGTGGCTAAGATGACTACTGTTCGTACGATTCTTGCTCTTGCTGCTTCCAATGATTGGCCATTACATTAGATGGATGTCAAGAATACTTTTCTTCACGGGGATCTTAAAGAGTGTATTTATATGAAGCCACCCCTGGGATTGTTTTCTTCTTCGACTTCACATGTGTGTAAGTTTCGTCGCTCCCTTTATGGTCTCAAACAAGCTTTGAGGGCTTGGTTTGATAAATTTCGAACCACTTTATTACAATTCTCATTCAAGCAGAGCAAGTATGACACTTCCTTGTTTCTTCAGAAATCAAATATGGGTATTGTTGTTCTTTTAGTTTATGTTGATGATATTGTGATTACTGGTTCTGATTCTATTTTAAGTGGCCAGCTCAAGACTCATCTTTCTGAGTCCTTTCATATGAAAGACCTTGGGTCTCTCACATACTTTCTCGGGCTTGAGGTGCATCATAGTTCATCTGGTATTTCTCTCAACCAACATAAGTATGCTAGTGATCTGGTGGCTACAGCCGGCTTGCAGGAGGCCACCTCTGTTGATACTCCCATGGAATTGAATGTCAAGCTTTGCAAAGAAGAGGGTGACTTACTTGCTGATCCTAGTTTATACCAGAAGTTGGTGGGTAGCCTTGTCTATCTCACCATTACTAGACTTGACATTTCCTTTGCAGTATAGCAAGTTAGTCAGTTTCTTCAGACTCCTCGTCATCTTCATTTGGCTGCTGTCCGTAGGATCATACGCTATGTTTAGGGCACTTCTGCCCGTGGCTTATTCTTTCCTTCAGGCACTTCTCCTCGTCTTACTGCTTATAGTGATGCTGATTGGGTCGGTTGCGCGGATACACGTCGTTCCATCACTGGTTGGTGTGTGTTCTTAGGTGATGCATTGATCTCTTGGAAGAGTAAGAAGCAAGACAGAGTCTCTAAGTCATCTACCAAATCTGAGTATCGGGCGATGTCTCTTGCTTGTTCCGAAATTATTTGGCTTCGAGGTTTGCTTGCTGAGCTAGATTTTTCTGAGACCAATCCTACACCTCTACATGTTGATAATACGAGTGTTATTCAAATCACGGCCAATCCTGTCTATCATGAGCGCACGAAGCATATTGAAATCGACTGTCACTCTATCCGTGAAGCATTTTAAGCTCGTGTTATCACTCTTCCACACGTTTCCACTGAACTCTAAATTGCTGATATCTTCACCAAAGCTCTTACTCGCCATCGATATTGCTTCTTAAGTAGCAAATTGATGCTTGTTGATCAACCTATATCAATTTGAGGAGAGCTGTCAATGGACAACAACGCTGCCCATTATTCTTTCCTTATTCAACTCTTTCCTTATTTCTCTAGTTAATATTTGATAGATTGTAACTTCCAT
This sequence comes from Juglans microcarpa x Juglans regia, assembly GCF_004785595.1. NCBI lineage: Eukaryota > Viridiplantae > Streptophyta > Magnoliopsida > Fagales > Juglandaceae > Juglans > Juglans microcarpa x Juglans regia. The sequence continues at coordinate 22,474,136 of NC_054599.1, read as the reverse complement.
GTATAGGGCTAGAATTAGGCGTATAATGATTTATTTCCATGTATAGAATTGCTTTGTATAGATTATATAATATACGGAACCCTCAAGGCCAGAGCATTCGGCCATTCATACAGTGTTTCACCTTATTTTGACAGATTGATCTTGGTAAGAGAGCGGATGAGTTCGAGTTGGTGCTATCCAATAAAAATGAGGAGTTTCTAAAAAAAGAGTTGGTGCTTGTTGTACCTGAAGCTAAAATATGATGTTGGTGCTGTGTGTATCTAAGTTTTTTATATGTTGGTGATGTTACAACTTAGCCTGAACATGTAGTTTAAGTTACTGGGAATTTATGTTGTGTTAGTCGGGACTTTTGCTCTAGCGCCCAGCTTTTTAGGTTTTTTCTTTTCAATTTTTATCAGCGTCCACATACATGTAAATGGAACAGTTTGTATCAGTTGTAGGAACAATTTGATGTAAATGGAACAGTCTGATTCTCTCGCAACTGAGCCAGCCCCACTTGATGTAAATGGAACAGTTTTTATCAGTTTTTCTTTTCAATTTGTATCAGTTGTTGACTTTATTCTAAAACAGACATGTAAATGTGATTGTAGTCCTGAAATCAAAATATTGCCCTGCATGAACTCAGGTAATAACAGTTTCCTCCCAAAATGACTAAACTTGCCAATTAAAACATAGAAAAACCTGCAACTAAAACCTGCCCAGAATTCAACAACAAACCTGCCAACTAAAACATAGAAAAAATGCAAAGAAAAATGAAAGTAAATAATTTCAGCATTTACAAATCTCATTAGAGAGGCATTGGCCATGTCCATTACAACTGGCAATAACTAATTAAACAATAAACCTGCCCAGAATTCAACAACAAACCTGCCAACTAAAACATAGAAAAAATGAAAGTAAATAATTTCTCCATTTACAAATCCCATTAGAGAGGCATTGGTCATGTCCATTACAATTGCAAGAACTACATAGACAAAATGAACTAGACCATAAAAGTAAATAATTTCTCCATTTACAAATCCCATTAAAGAGGCATTGGTCATGTCCATTACAATTGCAAGAACTACATAGACAAAATGAAAAGAAAATTGGAAGTAAATAATTTCTCCATTTACAAATCCCATCAGAGAGGCCATGTCTATTGCACCGGTCGTGATCCATTCAACCCAAATTCAACCAGTTGTGATCCATTTAACCCAAATTACATCTGTAAGAATTAATATGCAAATCTTAGTGTCATGTCAATATTACTATTAAAATATAAAAAGTACAGAAATATTAAACTTTTTTTTTTTTTTGTAAGTAGAAATATTATGCTTTCTTAACTCCCAATCATTGTTTTTTAAAGTTGAATTTCACTAATATCAACAGTTAAGCTGTCTTGAGCAAGCTGGTGATAAATAAAAAAAATTAACAGACAAAAATACTGACTATGTGTATCATGTGTGTGAGAGAGATAAAAAGGGCTGCGGTACTTGCAGGATCAGAGAGGGAGTGGACAAAGATCAGGATTTAAATAAAGTGAATGAGTGGGTCATTAGATGGCACGCACCAATGCCATCTAATAATATTCCAGGATTATTGATGGTAAGATTTTCTATAAAATTTTAAAACTTTGATAATTCTGTACGTAATATTAGAAATATATTATAAACTCTTTTACACACAATTTATAAACAACTTGGTCGGGAGTACTGACGCCCAGTACCTCTAATATTCTAATTCCTTTCTATGCCTATAGAACAACTTTTATATCAAGGAAAAATCCATGGAAACTTAACCCACACAGTGATGTTACTACAAATCAGTAAACAACTAAACATGATTCAAATGATGGATGACTCTAATTTTCTACAAGATAAAAACAACAAGGGCTAAAAGATAAATAAGCAGAATAAGATGATCATGAGATAGGAACAACATGGATTGCTGCTCCAGCGAGCCCCACTTCAAGAAAAAAAAAAAATTGCTAAACAAGCAAATAAGTGAAAAGCAACTAAGCATTGTTGCATGCACTCCAAGCTATTAAAAAAAAAAAAAAAAACTGATTCCAGAGGAACTGCAAAACGGATTTCTACAGCATTGTTGTTACAAACTACTGGGAGAGTTTAGCAATGATATGGTCCAAAAAAAATGTTCATAATCAAAACAAAAAAATCCTACTTTCTATTACAATGTGCAGGAATTTAATCTCTCTCTGTTCTTTTCTTTTCCTATTCAGAAGTGGTGGCCAACGGCTTGCATTCCTTCCATTTTACTTACAAAATACATTTCATTACAAGAAGCCAAATATTCTAGAAAGATGGAAACAAAAACTGCGTAAAACAAAGGAACAAACAACTCATACCCACAACGGCACTCTCTCTTTCAGATCTTTCTCCGAGACGATGGGGTTCGACGACGCTACAGGTACCCGGTCTGGGATGGGTTTGATTTCTTAAGCCGATTTTGGCACTAGGTTTGATTTCCAACTGAGACCCATTTTGGCGCTGGGATGGCTTTCATTTGCTCTAAATTCGGTTTTTTTTTTTTTAATTAATTAGCCACATCAGCGATTCCGCAAAAGGTACCCACGCCGGGTACCTGTAACATTGTTGATTTTTTTTGGGGAGGGAGGGGGGAGGTCTCCTTTTTCTTGTTCTCTATTGTTCATGCTGTGTAATAGTTTGGGGAGAGAGATTCTTTTGGCTGAAGAGCTCTCAAAGTCTATTACGCCCATTCAAATTTGTATTGCTCAATGCCATTCTCCACTGCGAAGCATATAACAATTCACTCGGTGGGGTTGGATTGAGCTCCTCAATAGGCCACGCATGGAAACAGGATTCTCAAATTTTGATATTGGGTTGGGAGGATGTGGTAATGGAAGACAGCTTGCTGATGATGGTGTGGACATCGATGATGAAGAAATGGCCGATAGCCCAACTCCCAGGTGTAGGGGTGCAGGATTCAGGGAAATGGGTTGTGTTTGGGTTTGTCGGGGAGCACAACCATGTGTTGGTTCTGCCAAGACCTTGATTGACACTTTTTAGATTGCTGGAATGGGTCCTCGTAGGATCATGTCCGCCCTCATTAAAGAGTATGGTGGAATAAGCAAAGTTGGATTTATGAAGGTCGACTGTGGAAACTGCATGAGGAAAAACCGCCAGAGGAGAGAGTTTAGAATAGGACCTTCAACTTGGTTTGTGTTATTTGCGGCAAATGCAGGTGGAGAAGTTGAACCCCAATTTCATCTATGTTGTGCAGGGTGACAACGATCAATCCAGGGTAAAACATCATGGACATCGTTTTGTTTGGTTGTGCTTTCCTAATAAATTAATCCGAGGCATCCTTTGTGTGGCTGTTAAGACATGGCTAATGGCAATATCTGGAGCTTTATTACGAAGCATCCTTTACACAAGATAACTGTTCATGAATTCTTGACTGTGATGCTAATGATAACAAAAAGAGTCCATGAGGTTTCAAGAGGAGGTTCTAACTTTCATTGCATCCAACTTCAAGGCTGAGGATGGTGGGGAAATAATGAAGTTTGGGGAGGATCACAAAGGCAATGTTAAAATCAAGGTTTTGGAGATCATAAAAGCAACTTGTAATTGCCAGATGTTTGAGTTTTCAGGTCTTCTTGTAAAGGAAAGGGCCATTGGCAGTCGGAGATATTCTAAGTTTTCGTGGCGATTTTGGCGATTTTTCTGGGGTCAGTTTTGGTTAGTCCGTTTTGAACTGAATTTTCAATTTTGGCCAACTTTCGTTGGTTTTGCTAAGGTTGGCCATGGAGGCTGGCCCTCCCCCTCCTGCGGCAGGGGTTGTCGCCACGGCACAGACCACCAAAACGTTTGCACAAGCTGTTAACGGAACGGGACAGTCTACGTTTAGGATTCCTATGAGATATTCGGTAGAGGTTGATGGTGAACAATGGTTTGTTTTTTCAGAAGTAGAGATGTCGAAAGTTGCGGATGATTTTAAATATGCTCTGGTTTTGAAGTTCTCTCGTACTCGACCGTCCATTGATGATATACGTTCTAATGTTGCGAAAGCTTGGGGTTTGAGTGAGATCCTGATTGTGAGTTTTATGAATGACTTGCACGTCCTTGTTCAGTTGCGATGTGAACGTGATTCTCTGCATGCTTGGGCTCGTTAAGGACGTATCATGTGTGGCTCAAGTTTTAGATTGTTTAGATGGACCAAAGATTTTGACTTGTCGAAAGAATCTCCCCTAGCGCCTTAGTGGATCTTTCTACTAGGGCTACCTCTTCATCTGTATCGTACGGATTGTTTACAAATTCTTGCAACTCGTTTTGGCCGTTATTTGGGAACTGATAATGCCACTATTAATAAGACCAGAGCATCTGGAGCACGGTTGTGTGTAGAAGTGGATCTAACAGAGGAGCCGGTGGAGGGGTTTCCTATTATGATGTCGGCAACGAAGAAGATCTGGCAGAAAGTGAAATATGAGAAACATGGATATTATTGCTTTAAGTGTCATAGACAGGGGCACACTTCAGTAGTTTGTAAGGTCGGTGTACAGAGTTCTGAGAGAGATCAAATTGCTAAACAATGACCAAAGCGGATTTGGAAGGAAAAAAAAAAAAGAATGTTGAAAATACAATGAAGGAAGGGGAGGGTGAGGTGTCTGGAAAAGTAATGATTGAATGGAGTGATAGGATAGGACATGATGGCCCCTCTTTATCTGTTGAAGGTATAGCGAAGAACGGGGAGACTGTGGAAGTTTTGGCTATTAAAGAAGTGCAGGAAAATGAATTGGAGGATGAGGAGGTTTGTGAGGAAATTGAATGTGAGGTTGACCTGAGAGTGGCTCAATGTGGTGTTTTGATTCAACAGAGTGCACCACGATTGTTAGAACCGGACTTGATTGAATTGGAGTTGGTTCTGACAGACTCTGCTGAGGGTGGGATTGAGGGTGGACAGTACCAAGTGGTCTCAACGGTTTTGGAAATGGAGAGTCATGGTAGGAGATCGGAACGACGTTTGCCTGTTGAAGAAATCAGGGACTATATGTCCGATAGGGCAGAGGATGAACTTGTGGGATTATTGATACAAGAAAAAGCGTATGAGCCTGAACCGGAAACTACTAAACTTGTAAGTAAAGCCCAGGGTGTGCAAGGGGTTCGACAATCACAGCGGGTTGCTACTCGCATCTCTAAACTTAATTTATGATTGATACAATTTTGGTGTGGAACCTTAGGGGCTTGGGTACTTCTCGAAAGTGCCTTAAGAGTTTACTCAAAAAACACAGAGTGGGTATTGTGGGAATTTTGGAGCCATTCCAGGATGCTGGGAGAATGAATCGTTTGGCTTCGTATTTGGAGTTTCCTAAATTTTGCTGTAATGAATCTTTGGGGGAAAAGTTTGGATTTTCTGAAAAGAGATATATGATTTTGGAGTAGTGCATATGTCAAACCAAGCGGTTTCGGGATGGCTGTGTTTGGCTTCTTACCGTATTATGGTGACCTTTGTCTATGCAAAATGCTCTTAGATAGAGCGTAGAGAGCTGTGGGAGGAGCTTGAAAATGTTCAGGTTAATGAGTCTCCATGGTTGGTGGTCGGGGACTTCAACGCAATTCGTTCGGATGATGAACGGATTGGGGGCAACCCAAGGTCATTGTTGGCAATGACGGAATTTAATGGCTGTGTGGACACTTGTGGTCTTGTGGAGATGAGTTTTCAGGGCCAAATGATGTCGTGGTGTAATGGTCATGTGGGATCTTCAAGAAGTTGGGCTCGCCTAAATAGAGTCTTGGTAAATATCAATTTCTCTATTAATTTCGGGTTGGCTTTTATGGAATATTTAACGAGGAAGACGTCTGATCATTGTCCTATGGTGGTGCATCTGAGTTTGCCGAGATCGTCGTATGGGCCATCTCCTTTTCGTTTTCAAAATATGTGGTGCTTGCATGAGTCTTTTATTAAGTTTGTAGAGAATGTTTGGGTGCAACCAGAATGTAGTCATGGTCTTTTGAGGTTGGCGGCTAAACTGAAGAAGCTTAAAGTGGCATTGAAAACTTGGAATAAAAATATTTATGGCAGGGTTGATCTCACTATAAAGGCACTAGAGGAAAAAATGGAGTTGCTTGATTTTCAGCTCCAAGAAGCACGTGTCCCAGCAGTGGAAGCAGAGTTCCTATTGACTAAGATGGAATTAGCTGAGTGGAAGGCTAGGGAAGAATGTAGATGGGCACAAAAATCAAAGCGGAAATGACTTCAAGAAGGGGAGCAAAATTCCAGGTTTTTTCATGCCTCAGTTAGTCAAAGATGGAAGGCCTCTGTTGTGTCGTCCATGCGTCTAGCGGATGGGACAACGTTAGCAACGCCGGAGGAGATTCATCAGGGGGCTCTAGACTATTTCAAAAATTTCCTCACGTTGATGCCGAATGTGCATCAGGCTGAGTTAGCAGATTTAATATAGCCTTTGATTTCGGAAGAGGATAATGATCGGCTTTGTGATGCCCCTTCGATTGAGGAGGTTCGGGTAGCTGTATTCTCTATTCCAAAACACAGCTCGCCGGGCCCAGATGGCTTTGGATCTGGTTTTTATATAGTTTGTTGGGAGATAGTGAAGGATGATGTGGTGGAAGCGACAAGAGAGTTTTTTAATGGGGCTTCTTTGCCGAGGTTTTATTCTTCTTCTTACATTGTTTTGATTCCAAAAGTGCCGGATCCAAGAAATTTTGACAAGTTTCGACCCATCAGTCTGTGTTCGGTGGCTTATAAAATTTTTTCTAAGATCTTGGTTCAAAGATTGACAAATTTGTTGCCTAAGCTGATTTCACAGGAGCAAGGAGCGTTTATCCCGGGACGTAATATTTTTGAAAATATTACGCTTGGATAGGAGATGGTACATTTGATGCATAGAAAAAATAATGGAGGGAATATTATGATGAAAATTGACATGGTGAAGGCTTATGATAGAGTCCATTGGCCATTTCTGTTGGAGGTTCTTGCTGGATTTGGTTTTAATGGTCAATTTTGCAGGCTGATTGCGGAATGTATTTAATCTCCGTGGTATTCTATTATGTTGAATGGTACTTATAAAGGTTTTTTTCAACCTACTAGAGGCTTGCGACAAGGAGACTCTCTCTCGCCTTACCTTTTCATTATTATGGAAGAAGTCTTCTCTTGACTTTTTAATCAGAAATTTATGGAGGAAGCATTGGTAAGTTTTATCATCCGCTTGGAGCACCATTGATTTCCCATTTACTCTATGCGGATGATCTTCTAATTTTTTCAAATGGTGATATACGGTCATTTTGAATTTTGTTAAGAACTTTGAAACTTTATAAAAATTGGTCTGGGCAACAAATTAGCAAGGAAAAATAAGCTATGTATTTTTTCCAAGCATATTAATTTGGCACGTAGGCGGGCTTTGTTGAGGTGTTCCGGTTTTGTTGAAGGGAATTTTCCTGTGACATATCTAGGGGTTCCTCTTGTCTCTGGTCGTCTTAATGCCAGAACTCTTGAGCCTCTTATACAAAAAATTCCTAAGAAGGTGGCGGGGTGGAAATTTAAGTTGCTTTCTCAAAGGGGTCGGTTAGTTCTTTTGAAGCACGTTCTCTCGTGTATGGCAACGCATTTGTTAGCGATGCTGGATATTCCGAGGGTCACGTTGAGGAAAATCAACGCAATATTATCGAATTTTTTTTGGGGAGATGTGGATGGTAAGGCCAAGAAGAAATTGTTCTCTTGGAATAAAATGTGTATGCCGATTGTGGAAGGGGGTTTGGGTCTTAGAGAGTTTGGGGATGTGCAACGATCTTTGCATATGAAGTTTGTGTGGCGATTGTTGGCTGTGGATAATCTATGGATTCGCTATTTCAAAGCGAAGTATGTGAAACGTGGTCATTTATTGCTTATAAAAAATTCTCTAGCTTGTTCGAGATTCTGGAGGTCGGTTATGAGAGTAATGCCGGATGTTTGTGAGAATATTAGTTGGCGGGTGAGAGAAGGACGGGTGTCCTTTTGGTATGATAAACGGCTTGATTCAGGGCCATTCTGTTTGCGTGAATCAACAATTGTAAATCCTCTCCTTAAAATACAAGAGTGTTGGAATGTGAATGGCTGGGACGTAGAGCAGTTAGAGGAGTTGGTTGGAGTGGAGACTATGGGGGAGATTTTATGTTGTTTACCTACACTGAGAGAAGGGACGGATGTTCTCATTTGGAAGCCAACTTCAGATGGTGTATTCTCTACAGCTAGTGCATGGGATGTAATTCGGATAAAACATGCAGAGTTTCCTGAAATGGGGTAGATCTGGCATAAACTCTTACCAAAAAAAAAAAATGTATGTATGTGGAGGGTGAGGTTTAATTGTCTTCCTGTGGATGATAAAGTGATCAGATGTGGTATCAAGTTGGCGTCAAGATGTGATTGTTTCACGAATCGGCAATGTGAGACGTTGGCACATGTGTTATGCTCGGGTGAATATGCGTCTCAAGTCTGGGCTCATGCGGAACGGGTAATGGGGATGCCAATGATGATTGCAGGTACATGGTGGGGGCGAGTTTCCACTTGGTTTGCCATAGCGAAGAAGTCGTCTCAAAAGGGGATTCTGATTGGTTTATTGCCCACGATTATTTCATACAGACTATGGCAATGCAGGTGCAAGGCGCGCATGGAAGGTCTATTGGAATCTGTTGAAAGTGTCTAGTTGTCTATTAAGTATTGGCTACGAATGTTGATGGCTGAGCATGCAAAAGTGGATTCTGTTTCGGTTAGTGATGCACAGGTTCTTGCTTCTTTGGATATTCCTATGGTGCAGACGCAGATCCGTAGACAACGTATTGTACGGTGGACTAAGCCCAATCTTCAAAGGATAAAGCTGAATGTTGATGGGAGTTGTAGGGGTAATCCGGGGTCTTGTGGGGGCAGAGGTGTTATCCGAGATGGCCATGGTAAGGTAAAAGGAGCTTTCTCTGGTTTTTTTGGTCAGGGTACTAATAATGAGGCTGAACTTCGGGCCTTGTTTGAGGGGGTGAAGTTATGTAAAGAAATGGATTTCATTAATGTGGAAATTGAGTGTGATTCAAAGGTAATAGTTGATTGGATCAATTCTGGTAGCTGTACGGTGTGGTACCTTTGGGAGTTTTGGGAAGAGGTTAATAAGGAACTTCATGGAATACTTTTCTCTATTAAACATATTTATAGGGAAGCTAACCAAGTTGCGGATTTTTTGTCTCAACAAGAGAAAGCTGGCTTGAATTGTAGATATGAGGAAGGAGATGTTTTCCCACGTCATTTGAGAGGCATGGTTAGGATGGATAAAATCAGTATTCCTAATCTTATAGTATAGTTTATGTGTTGGTTTATTTTGTTTCATTTATTCGTTTATTGGTTTGGTTTTGGTTTAGTTGGATTATGATGCTTGGGTTGGTTTTTTTATTGGTTTTTTTTTTTTTTTTTTGTAAATCTCAATTATCTGGTTTGTTACCACGGTTTTCCTCCACCATAAGTGAGAGATTATTAATAAACTTGAGACGGAGTCATGTGTGGCTACCGGCTCTTTCTTCTTAAAAAAAAAAAAAAAAAAGAAAGGTCTTCTTTTATTGGCAGTTTTTAAAGGGACCAATGTGCTTGATCTCCCATCCCTATATATATTGAAACGATGGACGAGAAATGCCAAGAGCAGTACTGTTATATTAGAAGAACGAACTAATGTTGTAAGATCCCCCAATTATCTAGAATCCCATACTACCCGACGTAATACTCTGTCACGAGGCTTCAAGATTTGTAGATGAAGGGGCGAAATCTCTGGAAACTTATGATGTGGGCCATGTGGCAAGGACTGGATTGCAGAAAGAAGTGTGCGAAAAGTCTGGACTGTCACATGGCTAGCTTTTTCTTCCTTTGATGGTGTTATTATCCTGCTAGAGGTGTTTGTTATTCACCAGCTTCAGAGGCAGATGAGCCGGGTGTGTATGGTTGTGCGCTCCCTGTTGAAGCTGACCCACCAGTGCCCATATTGAGCCGAGCTCAGTCCTCTCCTGCGCTCCTCTCAAATTTGGATAAGAACTACAAAGAGTTTGGCATGTTTTTGCAACATGAAAGAATTTATACAGCTTGAGTCTCTGCTGCTATTGCAACCATGTCTTATTTGGTCTCAGATGATTACCAGCTGTGAATTGGTTTTTTTTTTTTTTTAAGCGATTCTTTTGCTAATCTTATCAAGCATTCTTCTAGTTGATCATGGTTTTTTTGTGTGTGTGTGTGTTTGGTTTTACAATCTATGAATGAGGATGGTCTTCGGTTGGGTTTTTCTTTTGCCAGGGAATCTCCATTTTGGCTTCTTAATTTGTAGATCATTAGTTGAGTTTGAATCTCATATAGTTTGGAACTTTGGATTTCTAGGGTGTGGAGGACATCTCCTTGGCTTTGTGTAATTCAATGTGTGATCCAATCTCTGTTTGGACTTGGCTGAACAATTCCCATTTGACCATGGAGCTGTCTGTTTTGTAATCAACATGATGAACTACTTTCATTTTCGGTCCTAATTTCTAGTGTAATTAGGAGAGAAATTAGACATATGGGAGAGGTGCACCATATCTAATGTTGCCCATGTAAAAGACATAACAGAATGGGCTAATTCAATGCCAAAAAAAAAAAAAAAAATCTAATTAAATTGGTAAATGAAATGATCAAAATACACTATATTTCCAAATCATCGAATAGTATCGATTTCAAGTGAAATATAGAGATTAAAAAAAAAAAAAAAAAAGAGAGAGAGTTAGGCTGCGTTTGGATGTTGAATTAAATTGAGTTGAGATAATAATATATTATTTTTTAATATTATTATTATTTTGAAATTTGAAAAAATTAAATTGTTTATTATATTTTGTGTTAGAATTTAAAAAAAAATGTAATGATGAGTTGAGATGAATTTGATAATCAAACGTACCAATACGTTGCATGATCAATTAATATATATACTATTAGATCTAGCATCAAATTACATAAAATTGTCCATTATTATGACTATTTTTACATCCTTAGCATCAATGAAATATTAGTTGAAGTCAGCCATGTGTACAAGTGCACCAATAACATACTAAATGTGGGAGACATGAAATTATAAAAGTTTAAAGCGAAAGTTCAACCTTGACGAATTAAAGGTAATGTGGCCATTGATCAGGAAAATAAAAAATTGAAATAAAAGAAAAAATTAGGTAGACATAATATAAAGAATTGTTTGGAAGAAAATCGAATACTAAACTAGTTTTACTTCATCTTATTTTATTATTATAATTTTATCAAATTTTTATACAAAATATAATAAATAATTTAATTTTTTTAAAATCTTAAGATAATAATAATATTAAAAATAATATTTTTTTTAATTTTTAATTTTTATTTAAATTTATTTTATCTCTTCTTATGTGAATTGTCTGATCCCTTTCCTTCTCTGAGTCAGAACAAACCCACGGCCATCCTGGAAAATGGGGTTTTAGAGTTTGTTGAATTGACTTGAATTGTTTGACTAGACATATCTCTCGCTTTTGAAAAAGTAAAAGGGAAATGTGTCTTTAAAAATCAGCAAGAGGAAATAGAGAGCATGCTTCCAAAATTGATGGACTTATCATGATATTCTTGATAGATTTTATTAAAGTAAATTTATAAATTGATATGATTTGATATGCTACAATTAGGAGTGTCAAATCATGTTAACGGATTGTGTTCGTGTCGTGTCAGAGTATGTACATTACAGTTAATAGATCAACACAAACACGATACGATAAGATAACGGGTTGACACGACACGACCCGACCCGTTCCAACCTGTTTATGTTAATGGGTTGAATAGACACAATACGACACGACATGACCCGTTTGACCTGATTATAAATATTTAAATATAAATAATATCTATATAAAAAAATTAACTACAAGTCTAAAAATTAAAATTACAATCCAAACATATATAATCCACACATTATAATAATATATTAAAATTACATCCCAAATATAATAAACAAAACACACATAGTATATATATTAATGTTACAATCTCATATAATTAAAACACAAATCTAAACAAATTTAGAACTTGAAGAATGAGGTGGAGCATCCTCCAAGTCCTTGCCCTTGTTCTCCAACTCCATTACATCTTCGGTTAACTTATCCAATTTAACTTCTTGTGTTTCTATTAAAAAAAAGACATCAGTAAAATTTTATATTATTAAAAAATTACAGTCATTTATTCAATAAAATAAAAATAATATTACCTTGCTCATCGCCATATAACTAGTCTCTAGTGCAGACTAATGCTTCACCAATATTTGCTTTTAGTGCACTCCTAAACTGATCAATGATATGCCCACCAACACTAAAAGTAGATTCAGATGCAACCGTAGAAACTAGAACACTCAAAATGTCATGAGCCATACGAGTAAGATCAGGATAACGAAATTCATTTCCTTTCTAAAAGAAAAGAATATCAATATTTGCATTTCTATTTGCCCTAGGTTCATCCATGTAAAGATCCAATTGACTTTTTTTCATATGGGCAAAAAGTTCATCAGGTTTAAATGCGTCAAATTCCTGTACACAAAAAATAAATAAAAATATTTCAAGCTAATACGTGATATGAAACAACAATATAATATAAATCATTAAACAAAAAATACTATTTGATATTACTTCCAATAAAAAATTATCATATGAAGACTGACTTTCCTCTCTATTAACAGTGCTATCAGAAGTTGCGGTAGAACATGTCATTGTGGGAGCACTAGAAGAATCATATTCTATGAAAAGAGATGTTACTCTGAACATTCATATACTCTATGGAACATTCTCCATAAAGCTTTGTATAAGAAAAATCAACAAAATGAAGCTTGTATCGAGGATCCAATATAACTGCTATAGCCAACAACACATTGAACTCGGACCAATATTTCTCAAACTTAGTAAGCATTTTACAACACATTCTCTTCATGTAGTCATCTTGGCTCTCAGAGTGTCGCTTTAATGTAAAATAAATCGAAAACACTGATGAAAAGTAGAGATTGGCAGTAGGGTATTTCATCCCAGAAAAATTACAAGTGGCTCTATAAAAAACTCTCAATAAATAGTTAATCTTTTGTACTCTTTCTCACTCAGATATTGATGGACAATTCTTAAAATTGAAATCAGTCAACTCCAAATGAGTAAAGGCACGACGATAGAAAAGAGCACTCTCAAGCATAAGAAAAGTAGAATTCCATCTAGTGGGGACATCCTGTCTCAACCCCTTTTTTGTTATCCAAAGACATTTGATTTGTTGAATCTATAAATTTTACTTTCCTTGTTTGTGATCCTTTGACATACTTAATACTTTTACGAACTTTTTGGATAGCAACATTAATATCTTTTAACCCATCTTGTACTACCAAATTCAAAATATGAGCACAATAACGAAGATGAAAGAACTCACCATCACAAAGAAGAACTTTCTTAATGTTCAATTGAGTTCTTAACAACTCTACTGAAACATCATTAGAAGAAGCATTGTCTAAAGTCAATGCAAAAATCTTGTATTAAATTCCGCACTCACATAACAAATTATAAATTTTTTTATATAAAGATGTGTCATTATGTGGTGGTGGCATAAAAGAAAAGTTCAAAACCATTTTCTGCAGAACTCAATTCTTATCCAGAAAATGTGTTGTAATGCACATATAACCATTAGTGGTTATAGAAGTCCACAAGTTAGATGTTAGACTAATTCTACAAGGAGAATCATTTAACATCTATTTAATCTTTTTTTTTTCTCGATGATACATCTTAACCAAATCAGCATTGGCAGTATTCCTAGAAATAATTGGAACATCTGAACACAAATATTGTAGTAAAGATCTCACCCCCGAATATTCAACAAACCGAAAAGGCAATTCATGCTTCACAATGACAGCTGCCAAAATTTCTCTATATTGTTCAATATCAAATTTAGGAGTGCTTACTGAAATATTTTCACTATTTTGTGATAACATCATCTGACCAATATCTCGCGAACTTCTCCTAGGACATGTGTCAATGTGACGCTTCATATTTTCGATTTCATATTTACTTGCTGCCATGTAAGTAACTCCACACATCTTGCACTTGGCTCATGGCTTGCCATCATTGATCTCAAAATCATGAACCATTTCAAAAAAAGCCCACACATTTAACCGTTTCCGTCTTTTTGCTTTAATTCCCTCATTTTGAAAACTTTGTGAGTCAAACGGATCCAAATCAATTAAATCGTCATTTTTTCTTGTTGCCAAACTCATCTGACAACAAACAACAAGAACAAATATAAGAGTGACATTATATATAAGAGTAGGACAGTGACACTAGTCCATTAAAATGGTCATTATTAGTGTAAAGCTTAATCAAAATGTATTAAAATGTAAGCACTACAATTTATAGCAGATAATAGAAATGATGAAAGCAAGATCAATATCATTTGAATCTTTTTTTTTTTTTTTCTTCTTCTTCTTTTTCTTCTTCTAGTGTAAAGCTTAATAAAAATGTATTAAAATTTAAGCATTAGCACGTTCAATCAAGCCTGCAATTGAAAAGGGCGATCCAATTGTGGTTGCAATTAAAAAGCTGAATGAGGATGGTTTACAGGTAAGAGTTTTAGATCATGTTCTCAATCAAAAAAGTTTCATTTTCCTTCAACTTTCAACACAACGCATTTTGACACAAAATACTTTTCCATCTATCCAAAAAAGGAAAGAAACCATCAAACTTCTTATCAATGGTCCCCACGAGTCTCACAGATAGAAACGCAAAGTGCAAACACCACTTTTTCTCCAAATTTGCAAACATGTTCTTAGTTTTTAGGATAATGAATATTGTGTTTTAAGAATACTGTTCGCTTCATACTTAACTCTCTTAAGTGCTCTGTCTCTATAATTTTGGTGCAATAGCAACATGTCATTACATTTTAAATTATATTATTTTTCCATTGGCATTCCTCTGCTCACCTATTTTTTGTTTTTTCGTGGATCTAAGGGCACTTCTATCTACTTATGCTTATTACTCTTACCTCTAGGCACTCTCTGCAAACTTTCCAGATGGGGAAGAAAAAATAGCTCTCCAGATGGTAAATCGGTATTCTTGCCAGTGTAAATGTTTCTATGTTCATCCTAGATTCCTACAGATTTATAACTCAAAAAAGTTTTTTTTCAATTTCTTTTTTTTCGACCTTATAGCCCCTCTACTGCAATTTAAATGCAAATATATAATAACAACCCAGATCAACAGTACACGAAACTCGTCAAAAGTGGAGTACACCGAGTATTCACTGAGTACAACACAGCAAATATAGAATAATAGAAACCAAAATCAAGCTAATCTTCTTACAATGGGTGGCGCGGCATAGGCGACTGGGCGAGGGTGGCGGGCAGTGCGAATCCATGGCTTTAAGTCTGCGTGGGCGACTCAGCGTCACCGTGAAACTGGAGGGGGCCGGCATCACCGTGAAGACTGATGAAAACTTGAGGGTGGTGGCGACACAGTGTCACTGTGAAGAGGAGTCGAGCCTGGAGGGGCGCATGGGGCAGCGTGGTCGCGATGACTTTCTATAGGAGAAACACAGAGTGTGAAACGGGGGGATGGGGGCAGCTGGTTAGAATCTTAGATTAGAGTTAGGGTTTTTTACTTCTTCTTCTTCTTCTTCTTCTTTTTTTTTTTTTTTTTGTTTTTTTTTAAGTTTTAGCCTTTAGGTCATAAGGGTATAAGGGTAATTTTAAATTTTTTAACTGGTCATAACGGGTTGACCTGTTAGTGACCCGTTAAGCAATAATGTTTTAACGAGTCAACCCGTTTTGACTCGAACCCGTTAACACTCAACCTTAATTCACTTTTATCGTGTCGTACTCGTATTGAGTTAACGGGTCGTGTCACATATTTTTATCCCTAGCTACAATATTAAATTATAAAGTTATTTTTATTATAAAATAAATTTAACGTAATATATAAAATTATATCAATTTATAAATTTATTTTTATAAAATCTTTTCGTAATTGTAAGTATGTAACATTTCTCTTTTATGGTCGTGCACACGGCCTTCATGATCAACATAATATTAGGGGTCATCTGATCACCAAGGGTTGACTCAGGTCTAGATTTTGGCACCAAACAAATACCAAAAAGAAGAAAAAAACAAGTGAGCCAAAAGGGAGCAATAGTTCATGTACTGATTCAGTGAACATGTTAACACACGTAATGGTCAAAGCTAGACAGTGAACAAGTTGACAACCTAATTAATTAATTCTTTCGTACTAGTGGCAGCGCATGCATGATGAGCATGCAGACCAACTCGATCGAACAGTTTCTGAATCAAGTCCTTTCCGCTATGCTAGCTTTTGCCTTTTTTACTTTATTCTTGTCGACGTTCCATAAAGAGTAGCAGCCATATACACAAGGCCACCCTTGATTCGTTCTGATGCATGTGTTCAGCTTTAATTTCCACTTTGGATAGCTAAAGTTCTATCTACTCATGATGCTTCGTTCCCTAGAACATGTGAATTAAACAAGACAGGTTGTCACTTTCTTTTTCTCGAGTGAATTAGTTTGGCTGTAAAACATGTTAGGTGGTGATATAAACTGACCACCAACTTATTCTATAATTGATATAAAACAATTCTAACAATCTCTCTCTCACACATTAAACACTAAGTCGGAACAACCATAACCCATTTCTCCCTCGAATTATTGGTAAACCTTAACTCTAATACCAGTTTAAGTGTTCATGGACCACTATCATTCCCAAAAACTAACTCAAGAGATAAGACTTTTCTTTATATTTATAAATTGACTACTAACTACTTCCACAACCGATATAGAATAATCCCATTAACAAAACCTTCATTTATTGTTCTCTTTTTCTCCCAACATGAATATTTAATTTGTTCAGAATTCTACTAATTAATATATCACATTTTGATCAGTGATTTTTCATTTAAGCAATACTAGTCGGACTTATAAAAGTACTTATCTACTTGGTCGCTTCAGATCATAGAAGGCCATGCAGCGTGAAGACTAGCTAGCTGCCCATGCTTATATACTTGTCACGTCCCGATCGATCCTCATTCTTGTATGTTATATGGAAAAGGAAAAATCTACTCAGCTTCTTTCTCATACACCGCACACCACACGTCTCGAATCGGGTTTGAAAATTATATATATATCTATATATATAAATAATATTACAGATATAATTCTCTCTGTATGCTTTGTGGCCAATTACCTAACGCGTTTCTTCGAAGTACTTACGTACAGTTCTCCAAAATGAATTCAAACTTGGGTGGTTGGAATTTTTGACTAATAAACATTCCAAATTGAGTTTATAATTAATAAATATATATCCATGCAGTATCTTTCTATACGTATATAATATATATATATATATATTATGTAATTTTCAAAATATGGAACTTAATTTATTCCTAGCTATAAGCCACTTACGTCATGATCCACTCCTCATTTATCTTCTAATTATCTAAAAACTAGATGATGTATCATTAATTATTAAGTTAAATTTATAAAAAATAATACATCCAATTGAATTAATAATTTTAGCACACTATATAAATAATTCTTTGTCCCTGATCTCTCACTCAAGTATATATTTGTACCGTTTCTCGTCATTAATTAATTCATATAGAAACAAATTAGAGTAAATTAATTAATAGATTTGGGAATCATTCAAGATGCTAATATTGACATTCTTCTATATATTTTATTCATTATATAGAATCTCAAAATATACTAAGTTGGTTACATAGAATATTTTTTTTTGAGAAATGATATTTTTCATTTATATTTTATCATTCTGAATCATGTTTATTTTTTGGTATAATTTAAATAGCTAACATTTAGGTAATTGATATATAAAACTATTTAAAATGTATCAGGGGAGACGCGTGGCCTACTTGGGTTAATGCGATGGTCTAAGATATTACTGCGCACATCGATCGACAGATTGCGTCTATACAACAGAGTGCCGCCTAGGTTGGCCATCGATTAGATATCCTAAACGAAAAGGTCAACACATTGATTGACGAATTTAATACATATGTAAACAACTTGTACTGAGTATTTTTTTACTTTTATCGTGTTGTTTACAAAATTTTATCATATTTTGTACTTTGTTTTTATCATATGTAATGAATAATATTATTTAATATATCTATTGTTTTTGAATTTTAATTCTCAATCTTTTTTAATGTTAGCTTATCCAACTTTAATATTAAATCATTGTAGTTCAATTCTCAATTTTTTTAATCTGAAATATCCAACTTTAATATTACATCAATTAACGTTTGAACATGAATTACTAAAGTTCAAACATTGGAGCTAAAAATTTTCACGTTCGCACGTAAGTAGTCTCAACCTTCGAATGTCCAGAGCACATTCTAATGTGAATATGTATACGTTCGAAAGTAACACAATTTCTCAACTGCCTTTAGTGACATTTTTCACAAACCGTCACAGAAAATGCTGTTTTGTGACGGTTTGGAGACTGTTACAATTGCCAAACCATCACAAAAACTCATTTATGTTGTAGTGCAATATAGTAAGAGTAATGATATATCCACAACGATTTTACAATATATAATTAATCAATACAAGCATGCTATTATGATGAAAATAAATATCGATTTTACAAAAGTATCATTCATTCTATATATAATTATAATATAGCTATAAAAGAGTTATAAGTAATATTTTTCACTAGCGATGAACATTAACATTACTTTTCATCCAGATCGCCTAGATTTACAAGAAACAGACAAGATATAATTTCGTGGAATGGGTCCAAATATATATTCATATAGATTGACGCGGTGGCGTGGGAAATCCACTCATATTTCTAAGCAATAAACTCAGAATATTAATATAGAGAAAGAAATTAAAGGTAGCAACGTGCGATCATTTGATCCTCCCCCCATATGCATTCTTCTCCTTCGTTCGCTCGAAAAATATTCAAACAAATTAAATGGGTATCTCAAATGGAAGTTCGATAATTTCCGTTGCCATTATCCTGCTGATCAGCCTTCTGCATCCAGCTTACATGCAAGCTCAAGTACTACCAGTCGTGCGAAGGGATCGTTTCTCGTTTGAAAACTTTGATCAGACTAGGGACGACCCGCACTTGAAGTTTAAAGGCTCTGCAGAAACTGATTCTGAAGCCCTTCAGATAACTCCAGATTCAAGAAATGATTTGGGCAGACTCCGAAACAAGTCCGGTCGCGCTATGTTTTCACGATCTTTCAGGCTCTGGTCTTCCGATGATACAGCCTCCTTCAACTCGACTTTCGTCATAAATGTTTTCAGAGAGGCAAACTGGACTGCTGGGGAGGGCCTTGCTTTTCTCATAGCCCCCGATATATCTATACCTGAAGAAAGTTACGGGCAATGGCTTGGGCTCACCAGCGCTGCAACCGATGGGAACCGCGCCAACCAGATGGTGGCCATAGAATTTGATACCAGAAAGCAAGAGGACATTGATCCAGATGACAATCATATTGGCCTTAACATCAACTCTGTTAGATCAGCCAAGACCGTCCCTCTCGATGATCATGACATCAAATTATCTCCCGAAAATCCCGTTATTTACACAGTATGGGTACAGTACAATGGCGCGTCCAAGCTGATGGAGATTTTCATGGCAAAAGAAGGGGTGCCCAAGCCTGAAAAACCTCTTCTCAGCGAGGACATAAACCTGAAAGACTACGTCAGACAAGAATCCTTCTTTGGGTTTGCTGCTTCTACAGGTGATGGTACGAATATTCAGCTGAATTGCGTCTTGAAATGGAGTCTAGAGATAGATATTCTGCCCGGGAAAAGTGATTTGACTTGGTTGAAGATAGGTGCTGGGATTGGAGTCCCGGCGGCGACATTGTTAATCCTGTGCGGTGTTCTGTACGTGAACAAGAAAAAGAGAAGCAGCAGTAGCAGTGATAAGGACGTTTTTGATGCGCACTTGAGATGGTTGCCTGGGATGCCCAGGGAATTCAAGTATAAAGATATAAAGAAGGCAACGAACGATTTCCATGAGAGTATGAAGCTGGGTGAAGGTGGTTTTGGGATCGTTTACAAAGGAATTCTGAATGCCAAAGATCACGGTATTGCTAGTGAAATAGCTGTCAAGCGTTTCTCCAGAGATGACATCAAAAGCAAAGATGATTTCTTGGCTGAGCTCACCATTATTCACCGCCTTCGCCATAAACATCTCGTCCGCTTAGTTGGTAATTAAACTTCTTTCTCTTCATCTTCTTCATAATTTCTGTACCTGTTCTTCTTTGGTAGGGTATGGTTCTAATTACTTTTCTCCCTGGCTGGCCTGCTGTTTTTGATCTTTTGGGAACGATTTGTCACAACTTGCAATCCGTACAAACTTAAATTATTCAAAGATAATCTCAAGCTTATCCACAAAGTAACATCATCTGATTTTATTTGCCGTGATTTTCGCGTGGTCCCTAAAGAAATACACTACAAAACAACTTATTAATTGTGATCCGTTATTTTTTTTTGTAAAAATATCTATTTCTTATCAAAATAAATTTAATTTCGTCATGAATAATTATTTTTATCACAAATAATCTATCATAAATATTCGTTTTTCCTTAAAAAAATAATTAGATCGGATTCGAAGTTGGCCATTTGACCATCTATTTTCATTGATATATCCTTGCATTCGATGAAACGCAGAATTCTAGTTGTTCTCATTTACGTACGTCACGAATCATTCTCTGTTCAAGAATATGCAAGTTATGTACGTAATACTACTGCATAATCAAAACGCTAAAGCCCTTGAACGAAAGAATCCTTTCTATTTGGTTAAATGGAAGATTGCTTGGTCAATAGTAGTTTAGTACGTACTACGCTTACATATTCTGGCAAGAGAAAACTCGTACGTTTCTGTATTGGAATCTCCAATAATTTTCAAATGTATTTTTTTGTCTTTATTGCCAATTAAGTTAAAATCCCATATATCACGAAGTCAACTTAGGCTTTGTTTTCACGAGAGAGAGAGTTGAGGTTAAAATTAAAAATTAAATAAAATATTATTATAATATATTTTTTAATATTATTTTTATTTTGATATTTAAAAAAATTGAATTGTTAATTTTATTTTATATGAAAATTTAAAAAATTTGTAATAATTAAATGAGATAAGATAAGTTGAAAAGTTTCATGAAAACAAACAAGACCTTAACCAATAGGCCGCTTCTCGGTTTGGATTCACAACCTATCTCAACTCATCTCAATTCATTTTACTACTATTCACTACTATTCATCAACTTTAATTTACAAATCTCACTATTATTCACAACCCATCTCAACTCATCTCATTACTATTCACAACCTATCTCAACTCATTTTCGAATCCAAACGATTTTATGATATTTTCCCTCTGGCCTCTCTCGTACGTAATACTACTGCAAGATTCTTTAGTGAGTATCATAGTAATTTATTATTGTTGCTCGTGTGAATTTTCTTATCAACATCAAATGTTTAATAAGTGTGTCATGGATATACTTTATGTGATTTTCTTCCACTCTTAGATGTTAAAAGTTTATGCTTGAATATGTGTATGTGCCAGTTTTCATCGCGGATATATTATTGCCATCCTAACATATAGCTGGGTCTTGTGTTCAGGGTGGTGCTACGCCAAAGGAAAGCTACTCCTCTTGTACGACTTCATGCCAAATGGTAGTCTTGATGAACAACTATACCAGGGTTCCAACCAGAACACTTTGACTTGGGAACGCCGATCCAGGATACTAGCCGGCGTGGCGTCAGCATTGCATTATCTGCACAATGAGTATGATCAGAAAGTTGTGCATCGTGACCTCAAAGCCAGCAACATCTTGCTAGACTCCGACTACAATGCTCGCCTGGGTGATTTCGGGCTTGCCCGAGCCTTGGATAACGACCGGAATTCCTACGCAGAACTAGGATTAGGTGGAGTCGCAGGCACCTTGGGCTATGTTGCTCCTGAGTGCTTCCACACAGGGAAAGCCACGCCTGAATCTGATGTGTTTGGTTTGGGGATAGTGGTGCTTGAGGTCGTGTGTGGCAGAAGTCCTCGAATCCAAATCAATTACCACCACCATCTCTATTCCTTGGTCGATTGGGTTTGGACGTTACACCGCGAGGGCAGCATTCTTGAAGCTGTAGATGAGAGGCTTGGCAAAGACTATGTGGTTGATGAAGCAAAGAGGTGTTTACTTCTTGGCCTCGCATGCACACATCCCATTGCCAGTGAGAGGCCTCAAACGCAGGCCATATTCCAGATCATAGCCGGCACTATGCCCGCTCCCCATGTACCTCCATTCAAACCTGCCTTCACATGGCCTTCCATGGGACCTTCCTTGAGCATCACTGATCAGAGTACAACTTCAACTGGAACATTCTCTTCCCAAGGTTTTTCTCATGTGATTAATGTGGATGTACAGGACGTAACACCCAGAGAGGAGGAGTCGTCGCTTAGGCATTCTCCTTTGCATTAAAATGGGATGTTTTTAAAGATGCCCATTTTTTTTTTCTGGACTCCTTGTAAACTCGTGAATTGTTGCATTAATGTTTCCTCAACTCTCCGCAGATCATCCTTACACACGCATGCTGCATGCTGTTGATTTCTTGAACATATTGTTCATCTTGTATTCTGTCTTGGAGTGCATATTACGATCTAATTGGTTGGTTTCTTCGAAAACTTAAGGCTTGAAAGTTTGAAACCGTGTGTCACCTGCTATAAGCTAATAACAATTAATATGGCATACAGTGAAGCCAGATCAGATTCTTAAATATTCAGACTCAAAAAACAATGTTGTAGGCTTGTAGCCACGGCATTTAGTTGGTCACCCATGGATCCAGGGCACCTATGGTCCTATATATCATAAAATGTTTTTTGAACGAGTGAAAGTCACTTCATCAGTTACTGAAGTCGGAAGCTTTCAATGGACGCACCCAAAACCTTGTAATAGTTAAATGCACTCCACATCCAAGAACAAATAGATAAATTACAAAAGCAACCTAACCTAAATTCTAAGAAAATTGCATGAAAAAGAAGAGTACCTTAGGCATACCCTTCAAACAAACCAAACTTCATTAAGAACTTCTTTTGATTACAGTCCAGCATTTCACTCAAGCTACAAGCTATATTCTTCTCTTTCAAAAGTTTGTGCCGCAACTGTAATCTCTTCTTCAACCCATGCCGAAAGAAGTCAGGATAATCAGTGACTTCATCAATCTGTCTACCCATTACCTCCACCAGAAACCTGATTCGAGGTTCTAAAGAATTCCTGATGCTCTTGATCAGAATGGGAGGAAAACCAGTTATCAAAACTGCAATCTGGTGATCTCCAAAACCACATCTCTTTAAATAAGCAAAATTGGGTTGCAGTACCTTGTTCGCATCTCTACATAGAACTTCAGGGAAGTTCATTGCCACTGATTGAAGATTGTGCTCCGTAAGACCTACTGATTTTAAAAAATCTGAAGTAGGGCGTAGCCTTTTGTCAACGCTATAACCCATAATAAAGGGGTTTTTTGCTAGAACTTTGCCAATCATCCCATCTCTGGTAAGGCCAAGAGTAGCAAGAAAATCCACCATCTCTGTCAACTTTGATTCGATGCTGTAGCTGATGAGCCTCGGGTTGAGTAATATCATCTTGCCAAGTTGCTTTTCAGGGACACCGAGTGCCTGAAAGAAGGCCAAAAGTGGACAGAGCTTCTCTTCCACACTATGGGAGAGTATGTGGGGGAATTTGGCAATGGCAGCAGCAACTTCATGGGGTTTTGGACCGAGCGTGGAGAGGCACTCAACCATGGGGACAAGCTTCTCATGGAGACCCAGTGCAAGTATCTTGGGACACTTTGAAACAATAGATGGGAGCTTTCTCTCATGAATGCCAATGCTTTTGAGGTAAGCCCAGTTCTGGGAGGCGTTGTCACTTTGCACACCCTCAAGGCGCTTGCACTTTTTGAACATCTCTTGGATACTTTTATCATCAAAACCTCTATCCCTGAAGAACCAAATGATGCTACTACCACGTTGACTGCTGCATATTTCCATATCCCCTAACAATGTGTGACATTTGTTATTTAGATCAATGAACGCTAACAAAACTCTACATTTATAGGTTTTTCAGTTGTAAATAGAGAGATTTTCATAAGGGATGTTGTATTTCATTCGTAAAAACAATCATCGGAAAATGATGATGATGATACGCATCACGAACCGAAGAAACCCAAAACCCAAAACAGAAAGATAGCAGATTTTACGATTTATGAGAACATAGCAAAGGAAATATAATAATTACTTCGAGAATACACCCCACGAATTAATCAAAAACTTCATTGGAAGAGGTTATACAGGTGTGGCAGCTTCTATATGCGACGAAAGCCACTTACCTTTTGACTAAAAGCTAAGAAGCATTCGGAGAACAATCAAACGCAGAAGTGCAAAAAAACCTCTATAATTTCACTTAATCTACAAGTCCATCGCCGGCGCCGGAGGTGGATGCAGAAGCAGGGAGGTATGGGAATGGAGGCAGTGGCAATTGGAGGGGCAGTATTTGTGTTTCAGCCAACACAAAACAGAACTGAAAAGCCTCAAAAGAATGTGCCTTATCTGCTGACCGTTTTACCGTAATTGCCCTCTTCTTTGAACTTAAAATGACTCATTTAACCTCCAATGCCGGGTTTAGACTAGTGATGAGCACAACAAAGGGAGAAAACAAAAACCCTAAACCCTAGCTTCGTCGTCTTATCGATTCATTCTTATACATGGCATCGCTGCAAATTCAGGGTCGGATTTCTAAGCTTATTTCGAAGCCCCTTCCCCGTTGGGTGGAATTACGCCGCTGTTTGAGTTCTAGCTCCCTCGAAGACGACGGCGGCATCAGAGGACGATCCGTGAGACCGGGAGGTGGAGATGGAGGTGGAAGTGAAAGTGGCGAAAAACTCACAGATTTTCCTCCGGAGCCCATTCCGAATCGGCCTTTGAGAGGCCAAGGAAACTCAAAGTTCGACATTCATTTTCGCAACAGAAGACCATCTGCCGATAGTGACCAAGACAGCTTTGAATTCCTTGAGAAATTCAAGCTTGGTGCTGGTGGTGGATTCGACAAGGGGGAAAAGTTCCCCAACCGGCTCCAACAACAACAACAACAACAAGAGGAAGGAAAGGCGGATACACCAACGCCGCCTCCGCCCCAAGATGCGGATGAGATCTTCAAGAAACTCAAGGAGACGGGTCTCATCCCCAATTCCGTGGCCATGCTCGATGGCCTTTGCAAAGATGGCCTGGTTCAAGAAGCCATGAAGCTCTTCGGTTTAATGCGCGAGAAGGGTACCATTCCCGAAGTTGTTGTTTACACTGCTGTTGTCGATGGCTTCTGCAAGGCCCACAAATTTGAGGATGCCAAAAGGATTTTCAGGAAAATGCAAAACAATGGCATTTCTCCTAATGCTTTCTCTTACTCTGTCTTGATACAGGGTCTGTATCAGTGCGACGAGTTGGACGACGCTGCTGCCTTTTGCATCGAGATGTTGGAAGCTGGTCATTCTCCAAATGTCACCACCTTTCTGGGCTTGGTCACCAGGTTGTGTTTGAATAAGGGTGTTGAAGAAGCTCGGACCGTAATTGCAACCCTAACGCAAAAGGGATTTTTCGTCAACAAGAAAGCTATTAAAGAATATATGGAGAAAAAGCCAACACATCCATCTGTTTGGGAAGCTATCTTCGGGAACGAAAGCCGAGAGGCACCATTTCGTTTTTGAGGTTTCTGATAAATATTGTAAGGCTTTCTTTCTATCCTCGCCTGCCATGAGTATATTTCCTTGCTTTTCTTTTATCTATCCTCACATGCCAGACAGCATGTGAATCACATTCATTCATTCAGAGTCATTAGTGTAATTGCTGTGTTACTTGTGGTTATAATTTCTTATGCTTTATGTGGTTGATGGAATTTTTAATCCCCTGGGTAGCGTATTTTGTTAAAGAGACACACTGGTTTTCTTTCTGCAACCTAGTACTAGCAGTAGACAACAACTAAAATTATTTTCTAAATATCTCCATACTAACCTTCATTTTGAACAATATGGAGGCAGGAGCGTATGGTCAGCAAATACTTCTGCTTCTCCACTTGGTCTAATGTTTCACTATTCCCCCATCTCTATTTATATATCTGTTGGACTTGCACCCTGTGTACTTGGACAACCTTTCCATGGTCATCCTCGGTGATGATAGTAATCTCTAAACTAATACTTTCTATTCAACATATAGAAGGAAAATGGTGCTACAGTTTTTATGTTGCAAGAAGTTACCATCCATTCTTAAGTGAATCTTCATGGGTGGGTGGTAGGGGAGTATGCGGCAGTGGTGAGTATTTGTCTGTCTGGTGGTGGTAATAGTATATACGAATTTTCGGAGAAGGGAGGTGGCAGTGGTCCCAGTAGTAGCAATGGTGCTTTGGAGGAAGATTAGGAGGTAGAGGAGGAGGAGAGTTATGAGTGCATAATTTAGTTCACTTTCTTTCAATTTACAGTTGTTACATGTGTAATTTAGTTCCAGAATTATCAGTGGAGATGAAACTTAGTGTTGGTGAAAGCACACTGATGTGCAAAGCACCAAGGCCGAAGTGCTCTGCTTACCAAAAGTTAAGTGCATTTACAAAAGCGCGCTTTAACCTCACTAGTTGATCACTTGACTGTCATGTGTGTGTCACTTCAATCAGGCCTGCATGTTTGTGCTTTGTGCCTAAGCTCTAGGGCAGCGCTTGCATGTAAGTGCGCCTAGTGCTTTCACCAACCCTAGAGAAAACTTTCATCATGGGTTGATCTTATTTCTTTCCTTTTTCTTCCCTTTTATTTTTCTTCTTTTGGATTGCAAATAGGGTCTCTAAGTTTCCACCGTTTCTAAAATAAGGTGCTTTGACCTTGTAGGACATGGACATCTTAAATTGCCATCGCCGAACGCTTTGGTCATCGAGTCTGCTTCTTATGCGCACCAAGGGGTCAGGAATTGTTTCATTCAAGCTAGCCAAGTGAAGAAAACGATATGAACGTACAGATAGTTAAATGCTGATCAAACTTCACCAAAGATAATTCTCAATGCCTTAGAAGATATCTGTGATTCGGTCTGCCTTAATTTTTTTTTTTTGGCTGCCAAGTTGATGGTAGTCGGATCCAGACAAGAAGGAACTGCCTCATTACATTTGCTTTATCTATATTGTAATTGATGCCTGATGAGTTTATGTTGTATTGAGCATGTGGTGCTCCAGCGTGTGTCTAATGCATATCTTTGCTGTTGGCAAATGCCAAAAGTAAACAACATAGGATTCAGGCAATGCATAGCTACTTACTATTGCCCTTGCTCGGCGATCACAGATCTCACCAATCAAATTAGGTTTATGTTTTTTTTTTTTTTAGAAGAATCTCCTTTCCAACTTTGTATAAAAACTCTAATATGAGACATAAATATAGATTATTATTATTATTAGTATTAGTATTATTATTATTATTATTATTATTATTATTATTATAGGTATATTTTCAAGCATATTATATAATTTTTTATTTTATTTTTATTTTCAACCATATTTATTTTTAGAAAAATAAAGTTTTCCTCCAAACTAAGTTGGAAGGAAGGAAATTCCTTGAATTCGTTTTAAAAAATAACGTCTCTCAAGCATGCGTTTTTTTATTGAAAGAACATTATAATTTTTTAACTTAAAAATTTTTAGAAAAGTATTTACACGTTATATGCTCAATAAATACTTATAGATAAATTGGAGAAAATTCTTCCAACCTTATTTGGAGGAAAATCTGTTAATTCATATCACAAATAAGTCTAATGTATTTGAATGATTAACTCAAGTTTCAACTAATATATATAGGACAGTGCTACTCGGACTGATATTTAATCGTAAGAAGTGTATCTATGAGTGCAGATGTATATTTTTATTTTTTTAATATTTTTTACACAGTTTTAAATATTTTAAAAAATATTAATTTATTAATATTTACTTTTTTAATTATTAAATAAAAAAATTAAAAATTAAAATTCAATTAATCATTTTTATCGATTTAACTAATATTTTCTATATATATAAAATACGTATACATACACATACACGTACATATTCATACATTCATTATTGATTGAGGTGGGCCCTAAGTGATTATTTCTGCTGCAATTTTAGGGCCCAATATCTGGTCTTTATCAGCTAAAGCCTGTAACAAGGTGTCTGGCATTCGTCTCGAGGTCGGGTAGCCTCTTTTTAAGAATTCAGAGAAGAAGAAGAAGAAGCAGCGAGTATAATTGGCGTGTGGTTTAGGAATTTCTGAGCTTTTTGGGCAGTGGCATTTGATCTCATTGCAAAACACCCAGAGAAATGGTATTGTTAGCGAGTGAATGAATTAATTGTTAGCTTAATTAATATGAATGACAGGGATATTAGATCTGGAGCTCCTTCTTGCAGCTCGAAATTTATGAGTAACGAATTCCTTATATATCTCTGAAACCTTATGCGATTGTGGTCGTTGACTACGGCTGTTTCTATCTATCTATGTTTCTATCTATATATCTATCTATATATATGTTTTCTATCTGTTTCTCTTTCATTGCCTTTTTTCTAATTTAGATTTTAAATTCACTGCTGCTGTTGTATTCGTTCGTAAAAATTTCTTCTTGCGTTGGCTTTGACTGTTGTAGATCTGTGCTTCTTTATTCGGTTAAAACTTTGAAAATCACGCCTAAACTCTTGCATTTGCTATTGGCTGTTCTGGTTATGACCTAATTTGAGAGTGTTCTCTATTTGGGTGGCTTTGTCAGCTCAAGAATCATGTCACTCAGATCTATCCATCTTGACCACAATTTTACGCGCCCGTTTCCACTGTGCAGTAGTTTTGCCGGGTTCGGGGCATGATGAGGTTTTTATGTTTGCTGCTTCTTTAATGGTTTATTTTCCTGTACTTGTTGTAGATTCACTTTGTGCTTCTTATTAGTCGGCAAGGAAAAGTGAGGTTGACAAAATGGTATTCACCTTATTCGCAGAAGGAAAGAACTAAGGTATCACCCGCATTTTTTTGTATAGTTCAGATCTTAAATCTTTCTTCCCGTATACTTGGGCTTTTGCCTACTCTTTTGATCAATATAAATTTTTTACCGATAAAAAAAAATAGATCTTAAATCTTTCGCTTGATTGTGAATTTGTATTTATTCCCAATTACCAAGGCTTTATATAATTCAGAGAAATAGATGCGTTTATTCACGATCAGATTATATTTTTTTGATTTTTTGTTATCAAGATGAATGTGAATGCTGAGAAAAGAACATAATGTAGAAAACCACTATTGATCTTTGGGGTGATAATTTTTGTAGGGTTGATGATAAATTTACAACTCTTTCAAAAATATATTACAAGTCTATTTCAAATGGTGGGTAGTTACAGAAAATTGAAATTATTTTTAATGAAGTGACAATCGCATTGGTTGATTGTAAAATAAGGTGTATTGTTTATTGCATTCCTAACTGAGTATTGTTTATGCTGATGTTTCTGAATATTATTTGCATGTATTTCCAATATTGATATATATGTATATGCATATACTTTTTGCATTTTTTGTGAAGGTTATACGGGAGCTAAGTGGAGTGATCCTTACCCGAGGACCCAAGCTGTGTAATTTTGTTGAATGGAAAGGTTACAAAGTTGTTTATAAAAGGTAATGCAAGAATATGACCATG
Source organism: Juglans microcarpa x Juglans regia (assembly GCF_004785595.1). Lineage (NCBI taxonomy): Eukaryota > Viridiplantae > Streptophyta > Magnoliopsida > Fagales > Juglandaceae > Juglans > Juglans microcarpa x Juglans regia. The sequence continues at coordinate 22,444,399 of NC_054599.1, read as the reverse complement.
TTTGATGACGATGAAAATCTCTTTGTTGAGAAATATTATTTTTCGTTAATATGAGCCGCTGAGCTGATTCCAATATGCGTCTGTGCAGGTATGCCAGCCTGTATTTCTGCATGTGCATTGATCAAGAAGACAACGAATTAGAGATTCTTGAAATAATTCATCATTATGTGGAGATTCTGGACCGATACTTTGGCAGTGTTAGTGAATCATAATCTGACTCATTTATAAGAGCAGTCCACTCTTTTTTATTTGATCGTTGATAAAGGATAAGACACCCCACTAATCTATTAATGCTTTGCAGGTCTGTGAGCTGGACTTGATTTTCAACTTCCACAAGGTATTTCTACTTTGTGTGCCTTTTATGGCCAGCTTTTCTGTTATCCTGGTATTTGAGGATGGTTTTAAGTCCACTTACCTGCCATCGTGTATATAATTCAAGCTTAAGTCAGTAACAATACCACGTTGTTCTTTTGGATTTTTAATAAACAAGGATGTGAATGCAAGCTCATTTGATTCACTGTTTGATACGTGAAGGCCTACTATATACTGGATGAACTATTGATTGCTGGCGAACTTCAGGAGCCTAGCAAGAAGACAGTTGCACGGTTGATATCTGCGCAGGTACGTGTTCTTTTTCTCTGTATTCATGCCTTTGTTTGGCAAATTTACCATTTGCTGAGTGCATTATACTGTTGGTTATTAGGATTCATTGGTAGAGACCGCGAAAGAGCAGCGCAGTTCAATAAGTAATATAATTGCTCAGGCTACAAAGTAGAGGGCAGGCGTTTTTAGTTGCCTAATCGACATTGAAGTGCTGTCTGTATTTTTGTTATTCTGTGTCCGTCAGTCTTTTAACAACTGGAATGCATCTTTTTGTTGTTTGTGTTCTCAAGATTGTACGATTATTGCCTTTCTGCTTTTTCCCTTGATTACATGTTGTATATGGTTTATTCATCTTCCGGATACTGGAGATCATTTTTCTGTTAGGTATTTTGTAAGTAATACCATTCCACCATTCCAAGGGTATGTTTAGCAAGCTAGTTGCAAGGCAATGACTCACGGATGCATTTTCATTTCTTATAATTAAAAAATAAAATGAAATAATGCAATCTTCTATTTGTGAAGCGACCAGCTCAATGAGCCGGACAAATAATATTTAGAGAGTAATACTAAATACAGTCTAATCCCATTAAGCCTCAGTTTGTAAGATATTTTTTTTTGTAATTAGTTTTGTGAATTAAGTTATTCCCTTTGGATTATTCATAAATGAATACATTTATTAAATAAATAAATAAAGATTTTCTTCATCCTATTATTTATTTCCACATCTGCAAATTAGTGTATTTTTAACTTAGAAGGAAATGTATCTCGACAGAATTGGAAACTGACCAACATGTACTTTATTTAGTACATATAGTAACAGCTCTAATAATACCGAATCTCTACACCACTTTCTCCCTGCATACATACCGTTGATACAGCCAAGCCCAACCAAGATAAAGCATGCTACAGGATCCTTCCTGATGACTGTTTTTCTTGCATTTTTCAAAGTTGAGGTGGCCCGTCTACCAACATCACGAGATTCAATTTCTGCAACACAATAACTGCCTGCACTGTCGATACAAAAAATGTGTAAAACCTAAAGAAGAATCATCAGCACTATTCACTCTTACATTTCACACATACGGTGTACGGATATTTTTTATTGTGTGAGTGATTTTCATAAGGTGTAGGGTAGTGAATAGTGACTGATGTTAATAATCAATTAATGAGAACCTTCAAAAAATCTCCATATCTGTAGACTGAACAAGCACTCCATCATCTTCCCACCGCACTTCCTTGGCATTTGGATATTTTCCGATGCATTGAAGAGGCATATCCAATGGCGGTGGACTCTGCATGCAATCAAGCTGATAATCAAGACGAGAGAGTGCATGGGTAAACAGTATTTTTAGCCTGTATCAAGTCCTCTGAAAGATTCATTTCTTCTAGTTCTCAGCAGGTTTTCAAGTCGTTTATCATTATTTCTAGGAACCAGTATGAAGGATTCATCTATTACTTAAAACTGTTGCGTATACTACCATGCAGCGGATTAGAGGCCAATTAATTCCATGGAAAAAAGGATGTGCTTTGATTTCATTTGCACCAGTACTTGATCCTAAACGGCTGGTAGGGTCTCTTTGCAACAATGCGTAAATCAACTGTCTGGCTGTAAGACTTACCTGCAGCGTTAGGAAATAAGGTTAGCTGCTGCATAATCAGCAGAGAAGCTCCAAGAAAAATGATTGAACAATGCATGCCTAATATGATAAATCCAATATTTAAAGAAGCTAATTGCTGGTCGTCCCGGGATGCATTTTAATACATAACTATTATCACATTAAAAGATAAGATAGACTATCTTTGGCGATCTAGAATGTGGATCCCAGAAATCATAAACATACTGATCTTGTGACTTACAAGCAATAAGTTTATCATAGATAACAACAGTCCATTCCTTATAACATGGCATATCCATGGTTCTTCAAGATGCTATTCTTCCTTAAAATAATAATAAAAAATGGACCATTTGCATTATTAACTTCACAGTTTTGATGAAGAGCAGTCTCCTTTAGCAGTGCAATATATTTATTTTCCACAAATGATGTCCACTTAGTAAATGGAGCCTTAATTAAATCATGACTTTCCAGATATGAACATTTCTTTAGCAATAACTTATCTGAGGGATATCGATTGAAGTAAACTCTAGGCTTTCAACTAACTGTATGTACATTTTGAAACTTTCTAGAACTTCTAACCAACATTTCATTAGCCAGCCAAAGTCAGAGATCGGGGAGTTTGAGATGCAAGACTAATAGCATTAGCAACAGCAAAGTCCAGAGCAATTAGCAGTACCTGCAGCTGCAAAGATCTTGGCTCTTCCCTGATAATATTTACAGTCATTTAAACATTGGTTTTGTTTTTCTGTTGCACTAAGTTTGTGCAGAGCGTAAAATGTCATTTTTTTGTTGTTGTGCTTTCTGGGCTGGTCAGTTTTGGCTCGTGATGATGGTTCACTTACCTTTTTTTGTCTCTTTTTAAGCAATAACCTAAATGCTGAAAAAGGGCTTGGACCCAAATGTCAGCTTACAACCTTGTGTTAATTTTTTATATATTAAAACTCTCACGACTTTAGAGAGTGTTTCCACTTCTTTGACAGTAGCAGTTTTGGGCTAAACCCAGGTTATCTGGAATCTTTTTTGTTGCAAAATACCACGTATTGCTCTTCACTATAAGCAGAAGTTAGGGTCAAGTTTTAAGTAAAAGTATAGTTGACTAGCATTAATTCCACTCTATTGTTAAATGTTGTCTCTACACAGACATCATCAACCAAAACCTCCAGCAGGATAGTAGAACAAAAATTTCCCTACACATACACATGCTCATAAAAAATTTCTGAACTCACAGGAATGCTGCTTGGAAAGGTCAGAACTTTGTGCAAGATGTTGGTAAATGTTTTCTGCCTATTCTTCCCCGAAAAGGTGTACGACCATAGAGCATCTCATACAAGAAGATACCTGGATATTAAACATGAATCACTTCAGGGCAACAATGACAAAAGAACGTGCAAAATTATTATGCATTGTACAGAAAACACATTAGTAAAATAAACAGAGAAAGAAGTAAATAAAACTTCAAAAGGCTAGCTTCAGAGTGTGGCAGTTCTAAAATGCCTTGATTCTTTCAAATTTAATCAGGAATCTTATCATGCATACACCTAGTGAGCCAAAGCATACTAAAAAAATGAGCCTTTCATGCCTTAAATCATGAAATACTTGACTATTCATGGTAATGTTGATGCAATTGGATGCGATGAGGAGTTGATGATTTTTCTTTGCTTTGCTATATAAATATGCTCAAGGTTGTCCAACTTAACATTTTGCAATTTTTTTTTTCCCGAATTGTTACTATATTTTATATACTTATAATCTACAATAAAAGCATTTAAAAATTAATGCCCTGTGCCTGGAGGCTTATGCCTTCAATGCCCAGTGCAGTGCTATAACCTTTGTAGATACAGAATTGCATATCCTTTATAATCAAGTTAACAGTTCCGAAAGACAATTTTCACGCTATTACAACAAGAAGAGCAAACAAGCTAATAATGTAAACAGTAATAATAACTGACAGAACGCATCGGAGTTGTATATCATGATTGAGCATGTGCTTACCAAGAGCCCACCAATCAATGGCGCTACTATGTCCAGAACCTGTAATAATTTCCTGAAATCAAGTATTCATGAGAACTTTGAAAAGAAATTAGTGGATAAAATATTATTACTCTCGTTATAATTCTCATAGCCAATAATCTTTGTAGTTTTTAAGACCACTTCCTGCTAAATATGATCAGGATTATGGAACAGCTCGCATGTTCTGAAACAGAAACATATTTCTTACAAATTATGAAAAGCCCATGCAAGAAATTCTTATCCGGGACATCAAAGCTGAGTTCCATATAGGACTAGATCCAGAACCTAGTATAGGGAAGCAACGTCCTTAGCAATTGGGTGCATGCAAAAGGGCATGAAACAGAAAAGGACTTGCAGGACATACGGGTTCACCTAACAATTATTATCTTTCCATGGATGCCTGGAAAATAGACATTTAAGACATTCAAAACATTCCATAAAAGATGGTTTGAAGAATTTCCCGAGAATTCTAGAATCTGACAGAAACCAAAACAATGGTTTTGTCTCATGTGATAAATTATGGACTCGAGTGGCATGAAGCACATGGACATTTAGAGCGATTGAAGATTCACCATACAGGAGCAATATATTCTTCAGTTCCAACAAATGAGTTTGACTGGGTAACTGGCTCTGCAACAAATGTTGGCGGTGGTTGACTCCTAGATCGCCTCCTATTACCAGGTAGTGGGTGTGTGATGATCTGCAGTACACAGTAGCATGTATGAGCAGTCAGTAGCATTCAAAAATTATTCTGAATGGATAAGAAAAGATCCAAAGAGAATTTTCAACAGTATTTGGGAGCAGATAATTGATGGAGTATAAAGCTTATTCATATGGTGACGGCATAATGATGATGAGGAGATAGAACCAAGAAAGAGAAGCAAAAAACTTCTACTACAGTGGAATTGAACCACAGACGTCCACCATTTCATGAAAAGAAAGATATACAATTTAGAAGAGTGAGCAACAGGATTATTCTGGCTTCAATCACACAGCCTGTCAAAGACACAATAGATTTTCCATGCATGATCCACCAGTAAGAAAAAGAGCAGTGAATTGCTTTCCTGTGAACAGTTTGCACTTTAAATAGATACTTTTACTTTTATCACTATTTTAACATTTATTTCTACATTGTCAACTTAAGGTGGCCTTGTAATGAAGACAAGTACACCATAGTAGGAAACAAAAGAAGCTCATCTACGAGTCTGCAAAATGTAAAGTGGAAAATATTCTGACAGAAAATATAACATACTTGGGGTTTACTCGAGGTCATAAATGATAGATCAAAGTCAGTTAGTACAACATGTCCATCCTTTTGTAGCAAGATATTTTCAGGCTTCAGGTCACGATAAACTACTCCTGTGCAAAGGCATGGGAAAAAATTAACAAGTGCAATGCTGAAATTTCTTCCTCTTCATTGATGTGGATTGAAATCATCCAGTCAAGCTTGTTACACTTACCAGCATCAATTGATATGCTAGATAATTAGGCTACTCTACTATAGCTGTATCATAAGCAGGAACTCAGTTTCTAAAGGATTCTGATGGACCAATGCTTAATAGTAGAGATTCTTAATTATGTAGCCAAAGATAAGCACTACTTTTAGATGGTAACATTGTGTACTACCCTTCAAACTAAATATTATATGAAAATCAGTTAACTGTTAGGTAACATGTGCTATTAGTTTGGTTACATTCCTATATATCTATGTATTTTATTTTTTTTTATTTTTTATTTTTTTTATAATTACATTCCTATATTTTTTAATAACCAAACATCTTGTGCATAAAGAATTCACCAGTTAATATCTATTAAAATACTTCTTCCGTCCTATATTTTTTTAATAAGTAAAACAAAAAAAACTTCATTGAAAAGTACAAAAGGTGCATCCAAGTTTTTTTTTTTTTTTTTTATAAGTAATCAAAGATATATTAATAAAGATAGGCAAAGCCCAAGTACACAAGATGGTATACAAGAGATAAGACCTATCTAGGTCGAAGTAAGGGAAACTAGAAAGTCATGAAAAGTCAGGCCATTAAAATCTAAAGCAATGGCCCATAGAAATAAAGTACGGAAAAAAAACATTCTAAGTTCCTCTGAGGACCGCTCTTTGTTTTCGAAAGTCCGATCGTTGGACTCTTGCCATACACATCACATAATACAGATCGGGATCATATTCAACACCGCCTTGATTTGTTGAACTCCTCTCAAAAGTGTCCAGCTGGCCAATAGATCTACCACCGTTGCAGGCATAACAATGCCTAACTCTAACCAACTAAATACTTCAAACCCAAGGCTCTAGTAGTCTCGCAATGTAGCAAAAGGTGATCCACTATTTTGCCAGATCTCTTGCACATGCAACACCAGTCTAGAATGACTAAACGGCACTTCCTCATATTGTCGGTAGTCAGAATCTTCCCCAACGCTGTTGTCCAAGTAAAGAAAATCGCTTTCGAAGGTGCTTTATTTCTCCAGATTCTCCTCCATGGGAACGGGGTATTGGCAACTTGGGAAAGGGACTTATAAAAAGGATCAAACTGAGAAAATGCCCTTACCCGTAGGAGTCCACCACAGCCTATTGACTTGCTGTCCATTCGGCTTCACAGAATAAAGAAAGCTGAAAAACGCCTCAAAGGTGTCCACTTCCCAGTCTTGCACCTCTCTACTAAATGTGACGTTCCACTATACTTGGTCCCCTGTTAGAAGCATAAAGTCCTCTATTGAAGCTTCCTGGTTGCATGCCAACTCAAAAATAGCTGAAAATGTATCCTTTAGGACCTCGTTCCCACACCATATGTCCTTCCAAAACTTAATGCAAGAACCCCTCCCCAATACCAATTTAAAAAGGCTACTAAAATCCCCCCACCCTTTCCTGATGTGTTTCCAAACTCCCACACCTCTAGCCCCGTACACCTCTTCAACACACCATCCCCCCCACATGCTTCCATATTTACAGTCAATCACCAGCTTCCATTAGGCTTTTGTCTCGTTATTATACCTCCATAACCACTTCCCAAGCAGGATCCAATTGAAAGTTCTTAGATTTTTTATATCCAAACCACCAGACAGAGTGGTGTACACACCTTATCCCAGCTGACCAGGTAAAATTTGAATTCATCCCTAGCCCACCCCATAAGAAATCACAATACAATTTATCAATCCAAGCCGCTACCCTGGTAGGCAGCTGAAACAAAGATAGAAAGTATTTAGGTAAGTTAGAAAGGGTACTCTTGATAAGAGTCAAACAACCACCTTTCGACAAGTACAATATTTTTGACCCTGCCAATTTCCTTCCTAACCCATATGGATGAGGCCCTTGCTGCAACCCCCAACGGCAATCCTAGATAGGTAATAGGAAGAGAGGCTACCTTACACCCAAGAATACTAGCTAGCTGCCTAGTATTACTCACGTTTCCCACTGGCACTAACTCTGACTTGTCAAAATTCACTTTCCTGACGCTGCTTCAAAGCATAGTAACAAAGCCTTCAAAGCCCTCAACTGGTTTTGATCTGCCTCACAGAATATGAGTGTATTATCTGCAAAAAGTAAATGAGACAAAGTAATAATACCCCTATTGGGATCAACAATCGGAAATCCAGTCACAAACTCGGTCGTAACCGCGGCCGATGTCATCCTACTCAAAGCCTCCATAATAATAACAAAGAGAAGTGGGGACAAAAGATCTCCTTGCCTTAGACCTCGAGAGCTACTGAAGAAGCCGATAGGACAACCATTAATCAATACTGAGTATCTGGCTGTGGAAATGCACCAACTAATCCAATTACGCCACATAGGCCCAAAGCCACATCTCCCCAACAAATACAGGAGGAAATCCCAATTGACATGGTCATATGCATTTTCTATATCTAACTTACAAATAATACTTGTAGAGCCAGTCTTTAATCTGCTATCCAGGCCCTTGTTCGCTATAAGGACTGAATCCAAAATTTGTCGCCCCTTAACAAATACATTTTGTGGTTTCGAAATAATCTTGCCCAAAACCGCCCCCAGTCTAATAGCAAAGTCTTTGGATATAATTTTATACACCCCATTCACAAGGCTAATGGGTCGAAAATCCTTAATCTCCACCGCTCCCGTCTTCTTTGGAATCAACGCGATAAAAGTAGCATTTAGGCTTTTCTCAAACTTTCCAACCAAGAATACTTCTTGAAACACATTCATAATGTCCGCTTTCACCACCTCCCAGCAAGATTGGAAGAAATCCATTTAGAAACCATCTGGGTCTGGAGCTTTGTCTTTACTCATACGTTTGACTACATCATACACTTCCTCCTCAAAAGGCATCTCCAACCAAGAGGCTTCCTGAGGCGCAATAGTGTCAAAAACAAGACCATCCAGCTTTGGCCTCCATACCACACGCTCTGTTAACAGTTGATCATAGGAGTCCACCACATGGTCACGAATCACAGGGGCCTCCTTACATTCCATACCATTAATATTCAACATATCAATGGTATTAATTCTTCTATGAGAGTTAGCAACTCTATGGAAGAACTTAGTACTCCGGTCCTTTCTTTCAGCCACAAAGCTCTCGACTTCTGGTGCCAAGAAATTTCCTCAAGGGATAGTGTTCTTTCTAATTCAACGACCAATTCTGACTTGCGCAATATCTCATCCGGTGAAAGGGCTCTAGCCTCCAATAACTATTCAAATTGTTGTAACTCCTCCACCATGGATTTTTTTCGCTCCCCAATATCTCCAAAGGATTGTGAATTCCAAAGCTTAAGGTCAGTTTTCAAAGCTTTTAGCTTACAAGCTAGGATGTATGAGGGATTACCATGGAACTGATAAGAAGACCACCATTGCCTAACCCTATCCACAAAGCCTTCACTTTTCAATCACAAGTTTTCAAACTTAAAGTATCGACGCCCGCTTTTTATGCCACCACAATCCAACAGTATAGGAAAATGGTCCGAGCAAAGACATGGCAGCCTCTTTTGGAACACTTCCAGATAGTGCACCTCCCATTCCAGTGAAATTAGGAATCTGTCTAGCCAGGACCATGTCTGATTATTCGACCAAGTGAAGGAACCCCCTAGTACAGAAATATCCAGCAAGTTTAAATCAAAGATACAATCTGAGAACTCTGTCATTGCTGGGTGTATAGCCTACGCTCTCCCGATCGTTCACTAGGAAATCTGATTACGTTAAAATCCCCTCCTATACACCAAGGAAACTCCCACTAGCTATGTAACCCAACGAGTTCCTCCCATAAGAAACGTCTGTCGTTGTCTACAATTGGACCGTATAAACCTGCAAAAGCCCATACAAAGTTATCTGCCACACTCTTAAAAGAGCATGCCACTATATACTCCCCACAAACTCCTCCATTTTCTCAACAACTCTTTTATCCCACATCACAATGATTCCACCCAAAGCCCCATTCGAAGCTAGATAAACCCAATCCGCATAAGCGCAACTCCAAATGCTTCGAATTAAACTTCGAGATACACTTTCAATTTAGTTTCTTGCAAACATACTATATCCACCCTCCATTCTCGCAACAAGTTTTTTATGCGAAGCTGCTTATTCGCCTCATTTAACCCGCGGACATTCCAAGACACAATTTTCGGCTTCATAAAGGATAAGCATGCCCCTTTCCTTTGGATCTTTCACGGCTTGAGCTTCCTTCATAATTGAAAGACCAAGTTAGGTGTTTGAGCTCCCGCTGTTTTTTTCGACCCTGATTTCTTAGACTGTGTATGACTCGCTTCAATTGCAGTAAGTAGAGCCATAAACTGCTCTTCATAGCCCCACATTCCATGCCTATCCAGCGATGCAAATCCTTCACCTTTTGAAACACCCAATCCGAAACATTCGGCTCATATGGTAGCACATGGTTTAACGGTATCGGTTCCCCATCACTAGAAGCCCACTGCAGATTAGGAGTCGCCCTTTCTTCCTCCCCAAATAAATTCCTGCCCTCCATGCAACCACTGCATTACTAATGGGAGATTGAGTCTCAGGGACCATCATTACCTCACTTTGAGAAAGCCCATCATCAATTGCCTCTGCCCCTGCCCCCTCAGTCCTTGGATGAGCTTCAAAATTGAGACTTCCTGCGACTATACTATCTAGATGATCCTTGGGATGGCCATGGGCCTCCGTTTGGGGAGGAGACTCTCCCACCATGCAAATCGGCACCCTCTGGTTGGCTGAAGCCACAACAGTGCCGCACAGTGGAGGAGACTCCTCCACTATCGGCAGTTTCTGGCTTACTATAAGCCCCCCATCGCAAGCGTCTCTTCACAGGAAGAGACCATACAGCTCCGAGCCTCTGCTACCGACGAAGGCATCATCATCGTTTTTGCGGCCATCGCTTTACCGGCAGTAGTTGGGGGGCCCTGAAATAGATCACGAGACCTATCGCGCGCTTCCGCGAGACCTCCTCCTCCACTATCGGCAATTTCTAGCTTACCGGCAACCATCGGAGGTGTCGCCGCCTTCGCGGGGGCCACCTGGCTCTTCGCTGGCGACGGTGGCTGAGGCCCACTCGTCGACGGGCCTAGGGCGGACGATACATGTCTCCGCCAAACAGGCCTCCTCTGTTTCGGTTGAAACTGAGGCCCTAAGGCCTGCACATTAGTTTTGGGCCCATTCAGCTGGCCTAGAGGCCCTACTGTAGCCCTTTTCCCCAGGCCCGCGCCCACTCCCACCTCTACCTCTCTTTCAACGCACCGTTTTATGTCATTTAAGTTTGCCTTCAAATCGTTTAATTGTTTATGCATCTCCATCATTACCCGTAGAAGGCTTTCCTTATTAAGACCGATAATATCTCTGTCAGCCCCCTCCAAACTCTAACCCACTACCTCAACTGAGGCCACGCCATCTCCAGACTGCAGCGGCGCCTCTCCTCTCTGTCTGACAAGTTGATGGGATGGGTCCGAAACCCTTGAATATTTTTTTACAGCATCCAAATACGATGTCGGGGGATGAGCTTCCGACGTCATAACCACCGTAGGGCCAACTGCGAAGCTGATCTCCCTCAACACCTCCACCAATTTTCTCCACCCCCTCCCATCCCTCCCTTCAGGAATGAGGATACTATTTCTCCTCCCCCCCATTCTAAACTCCACCAACGACATGAATGCCCCCTGAGAGTTAACACACCTTTGGGCTATGAGGTCCTTGTCCCCATCTCTGTGAGCTGAATAAAACTCCTTCCTTCCCACCTTCAAGCAGTCTTCCAGAGCTTTGGTGAACCATCGTGCCGTGGCTAAGTCCAGATGAAGACTTCTCACCAACTTCCACCCCCTCTCTGTGATAGTCACCCATCGCCCTTCTCTAGCAACCTCAAAAATCTTACGATCGATAGCAACAGCATATGGCATACTTGAATGTGAACTCAGACTTGCAATGAATCACTCACTCAACCTCCCATGAACAGCATCACTAGCCAGAAACGAGAAAAGGTGCACCCAAGTACACAAGGTATATAAGAGAGTCACCTATCATTACATTTAAATCAAGAAAAGTTAGCCCATTGAAGTCTATAGAGGGTGTCCAAAGGAAGAAAGTATTGAAAGATATAATTTTGAATTCCTGGAACGTCTGTCCACGATAGAAGATCATATCGTGGCCCTAGAATTTCTTAGCCAGAGGTAGACAAATCCCAGACTCCATTCTTATAGCTAACGACAGCTAGGATGGTAGGCATGTATCCGCAGAGCTAGAGGTGCTATACAAAGCAGATCGAGAAAGCCTATCATACTGTCAATTGAGATTTTCTTTTATACTTGTTGAGGATATAAGGGTTTGGAAAAAAATGGTGATCTTGGATAGTGGATTGTATTTCTATGGTGCACCATTCTGTTTTGGTAAATGGAACTCTTTCCGGTTTCTTCAGTAGCTTTGTGTGTGCATTTGGCCTGAAGAGAGGAATGCCAATTGTGGTTTGAGCATAATTTTTTTTATAAGTAAAAAATAAAAAAATAACATACAAATGAAAATAATCGTTAGTTTTTTCATGTTTCTCCCTCTCGCTAACAGTAACCTGTTATTTTCCCTACATTTGGACCCTGGAAATGATTCAGTTCTTATATCTCAACAATGATTTCCACTGTCCTAGACAACACTTGCATATAAAATTTCCCGGTGGTCTCATCTGATTCATTATATAAACGAAAGGGAAAGGGGAAAAAACTTGAGTAATACAGTGAGGACATGAGATTCTCATGTTTTCAAAATACCTAAACAGTGGAGGTACTCCAACCCAATGACGACCTCTGCCGCATAGAACCTAGAGATTAACAAAAGTTAGCACCAAAAGAGTAATGTTACATCGCATACTCCCCCCCCACTTTCATCCCACTGTATAAAATGTGGCACTTTTATCATCCTTGGATCATCCTTTATTTTCTTTAAAGAAAAATGCGAAGGTTGATAAGCAATGCCACCTCATCATAGTGGGATGAAAGTGGGATGGGAGCATGGCACACAGAGTTTTCCAACAATTAACAACCCAGTTTTAGAGACATTTTTCAAGGGATACATGAAGTCATAACATTTATAGTTGCAGCAACCATATGCGACAGTTTATATCAACTTTGATGGTAGCAAAATTCCAGTAGAATCAAGAGTTTTGACTGGCTAAAATATGTTTTCATTACTATGAATTTCTAATAAAGATCATGCATCAAGTTTCTTTTGCACTCAAATATGTACAAGAGCACAAACCAAGAGTACCTCGCAGATTCCTCTTTAAAAAATTTCATTGGTTGCTTGTCAAGCAAAGCAAACAATTCTCCACCAGGGCAAAAGTCTGTTACCAAACAAACGTGTGTAGATGTCTGAGGAGATAGAAAGAGATCAGTATACTCAAAATGTATTACAAATTCAGTATACGAACCAAAAAGGAAACTACCAATACTGGTATCAATGAAGTATGTAAGATCACAAAATTAAGGGGTGCCCACAATAGTTTAACAGGAAAAAGAAGCAACCCCCCTCTTCCTAAATACATCTTTACAAGTCAATCTTTTGGATATTGTTTTTCTCTTATGTAACTCAAATGCTTCTACAAGGGTTCCTATATTCATGGATACTCCCAATATGTATTCAATACTCTACTAAAACAATACAAATTTTGAAAATGAACTTTTTGAATATGGAAACGCAAATAAAACTTCAATTTTTAGGGTATATATTGGGATCATGTAAACTACAATACAACCTCTTCAACTTTTTTTTTATTTTTTATTTTTTATTTTTTTTATGTCGGGGAACCACTCCAAGGCAGGGCCCTTCAAACCCACCCCTGCAGAGTAAACCCCAGTCCCGTGTACCACATTCTCGGAAGTTCCCTACACGGAACTGGTTAAATCACTGGCTTTTTACCAGGGGGTGTGGCCCCAAAGGATTGTTTGCACCCATGAGGTGTTGAACCTTGGACCTTAAAGAGAGTGATACCCCAAGACGAAGGCCTTCACCACTTGGGCCAACCCCTTGGGGTTACCTCTTCAACTTCATAAAAGGAAAACTAGTGCAAGTTAATTTTCAGGACAGGTTTAAAACAGAAAAGAAAAATTGACAATTGTTTAAATTATGATGCCTGCATGATTACATCAGTCGTGTTAGAGTTAGTGTATGTAAGCTTGAAAGCCATAAAGTCTGATTGAATCTTTATGGTATTCCAGTTACAGCTCACAGACTCCAATTCTGAAGATAATACACACGTCTATGTTATTGAGCAAATAGATTTTAAGTAAGGAAAAAATATGGTTACAAAAACGAGAATACCTGAAATGAAGCATAGAGTGTGGGAAGAAAAGGATGATCGAGTAGTGAAATGATTTCCCTCTCAATGCATGCTCGGTGAACCTGTACAATACCAATGATAATAGTAGAGGTTTAGAACATACAAGTGAAATGAATTCAAAATTCTGCAGAAACTAAAAAGAGTGCATATATAAGCATGTAGATGGGTGTGAGTGCCATGCGTGCATAAACCAAGTAACAAAAATCCTATGTAAACATCACTGATGATATGTGGATGCATTTCTAACAATTATACTTCTTGATTATGATTTATAGAAAGTATAAAAAAACAGATGGATTAGTCTGTGTGAAAACAGCAGAGTATTGTATAAACAATTAATAAGTTGGGTGGGGCAAGCCCTGCTACAACATGGACAAAACCATAAGTTCACAAGTAACCTACGTAAGTCAAATAACTTGGCAGATAGTGGTGCCCAATTTTAAACATGGGATACTGAAATTAGAATAAATTTTCACAATCTGAAATTGTAATACCTATTCCAATTTATAAAGAGAAACTATTATAGCTGCACTTTTTCTTTCTTTATTAGCCAACCAGTTTTAACTTTTAAGAAAAATGTGATAGGTGATAGACTGGTCTTAACTTGGCCACGTTTAACGTAATAGGGAACATCAAAACAACCTTTGTCACAAGTGAGAGTGAATAGTCAAAGATAATAGCTTCACTAAGCATTAAACATTTCCAAACATGTACATACTTTTCCCGAGCTTTGTACCTTTTATAGAAATACATATTTCATATGGTTTTAGGAATGCACGTATGTATCTTTGCATTATGAGGAAATAATGACAGTAAGAAAATGCCACAGATTCTAAGCAATTCAGTCATGGAGTGTATCAATATTAGAACAGAAACAGAAACCAAATAGTCTCCAGACTCGATAGGAGTCAGCTTTAATTGACACCCAAGAAAAATTGTCAGAAACTTTCTTTGTATAGAGCAAATGCTTGCATTCAACACATTTCAGAATCAACAATATAGCGAAAGGAAAAAAGCTTGTGTTAATTCCAGGTAGCATACATCAATTAGACAGGAAAATTGCAGTCAGATCATTTATTACATCGATTTTGAACAGAAAGGAAGTTGTCTAGGCATCTTTAATAGTCAAACCATGGTTTTCTTCTATATTCAAACCTTGTTACGGTTCAGCATGACCGACTTTTCCATTGCCTTCATAGCATACAGTTCACCTGTACCCTGCAGCTCCACCAAATGGACACTGCAACAAATACCCGAGTAATTTAATCAATTACACAGCAGTCTCAAAAACATGAGTGAATCACCATGTGCAATAAAGGGAGTAACAATTCAATTTTCCTTCAAGCTAAATAAATCAGTATAAATTAAACAATGTGGGAAGTCATTGGATTGGTGAGTGTTGGAAAAGATACGTGCCAAGGTTACAGTTGAGCGACACTGTCCTTCAAGTTGAGCATATTGCCTGGGCTAGATTCATCTGCTGTCCATAAAATGAATCCTCTCCTTTTCATATAAAAAAACCAATTTTTCTGTTAAACATGGATTCTGAAAAGCTTCCAAGATTTATGGGGTCCAAATTCCTTTTCATTTTTCCTTGTTCTGATCAATTACATCCTCATGGTCTTACCAATTTATCCTATAACTTTTAGGTCTCTAAGGTAGTGCAGTTTCATGCCATTGGACTACTTTTGCATCTCTAAAATATCTTACAGACTTATTTATCTCATAATCCAATGAAATAAGTTAAGAGTTTGTCGTGCACTTATTCCTATACCCTTCCAGTCCTCCTAAATACCTTTTTTTTTTTTTGGGTATTTATCCACCTCTATACCTTAATGCAAGAAGAATATGAAATTTACATCTGAAACATTCATATGCTTTATTTTATTAATTTTTTATGTTTAATGGGTAAAAGGTCCCCACTAAATGTTGTCCTTAATCCATTCGTTTTGGTCGATGAGATTACATGATCGGTAGATGCAGCATTAAAACCTCATAGGGATTCTTGGGAATGCAAGTGCGATCGATAGTAGATTAGACAAAGTATACATGATACACGCATTGAAGTACAGGATCAAAATATTCCAAAGGTCTGAAGTAACCACAGAGGGAAGATGGCAGGAGTGACTCGGACCAGACGGGAATAAAATGCCCTAAGTTTAGATAATTATAAGATTTATTTCAGAAACCTATCTTTATAGAAGTTGAAAAAGGAGGGAGACCATCCTTCCTTTGTTCCCAGCAAATATATGATATGCACACTAAAATGCAAAACGAAGAGCATTTTGTCATTAATAGGGATAAATAAAATATTATAATATACGCATCCATGCAAACAGAAAATTAGACATGCATTATTTTGTAGTTTGGAAGTCAGACAAAATTATGTCACAAGTTTTCAGAACAAATACAATCCATTTCAATCCCATCTGGAATACAAGCACTGTACCTGCCAGTATCTCCAAAACCCAATTGTCTTATGGGGTTAAAATTATGTAGCCCTATTTTCTCCCCGCGTGCAGTGATCTGATTACAAAGGGATAAAAGGAAGAAATAATGAGATAATAGTAAAGATAACAGCTGCTAGGTTCCAAAGCATACATAACTCACAAACAACATTAACGGATTTCAAAGAATCTCAGTTTGTAATAGCAAATCTTCAAGGCCAATGGTGCAGAATCAACAATACATAACACATGTGATACTTGTAAAAAACCATCAATAATATTTAGTAGAATGTTAGTAAATTACATTTTTGTACCAAAAGCTAAAACTATTTACATGAAGAGGCTGAACTAGTGCATTGGTCCATAGCAGATTCAATACATTTAATCTAATGTTGATAAACTGTCACTTTGTCCCAAAAAATTAAACTACTAATTGTACTAGTATATGTCAAAGTAAGTCAAAGTATTGTGTGAATGGCCGAATCAAGTGGCCTTTGAGTGATCTGTATATTATATATGAACTTTACAAGAGAGCAATACATGGAAAGAAACTAATTGCTGAGTGATTCTAGCAGTCTAGCCTTATATGGAAACTATATATTCTGTCAATATGCTAACTGTACAAGCCTATGTAAATTAAGTAAAGGTGAAATGAGGAAAGAAGATTGATCATATACTGTCCATTGACAGTATATAAATCCATACCAAATTACACACCTAGTCAATGAGGAATCTTTGACTCCCACTCTCAGGAGTAGGCTCAAAATTGCATGCCTACCCCGAAATAGAAATGAGTCTCAATTTATGTGCGGCCAAACATGTGGATGGTTAAGCTAAATGGTAGGAATATAGATGAGACAATATTAAACACAGAATCTTAACCCCTAATACCATGATATATAACCACTTATTCAAATGGAGGGCCTAGCTATATATAGATCCATATTCAACTCCATAGATAACTGGGACTTTCTAGGAAATGCCAATCCACATAGCGGACATCTATAATACCTAAGCTCAAATCTAAATGTAGCCTTGAGGCATGACTTTAAGATATAGACTACTCTTTTGTGCTTTAGGTGCAAAATTCCCCTTGATAATATTTTAGATTCAATCAGGACTTGAGTCAATTACTTAGAAAGGTTAGCCACAAAGGTGAAATGACAGAAGTACTCGAAGCTTCAGAAGTTTAAAAATCCCAAAAAAAGAACCCATGCACTTGGGATTGACACCATCAAATATATATATGCCAGAAAACAATTTCTATGTAATAAAAATAATGAAAATTATATAGACTAACTTTACAGTCAACTCATTATATCCTTATCCCAACCACTTGAGGTTCAATTTACAACATCAGTTTGGTGAAAATATATGAATGGTATTTGAATGTAACACAGCACAATCTAACTTTTACAAATTTGTACCTTTTGTATTGCTATCCAAGAAGGACTGTCCTTTTTGTGCGGTCTTGGAGAGACAGGTTGAGAATGAATTGCGCACAAATCTTCTGGTCTCTGAGAAATTGAAGGGTATAAAAGTTGTATCAGCTATGAACCAACGTAATTGCTAACATATAAGCTGTCCTAAGAACTGAAAAGAAAACTTTGAGGATTTATGTCATACAAAAACATGACTTATCCAAAATTGAAAATACTTGTAAATTCTGAACTACTTTATGTTATGAAAGAATTTGTATCAGACAAATTATCCATGCCATAAGATGTCCCAGAGTTTCTAAATCAAGTCAGTGCTTATATAGGTGTGTGGGAATTGGCATGCACTTGTTTGTGTGTTTATACACACAACATTATACATGTTCACAATATTATGGTTTGAACATTTGCTACATATCTTTTATAGACATATTCTGAAGAAGTTTTATGAAGTCGGATGAGTCACGTTATTCCTTTCTGAAGTTTGGAGGTATGAATTGTAAGAATCGATGACCATGCAACTTTATATAATAGTATTCTGAAAGAAAACAACATTACAATATTTTAGAGCAACGATATATGCATCATATCAGTCCAAACATGAAAAAAAGAGTACCTTACCAAGTTGGCATCAGGAAGTTCTCTGACAGCTTCATCAACATTTTCTGCAGTGGCTTTGACCTGACAAAAGAGAAACAAACATTGAAACATGACAAAAAAAGGGGGGAAGATACCATTGATTTCAAAATATAGCTTGACCTAATGAAGATAAAAGATGAACTTGACATGGAATGAGTTGGCACTGGTATCAAATAAGTTCAAATCCCTTCACCAGTACTATTTTAAATATTCTGGCTGGCAGTTCCAATCTCCAAATTATTAATTTCGTATTTTTAATTTCGTCTTTTACTTGTTAAAAAAAAAATTAATTCCATCATATACTGTCTTTCATTCTACCAAACCTAGATAGGCAGTTTGGCACAAAGCATAATCTGGTTGATTACATCAATAAGGGATATGTAGTTGTAATTGTAAAATTGTTTGAATTTTCAGACGTGATTATCACTGCTCTAGAAAGTGATTTTTTTTTATCGGCACATAAAAAGTGAATTTTTTTTATCGGTACATAGAAAGTGAATTATGAGAACACATGCAACTCAACTCAACTCAACTAAGCTTTAATCGCAACTAATCACCATGGGATCTATGAACACTAATCGGCATGTATCTTTTTTGGGGGCAGTCTGTTCTATCCAACGTCTCTGTCAACTTTTCTCATGTTAGATTAGCCACTACTACTAGTAGTCACTGGTGTTCACATAAAAGGCTATATATATATATATATATATATATATATATATATATATATATTTGGTAAACAAAGCTTTACTAATCATAAGAATAGGCCAGAGCCCAAGTATAAGGGACATATAGAAGAGCATGATTTTCTTTAGGCTTATTTCTTTAGGCTTCAGACATTGTTTTTAATGGAACCAGTGTCCATGATTTTCCTGTTTCTCTCTAGTTCCTGACTGTAACTAGGTTTATGCATTCGTATACTTCATGTGTACTTGGGCTATGCCTTTTTACTTGTCTTAATAAAATCTTCTTATCTATCAAAAAACAATATACAAGAGCATCACCTATGCGTGCTAGTTTAGTGAAAAGGCTGTATTATTTTGGATAGCCATCCCTCATCTCTTCCTCAATAGGTGCCACAACCAATTTTTGACCGACATCTTCATTATTTATCCCATACTTCTTGGTATGTCCCCTCATTCATCTTGCAATTCTTATATTAGTTACTTTACTTCATAACTCTGTTGTTTTTAATAACCCAGCATTACCAACCATGAAAGCGTGCTACTCTTATAGAAATCCTTTACAGAGACAAAAGAAAACATAAGACGAAAAAAAAAAAACACACGCACCAACTTGGCACTCTGCTGCTCTGTTGTCTCTGAGAGGCGGTTGCGCAGGGGTTCCACATGATCGCTTCCATCTAATTGGACACCAATGAAGTATTGTAGCTCACCCTATCAAAGTTACACCAACCTCTAGTGAAAACCCGCAAAGGGAATTAAAATCCTATTTCAATGGATGTTGAATTCAATAATTGATTTCACAATTCTCCATACAAAAAATCTGTTACCTTTAGGTCACGCATAGGTTGCAGGTGAAATAAATTCCAGAATTTCTTTCCTAGAGTCATGAAATCATAAAAATTTAGCATGACAGCAATAAAAGGTTGAAAGGGAAAAAAACGTAAAACATTAAGTCTCCAAAACAAGGAAATATCATAACACCAAAACCAAAGCACTATATATATTATATGACACTTCCAACCAAATGCCATTCTTTCCCTAGATTTCAAGCAACAAGTATCAATAGAATTCACTTACCACTCTTAGTATAATTGATCAACTGAACTGTGATTTCCCTCTGTTCTCTAATGGCGTCTCTAATTTTTGAGATGGTTGCATGATCTGTTTCAGGTCCTTGAAGAAATCTGTAAAATGCAGCAGGTAAATTAGGGTAGAGCTTGCATTACCAATCAAAGGCTTTTTAGACAAGTGCAAAATAACAAAATAAAAAGCTAATAAAGATGATTCTTTTTATAAGTGAGAGATAATAAAGATGATAAGATCAAACAATATGATATGCTAATTTCTTACAAATCATATCAGACAAATTGCCATAAGATCTAATATTACTCAAAGTCCCAGCAAGTAAAATAGCATATCTGAAAATAATATAGGCAGAACTTTTATACTGAATTCCCCAAACTTTATGGTGCCAATCCAATGGGGGCAGCAATACAGTACAGGCACCAATATCAGAAATAAATCTGCCATCAGAATTCTAAGAGTCTTTATTGGATGGGGTAAAGAGGCTAAAGTGAAGTGGCCTACTTCTAATCTCAACCACATCTGAAAGCATCACATGCCAACATACTTATCCATCTCCCAGACCATATAAAATTTCACATCATCCATGCCTAGGATGTTCAACAACAGTTTCGGAATCTTAATATATGAGTGATCGCAACAGAAGAGTGAGAAATACTTTGAAGTACAATACTACAAGTTACAATCAGAGAAAAATGCTTGAGAATCAATTGTCAAGGAGGAAACGGAAAAATACTAAGATGTGTGCGAGAAAAGTGAGTCCAACTTGAAATCGCCTAAAACGGGAGGGAGGTCAATGGCAACCCAACAAAAATACAATGTAGCAAATATATAAAATATAGTTATTTCATACCTACAGTTTCTTCCCAAAATTTCTTCACGTGTATATTCTGTCAATTCGAGAAAGGTATCAGATGCATATATCTGCACATCAATGATTAAGATCAGTTTCAAAATACAATCCGTACCATGTGTAGATGACAAACTACTGCAAACGAGAACCATGACAGTTAGATTATGTAGAATAGAGAGTGTATGTAACTGTGTTGTGTATTGATACTACTTAAGACATAAAATATGCAGCGCCAGTCTAGTATAGATGACGGTTGTTATTTTTTATAATTTGTTTACGCATAAAGAGAACATATTAAGACTTTCATATGGTGTAGAGCTATATTTTTATGCAAAGCGGGGAATAAGACGTGCAGGATGCTGTGACGGAAGCAACTTCAAAAAAGTGAGCAGAGGTGTGCAGGAAATAACTTCAGAGAAGCATCTTACATCTATGACATGCCACATTTACATTTAAAAAACATGAGAGGATTGAATTCACTATATTTGAGAGCCTTAGATGAAAAACTACCAAAATCTGATTTTTGGAATATTTATCTTGAGCTTTTCACATAATTGACTTTCATCTTACAATAGGGTTGTCAGGAAGTCTAGGATCAGTGATCACAAAGTTCTTCTCAATGCGTTCCAGTGTGGTTGCTAGGTCAATTCCTTGGCGTATATCCTTTTCTCTTTCAGCATGGTCCCAACTGTCGGAGCGCTTTATGTCTTTAGTCATCAAAACCTCTTGTTCTATACTTTGTTTCTTTTCATGCCTCCTGGCAGAGCTCAGAGACCGCCCTTTAAAACTGTAGAATTTACACATGCAATAAGAAATTTGACCCTTCTAAGGAATTCATGGGTCCTGCTATGAATTTCATAGCCATCCTCGAAAGAATACATTTTTGCATAAGAAACACCAAGGCGCATACCATAAAAGTCCCTTAGGTAGCAATGCAGCCTCAGCCTTACCATAATGAAGCAAAGTAAATCAAAGAAACTCACCTCATTAAGGAAATGTGTCCGGATTTTCTAGATTTCTTGTCTGCTTCCTGACAAGAACTTGACTGAGACACATCGCCCCTGGAATCAGACCAACGATTTTGTCTATTAGGTGTATTCGTATTCTGAGTTTCTGCAGATTTTGGCAGAATATAATCAAGGTTGAAATTTTCCCATTCTTCATGGTAGCTGGTAGTGTCATGAATCATA
The DNA here is from genome assembly GCF_004785595.1 of Juglans microcarpa x Juglans regia. Taxonomy (NCBI): domain Eukaryota; kingdom Viridiplantae; phylum Streptophyta; class Magnoliopsida; order Fagales; family Juglandaceae; genus Juglans; species Juglans microcarpa x Juglans regia. The sequence goes on along the minus strand of NC_054599.1, from coordinate 22,422,057 downwards.
GCTTGAACGTGAGATTCTGGATGTTTTACAGTTTGCACCACCTCTGTGATTGAGCCTAAGGCCTTCTCCTTCTGACGAGCTGACATGCAAGAAAATATGATGATTAAGTGAAGTCATAGTCGCATCCAATAACAAAGTGGGTACACATGCTCACCATCATAACGGATTAAAGACTTGGGTAACCCATTTGGCCGTAATGCCTTATCATTAACACCTTCAGTGTATTTGCTGACCTCCACCTGCATTCTGCAGAGCCAGCATCATTCAAAAAATTTCAGAATAAGATAAGATCATAATTCATGCCAAAAAGGAAAGCACTGCACTAAACAACTGCTATAATAATTAAAAAGGCAAAAAAAAAAAAAAAAAAGACGATTGTTAAACCCATTAAATGCAGAGAGTAATGAGGTGGGGTTTCGGCTTTCTAAAGGCCATAAATAAGATTCTTTATTATGAAATTGGAGATTCGGAACTCAATGTCAAGGAATCCTCGTTTGAAATAACCGCAAGATTCTTATAACAGTAAGGTGACACGAATGCTTATTAAACATCACGAAATTACATTGTGAGGTGATGTAGTCACCTGTAGACATCCCATGTTAGGCAGATTTGCAGGAATGAACTAACATGGGCATTTTAACCCATGACATGCCATAGACAGAACAAGAGAAGAGAAACTTCACAACTCTAGGACACCTCACGATCTTTTAACAATTTTTCAAACCATAATACATATATCCCAAGAAGTTGACGAACTTTTAAAATTGTAAATCAAACTGTAGCTTTATTGAGCCCGAGGTTTCTGAGTCCATTGGAATTTAATTCTCTGAGATCCGTACTCTTGAGGTTTGTTGGTCATAAACTTGTCTTTTTTTCCCTCTCTTTCTAGGCGAAAGCACTTTCAGCGTTCATATTTAGATTATTTTGGTTCAATACTAATGGAAAGAAAATCAGCGTTAGCGTAAGTTGGCTACTCGTGCAAAGAAAATGGGTAAAAAATGCCAAGGCCTGAGCTGAGGCCAAGAAAAGGAGCTACAACTTCATGAATGAACCTACAGAATCGCCCGTACAATTCTACGAGTAACTAGAGAACAAATATCATAAATTAGACCCCAACAAATTCTTGAAAAGAACTATAAAAAAATAAAAAAAGAAAGGAAGGAAGGAAGAAACATTTACCCAATAAATTTGATGGTTCTCCCACGGTCATCTTTGATTGGAGTGACAGTAAGAAGATTCCAGAAAGGGGTACCGTCCTTCTTGTAGTTCAAGAGCCTGCCACAGTAGCTCTTCCCGTTTTTAACTGCGTCTCGTATTTTGGCCACTTCACTCCGGTCTGTTTCCGGCCCCTGAAGAAATCGGCTGCACCCAAAATACCTCACTAAAGTCACAGTTCAAGTTCTCTCATTCTTTTCATGGGACACTACCATTTGAGATAATTTCTCTTTTTTGTTTTTCGTAATTTTGGTGCTCACTGCCCAGACTCTGCTAAACCCTGAACTCAGACAACGAATGGATAAACCCAAAAGATCAGAGAGCGATAAAGAATGCTGGTGTACACAAAATCCATATCGACGGGTCCGGCTTCGTCGACAAAGACCACCGAAGTTCCATAATCCTTCTCACTTCCCCTGCCCTTTGTCGACTTTGTTTCAGCAAGTTGCTTCCAGTTCCCACTTCCCGCCCTTTGGCCCTTTGGGTACGTAGGTGTTCATGAAGCATACCTCACCAATAATTTTAAAAAGGTTCTACTGATCTAACAGACTCAACACTAACACTTATTTTTATTTTTTATTTTTTATTTTTTTTTAATAAATATGTGATATAAGAATGATAAATAAAATAACTCAACTTTAAATAAAATGGGGACATAAAATAAGAAGAAATATTTTGTTATAAATTTTTTTAGAATTGATAAGAGTTAAAAAAAATATAAAAATAAATTAATAAATTAATGTAGCTTAATATAATATATCATATTATAAAAATATAGATTTACGCTTGTGAGATGTCTTTATAACTACAGCATTTATATATAACATTAGAATCTTGACATTCTTATGATCTTCAAGATACCTTAGCAAGTAAAATTAGATTTCAGATAAATTTAAGGTTATTAAGAATTTGAGCAATAAAATAAGAATATAAGTGATTAATATAAAGAATTTCCTAAAATAAGCTGTGTTAATATCAACGAAAATACCAAATTTAAGATGGAAAATAACACTTTTCTTATTTTTTTAATCACAAAAAATTTGTATAAAAATAAAACTTTTCAAAAGTGGATTTTGTCGCCTTTCCTTTTACAGAACATTTATCATTTTAGAAGCTGGCAACCGATCACTACCGGTCATGCCAAAGCATTTTCCAAAGTTTAATTAATATATAAACAACATGTTAATATGAGAAAAAAGGAAAGTAAAAAATATATTAAAAATAAAAAATAGAGGGACGGTGGGTTACCAGTTCCTTCCAATGACCTCCTCCGACGAATAACCGGTCATGCCAAAGAAGCCGCTGCTGGCGTACATTATGGGGCATTCTGGTTTTCTGGCATCCGACACCACAAATGTCTGCTGCAGAGTTGCCAGAGCCTCCTTCAACTCTTGCGATACTCTCGGGATGAAGCTCCCCGATGATGTTTCATATCCATAGTTCGATTCCTCCGATGTCCTTGTCGACTCCGCTCTAACATGAAGTCTCCGATCTCCATGCTCCTGCGATGACCCCGCCGTCTGGAAGTTCTTACTCCCCACTGCTCTGAAACTTCCTCCTCCCACGGGATCTGCCTTCACCACCAGACCCCACTCTGCTGTCCTTTCCAATATGCCAGCTTCAGTTCTTATTATTTTATCGCTAGAAGAATTTGAGTTTGCCGGCTTGCCGCCGACGCCCTCTCGGTCAAATGCCATCCACTTGTTCGCGTCCGTATCTCTGCTACCAACAGTACTACTAGAAGCAATGGAAGAAGAGCTTCCTAATTCACCCTGAATCTTCTCCGGCAGTTCGAAGGCCTCAATGGATTTCCACTCATCATCTCCCTCGTACACTGCAGAAGGTTTTGCTCTCGGTTTCTCCATTTTCCGATTAATCTCTCTTCAGCGAGTTATGAAGAACTGCCTGCCAAAGTACCAGAGCAATAAAATGAGCGGAGCTGCGCTAGTACTTGATCTATGGATCGACGTACTTAGAACAAAGCAGTTTTAAAACACATACTACGTACATATGTACAATATTAAACGCAAGGAACAAATCTGGAAAAAAGAGAAATGATCCGGAAATTGCTATGACAATTAACTAGAAAGAGTCTTACAAATTATCTCAAGTGTAAGATCAACATCATGTTGCAGACATATATAGAAGAGCTGCAAAATGGAAGACGAACAGGTTTCTCACTTTTTGATCAGAAGATTATGTGCTCAAACTTGGAAGCATGCATGAACTTAATATGGCATGCATGGCAGACCCATAACTGATATTCCTCGATCAATATGCTCGTGCTGATACGAGGGAATAATATTTAGCATTCATCCCCGAGTTGTCGCCTGGTTTTCATATCTTGGTTGTGATGTAGAGAGAGGAAAACATGTGGATGAAGATAACGTTCGAATAACATGCTATCACACCCTTTGTTTCTTAGACGTTCGTCTGTTGTCTGCACGTACAGATGAGTTTGAGCCATCAATTTACTTATCCAATTTTTTTCTGCGTTTGGAGGAAAAGAAAAAAGAAAAGAAAAATCCAAGTAATAATGATGCTACGTATGGGAGAATAAAAGGACACGCTTTGGCATTCGTTTGTGAGGCTACAGAACAGGAATGTGGCAGATTGAAGATAGATTTCGTTGTCTATTCTAATTAAATTTGGTGTTGTCCTTATTCAGGTGAAATAAAAATAAATAAAAAAGGACCTCAAGATTGCGATAACTTTTACGAAAATGATATTTGTAAGCCGCGCGATTTCTTTAAAATAAATAATAAACGACTCATATGATAAAATTAATTTTTTAATAATAAATTTTATTATTTTTTAAAATAATTGTATAGTATTTATTACTCAATAACTATATATAACATTACTCAGTATGCAGATCGAACCAACTTGGGTCACTGGCCCTCTTTATATCAATGCGCTTGAATTGAGAAGTAAACAACAAAATGGCGGTCACAAAGAGCGCTAGAGCTGACGAACCACATTGTGGTCACATGAGATGAATCATATTTGTGGGGCAATGCTTAGGTTAAGGCCATAGATGGCTTTGTGGAGTCTGACAAATATAGTGTGGTCGTACTCGAACAATGTATATACATACCTCTTGAATGATATATTGCCGTGTAAGCATGCATTAGAGCATTTTCATCTCTTTCTTCATAAAATTTCTTATAATTTAATTAAAAATCACATTTTTAAAAATTTTTTCCTTAAATTTTACTCATCTCTCAAAAACCTCCTACATCATATTTCATATCCTTTATTTATTCTATTAAAATAATATTTTTTTATTCTTTCTTTATTACTTTTTTCTCTCACTTCCGTTTACAAACTTAACTACTCAATATTTTTTCTTATGTTTTGATCAACTATTACTCTAGTGAATATTTTAGACAAAAATTTAAATTATTTTTTTTGTGGGTATGATCATATTTTTAAAATTAATTTTTTTATATTTCAGTAATTATTAAAATTATTATTTAAAACTATAATAAATATGAGTATGAGAGAAAGTGCATATGATTGGAAGAAGAATTTATTTTATTTATTAGAATAAAATATTGATAAAAGATTATTTAGGAGATAAATAGTGATTCTCTATATTTGAAAAACTACTATTCCTCCCCTAAACTTTTTTCAAATGTAAGAGAGATTTCAACCAAAACCGTAAAATGAGACTCAAATGATAGGAAAAACAGTGTTTTGGGACACTTGCACCGAATGCTCTTAATACAGACATCTAAGCTGAAAAAGCGGTCACCATATGCTCTAGAGATGGAAAGTATGGAGACTCAACACATCACTTATACAGGATGAAGTATAGTACATAAATGCGATCATCAAGTCGTGTAACAAATGATATAAAAAATTAGACACAAGAGGTCACAAACATTGGATACATACGTTGTCACGATGTTTTCCTTATTTGACGGCTTCATTAATTATAGTCGAGGGGCAGTGATTGTGGGCAGGAGAAGTGTCACCACAGAGCATTGCTAGACAGAAATGTAACCTTGCTCCACCAGGGATGCAATACACTCATCAAACATCTCTTGTATTGATTTGAACTTGAATCCCAAACTCTCCAACTTCGATGTGTTCAACTCATAATGTGGTCTGTTTAGTTGCTCAAACCTGAAAAAAAAAAAAAAAACCACATTTTGAAATTAATATGGTGAGTGAAAGAAAAAAAATATAATAAATAATTCAACTTTTTAAAATTTTAAAACAAAATTTATATTATAATAATATTTTATTTAACTTTTAACTTTCAATTTTCATCTCATCTCGTGTCATCTATATAACCAAACAAGGTTTACAAGACAAGCATGTCTAAGGAGGAAATACCATCTACCTTTTTGGGATAGGCAGGGAAGGGTATCGAGCAGCTAACAAGGATGCTAACTCATTATTATCTACAACAGTAGAGCTACAAAGGTATCGTCCGAAAGCAGCTTCATGTTCGTAAACAAGGATGTGGCAAAGTGCTACATCATCTATGTGGACATATCCCATCCTTCCATGCCATTGGAATTTCTCTGTTTCCCCTGTTTTATTCATTCAAAAATTTTAAAATATATATATATATATATATATATATATATATATTAGCAAAATTAACAGGAAAATAAGTATTTTTGAATCCATAATCCCAATTGGATTTCAAGGACCAGTCTAAACTGCAAGCTACCTTTAAGTAAGCCAAGCACATCTGATGCAGTAGAACACAAGTCTGGTGGCAAACTAGGTCCAATGACGAATGCGGGCAGTACGGTCACCAGGTCGATCCCATTTTTGTTGCAGAAATCCCATGCTGCCCTCTCAGCCAGCGTTTTTGATAAAGCATACCATATCTTTAGCAATGAACCAATCATCATGCCCAGAAGATGACAAACTAAATGTTAGTTCATGGTTTAAGCTAAACTATTCTCGTGTTAGTCATTCTCTCTCTTAATAAGTGCAAGTCAAACACATGGAATATTTAATTAATACTATGTAACCTGTAGTCTCTCGCAGAGTTCGACAGAGCTCCAAGATGTCTCGTCCAAAGGTATATTGGGGTCAAAATCATCTCTTGCCCTCGCGGTTGAAGAAGATGAGGTGAGAACTACACGCCTTAGAGATGGATTCTTTTTGCATGAACTTAGAACGTTTAGTGTACCCTGAATAGCCGGTTCCAAGATTTCTGCCTGTTGGTGAGAATGGGAGCACAATAAGGCTATGGATCATATTTCCAGCTTAATTAACTAGTCTTTTAAGATCTGATCCCTACTGATCAGAGAGACAGTTACACCGAGTTTCATGCAAGACTACATGAACTGCTATCTGGGCGTTTTGGTCTCTGATCATTTGAGACTGGAGAAAGATTAGATTTTGAGCTATTCAAGCAGAAGAGAAATAGGCAAATAAATAGACCCTATATCATTTTCTCACTCCAAACAAACATTAAAATATGATTGGCTTGGCAAATAAATAGAAAAAAATATAATTGTAAGCGATTATGCACACTAATACGTGCACTCATTCAATATGATTGGTCAGAAAGTAGATTTTATTGAAAACAGTACTAATTTGAATTTATAATATGAAGGCAATAACATTAATACGCAGATTGGTAGGCAAATTTCCTTGTACATAGCAAAACTCAATAAATAGACCCTAGAGCATCCTCATTGATTTGGCCAAATGAGAAGGTTGGCTAAAATTTACATAACTGATATAAAAAACATCTCACATTGAATTGAACAAATCTAAAATAATTTAGATTATTGATACAGTAGTTAGCCAAAGATGGAGAACTACAATTGATTTACCAAATATTAAAATACTAATTTATCACTCCAAGTAAATATTAAAATATTAGTTTTTCACTCCAAACAAAAATACTATTTGGTTTGTAATTAAGAAATTTAGATAGAATTTTAGATGTGTTTAATCAAATATTTTTTGTTATTAACATTAAATGACTTTTGAAAATATGATTTTTTAATATTAATTTAAGTAGAATATAATTATTATTAACATTTAATTGATAGAGCTATAAAATGTGATAAAAATAAATTAAATAAAAAATTATTAAATTAATAATATTTTTTTTATTATATAGAAAATGAATGAATAATTCAATATGGAGATTGAATTTAAATAGAATAAGCAAATGTAAAAAAAAATTGATATTGACTAAATTTTAAAAATGAATTTGACCAAATCAATGAGGATGCTCTAGCTAGCATGGAAATTATTTAGCACAAAAAATATTGTAAGGTGCAATTCATATGTCTATATCTGTTCCATTTAAATGTATCAAATTTGGATGAGAAATTTGAGAGAATCTAGATCATCGAGACAACCTCTCATTGCTTAATTTGGTGGCTTTAAATTATAAAAGTGGCAAGCTGCAGACTCAATATATTAGGTATGTGTATATATATATATATATATATATATATATAACATGCCTTTGGATCAGATGAAGTTTTCATCACAGGAGAAGCAATGTGGAAAACACCATGGCATCCCATGATTGCATCGTCAAAGCTGCCCTCTTCCATTAGATCAGCCTTCACCAGCCGGAGTCTCTCCCTCGCTCCTTCCAACCTCAGCAGATGCGCTGATTTCTTCTCATTTCCTGCTCATGCATAAAGACAAACTCACGGTAGTTTCAAAACAACTAAGAAGCTAGAATGGAAGGGATGATGCATGCAGTAGCCGCTAGCATTGCTTGTCTTTCTTGTTTTCTGGGGAGGGGATCAAGAAAAATGAAGGTAGAAAAACCTGGATCTCTAACAGTTCCAATGACATGATATCCAGACAAGAGAAGTCGCTTAATTAGCCAAGAAGCCAGAAAGCCAGAAGCCCCTGTCACACAAACCTTGCCCTTAGATTCGAGCTTCCCATCCATTGTCTTGGCTACAAATTAAGAGCATGCTTGCTTTCCGTCATTTTATATATAGGGCATGATGCTTTCCCTTTTGCTGTTGGGAAACACCAAGAGAATGGATGGTAGAGGGTATGTTGTTGTTGAGAGTTTCCAAACGTATGGAATTAGGAGAAGGGTAGCTAGGCCATCTGTTGAGTGGCTTGGCTTCTTCTTCACGTGGGGAAGAAAATTTGCTTCAACGCCTCAAACTTTATGCATCTATAAAGTTGAAGGTACATGCAGAAGTACATTGAGAAATTAGGAAATACGCAAAAAATAGATAGTTGTTTTCTTTAGTTTCCACCTTTCAGTGTGACGAAGAGAGTTTTGAGCCTTTTTGTCGGTGCACATATATAAGAGAATAAAGTTTGAGGTCTTTTGATTTATACTAACACAGAAGAGTGAAATGCTATAACTAAATAACACCTTTTTTGGAGTTTTTAAAGAAAATTTCAGAATACTTTTTTCTGCGTTTGGAGGAAAAGCAAAAAGAAAAGAAAAACCCAAGTAATAATGATGCTACGTATGGGAGAATAGAAGGACACGCTTTGGCATTTGTTTGTGAGGCTACAGAACAGGAATGTGGCAGATTGAAGATAGATTTTGCTGTCAATTCTAATTAAATTTGGTGTTGTCCTTTTCAGGAAAAAAAAAAAACCTCAAGATTGCGATAACTTTTTAAAAAAATGATATTTACAGTAGTATAATATGCAAATATTGTGTAATCTCTCAAAAAAAATGACTAAATATGAAACCTACATGATAAAAAATTAATTTTTTAATAATGAACTCTATTATTCTTTAAAATAATTACGTGACGATTACCATTTCACGATTGTATGCAGCATTACTCATATACAAGTAAACTTCTTTAATAATGGAAGTACTAGAATCCCAACACTATATCACTTCCTTTGGGGGGAAAAAATACTATGCTTTTGATTATCTATATATGCCGATCGAACTAACTGGGATCACTGTCCCTCTTTATATCAATGCGCTTGAATCGAAAAGGAAACAACAAAATCGCGGTCACAAAGAGCACTAGAGCTCAACCAGAAGAAGCACATTGTGGCCACATGAGATGAAACATACTTGTGGGGCAATGCTTAGGTTAAGGCCATAGATGGCTTTGTGGAGTCGACAAACATAGTGTGGTCATACTCGATCAATGTGTATACATACCTCTTGAAAGATATATTGCCGTGTAAGAATGCATTATAGACATCAAGTTAAAAAGGCGGTCACCATGCGCGCTAGAGATGGAAAGTATGGACAGTACTCATCACATCACTTATACATGCATGAAGTATGGTACATAAATGCGATCATCAAGTCGTGTAAATGATATAAAAAATTAGATACAAGCTGAGGTCACAAACGTTGGATACATATGTTGTCACGATGTTTTTCTAAACGTGTTATTCTTTTTATACCCGCGAATGTATATAAAAAGGGATATAGAAAGGATGATAGACATTAATCATAGGAGGCTAATTTATTCCTTATTTAACTGCTTCATTAATTATAGTTGAGGCCGGGCAGTGACTATGAGCAGGAGAAAGTGTCACCACCGAGCATTGCTAGACAGAAAGGTAACCTTGCTCCACCAGGGATGCAATGCACTCATCAAACATCTCTTGTATTGATTTGAACTTGAATCCCAAACTCTCCAACTTCGACGTGTTTAACTCATAATATGGTCTGTTAAGTTGCTCAAACCTGAAAAAAAAAAAAAAAAAAAACCATATTTTTTAAAATAAAAATTAAATTATAATAATATTTTATTCAACTTTCAATTTTCATCTCATCTTATCTGTATAATGAAACGAAACGAGGTTTACAAGAGGAGTGTCTAAGGAGGAAATACCATCTACCTTTTTGGGATAGGCAGGGAAGGATATCGAGTAGCTAACAGGGATGCTAACTCATTATTATCTACAACAGTAGAGCTACAAAGGTATCGTCCGAAAGCAGCTTCATGTTCGTAAACAAGGATGTGGCAAAGTGCTACATCATCTATGTGGACATATCCCATCCTTCCATGCCATTGGAATTTCTCTGTTTCCCCTGTTTTATTCATTCAAAATTTTAAAAAAATAAAAATAAAAAATATTAGAAAAATTGACAGGAAAATAAGTATTTTTGAATCCATAATCCCAATTGGATTTCAAGGACCAGTCTAAACTGGAAGCTACCTTTAAGTAAGCCAAGCACATCTGATGCAGTAGAACACAAGTCTGGTGGCAAACTAGGTCCAATGACGAATGCGGGCAGTACGGTCACCAGGTCGATCCCATTTTTGTTGCAGAAATCCCATGCTGCCCTCTCAGCTAGCGTTTTTGATAAAACATACCATATCTTTAGCAATGAATCAATCACCATGCCCAGAAGATGACAAACTAAATGTTAGTTCATGGTTTAAGCTAAACTGTTCTCATGTGAGTCATTCTCTCCCTTAATAAGTGCGAGTCAAACACGTGAAATATTTAATTAATATGTAACCTGTAGTCTCTCGCAGAGTTCAACAGAGCTCCAAGATGTCTCGTCCAAAGGTATATTGGGGTCAAAATCATCTCTTGCCCTCGCGGTTGAAGAAGATGAGGTGAGAACTACACGCCTTAGAGATGGATTCTTTTTGCATGAACTTAGAACGTTTAGTGTACCCTGAATAGCCGGTTCCAAGATTTCTGCCTGTTGGTGAGAATGGGAGAGAAAAGCAAAATAAGGCTATGGATGTTTCCAGCTTAATCAATTAGTCTTTTAAGATCTGATCCCTACTGATCAGAGAGACAATTACACCGAGTTTCATGCAAGACTTCATGAACTACCATTTGGGCGTTTTGGTCTCTGATCATTTGAGACTGGAGAAAGATAAGAGTTTGAGCTATTCAACCAGAAGAGAAATAGGCAAATAAATAGACTCTACATCATTTCTATTAGCTAGCATGGAAATGTTCTAGCACAATAAATAATGTAAGGTGCAATTCATATGTCTATATCTGTTCTATTTAAATGTCTCAAATTTGGATGAGAAATTTGAGAGAATCTGGATCATTGAGACAACCTCTCATTGCTTAATTTGGTGGCTTTAAATTATAAAAGTGGCAAGCTGCAGACTCAATATGTCAGATATATATATATATATAAGAACATGCCTTTGGATCAGATGAAGGTTTGAGCACAGGAGAAGCAATGTGGAAAACACCATGGCATCCCATGATTGCATCGTCAAAGCTGCCCTCTTCCATTAGATCAGCCTTCACCAGCTGGAGTCTCTCCCTCGCTCCTTCCAACCTCAGCAGATGCGCTGATTTCTTCTCATTTCCTGCTCATGCATAAAGACAAACTCACGGTAGTTTCAAAACAACTAAGAAGCTAGAATGGAAGGGATGATGCATGCAGTAGCCGCTAGCATTGCTTGTTTTTCTTGTTTTCTGGGGAGGGGATCAAGAAAAATGAAGGTAGAAAAACCTGGATCTCTAACAGTTCCAATGACATGATATCCAGACAAGAGAAGTCGCTTAATTAGCCAAGAAGCCAGAAAGCCAGAAGCCCCTGTCACACAAACTTTGCCCTTAGATTCGAGCTTCCCATCCATTGTCTTGGCTACCAATTAAGAGTATGCTTGCTTTCCGTCATTTTATATAGAGGGCATGATGCTTTCCCTTTTGCTAGCTGTTGGGAAACACCAAGAGCATGGATGGTAGAGGTTATGTTGTTGTTGAGAGTTTCCAAACGTATGGAAGGAGAAGGTAGCTAGGCCATCTGTTGAGTGGCTTCGCTTCTTCTTCACGTGGGGAAGAATATTTGCTTCAACACCTCAAACTTCATGCATGATCTATAAAGTTGAAGGTACAAAGTACATTGAGAAATTAGGAAATACGCAAAAAAATAGATAGTTGTTTTCTTTAGTTTCCACCTTTCAGTGTGACGAAGAGAGTTTTGAGCCTTTTTGTTGATGCACATAAGAGAATAAAGTTTGAGGTCTTTTGAGTTATGAAAAATTCTTCTTATCGATTATTATTTACTACTCCATACCCCACACTCTATAAAAAATACCCATGACATATCCTATAAAAAAACAAAAAAAAAAAAAACTATAGGTGTGAGATGTGAAAGTGAATAGGGATCGATATATAGAATTCTCTTTTATAGAAAACTTCATAATACTTTTTTCTTTTAAAAAAAAAAATCTTTTGTGTATGAGTGAGATTTGAGGGTAATGGAGTTTTGGGTTTTAATAATTTTATCATTTTTCTCGTTCATATTCTATTTTTTTATTGGTGAATTTCTTTGTGATCATCTTCACCAGTGGATATAGTCTTTGTTCAAACATAACCATTTAAATCTTAATCTCTTGTGGCGTTGCTAAAATTTATTTTTATCTGTCTACTTCCTGGCGATCTTAAAATCTCCATTTGTCACGACACCATCCATTGCCTGTTGTCGGTGTCGTTGTTGGCGGCTGGCGCTGCTGCCTCCCTTCACTAACAACAGGATGATCAAAGAGAGAGAGTTGAACACAGAACCAAAACAAGAAAAAAAAATCGATGTCTGTTGGTAGCAATACATAGAATGAAAATGCCATGACATTGATAAAAAAGCGGAGGGAGGCATAGGCCTCCTAAAGGCCGATCCATGGAAGTTCCATTGCAAATTAATTGTCATTTTTAACTATTAATTTTTTTGTAATGCTCATTGTCATTTTTAACTATTATTTTTTTTTATCATTTCTAAATGATTGGTATAATAAGAGCACTGGCACTGCTTCTAAGTAAAAGTGATAAGAGCAATACATCTTCAAAATTTGAAGAAATATAGATAAAATGATCTACATTGACTTCTTCAAAAAGTAAAAGTTTGAACCATGAGTTACAGTAATTTTAAGTATATCTTCAAATTTGAAGATGTACTATTCATCTTCAAAAGTAATATTTTGTTTTAAAAATTATTCCAATTGCTTTGTTTTTCAGTTTTCATTTCTCAAGATTTTTACTTCCCTCGAACGCCCTTTCATTTTCATTTTTGTGCTCAACTTTGAAATATGTGAAGGAAGAAATATTATTATTAATTAACATATAGTTAATGTAATTGTAAAATATAAAAAAAATTAAAAAAATTAAATATTATTATTAAAAAAATAATATTATATAATTATTTTGACTAATCCAATGTGGGGTTATGACTAAAGAGGTTTTGGATTTATGAAAAATATGTATTTTTTATCAAAATTTGAAGATGGCTTTGATAAAGCCAATGCTAATGCTCTTAGCAAAACATGGCAAATAAACATAAAATGATCATTAAAAGGACAATAAATAATACTATTGAAATACTTTGCCACATTCCTAAGTTATATACAAATTGTCAAATACAACACGTTATACTAAAAATATACAATGTGCATTTTGTAATAAAGACTAATGCCAGAATATAATTTTAAGATATTCACAATTTTTTTTTTTTTTATTCACAGTTAAAATAAGTAAGACTCGCCATTAAACAGTAGATTTTTGTCACGTAGCTCACAAATTTGGCTGCATTTTTTAAAGAGTATGTGAGAAATGGAAATACTATAACTGTACAATTATATTAAAAAGGTACTATAATTACAAAAAAAAATTATAAAAAAAAATTTATAAATTAATATGATGTATTAGATCTAATTTATAATAAAAATAATTTTATAACTTAACTTACTACGTTAAACAATATCAATTTAATTTTTAGTTTCTATCAATTAAATATTTGTCTATCTAATATAGTCTGTCTCAAAAAACAGATTACGAGGCATGTCCAACTCAAAGCCTTGGGAGTTGGGATTCATCATCTGAGCTAGGGGTGGGCAGCCGGGGCTCACGAGCAAAGTTTTAAATTTCATACCGTACTGGCCGTTATGGCCGAAATTTTTCGTTTCGGCCGTCCGGCCGGTACAGGTATTATACTTGTTCCGTACCGGCCTCAATTTCGGCCTGTACCGGCTGATATTTCGGCCTGTGTTTTTTTTTTTTTTTCGTTTTTTCAAACAACAAACTTATTTTTTAATCCTCAATTCAGACTAAACTATTTATAATTTATATATATGTATTTGTATATAATTTATTTATATATAGACTATTATTTTAGAATATAATGTTTATATATATTTATATATATAATTTATTTATAGATCGACTATCTCGAAACGTTATCCCAAAACGCTATCCCGAAACGGTACCGGTACTGAAATATTTCGTTCCAGTGCCTTGACCGGTACGCTGTCCGGTACGGTATTCAAAACATTGCTCACGAGGCCCCGCCCCCACCCCCTCTACGCACCTCTCTATTTTTTAATATAAAAAATTATAATTTTTAATATTTATATAAATATTATATATATATATATAATTTGTGAAAAACTTGAAGTTAAAAATCACACTAGTTCCGCTTGTTTATTGATCTCTCGATGCGATCTTAAATTGTATCTTGTGTGAGCGGTCCAAACCTAACCGTGGACCAGTCCGAATATGGACACTAGAAAATCTTAATGCCTTTCTATCAAATGTAAAGACATTTATGACCGATGGACTTTCGTCCGAGAACTAAAACGACTTCACCAATCAAATTATTTGGCACTTAACTTATGAGATTAATCTCACAAGTTTAGTCACACTAAGATGGAGCATAAATGTGGGTCAAACGCAACAGGAAAATCCAAGTAATTTTAGATTAAAGAGAGAACCTTAAATGAACACGAGCTCTATTCCGATCATGGACCAAATCTACCTGTCCCCGGGAGAGTCCATCTTGCCATTCTTTTACCTCCAAGGGCTGCATTTGGTTGTTAGCTACAGAAGAAGCTGTATTCACCTTTCTTTGTAATATAGCACAGTTGATCTAAGTCGGACTCTTAATGATTCTGGATGCATGATATAATGTGCAAGAACCTTTCACCATGTGGGGTGAGCCGATGAGGTCCCCTAAGGCACCATCCAGGCGTGTGCCCGCGACACGCTTGTCTGGTCTGGGTTGAGAGCCTGAGACAGGAAACTCCAGAATTGAAAGATGAGCAATCTCTAGTGTCAGGTAGTCGGGTTCATCTAAAGTATTTCTCAAGCAAGTATTACGCGACTCAGACCATCCTCAGTAAGTGACGTGCCTTTCTCAAGCGGAAAATTAGCTTAGGAATTCTCTAGTTGCTAGAGCTCTGCACCCACCACCAAAAAGGTCAGCAAATAAAAAACCTTAGTTAAACCATTCATCCAAATAAAAAGGAATTGAAGTTATTTATCGATTCTCTTCAAACTAAACATCTTCTTTTCAAGTTTCATTTTTTATTCTTTTTTTTTTTTTCCGTTTTAATTTGATTTCGGTATGAAGGCAGAGGTAAAAAGAATTGGTCACTAGACCTGCAAGTTAGATCGATACATTCTGCGTCTAACAGGCCAACTAAATGCCCTCGGTGATCTTCAACATCCTCTATAACTGGTACTTGACTCACACCATGCTTATTCATGATAATTTGAACAGAAAGAAGATCCATCCCAGGTGTAGCAGTCCATGGTACTCGACATATTTCCTCATCCAAAGTACACATTTCAGATACCAAAAGCTCCTGTAATAGAAGTAACCAACTAGTCAAGCTTACACGGTGACAAGAGGGTGCAGATAGAATTTACTCACTTATGGTTGAGGAACACGAGAAACAGTTGGGTGAAAATTCTGCATTGGAAACTGTAATGTCTAGAGCGCTTTTGGTTAACAAGGTTTTTTGTTCTGATCTTACTGTAAGGCAGGAAATTTTGAATGTTCTCTAATAAAGCATGTATTTTCAGAGGTACCTTGTTACTTCCAATCAACTGACTACCTCTCTCAACTTTTCTTATCCATTTGAAATGAACTTCAATCTAGCTTCCACAAGAAATCATTCTCATTTTTCCATTCTCTTCCCTCTCCTTGATTTGCTTTGTGTTTCTTCTTTAGAAGTGATTGGAGAAGTGTTATTTACCTTGGTTCTTTTGCTTCTTGCTTTCACAATTTTGCTGAACTCTTCAATGCCTCCAAGTGTCAGCAAACCAATCAAGATGTTATGATCATTAACAATCATTGCACAGGACTGCTTCTCTGTAAGCATGAGACTCACTGTGTCATTAAGTGTACTGCTCATCAAGACAGTCACATATCTTGTTCTCATGGCTTCAGAAACAAATATTCTCTTTTCTAACTCTTTGGCTTCAATATCAGAATCATTTATACAAAGTGAACTTTCAACTTCACAAAGGTTACTCATATAAGATGCCTTTTCAGCAAGTGCAGAAGAAGATGCGCCCATTGTAGAAGAGGAAGACATTTCAGGTTGTGGGGTCGTAGTAGAACTATTTTGCTTGATTTTTTTAATCTCCTTGACATCAATTCTCCTCGTCTGTCCAGAAGTAATCCATGAGGATAGTCCTACTGCTCCAAGTAGCGGTAAAACTATCCGATAGTCCTGTGTCAATTCGAAAAGCAATAAAACTGCAGTGAGAGGAACCTGACACACCCCTGCAAGAGTAGCAGCCATTCCAACCTGCAAGGAGAAGCTCCCCACTGATCAACCGATCACGGTCTTTGGATATCCATGATAATCCAAATAACAGCAACTATAGAGAAAGAATGAGTGTTTATAGTCCCAAATGCTACATAAATGCTTTTTATTTGGATGTGTAATATCAGGTAATTGATATATATATATATATATATATATATATATGCACATACTTGGTAAGTGCTATATCATGTAGAGATTTAACGTAAACAATGTCCAAAAAACCTCAGTTGGCAATTTTGGGCATCAACCTATTTCAACACTTAGCTCTATCCGCAGCCACGCTTCATCTTAGATCTTTTTTCAACATGTCTTATCCCATATCTGGCACATGTTAGTAATTTAAAAGCACAAAAGGTGAAGTTGCTTTGCAAGGACTAATATCTTATCAGAATATACCATCATTTTTGTATAAACCATGGACCAGCGTGGTTGTGTACTATAATGTTCTAGGCTACCATGGCTTTGAATTGTATGGTTCTTATTCTCTAGTAGTTCAACCATACCGAACTTATCTACCACACTTGAATTATAAATCTAACTTTACACTTTAAACATATAAATATTAAACAACAGGCGATTCCTCTCTCTCTCTCTCTCCCTCCCATAAAAACTTGTAACATTAGCCTATAGCAAATAGACACATTAGATCAAATAAAACTTTAGTAATAGAAAATAAAGCAACTTTCCATCCATTGTCCTGGAAATATAGCATCTTTTATAAATCACAGTAGAGAATGGACAGGTTGTGACTCTTGGAGTTAATTACACCATAGGTTCTCCACCATTCTTACCTTTTTTTCCTGTTGTTTTTATTTTTTACTATTTTTGTTTGCTGAAATAACAAGAACAGGAACAAGAAAAAATATTTACTTGATTATTGTGGAAAATACTAAATAGCTCTACTGCAAAGAAGGCCAACTCCATTTTTTTTTTTTTTTTTTTTTAATGTCAAGGAACCTCTCCAAGGCAGTGCCCTTCGGACCTACCTCTACAGAGTAAACTCTGGTCCCGTGCACCGCACCTTCAGAAGTTTCCCTACACGGAATTGGTTAAATTGCAAGAAGGCCAACTCCTTCCAACATCACATGCAATTTCAGTTCTCAGTTACCAAATCATAAACAGCGGAACCCTTCAAATTTATGAGAATTGTAGATAAAGTAATTCTTTGCTAAAATGGAAAGGCATAGAGCAGTACCAGGCCATATGCTTGGGGTGATGCCACTTCCAATATCGAGAGATGAATCAGAGAATTGGATTGAGCAACTGCAAGACTAATGAATTTCCCATATGCCATTCCTGTTGCAGCACCAATAAAGAGGGACGGGGCATAGTAGCCTCCCACTAATCCAGAGGCCCGGCACAAAGAGGTTGCTACTATTTTGACTGCTACCAGCTGAAGCAATAGATCAGCCGATAAACCTTTAACAAATGGTCGAGATTCTAACAAAATGTCAACATTCTCAAAGCCCCAGTAAAGGATTTCAGGATATGCCAAGGCTATCAACCCAACAGCTAGGCCTCCCATTACAGGGAACAAAGCCCGTGGTATGCCAATGGAACTGTGAAGATTCTCAACAATTACCAACATGTATGACGTGCACCTAGATAAGATCAATGAAACGAAGCCGCATAGCATACCCAGCAATAAGTATAGTGGGAGCTCTGAAAGACAGTTGAATAGCTTTGGGTAAATATCTTGCCTTTCTAACAAAAACTTGCTAAAACTCTAGAAACATTGAGGTGGCATTTGCAATGTTTGCTATCTCATAGAACGTTTGTCCTAAAAATTCTGAACCTGAAGAAAGCACTTGGTATGCGCACTATAAAGCTTAAAACCTCTTATCAGTAGCATATAAAAGTTGGAGAGCAGATATGTATAAATATAAATGTTAGTTGAATAAAAATGCAATAAAATACCACTCTTGAGGAAGAAAAAAAAGTTATAATAAGATTAACATATACAAGTTAATAATCAACGTAAGCACAGATTTTCTTAGCTGGTCCCACAAAATAGGATAATTGCACGTGCTTAACTAATAAATAAATTTGAACTATCTTTCTCAAGAGTATTTTATTTGGTGCAGGGGTTATTTTTTATTTTCATAAATTAAATTTGGGGAGGAGGTAATGCCTAGCCCGGGTTCTAGTATAGAAGGTATATGGAAAACTTACTAATAAATTGAAGCCAGATTCAATAAAGAAAATCATGAGAGCAATCAATGACACATAATCTAATAATAAAATTATTGAGCCAAATTCCTTTCTAGAAGAACCTAAGAATAAATTGATAATGGTGTGGTGGAGAAGGAAGTAATTCTGGTGGCAAATGTGCTGATGGCTATAGCAGTGTTGTGGTCGCAATCATCGGAGTGATGGTCTATTAACAGAGGAAAGAGTGTTACTGAATTAGGAAAGGGTATTGTCTCTTGCTCATCTCCTTTCAGTCCTTCAAATGACTTGTTCAACCTATGGTATGGATCATCAGACCAGGCCCCCAAAAAAAAACCCGGTTATTCTTATAATTTTAGATTGCTTTGAGTACTTTTACCAAATTTGGAGAGAGAGAGTCATGTTGGCAGCAGTAAAAAGTGGAGAGCAAGAGCTTTTCACAATTAAAGAAAAAGTACATTTGTTCAGTGTGTTTCTAATTAAAAAAAAAAATCAAATTTTACCACTAGGTGAGCGGAAGTCATATTCTGGAACCTTAAATGCTGGTTCAGAACCAAGACCAATTTCCGAAACTACAGCAGCTATTACCGCACTAAGTATAACCATAGAAGTGGTATTTGTAAGCGATACGGACGACTCTGCTGGTGATGGCCACAACACCGACTCCACAGCGAAAAAACAACCAGCTACAGCAGCATTGAACCCTGTGAAAGCAAAAATTGAACTTCATTGGTAGAAAATTAATATTGACAACAAGTAGCATGCAAAGAACATTGCTTGCTGCACCATGCGTCAATCAATGTATCGGCAACATGTTAAATTGTCAAGGATCGTGAAATCATTTTTTTAGAAAATGCTATTTGTACTTACAATTTTTATTGAAGTAAACATAACATGTCAGGTATTGATATATGAAGATTATGAAATTCAAAACTTGAATTTAAAAAGAAAACTAATAAAATGGATTATGTAGAATTATAAGTATGCGTAGCAACTTTTTTTATATAGGTAGTCAAAGATCGTGAAATCGTAACCCAACTAATAATGATGACGACGATAACACGAGTCAAAAAAGATGTTTCATGGTCTCTTACGGAATGAAAGAAATGGAATTCAGTGGTATTTTCATGAGAATCTTAACCAAAACAATATCTATGTACTTTTCGACAAAAATGTAGACCTTCATGAATAGCAGTTTGCACAAGATATTTACCAAAACCTCTGCAGAAATTAATGTAGACAATAAAATTTTAAGAACGTTTCCACGATGACATGAACATTATACTAAAAAGGAGGAATGACCAACCGGAAGCGATTCCAGCAGCTGATCCCGCAGCCACAAGAGAGAGCTTTCTATTGGGACTTTTGTCGAACAAAGTGCCAACACCTTTGGCAATGGAAGTGCCTATATCAACACTAGGACCTTCAGGCCCTAAGGAATTCCCCGTGCCGAGGGTGACACAAGCAGCGACTGCCTTTAAAAATGGTCTCAATGCAGCCTTAACATTATTAGGCAGCGAAAGCGAAATGGTTGGTGCGGAAGAAGGGGGAGGAGAAGAGTCTTGTTGGTCCGATTGCAGAGAAGGATCAGCTCGAAGCAGGTTCAACAAGCTCACAATGAGGCCCCCACAAGCAGGGACCAAAATGACTTGCTTCCATATCACTTGAGTGGGCTCTTCTCTCAACCACGAGGCACCCCGATACGGAATCCCATCCCAGGAAACGTCACGTATCTCGTGCACCTTGGCCAATCAAATCAAAACACAAAACTATACTTCTAAACATTAATTCGCATAAATTGATATAGTAGGTAAGGAAAGAAGAAGTCTGAAAGTGGTAATGAAATACAGGAGGGAGATAGAGAGACTGGAGAGTGAGACGCACTGCGTTATTGAAGAGCACAACGGCAACGCCTGTAAGAAGACCAACCAAGCAAGAGGATATTATTGTCGCCGAATTAGATTCTTCTGCGACGGAAATTGTTGAAGCGGTTGCCACGCTTCTGAGCTGCTGTTTTTCATCTTCTTCTTCTTCTTCTTCTTTACTTCCGTCCGCACCCATATCATCCTCATCGAACTTTCCACCATCAGGCAGAGCAGAGGGAGGCCTGAGTCCAATCCCGGATTCCGTATAGCTACTGCAATTGTAAACCGGTGACGAAAACGAGTTGTTGAGAGATTGGAGTGAAATTTTGTTGCAGAAAGAGGCGGAGATGAGGAGGAGCGGAGGGCCTGGTGGCTTCTGATAGAAACAGTGGCGCTTCAAATTGGTGAAGCGCCATGTCCATTCCAAACTCCGCATTATCTTATTTCTTTTCCGTTTGCAGCAGATTCACGTCTGCGTCGTTGTCTCTCATCTTGACACCTCTCTCTCTCTCTCTCTACCTCTATCTCTCCATGCGTGTTTAAATAATCTTTTTTTAACTGAATAAAGAGGGGTAGGACGTGGCATTCTAATGGACGAAAATCTGACAAATGTATTAAATAATTCATTTCATAATTTGGAATTCCGTTTTGTTCCAATCAGAACAGTCACAACTTTTGTTGTGTTGCACTGTTCGATTCATTATATATCCTCGTTTTGTTTCGTTCTAAATTTCAGCCGTTTCGATCATTTCGATTCATTCTGAAGTACTTTAATTTTTATGGGCCATGACTCTTATTAGTGCTGTATTATCTAGCATGAGAAATTTTATATAGAAAATTTACACCATACACCTCTACTTAATTAATATGCGATTTGTCATTCTATCTTAAATATGTATGTTTAAATAGAATGATAAAAATAACAAATCACATATTATTTAGATATATGTGTATGGTGTAAGACTTCATTATAAAATGAGAGCGAAAGACATAACATGAATACAGAAACAAGATTTAAAAGAATTATATAAGTAAAATTTTTCAGTAGAATATCATCAAGACTACAACTTGTTATTTGAGGCTTGACTCATCTCATTTTCCATTTTTTAATCATGCAGATAGGGGTGGGCAACAGTGCCCGTTGCCCCACCCAGCATCTAGGGCCCCTAGCGGGAGCGGGTGGCGGGGAGAGCCCAACCCCGCCCTGACGCCGCTTACATATATATATATATATATATTATATATGTAAACATAAATATATATTTATATATACAAACATAAATATATATTTATATTTTACAAATTATGTATATATAAATATATATTACAATTTATTAGACTTGTTCACAAAATATGTACTGACAAATTTAAAAACTAATACACTACAATTTACACAAAATATGTATTAGCAAATTTAAAAATTACATAGTTTTTAAATTATAGTCATATTTATAAAATTTAAATTTATAATTTGGGTCTAAAAATGTATTTTTAATCACTTTTAGACTTAGAAATAATTTGTAAATCAAGTAAAATATAGTGTTTTGTTTAAGTAGATGGAGGCGGGGCACCCACTCCTCACCCGGGGATGGGGAATGGGGTTGAAAACCCATGGGGCGGAGTGCAGGGAAGGGGTGGCCCTGCCCCGTAGGGGGCGGGTAGCACCCCAAATTGCAGGATACAAATCTGCTGCTTTCTTTGCACTATGCTCTTTTGTTTTGAAGAATCTGATAAAAGAAGAACGCATCCACTGGATTCTAATTGCTTTCGATTGACTGCTTTTGATGTGATATAGTTCAGTATTTAACTCAACCTAAACTTCATTTCCTAGCATCTACCAAAATGATAAAAGAACAATTGTGCAAGAAAAAACAGAAAACAGATGACTAACATCTTCAATGGACAAGTTTGCAGATCATGCTCACACATGTTCTTGATCATATATGTCTAAAGAAATTGTACTTTTTGGCTTTATGAAAAGGTTGGCCTATTCAAGGACTTGCCAATTTCTACATCCTTCTCTAGACCCTCTCCATTTTCCCCCTTCAAAAGGTGTGAATCCTCTTCTGATATACTGTGTTTCATGGCAATGATCTTGGTACCAGCTTGCTTCTCAACCTCCACTGCCCAACTATACACAACCATGCCGATGACGGCAAGCATCATGCCGAGGATGTTTTTCGGTGTCAACTCTGAATCAAAGAGTATCCACCCCAATGTCAGGACACATACTGTTTTCATGTGACCTAAAACATTGAAGGAGACTGCAGAGAAGCGTCCAATGCAGAGATACTGACTCATATTGCAGAATACAGCCAGAGAGCAAGAGAGTAGTATGAAAAACTGCACAGATATATTCTAAAGATCAGTAACAATCTCTTTTTTGATAAACTAAGTGCATATAAAAAAAGGTTGCACTTACAATTGCACCAGAAGACAGCTTGTAATTTGATAGAAGTTTTCCTGTAAGGTAATAATCGATTACTGGACCAACAACAAGAAGGGAGAGAGCTTGTAATGGAGCTGTCTTGCTTAGCAATTCAAAAGAGCCTACTGAGTACTTCTTCTGTAAGGAACCAATCGACTGTTCCAAAAGATCATTAATCAACTACAATCAAAGATCAATGCTTGGAGGTATTGCTGTAAAACAACCTGATACCAAGAGATTTCTACAACATAGATATATATGTTCCCAGTCTCCACAAACCCAAACATGAGAAAACTGAAATCTTAAGCTCTTGCAGGAACATTGTCCATTTTCCACAGAGCATGTAATGAACAAGACGCGTGAGCAAATTCATGTTATGCCGGTGGTTTGAGTTAAGATGTTTTATGGAGTTAAGATGTTTGGATAGTGAGATAAAGTGATCTGTGAATAGTAATGAAATTGTTCGAGTTAAGATGTTTTATGGAGTTTTAGAAAATGAGAGAAAAAAAGTTGAATAAAAATATTATAAAATTAAAATATTTTTAGAATATAATTTTTGTTTTGAGATTTTAAAAAGTTAAATTATTTTTTGTGTTTTGTTTGGAAATTTGGAAAAGTTGTAATAATTAAGTAATGATTAGATGAAAAAGTCGAAGATTTAAAATTGAAAAGTATTTGTGTTTATGGTGTTTGAATATTGATATGAGATGAGATGAGATAGTATGCTCTAGTTATCATCGTCTAGAGGTTATTTTGCCTAATTCATGACGAGAGTAACACCAAAGCAAACTAAACCAAAATTTGGGTAATACTCACAATTTGTTGCAACGATGAACATATAACTCCAACACAGGAACAGAGAAAACCTTTGGCATTAACTTTCACATCTGTTACTGTACAGATGCCCACCCCAACAACAACAACTGCAACAGCCATCTTGACTTCCATTGAATACCGTTTGCCATGAATAATCCATTCCATCACACAAACCACAGGAATCATACTTAATTTTGAAATCTGCACCAGATCAGCAAAAGATAGAAAAGATCAAAAGTAAGGCAAGTATGCAAACTTAATTGCCCACAAGAAAAATGGGTAAAAAAAGAAAAACTTGTTAAGAAATGCGTGCCTGGTAAAATCCAACAGAGTTCAGCATGAGGCTGAAGTTCATTCCAGCGATTGAAGTGTTGGCAACAATTGAAAACCAAAGAAGCTCCCACATCGGGATGTGCTTTGATGTAGCAGAATAACCGGCAGCATTAGACAACCAACCAACCAATGCAGTCACAGAAAAGTGGAAGCCAGTTAAAGTTGTTGCTGTAGAGTGCAAAGCAGAGACAAGGGTCAGTTTTTACAGGAAGTGATTGTGATTAAGTGCCATGTTCTTGGACATTATCCACAGCTTTGTCCCAAACCCACCCATTAGCATAATTGCAGGCTGTAGTATTTCATGATCTCAAATTGTAGGAGGTAAATAGAATGAATGTTTACTATTTGTAACTCAATTTCAAAGGCAAATGGGAAAGAAACAACACAAAAGAAGAAAAGAAAAAAAGGAACTGACCGAAGGTGAAAGCAAAACCAGAAGAGGACAGAAGCTGCTTGTTGGTCATGATAATCCCAACAGAGCTTATAATGTTCATAGCCCATGCTCCAACATCCGACACTGCTACAGTCGATGATTTCCTCTCCTTCTCCATTTACGTAAACTTGGCAAATCGCATAAAGATGCCAAAGTTCTAGCCGATGGACAACGTACAGATCAGTATAGTGACTCTTTTTATAACACAAACAATAATGTTTTTTTAACTCGGGAAAGTGCTTTGTTTTTTTATGGCTGATTTCATATATATATATATATATATATATGTATGTATGTATGTATATTCATTCCTTTGCCGTCTTGCAGAGCAATCAGCATGTTAGTCACATAAATACACACATACAAAATAAATAAATAAATATAGACGTGAAGTGAAGATGGGGTTAACCCTATTATCCTTTTTAACACCTGTACGTTAGTATTGACTATTGATGATCCAGATTTCCTCCTTCACTTCCATTACTCCTTCATATTTTCCTTCATTTCCACACCTCCACCATTGGAACTTGAAAGATGTCTCCTCCTTTTATATATAATATATATATATATATATGTATATATGTATGAATTTGAAGCGGAAACCAGGATCTTGCAGCTAGCATCCTAGCAATTAGCTAGGATGATTACATTCCAAGTAGTTTACTTTTTTCAATGACTTCATTTTTTCGGAAATGCTTGGAATTTATTTTATGTTTTTTTTTTTTAATCACGAGTCAACCCTGTGAATCGATTGACGTGCCCCCCACATGTGGTGAACATGTTCATAATGTTTTTTTTTACTTTTTAGTATCTCGATCGAACTACAATTTATATTTTTTGTATTATTCACAAGTGATTATTTATATAAATAATTGTAATCAAATAGAAAGATACAAGCTCGTTTCTATATAATTTTTTTTAAATTTTTTCAACGTGATATTATAACTAAATTATGAAAATATCTCCTCCATTTTCCTAGCTTTCTTCTTGATTTTACTTAATTTAAATTATCTTGATTCTTTATTTTTCCGAAGCTCAAATATCAACGTATTTGATTAAGAATAGAAAAATTATATTTAAAATTCGGTGTGGATAACACCTGATAAAATATGTTATAATTTGATTTAAAAGATAAATATTAAAATTTTAATTTTATAAATCAAATAGTATTATTTTAAATTACATGAATGATGTAATATTTTATTTTGAATCTAATAATATGTTGCTAGTTCTTGGCCCACAAGCCTAGGGCCCAATCTTGGTGGACATAATTGAGCCCATTATTTGGTCAGCCGCTGAAGCTATCTAGAAGAAAGCCCAAAGGCGAGAGGGTCGTTTAATAAAATCAAAATGATGAAGATTGGTATGGCCCACGACAGTGTTCTTAGGCTCGGCTTGTATTGGGTTGTGTAGCTGTATTATATGATATAATCGGTGCGGTGCTGTGCTGTGCTGTGCTGTGCTGGTGCTGGTGGTAAGCATTGAGCAATTCCGTTGGCTCTTCTATAGGGTTTTGGGAATTTGGATACAGCTTTATCAAGGTTTCAAGAGTATCTTAAGTTACATCTCCGTTTTCCTTTCCTCTTCCCCGATGGCCTCTAAGTCTTCGAAGGATCTTCCTGCTGGTGAGCTGCTGCTTTTACTTATGCCTTTTGTATTT
Organism: Juglans microcarpa x Juglans regia; assembly: GCF_004785595.1. NCBI lineage: Eukaryota > Viridiplantae > Streptophyta > Magnoliopsida > Fagales > Juglandaceae > Juglans > Juglans microcarpa x Juglans regia. Next base: position 22,395,653 of record NC_054599.1, on the reverse strand, counting down.
CATTTTGTGTTTTATAAATTCGTTTTCGTTTGCTTTGGGATTCAAGGCTTGTTGGATTTCCTTGGGTTATCCGCAGCGTCAGTGATGATGTTTTTGACGAGTAATTTGATTTTAGATTCTTTTGATAGATGGAAAATGATAACTGCTTTAAGGTGTTTAGTTCTCTTACATATGTCTGTTGCGTCTTAGATGCAAAGTCAGGTTCAACAGATAAAAAAAACACCAAAACTGAGACATCCTCCGGGGAATCACAGACAGGACAAAGAGGGCCTACTTCTCCGCCAGGAGCTGGGATTCCTGACAATCCTTTCGATTTTTCAGCCATGTCTGGTCTGCTCAATGTACAGTATCTCTTATTGCCTTTCATAGTCAGTTTTATTTGAACGGTTTATTTTACACGGTGCATTCATGAAGATCCCGCAGTTAGGAATTATTATTGCAGTTGATAACCTTTATGTTTTCTTTCTCTGATTATGGTGTTCAATTGATTTTCGACGGATGCAATTCTGTATTTATCGCTAGTTTGATTATTGTATTTGTTTGAAAGAGGATCTGTCTGTAATTTTAAGTGGGAGAAGGAATTTTTTACAGATTATTTGTTATCTATCTTGTTAATAAGCTCTCATTCTATTTTATAAATATTAATTTTATTACTATTTAATGTGTAATTTAGTGATGGCTGTCTAAGGGCATGCATGCATTTGTTTTGTATCCATATGGGTGTGTGTGTGTTGAAATCTTTCTATCCACAAGTTTTAAAGTTCATTTATTAAAATGCCAAGCTAGACTTTATGAGCCAACTCACCTACATCTAGTGTTGGGTGTTGGCCTGCTTTTGTGCACCATATACATTGATAGGATGTCTGCACTTAGAATGACACATGGCCACCTGAAAGTACAACCACTCTAGGGAACCCTGGTATGTTCAGATGGTTGAAATATGGATTGCCTGCCAAGGAAAAAGTATTGCCTTTAAAATCACTTTTCGAATCTGATTGATAAGCACCAGAATTCTAGAATTTTGGAAATTGGAAGGGTTCTACAAGTTAAAGGTGTTTTCTCTTGTGAAATGGTGTAAGAGCCATATGGATATAACATTTGATTCTTCTTCTGCCCTCCCCCATTTCTTCTCTGACCTTGAACTTGATCTTAAATTTCAACATCTATTTAAGTCCCCTATTTTTTGCTTACAAAAATCCAATGCATGAAATACACAGGATCCAAGCATTAAGGAATTAGCTGAACAGATATCAAAAGATCCTTCCTTCAACCAGATGGCAGAGCAACTCCAGAAGACTTTTCAGGGTGCATCACTTGAAGATGGTTTCCCACAGTTTGATACTCAACAATATTACAACACCATGCAACAGGTTATGCAGAATCCCCAATTTATGACCATGGCTGAGAGCCTTGGTAATTCATTAATGCAGGTATTTATTGTATATTATAAGTTATTCCTATTTTGTAATTATTGTCAATGCACTATAAAAGTGTCATCTGTCAGATGTTAAGTCTTATCTCTTCTTAGGATCCATCAATGTCTAATGTGCTTGAAAGTTTTTCAAATCCATCAAACAAAGACCAGCTTGAGGAACGAATGGCACGCATCAAAGAAGATCCATCTCTGAAGCCTATTTTAGAAGAGATAGAGAATGGTGGTCCCGCTGCCATGATGAGGTTGGGAATATTAAGATATCATTGTATCATTAAACGCTTGTGCTATAATATTTTTGGACTTGCTGTATGGTATGGTGGTTGGATTCGGTTGACCCTAAGCTTTCATTCTTTAGAGTGGGTAAAATTCTGGTATTGCAGGTACTGGAACGATAAAGACGTTCTACAGAAGTTGGGTGAAGCTATGGGTCTTGCAGTTGCAGGAGATGCAACCACTTCAGCTGAAAATTCTGTACCAGATGAACCTGAAGATCCGGGTAATGAGGATGAGTCAATTGTTCATCACACTGCTAGTGTTGGTGATGTAGAGGTATGGCACTCCCATTTCTCATATACCTTTCAGGTGCTGTTTGGTTGGTCAGTGTGGTTTGGAAGTGTGATTGAGGTGTGGTTGTGAAGAGTTAAAAAAATGTTTTAAAATTTGACTACTGGTGTGGGGATTGTCTAAAAAAATAGTTTATCTCCTTTGCAATGTGTCTCCCTTGCAAGGAGTTGTACAACTCAACTGAACTCAATCAAGCCTTTTTTTTTTCATTTATTGGTAAGTTTAAATATGAACTCTGTGGATTCTGAATCTATATCCTTACCTCTAACTCCATTTTAATGGGGAACAAGATCAGTTTTGAGATAGAAATGGATATGACAAATTAACACCTTATTCCCTGTAAAATGTACGAAAGAAATTAAGAATACTTGTCAATCTGTTTTAAGAAAATTAAGCATCCTACATCAGGTGCCTTGTCTTGGTGTTGAATTGCCTAAGAAAGATGCTGGAGGTTGTTTTCTATAGGTAATTCATTTTAGCAGATTTGCTAGAATTGAAGTCTTCCCTCTGTATATCAATTAGGGTTTGAAAAAAGCACTAGCCTCTGGTGCTGACAAGGATGAAGAAGATTCGGAGGGAAGGACAGCATTGCATTTTGCATGCGGGTATGGTGAGGTATGTCATTGTTCACAAGTTTTCTTACCGTTTCCTTTCTTTTCCCCATGAGTAAGACCTCTTCCTTATTTTAAAAAAATGTTAAATATCTTTGGACAAGGGGCTTTTTAAAGCCTTAGCAGGTAGAATGGTCAGACTGTTTTGATATGAGGAATGGCTAAATTGGGAGTTGATTATGAGTAAATTTTGAGAATCCTGTACCTGCTTGATGTTTGGAATGAAGATTCTGTGGAATCCTAAAATGAAAAAAAAAAGAAATAAAAGAGAATAGAAAAGGTGATACTCTACCCTAGCATTCCTGAAAAGGCTCTGATTGTGGGCCAAAGCCAAGTGAGTTTACATTGTGATAGAAGTTGAATTGGTTTCTGGAACCTGCATTTTTTCGAATGTTTCGAAAATGCCCCTTTATATTGTCAGGAATTACAGATTTGCTTCAATGTTCTGTTTCTGTCGTTTGTCCTGATGATATTGTCATAAATGCCTTTGGTTTCATATTTTTTCTTATGAGGTGTGTGCAATTTCATTTGGTGTAATTATAATAGTATTTAGATATATACTTAAAAAAACACATGAATGGGAAAATGGTATTTCTCGTTTTACCGAACAGTGAACTAAGGTTCTGACCAAATACTTGGACTTGTTGATCAATGGATTGAGATTTATCTCTGACATTCTATTTCATGGAATCGGATTCTGCAGGATTGTGATTTGTTCTACCTTACACATTTATTTTGAGTTTTTATTAGGATATACCATGAGGTGGAATCGGTTGGCAACCCAACCCCAACTGGTGTGATTTTGATGTGTGCATTAATTATTTGGCTGACTTAATGGACTTTGTTCTCAAAGTTATTGCCATTCAGACTGAGAGAGCAATCGCAGCATTTATAGCTTGTACTAATCAGCGCATCATCTAACCACCAGTAGCAGTGTTTGGTAGTTAACTATGGTTTGGAACTGTTGCAACCATGACAGAAAAGCTATGTGCTTCTTGTCGTTTGCTTCTGTATCGAAGTAGGGCACACCCTTGTTGCGAGCTCATCCAACGAGTCGAAGCAAAACCTGCTGTAATTGGCTTGGGCTTAGGGGCTCATTGTAAAACTTCTTCACTATTTAGAGTCTAGACTGCATTAGTTATAATGGTTGTAGAAATTAGGCGAAGTGATCGGGATACTGACATTGCTCTCATGATAAATGGGGGAGGTGAAATGAAATGGGTTTTCGAATTTTTTACAAGAAATTGGCCAAGTCTGAGCAGATGCTCTTGAATTCCTTTTAGGTGAAGTGTGCTCAGGTCCTTCTCGAAGCTGGAGCAACAGTGGACACAGTGGACAAGAATAAAAATACTGCACTTCATTATGCAGCTGGTTATGGAAGGAAGGAGTGTGTGGCATTACTGCTGAAGAACGGTGCCGCCGTGTAAGTAAAAAACTTACTAATGTTTTCCATCCTTGACAGGCTGATTTCTTGTTACTTCTTATTTTTGGATCTGCAGCACAAAAATTTTATTTTATTTTTCCTCCGCGTTCTGCAGTACACTTCAGAACATGGATGGAAAGACTCCCATTGATGTTGCTAAGTTAAACAACCAACAAGACGCGCTGAAGCTGCTCGAGAAGGATGCCTTCCTGTAACTTTTGTAGGTGGGGTGGCATATGTATGCTTTTGTTGTGGCATGTTATAGCATTTTCATTGTGCTTTAGACCAATTTGCTTTGATCAGCATAAGGTTGCAATCACCACAACTTGATCCGTTGTCTATCCTGTATTTACCCTGATTGCTACTTTGCATGAATTTGATAGTGACGTAAAAAAAAGTCTCTTTCATGGATCACTGTGACCTTCCACGTGTGCTGTATTTCCCAGCCCATTGCTTTTACTTGTCTTAGTGCCTACAGACAAACAGGAAAAGGAAAATTACACATTATATCTGAGGTGGAATAAAAGAAAGAAGCATGTTTCGAGTAGACAAACATCACTCATAATGATGACCCTTGCATCTTCTCATCTTTGCTTGATTTCTCGAAGGAAATGGTTTTCACCATCATTTCTGTGAATTTGAAAAAATAAATTAAATTTTTGTAATTTGATTATACACCGGTTTTGCTATCGTACAATGCTGGTACAGAAATGCTAAAGATACAGTGCGAATACCGCAAATCTATTATGCTTATAAATTTATAATTATTTAAATAAAATTCTCGTAATAATAATATGCTAAGTGAACGGATAGTGTGGACTGATTGTGTATTGAGTAATGTTACATACAATCGTGGAGTGTGTAAATATCGTGCAGTTATTTTGAAAAAAGAGTAGGGTCTATTATTAAAAAATTAATTTTTTTTATATGAATCTCATATTTATTTATTTTTTTCATCTCTTACACATTTTGCACACACTATCGATCGGGGCCCCAATGGTTATATCATTTTTCTCATAGAGTGGGACTACTTTGCTGCCTTACTCTTACCGCGTGTTAATCTTTTTTTCACATTTTTTAATACATTTAAATATTTTTAAAAAATAAAAAAAATACACCAATATACTTAAAAAAATTCCTTAATTACTAAGTAAAAAAAAAAAAAAAAAAATTTGCCAAGCGGTCAAAAGGAGCGGTCAAGTTGGGGCGGCAGACTAGTGTTTTCCTTTCTCATAACATAGGACAACTGAACCAACAGTAGATCTCTACCAACTTCGCAAGACATTGATTGTCAGTTTGCAGCAAAACTTCTCTTTTGTTTGGAAGTAGGGTTGTAATCTATCCGAAGTGAGTTGAGTTTTTGGATTATGGAGACGGGTTGGACTCAAATAACTTGAGCTCAAATTGAAAGCTCATCATGGCGAGCCAAGCTCGAGTTGATCAAACACGAGATCGAGTCGAGTCTAGTTATATATCGATCTTTGTCTATACTCTTTAACGACTCCGAACTGAGTCGAGTCGAGTCAAGTTATTACTCGAGTTTTGTTTGTACTATTTTATATATTTATTTATTTATTTTGAATAATTAAAAATACCAAATTATATATATATATATATAAATACATCTAATGGAATTTTTACAACTAAAATTGAATTATCAGATTATAACATTTTTATGAATACATTTCTTATATTCTTTCTACATTGTACTAAATAAAACTACCAAGTGCTACCTACTACTATTACGCATACTATAAAATATGTACTATAATTAATCACTTAAGTACTCATTTAACTAACATATAGTAGTTACCTATTTCGACATCTGTGTCTTTGTATAAGCCAAGTTGGATCAAAGAAATGATGTCAGATGTCATATGCTGGCGGTTTGAGTGCTTGCTCGTCATCTTCGATATCTTCAACAATGGTTATAGAGTTAATTATCCATTGGAACTCATACGCTTCTCTTTGATGTCTTGGATCTAATGGCTTCACGAAGGCATTGCAGGTACGTGTTCAAGTACGTGTTCGCTTCATTCGGTGGCGGCAAGGATGGAACGTAGTCGAATCTTCTGCTTTCTCCTGCAATAGTTAGTTGGCAGCGTTCGTGGTTTTCTTCGCTTTGATCATCAACCCGCAGCTGTTTCCTAATAGGATGCCGGTTCCTTTCGTCAACGAGTTGTTCGTTTTGGCCAGGGACGGCGTCGAATTCGAGGTCGATAAGATCCCCGGGTCAGTTTCTTCTTCTTCTTCCACTGCTATTGTGTATAATCTTAGTTTGTATAATTAAAAATTTCTGAGCGACCTGCCCCTTTTCCTTCTTTATTCGTCGATTCTCGATTGGATTAGTGAGAAAGGAATTGATTTCTTTTTGGCGGTGTGTTAAAGTAGGACTCATGAGGATTCTTTGAATTTGGAAACGAGAAATGAAGTTTCAGATCGTGCTTTCTGTGGTGGTGTTTGGGTTATCCGTACCCTTAAAAGTTTCAGCGTGGCATTGGACTCTGTTCTGCTGCCAATTGGAAAACTATTCTGGAAGATGTCTCGTGATTGTTATTCATGAAATTTTAAAGATTGGGATGCAACTCACTACGGTCATCACAATTCACAGCTATAAATGCTGTTGTTCTTTGATAAAGTAATAAGAAATTTCTTGACACAAAAATAAACAAGAACACATTGGGGTGCACCCTGTATCCTCTCAAGAGATTGCTGTCGAAAATCCAAAAGAGCACTGGAATCCATGATAGAATAACACCAATGCTGCCAAAGAATAACTAATTGTGGTATGGCTTGCTGCCTAAAGCGTTAAAAGCACACACGTGTTTCAGGTTCCTTTTCTCTTAATTAAGTTTGATGCTGATGGAGTTTCATGGTGTTTTTTGTTCTCTAGTTTAAAATTAACTCAACACTTGAATTGCCAGATTTAATGGAGGCCACCTTAAAACAAAGGGAACAATCTACTTGTCGAAAATACGCATGGTCTTTGTTGCAAATAAACCTGTTGGGAACTTTACTGCTTTTGACATGCCCCTGGTGTGTACTTCTTATTGTATGTGTGTACTCTGTTTCTATCTGCAAACAAGTCATGTTAAAGAAGTTGCCATGCACCTAATGATCTCTTCTTTTCTTTATTTTTTTTTTTTTTTTTTTTTTTTTTCAACTTTGGTGGTTGGTTTTGATTCATACTATATCTTTTAAGACTCATTTATTCTAACAATAATTTATTCAACTTTCAACTTTTATCTCAACTAAACTCAACTCACTATCCAAACTATTTTTTAGATTGCTCTTGTTTAAATTACTTTTTGATTTTCATTTGTTATGAATGGTGCGAAATTGCGGAAGCTCTATCGAGTTTGAAATGCAATTTAGGCTGTAATTTGATGTTTTGGGCGTTGTTCATGTGCAACCATGTATCAACATCTCAAGTATTTGATGGTTCCAATTTGCAGCTTTACGTTCATGGTGAAAAATTCAATCAACCAATATTTTCCTGCAACAATATTTCTGGTCATGTAGAACCTGTAAGTAGCCAGTGAGAGTTCTGTGAGGTTGGATATGTCTTCTTCCCCCATTTCCAGGATCCTCACTATCTGTATATCTTATAACAGGTAGTTCCAGAAAACCAGCACAGGGCACTTTCCTGGGGCGGGGATGAGACGCCGGGGAGGGGGGGGGGGGGGGGGGGGTGGTGGAGGGGGTGGTGGTGGTGTTGGTGGAAAACCAGGAATGTAAGGTTTCTCCTCTGCATCTTCTGCATCATCCGATTGATCTCAGAAACAAATAGAAAGGATTATTGCAGGTTGCGTCTTCCTTTCTACACAAACATGTTAAAAATAGACATCTATTTGTCTTATTTATAAGCTATTGAAAAACTCTGTAGCAAACCGTCTACTGCTTAGTTCTTCACCAAACTGGATAATCTGCAACTTCTCGATTACACTTTGTATCATTAAAATATATCTACATCAACTGGAAGGGCAGACAGTACCGTCCAACTCTCAAAAAGTTAAACAAAAGCTCGATACATAATTGTAAGATTGACCTCTCCTTGCTCTCTCTCTGTCTTATCTATTCTTTGTGATAGAGATACAAGCCAAGGCCAAACCGAGCACATGCTCTACAGAAAGCTATTTCCTCTGCTGCAGCAACTGGATCCACAATGTGGCCCTCACCGGGCGATACTGTTCCGGTTGACTCGCGATGAGCCTGTATCAGTGTGTCAGATAAACAATATACGTTAGAGCTAAAATGAAGCATTATGAGATTTTCTTCTTGGTCTTGTACTATTAGGTGTAGCGTATCCCTCTTCCTAAAGCATATGTAATAATATATAGGTTTAATTCATCCAAGTTTTAGGCAACACTCAAAATGTACAACCACGAGATGACTAACATTTTTCTTAAAAAAACCGTTCTCCATGTCATCCTCATACAACTCTTTCTAAGTAAAAATAAGGGATTAGAGAGACTCCTCATACAACTCTGAAACAATGAACTTCAATACATCAACTTAATTCCAATTAAAGGTTATTCTTGTTTCTTGTTTTCACTAAAGACTGAAGAGAATTGTGATGGTCATTGGTCTTCTCCTGTGGAAGTGTTGATATTTCCTAATTGTAGTAAATTATGATCAATTTCATCTCACCCAGCTAAAACATTTACCAATTTTCGTATCACATTAATCATCTCTCTCGTCATCCAAACCTTAAAAGCCCTCTTTCAAATTATTATTTTTACCTCTTTTAGAGGGGCACCATAATTTCCTCCCATGAAAGGCTTTTCTCACCGAGAATACTAATTTCCTAGTATCAAGAAATTAACCAACACTTGCATTATGGGTTTAGACATCCAATAGGCAAGAAAATTGGGAAAAGAAAAACTTTTATTCAGAATCTTCTGAAACATCAACTTCTCCTAACAATTTTATTCCTAATACCGATTTGGCCACCCACAAAGAAAACCGGCAACCTTATCAAGCCTACTAATTTCCTTTGGAATCTTATGTCAACCCAATTTCCTCATTTGCAATGGCAACTGACTTTCACAACTAATTGCTCCCGACCGATACCTTTCTCATTATGCCCTCTCCCTCCACTCCATGCCAAAACCACCACTTCCCTCTCTTATCCTCCACTCTTTCACACCATTACCACAACCGCTACCTACCCCCTCCTTCTCGTCCACACTTACCATTGTCATCAATCCTCCCCTCTCACTCCCCATTCACATGTCAAAGGGTATGCCCAAGCTAACACAACCTGACAACAATCCAATCTATCATAGTTGATTGGTGTCAGTACCAACCAACTTTTGGGAGCTTTTGTGGGGTTTTTTAATATAATTTGGGGTTCCAACTAAGCAATAAAATAAAACATGTTCCCTTAAAAGGTTTCAATTAAAAAAATTGTCACAAGGAAAATGTTTTACATTGACTAATAAGAAAACACATCCATAAAAACTAATGATCTTAATACAACTCCAAATGGATAAACTTCTGAAATATTCACTGAGGGGTTCATTAGATGACACCAGATATGAATCTGTCGAATCATTTCACGTTTTTCAGGTAAAAGGGTCCATCATTTCTCACGAGTGAAGATTCTTACATTGCGATTACCCACCCAAACACCAAAATAACTATATGCAAAGTTAATAAGCAAGACAGTTCAGCTGATTGTCTGGATCAAGCATGGCTTAGATGCCCAAAGGACCTTGTCAATAACTTCTATTTATTTATAATAAAAGACCTTGTCAATCACAATCAAGATTGCATGTTTTAGCCTCTTTTTCCTAAATTCCGAAGATAACAACTTCACAATTGATTGAGAACACATATATATAACCATTACTACAACAAGAAATATGATACTTCTATCAAAACCGAAAGAATATTACTTATGTTGAAGAGAAAACGCCAAGTAAAAGACTGTTACAGGAGCAGGACCAACCCTCTTAATAAAACAACAGTTAAGACCTAATCCATAACATATATTTATTGAGATTAAAAAAATGTAACGCATAAGGTTGATTAAGGAGAGTTTATGCAACGACCTATCTAAAAGCATTAGTCATGTTATCAGTAGCAGCTATACCATTTAATCCCTTGAGTAGCCAATTAAATTGTAAACAACGAATCATGGAGGGGTTGTACCATGACTCGATTTATTTGTAAAGACCATTAAAACCACCCACCCAACCAGCCACCACCATCCGATTTCATATAACTACATGACCACCCGTTTGAACGTCCACTGGAGCAAGGGCCTAGAAGTTGCCATTCAAACCCCTAAAACATGCTAGCAGATCTTAGTTGATTAGACAAATTTGAATATGACTCAATTCTAACCTCTCTCTTCGGTGACACACCCTTAAGTTTTCCTTTGCTAATGTATATCAGTTTCCCTCGTCTGGCTTCCCTACAAGCTGAATGGTTTATTCTATCTTCTCAACCATGAATTTTATCATGCAGGTTCAAACACTATATTCATGCTTTGCTTTTTTTAGTACTTCCCAAATCCCATGTAATTAGGTTTTTGATAAGTTAGTTGTTATTGATAAGCAAAAAGGGTGTTACCAAAATACAAAAGGGATAATTTTAACCAGAATAACGAGAATTTGTAATGGCATGCATGATGCAGGATGCAGGATAAAGTAACATTAGAGGAATCGATACTTTTCACCTAAACAAATATTGAATAACCAAACAAACGGGCATCATTGCATCCTAGAAAATTTTTATATCTTTAAGTGTGCTAGATAGGAATGTAATTCAGTTTTGTTTGTTAGTGTCCGTCCATACACAAAACACATAGGACACTAAAGAGAAAATCACACCTCTCCATCAGATCCTCGAATGGTGACACGATAAACCACAGTCACACTTCCATTTTCAGCGAATATAACATCACGCATCTCTCCGCACCATCCTGCCATATTCAAATTTTAAGTAGCATGATAAGTTCTAGAAATCTGAATGTTGAGATCGCGGCACATATACGCATGTACGTACTAAATAATATTAGCTAGGGAAGTAAGGTAAGGAAGGATTAGACTGACCTGGGGCGTAGAAGCTCAACATCCGGTTGGCATGATACCTACACAAGGGCATCGTCAGATCACCAAAAACTTGTATTGGATCAAACACCAAGGGATTGATATCCATTATTCCTTGCTAAACTATAGAGACAAAAAAAAAAAAAAATTCGAACTGTAGAACAAGTGGCAATTACCAGGGGATGAAGGTTGTGGGCACAGTATGATCATCATGAGGCGGGGGAGAACTCGTCTTGATGATATTGTCGGGGATTCTCTTGTTGAGGTCACGAAGGATCTCGACGAGAGGGCGAGTGATGCAGGACGAGTTGGTCGGGGAAAACGACTTGTCCAGGGGCACCACATAGTTGGAATTGGACACTGCTCCCTTCTTACCACCATCGCTGGCGCCTCTGCTGTTATTGCTTCCATTGGTACGGTCCAGAGCGCACACGACGAGTTCCAGAGCATCCCTCCGCCCTCTTCTGGAGCTCCTACCCTGCGTTCCAACTCGAGCGACTCCCAACTGATTAACGTTGTCGCATTTGGACAAAAACGAAGATGGGGGGGAGACGGATGGCGACACAGATTTCGTGAGGAACGGATGATGATTCGCAAGGCTCTGCAAAGCCATTACAGGATCCACCAAAAATTCCAATCACTGTTCGGAATTATGAATGGAGAGGAAAAGTAAACGTGATCGGAGTGGAAGATGAAGACAGAGGACGGACCGGTAGATATATAGATTTAGGAACTGAAATATGAAGAAAAAAGAAAGAAAATAAAATAATTAAGTCAATAATATAGAATTATTAAAAAAAAAAAAAAAAAAAAAAAAAAAAAAAGAAGAAAGGAAACACGGCCACGACAACGGCACTTTCTAATCGGCTCACCTACTAACGCTACTAGTCAGCATTGCCCGAGATTGGGACATATATCAGCCCCCAGTCCCCCCACCCCCAATCTTGGGCTCTGTCTTCTACCCCGGACCCTCCTGTGTACCACCCGTTTATGGGTTTTTGATATTTGTAATTTTAAATTGTGTATTTTTTATTTTTTTGTTAAAAAAAAAAGAGTTAATCGGAGATTTATATAAAAAAAATTATTTTTTTAACCGTAGTTTCTAATTTTTTTTTTTTTTCAAAAGAACTGTGTAGGGATTGACATTACCTTTTTTTTTTTAAATAATGATTTATATAAATCTTAAATACGTAAATCTTGCTAAGTTCCTTTATAAAATATTAAATTCTACCATAGAAAAATATAAGTGGGAATTACTTTTTTAAGTGGGATCCCCCTTTTTTTTTTTTTTTTTAATAAAAGGCTTGCACAATATTTACAAAACTTAAGCTTGTACTTAGCATTGTCACTTTCCTTGCCCTCATTACCCACCCCCTTAGCCCAGATCAGGAGAGAGAGATCACGTACCTATAGGTGTAGGGTGATGATGACGATGTTCTGACATCGATGACGGGGCAAGGAAGATGACTGGGTTGCGGTGAGAGGTGCGACAGTGACGTCGATGAGGAGCTGCTCTGGCGACATCAATGAAGGGCTATAGTGGTGCTTGGCTCGAGGGTTTAGGGAAGGGGAGGGGAGAAAATGAGAAAAGAATAATAAAAAGTTGACATGAGAGGTGAGTTCGTGGAATTCCTATATTATATCTCTAACATTCCTCTATTTTCATTTATTGAATTTGATTGTGTATTTTTTTTATTAATTTTACATATAATCATAAAGTGCATAAATGTCACGTAGTCGCTTTGCAAAAGAGTAAGATCTACTATTAAAAAATTAATTTTTTTCATGTGAGTCTTATATTTTATTCACTTTTTTCAAAACAATTAGCCAACATTTGCACAATTTACAGTTGCAAATATATATATATATTTTGAGTAATGCTAGAGAGAAGCCACTATAGCAGTGCACACTTTGCACTCACTACATGACTACTTTTAGTTCTCTATTTTTTTATTTTAGACTTGGGAGATGTGTGGTCTAGATGATGTCACATCATGTGTGTAAAATGGTTACTTCCAACAGTGACTTCTATCTATATTTATTCATATTTTTTACAAGAATTGCACATCTATATAATTTTTTTTTTAACAAATGACAAATTATAAGTTGATTTAGTAATGATAATGCTAGTCTTATCTCATCAAAATATTAATTAAAAAATTCAACTGAGAAGAAAATTAACTGACACGCCAACTAGGAAAATTACTTTAATAAGATTAATGCGTAGAACGAATAATTCCTGTTTGTGATGCTTGGTTATACGTGATTTATCGTGACATGTGTGATGAGGTAATAGAAGTTGGACCAGAATAACTATTCTAACATGTAGGCGCTGGCGGCCTAAGGATCACTATGAAACTATAAAATGTAGATGGAGCAGATTCTATTAATATTAATTTTCAATGTCATGATATAATAGGATTTAATATACAGATACTTTAAATTATCTAATAATTATTAATATTTTTAGTATAGTTCCTCTCAAGCTGAGCTGAAGAACCGTTCTGTACAATAGTACCACATTAAATTAATTGGGTTGATTTGATTCATTGATAGATTGTTAAAATAAAATAAAAAAGGCATGCTCAACTAGTTTATTGTTCCATCTTCGTGGTCCTTGTTGGATAATTTAACCCATTTCTTAATGTATTGTCATTTTTAAAAAATAATTATTAAATAATCTTAAAATATGAGTGATATAAATTCTTACTATGTTATTATATTAAAATTAATATTACAAATTCACCTCTAATTATCGAAGTGTTATATGCTAACAGGCCGCTCATTTACCGCTGGATGTACCGCTCGTTATAAATTGTTTGTTCTTTTTCTTTTGATTTTTTTTAAGTATTTTTTTAACATTCTTAATCATTAAGAAAAATAAAAATATATATATAATTTCACTAATAGTCATTTCTTTAACCATTAAATACAAAAAAAATTAAATTAAATAAAATGCATGAGCAGTAAGTTTGAGGGCTCCACTAGCATTTTTTATTTTTAAAAGAGAGTAATGTTAGATATAATCATAAGATGTACAAATTCTATACTCTTTTTAAAAAAGGGTGAAATCTGCCATTAAAATTTTGATTCTTCACATAAGTCTTATATATTTATTTAAAAAAAATGCACGGGGAACTGAACATTCTAAACTTACAAATATTATTTCTCTTTTTACCATGTTTCATTGGTATGGTGTGAAAGCTGCCATTGTGAACTTCCGGATTCTTGAAGAGGTTTGCAAGACTTGGAAAGGTCCCAACTTTTTGGTTAGTTGGAATTTTTTTAGTAGATTTTGAAAAAGTTGAATTGGAATTTGAAAAAGTTAAATTGTTTACTATATTTGGTGTAAAAATTTAAAAAAAGTATATTGATGAAATGAGATGAGAATTTTGTGTTTCATCTCACTTCAAACATATCTACAAACTTATATTGGTTTTGGTGAGCAGACATTGTAGTCAAGTCAGGTTCCTGCAGATTTGAAAGCTTTGGTTGAAGATATTGGGGTAAATGTAATCAAACAATGGTGGCTCTAGCCGCTCTATAGACACCGTTGGGTCTCTCGTAAGGGTGTACAAGAACCACCTAAATCGGCCAAAAACCTATCAATTCGGCCGCCGGAGCAAGGAATCGATTGTTGAGCGGCAGGAATTGATGAAAATCAATATCGGCCAGTTCGACATACCCTTGGAAAATCGATGAACAGACTAACCCTCTATATATATATATATTTAAATATATGTATATAAAATAGTGTCGTTCACTTAAATAAGTAAAACGACATCGTTTTGCCCCTTGGAACTTTTTTTATAAAAAAAGATATGGAAGGTGCCAAACGGCGCCGTTTCAAAATGGATTTAATAAACCCTGTGGCCCCTCTTCTTCTTCTTCCTCACGTCTTCTTCCTTCTTTAGTCGCCAATTCGCATGCAACTTTCTTCTGCTCTCTCATGGTGAATGTTGACGGCATCCCTCCTCCCTCACAGAGACGTCGACGGCAAATCGAGAAACCAGACTACGCTGCACCGAGATCAATTTTCTCCCCCCATCAACCAATTTTGGCCGATTCTTTTCTCTCACGACAGACGTTGTCACTTCAATGTCGGTTTGGCACCGAAACCATGCTAAACACATCAATTTTCGGCCCTAGTCATACGTTATGTGCCTTTTTTTTATTTTTTTATATGTATTTTTTTAACACTTTTAAATATTTTTAAAAAATTCACAATATTATTAAAAAAAATTTTTTTCAAGACCATTTCTGCAATGAAAGAAATGACAGATGGGGGAAGAAAATAAACATTTCAAGTTTATATGAGTGAGTTCTTAGCCGCAATGGGGAATAAATCTGTCGACATAGCGCTTTTGTTTAGGGATGCCAAACCTACTAGAAAAAATGAAGGATTCCAGTGCATGATGGCAGGTAGAGGGACTTATCTTCCCTTGAAGGTGGTTGGCGCTGACCTGATGTATATATATAGACTTATAGTTATGGGAGGAACTTTAGCATATCTAACGGTCGCATCTGTACGTATACCATGGAGGCCGAGGGCATAATATGACATCCACATCCACATTGGATCTCAAGTATTGAAGAAGGATCACAGCATGTGCTATAGACATACAAAGATATCCAAATTTAAATGTCATCGAAATAGATGTTCGGCAGTTCAACAAAGGCTCAAAGATTTAACAAGGGTTCAAAGATCCAAAACGGAAACAAAGTCTAAAATAAGACATTAAGGTATTTCATTAATTCTGATGACAAACTGTCTGAACGCCAAGAAATCAAGCTGCAGGATTCAATACTTCGCTCAAGAAAGCCTTCCCTGGACGCCTCACAGCAAGGGGTCCATGGCATCCTAAGAGCTTAGCATTCACTCCATCCGGCTGAATCCTGTTCTCCTGTTTCCACTTGACATAGTCAGTTCTGCTGAACTTTGTGAAGCCCCATTTGCGGCTGACAATGATCTTCTGTCGTCCAGGAAACTTGAACTTGGCCCTTCTGAGTGCTTCCTGTGCATGGGTGCCATTTGCATCTTTGCATCGGACAGACAGCAGTACCTGACCAATACTTACCCTGGCACAAGTCCCCTGGGGCTTCCCAAAGGCACCTCGCATGCCAGTTTGGAGCCTATCTGCTCCAGCACAAGAAAGCATCTTGTTGATACGCAGGACATGGAAAGGATGGACTCTCACTCGAAGGTGGAATGCATCTTTTCCTGCAAACTTGGCCATGTACTTGTTGCACGCAATGCGTGCTGCTTCCAGGGCTTCACTTGTGACATTCTCTTTCTCCCAAGAAACAAGATGGACACAGAAAGGAAATTCATCAACTCCTTTCTTTTTCATGCCCACATCATAAATCCTAATCTTAGGATCAGGAACACCTCTACAGTACCTAGACTTGGGATATGGCTTATTTTTAATCTGGCGGTAACATCTTGCTGGTCTTCGACCCATTCTGCCTGCCCAGAAATAAAGAGAAGGCTTTAATGAGAGAGAGAGTTATAAGCAAAAGGAGATAAGATCCACACATCACTTATTATTTATATTTGTGCTTACACCCCCATCCACAAATATCATAACAGAAATATAAGTAAGCTCCCTCAGAAGTGTAGTTATCAACATCCAAATTCAGACAAGGCTGAAACTGATTTACATCTATTCAATCATTGGGAGCAACATTCAAGCAACCACTAAAAGAGGATCCATGAAGAAGAGAAACAATCCGGTAAACTGAGACAAATATTTTCCCATAAAAACATGCCAGCAGATACAGGCAAGAGCAATCATGTAAACGAGGCAAAAAAAAAGTACCCAATTGAACAGTATCAGCTTAACAAATCGACACTAGAAGCATGTAGCAAGTACTCTGTAAAACAAACGTGAACACGGATTGTAGAGAAATTTGATTAATGAACACCGCCCATTGAAGCAATCCACCGGGTACTAGCAAAAAACCCAACAGCTATTCTAAAAAGTAGCAACTAGAACTTAAAAAAGAGAAATCCACAAACTTGATAAATAGGTCAGATTTAACCGGGCTTTACCAATCTATATGAACCGTAAAAAAATCATCAATCATGGACATTAGCTAATTTTCTAGTAAATTTTATACTTTCCAGTGTGAATTATGAGATGACAGGCCATGGATCTTCCCCAAGGAACCTGACCCAAATGAACCCAAATCATATCATTAATTCAGGGATCCAAGAAGACCTTCGAAGATCGCATAAGATCTTGTAAACAACATAAAAGCGAAAAGCTTTTTACCATGAGGAAGTCATCTTATTACATATTCAGTATTTTACAAAAGATATCGTCTTCAAATATAACTCTAACTCACGCATTATGAATTCTGAGACCTGAATCACCGCTGTCTTCCTAAAAATATATATAACTAATACACAAAGAACAGCGCACAATATGAGAAAGTCTCAATTAAATCTTCATATGTTTCTAGGTTTACAAGGTAACGAAAACGAAACTCTCTCCAAGAAAAAAACAACAACACAACATCCAACATACTACGACACGAATCCATTAGCAGAAGAAAACAAAGAGAACGAACGCAAATCAGAGCATCCTCTTCCAGAACGCATATTTGGAGTAATAGAATAACAATAGATCTCAGTAAATTAGGGCTTACCTGTGTACACCTCTGGACGCTCGCGAAGCTGGATACGAGAAGAAATGGGGCGGCCGTTCCACTTCGGATGCACCTTCCTTTTATAGAGTCATGGCGACACGTATCTGCTGCTAAGGATTCGCAAACCCTAACCTAACCACACTTTCACCGCATGTCATTCAATTTCGGTTAACCATGGTTTATACTCTTCTGCTTTCTAAACCGCGGTCGATAAACGAGTAACGCTAAAATACTACACGCTGTCCTATAGCCAGCCATTAGTTTTGTGGGCTGTATACTGGGCCAAGGCCCACCTTCCTTTTCAATTCACTTCGCTATTTGAAAACTGCTGAAGATCGCAGGGGCAGAAACCAGAGAGAGAGAGAGAGAGAGAGAGAGAGAATGGCGTGGAGGGGACATCTGTCTCGGAATATGAAGGAGCTTCGGATCCTATTATGTCAATCATCCCCTGCGAGCTCGGCTACCAGGTTCTTCATTTCTACCAATATATATATATATATATAATATTTGAGATATTAATGTTCTTTTCATTGTTTATTACTACTGGCGGACTTGAAGAAGCTAGTGTTTTTTCCAAATATAATCTGCAATGATATGCTTTTAATCAGTTCTGTTGTTTGGAATTTCTGAAAGAGCGTTCGTGGAGAAGAATTACAAGGATCTCAAGACACTGAACCCTAAACTCCCAATCTTGATTCGTGAATGCAGTGGGGTCGAGCCCCAGTTATGGGCTAGATATGGTATCTCCTTTTCTTGTATACTCTGTGTCTCTCCTTTTCCTTTTCTCGACGATTTACCAGACTTCCATGCCTTGATGCTTCTAATGTTTTTAATTAAAGTAACTGGAAAAATCTATTAGGAGTGTGTAAATATCCACGAATTATGAATCTCATGTTCACTTATTCGTCTTCACTTATTGAGCAAGCAACCAATATGCAGTAATGTCTATTAATATATAAGTATTTTGTTGAAATACATTGTTATTATCCAAGTCCAGATGCATTTCCTCCTTGTGGTATATGCATATGTTTTTGGGGTCGAAGTCTTTTATCCTGTAAGAATGGAGGTGACCTGGATAGTTAAGTTTATAGGAATATTCTTTGACATCGGGCCCTCCTCTAGGCAATTTGCAGAGAGAGTTGTGGTCACTAAGGGAGGGAAGGGTCAGTGAGCTGGTTGGCATTGAGGACATGGAAATGTGCCTGGGTGTCTGTGTTTCAGTGGTTTCAGTAATTCCACAATATGTGTCTAATAATCGATGGTGCAGTATTTTAATAGATTAAGCATAGGAACAAAACATCAATCAGTTGCGTGCCGGTGAGAAATGTAATGAATGAAATAGGGTTTCCCATAGTAAGAACAGCACTGTAAGAAAAAGGATGGAGGACATAGCCTCTCAACTGAGTATTTGCTTGCATGGTTGAGGTGACAGGTGAAGGTGCCACCCTGTTGTACCAGCAGCCAACTCTGGCCTATTAGCATAGTTATCTCATTCAGTTTGTCTGGTAATTTGGACTAACACACGTAAGATGTGGCGAATGATTAACAGAAGACAATAGATATTTGATGATGAATAGCTTCTCTCCTTCTTAAACGGTTTTAGGCTAAATTTAACATTTCTACATCGAAGTTTCTTCTAGATATAAAATGGCAATTGGGAAGACTTGGCATTGGCTTATTGATACGTGAATAGAGTCTCTTTGTTTAAGCTTATTCATGTTATGCAATCGATCATTGGTTGTCTGGCCCTGTTCTTTGAACTTGAATTGTATGCATTAGTTTCATGTATTTAATGTTTGTTTATCCCACAGACATGGGTGTTGAGAGGGGCATTCGTTTGGAAGGCTTGAATGAGGTACAAATTTTAAAGGCACTTGAAGACCTCGTGAAAGTGGGGGCGTCTCTTAAAGCCTGATGGTGCTGCCATTGACCCTATGAAATGGAATAAATTAATACAAGTGGAGAATCTTCCCAGAGACCTTTTTGTCCAAACAATCAGTCGTGTTTTTCTTTTCTTTTCCAAAAAAACATGTTTATTGAGGACTCTTATCTCTGGCGTGTGGTTTGATAATTTGATGTACCAGCATCTTCTCTTTAATCAAACCAATATACCATCTGGCCAATGCTTGGCTACAAACAATGAGTTCAATTCTATAATCTGACCTATGTTTTTGGGTACTGTTTGGTGTTGATCAACAAGTGAATTGAATTATCCGATTTGGTATAAAACTGAGAGGATCTCTATCATTGATCAATAAATTGTGCAAAACTCTTTATCATTACTCCAATGCAATGCCATTCCACAATGTATTTAGTAGCTAATTGTTTCAGGCAATCTCTACATGTGAGTACGTTAATGGTAATAGATATATGATGCTCTAAATGTAATAATCTTGCAAAATAGACAATCCAATAGTCATGAATGATATCTTCTTGTTTTTTTCCAGTTATTCTCTTTATTTCTTGTTGGATAGAAGCACAGGACCATCTTTAATTCATATTTTCAGATAATCCTTATCCATCTGCTTGTATGGATGGGCGGATGTTCTTCTTCTTAGGTGACATAATTTTGCTGCCATAATCCACTTTTTCAGTCTGGTTCTTTCTAGTTTGGGTGTCGATCCTAAAAATATCTCACTATTATTTATTATTTTATTTTTAATTTTTACTTACTTTTTATTACTATTCACTATTATTCAATATTTTATCATTACTTTTTCATTATTATTTACAAAATTTGGCTTAAAACAATGATATCATTACTTTAAGTATAGTGGAATCAATACTTAAAACACCCACAAATGATTGAAGGCTACTATCTTCCTCTTCTTAGAGCATTTTCATTAATTTGGTCAAATTTATCTTCAAAATTTAGTCAATATTACACTTTTTTGTATTTGCTTATTTCATTTAAATTCAATCTCCACATTAGATTATACATTCACTCTCTATATAATAATAAAATATTATTAATTTAATAATTTTTTTATTTAATTTATTTTGATTACATTCTGTAGTTTTAACAATTAAATGTTAATAATAATTTTATTCTTATTAAATTAATTTTAAAAAATTATATTTTCAAAAGTCATTTAATACTAATAACAAAAAATATTTGATTAAATTCATCTAAAATTCTATCTAAATTTCTCAATTACAAACCAAATAATATTTTTGCATGGAATGAGAAATTAATATTTTAATGTTTGCTTGGAGTGAGAAATTAGTATTTTAATGTTTGATGAATCAATTGTAGTTCTCTATCTTTGGCTAACTATCGTAGCAAGAATCTAAATTATTTTAGATTTGTCCAATTTAATGTGGGATGTTTTTAACATCAATTATATAAATTTTAGTCAATCTTCTCATTTAATCAAGCTAATAAGAATGCTCTTAAACACAACATACATATGAACAATTTCATAAGTAACAGAAAAGAAAAAAAAAAAACATAATGATCAAAATGCATGCTACAAGGCTCTCTGTTTTTTTTTTTTTTTTTTAATAATTAAGGCATAACAAGCTTAGTACCGCACCGATCAAAGGGCATGCTCTGAAACAAAAAGGGCATGCTCTGAAATGTAGGTTGATGAGGTAGGAATAAAATCTTTGAAAATTTATCATGTCTGCCTGGTCATGTTTTCTTATTTCCATCATTTTCAGGTAATATTGGCCATAATCAATCTTCCATGTCTTTTTCCTTCCGTGTGCTCTATTACAATACAGCAAATTTTCTGAGTCTTCAATCTGACTCAGTTTATTTGATAGAGGTGGAGTAAATTATTGGCTATTTTTCTGCATCTTGCCATGAGCAACATCTTTTCAACATCATACGTGTCTGCAAGCGCACGCATACATCAGTGTCTGTCACTGGTTGGTCATCAGCAACTTTGGGGATGTCTGCTTTGCTTTGGGCGGTGGTGGCAGGTCTAATTACTGTGGACGATTTGCAATCGATTGCCATGTTGCTTTACTAAAAAGAAACCCATCTATTGCCATTGCGGCTACAGAATAAATGCTGCTCCTTATCATTCAGCTACAGAAAGCCAGCTGGTTCTCCTTTTTATTTTTCTTAATTAAAAAAATAACTTTTTTTTTTTAACTCTGATTTTGTAATTTTCTTCATAAACATTCATAAGATAGAGATTTGGTGGATGAAGATCTTAGAGTGTCACATATCCAAGTCTTTTTTTTAACTTATAGATGCATATTTTCCACGTGATTTTTATTGAGCGGTAAAAGAACTATTAGAAATCTAAGAACAAACATTGCATCTATGCGACTTAGATTCGATATTTAGATATTTGTTTTACATAGATTCGATACTTATATATTATTAGCATTAAACGAGGATGATCTGTCGGTTGCAGCTACTGCCACGACTCAACCCCTTTCGACCACTTGCCATGCAAAAAAGAGAACAAAAAAGAAAAGAAAGATTTTTACCAAGATTTTGTTTCTGTTTTGAGATTTTCTTTTTTTTATTTATTTAAATATAGATATCAGAGGTGGAGAAAATGGTGGATTTCAAAAGAACAATCATAATGCGATTCTTATTCGGCTATTCGTAACCCGTCAATGTTATTCCTTGAAGATCAATTCTACCCGTTTGATCTCTATCTCCAAAACTCCTGCTTCCTATAAATATGGGAAGATAAGAAAAGAGTAAGGGAAGCAGAAGACGAAGACGAAATAGAAAGAGAAAATCGGGGAGGATTCAGGGTAACTGAAAAGGGAAATCTGATCGATCTTTCATTTGTGGAAAGTTTATTCTTTTCTTCAAAAAGAAAACAACAGCAACGACAACAAATCTGACGCTCTCAGTCAGGTGTTTCTCGTCGCATTACAAACAGAGAGAGGTGTTGATGGGACTAGTTCGTGGGACTGCATTTTGCTTTTGACATTTGAGTGAACGGAGGAAGCATCGGGAAATAAATCTATAGAACGGGATTTGAGAGAGAGTGAGTGATGGGAATATACGAACCTATTAGAGGGCACGATGATGCTGAGGAGCAGGAGGAGAAAATCAAGCGTGGAGTGAAGCCCTCGTCTGTTCAGGACGAAGATGATGTTGAAATGGCTGTCCGTGGAAGATCCGGCACCGTCATTCTCAATGCCGGTGGTGGTGGTTTAAATAAGATCGAAGAGGAAATCCCCAAGCAAAAGCAGCAGCAGCAGCAAAAACAACAACGTCTTGTTTCGCTGGACGTTTTTCGTGGCATCACTGTTGCGGTAATGGTTCCCCACGCCCATCATCTTTCTCCTATGTGCCTCTTATTTTGCATTCATTTTTTTCACACACATAATGTGGATTTTAGAAAACTGGGGTTCCACTGCACGTTTTTAATTCTTTTTAACCAAATCTTTGGGAGTTCGGAAGCAGAGGACTTGAGATCAGACAACGTCCTCTTCATGCGGCTTCGATTTTCTACAGTCCGAGGAAGAATTTGACTTCCGTTTCAATTGAGTACAGTTTACTTTTCGTTTTATTATTTGCAGAACATAAAAAGAATATTATTTTTTTGGTTGAAAAAAGAAATTGTTTTTTCCTATTTCCTGAATTGGTTTGGTTGCCCCCATGATCCTTATTGTTTGAGTTAATCTAAACGAGGAGAAAGAGGACTTATATCTAGTTACTAAATCAAAAGGGTTGCTACTTAAGCTTTGTACGTCCCTATAAACACTTATATTTTTCGGGCTTCAGCTGCGTTGTAATTTGCAGTGTCTCAGAATAAGTTCTAAAGTTGATGTGCACTAGACCAAATCCATAGTATATGATATGTATTTATGGTAGATGGTTTAGAGATACATATCATAATGATTCATAGTTTATATTGGAAGAAAAATAAGAGAGGAAGTCATTGGCGCTTGAAAGAGTAAAGGATCAAGAGCATCTGATGCAGGCAACGATTGGACTGGCAAAGTCAACGATATTCCTTTGTAACGCTTTTATGCTAAAGGAATCAACAGTCATAATGTCTGCCCGAATTGTTTGATATAGGCATTTAATGCACCACTTTCCTTTATATTAGTTAGTATCGACGGGGCACTCGGGAGCAGGCCCCCCGACCCACCACCTTGTTGAGGAAGCTTGCACTAGTCCTCTGTCATTTCTCTATACTGTTTTAGAACAGCTGCTTATGTGGGACTTTGGCCTGTTTGGGATGTGCTGGGTAGCTAACACCACCATAGGGTTTAAAACCTGGTACTCTTAAGACTTTAGACCGCCCTGCCAATGATGCACAAATGCAGAGTGGAACACAGCAGAACTTCAAACTTGTTGAAGCCTCGAGTATGGGGGATATAAAATAAGGGAATGCATGTTGGGGTATAAAAGATTTATATATGTCGATTTTAGTTTGCTCTATATGAACTAACTGGAGTTTTTAGGGAAATGAAAAGCATCTATCTTGTTTAAAGTCGCAATTGGTTTATGGTGTTTTCCATCTTAACTATAAATAAATAAGTAAAGCTAGCGGTGTGTTCTACAGCATGATGCTTGCATGGACTGTATACCTGGACTGCATTTGTGCAGATTAATGGGAAAAAGTGAGCAACTGTTTGAGTTAGGCACCAATTGTCATTGATATGTTAGTTATGTCCGTTTTAGCACTATGATGTCCCTCAATCAAGGCAAGGTGCAAGCCCCTTTTTCATTTATTGACAATAATATACCCTCCATGTACATGCTAAACAAAATTTTCTCTTTGCCCATACTCTCTACATATATGCTAACTGGTGTTATGTTTCCAAATCTCTCTCATTCTTGATGCAGCTAATGATAATCGTGGATGATGCTGGTGGAGTCCTTCCTGCTCTTAATCATTCACCTTGGAATGGTTTAACCCTTGCTGATTTTGTCATGCCGTTTTTCCTCTTTATTGTTGGTATTTCGCTTGCACTTACTTACAAGGTATCTCTTGCTCTGGCAACCTAGTGCTTTTATCATCAGCATCCAAGTAGTTTTAATGCAATATTTAATATGATTAATGTGAAATGTTACTTTCATTTCTGTTTTCAATCTAATTTGTCTTTTCTTGTGATTCTGTTCAAGGCAGAGAAGAAGATAACTTAGATCATATGTTGTATTTAGAGAAAATAATCTTATTGCATGGATGCTACTTCTACTACTATTGATCCCTGAGCCTAACAAAAGTCCTTGCCATCTACAGAGATTGTCATGCAGAGTTACTGCAACTAGAAAAGCAATACTACGGGCTCTAAAGCTTTTAATGTTAGGCCTGTTTCTTCAAGGTGATTTACTAGATATTCATGTTTTGGCCTCCTCTATACCAGAATTTATCCAAGTTTTTCTTTTTTGCTGTTACCCTGCAGATGAAGGTAAAATGCTTAGCAGTAACAGTAGGATATTAACGATAATAATATTCATTGTTTTGCAGAAGCCGAGTATTTTATGTTCATTAATCTTGGGGGTGTTTCATCAAGAATGCATCTTTCATTTGTTTTTACTGAATGTATACTCTACCTCCTGTACAGGTGGCTTCCTCCATGGCCTTAAAGATTTAACATATGGAGTGGATATTAACCTTATGAGATGGATGGGTATTCTACAGGTATGTCTTGTGTGTGTGGGTATGTCTAGGTTTTTCTCTTGTTGAATGTTTATTATGCCAGGTACCATAAGCAAGAAGCATAGTCATGGTGGGCTATGGTTCATTCAAATCTTACTTATCAAAAAAATGGTTCATTCAAATCTCTATTAGTTGAACCTGAGAGCAGAACATACTGCATAAGTGATTTAATGTCTTCTGGAATTGGCTTTGCCTGGCTTAATACTGTGCTAGATTTAACCTATAATTTGTTATGGACTGCCAATGAAACAAATTTCCAATTTTATGCAGTGCATTCATCAGCTTTAATAACTCATGCCTTTCCCCTCTCCCTCTCTGCCCCCACAGAGAATTGCAATAGCATATCTGCTGGCAGCACTGTGTGAGATTTGGCTGAAGGGTGATGATGATGATGTTTATTTGGGGTCTTCCTTGCTCAGAAAATATCGATTCCAATGGTAGGTTTTGCTGATTGCATTATTTCTAATTTTCAGCCAAACTCTAGATTTATGAATTTGAGGTATTGGTGAACCTGTGCCTCTGTAGAGGCCAATGGATTTAAATTTATAGAAACTGGAGAAAGTGGATCATATCTGTGATTGTTTGCTAATTCAGAAAGTCCATCTATGATATCTCTGATTTGTTACACAAGTGACTGAGAAAACAAATAGCTGACAGAGAAGGGACCTTAAGCAATAATAGGGAAAAAAATAGAACTCATTCCTTGTGGGGAGGGGGAGGGGGAGGGGGGGAATATGATAATGACGTTTGGAAGCTTAAATCAATTGTGATATATTGATACATGGGGAAAAAATATGCTGGAAATGAGGTGATTGCCTCTGAACGTGGAAATACCAATGTTGTATTTCTTCCCTAGTTAGTAGTTTCAAATGTTGGCTTCTCTGTTTGTGTATTTGCATTTGCACTGTCTTTAATGTATGCTACTTGTCTCTCTCTCAGGGCTTTGGCTTTGATGCTTACCACTCTATATCTTTCCTTGTTATATGGCTTGTATGTGCCTGATTGGGAGTACCAAATTCCAACTGAAAACTCCTCTACACCAAAATTGTTTTCGGTAAGATTTGATCTTTTATTTCATCCCCCATGATGATTTTACACAAGGTTAAAGAATTCTGAGGTATGGTTTTACATATGAAACTGATGGCTGAAGTTTCTCTTTGGAAGGTGAAATGTGGAGTGCATGGTGACACTGGGCCAGCTTGTAATGCTGTTGGAATGATCGATCGTAAGATATTGGGTATACAACATTTGTACAAAAGAGCAATCTATTTACGAACACCGGTATCCTTTTGTAAAGTTGCTTACAATTGCCTTTCCCCCCGGGCTGCCCTTTTTCCCTAAAAAACTCATATTTCTGTCTCTTTGCTCACAGCAATGCAGTATTAACTCCCCGGATTATGGCCCATTACCTTCTGATGCTCCGACATGGTGTCAAGCCCCTTTTGATCCTGAAGGACTTCTAAGGTGTGTTCTGGTATAGCTTAAAGAAAAGTTCCACTATAATCTGGACAAAGGAACAATGCTACTTGGGCCATTGGATGATCTTATTTCTTAAACTGAATCCCATCATCTTAGAATCCTTGAATAGGAGATGAGATTGCTAGTAAAGATTATAATCAAATTTTAATTTTGGTGCTTTTGGGGTGACCACCATCTTTATTTTTGTAGTTCAGTGATGGCCATTCTTACCTGCTTGGTTGGTTTGCACTACGGGCACATTATTGTCCATTATAAGGTGATAAATAATAATGTCGGAGCGTGTTTTCCTTACTTCACTGAAGGTTTATTTCCTCTCACGAATTGTATTCACTGTCATTTAGGACCACAGAGATAGGATCCTTCACTGGATGGTTACGTCGTCTTGTCTTGTTGTCTTTGGCCTTGCATTGGACTTCTGTGGTAAGTAGTCTTTTCACATATATCTCAAAATTTAATATATGGTATTGGGTAGTCATTACGCTACTTACAGTTTATTTCATCATATGCTTCACTGTTGCAGGGATGCATTTTAACAAGGTTCTCTACACGTTCAGTTACATGTGTTTCACTGCTGGTGCTGCTGGTATTCTTTTCGCTGGGATTTACATATTGGTAGGATGTCTAATAATCTTAAATTCGCTCATTTGCTTATCATTGTCTAGGATGGATCTTTATTTCTGGTGAAGTTACGGTTAAAAACAATGAACTCCATTTAAATGTTATTTTCCACTTTATATGTTATCTTTGTCTTCGTGCTGATAATCATGGTGGTTTTCCACAGGTTGATGTGTGTAGATATAGGCGTCCCACTGCTGTGATGGAGTGGATGGGCATGCATGCACTGATTATTTTTGTCCTTGCAGCCTGCAACGTCCTCCCAGTTGTCCTCCAGGGATTCTATTGGAGGAGGCCTCAGAATAATATTGTATCTCCTTTGATCTTCTTTTTTTGTGATCTCTTGCTTTCCCTGCTGTTGGATATTACTGCACCTGTGACTCATTGAATTGTGATCTGATAACCTTTTTCATCTCCTGCAGCTTAGGTTAATTGGAATTGGAGCATAAAATGGTAGCATTGAAGTTAAGCCACTTTAACTACATCTTATCGATTTTGGGTAGTTGCAGTTGGTGCTAAGAGAGAACTTCGGAATCGGCTCTTCACAGTGTTGGAGGCAAACTCTCCTGTGTCTCTTATGAACAACACGCTCTCCATCGGAAGCTTTTGTAGAAATATATAGGCAAACCTTTGAAATGGGAAAACTTGATATTGCAACTTTTGGTCGTACCTATAGGATGTTGTTTCGTTATAAAATGTTTTTTTCATCCTATTCTGACTCAACTTTCTATGATGGTATGATTAAGAATGCTAAACAGAAGTATGCATGTCATTATCAGCAAGCTGACTCGCTGAGTTTACATTGTTGGTACCATATGTATGGAATTTATTCAGACGAGATCGAGGAAAAGAGATGGAGAATAGTATCAAAACAACCTCATTTGTTAAAACCCACGGCTGAAACGATTCAATAAGCTAGACCACTAGAATAAAAAATATGGAAAGGAAAACATTTTCCAAGATCCAAAGCAAACTCAGTACAGAACCATAGAAACAGGGAAGAGGAATGAGATCTACTCCCTGTATATGGAACAGATATCATTGGTGAGATGTTTTAGTAATTGGAAGGAACCATATGAGAATGTGGAAGAGGAGAAATTATATTTGCAGTTTTAGAGTATAAAAATTCCGCACACTCTTCAAAAAAATGCATAAATCTGAAACACGCAACCTTGAGCTGTTTGCGACTCTTCCCTTCTTTTTTTTTTTTTTTTTTTTTTTTTTTTTTTTTTTTTTTTATCGGTAGCGACTCTTCCCTTGTTACTAGAACACCTTGCTACAATCCCAAGTTAAGAATCCAGTTCGCGCCCATTCTCATTAAGCTGTCTTTTACCACCACTTCGGCTAGTAAACGAGAATATATAAACCAGCAGGCAAATCAGCAATGAACAATTGCGTACTATTCACAAAAGTAGCTCATGCCCGAATCATTTACTAATTAGGTAACTTTTGGCCGTCGGATTGCATGAAACAAGCATAAGAGACAATCTGTATCATTTTTTTACCCGTTAAAAGAAGAGAGGAAATTTGAAAAAAAAAAAAATGCCACTTTTACATAAAAGCTCAAGAACAATAAGTTGGGTTTCAAGTATATACAGAGGTTAACTACCTCAAACCCAGAAAATACGAGTTTATAAAATTCAGGGCCGCTGCTTCTTGTTGATGTCATAAAGCACGCATAGATCTGCTGCAGTCTTCATCTGGAATGAAGAGAGGATTTGGATATAGTCTAAATCACTATTTTTATTTTCAATGTTTCTTTATTTCAAGTGAAAATATGAAACAAGCACAGGCATATCAGGAAAATAATCAGGTAGTAAAGAACACATCCATACATGCCATATTAAGTATGTTGCTTCAAAAGAACTAAATGCATTTATTATGTTTACCTACACACAGATGCCTAAAGTGTTCATTTCCAACGCTTAATCATCATTCCTTCTTTGCAGCATCCTTAAAGATGCAACACTTGGCCCCATACACTTGGAACAAACTCCACATTGACTTTTAGCCATTAGACTTCATCCGGACATGCCAAACAAAGCAATGTTCCACCACATTACTGTCAAGCCAGATACAGAATATGAATACCTTACGTTGATCTTTGATTTCAGGCTACATTTTTTTTTTCATCCTCTATTTTTAAAGGAAGCAATTTATCCCGATAAAGGAAGGAGACCCCTGACTGGATCACTGGGAATGTCATTAATTCGATTTGTACGAAGACTAACAACAACCCTGGCAATGCCAAGAGGCAAAATCAGCAGGCACATCTGCTAGCCAGATGGGCAGAGAATGCCGAGGTAGGGTAATGTAGATGTAAATCTGGTATCCCAGCTAACGTCCTTCAATAGATGTTGTACGTGATGCACCATGAACATGCTTATCATTAATGAAATATTGGCGATCACTAATTAC
Organism: Juglans microcarpa x Juglans regia; assembly: GCF_004785595.1. NCBI lineage: Eukaryota > Viridiplantae > Streptophyta > Magnoliopsida > Fagales > Juglandaceae > Juglans > Juglans microcarpa x Juglans regia. The sequence goes on along the minus strand of NC_054599.1, from coordinate 22,365,807 downwards.
AAAACCCAACTAGCATAACGGTTACTAATACTCTGAATTCACAATGGTTTAATTACCCGAGATCCTTGTCAGCATGAATCCTACAATTGTAATTCACTATCATAAATCTGTTGCTCACTCTACCATACCCCAATACTTTTACACTATACATTAATTACTCATGAAAATGAGGTTTCAAGGACCCAAAGGGCCAAAACCCATGCCAGCAGACTATTCTACCATTGGCAGGCATGCCTATGTTCTCGGATCCTAATCCTGTGCTCAAAACTTTAGCACCTTCAAATAATTTCCCAGAATCAAATAGGCAATTCTATAATCATCTAACATTTCTTATGCAGCATGTGGCTGAATTATGACCCAAATGATTCATTTTCTTCATCTACCAACAATGTCAACCATATAAAAGACTCCAAAAAATCGCGACCACGTGCATTCACATTGCATAAATTTTGAAAAAATCAAACATGTTTTAGAACAAGAAATATAACAAAAGCAGCTTTCACCAACCAAATTCATGGATTTGCAAAAAACAGTGATCAGGGAAAAATTATTAAAGAACATTTCTCAATTCCATACAGAATTTGAAGGATATGAGATTCAATAAAGCAGATACATGTCTATATATTACCTGAATTATGTTGATTGCTTGCTTGATTGCCCAGCCAAACAGTGCTAAAGCAACTAAAAGAGACAGGAGTGAATTCTGTTGTTTTGCAGTATATACTAAAACCTACAATGTGAAGACAGTAACTAGATTACCACCTAATGTTCAACTCAAAAGGAAAAAGAAAAAAATATGCCATGAACAAACAAAATAGAGGCTTACATCAATCACATCGTTTGTTTGGTTTTTTGCAACAAGAAATAGAATAATGTAAAGAACCTGTAGAAGCCATAAAATCATTTCAAGAGAATAGTAATAATCATTGGAAGAAATGTTTTAAAAAGATAGTCCAGAGTAACAATAACAACCTCACATGACACACAACAGTAAGCCATAAATATCCTGTTCCCATAGTATGCCTTAAAAAGCCAATTTGTGCTGTCTTTTACATCTTTATGACTAGCCCTACCGAACAAAAAAGTGCTGCAAAAAAAAAAAAAAAAATGAAGGTAACATCAAATCATGGCCACTTGGTTTTTATTCGACAGCAGAGGGAACTCTTCTTCTGGAGTAAACCGCTCTGGACAGATCTAATATGAATAAGGTTAGACTAAACATGGTGAAAAACAAATACCTGTACATTTGCAGCCAATGGCTGGCAATATCTAAGGCAAGCAATGACAAAAAGATCAACCCAGGCCTGGAAATTATCCCATTAAAAATACAATTAAGTGAGCATTTGAAAACGTGTATATTAAATTAATAGAAGAGGGATATTATCACATATCTTACTTGAGAGAGATAATAATATTAATCTTACCTATAAACTTGAGAGAGGATGACAAGAAGACAAGCAGTGCTAATCCTGGAAAGAAAAGATAGAATTTACATTGATAGATAATTTACATTGATAATACATAAAGAACAAATAGAATTTGAACATTAATATAGAAAGGAGGGAAGCATGACACGTTTCTAGAAGACACATAAAAATGGAGAGGAAGCTGGGATTGGGGTATTAGGAAGAGAGATTATTAAGATCACCTGTCTGTCACCATGTCCAAAACAGCACCAAAGGTTGAAACTGGAAAAGGAAAGGATAAGAATTACAGAGATTATAAGATCACCTCTCTTTCTGTGTGTGTGTGTGTGTGTGTTTGATATCAGCAGTCTAAGAAGTAATGTAAGCTAAAATCATCAAAGCAAGTTCCATATCTTAATCATTATAAAAAAAAGGTGTTAGTGTTTCACTGAGAGAGAGAGAGAGAGAGAGAGAGAGAGGCTTCTGGTAGTTTTCCAGATGCACAACAACCATTATCAGTATTCTTTGTATCACGATTCTTAAAAGCTCCTCTTCCACCAACTGCTTTATCTTAACTATAGAAAGCACTGGCATATTATAATGTGTTCATAACATATATGGTTTAATGTTGCCTGCAGTAGGAAAGAATTATAACTTCCTATACTTGTTAGTTCTTTACAGATAGTTGAATTAATAACTGAATACCACCTGCCATGATACAATTACGTTTGAAAGACAAAATGTCAAAAGGTGGCAAGTTCCCACATGGAAAACTTTCTACCACTAAAATAGATCATGGGAAAACGATTGCTATAACTTGGCGTTTTGTTGACTGATGTATCTAACAACACGAGTGGCAACAAAGAAAATTGAGGCGCACCAAATTAAAATTACTAGTTGGGAGCTGAAAAAATGGATCAATCAGTTGCATTACGCTTCAGTTAAAAGATTAATAACATACTAATGACGGTGATAATACAGGATGCAACTTATACCTTGATTGAGCTTGCGGGCAAAGTAGCCATCCAAGGCATCACAGACAAAGCTGAAATGGAATATTTCAATAAGCATGAAGCACTAGTTTCACAAATAGCAAAGCTTATAAAACTCAACACAGAGAAGAGGCCAAAAGATTGACTCTGACCTGATTAGGTATAGAATGGAAAATAACTTTTTGTTGGAAAAGCATACGGCAAAGGCAAGGCAGTTCATGAGTATTCTTATGTATCCTACACGCTCAAGATAAGCAGAAATCATTCATTCAAAAGGCAACAAAATTATGTAAAACCATATAGAAATACATGAGAACTCGTTCTTGAGATATTTTTTCCTGAGAATTTATGTAAAGTTTTCTTATTGCAAAGAGAAAGCACGCGCAATGAGAAAAATATAATAAAGATCAAGCAAACCTATGATATTGGGAATGTACAGGTACACAGATAATTTTGTACGAGGCAACTTGGTGTCCATTATGGACTTCTTTTTTTCGAAATAACAGAAAAATTGCCCCAAACTGTCAAATCGCCAAATTCATCTTTCACCTGCACAGTTCAATATCATGTCAACCAACAAACGTAGAAAATTGTAGGCAAGGAAATCGATATATGAGGGAAGGAGAAGTTGTTTGTTGTTGCCTTTAACCCACACTCCTAAACTTTTTTTAAAATACTGGTAAGGAAATTCCTATTACAGTTAAGTGAAATGTGCAGATATGTAAACCGTAGCTTTTCACGCCAAAGTGGCCTTCAAACAGACATGACGAATATGTTTCCGCTGCTTTTTACTTTTTCATATTCTGGGTTTCTTGAACAGTTCTTTCCCCCCAAAAAAATAAGAAAAGTGATTCCTTTACGCTACAGCACCAGTTGATCCCAGGACATATTCCTCTCGTTCAATCAACTAATCTTATTCTTAAATCTCGTTTGTGGGATTGACAAGAATAAATGTTTTTATGCATTAGGGAAGGGGTTTCATTATCATATACAGTACCTCAATTGAAGTGGAAATAGAACCCACTTATGGTATCGGAAGTTTTCTATTCTTCCTATGAAGACGGAGACTGCTAAAAAGTTCAACCAAAAAAAAAAGCAGCTTTCTAAAAAGAAAAGGAGAGAAAAAGAGATAGAGATGGAAGTACCAGTCAGTCAGGCTTTGAGATAACGGAAAAAGAGCGATACGCGGAGACAGAATATTTTTGGTTCTAAACTGCCGACGCTGATTCTGAACTGCCGATGCTGCCCAATTGTTAGATTGATAGAGACGACCATTTCGGTGGGTTCACTCTCTTTTGCCAACCTTGCCAAACTGGCTCCGAACGCACCCGACCCATGCTCCATTTGGAGTTAGACCCGAAAACCATTTCTTAGGCCCACGCCCAAACAGACCATTACCCATATACCCACCATATCGGGCTCCCGATTAGGGAAGGAGTGCAGGCCCAATTGAGACCCTCTAATTTTTCAATCGAATTGGATATAACGTAAAAAGAAATAGATATAACATTAAGGTCTCAATTGGTTTTACAGATGGTCTTAATTCATCTCAACTCAATATCTAAATACTATTCAAATACAAAAAAATTTTAATTTCAATTTTTAAAATTTTTCATTTAATCATTACAACTTTTCAAAATTTTTAAACAAAACACAAAAAATAATTCAACTTTTTCAAATCTCAAAACAAAAATAATATTAAAAAATATTATTCTAATATTATTTTAACTTTATAATATTTCTATTCAATTTTTTCTTTTTCATTTTCTAAAATGTCATAAAATATTTTAACTCAAACTATTTCATTACTATTCACAAATTTTTTATCTTATTTCATCTCATCTATGTAATCAAACGAGACCTAAATCTTCATTAGAGGCTTACTACATCATAAAGGAAAATGATTTGCACCAATTTTGTGCAAGTCTTATTGGAAAATATCCAAAACAATTATTATTATTATTATTTTACCGTCGATCCTACTATTTTCAAATGGATTAAATGAGACTTGTACACCCCGTTGATGTATATATCATTTTCTAAAATTGAGTCTGTTTGTAGTTGCGTTAGTAGTCGTTAAAGTAATTCTAAAATTGTTATATATTAAAGTAATTTTCAATCGAAAAAAAATTAAAAAGTACATTTAAGGAGAACCTTAAATACATCAAATTTGCTTTTTTGAATAATGCGAAATCAAGTTCTAATTTTAAGAGCAAAAAGAACCATATAAATTTCAGATAGTTATAACTTTACCCTTTGATCTTATGCATTGTTGAAAGGATTTCTTCATTATACTTACTGAAAATCTTATTAGACTATTTTCGTTATTATTTGATTATAAGGTTTGATTTATATTCTTATCAAAATTTTTAAAAAATTAAATGGACTGTTATGTCATTTCAACCGCAAAAAGATTTTTTTTAAATAAATTTAATATATTTGAAAGTATTTTAGTATGATTATCAAGCAATAAAAACTATATTACTCACAGCAATTCCAAACAATGCACTGAATATAGTCCAATTGGATGAAAGAATTAACAAGGGTCAAGGGTCACGTAGGGCCAACCCGAAAAGCCAATGGCTTAGGTGCATGGGAGAGAAAGACCGTAAGGTTGATGATGGGGGTGGAAGAAGTAACATGCCACGCAACCACAGCCATAAGTTGAATGAGAGGCTATCGGCAATCTCATCCTCTCCATGTTATCTACCCTCCCACCTCCTGATTTTGAACTCACATTAGCCACTGCTGCTGCTGCTCCTGATCAGGTTGTAAAACAACCATGGCTTCTGCTACTCTCTCTGTGGCCAAGCCGTCTCTCAAGGTCTCTTTTAATACTATCTTGAAAAAACCCATCCATGTCTTCCACATTAGCTTCCACTGACATGATCGATTAGTTTCTGTATTCAGGTAAACAGTCAGGGGTTCTCAGAATTCGCTGGCCTTCGCAGTTCAGCAGCTTCTCTTCCCTTCGCCCGGAAAACCTCCGATGACTTGCTCTCTGTTATTGCCTTCCAGACTTCGGCTGTGAGTTTCAATTTTCTCAACAAAGTTCTCAACTTCTTGTTGGCACTTCATAAGTCATAATGCAATAGAGGAAACAAGTTTGATAAGCTGATACTTCATAATGTTTGCATCGTTTTTACTTCATTTTAACCATAACAAGTGTATGCTAAATTGCTATTTTTTTTACCCAAAAGTACACACTCTTATAATAATTTGGGCTATGATCCACTTGGATGATCCAGTTTCAGCTCAGTGTGATTGATTCTACTTCAAATATAATTGTATCAATTTCCATCGTTGGCGTTGGCAAAGGATCAACCTCTGGTGGCAAGTACCCAAAATGTTGTTTTAGACCAATGATTCACGCAACATGATCAGCTTGAACATAAAATGAAGAAACTCAACGTCGTTGGAGATTTCGTGATTTCATCGCATATTTTGGAATAGAAATTCCTTGCTTTATGTACAACTTGAATGTTTCATTATCTTTCCAGTTGCATTGTGTATGTTTAGTGACACCCAACGTGGGCCGCATTCCTTTGATTCAGTGAAGATTAATTTGCAAAATAACAAAATATGCGATAGAATAAAAATACTTTTCGTTTTTAATTACCTTTAGGCAGAATTGGAGTTCTCAACGTAGGTATATATTGAGTATTGGACATTTTTGTAGGTGGGCAGCAACGGTGGTTACAGGAAGGGAGTGGTGGAGGCCAAGCTGAAGGTGGCGATCAATGGATTTGGGAGAATCGGAAGGAACTTCTTGAGGTGTTGGCATGGCCGGAAGGACTCCCCACTAGACGTCATTGCCATCAACGACACAGGCGGTGTCAAGCAGGCCTCCCATCTTCTCAAGTACGACTCCACCCTCGGCATCTTTGATGCCGACGTTAAGCCCGTTGGTGATAATGGCATCTCAGTTGACGGAAAAGTCATCAAAGTTGTCTCAAACCGCAACCCCGTCAACCTTCCCTGGAAGTAAGTTCAAATTTTGACTCCAAAAATGGAACGCCTCATCTATTCTGTTCAAGTCTGGGCATGGAGGAATAGCTCGTATATAGAGTAACTCAAAAAAGGGTGGTTTGCGCAGGGACTTGGAGATAGACCTGGTGATCGAAGGGACGGGGGTGTTTGTGGACAGGGATGGTGCTGGAAAGCACATACAGGCAGGGGCCAAGAAGGTGCTCATCACTGCTCCGGGGAAAGGTGACATACCCACATACGTGGTTGGGGTTAATGCCGACGCCTACAACCCGGATGAGCCCATCATCAGCAATGCCTCCTGCACCACCAATTGCCTTGCCCCCTTTGTCAAGGTGCTCGACCAGAAATTCGGTAACTTTCCTCTCACCTCCGCCTTTCTCTGCATCTCGCCTTTCTAATCTTTTTTATAAATATATGCCCAAACCATTCGTTGATATTTTCCTTCCAGAATGACTGCTCAACAGCAATTAGGTTTCCTCCTCAGTGATCGATGATATTGCTTTGTCTTTCTCTCCTTAAATCTGTAGCTCTGTTAAAGACTGTTTCCATGGGTGCCTCATGGAGGATAGTTTATCCAAGTCTCAGCCATTATCTTAGTATTTTCATTCAGTTGTATTCACCAAGCTACAAACACTCCCCAACATTCTGCCCGTTAGATTGAGAGAAAAGTTCTTAGTTTTCCGATTGCAAAGCTTAACCCTGTCATTTGTACCCTCACCTGTTGGCCATATAACTTCCTCAATTTTGGCACAATCACCTTTTCAAATATCCCAAGTAGCATTGCTATTGGCATCTTAGTGGCTTAAGAATTGGAAGTCCTACCCAACCTCAACACCCTCTAGTCTTGTATACATTTGGTTTTTTTTGGAGGATGGAAAGAACAATCTCTCCCCGTGGGAGATTTTTTTTTATCATATTCGTACAATGTGTGCAGTGCAATGGGAAATAAGCATGGAATGGCAAAGTTAAAGAATATGCAAAAGATGTAAAGAGAAATACTTTCTAAAAACTAAATTCTGTATTTCTAAAGATCATAAGTTGTTTTTATTGGCATCTGCATAGCCTATAGACTGCAGAGAGCTTTTAGAAACGGTCAAAAATTAAAATGCTTGACTTTATACACCTGAGCAATGAAAAGGAAAGAGGAGACAGGCTTCATACTGATCTATGATTGTCTAGGATTCTCTTCATCTCTTAGTTTATCCACTTGGCCCTCTTATTCCAACTTGAAAACATTTTTTACCAGTCATTGAGAATAATATTTACAGCATATTGTTCTTGCATGATCTGTTCTGTGCCTTCTCTGCTTGGATTTGGGCACCATCTTGGGATAATTGCACATGTAGTCAAGATGAATGTTTGGGGTTGGCATTAATTACTGTCTTAGTAAATATTTTTCTATAAGAAGTTTTCCTTTCGGTTATCTCATCACTCTTTGTAATCATGAATATTTCAGCAATCCTACTAATTCCTCCGGCATGGTCATGACTTATACGACATGTCCATAGTGACTAATGTAAAATATCATATCTCAGGCATCATCAAAGGTACCATGACAACCACCCATTCCTACACCGGAGACCAGAGGCTTCTTGATGCAAGCCACCGTGATCTTCGCCGTGCACGAGCTGCAGCCCTCAACATAGTCCCAACTTCCACTGGTGCCGCAAAAGCCGTGGCCCTTGTTCTTCCTAGTTTGAAAGGGAAGTTGAATGGCATTGCCCTCCGTGTGCCCACGCCTAATGTCTCAGTTGTTGACCTCGTTGTTCAAGTGTCAAAGAAGACCTTTGCAGAGGAGGTAAATGAAGCTTTCAGATCTACTGCTGAAAAAGAGCTCAAGGGTATCCTATCTGTGTGCGATGAACCTCTTGTCTCAGTGGACTTTAGGTGCAGTGATGTGTCTTCAACTGTGGACTCTTCACTAACTATGGTTATGGGAGATGACATGGTTAAGGTGATTGCTTGGTATGACAATGAGTGGGGTTATTCGCAGAGGGTAGTTGATCTTGCTGACATTGTTGCCAACAATTGGAAGTGATCTTCGATTTCCTGCTGTTTCTGGACTTGTCTCCCAGTTTTCTTGTAGATTTATGATTTTTAAGATATGTAATCAGATGTGAACCTGATATTTTTTTTTTTTTTTTAGATGAGTACTGGTTTTATTCATCCAGCTATCAGAAGAAATGCAAAGCAGCAACCTATTTGAAATAATCAGAGAGCAACAAGCAAACAATAAAAAGCTGAGAAGTAAAATTGCGCAACTGTGGGTACTAGTAACAGGAACTGAATTAAGATCAGAGGTAACTGCATAATATTTCTTTCCCAATTTCATAAAACAAATACAGAATTGATGAAAAAAGCCCATGATTTTTAATCTGGTATGAATCAAACTCTATAAATATAGATGCATATATAAATATACGAGTAATGTTACTCATTATCCCAATTCTCATTATCTTATGATGTGATATTACATAATTAAAGACTATTTATTATATTCTACTTATAAACTTATCATCTAACATCATATTATGAGATGATAAGAAAATGATGAGAAAATAAACGATGAATAGATTTTTTCTAAATATACATATAATTTATATAGAAACACTTATTTCTTCCCACAAAAAGTCTAATAAAAGAAGTAAAATTAACTCTTTATAAAGCCCAAGATGAATTTATTCTTAAGCCATATGAGACTTCTCAATACACCCCCTTACGTGTGGACCAATATTTCCGGTACTATTATGGAATAGATTGCAGAAACTCATCATCAATTATATATTAACTTGCTCTAATACCATATAGCAACACTCATTTCTCTCCATAAAAAAAAAAAAAATTAAAAAAAAAAACTAATAAGAGGAGTGGAGTTATTCCTGATGAATTTATTTCTAAACTATGTGAAACTTTCTCAATGGTTTATAGTTTCATCTTTTTTGGGTGAGAATTGAAACTGTGTAGGAAGATGAAGTAGAAAAAGCAGGACACAAAAACTCGTAGCCTTGTAAGGTGTTGTTATTAATGCACATGCAAAGTCGGCACCTTTCGCGTGAATCTTTAATTGCATCAACATAAATCATTAAAAAACCCAAATAGCCAAGCATGTGAATACACGAATCTCTGGATACCTGTCCTAACATGCAAATCTTCTGATCATCAGATCAATTAATTTAAACCATATATTAGTATAAAGATAGATAAAGCCAGCACTCCCCATCATAAATCAATATCTATCAAAGTGATAAACATAAGAAATCTCGTAAAAATGTTAAGATAAAAGAAAAATCACGACATTAATTCATATGTTAAAAATAAATAAATGGTAGTAGTAGAGTAGGGCAGTAGGAGGGATGATTATATGTCTCTGTCGCGCTTGCACTCTGGAGGGAGGGAAGGGAATCTGACTCTGTCATTGCAATAGTTGTAAATGGTGTATTTGCTGCGAACCCACTTGAGGCGTCTGTACTGATATCCGTCCAGGTCCTGGAACTCCTTCTGGTCCCACCATCTCTTCCCCTGGGTGTCGCAGAACTTGGCCTGGACAGAGGCCTCGCAGCCGTCGACGTGGAAGCTCTTGTATGTGGCTATGAACGGTGCCTTGGACCAGTCTGTCTTTTCCAGCCCACCTCTGGTCGCCCAGTCATCGGCGTTCCAGAGGCTTGAGTATATCTTCATGGGTTGGTTGAATGGGAATTTCACTCCCAAATCCTTGCAGTTCTTGAACACCCGAATGGGCACATCGTCCACCAAGAATCTGCACGTTATTAAAATAAATAAATAAAATATTAACTGTATTTAAAAAAAAAAAACTTAAAAATTTAAATAATAAAAATATTTCTTCTCATCATTATAATTTTTTTAAATTCATATAAAATATAATAAAAAATTTAACTTTTTTTAAATCTCAAAACAACAATCATATTAAAAAATAATATTTTAATAATATTTTATTTAATTTTAAATTTTTATCTAAAATTATCTATTTTAAAATCTCATAAGTACAACTAAATTATAAAATTTAAAATCTAAATTTTGAATTTAAAAAAAATTAAAAAACTGAAGTAATAACTAATAAAAAAAATTAAAAATTTACATTTATCTCCCGCCCAATCTCCCATTCCACGTGAAGACAAGCTAATATTTATTCAGGTTTCGAAAGAAACAAAAGTCAAAAAGCGAATCCGCTAAAAACTATTGGTTTTTGAAAGTTATGTCGGCATCAACGTTGAAAAGCAAGACCCGTGAGGCCAACAATCCTCGTTCCTGATGACTGAAGTTGACACTAATGGGACACTTCCCAACTTCTCATTGTTGTTCTTATTCTGTTGGAAAATCCTGTTTACATGTGCGATATCTGTATCCCCGCTGATTGCGGCCAGATATTGGATGTTGATGAGTTCTAAAAATGTCTTTTAAAAGAATGCAAGATATCAGGGGAGGAGCTTCATCAAAGCAGTTTTTTATTTTGTCGGGAAATAAAGGGTCCTTGTGAATAACTTCATGTGATAACTCGGAAGATCGTAATTCAAAGGAGATCGAGATTAAATAGTTATTAATTCTACAAAAACAGGGTGATAAGAGTCTTCTTAAAACATTCGGATTAAGTGATATTCAGAATGATCAACATCTCAACTAAAAAAGAGACAAATAGAACTGTGGACGTTTAGGAAAATCTAATCCAAACAAACAGCATCTGATTGTATCAAACGGGGGGGGACCTTGTTTCCCACAAAAGTTGCAGCCTTTAGAGATCGAGACTTTGTTAGAGTTCGGGAGACGCTCCTATTTTCCATTTTGCTATCTAAATACTTAGATACGAGCAACATCATCGAGCAACATCATCGTAAAGGATCTAATACGGTAATTTTCAAACTAAATGCAGAAATGAAAAGAAAGATCACGGAGAGAGAAGAGAGGAACTAACACAATCTGATACAGATTCCAGAGAACGGAGTAGGAGTGGTAGGATTTGGTTGGGTCAAACCAAAGATAAATCCTCTGTTCTCTGTCTCCCTTCCCTCCTGTGAAGACATTTGTCTGTAAAATATAAGGCTGCCCCGTCCTGTTCCCCAAGAACTCGAAGTCTATTTCATCGTGCTCCGAGTTTTGAGATGATAGCTGCCGCATGAATACTTTAAGATCAGTTCTATACAGGAAACAAGATATCTTGAACTAGGGACCAAAAAAAAAAAAAAAAGCCCCGAAATCTGCCTAAAAGTCTCTGCTTTTTCAACCAACGAGCCAACACTACGCATCTGTTGGTGAAAGAAAAGACCTTCCTACTGATGTGCAAGAAAACCGACAAGAAAATGCGATGAAAATCACTCACGTAGAAGGCAGTAACAGTTCCGGCAGAATCCCCTGGAACTAACTTGATTTGCATACTGAAGTGCCCGAACAGGTAAGAACCCTTGGATTGGAAACCAGTACCTTTTTTTTCAGAATCCAGCACAGAAGTGTAGGGAGAATGTTAGCGATAACGGCAAGGAAGATACTTATACAAAGACTTATTTTACGAATCGATGGCATTTGTCTATTTATGGGAAAAAAGAATAGTTTTTTGTAGCTCTTTTTACCAGTGTATTTGTCGAGGTGGAGCTGAATCTCAGAGCCTCCATTAAAGTACTTAATGTGATCAAAAGCCCAAGTCGGCATATAGTTTCTACCGAATGGCACGTGTACGGGCTGCCTCGGAGCAGCTCCCAGAGTTCCGGGGACAACGAAAAGGAAACCCAGTAGCAGAGTCCACAAATAAGAAGCCATTTTCCTGCATAAACAAAAAAGAAAAAAAAAAACAACGCTTTCAATGTAGTGGAGGAAAAAACAGACTCAGGAGTATTCTAACGATAGATGAAAGTAAGAAAGTAAGGCAATGAGACTATAGTCTTCCGGAGCAGTACCTGGCCACAGGGAGAGAGAGAGAGAGAGAGAGAGAGAGAGAGAGAGAGTAGTAAGGGTGTGGCGAGGAAAAGTGGAGGAGGGGGAGGCCTTTTTGTAGGTGTCTGATTTTATCTACATACACATACAATACGATTAATAGGTCATCTGCTGCAACATTAATTTACTAAGTAACACATGGACAAGATTAATGACTCGCAACTTTAATAATAGCAAGGAGGATACAGCTATATCAATGGCGGTGGTAACTGGTGGAGGCTTTTCTTTCTAGTCAATTTTATTTTTAATGATTCTCCCTTTTAGCGAAAGTTTTCTAGTTGTTACTCAATTCTGAAATCTTTCATTTTATTATTATAATTTTATTAAATTTTTTTATAAAATATAATAAATAATTTAACTTTTAAATCTCAAAATAATATTAACATTAAAAAATAATATTTTATTCAACTTTCAACTTTCATAAAAAACTATTTTATCTTATCTCATTATCCAAACAAGAGTCTATTTGGGGTCATAGATGGCATTTTTCAACTTACACACATATCTAAAAAAATTAGGATTTACAAATCTAGGAGGTTGCTGCATGTAGATTGCCTCCTCCAAGTCAGCATGTAGGAATGCATTCTGGATTTTAAGTTGATGTAGTAGCCAGTTGGAGGAAACAACCAAAGAGATGAGGAGTCTAATAGTTATGGGTTTGACAATAGGGAAAAATGTTTCGTGGTAATTAATTCTGGCCTACTGATGAAAACCCTTGGCTACAAGGCGAGTTTTGCACCGTTCAATAGTTCCACCAGCTCACCGTTTAGCTTTGAGGATCCACTTTAGTCCTGAGATAATGAACGATGGAGAGAATGGTACTAAATCTTAGGTGGAGTTATTCAATAAAGTTTGGAATTCAATTTTCATGGCATTTCGCCATTCGGGATATTTGGACGCTTCAGTATATGATTTGGGTTCTCCAGGGATATCAGTGATTTCAGAAACCGTGAGAGAGAGGGAGGGGTTTGGATGGGGGCCGCGGGATGGTGCCATCAGTGCGTGTTCGAGGACACCGCATGTTGGCTTTCGATCGCGTAATCATAGGATGAGTTGGATGAGGAGATGCTTTTGCAGGTGAAATCAAGGAAGGACATTGCGAAGGGGGTGGCGGCACGGACATGGCTTTCGATCGTGTAACCATAGGATGAATATGCTTGGTGAGGGATGACAAAGTTGCATATGCCAATTGTAAGATGAAGTACGTTCACCAATGAGAGCATGAGGGGAGGCGGCGATGGAGGGTGAGGCCTAAACATCTATGGGTAGTACATACAACTATACAAGCCATTTCTAACAGTGCCCTGAAGAAGAACCTCTCGGGTGTGCAAATCCAAATTGTCTAAGCAAAATTGACGAACTGACAAAAGATCTTTTGTAATTAAAGAAACATGCAAGAGTTGAGGCGGAAGAAAATTGCCAGAGAATGTATGTAAATGAGCTGAGCCGGTATGCTGAATCGGAATAGTGGAACCATCCCCAATACTGACTTGATCAGATCCCTGATAGGATATTGAATCCAGGTTGAGGTTATTGAAATCTCTAGTGAAATGATTTGTGGCGGCCGTATCTAGAAACCAGGTGTTAAGGTGGGGTGAAAGTGAGGGTGAATGAGTGGTTGTGAGGTTGGTTGAGATGGATGGTGGGGCTAGAGCTTGATAGGTATGATTAAACCTGTGATAATAGGACAGAGCTGTATGTCCAATTTTATGGCATACTTGACAGGTAGGGTGTTGATCAGTTCGATTGAAAAAATAGTTGGTGCCACCACAACCTCCTCCACGGCCTCGTCTAGGACCTCAACCACCTCTGCCTCTATTGGATGAAGAAATTGATGAAGGTGAGGATGACTTTGCGATGGTAAAGTGAGCTGCTAAAGGGTTTCCAAACAATAGTATTTGGGTTTGTTGGGCTAGTCTAGACTCATGATTGAGAAAATAGCTATAGGTTTGATGTGGGGATAAAGTGTCAGCCCGTGTGGTAAGAGATGTTACCAAGGAAACATAATCGATGCCGAGGCCAGCTAGAAGATATACAGAAAATTTAGTTGGAGATAAAGGGGTGCCCTACGACACTTAGTGATGCAGCTAGAGTTTTGGCCTTGTGAAAGTAATTAGTTATGGATTTTGGTCCCTTCTTGAGAATATCAAGTTAAAATTGGGTCTGCATGTTGTGAGCAGAAGACTTGGCAATGGATAAGTTTTGCAAGGTGGTCCAAACCCCATGGGAGGTTGTACACTCAAATATATGTGCCAACACATGTTGAGATAAAGAAGAATTAAAAACAGAAATAATAAGTTGATATAGCAAATTCTATTTTGTGTATTTTGAGTTATGGTTGCAGTCGATCATGGGAGAAGGCATAACAGAAAAGCCATCCACATGACTGAATAACTAGTTTCCTTTGAGAAAATGAAACATTTGAGCTTTCCACAGCAATAATTGTCTATGGTGAGTTTAATGGTAACAAAATGGTTGGCAAAGTTGATGGTGGATGTGTTGACAATGGGGAGGGGTTCTGGGTTGAGTTTTCGGACGAAATGGATGAGTCATTTTTCTGTAAAGGGACGACGTGAGTCTTATTGGACTCTGGATACCATATTGAAATGAAAATGTAATTGATAGACAAGGTGTTTGATGAAATGCCTCAAAGGATCACTTTCATAATTTATATATTAATTCTCTACATAGTCATGCCTTTTTACAAAGTTTATATAGATGATTTTCACAATAGAATACTCTCCACATATATGACACGTGTCTCACATAATATAATTCTGTAACACGTGTCTCAAAAGATCACTTTCATAATTTATAATATAATTCTGTTTACAAGACCATTCTCATGACAACTCACTCTTTCCTTTATGCAGAATTGTTCTAGAGTCTTCTGTAGGTGTACTGCAAAGTTCTCCTTTGATCTGCTGGTTCCTTCGAGGAAATCCTGTCCCTTCGATCACTTGGCCACCCCGAATCTCTAAAGAACAGCAAAGAACTTGGGCCCCTGTGTTTACTAGTTGGATCCAACTGGTTCCTTCTTTTGTCTTCTGTAGAAGTGCTTGCGTCTGAGTTTTTTTTTTTTTCCGGCAGCTTAATGAGTATGGCTGAGTATTGATAATGGATTAGTTAAATGTCAATATAAATTTAAATTTTAGTTAGATGTGAAAAAAAAATTTTATATTAGATTAGTCAATAATTCAAAGTTTAAGATTTTATGAATAGTAAATTTTAAGTCCTCTCTAAACATGACTAGCTATTATTTATAATAAAAAGTAATATTTAATTATTTCATCACTTTTCTCTCTTTTTGAATGGTAAAACATTATTTATACTAATTGATAGAGTAGATACATTATTTCTACAAAGTATACAGATTTAAGAAATATATAAATTGTATTTGAAAAAGAATATATATATTATATTATTATTTTAACTTTATAATGATTAGTCCAATGTGGACTCACCTAGTCAAAAATTGATATTATAATTAAAAATTAAGATTCTAATTAAACTTTAGACTTGATAATTACTAGACCATTACCAATGCTCTAAGAAAATATTTTCCCCAGATTCAAGAACCCGGGCCATTATTTTTGTCATCCAAATATGCATGCAAACAGATGATGATCATGATAATATGATTGTGTGGCTAAAGTTTGTAAGAGCATGATTATTTTTGTTTTTCTTTTATTTCTGAATTAAAAATATCACAACATAACCTTCTTATATAATTTTAAAAAAAAAATTCAATTAACTAGTGTAATAATGTAAATTAATTTAAAATAAATTTAATTTTATAAAATTAAAAAAAAATAGTAAATTAGTAATAAAAAGAAACGACCGGTTTATATTCGTAATCTATCTCAATCTATTTTAACTTATCTTACTATTATTCACTACTATTTAATAATTTTAACTCATAAATTTTATTACTATTTACAACCCATCTTATTATTATTCATAATCTATTTTATTACTATTCATAATTCCTTTAAATTCATTTTCGAATCAAAGGATACCTTAAGAGTATCATAGTATTCGGTAGTATTATTTGAACTTGAAGGAAAGGTCCAAGCGTGGCTGTTTACGAAGGATGATGATAAAGGAATAAGGCTGGGAGGAAGTGGGGTCCAGAGGACTTGAAAACATGTGGCTGGTCTGCCGACTGCACACCAACAGAAGACTGTCAACCTGTGCACATGGCCCATCAATACTCAGCCATGAAAACCCTCGTAATAATAATAAATAATAATAATAAGCTGCTATTCGTATCTGATAATAGAGCAGAGAGAGAGAGAGAGAGATGACATTTTGGGTATCAAGGGATTCCAGAATTAGAGAATTGGTAACTGCCACTGAACTGGCCTCGTGTGCTGCGTTCCAGCTCCATTCAAGCTGCCTCTCCTCATCCACTCCACATTCTCGGCAGATTCTAATTGGTCAGCACCCATCAATTTTTCTTCTCTCTCCTCTTTTTCCCTTAAAAAAATATCTTACTCTCAATCAACGTAACGTCCAATTCATTATCTATATATTTAATTCGGGGTTTTCTTTTTCTAGATGATTTTATGAGAAATGATTGTCCTCGTAACGAAAGGAATTGAATTTAAGCTCCTAATCATGAACCACATATATAGTTTATATAACAAAAATTTAATGTACAGTAAATTCTACATATTTTTTATACTTTCTATTAATGTGATTAGTTACGTTAATTTTTTTAATATAAAATAATTATTTTAATTAATTATATCAATAAATATAAAAAAAATATATAAAAATGACTATACGTAATGAAATCCTTTATATAAATCAAGGATGATGCCATTCAACCCAAAAGTAAACATTAAATTCGAGTTGCTACATCTGTAATTCATCCGGCCGACCAATGAGCATACAAGGACTAATAAAGGCAAGTTTAATGGCACAACAAATTTCCCATAACTAACTCTTTCCTACCGTCATTAACGCGAGACATTTGAAAAAATGTGTGCGAGACTTTGGATTGGGGTTGCGGCTAGCTTAGCCTGCGCCAGTCATGCATGCGCTCAGATAACGCGTTGCGGCCACTTGAAGGCAGGCAGCCGCGGTGCGGGGTTCATTCTCAGACTCCAATCATCCATTGCATGCGGCCAAGAACGCGCTCTGATAAATGCAAGCCGTTGAAGAGATCAAAGGAGTAAAGCAGCCACGCATTATGCAGACACGTTTCCACCCCAACACCACCACTACAAATCAATCAATGATCGAGCGTCTCCTTTGGTTTGGGGCATTCCCAATAAAGTCTAAACACGCACATGTTTGGTTTTTTAGCGAACTGGCCCTTTATCATATAATTCCACATGCAATCACCAAGCAGTGCATGAATGATGTATTTGGATGGAAAGAATATATTCTTTATTTTTTTTTTATCATCGTCTCATCGTCAATGCAGAATTAGATGATAAGTTCACAAATAAAATATAAAAAAATAGTCTCCAATCATCAACATAAACTCAACAATCAAAAACCAAAAGGAAACAAAAATAACAAACCATAGCCAGATGACCACCAACGCAAAAATAAGGATCAAGGAGAAAATCTATGAGACAATAACTTTGTACACTTTCAAATAAACTTATGTAACAGATTCACATGTACCAACACTTCTATAAATAATAGACGTTGATCCTCATTTGATTCATTGAGAAAAACATTTCTTATACAATCTGTCTTTCATACTTCTTTAATTTAATGCCACATAATGAGATGATAAGGAAATAATAATAATTGAGATGATAAATAACATTACTTATTTAGATGTGTTGTTTATCTGGCATGTGACGTGTCAACTTAGGCGATATCTGGAAAGGAAAATGATAGAATTATTACCATCCTATTACTCATTTACTACTCTTTTGTATTTGATTTCTTTTTAATTTTTTAGTTTATTTAATGGTTAAGGAAGTGACAATTAATAAAATTATATATATTTTTAATTTTTTTCTTAATAATTAAGAATGTTAAAAAAATATTTAAAAATATATATATATATATATATACTATAAATAATAAATAGATAGTAAAAAGATAATCATCCTATCACTATTCCTGTGGAAAACAACATAGTAAATATACTTCAAAATGTTTTAACTTTTTCTTTTAATAAAAAAGGAATATTAAAAGCGAAATTCTCAAAATGGAACGGCCATGCCATGCTCACCAATCTCAGACAATTTCATCGGGGTACTGAATCCTAAGCACAAATTTGTGGTGTCGGATCGGACTTGGTGCCTTTCAAGGTTGGAGTAAACGAGGTTAATGGATTCCATTCCAGTTTCCACGTGAGTACTGTTCAGTGGCAGTACTGATAAGGATTTTACTTTAAGCACACAATCTATTTTTTTATAAGGACTGTTATATCAATAAAATAATTATATAAATTAATATAGTTTAATTTATTTTATAATTTTTTATAAGTTAGAGTATTTCTTTTTTTCTATTCATGTAATAGTAAATATTTTTTATTTTATGGGATCTATGTTTAGAAGGAACGCTATGTGGGCTAGAATTCTAGGACCCAAGGCTCAGAGGTCGAAGTTATATTCAATCAGCCATTTGGGCTTTTATATAAATGTTTAGACTTTTTGTTTTCCTTTTGGGCTTCTATGATTGCCCCTACGTCGTCTCTTCCTTTCTGATAGAAAATTGATCATTTTTATTTATTGAACAATTCTACGCATCAGCCTGTAGCTGCAGCACACTACACAAATTATTATTATTATTATTATTATTTTATTTTTTTTTACCGCAGCACACCACTATGGATTGATACGAATAATTTTCCTTATTTATTTAGATATATTCTATAATTTAGAGGGAGCTAGATACAATAATGTAGATTCCATTGCATTAAATATTGAAATTTACATTGTTTATGGGCAATATTTAATACAGTGGAGTCTATATACTGTCTCTCTCTGAATTGTAGAACATGTGTTTGATTGGAAAACTGACCATAATGTTTGGAAAGCCTCATCTTTTTGTTATGCTACAGACTATCGCGAACTATTATGATAGATCAGAATGCCCTAATTACAAGACTCCAACATAATAAAAACTTATCAACCTTTTCAGACCATAGTATGGAGAAGTGTCGATTTATTGCTTTCCGACCACCCACGATCGTTACGCGTCGCATTGCAAGACTCACAAGAAGCAAATCATCAATAAAAGCGATGTGTGTGTGTCTCAAGTGCGGCCCAAACCGAGCTTGAGATCCATGAGCTGATGTACCAACTGTGAGAGCCTGTTGTCGTAGCCACGTGCGACATTTTTTGGGTCAGCGGCCTCAGATCTCTTATATCCGACCAACCTTCACTCTTCTAGTGTGGCACGTGGGCTTCACGTGCCTCCACAGTTCCTGGCGGTCGTCTGCCAATGATTCGGTGCTTCTTCCGCTGTTATCTTCCTATGTTATCGTTTATTCTAACCAATAATCGTCGGAAAGAAGTAGTGAAAGTTTTTTTCAAACAGTTTAGACTAGCGACATGCAACACAAATCAACTCACTACAGCTTCGGATCGTAGTATTACAGTCCATTTATCAAACTGTATCAAAATCACTTTAAACAGCTTCCCCTCATGGGAAATGGGTGGGGGTCAAGTAATTGGCCCCAGATCCCTCTTGTTTTTTTTTTTATTTTTTCTTATGTTGTACTAGCTAGTTTAGGATGAATGTTGGAGCCTCCTATCTTGTTGTCTCTTGTATCCTGTAACTATTTTATATATTTATAATATGTTTGCTTAGAAAATAAAAAATAAAGACTTATCCACCTATCAAAGGTTTGTGCACTTTTTGTTATTATTTTTCAGGGCATAAGATACATGAGCAAGTTTTTCACGTATCTTTTACTTACTCGCATATGTCAATTAGGATTTTTACCCTTTATATCTATCAATTATATGTTAATTATAGTTCAGATTTTTACAATTTATCTCTACCAACCATATGTTAATTATAATTCCATTATTAATTATTATATAATTTGTAGAATTGTAAAATATTAAAAAAATTAGAAAAAATATTATTAAATTAATAATATTATATTATTATTTTGACAATAAATGAATAATCCAATGTGTAAATAGATTTTGAATGGAATAACTAAATGTAAAATCATGTGATATTATGTAAATTATAACTTTACATTTGCATAATCCAATGAGGATGCTCTAAACATGTCCCAATTAACAATTATTGGTCTCATTTTTACTCGTTGAAGTAGGCTCATTGTGTTGGGACAAATGAAAAGAATCTGTCGGATCCCAAATCCTCCGAAAAGCTAATGAATTTCCTATCCTTACCACGTATCCTCATCTCCACGAATGTTCATTAATTCGTCTGCATGACATCAACGTGCTGGAATTGCAGAGTTGGCTCTCTTTCAAGTTGGTATTCAAAATCTTAAATTATAATCTAAATTAAAATACAGAAATATATATAAATAAAGTAGATTATGCAATAATTATTAAGCATTTAATGCTGTTCATGAATTTCAAATAAACCAAAAAATTATAATATACTCTGGGTTACATCCCGTTAAAAATTCATTGGATACATCTGTTTGAAAATGAATAGACAATATTATTTGAAGTGAAAAATAAGTTGATTTTTTCATCAATCTTCCTATATTATCCATTCACTTATTTTTTTTAAAAAAAAAAAAGAGATAACCTTCATTTCATAAATCAACTAATACAAGCCATATCGAGAACAATATTAGGAAGGACCACATCTGGTCCCTCCTCCATCCAGACAGAGCGAGACAAAGCATAATTTGCCATAACATTGGCAGCTTTGTTGCCTTCCCTACGAATAAAGGATAGTTTCCATGTTTGATGCCAAGCCATTATGTGCCTTATGTCTTCAATAATCTGGCTTGACCAAGACAAATCTGAGCTATTTGCGTTGACTGCACCCATTACATTCTTAGCATCACTTTCATAGTCTACTGATTCAAAACCTTGTTCCTGGCACAAAGAAACAACCCTTAGAAGAGCATAGCATTCGGCTAGGTAAGCAGAGGGAACAAAGGATCTGGGAGCCGCAAGCATCACTTGTGCATCACCTGACAAATCTCTAATGACTATACCAATGCCCATATTCTGCTGGACCTTATCAAAACCTGCATCAAGATTCACTTTCATCCAACCTGGAGCAGGAGCCTTCCATTCACTTCTAGTACCATATAAAGGCCTTGCAACCTGATTTGAAGAACCATTCTCTTCCCGTATACTTGCAGCAGTTCTTGCCTCTTTGAACAATTCTTTATTAGTAGCTGCTGACTTTAGCAACATTGATGGACCGATGAACTGATTTTCAAAAATAAATTGATTCCTTCTAGTCCAGAGTCTGTAACAAATATCAGAGATCAGCTCCAACCTGTCACTATCTTATCTGTCAAGAAAGTCAGACCACAAACTTGGGAAATCAGCATAACTCCCATTCCATTTCTTTAAAGGGCTGTCTCCATCCCCCCACACATCTCCTGTTGCAGGACATTCCCACAATACGTGTAAAACAGGCTCTACTTCCAGGTTACAAATAGGACACAAAGAAGAATCAATAATTTTTTTCTTAGCAAGATTAAGTCTGGTAGGTAATAGGTCATTTAGCACTTTCCACATAAATTGTTTCACCTTTCCAGTAACACCAAGTTTCCAGATTCTATGTCATTGAACCTTATCTTGTGTTGCACTCGAAGACTCTCCATGGTTCTGTTTTTTAATACCTAGATCAGAGAAATAGACACCCTTTACTGAAAAGACACCCTTGTTTGAAAAACCCCATATAAGCTTGTCCTCTGCATTTCTTAAGCTGATAGGGATACTGCAAATTAATCTGGCTTCATCTTGTTTAAAAACCTCATCAATCATCTCTTTCTTCCTAACCTGTCTCTCTTCATCTATGAATATAGAAACTGTAGCCTCAGAATCAATTCTATTAGGCACTGTTTGTACTTGAAAAGTAGAGGGACTTTGTAGTCATTTGCCTTTCCACACCTTAACACTTTTCCCATTTCCCACTCTCCAAACCAAACCTCTCTTAACAAGGTCCAAGGCTAACCATAAGCCTCTCCATATTTGAGAACCCCTAGTTTAGCATCAACAATCTGACCATCCTTAAAGTATTTGGCTTTATAAATCCGAGCCACTAAGGATGAAGGATCAATAATGATTCTCCATACCTGTTTAGCAAGCATAGCTCTATTAAAGCTTTGGAGATCCTCAAAACCTAACCCACCATTAGTTTTGAAATCCCCAAGTCTAGTCTAACTTCTCCAATGAATCCCTCTTCCATATTTTTTGTGACTCCACCAAAATTTTGCAAGCAAAGATTCAATCTCCTTTAACAAATTCCCAGGAAGTCTAAAAACACTCATTGTAAAGGCAGGAATTGCTTGCAAAACACTTTTAATCAAGATTTCCTTATATGCTGTAGAAAGAAACGAAGTCTTCCAACTGTTTATCCTTCTCCAAATTTTCTCCTTTAGGCTCTTAAAGGTATTGTATTTTGACCTTCCCACCACAGTGGGAAAGCCCAAATATTTATTATAGTTATCACAATAGAGTCCATGAGCATGTTGAATGATGAATTCCTTTGCTGCATTACCAGTATTTGAGCTGAATGATAGAGAGATCTTCTGTTTATTAATAGTTTGCCCAGATGCTAGTTCATATTGTTGTAAGATGCTCATAAGATTAAACCATTCCTCAGTTCTTGCCCTGCAAAACACTACACAATCATCAGCAAATAAAATGTGATTTATCTTTATACCTCTCCTAGTTACTGCTACACCTTTAAACCTTCCATTCAATTCAGCTTGTTGCAGCAGAGAAGAAAGCCCTTCAGCACATAATAAGAATAAATAAGGAGATAGAAGGTCCCCTTGTCTCAATCCTCTATAAGGTATTATAGTGTCCAATGGAGTCCCATTAACCAAGATTGAGTAGCTGACAGATTTAACACAGGCCATTAAAAGGCTAATCCATCTCTCACTGAACCCCAATTTCCTTAACATGGCCTCTAAGAAACCCCATTCCACCCTATCGTATGCTTTAGACATATCAAGCTTTAAAGCCATATTGTCTAACTTGCCTTTCTGTTTAGACTTCATAGAATGAAGCACTTCATACGCCGCCATAATATTATCAGTAATTAATCTCCTTGGAATGAATGCACTTTGGTTCTAGGAAATGATTTTTGTTAACACCCCCTTTAACCTATTAGCAAGAACTTTAGACATCAACTTATATAAAACATTACATAAGCTGATTGGTTTAAATTGATGCATGTAGGTAGGGGAATTTACTTTAGGAACCAGCACAATGAAGGTATGATTTAAACCTTGGGGCAAAGTACCAGTTCTAAAAAATTCCAAAACAGCCTCGCTTACCTCCTCACCCACTTTATCCCAATGATCTTTAAAAAATCCTGCACTGAATCCGTCAGGCCCAGGAGATTTAACAAACGACATATGACTAATAGCCTCCTCTACTTCAGCTCGGGTGAAAGCCTTATCAAGTTGCTGCTGCATCTCCCCTGTAATTCTGTGTTCTACTCCTTGTAAACACTAAATAATTGAGCCGTGAGAAGGGTTAGAGGTTGTAAAAACTTTGGAGAAGTGATGCCAAAAACCTTCTAAAATTTCCTCCAGACCCTCCAACCTCTTCTCTTCATCAGTTATTACATTTTTAATAAAATTCTTTTTTCTTCTTTGATTTACACATGCATGATAGAATTTAGTGTTTCTATCTCCATGTGCTAACCAATGTCTTTTTACCCTTTGCTTCCACCTTGTGTCCTCCTGATCTAATAAGAAGCCCAACTCAGATTGCAATCTTTTTAACTGTCTCATATTAGCAGCACCCTCATCTCTTTGCAGCCAACTAAGCTCTTTAGTCTTCTCTTTAATGGCTCGATTTCTGTCTCTCAGCAAATTTTTACTCCATAGCTTTAAACCTTTACTACAGGCTTCTAGCTTCCATTGCACATTCTTCAACCGGCTCCCACATTCAGCCCTTTTTCTGCCATTCATTTGAAATTAGATCCATACAACCTTCTTCTTTACTCCAGCAAGTATCATACTTGAATTGATTAAACAACCTTCTATATCCTGGTCCTTTCCCAGACTTACAGTAAAGAAAAATAGGACTATGATCTGAGCACAAAGCTGTCATAGTTTCCACACTAGAAATTGTGAAAACTTCCTTCCATTCTTTGTTGGCTAATACCCTATCCAGTCTCTCCTTTGTGAAAGATGAATCCTCGTGCCGATTACTCCAAGTGAATTTTACACCCATCCACCCAAGATCAAAGAGCTGACCATCCTCAACCACCTGCCGAAACAACCTCATTTGGTGCTCTCCCCTCATCATCCCCCCATCTTCTCATCATTTGATAATATTTCATTGAAATCTCCAATGATGCGCCAACCCATGTTAACAGGCTTGAAAGAATTTAATAACAGCCAGGACTCTCTTCTTTGATTAACTATTGGGTCACCATAAAAACATAACAACATCCACTTAGGACCATCCTTTTCATTATAAACAAATCCATTAATGTATCGTTTAGAATAGTTAAACAACTCATAATGAATATCCTGCTTCTAAAAGAGTAATAAGCCACCACTTCTCCCCACTGCATCAACGACTATACAGCCTTCATATTTAAATCTTCTAGTAATGTTTCTAGCACGATCACCAAACAACTTAGTTTCCATTAAGAAAACCATATCAGGATCTTTTTCCTTGATCAGAAGACCAAGGCTTTGAACTGTGCGAGGGTTCCCAAGCCCTAGGGGTGATACCCGCCCCCTACGGGGCGGGGCCACCCCTCCCCCGCCCCCGCATATGCGGGGGAGGGGAATTTCTCCCCGAACCCAGCCCCCGCATGGCAGGGGCGAGGTCCCCCGTCCGTTGGGCCGAGGTGCGGGGGTGGACCCCCACCCATCCGCACCCCCTGCCCCCATACTGGGCCTTCGGCGCAGTACATTTTTCTGGGCCCTAAATGGCCCATAATCGGTTTTTGGGCCACTTTGGGCCCAGAATTCGTTTTTGGGCCATTTGAGCCCATTATTTAGATTAAAAAGTATATAGATTTAAAAAAGGAAAAAAAAAAAATATATATATATATATAGAATCATAGATTGAACTATTACGTTATTAACTAATTAAGTAGTAATCATCACTAAGGCAGTAAGGCACTATGCTAAAATATTTTGTTCACAATTATACAAATTAAGAGAACTAATAAACTATTACACTATTACAAACTCCTCTAAAAGAAATAAATATTACAAATTGTACAATTAACTATTGTAGCAACATTACAATTAATTATAAATTAACAAAATCATAATTTTTCAATTTGATCAATTTGATTTTGGGGTGGAGCCGTAGCGGTGAGGTCACTGAGTGGTGAGTTATGTCGATTGCTGTGAGACTGAAAATCAAGATCATAAAAGTCAATAAGTTATAAAACCTGAAATATTAATAAGTTAAAAATAAAACAAATTAGAATTAAAAAGTTATAAAGATAAAACAAAATTTTAGATGCAAAAAATAATTATGGAAGAAATTGTGCAAACCATGACAATGGTGGGTCCAATACAAAGTCATACTGCATCGGAGGTAGCCGTAGACGTCATCTCATATATCACTATAAGTATTAAATTTGAAATCAAATTAATGAATACCAATTAAATGAAAATAAATAAATTAAAATAAGAAATTATAAAATGAAATTAAAATAAATACCAGATCCAAACTGATCATCACTATCCTCCTCGGCGTCAGCCTTTTCATACTCAAGAACATCCGGAACACGAATTGGAGTTCCCTTGATCCAATTCTGCGTGCAAATCAAAGCCTCCACAGTGGCAGGAGCTAATGAACTCCGAAATGAATCTAATACACGTCCTCCCGTGCTAAAGGCCGACTCTGAGGCTCGGGCTATCTCTCCAAGGATGGGATACTTCACGGCATTCACCTTCCACCAACTTAATATATCAAAATCTCGTGAAAATGATAGAATCTCTGCTGCTAAGTATCTGTCTATCTCTGGCTGAGCCTCTACAGAACTCCGAAGGAAGGGGGTCTGCTCATACCTCTCACCCCACTCCAATCTACATCTTTTCCCAACCTCGACTTCAGGAAACTGTGAGCTTGAAGCTGAGGGGGTAGGTGTAGGTGCCGCAATATTACCACCCCGCAGGGTGGAAAATTCATCAAATAATCTAGTAAGGGTTTCCCGAACCCTTGCTGCAATAAGCTCTGCCCATACTTGCCCGTACGCAAGGCCCAATCCAACTATCATGCCATCCAACTTATACCTCGGGTCAAAGACGACAGCTACATACAACAAAATATTAGCCTTCGTTAAATCTCCCCAATACTTGTCGTACTTTGTCCTCATAATCAATGACATCTCCCGCATCCTAATGTGACCACCCGCGACCATGTCATCTAATTCTTCTTTTACCTTACATATTTGCTGACATACAATATTGGATGTAGGGTACAAAGTTCCAGATAGCCTCATGGTGACATCGTAAAAAAGCCTCAAAAACTCTACAAAATTAGTTACAATTTCCCAATCATCCTCCACGGGTTTCCCCAATCCCCCGCGATCATCAAAATATTTAACATATTGGATGTCTTCGTCACCCAATAATGTAAATGCCAGCTTATATTCTTGGGCCGCCTCCAACATCAGAAATGTTGAGTTCCATCGTGTAGGCATATCAGTACAAAGGCCCCTCTTAGATGTTAGGCCCGCAGATCTCGCAGCAACCTTGAATTTGTCCAACCTCGAAGGAGAAGATCTCACCCATCTCACAGCAGTCCTAACCCGAGCAATCGAGTCATGAAGATCTCTCAAACCATCAGTGACAATCAGATTCAGAATATGTGCCGCACATCTCACATGCAGACACTCACCACCCATGAGTGTCTTATTTGCCTCTCTAAGATAGGTCTTTAGATGTCCCAATACAACATCGTTAGACGAGGCATTATCGACTGTGACTGTAACCACTCGGGTCAACCCCCACTCCTTTATTGCGGCCTCCAAGGCCTTTCCAATTGTCTCACCCTTATGATCGGTGATTTTACAAAATTTTATAATTTTCTTTTGCAATGTCCAATGACAATCAATAAAATGTACAGTCAAAGACATATAATTAAAATTTTGGATCGATGTCCAAGTGTCAGTGGTGAGACAAACAAATTGATCCGCCAATTGACCCCTAAACTTCTCCTTTTCAATATAATAATATTTTTTTACATCCTTTGCCACCGTGTGGCGATAAGGAATATTAAACCTTGGTTCCAAGTAGCGAGAATACGCTTGGAACCCTTTCCCATCAACAATTTGAAAAGGTAGCTCGTCCATTATGACCATACGAGCTAGGTGTCTTCTACACTCATCGGGATCATACTTAGTATACCCATTCAAAGTTGCACCCCCACTAGTCTCATCCGTCATTTTTTTAAGTCCAATTTCTAGCCTAGATTGGCCTTTGTTTTGTAATGATCTTAATATTGGACTTTTTTTGCATTGCTCTTCTAAGTGCACCTTTAATTGTGAGGTGCCATGTTTCCTATAGTGACATCCATAAATTTTTCCACAATAGTTACACTTGGCTTGGGGGTTACTTGAGTCACCACCCTCTAGTTTGGTGAAATGACTCCAAACTATTGAAGCAGGTTTCTTGCTGGGCTTGGAGGCGGGGCAAGGTGCCGTGGAGCTAGGGGTAGGGGTTTGAGTAGGAGGGGTAGGTGTAGGTGTAGGTGTAGGTGTAGGGGTAGGGGTAGGGGTGCCCTCGGCCTGGAAAGGAGAGCTCGCACTAGAATCTGCTGGCATATCCATGAACTCAAGCAAACAACAAATCTGAAATT
Organism: Juglans microcarpa x Juglans regia; assembly: GCF_004785595.1. Classification (NCBI taxonomy): domain Eukaryota; kingdom Viridiplantae; phylum Streptophyta; class Magnoliopsida; order Fagales; family Juglandaceae; genus Juglans; species Juglans microcarpa x Juglans regia. The sequence continues at coordinate 22,337,535 of NC_054599.1, read as the reverse complement.
ATAGAAAACATAGCAAATATATAATGAACATAAAAAAAAATTAGAATAAAAAATTAGACCATATAATTCATCAAACAATTGTAAAAAATTTAAAGTCAATAATTTTAGGCATTAAAAAGACACATTAATTATTCAAGTTATAAAAAGACTTATAGTGGTTTTAGTTATTTTGATTGTACTATTTTAATTATTTCTCCGAACTCAAAACAGACAAATTTGAACCAACATATTAAGAAAAATGATCACATCCGAGCATATTAAATTAAATAAAGAAATTAAATACAATACAATAAAAATGAAACGTCTAGAAATCAACTCAAAATAAGGGATGAGATGTTGATATGAATGGATAATAATGATTATGGTCGCTTTACAAAAGGATGGATGTCCATATCGATAATGGGCATGCACCATAATTATTGTGTTAGTATGAATGTTCCAAATTTGTTGAGGGCTTTGTCTTGTCACCCTAAATGCTTTCTTTTTACTAAAACAACATGTTTATGCAAATTCTCTTTTGTGTTCAAATGAATTTGACATTCATAATATATATATATATATATATATATATTTATAACTTGAAAGACTATGAGGCATAAGCATAGCAACTATATAAATTATAATGAACATAAAAAAAAAGTACCACTTGACATTCATAATTTCATATATATATATATAAATATATATATATATATATTTCATCTTAATTCATTATATTGAATTTCGAAATACTCTAGTGCATTCTTTTTTATTTTTTTATTTTTTGTTCAATTTGGTAGGAAACATCAAATTCTGTTTTTAAACCCCTAGTGCATAGCAATTTTAAAGATTAAACCCCTAAATTAATTTAGGGTATTTTGAAACCCTAAATTAATTTAGGGGTTTCAAAGATTAAAACCCCTAAATTAATTTAAGGTTTCGGATTGGAGCCATAAATTAATTTAGGGCTCCAATCCGAATTAATTAGACACAATAATATTGAAATTCAGTGATTTCCACACATTATATAATGCAAACAAAAAAAAAAAAAACAATTCACAGCACACAATTCACGGGTCACGGGAGCCATTCAAAATTTCAAAGATCAAACCACATGCACAATCTAGACTCCACAGCACACAATTCACAAAATCCCATCCTCCATCTCCGATAAACCTCATCCTTCCTCCAATCTCGATTAAATATGTAAATCACAAAAAAAATTGAAGTGTCGAATTTGGGTTTCTTACCTTCGGAGATGAAGAGAGAGGAACCGGGTGCGAGTCCGAGTCGTGCGACGGGGATGGCGATGCAGATAGATGGACCGAGCGGCGGCTCACGGCTGCGAGAAGTAACTCAGAGAGAGAGAGAGGCGAGAGCAAGAGTGAGAAGAACTGAAGAAGAAATCGGGGCTGGGCAGAGGCGAGAAGGGGGGATGGGTAACTAGGGTTTCAGTTTTAATTTTAAACCCAGGCATGAAACGACGTCGTTTCATGCCTGGGTTTTTTTTTTTTTTTAATATATATGTAAATAACGTATATAATATAATTATATACAATTATAATTATATATATATAATAATATATCCGGGCGGGGCGGGGCGGGGGTCACCCCAGCCCGCCCCCGCCCCCGGATGTTGCCCCAGATGCGGGCGGGTAGCCCTGCTGCCCGCATCTGACGGGCGGGGTGATCCGCCCCGCCTAACGGAGGCGGGGCGGAAGGGGGGGGGGGTAGCGGGGGCGGGGCCCCGCTGCTCACCCCTACCAAGCCCCCGACAGTTCCAACTTAAGAGTTTCATGATGTTCAACGGGGCTGACTTCCAGCCTCCACCGATACACTAGTACTATCATCAGGACTAACCACCACTCTTTTACTCTTTTTAACCCCTCCACTGGATTAGGCATATCAACCAGATTGTCTAAGGGACGTTTACTACCAAGAGTCAACATAGATTCAGATTTTAACATACCTTGGCCACAAGCTATACGTTTCCATCTTCCACTCCCTTTAGTGAATTTGCTTTCCTGATTTGTTGCGTTGGTTTCCTTCCTCAACTGAACTCTTTCTTTCTCAGTATCCGCAATACCACTGTCTGTTTGGGCATGCCCCAAAAAGGGCCCAGCATACTCGTCATCCCTTTTTCCTTCTGTGTCCCTCCCCTTTCCAGTTTTTACTAGAGGAACTGAGTTAATATTATTCCCATCAGAGTGATGCTCCCGAATACCTATTTGCTATCCACTAACCAAGTTGTCTGCATCCACTTTTGAATTATCCGGGACTATGAATTTCTGCTTCATTTTATCTCCATAAGCACGTTGAGTGCCTATATTATTACTAGTAACACATTAGCCCTTGTCGTCCCAACTCTTCCTCTGTTCCTGGCCTAAATTCTGCAGTATCCCTCCATTTTCAGAGCTGCCATCTGATCCCACCCCTTCGGCATAGTTGCTACTAGAGGACTAAAAAAGGGATCTCCTTCGCATATTATCATCAACCCTCAACCACGACCCAAACTGAGACTCCACAGACCCCATAATAGGTGCGCCCTTTGAACATCCTTGAGGCCCATGAACTAACCATCCACATGAAAAACAGAATCTAGGGAGTTTCTCATATTTGAAATTGATCCAAATCTTTTTCCCCTGAACGCATATAAACCTTCCCCTAGCAATAGTCTTTTGTATTTGCACCCCCACTCGGACCCTCAAAAAGTTTTCCTACCCAATACCATCTTCGGCAACATCAACCTCCAGGACTTGCCCCACTGAAGCACCAATCTGGACGCCCCAATCTCTAGTCATCATGCCCAGTGGCAGGTTGTTCATCTAGAGCCAGAAGGATTCAATGCTAAAATTGATGCGCCCAGGCTGCATTTCTCCATCAAAAGACTTAAGAACGAATAGCACATTATCAAATAACCATGACTTTCCGTCCAGTATTTTGGATTTGTTAGCATGCGTAGCAAAAGTGATTACAAAAACATTCCTTTCCACTTCCTGGAAAATGGCTTGTTTACTAATCCTCCAAATTTTATTCATTGTTTTGGAGATGACTTCTTTCCCCACCGTGTGCTTAGAACAGAGCTTCCCAACAAGGCTTAAGCCCATTTTCTTTTGGATTTCTTCCTCACTACCCTCTGGATTCGCCACTATCTCTTCCTCCTCTTCCGTTAACTTTAGATGGCTCCACCTATCTTTAAGATTTTCCATATTGACACTGCCGCCCTTCGATAAAAACGAAGACTCTCTTAAAACCCCAGAACACCACCTCGAGACACACCAGAGAGGAGAGTAATTAGGTGTGGGCGGAGGGGTCCCACCACCCATCCACTTGCCCCCACCAGCCAGACCCCTCTTAGGTGGCCAAGTACCCTCAATCGTCCAAGGCATAGGTGCGAGCCTCCACCCGCACCAAAACACTCATGCGAGGATAATCTGGGCCTACAAGCATTAGGCCCCTTCCGTTCATATATATATATATATGTATATATTTATTTATTTTAAAAATTATCTTTGTTAATAAAATGACAAATCCCAAAGCGGTGTCATTTTGATGTTTATCTGAGTACTATATAAAGAAAACGAAACCCTAAATCTAGAATGATCTCTCCTTTCCTTTCTTCTCTCTCTCCCTTTGTCGTTCTTTTTGAGTCTCATATCCTCTTCTCCTCCTCCTCCTCCTCATGATCTTCTCATCCTCCTCTTCCTCATCTTATTCTCTTTCGTTTCTTTTCTCCTTTTTTTGTTTTGTTTTGTTTTGTTTTGTTTTCCTTCTTTGAAGGCTGAAGCTTGTGAGTTTATGATTGTGAGACTCATGGCCCATGGCATGGTCATGGGTCTGAGGCCATGAATGGGCATGGTTCTTTGCTCGGACCCAACACCGTGGTTTTGCCGGAGCTTATAATTTTTTTTCAGCTTATTTTTTTTTTATCTATGTCTGTAATTGTTGGATGATGGATTTTTTATTTTGTGGATTTGTTGTTTTTTACCTTGGGTGAGCGGGGTGGGGTTGGTGGCCTTGGGGGCCAATTCGCCCCCTGGCATCCGGAGGGTGGCACCCACCCACATGGAGCGATGGTGGAGTTCAGGGCCCAAACTGTTCGCCTTCTCCCATGCGGGGCAAAGGCAGGACAAGGACACTTCCGTCCTGGTGTGCGAGTAGCACCCCTAAACATGATATAAACCAAATGCTAAATACTTCATTTCATATGTTAGCGTCTATCAAAAGTTAATTGTTTATTATGTTTCATGTGAGAATTTGAAAAAGTTGTAATGATGAGATAAGATAAGATAAAATACTTTTTGAATCTAAACAGAACTTGAGAATCTCTCCAAATGACAATGGAAAAAACAAAAGCAATGACAAAGAGACTATAGTTAGTTTACTTTAGATTTTTGTTTTCCTTTTGGGCTTCTAGTCCCTTCGTCGTCCCTTCCTTATATTGGTAGTTTTTCTTATCTAGATATATTCTATCATTTAGAGAGAGTTAGACGCAATATGAGGACTTGGTTACGTTAAATACTATCATTTTCATTATTTATGGGCAATATTTAATACAATAAGGTGTCTTTCTCTGAATAGTGAAACGTGCGTTAAATCAAAAGGAAATATTGACTATTCACAGATTTGGAAAAGCCTCATCGTTTATGATCCAGACCATCACACGCACTATTATGATAGATCAGAACGCACTAATATTTACAACACTCCAACATAATGAAACTCATCCATCCACCTATGACCCATCATAGTCATTCATATCCCCCACCAAGCTATATACATATATATATATATATATATATACATATATATATATAGTAGATTCCAAAGCCTCCGAAAAGCTATTGGATTTCCTATCCTTCCCACATATCCTTATCCCCACGAATGTTCATTCATGTACATGACATAAACGTGCTGTATGGAATTGCTAAGGTGCAAGTTCTCTTTCAAGTCGGTATCCAAAATCTTAAATTCTCATCTAAATTAAAATGCATATATATATATATATATATGTATATATATAAATAAAGTAGATCAGATTTTGATTTAAGGGGTTGTGCCCGTTATTGTCATTGGTTGGTAGGTTTTGTTTAAGGGGTTTGTTGGTTTTGTTTTGGGCTTGTTTGGAGTTTGTTTTTATTATGGTTTTTTGGCTTGTTCTGACATTTGGTTTTATCACGGTTTTCTTCCGTTATAAATGAGAGCTTATTAATAAATTTGAGACGGAACCGTTATATATATAGTTATTGGTTTTTTTTAAAAAAAGTAGATCAATATGTAATAACTATTAAGCATTTAATATTGTTCATGAATTTTAAATAAACAAGAAAATATTAATATAATTGAGTTTGGCTTGCTTTGGATTAAAAATTTATTAGGTACACAAAATTAAGATAAGTGAAAAAAATAAGCCGAATCCTTAAATGGTTCACTATCATAATATGATGTTCGTGTCTCTCGTTTAAGTTGTTTGAAAGGATCTCTGCAAATGACAATGAAAAAAACAAAAGTTATGACAAAGACCAACCACTTCCGAGTATAGCCGAGAAAAACACGCCATCTACCGAAGGAAGAAGAAAAGTAGCATAGACCACCTGGGCCATTCGGTTGTCAAATTGTGCTGGCGTCGAGAGACTCGGTAGTCGGTACACGTATCATCCGTAACAGCTGTATCATCCGTATTTCAACTTTCTGTTTAAAGCACGTTTGGCTGGGTCATCCGGTCAAAGATTCCATGAATGCATCCGCGCTTCGAACGCATCCAGTCAACCGGCCCGTCTCTCTACTCATGATCCCTTAATCATGCCTCAGTCCCTCATTTTTAAGAGAAATGATACTTTCACTTATGTCGTATAATTATTTTTAAAAAAATAAAAAAATATAAGATTTATATAAAAAAATAATAATTTTTTAATAATATTTTTCACTCTTTTTTAAAATAATTATATAATATTTTTATTATCTATAACTATACGTAACATTACTCAATCTTTAACAAATATCACATGAAGTGAACCGAAATATCATTCTTACTCAGTTATAAATATAATTTTTTTTAAAACCGAACCCATAAATAAGATGATAAACTTTGAGACGTGGAGCAGAAATATCTTACACTTACTTCAAGGTAAGAAATCTTTTGCCAGCCGCCCGTGTGGCCTAATGGCATAAGACCCATATCTTTAAAATGGAGGTCATGACATCATCTCGCTTTACATATGCATACATGCAGCAAATGATGATCGATGAATTATAACGATCGGAGAACTCTACTTCCACCGTAGATACCCAAAATTCTTGTATCGAAATGTTTTTTTATACTTAATGATTAAGAAATTAATTTTTAACGAGTTTATAATTTTTTTTTATTTTTAAAAATGTTTAAACGGTTTTAAAAAATATTTGGAAAGAAAAATTACACTAATCTGTATAAAATTTCGGTAGATTAATCGGTATCCCTAACACCACTCTTAACAATCGACAGTGCAAATTATTAATTAATCAAATCCCTTATAAATGGTTGACCAGTTGAATAAAGGAGATTTTTCCTAATCCAAAAGTCAGACATTCTGATCTCAACGAACCTCTTTAACGAGGAATTAATCACTTTCAGTTCTATTTAGCCGATTTCATTTCTTGATCGATGTGTTAGAAGGGTCCGAAGATCACGTCAGCTTCCTAGTTTCACTTTGGTCAAACCAGAAAATTAAAAATAAAAATATTATTATTATTTTAAAATTTAAAAAAATTAAATTATTTATTATATTTTATGTAAAAATTTAAAAAAGTTATAATGTTGTGTTGAAGAAAAAAGAGAAGCCTTTGATCTGATGAGTAATGTTAGATACAATTATAAATCGTACAAGAGTCGATACTTATTTTAAAAAAGAATAAGGTCTACAATTAAAAAATTAATTTTTTATGTAAAAATATATTTATTTACTTTTTTTTAAATTATTACAAGATATTTATGTGTTATGTAACTGTAAATATCATTTTTTTTATTTAATTTACTAATCTTTTTTCAATATCATCAATCTGCCAAGAAAAAAGAAAAAAAGCAAAAAAAATAGTAGTCGGAGTATATTTGACCGACTCAAGAAAGTAAGGATGGGATCAAAAAATTTGGGGTTAATTACATTTTACTCATTCAAACTTTTACTTAATTTACATTCAAATTTTTACTCAATTTATAATGTGTTTATAAAATTAATAATTACATCAAAGTAGACCGTTTACTTTCAAAACTTATCAATCTTCTCATCTGTCTATCGACAGCATTAAATGTAACGAAAATTTACTGCACGTATTATTTATGTACATAATATTCATTACAAATATATAATTTTTATTTAATTTATTATCATTGATCATATAAAATATAAAATAATATATGTTATCAATTAATAATAATTATAAATTATTAACCATATATAAAATGTATGATATTATTAATAATTATGCATACTAAAGAGTGAGTAAAGTCGAAGTTAGTAAGTAGTAACTATTAATATCATAAATATAATTATAGCAAAATATTTTTTTAATGAGTTAGTTACATAATTCATATTAATAATTCACTTAATTTTAATGTAATAATTTAAATATTTTTTTATTAATTTATATATGGTTAATGAATATAAAATAATTCTATTGTTTACATAAATTATTTATATTTACTTGTAACTTAGGTATCAAATAATTTTATATATAGTTAACGATTTATTATTAATTAATAATATATTATTTTATATTTTATATAATCAATAATAATAAATTAGATAAAAATTATATATTTATAATAAATTTTTGTTACATTTAATGCTACAGGTAGATAGAAGGAGATGATTAATAAGTTTTGAAAATAAGCAAGTATACTTTAATACAATTATCAATTTTAGAGATATATTATAAATTAAATAAAAATTTGAAGAGACAAAATATAATTAATCCAATAAATTGCCATCGTGGGGTCCATTAAAGTTGACAACCACCGGATATTCTGGCAATCATCTCAATATCTATATTTATTATATAACTTTAAAGCACGAGGTTTTACTCTTATATTAGTTAAAACCACATCATCGACAATCCACTTTAGTGTCATACAATTATAGGCCACACATGTCCCATTCACATGGCGGTAATTTTCAACTCATCTTTTATTAAGGGCAGTGCTACTGTGCGATCCAGCTCTGACAGTTTGGCGTGACATTATTATAAATTTTATTTTTTATTTCTTTTATTTTTTACATTTTTAACATATTTAAATATTTATAAAAAATAAAAAATACATTAATATACTAATAATCATTTTCTTAATCAATAAATAAGAAAAATAATAAATACATGATCACTCAAGATAAAGAGTAAAATGAAACAGTATAAGAGCATTATTCTTTTATTAATACATTTACAATTTTATTTCTTCTATAATTTTATTAATTACTCGCGTTTATAGCGAAAAAATACCTTATACATGCAAAAAGAGAAAACTTGAAGGTTACGTGAATAAAATGAGAAAGTTTCAAAATCAAGCTTCTATAAAATAGAGAAATAATAGTTATAGTTATAAATATGTAAGCGCCGCGTAATCATTTTGAAAAAAGTGAAAAATTATAAGACTTATATGAAAATAAAAAATAATTTTTTAATAATAAATTTAATTATTTTTTAAAGTGACTGCACAATACTTATACATTTTATAACTATATGTAACATTATTCTATAAAATAACTAAACATTATATATAAAACAGAATACAACGATCTTAAGAATTGACGTAAATATGTTAGTGCTTAATAGAAAGAAGGCTTGCACGATCTAAAAAGAAAAGCGCAAAGCGCAATCATATATTTAAGGAGTTAAAAAAGAGACAAAAAACTTATCATATGTATTATGACTAAGCCTGGCTTGATAGAGAAATGTTTTTATCTCATTCTATTTCATCTTAATATTTAAATATTATAAATATAAATATTTTAAAATTTTCATCTAATCATTATTTAATTATTAAAATTTTTTTAAACTTCCAAACAAAATATAAACAATAATTCAACTTTTTAAACTCAGAACAAAAATTATTTTAAAAATTATTCTAATAATATTTTAACATTTTTATTTTTATTTTTTCTCATTTATCAAAAGCTCATAAAATATTTTAATTCAAATAATTTATAATTTATTTTATCTCAACTCAAATATCACGTTACTATTAACTAATCATCTCAACTAACCATCCCATCCAAAGTTGTCAGCTACCGCGTTACCTTATCTGTAAACATAAATAAATCTTGTCTCTTAATAAAAGTAAGTTTTAATTTTATAAAACTATAAAATAATTATAATTTAATTATTTCTCGTTAGTCTGTGTTCTAGAGAAAAAAGCTATATTATGTTATAAAGATTTTGACTGATCGCCGCCCAAATAGATCATTGGCAGACCGATTGACCGACACCTGTGTTTACTTTTTCTTCTGGTGGGCTCTAGAGTTGAACTACTTGTTCTCGTGATCAGTGGTAGCAGTCGACACTTGGTAAATTATATAAAGCTGAGGCCTCTCTTTTTGGAAAGATATCATTGAGAATTATGTCGTTAGATCATGGCCTGTTAAGCTTCGGTTGAAAACATCAATTGCATCTTCTTCTACTTTTCCGATCTCCGTCATTCAAATCTCAATTCTCTGACTTCTCTGCGAAACCAGCCAAGTTCTTATATATATATACGTAAGTTTTCTTTGCGTTCGGATCATAAAACATTGCTTAAATTACGTGCTGAAGTAAGGGGGGAAAATGAGAAGCGGAGACGGAAGAGAAGCTCATCTGCAGACGAACACCGACGACATAGAGATCGTCGGGAACGACAGGAGAAGAGCATTTAGCGGTCCGCTGGCAGGAGCAGCTCCGACTCAACAATTTAGCAGAAACAGGAGTAGAAAGAGTGCCAGGTTCAATTTGCCTTCTGGGCACAGCCTAAGTAGGAACAGAAACAGCGGCGGCGATGTGCCTGATGACTACGTGGAGATAACTCTGGATATCCATGACGATTCCGTGGCGGTTCACAGCGTTCAGACAGCGACAGATGATCCGGAGGTCTCTTTGATGGCCAAGAGGACGCTCGGGAAGAAGTCTTCTTCTTCGTCCTTGGGTTCCTCCGTTTTGCGGAGCGCTTCGGCCAAAATCCGGCAGGTCTCGCAGGAGCTCAAACGTTTTACTTCCCTGTCCAAAAGGTCGTCTACTGCTAGGCGTTTCGACCGGAACAAGTCGGCTGCTGTCCATGCCTTGAAGGGCCTCAAGTTTATCGCTGCCAAGACCAGCGGCGCCGCCGGATGGCCAGCCATCGAGAAACGATTCGACGAGCTGACGGCTTCTACAAACGGACTTCTTGACGCTTCATTGTTCGGGGAATGCATAGGTAGGGTACTGAAATCCTAAATCCAAACAATCTGATCACTTCAGAAGCCTCGGTGTTAATATTCGTATCAACGGTTATATATATTCGTTATAGGTATGAACAAGGAGTCGAAGGAGTTCGCGGGTGAGCTTTTCCGAGCACTTGCTCGGAGGCATCACATAAGTGGTGATTCAATCAACATTCAGCAGCTTAAAGACTTCTGGCAGAAAATCTCTGACGAAAGCTTCGACTCCAGGCTCCAGATTTTCTTTGACATGTAAATATAAAATCCATTTTGTAAGCAATAATTGTCTTTGCTTGTTATTTTGTGTTAATCTATACTTTCTAATCACTCAGGGTAGACAGAGACGCTGATGGAAGAATCAGCGAAGATGAAGTCGAAGAGGTATGCTCCCGAGATAATTTGGCCGTACACTTTCTACTGATTATATACAGAAGTTGAAGATTGAAAATCTGAAAAAAACAAATCTTGTTTCAGATTATCAGCCTGAGCGCTTCTGCAAACAAACTCTCCAATATTCAGAAACAAGCAAAGGAATATGCAGCTTTGATTATGGAAGAGCTAGACCCAGAAAATGCCGGATACATCATGGTACGTATTTACATGAAAAGAGGCGTATACTTCCATTCGAATCACATGGGTTCCCATTTTATAAAATCTCAATCACTGCTATTGCTTGATGGGAAACAGATATACAACCTCGAAACACTGCTATTACAAGCTCCGAACCAATCTGTCAGGATAACTGATAGCCGCGTTCTGAGTCAAATGTTAAGCCAGAAGCTGAAGCCTACACTGGAAGACAACCCACTAAGAATATGGTACCAGAAGAGTAAGTACTTCCTAATGGATAACTGGCAAAGGGTATGGGTAATGTTGCTATGGCTTGGAATTGTTCTGGGTCTGTTTGCGTACAAGTTCGTGCAGTATCGAAACAAGGCCGTGTTCCACGTGATGGGGTATTGTGTTTGCGTTGCCAAAGGTGGGGCAGAGACCGCCAAATTCAACATGGCCCTGATATTACTACCAGTATGCCGGAACACCATTACTTGGCTCAGAAACAAAACCAAATTAGGGAAAATTGTTCCATTTGATGACAACCTTAATTTCCATAAGGTATGTTGATGTGATCTACAGAATGTTTACAGTCATGATTTTATTCAAATTCTTGGAAGTTTTTTCCCATAGTCTAAAGATGGCTTACTTTTTTGTTCTAATCTAAATTCAGGTGATTGCTGCCGGAATTGCCGTCGGGGTTGGACTGCACGCCGTTGCTCACTTAACATGTGATTTCCCACGACTTCTTCACGCAACGGAGGAGGAATACGAGCCCATGAAACCTTATTTTGGAGAAGAAAAGCCTCCCAACTACTGGTGGTTTGTGAAGGGGGTGGAAGGGGTGACAGGTATAATAATGGTGGTCTTGATGGCAATAGCATTCACGCTAGCCACCCCTTGGTTTAGGAGAAACAGGGTCAACCTCCCCAAGCCCTTCAAGAAGTTTTCTGGTTTCAATGCCTTCTGGTATTCCCACCACCTTTTTGTCATCGTCTATACTCTCCTTATTGTCCATGGCATTTACCTCTACCTCTCCAAAAAATGGTATCAGAAAACGGTTAGCATCTCATCTTCTCCTCTGGCCTTAAATTTGTCTGGCCTGTTTTCCCACCTCGCCCCATTTTTTTTTTCTCTCTTGTCGAATCTGTTTTCACCTTGAAACTACTATTTCTTGCTGTCAGACATGGATGTATTTGGCCGTGCCTGTATCTCTGTATGCATGTGAAAGATTGATTAGAGCTTTCAGATCCAGCATCAAGCCTGTTAAGATTCTAAAGGTAATTGAATTCAAGGCTTTTGTCTCACCCCTAAAAACAATTCTCTCTTAACTCAAGTTCTCTCAATTATCCTTTGTTTAATCGAGTCATCACGCTGATTGATTTTTCTTTTGGTGGGTCAATTTTGAAGGTTGCCGTTTATCCGGGAAATGTGTTGGCATTGCACATGTCAAAGCCTCAGGGCTTTAAATACAAGAGTGGACAGTACATGTTTGTCAACTGCGCTGCTGTCTCTCCTTTTGAATGGTAGGTATATTATAATAAAAGCTTGTGACAGACAAGTGGATGACTGCACATTATTGCAATTAATGCCCAGTTGGATTTGACCCAAATCGTAACAATTATATCCCTGAAAGTTAGTGTTAATGTGATACCAATTAATGTTGGTTTTGTCAGGCATCCATTTTCCATAACTTCAGCACCGGCAGACGATTACCTAAGCGTCCACATTAGAACACTGGGTGACTGGACGCGACAGCTCAAAACTGTTTTCTCGAAGGTTGGTATAGTTTTCTTCTTTTCGGAAACTTACTTCCTAGCCAAATTGCCTCATCGAGTTCTGCTTTAAGGTCTGAACGTCCCTTTGCATTGGTTAAGGTCTGTCAGCCTCCATCTGCTGAGAAGAGCGGCCTGCTAAGAGCTGATTTCATTCAAGGACCCAACAACCCCAGGTAAAGAAAAGGATACTAAGCCCCTGCGGCCTGCTCATTACTCATCTTCTCTGTTTGTTGATCCTTTCTGAAAAGTCTCCACCTATGTTATATACTATACTTAGTGATGCCAACCGTGTTTGAGATAGATGATCTAATATCATTGGTTTTGTTTGTGTCTCGGGGGGGAAACAAAAAGCTTTCCGAAGATATTGATTGACGGTCCATATGGCGCTCCAGCACAAGACTACAAGGATTACGATGTGGTTTTGCTGGTGGGGCTTGGGATCGGGGCGACGCCCATGGTCAGCATTGTCAAAGACATCATTCACAACATCAGGATGAAGGAAGATGAAGAGAACTCAGCGGAAGGAGCTTTAGAGAGTGGACAAGGCAATACCCCACCGCACAACAGTAAAAACAAGAGCAATAAATCAGGATTCAAGACGAGGAAAGCCTACTACTATTGGGTGACGAGAGAACAGGGTTCGTTCGATTGGTTCAAAGGGATAATGAACGAAGTTGCTGAGCTGGACGAGAAGGGGATGATAGAACTGCACAATTACTGCACAAGCGTGTACGAAGAAGGTGACGCTAGATCTGCACTGATAACCATGCTTCAGTCTCTCCACCATGCCAAGAATGGTGTGGACGTGGTGTCGGGGACCAGAGTCAAATCCCACTTCGCCAAACCCAACTGGCGACAAGTCTACAAGAAGATAGCTCTCCACCACCCGGATACACGAGTTGGTGAGTCATCAACCACCCTTGTTATCCCTATGCCACCCATCTTTTGCTTAGCCACCAACCACTTGCGTGGAAAGGCATCGATAATCATCAAGTGACGTCAACATTTTTGTCTTTAATGCTTGTGTTTTTGGGTCCCAAATGTCTGCAGGAGTTTTCTACTGTGGGGCACCGGCACTAACCAAAGAACTGGGGCAACTTGCTTTGGACTTCTCTCACAGGACCTCCACCAAATTTGATTTCCATAAAGAGAACTTTTAAAGACGATGAATCTAAAAGAAAGAGAAGGAAAATGGTGGAAGAAAGCCATTCGAAAGTCACCCTTCATATTGTTGTAGTGTATATAGTATTATAGTCCAGTCCCCGCGGCCATATTGCATCGATTCCTCCGCCCATGGTGACGATTAAAATGTTGGTCCATGGCGGGAGGTGGGGGCCACCAGCACTTAACTCCGTTTAGAGATGTTATTATTTATTTATTTATTTGTACAATTCTTGACCTTACATTTCTCTTCTAGGGTCTTTGCCTTTGTGCCCCTATTTAATAATCTTAGCTACTTACAACGTTGAAACAGAGAAAAATATCTTTTTTTATCTATTTATATAATTTGATTATATATATATATATATATTATCATCTTAAATATTATTATTTTTAATTTAAAAAAAGTTAATTACTTATTTAGAAATAAAACAAAATTATTATAAATATCATGTAATCATTTGTAAAATTCACATCTATCTCCTCTTCAATAACTTAAAATATCTCATTTCATTTCCAATCTAAACACAATTTTTAATAATTATCTCAACTCACAAATCTTACTACTATCACAAACTATCTTAACTATCTCATTTCATCTCAATTATTCTTATTTCTTGCTTCATGTCATGGTATAAAATAAAGGACAATGCATCCTTTTAAGAAAGTTATATTTCATTTTCAAAGGAAATGTAGTTACTTTTCTCCAAATCAACTTTGTTTATTTTCACAATTTATCTCAATTTATCACATTTAATCATTACAACTTTTTTAAATCTTTATACAAAATATAATAAACAATTCAATTTTTTTAAATATCAAAATAAAAATAATATTAAAAAAATATATTCTCATAATATTTTATTCAACTTTCAAATTCTATTTCAATTCATTTCATCTCATCTCAAAAAACAAACAAAAGAAAAAAGGATTCATCCTCCACACCGTGCAAGAGTTGACATGAAATCATCATATATAAAATCCATTTCAATCAACAATTTTAGGAGTGTTTGGGGGTCGTGAAAATTTGAAGTTCCAACATGTTGAAAGAAATGTTAGCAAACAGGAACACAGTAAGTCTTGACCAAGTATGGGCACTGAAGGAAGATGGATCATCCTTTTCTATCCACTGCACTTTATGTCATAATTATGGAAGGGATTGTTCCTATTTTCTCACCACTTACAATTTCATTTAGTGGAGCATCTTTTATAAAGTCGTTCTATGCTTTGTGCTATTTTTATAAGAAAATTAGTGTTTTAGCATCGAAATGATGGACAACGAAATGTCATTGAACTCACACTACCCTTTAGGAAATTAGCCTGGAAAAAGTTGAATCAGTAGCTCTCACTTATTTTCCAAACTCTTAATCGACTTGTTTGGATTGCGAGATTCTCTTAACTCATTTCATTTTATCTAATCATTACAGTTTATTTAAATTTTTATATAAAATATAATGAACAATTGAACTTTTTTAAATTTTAAAACAATAATAATATTAAAAAAATAATATTTTAATAATATTTTATTTAATTTATAATTTTTATTTCATCTCAACTTACTATTTAAACTTCTCCTTGATTATTCGGTCTCCTTTCCTTTGAGAGAGAGGGAGTAACTCTACGCCTACCTCTTTGGTACCATTTCGCCTCCTTAACCAATCTAGGAGAGGGGAGGTAGTCTTCCCACTATCTCCCTCCTGCATCTACTCTTTCTTGTATGTTTTTTTCGTATATGAAATTATCATTTATTCTAAAATTTTTAATTAATAAAAAGAAATATAAATTTAATTATTTATATATCATCGACACTTTGTTATTATTTATTTTCATAAACCTTCATCATTCCATGATCCATCCACTTTTAAAGACTACACACCACCAAGAAAGAACAGCCGCATCCAATTCCACCACCATCTCCATTTTTGCAACCAACTTGACAGGCACACGCCGCCACCTTGTTCATCTCCATTTTTACAGACATTCCGTATCACTAAAAATTATAACGCTTCAATGACCATGGATGCAATTCCAGCGTTGCATCAAATGCCCCGTATGTTGGTGAAAACTTATTAGATAATCCTAAAGTAAGGATGATCTGATACTCCCGTCTTATCCCATATAATTAAAATTACTTACATAAACATCGATCTTAATTGACATTACACGATGATCTCATGAGAGGTAAGATTGTCACGTATCTATATTTCGAAAGTACTTATTAATTTGGTGATTCTACGTCGCCTCCTAGTGCAATTTTTTTTTTTTTAATTTAAACATTAAAAAATACACGCAAATTCACTAGTGACAAATTTTTTCAAAATTAAAAAAAAAAACAAAAAAAAAAGCACTAGGGGTAATTTAGTAATTTTGTTTGATAGGGGTGTGAGGTGGGGGCACTAATGGACAACTGGTTGCAAGCCAATCAACTGATTAAAGTAGTGAGGGGACAATTATGTACAACACAGATGATTTTGTTTGATACGCTGTTGTCACTTGTCAATATGCGATTTGGTTTTTTATTCAACACGTATTTTCAAAAAGATATCGATTTTTTTTAACTTTTCCACTTGCATTTTTCATGCCAAGAATAATTGTCACGAGGTTGCAATTTGGTCTAAAGGGGTTTTGTCATTGAATCGTGGTGGCTGACCAAACCGCATTGAAGAGCTTTTGAAAATCTATGCAGAAGACTGCTCGTTTCGTATCAATTCTTACAACTTGTCTTGCGTTACCTTGATTTGCTCAAAGGAAGGAAGAAAACGTGACGGATCAATAAAGCTCTTCCTTGACACGTTGGGGGTCTCCATTTGCCCCCATTTGAAAGACGTTTCTCACGGCATTGCGTCTGTTATATACTTCCGAAAGAGGTTAGATAAATCATAAATCTCCGAGTGATAGGATAACAAGGCACGTATGTAGTGATAGGATTAAAAAAAAAAAAAAAAAATCTCCTCATCCCTATTCCGGAAATACCTAATAATTTTCCGCTTCCTTTTCAAACTCCTTAAAATATTGGTAATGATTTAACCAAATACTAATGTAAGTCTAAATTTTAACTATATGTAAGAAACAAACTTTCACATTAAACTAGCCAAAAGTCCAAACCTCAACACTAAAATTACAGTAATTATTGGATGCTTTCCAAACTTGCGAGTTACTGTTCATATTGAAAAGATATATTTTATTATTTCATCTATCTCTCCAACTCTCTTTCCCTCATTCTTTCCTTTCTTCATCCCGAAAGCTCCCCAACAAAGATATCTCGATCTTCAACTCTCAAGCCCCCATCTCTCTGTCGATCATCCATGTTGTCATCGTCTTCTAACCCAAATGATAGTTTCTCTTCCTCACTCCTCTCTCCCTCTTCTCTGTGTAGGCTTTCATCTCCCTCATTTCTCTCCATTTTCTCTCTTTCCTTGAGCGTTGTCTCTCCATTTCATTCTAGAAAATCTTTTTGGTCCGTTTCTTGATTATCTGTCTTTCCCTTTATGCGATTTTCTCTCATCCTAAGGCTGGTTTTTCAATTGTTCAAAAATTAATCTCGTGTGGCAGCTAGGTAAAAATTCGTTTTCTTGTTAATCTTGTAATTGGTTTTTACTTCATTGTGTTCTGGTTTTTAATCCTTCTTAGTGGTGATTTTGTATGGATTTTAGATAAATTTAGGGTTTTTTCAAGTTATTATAGTTACATTAATTTTTTAGTGGTTTCATTAGATTAATTTTGTATGCTGGTTTGATTAGATTAAGTTATTATCATTAGATTAATTTTGTATACTGGTTTCATTAGATTAATAGTTTGTTTACTAGTTTCATTAGATTAATTTTGTATGATTTAGAATTGAGTCATTTGCATGCTGCTGGGAGAGATTTATTTTTTATGGTTTTTAATTAATTTTGCATGCTACTACTGGTTTCAAGAGTGAAGATGAAAATACCAACCCTGTTTGCTGTCTAGAAATGGGCATTTTTCTGTTTGCTGACCTGAAGAAAAATATTAAAAACATATATATCCCATCTCATTTTCATGTGTGAAGATATGTAAAGAAACTGTAGGAAAGAAAGTTTTGCATGTAGGAACATTCTACCATTCTTCAAGTAACAATGAAATGGGAAACCATGGGTGTTATCCAGATTGTGCATGGCTATGATATCGCTTCAGCCTCTCATTATTATTGTTTTGGACAGTTGCTTTGATTCTTCAACCATGGGTGTTCATCTATCTTTCTCTCAATTATGATGATTTCCTTGTGACTTTTCTTCCCTGTAGAAAAATGTACATAAAGAAAATGCTTTGATTCTGCATTACAAGTTTCTGTTATGGATTTGGAAAGGAATTCCTTTTCTTGTGATGGTGGTTATTGGTCTGACCAAATCAGAAAGCAAGACCCATTACCTTAGTGCTCTTGGATTTTCTACGGTCCATTTCTAAAAAGTTCAGCTTTATGTTGGGTTTCTGCAGAACTCTGTTTGGTGATTTTAGATAATAATGTCTCTTTTAAAGCTGCTGAAATACTATGTCAACAAATATGTTTTGACTGCATTTTTGGTGATACAAAACAATCTCTTATATGTTAGCATCTGTTCTTCCTATTGTTTTTTTTTTTCCCTTTTGAGGTTAGTTTGCTAATTAATCTTCACAGCTCTGGTGCCCGACTGTTTGAAAAATATTGAGAAAAGTAGGAGTGAAAAATGCAACTAGAACTTTGTCCTTTTCCAGTGAAGTTTGTCATCATGTGGATCATTAAGAAAGAGAGGCTGCAATACCTACGAATGGGGTTGTTAATCCATGTTTCAATGTTATAAGTGTTTAGATATCCTTCGTGATGCCTTGTCTGGATCAGTCTGTGATGTAATTTACAGTATTAATACTCCTACAATAGGTGGTTATCAATGGAAGTAAAGAGATTGTTGGCTAAGGCATATGTTGACATTGTCTTCTACACAATCAGCTGGGATTGTTGTGATAAAACTTCAATTTTGGGGAAAAAAGCTTCAGTTTTGTCTTGTGCTGATGTGTATTGTATAAAAAAATCTTTTTGTCAAATATTATTAAAATATATAATATTATATTATTATTTTGACTTTAAGATGGCTAGTCCAATGTGGACTCATCTAGTCAAAAGTTGATACTATAGCCAAAAACTGAGATTCTAGCCAAACTTTGGACTTAATGCTCTTATAGTAGTCATGGCTCTCTCTTGGGGATCCTAGCTTTGCCCAGGAAGATGGGTTGTCTCAGTGGGTTTCTATTGATCTGGCAATGACTGATTGCTAGGCCCCTGTTTGAACGTAGAGATGAGTTCTTTATAACTAGTAGTGAGTTGAGATGGTGGAGTGAATATTGTGGGGCCAACCTAAGATGAGTTTAAATGTGTTGGATGTTAAAACGAGTTTAAATGTATTTATGAGAAGTTGAAAAATGTTGTGGGTCCCGCGTGTAAATAGATGTTAAGTTGAAAAAGATTGTAGGTCCCACGTGTAAAGAAGTTTTGAGTTGAGATGAATTTAATGATTTCAAAGTTGGGTGTTTGGATGTTAGACTCGGCTTAAAATTAGACTGAACTGAGAGTCCAAGTTCCAAACGGGGCCTAAATCTTCACCTTTCACCATTGGCTTCAAAAAGATTATACATGTACACCATCCAAACTCATGGAAAAGACAGAGAAACAAGTGAATGGCCGTGAGATGCTCGAAACACATCCTAATAATTCATAATATCTTAGATCTAGGGCCAAAGGGTTTGGGGAAACATTTCCTCCACGTAACAAAGTCCATGGTTTTCAAACTGGACACGAATCATAATTCCCAACACTGTCTTGGATTGAGACAGTTGAATAGAACCTTGGAAATTGTATGTCCGAGTAGCAATAAATAAACTCAGAGCAGCCAATGTGTAACCAAACTCATGTATAAGAAAGATATCGAAATAAATGAATTCAGCAAGACACTCAAAATCCATCCCTGATAATACGTATCCTAAATCTTACTAAGAATAAAGCAGGGTAGGGCCAAAGGGTTTGAGGAAACATTTCCTCCACGTAACATATTCCATGGTTTTTAAAGAAGTGACAATCATAACCCTCAAGTTTGCCTTGGATTGAGACAGTTGAAATAGAAACTCAGAATAAATTCATGGTACATCTGCGAACCAATGAATACTCTCAAAGCAAACAGTGTGGATCCCTCCACAAACAACATCACGACGAACAAAAACACAATAATTATGTGATACAAAAGTGCGTATCTGATGGGAATGAATGGATATTCATAAAAGAGTCGGGACAAAATTTAAGTGTTGATTGTGCTAGGCTGATTGTTAGGACTCTCCCCTTTGTACTATGCATGTTTGCTTGAAAATGAAATTTCATCTTGCCAAAAATAAAGAATATTGACGTACAAAATTAGGCTAAGCTATATAAGTGATTCCAGATATTTCCTAATGTAACAAAGACAAGTTCTTTTGGGGCTGGCAATGAAAGTGACCTTTTCTAGTTCAAGGCAGATATTATCAAAACTGCCCTAATAATGTCAAGCAATGCTGGGCATTGAGGCATAACCTGAACGCTCATGAGGATGCCAGGGATTATGTTAAGTCCAACAACTATATATATGAGACCAGTGACAGGCATACTGGCATTGACCTCACCATTCTCAGCAGATTCTAAGCATGTTATCCAATATGGAGCATGATATGAGACACGTGCATGGAACACACCTGAGCATCAGGTAAAGACCATCCCTTTTTTTTCCTTCTAGGCCAGTAAAGGCTTTATCTCACGTATCGGTCAGATTATCAAGCTTCAGCATTTTCCTTGCTATGATTTGAAACCTGACATTACAAGATAGCAACACAATGGTTCTCAAAAAGAAAATTATCAATAAATGGGATAAAGAAAAATATTTAAATATTAGAGTTAAGGAAACTGTTATTGATTCTTTTTCAGGCACTTGCTTCTTTGTTCATCGGACATGATTTTGGATGAGTCAACATCGTTAACAGTCATGAACATGCTCTTGGGGAGAGACTTCAGCCACTGAGATATCAGTCGAGTACATCTGAATTCTCAAAGAAATAACAAAGCTAGATATGAAGCCAAGTAAAGGGGAAAAGGTATGACCAAACCTGAGATTTCTGAGAACCACATTCTGAAGCAACAATGGTACCGGCGAGGCTGCCAATGGATGTGTTCTGCAAGATCATTGGCAGACATCCAACAACTGTCGGCAGCAGGAAATCCACAACGAACCCAACTTTGGTGGCAGCTAGGGCATAATTTATGACATAGCAGGGTATGGGCAAGAAGCGGGCAATCAAAACAAATTACCAACCATCAGCTCAAACGCTCTGGAAAGGATATGGAAGTATTTGTTTCTCTGGGCCCACTCCATTGCTGAACTTGAACACCAGAATGCTAATCTGAAATAACCCACATTTTCATTTTTTTCCTAAACCTTAAACCATTTAATGAGAACTGTGCGCGCATGCATGAGAGAGAGAGAGAGAGTGAGAGAGAGAGAGAGAGAGTCCTACAATTTAAGAATTCAATTCCATGTTTGGGAGAACTGGAGAAATGGATACATACGTACAATAAGGATAGAGATGGTACAGGAGGGGCAGACGTGAACAGGTTTTATATCAAAGCGAGCCAAAGCCAAATGACACAGCTTTAATCCGATCACATTAGTTAGCCATAAAACTTTGGATACATTTAAAGCTCTTACGCGATGTCAATTGCATCAGTAAGCCCCAAGTGACATGGACATATGCACCTCAACTCTCAAGTATACGAACAAACGAGTAGCATGGGATTCATTTCCGGACAAGGAAGGTATCACCAAAAATGTGTCTTTGAAACTAATAGGCGAACAACATTACCATATTCCTTTTCCCAAGTCTGATACTACAGCATGTTGTATTTAGGGGTGCAAATGGTCCGGTCCGGCGGGACTGGAATGGATCGGACTGAACACCCAAGGGGACGCCTAATTTTTTTTATTTTTTTAAATAATTAATAAAAAATTATTTAAAATACTAAATTAAATTAAATAATTTATTAATGTGAATTAAGTAACAAACTCAATAAAAAAATATTTTATATAGTCAATGATAACAAATTAGATGAAAATTATATTATTAATTTATATAATTACTATATAATTAACTAATTGATATTTATATTAGTTAATTCATAGAATATTAACAAGTATTAATAACATATTTAAAATTTTATATTATTAATTGTATAATTATTATATAGAAAATATATATATAATTTTTTTTAAAAAAAATTTTCTTGTATTCATTAGCCAGAATCAAATACAGAGACAACACTTTGAGGGCATATGCTCCATGAAGCTTAATTTGATCAATTAATTGTAATACGAGTCCTAAGCTAAGCAACAACAATAACGATCATAACAACATCATCGAATCTTTGTTAGAAATGCAATCGCAGGAGATTCTGACCTTCCAACCCAGAAGAAGAGGGAAGCGGGCGAGCACCTTTACGGAGAAGACGCAGCGTCCAGCAGGGAAGAATCCAAAGATAAGAGAAGCAGCGACATCGAAGAAGCCGGCGTAGGGCAAGCAGAGCGGCAGAGTGAGGGTGTGAACCCCCAACGTGTGCTGGGACGGCCCACACTACCAATCGGAAGAAAATCTTTGGGATGTAGAGCCAGAGAGACAGCCACAGAAACAACCGCAAGGTTCAGCGGTGGGACTCGCGACTCGGAAATGTTTGGGCCTCTTCTTTTCTAATGGGCCTTTTCTTTCAGTGAGGGTCCGTTTATAGAAAGCAGGCCTTAACTTTGCCTTTCTTATCCATCCCCGTTTTAGTTATAAAAAAAATATTGAATTTATTATTATTTTTTTTTTTTTAAGGTGGACGACACCTCCAAATTTTATTGAATCAAACTCTCACTTGTAGCTGAGAAAAACCTAAACAACCAAATCTACTAATAAAACCTTACAAACAATAACGCTATTAAAACCATAACATCTCAACCGATCAAAATTCAAACCAAAAATTAATGTCTAAAATTAGGCAACCCAAAAAAATGGAATCTAAGCAAACATCTCACATGGCGGGATAAATCATCGGTATCCATGTATGTACAATTCTTCCCCTCCTCCCCCTGCCTAGTTAGATAATCCGCCACTTTATTCCATTCCCTAAACTGATGGACAATAGTAAATTCAAAACCAAAAATAACCTTATTGAGTTCTTCCCAAAAACAATATTGAATTTAATTATGAAAGCCTCCTCTACACATATAATACGTTAAGCATTGCTATTTGAAAACTTTTACACTATACATAATTTATATAATATAATTTGATTTATAAGATTAAATGTTAAAATTAATTTTTCAAATCAAATTATGTCACGTGAATAGTATATGATATAAAGACTTTTAAAAATAATTATTGTAATAAGTTACATCAATGATGGCACATGTACACTTTGCTAATGACGTGACCAGTAATTTTACCTAACTTCAATCAAGCTAAATCCCATGTGTATGACTTTACTAAAATTTACAGACAATATTATTTTTCATCTAAATTTTATTATTTTTAGTTATACCAAATAAAGCACAATATTTTAAGTTATTTTTTGTGCATACTTATTTATAAAATCATATAAGATGTTAGTTTCAATTGGTATGATTAAAATGGTAAAATTAATAAGAAAAATTATATATATAAAATTATTTATACAAATATATTTTAAATGTGTAGTATTTTTTCTAAATAATGTACAAAAGTAACATTACTTTACATAAATACCTTTATTTTAAAATATAGTTGTAAAAAATTATAAAAATGATTGTGTGTGTGTCATTGCTCAATTAATAAATTGGAGTAATATTGCTCGGATTGAAACCTGATTCTCACATTTAGATACAACCTTATGCCATCTGGTTCTCCAAAAAATCTTGGCATATTCATTTTTAATTAAAGGAAGATGTTCTTTATTTTAAATTTTATTATTTTGAATCACATTTGTTATATTGTTATTTAAATAATTAAGATACAAAAAACAGGGTATCTTGTTTAGACTCTAAGAGAATCCCAATTTCCCAAACCGAATCAGGAAAGTTGGGACCCAATCTCAATTCTGAACGTTTCAAATGCAAGCCGCACGTTTATGTTTGTTAGGGGAATGAAAAAGACACGTGCCCAAATTGGGAGTTTCAAGTTTCAACGCCGACATATGTTCAGCTGTTCTTCTGGACCACATAATGTCGTTTTAGACCTAACCACGTGCGCTCCGTCCAAGAGTTAAATATCGGTTAAAGACATTCTCCCCTCCCTCCTCTCTCATTTTCTTAAACATCCTAAATTACTTAGATATGAATATGAACAGCGGGCTATTTTGACCAAATTACTTAGATAATTTGTTTCCCGATAATTCAGATAGAAGGTAATGACTCGTAGGGGTGCTTCCCGGCCCTAGTGGGCGGGCAGCCAAGGCCTTCGCCGTGCATAGGCGGGGGTGAGTTTGGTCTATAAGCCTCGTACGGTAGAGTTGAGTGACTCCATCTAGATACGGAGTAGACGAATTGGCCTATGAGTTCTATGTTCATTTGTGGTTGTAAGTAACTGACTATGCTGATGGAGATATGAAGGAGCGACGATAATAGAGAACGAGGTAGATAAAAATAATGAGATATGAGCGTTCAATTCTTACTTGAGGGTTGCGAATAAAAACTGAGCGATGACAATGGCTACAATACAACAATGGTTGAAGCTAGAGACTCAACATAAAAAATTCAAAAAGATTTGAAAGTTGGAGGAGATGGGAGGAAATTGGGAGGTAGATTTAAGTTAGCTCCCTAAAAGACACCATTTTGAGAGAGTGAAAGAGAGAGAGAAGGTAGACGAGTGAAACCAGGGCAAGCCCAACCCAACTCTCGCCTCTAGACATTTTTCATAGACGTTAATCCACCTGCCTACCCATCTTATGTTGGCGGATGCCCCCACCCCAAGCGTGGGCTGCGGGAACTCGCTGCCGCTTACCCAACAAACCTAGTCTAGTAACAAGGATATTTGTTGCGTCTAAACTCGAACTCATCCTTGAGCAAGTGTAATTTATTTTGGTACTTTTATCATGAGATTTTTTTTTTCTCAGCAGGTTTAGCAAGTTTACTGCATTAATAAAGATAAAAGTTCATACAATATTAAAGTACAACAAACCAAATTAAGGAGGGTCCTTGTCACTATGAAAAATTAAGTAAACTAGGGGCAATTGAGGAAAGGGGTATGCTTCTATAAAGATATCATGAGATTATTGTGCATAAAGGATTTCTAAATCTTGAAGCTGAACTTAAAAAATAAATATTAAGCATATAAAAGGAATTTAAGAAAAAAAATGGTATAAGAAATTGATGAGTTGAAGTGGTAAATAAGACTGTAATAAAAAATTAGTAGATATATCGAACATATTACAACGAGTCTTGTATATTTATAATTCATATATGTAAATGCAAATGTGCATCAAGCACATCATACAAATTTGAATAAAACCTCTGGCTTGTTTCCAATTTTAAAAGATAGGTGGCGTTTGGTTTATCCATTTTTTGAAGATTTGCTTTTTTAGCTCCAATGTTTACATTTTTTTACTTTTTATTTTGACTTCCCAACTTTTTATCTAAACACTTTCCTAAATTCCAGTGAAAAAAATAAAAAACACAACTCAAAACAAAATTTTTACAAATTAAGTAAAAATGAATTATCGTAAAAATTTATTCAAACAACTTCTTAATTCGACCTATTTATTCTCACAAAAAGGTTTATCAATTTTATTTATCTATTTTCACAAAACCCAATTAAAAATACATCTCAATATACTCTAAAAGGAAAAACATTTAAACCGATCAGGTGTAAGTTTTCTTTTACACCCACCAGTGAAAAACAAACACGTCAAGAACTTATAGAAATTACAATGGAATTAGATCTAGGAAAACCCCTTTCTCTATTTTCCCTCTTTCCGCTTCTTCACCCATAGTCATTCTCTTTTGCGATGCACTTCTTCGACTGGAACCCCATAGCCCTTCTTCTTCAAATCATTTCTTCTATTCTCCCCCGAATTTCTTCTTCTCCTTTACAAATCTAAAACTCCCTAATACTTCAGGGCAATCACTATGTGTGCTAAATTCAAAGAGCGATGACCTAATTGCAATGCCACCAAATACAACAAAGATGCAATCTGAAACTCCTAAGTCAAAACTGTCATTTCATATCACAATCATCCATAAAAAATCTATTACAATCAGGTTCATTATAAAATTATTTTTAGACAAACATAAAGTTTTTCCGGCTCATGATTCCATGTAAGGTTTTTTCGTTTTCATTTCTCTTCTCGTCGGCATCCACAGATCAGAGGGAGATGCTAGATCATGTTTGGGATTTGTTTTCATTTTACTATTTGCGGGCATCCGTTCATCGATTTAGAGGGAGAGGGAGAGGGAGAGAAAGAATGAGAGGATGATCACCTGTATGCGAGTCCAACTTCAAATTTGGTGAGACACCCATATGGCTATTTCTTATTGGTTGGTGTGAAAACAAAATGGCATTCGTCCAATTGGGAGCGCTACTCTCACTTTAAACTGAACTCAAGAATATTTTTATAATTTTTTTCAATCAAATATACCGCTTTTTCAATAAAACAGTAATTAATTATTCTCGAGTTGTGTGTGCGTGCTTTACTATTATTATTTTTAGCAGTTGTATTTAAAGTTGTGTTAGGATAGTGAAGGTGAAAAATAATTATAGGATATTAAATAGTAATGGTTAATAGTAAAAAATATATAAAAAAATAATAAATAATAGTGAACTTGTGACTCAAACTGTGCCTAAAGTTATGGAAATGTGAAAGCCGTATTCCATACGTCTGGCTGGATACATGACGCCAACCACTTTGAGGAATACATTCAGTGTAACAAAAGCAAAGCTAGGGGAGATTTAAAGGCGGGGGGCATCTGATTCAAATTTGTCCTTTTGACATCATTAATTGACGTCGGAGCAAACGAACAAAAAACATGAGAGAGAGAGAGAGAGAGAGAGTCAAACATTGTTTCAAACTTTCAACGCAAACAAAAAAGCAAATCCACAGTACTATTCTGTGTTACGTTGGCAAAAGCTTTATCCGGGTCTCACGCCTCTTCTCCCTCTCCCCTAAAAGCCAAGCTCTCCTCTCTCCTCTCTTCGATTTATCCAAAGGAAACAAGATGACATACGCATGGATATTATTCCATTCAGCCATAAATATATATAGTCTGATCTGTCTATAATCTGGAAAACTCACCTGCTCCATCTTAGCTGATCTATCCCCACAAAAACGCAGACCCTTTTGGCTTTTGCTGCTCTCACAATCTCTGTGCTTTCGTTTTGATCATCAGGAATATTATGTGCTAAAATGGGCATCATCAAGTACCTCAATCTCCAGATGATACCATGGTGTTTCCACGTATTGGGGAGGCATGCCTCTTGCATGCAACTCCGGCCAACTGAGTTTGAGCCGCCAGTCGGAGGGACAATAAAGCTGATCAAATCTGATGGCGTCGTCAAGATCTACCGCCGTCCTGTCCACGTCTCGGAGCTCATGTCGGAGTTTCCAAAGCACCTGGTTTGCCGTGCCGATTCGTTTTACATCGGCCAGAAGATTCCTGCTCTTTCGGAGGACGACGAGCTGCAGCCCGGCCACAAGTATTTCCTGCTTCCTAATCATTTCTTCCAATCTGTACTGTCATTCGTTACCATAGCCTCGTTTGCCTCCCGTCAACCCGACTCATCCCCGGTTTCATCTTCTTCTCCGATCTCTAAACACTCGAGGAATGCGTTTGTAAGAAAAGCAGCAGTTTGTGAACCTTTTCATATACAGAAAACTCCATCTGGATGTCTGAGAATACGCGTCTCAGATGAGTTCATATCGCAGCTGTTGGAAGAAGGGAAGATCCGGGGCGAAGAAGAAGAAAAGAATACCGAGAGCTCGAGTAAATCTACGAGTAATGCCGTATGCACTACGCCTCGATTGCAGAAGGAGTACGCACAGCTTGTCGGATCACGCCAATGGAAGCCAAAGCTCGAAACGATAAGGGAGACGGAAAAGAGAAAACTTTCTTCATTTGGGATGAAGAGAAGGAAGAAATCTCAACCGAAAGGGCCTCAAAAGATCACTCTCAGATCAGAACAGCAAATTCATGTTACTTGCACTAAGCCTCCTTCAAAAGCCAAGATCAATATTAAATCCAGAAAATGATATATATATATATATATATATATATATATATATATATATATATATATATATTTGAGGAACGTCTAGCTGCTGCTAGCTAGCCTTCTGTTTTGCAATTTTTTTTTTTGGTCCTTCTGGGTTTTAATAATGAAGTCATGTGTAAAACGGTGTAAAACTTCAACACGATCAGATAGATACAATAACTTAGTTGATTGAATGCTCTTGAGTTGCAATTTATTTCTCATTAATTGCACTTTTATTTTCTCCTTAATATTGTGAAGATTTTGAGCAACATCATAAGATTATATATAACTACTCTTCCCGATCATCGAGATCGTAAATAAGCAATCTGGAACAAACATGATCATCTTGCTGTATTGATGATATGGAGGAGTCAATTAATTATTTTAATTCATTCATTCTTCGTCAGAGATTGTAGGCTTGATTTGGTCGTTTAGGATGGACAGCTTTTATCTTGTCTTTGATTTATTTAAGCTTAAAAAACCGCGACGTTAATCCAACGGGCAATGACATAACCAAATACATAATGATCACTGCTGGCTGGCTGGCTGGCTGGCTGGCCTGCGTGATTACATCACATGTATATCTTCTATTTCTGTGCATTTAAAGGCATTCATTTTCCAGTTTTAGTTATACCACGTAAAAAAATTATCTGATGTTAGTTATTTACTGTAAAAATTTATAAATAACAGATAAAAAATCATTTTTATCGTAAATAATTCATCGAATAAATATTTTTGTTGTGGTGACGGAATTGGATATCTTAGAAGATAGCATTTATGATTTAAGTTGAAGAAGGAATAATTACACTTTTTTGGTCGGGAGACATAATCTAATCTCACTTTGACTGATATATTATTCAAACCCCATTTTGAAATTTCCATTATAAATGAACATGCAAACATTAATATACATCTTTAGTGGAAATAAAGTGTAAAAAAAATAATTATTCTTATGCCTCTTCCAAAGGCAGTGATTCTCATTTTTTCTTTTTATACATATTTCTATCTAAATTAACAATAATGGTTTTCTTCGGAAGCGGTCAGGTCAAGCTGATCATGTTGAAGTTCCAATTAACTTATGTTTAGATATATATAATGTTTTATTAAAAAAAAAAAAAGGTAGTTAATAAACAGAAACATAATTGAATATGCAATACTATTCGTCTGCTACCATCTACTGACTCTATATAGATATACATTTATTAATAAAAAAAAAAAGAAAAAGGAACGAATCAGGAAGAAGGCTGAGATGGGGAAGAGCGGCAGAGGGCCGTAGTCAGAGGCACGTAGGTTAGGTAGCAGGGTGGGATGCATTTCTTTAGCCCGTGTGGAGTTGGGTTGGCAGAGTTGGGACTGTAGGTCTGGTCTTACATGAGCTGGATATTACTCCAAGTCGAAGATGAGAGAGATTTGTTGGGGGCAGGGGGCAACAAAAGGACAAAGTAAGGGTCAAACAAACAAAGTATCTTACCAGTACAGCACAATATATAAATTTACAGCCACATTATATATTCAAACCTAATTCATAGGTACAGTGCGTGCGTGCGTGCGTGAGTTCGGTGTCGTCTTCTGAATCATACTGAAAGCGAAACTGGAACAAATGAAAAATCATGGTTGACTGACTGGCTTGCGCCAATGACCAAACCTTCAGCCCTCTCCTCTGATAGTCCGATGAGATTACGTCGTGCCAATCACGTACATGTCATTATCCTGTTATTATTGATCCTAATAAATTAAGCCCGCTGATTTTCTGCTTAATCACAACTAAATATATATATATATATATATATAATACGGGCTACTGATAGATACCCAAATATAACGTGCTTGGACCAAAGATGTATGATGTATCCCTCCCAAGATCACATAAAATATTTTCTGAGTGGTTTAGTAAAGACAATGGAAGACTAAGGAAATCGACACAATACAGATTTTACCGTCCACGAATTGCTGGGCAGGTTGGGCTCATACAATCTGATCGGCCCAATTCAGATTTTAGTGTTTAGCAACAATTCGTGAAAAGGCGATACATCGCAAGAATTAAATGAATAAAAAAATAAAAAAAAAAAAATTATGCACAATCATTTTTCTTACTCTTTGTACACTATAATTGATTATATCATTTTTTTTAATATAAAATAACTGATTTGATTGATCAAATCGATAGAATATATGTAGCAGAACTCCTAAAAATATACGGAACTCTTAAAAATTTATTTATCATCCTGGCTTACTTTTTAAATATTTGAAGAGAACCTTCTCCTTGGCAGAAGGGGGAGCCAGAAATTTACATATGCTATTCGAATTCAAGTCTATTGCCTTCAAAATCTAAACAAACGAAGGCATTCTTGCCCACAATAAAAAATTCCCATCGATCCTTTTAACAATTCACATAGAACATACACGTACGTATGAAAATAGTAACTAATGCCAACGAAAACATTTTCCGTAATAAATATCCACAACTGTTCTCGAGAAACCGTTGTTGGAACATCTTCCCCCGAGGGTACTGACCGATTAATTTTTCTAGGAAAAACTTATACGCAATATTTTTGTCATCATCTTGCAAGGCGATGCCTGATCACTCCCCGGTCTTCATCCAACGAAAAATTGGCTCTAGAAAAGTGGAGGCTCGTAAAGAAGGGTTTTAGATCGTAGATATCATGTTCTTGTGCCTGCACAAAAATGAAATCAACCCAAAACTTAAGTAAGTTCTATATTTTGTTCCCAGAAATTGTGCCAATTTATATAGGGGAAATACACGTCGTCTTGTTTTTCTTTTTTCTTTTGGATTTTTTACCTTGTTCTGCAATTCCTCTACTTTCACATCAATGTGGGTAAGCCCTAAAGTAGAACCAGTAACAATTTCTTCAAAATGCAGTGCATTCTTGACAAGCTCACGAAGAAGATATAGAAGCAGTTCGTTATAATCCTTCTTGAAAGTCATGTACTTTCTAAAGCTCTGCAAAAGACCACATCAAATCGTTGTCAACCAATTGTCCAAATGATCAACTCCCAAAGTTCAAAGCTCTCTAGGTAACAATATGCAAACTTCCCATTCGCAGGCATAATTGCATGGTACTTGCTTGGAATAAATGTAATTGCATGGTTTATAAGCATAAAAACTGCAAGCATCGGCAATAGTGCATGTCCTATATAGTTTAGGCCTACAGAAATGGCAGAATAAAGAGCGTCTGAAATAAGAAATGAACAGATACCTTGTCAATAGTTATAAATGCTTTTGTGAAACAAAAAGCAGCCCATGTAGAACAGTAAAAAGTGTTGGTAAACAATGGACCAGTGTTGCCTTAAAAAAATCCCTACCTCGCATTCTTGACCATACCCAGCATGTCAATTTCTATATGGCTATGTCAGGAAAATTTAAATGCGGGCATTACTGACATTTAATGACAATAGTGTGCTAGATTATAGAGACAATTAAGATGGGGCGGATGGTGTTTGAGCTGCAATGTGATAGTTATAAGTAGAACCCGAAAGAAAAATGCCCGGAAGATGCTGGAAAGGAAAGGCTAATGGAGACGACACGAAAAGAGGATCTCTTTGAATACCTTTTGCAAAGCTTTCTGTACCCCGAACTTTTGGGTTGAAATAAATGAATCAAGCAGGACACGAATGGCCATATCTACATCTTCTTGTGTGACATGCTGTCTGAGGTGCATTCTAGCATGCGCTTCTGACATCCGTATCATTGACTCTATGTGCCTCACTGCTATAGGCACCCCTTGCCCATGCTAGATAGGACACAATGGAAGAGCAGGAAATATAGTGAGAACCTCATCAAATAACAGTACCATATAGTCACTAATAGAGAACCTTACCGAAGATTCTCTTCGCAGTTCGGCATAAACATGTGTGAGCTTATCCATATCAGCATCATGCAACCTTGGAAATACATTCAACTTGGCATAAGTTATGTACTTCTTTAGCAGATCTTGAGGAAGTATCTGGAAAAGAAGACAGAATTCTTAAGGATTAAGTTGGGGAAGACCAAGTTCGAAAAATCTTGAAGTAACTACGTGGGAACACAAGTAGGATCTGGCTTTCAGACCTCAGGATCAACCGGCCTGGAAGCTGATTGATTATCTTCATTGGACTCGCTTAGAGACTTATCATCAATGTTACCACCCTTGGGTTGCGACCTAAAATGGCTGTCAACCACAAACTTTGCAAGCATCTCATCCGTGACAGAGTCGACTACATCCTGCAAGTTATCAATTCTCTTCCACGTCAGCATCATTGAGCAGGTAGTAAAAATGTTAATGGAGATTGAGTTTGAAGAAATATAACCTTTACAACGCAGAGGATGTCAAAACGAGAAATGATGGGATCTGTTAACTCGACATTATGTGAAAATGTTTTCGAGGAATCATATCTGGAAAATAGCCATATAAATTAAATTATGGGTTAAGAAGTAAAAAAATTGAAACACAAGACAATAAGTTCAAATCTGTCAAGTTGAAGACAACAAAAGTGTAAGAAAGTAAGAGGGCGAGTTTGGAAAGAGAGAGAATTAACAAATGGCCTTTATTATCTAAAACATGTTCAAGAAATATCCCAAGGGAAAAAATGAGCACGCTAAAAGGATGCTTAGAGAAAGAGATGAAATGAGAATTCTGTGAATGGTAGTGAAATAATTTGAGTTAAGATATTTTATTAAGTTTTAGAAAATGATAGAGAAAAAATTGAATAAAAATATAATAAAATTATAATATTGTTAGAATATAATTTTTATTTTGAGATTTGAAAAAGTTCAATTATTTTTTGTACTTGATTTGGAAGTTTGAAAAAGTTGTAATGAATAGAAAATGATTAGATGAAAAAATTGAATATATGAAATTGAAAAGTATTTATTTTTTAGTAATGTTAAGGAATTAAATTATGAGAAATTTTGAAATGAGATGAGATAAAATGAAACATCTCTATTCCGAAACAACCCCCAACAAGACTTCCTGCATCTATGTCAATGTGATTGGCGTTCATATATTTAAAGATTCTTATGTAAAAGCCATTTTACCAAACCTCAGTGACAGTACAACTGATAATTATAGCACCTTGTATAAATTTATACATTTTTAATCAATGTTTTGAATACCGTACCGGACAGCGTACTGGTCAAGGCACTGGAACGAAATATTTCGGTACCAGTACCGTTTCGAGATAGCGTTTCGGGATAACGTTTCGGGATAGTCGATCTATAAATAAATTATATATATAAATATATATAAAAATTATATTCTAAAATAATAGTCTATATATAAATAAATTATATACAAATACATATATATATAAATTATAAATAGTCTAGTCTGAATTGAGGGTTAAAAAATAAGTTTGTAGTTTGAAAAAACGAAAAAAAAAAAAAAACACAGGCCGAAATATCGGCCGGTACCGGCCGAAATATAGGCCGATACAGGCCGAAATTGAGGCCGGTATGATCGGTACCGGCCGGTATTTTGGCCGATACGGAACAGGTATAGTACCTATACCGGCCGGACGGCCGAAACGAAAAATTTCGGCCGTACCAGCCGGTACGGTACGAAATTTAAAACTTTGATTTTTATACCTTCCTCCAATAGGATTAGCTGCAGCAATCACAGAGCATCGTGCCTGAAGAGAAGTGACAATCCCAGCCTTTGATATGCTAATACTCTGCTGCTCCATTGCCTCATGAATACTCACCCTGATAATGAATAGAAAATTTAATGCTCTGATAAGAATGAACTTTCCCTTTTCGGGGGTGAGGAGTTTCAAATTATATAAGTAACATCCAAATTTGCATTCACTTACCTGTCCTGATCGTTCATCTTGTCAAACTCATCAATAAGGCAAATTCCTTTATCAGCAAGAACAAGGGCCCCTCCTTCAAGAGTCCACTCCCTTGTGACTGGGTCCTTGTGCACTGCTGCCGTGAGCCCCACAGCAGAAGCTCCTTTTCCAGTAGTATACACAGCCCTCTGCCCAGTCTTTTCAATGTACCTATTAAAGAAACCTTGAGAAGTGAGATAACTATTACAAAAGCAATTTTTAAGTTTCTTTGAAATAGATCAAACATCGAAGTAATTCTTACTTGAGAAATTGTGACTTGGCCGTCCCTGGATCACCTAGGAGAAGTACATTTATGTCCCCTCGTAATCTGTGTTTCCCCTCAACATTTTTCTCTTGGCCTCCAAACATAGCAAGAGCTATTGCAGTTTTTATACCTTCGTGGCCATAGATTGATGGGGCAATGGACTTGATAATCTGAAAATTATTGTTCAAAACAATCTTAGCATGTGAATTTCATGAGGAAGAATCAAGAACAGCTGAAAAATAAATAGTGTCAGTTGAAATACCCTTTCTCCTATTCTGGGGTCTTTAGACAACTTGTCTATCTCTTCTTTATCTTCCTGGGTAAGTTTGTATGCAGAAAACAGGTCTTGCTTCTTTGTGACATAGTTTGCTTCAACAACAGTGGCAAATACAGGAAAACCATTCTTTGTATTCAAAGATAAGTCGAAATTATTTGTATAAATACCTGTGACCTCCTGTAATTAACCACATGAAACATAAAACTGAAAATCAGGAATTATTCATAACACAAGTAATAAGCGGCAAGCACAAACAAAAATTCTAAGAAGAGGACTTTACAATCTCTTCCCCAGGACGGGCACAATCAATCAGATCATTCAACAGTATCACTTCCTTGTATCTAGGAAGCCGACCTGCAGGCACAATTCCAGGGCTCTCCTGGAGTGTAAGCTTTTGGTAGTTCCTGTAAATTGTCTGCAACAAGTCACAGAAAGATAAATCAATGAGTTACAGCTTGTGTTTAAATGAGGTTCCATCTTCCATCTCATTTTTGGCTATTTGGGACCCAAGGAAATGAAAGCCTCAACTCAAACCGTGCATTTACATCTGTTTAGCTTAGTTTCCCCTGCACTTTTCCATAAATTAAAATCCCATATCTTCAAATAAGATACAATCTTGAGCTCTAGAAATTTCACCTGTTCAATATTGACAGTGAATGGTCCACTCGATTGGCATTCTGGGCAAGAACCAACCTTCACTTCTGAATATGAATTCTGAAAAAATGGTCCCAAAATTGCCCCACATTTGTTGCAATCATACTTTACCTGTTGCAACTGGGGGAAGACCCCAGAGCGACGGGTCACAACTCCACCAATACGAATCATGGTATTCAAATGGATTTGCCTGCAAATCAGCAAACAAGAGTAAAGTTGAAATCAAACTTTAGCAGTGTAAAAGGATCTTAAGAAATAGCAATGAATTCATAAATATTACCTAATATTCCTAATCTGATCATAAACAGGTAAGTTGGTAATGCGAACATAGATCTTTTGATGGATATTTTTGTAGTTTGGATGTAAATCAAAGACAACACTCTTGGCAACATCTTCCATTACTTCAAGGACAGATTGTGGGGCATCAGCCAACCAGATGGCAATATTGGGATGAATGTAGATAAATTGTTTGTAATCAATCTCCAAGCTACACTTATTAGCTGCAGAGCAACATCAAATTATTCCACATAATATATAAAACAGGAAAGCTTTGTGAGGGATTGCATTTTGTAGCCAACAAAACATGTCATATAAGGGTTCACCTTTCACATTTGCAAGTTCACAGGGAGCAATGTAAGCAGAAATGAATAGTTTACCTGATACCATCTCATTTATTATCCGTACATATTCAAAGTTGCCATGATCATTCTTTGGATTCACATATGTAAGTAGAAAATCCTTGAACTTCTTTGCTATAAAGCGACGCACTTCATCCCTAGTAACCCACTCTCTCAGAGTTCCTTGAACTCGATACATCTCAAATTCACCTTCATCATCCTCTTCATCCTACAATGAACACCATCAGCAATAAGCAAATGACTAAAAATTTAATGCACATTATTAGCTGAAGGAGGATCATTGCTTTGAGGAGTAACAGAATAAACTTAAGACGGCTCAACACCTCATATGGATCATCATCAGTCTGATCAGTCATGGGCACATCCTCTCTTGATTGTCCTCGCTGTGATCTTCCAGGTGAACTTTGCATTCCATCAGCGTCGTCAAAGCTTCTTGGTGCAGGAGGCCTGAAATCAGCTCTAGACCTCTTTGACGGCCTATAGTTATCATCATCTGTGTCTGTGACCAAAACGTGAAAGTTTATGATTATAAACTAAGAAGGCAGAACTCAGCATCCACGAGTATTTAACTTCATTGCAATGGATCAAAATTCATTGGGCACGCATGCAATGAATTTGCATTCACTTTCCGTATCCCTTTTTTTTTCTTCCAATCATAATTTGGTAATGTTATTATCTTGATATGTTATAATCAATCCATTTAAATTAGTTATTTTCAATAAAAATACCTAAAGCTTGCCGTAGTAGATTAACATATTCGAGTACATTAACCACCATAACCCAGCTCAAATAAGGGACAAACATAAGCGAATGCTCACTGTGCCAAGCCACAATTATAATTGATAACCATTGCGACCCCGAGGCTTGGCAGTACTGTTGATTACTCCAACGCCTTGGGACTGGAGCTAGGCTTGGTGTACGTTCTCGATCTAAGAGTATCCTTTCTCGTGCATATAGATGGAGTGGGAGTAATTTGTCAATAGATGTACTAATTTTTCTTTAAGAGGATTCAAAATAGCAATTAAAGAGTGAAAATTGGTACGAAGGATAAAACTTGGCAACTAACAACACAAACCACGTAATAAGATAGAGACCATAATATAATAAAAAGAACCTTGGTCATGGAGAAGCTGAGGAAGCTTGCGGTTGACGTTGCGGCCATCGCGGGCGTCGAGCTGCAACTCTGCAGCCCTGCGGTCCCGCATGATCTGGTCCAAATCTCGCTCGTCCTCTAGAGAGTCATCCAGCCCCACCGACTCGTACTGATCATGCTCATTCATCCTCCGATAATCACTGCGTTTAATTTTGTAGAAATAATAAATAACATTTTCGCAAACAAATTGAAATCTTAAAATGAGGAGTGAGAGGGAACAGGAATAGGAAGAGAAAGATCAGACTGACTCCATGAACGTATCGTTGAAAAGATCCTCTCCATCTTCCTCTTCCTCAACCTCTTCGGGCTCGTCACGGATAATTACGGGATCGACGGCGGCCTCCTCATCGTCGTAATCATCGTCGGTGAAGTTCTCTAAGCTGCGGTCAGTGTGAGGAAGCTGATCACTGTTGAAACCCGTGGAGGACGGCGAGTTCGGGGTCGAAGGAGAAGGCCCTTCTCCATTTCCGGCCATTTTCTCTCCGTGCGTATGAGCCTTTTCGTCTGGGAGCGGCCGTTTCTTCTGCGCTTTGATAACCTTTCCTGCTTTCCATCTATCGTCTTAATGCACCCAAGGTGTCAGACGAGGCCCACCCGCTTTGCGAATGCGGGTCGGTTCGGCCTTTTGGCGGGAAGTTTTGGCGCCAGTTTCGTGTCGCATTTACCCACGTGGCCATCTCCAACCAAATGATACGATTAATTTTATATGAAAAGTTATATTTGTAAACTTCATCCACACGTAAATAGAATAATTTTAAATATATAAAAAAATATAAAATTATAGTTACTAGTGAAAGTGGATAATATATCCTTATTGCTAATTTGCTAACATGACAAATTTGATTAATAAGAGATTTTAAAAATTAAGGTCTCGTTTGGATATAAAATTATCCTCAACTCATCTCATCATTACAATTTTTTCAAATTTTTATATAAAATATAATAAATAATTCAACTTTTTCAAATTTTAAAATAATAATAATATTTTATTCAATTCATCTAAAATATTTGATTTCATATCACTATCTAAACCAATTCTAAATCTCAAATCGAATTTTATAAAGTTATAATGAATAATCTATTTCTCGCATCAATTTGAAATAAAAGTA
This sequence comes from Juglans microcarpa x Juglans regia, assembly GCF_004785595.1. Lineage (NCBI taxonomy): Eukaryota > Viridiplantae > Streptophyta > Magnoliopsida > Fagales > Juglandaceae > Juglans > Juglans microcarpa x Juglans regia. The sequence continues at coordinate 22,299,460 of NC_054599.1, read as the reverse complement.
TTCTAAAATAATATTAGTTTTTTTAAATATTATCATTTTAATCAAATGTGACATTTCTAGTGACCGCAAATTTTAGTACATATAAAAAATAAGTAAAGCCTTTATATTTAGTAAGTATAACTAGACTAACAAAATCTATCATGAAAAATAGTATAGCGTTTAAAAAATGTTATATATTATGAATAATATTAGATAAAGTGTTAGAGTGTGTAAGTTTCGTATTTTTCACTTAAAAGAAAATAATGTCTATCATTAAAATAATAATTTTTATCATGTGATTCTTTAATTTATCTATTATTTTCAGAAAGAGTAGAAGAAATTTATATATTTTAAAATTATAAATATCAATTTTTTTTATATATTATTATTTGTATCTATTAATTTTTTGTTATTGTTAATGTAATATCGTGAATTCATAATATTCAAACAATAATTCTCGATACAAGTTTAGATATGCAAATTACGCTGAAGCCTTTTGAAAATACTAGAAAAGTTTTTTCTCATGCCGAATTTGGAAAGTGACCACGGTGTCCGGTTGGATATTATGGGCCAATAGCGCATGCTGAGCTAATTAGAGCATATTTAATGGAATAAATAAAAGTTAAATTTATTGAATATTTAATTATTAGAATATAAAATGGCATCACAATATATTAGATAATTAGAATTTAGTTACAGTTATTTTTAAAATAATTTTTAAATTTAAAAGTAACTATTCATACATCAAACATATTTTATAACAATTATTTTTTTATTCCTTTTAAATGATAATTAAAATATGATTACTAATTAATATATAATATTATAAATAGTAAAATATAATAAAATAAAATAAATTTATAATTAAAAAAATTAAAATATTTTTGAAATTATTAATTACTCGTTACTATATAATGAATAATAGATAATTCAATATAGAGATTTGATGTAAATAGTTAAAATTAAATTTATCTTATATTATTTTATTATCATATAATAAAAAAATAGTTATTACAATGTGGAGACTTACGTGAATAGAATAGCTAAAAATTAAATTAATCAAAACTATACTTTAGTTTTAGCTAATCCATTGAGAGTGCTATAAGAGAAAGATTAACAAATGAATTATAAGTTGTGTTTGGATATTGAGTTGATTTGAGTTGATTTGTAAATAATAATTTTTTTTAATTTTCATCTATATATGTTTGAATGTGAGTAAGATTAAGGATTGAAATATATGTTTAAATGTATAAAATAATTTGAATTGAATTGAAATTTTTTATGTGAACTAAAAAAAATAGCGGATAGCAAATTTGATAGCCACGAGGCAAACAGATCTGGCTGACTGAAATTTTATTCCTTTTAAAAAAATCTATATATGCACTACTAGTATTACAACGAATTCGCGAGAGAGAGAGATATATTACATCATAGTGAGAAATATAAGCTGAGCCCATTTAAAAATAAAAGGCTTTAATAGCCCAAAAAGAGAGGTAATGGGCCGGATTCGAAGTTAACAGAAGCCGGTACAGATGGCTTTATGTTTACGTAAGTTCCAGTATTGATGGCACTCCCCACTTCATCTTGGTACTCGCAGTTTTGATTTGATTAATTAAAGACTTCTCTCCATCATCGCTTGAAACCTCTTGAAAGACTGCAGCTTTTGCAAGCGTATCTGTTTATAGAACCTCCTGATAAACAAGTCTGCAACATTATCAATCTCATCTTCCAGGACGAAATTCTCCCCTTCCTCCTCCTTGGAATTCCTCACCAGATCAATGATGGACCCACCCTGACCATCCTCCTCAAAGTCCAAATCCTCGTCATCAAACAAGGAGTGTCTGAGATCTGGGTATTTATCATCACCATCATCATGATCTCGGCCTTCTTCTTCATAATCAGCCTCTACCTTGTGCATCAAGTACTGAGTGTGGCTGGAGCTCGAATGCGAGTACTCGTTTGCCAATGCACTGTTGTAGAGAACTATGGCCTTGCTATTTTCCCCTGCCTCGTCTTGGCTTTCCCCGTCATGCTGTCCAAGAAGTCTATGGATTTTATGGGATAACGAATCCAGCATAAGCTTCGACTGCTTGTTCTTCAACAAGGAGAACATTATGAGCCGAGCTTTGACGGCGCTGGTTTTGTTCTTGATGGCCATTGACTTGGCTTTAGCGATAGATTTGAACACAGAGATAAACTGCTTGAAAAAGAGAGAAGCCTTGCTCTTCATTTTTGATAAGATTAAGATTTTAAAAAAACCCCACGTACGAAAAATGAATAGACAAAGAAAAGGGTTCGAAACAACAACAAAAAATGAATGATATCTAAGAAATCAAGCTCGAGTTTTTCAGTGTCGGAGAGAAGGCTCTGTAAAATCAGCGTTGGCATGAAGGAATACCGAAGCCTTTGATGCGTTTATATAGAATGCAAAATGGTGCTTTTTCGTTTTGGGGACGTGCAGTGCGGGTACGTACGTCGAGAAAAAGAGAGAGCTTCGAAGAGCAGCATTCTTCGCATACCAACCCACGTGGTACAAATCTATTGGATAGACTTTATATATTCCTTGTTTAAGTGGGAGGGGTGCATTTGTTTTTAGTCTTTTATTTTCAAAAAATGAAAAGAAAGCTCAGCTCAATGGGACTTTAGAGTTTAGACGGTGAAAGTTAAAGTCTGTTGAAAAAGTAATGTAAAGGGACTGTGAAAGTGCAAGGATTCCTTGCTTCATGACGATCATTGTTTAGTAATTCGAGGCAAATTACGTGCAGAATTTCCGTTCGAAAGAGTAATACTTCTTATTATTGACTTAATTTTTATTATTCTGAAATGATATAATATTAAATAATAAAAAATTATTTATTATATTTTATTTATAAATTTATCATTTAATACCACGTCATAAAAAAAAAAAAATACGAAGGGAAGAGGTCTGGGCTAAAGCCAAGCCACACTGTTCTGGAATAAACACCATTTGTAGGCTGCAATTTGGTCTAGTCGGGAAGAACCAATACAGAATATTTAGGGACAGCTTTTTAACTTTTATTTTTATTTTTATTTTCTTGAGGTAAAGACTGAAACATGCAAACTTTAGAGTTGTCACTCACTCAGAAATGAAAGGTGTCGACCGGCTTGCTTTAGTTGGCATAAAAAATAGAACATGTTGGTATTTGTTTATCATTCATGTTTCAAACAAGTTAATGGCATATAATAATATTAGATAGACTGCCGTGATCTTCATGATATAATATTAGTACACTTTTCTTACTGGCTAAGCGATTGATAATTAGTTGGGGGAAGAAACACGACTTTGTCTTTGAACATAGTTTTAGCAAGTTCAAAACATTTCATTTATCTGGGTGGCTGGGGGAGGTCGCTGTTTGAGCATTGCATGATCTTCTAGTCTCTAGAGGATTGCCAAACCCAAATAATTTCAGCGAGGGTAGGTCCCAGACTCCCATCCGTGATCATTGATCAAGTCCAACGTGGTGATTTTGACACTTTGTCCGTTTTTTATGTTACACACTGCGTTTATACATTGGTCTAGAATGACTCCAGACTGTACATTGTTTAATGTCCAAAAGAAAAAAGAGTGATGCTACAGTAAAATCATTATAATTGACTTTATGTGATATGTTATAACTATTTTACAATAAAAATAGCTTTACAATCTGACGTAGGATATAAAACTATGTTAGTTTGTATAGTTAAAAGTATTTCTCAAACAATGATTTCACCGTAATTTGACTATTGATATACTAAGTATATTATTGATGTAGAAAACTGCCATATTATATAGCATAAAAAATAATATTTGGGGTTCCAAATTTGTTACTGTTGGTTCCAGGGCAAGGCTACACATAATTTCTAAGTAATAAGTATCCTTGAATTCCTGCTTCAGGAGAGAAGGAGTCCGAGTGTTTTGACTTGGTATTTTCAACACGAATCTCCCGTCTTCAACAACATTTTTAGCGCGTCAGGAAACATAAATTTTGATTAAAAGATCATGAACAACATTTGTTGCTTTCCTTTTGGATCAAGGTCAGTCACAATGCCTGATTTGGCACAAAATTTGATCATGCTTCAATGGCTAACACGAATGCAAAGAAAAATTTCATGTATCTTTAAGGCTACCATCAACAAGAGAAGATACACATGCAACACATGTTGTTATGGAGATGCGATAGTCTGCTTTTCATTGCAGAAGGTGGTTTTTTTTTTTTTTTTTTTCTAATCAAGCATGCTTAATATTAAATAGTAAAGTATAAATAGTTTTGGGAGGGATCATTTCCACTATCAATATAGATACATATAGGAAAATTATTTAAGAGTATGCAACCAAAAATTGAATTAGTTGCTACCCATTGCACCACAGAGTGCGCACATCGATTTTGAGATCGATGAGTTTTGGTTACCCTCCAATTATTGTGTTCTTGATAATTTCCTAAATAACATCAACGATCGGATTGATTTGCCAGTAAGTGTTTAAGTACCTCCTTTCAATGGCCGTTGTGACAGTTTGCACATCACCTTTGAGTATTGCTTGCCTTTTTTTGTAGTTATGTTGCTTAATTGTGCCGCCAACAAAGCTACAGAAGCTTCTGCTATCACTGGATTTGTAGTATGAATTTTTAAGATCCTTATCTCCAAAATTTTCCCCCATTATGATTTTTGCATACTGCAGAGGCTACTAAGAAAGATTCTATGACTGCTGCATCAAAAGAAAATGTCCATTGGTTTTGGATGGGATACTTCCATTTTTTAAGTTGTTTGTTTTGTTTGTCTTCCCATGCATGCCTATAAGCTTGGTACGTATGATCCAGCTGGTCTCTTGCTTTCTGGAGAGAGAGAATTGTGTAGTTGTGGACTATGTCATTTCTTTGTCTCTAAACGAAGTCCAGTATAATACTGCAAAGAGTTGGAAACGGTGTATATCCATGTCGTTTAGCCCCAACTCCTTCCCTGGATTTGAGATCATCTGTATCCAGTTTGACATAGAATTTATCGGCAGTGTTGAAAGGTTTAGGGGCCAAGAGCTTCGCAGAAGATGGCTTAAATTGAATCGAGAATCCCTACAATTTATGACCTCCATATTTTCTATAATTCAGATAGAGATAGATATAATATATGAACTCCAACGTATTAATGCCAGGGTTCACACTATTTATAGGCAGCACTTAATGTTGTATGCTCACTGACCATGTTTATCTTAAAGTGTTTAGGTCAAAAATTTGTAAACGATCTTATTCCGATTCAACAAAGGTGGTTTTCACTTGCCCAAACAAACTCTCGGGGTCCACATTTGGCTCCTTAATCTTCTGAGAAAACCAATGAGACATGGGGAACACACTAAGCAGAGAAACAATGAAGTAGAACTAGTACTTATCCACCTGAAGTGGGATTACATCGATCATAGTATCAAAACAAAACAGGTATAACTATAGCCATCAGTATAGGTATGGATAGCATCTAAACGACAAACCACTTTGAAACTTTGGTCAAAGTGTTCACAAACTTTCCTTTGGAGTTCCTTCCTTTGTATAGGAACTACTTTGGGATGGCGAGGGCCAAGTCAATGGTAGTTGTGGTGGTACCGGGCTCCCTTTATTTTCAGCAGAACGACATCAATCCCCCGGTATAGTGGCATGTCCATGGACGAGATCCAGAGACAACATCGTAATCTAGTCAGTATATAGTCCTTGACCAATGATGAATCATTGAATGATTAAAAAACATGGCCTAATTTTCTAGGTATGTTAAATATATAGATGTGTTCAACTTAAAAGGAAGCTCTGCTTCCCTTTCAACAGCATGGTACCTAAGGTAAAGCTGAATATTTTGCCTCATCAAGCTTGTCGGGACACATTGACACATTGGTGAATAGCAGAAGAATGTTTCCCCTGCTGCAAATAGTAGTGAGGGGCTACTTTTAAACTTCTGAATACATAAACCTAGTATTTCCAAGAAACAAAAACTACAGGCTAATGCAAATCCTTAAGAATGCAAACTGTACAGAGGAAGATGCATCCTGAGCCGAAATCTATAACTAAACTTAGTAATTTGGCATACTTATTGGTAATGTATATGATAGTCACACAACTGAGTCGTAGTGCAATTGCACTTAATTTTGAAAAAAGTTATTGACACAGGTAATGTATTACCTAGGCATTCAACTGAATCGTAGCTTGAGTCAACATTCTAAATCACCAATATAAGTGCATCAATTGAGAAATTTATTGCTAAAAGATATATCACTTACACAATTTGAATTCTGAAACAATACAAAATTCTTGAAAAATGATAGAAGTCAACCTCAGCGGGCTTTTGTTTTTTTCTGGCCTTGGACCTGGATTGCAGCACAGATCTTCTTCCAACAGCGCATGGAAATGAGTGTGGGTATCACAACCCATGAGGCATTCGCTCCAATATAGTATGCATAGTAGTAATATGGGCTTGCAGCAAAGTTATCACCTTCCAAATAAGCAGTTAGGAAATATACAGCAGTTCCATAAAGCTGGCCCAGAGAAATGGCGAACTGTAGTATATAGCTATATGACTTTCTTGTAGCTATTGCATACCTGCCAGTAGTGCAAACAAGGCATAGGAAAAATGTCAAAGGGAAGATAATATTTTTGTATACAAAACCTAAATTTAGAGATAAATAGAAACACCGAGGCTAGAATGAATAATTATACTCCATTTCTTCCACTTTCATTCGTTTGATTCATTCTTTTTTATAAAAACCTAGATGTATCTCTATCTTATAATAGGCCTGAAATTTAAAATATAAAGAAAAACATAAATCAGTAAAATTTGGAAGAGGGGCAGTATTAAATAGCACCTACTCTCAAAATATATGAGAAATACCTCTTGAGATGAACAATGAAACTCTGTATACTGAATGAAACAATCAAGGAAAAAAATCTTTCTCCAGAATCCCAGGCAGGATTGGAAACGTTCAATCTTTATTTCGCAGCATGATAAAAATAAAAAATTGAACTTACACTGCTAAAAGGCTAGCTGGACCCTCAAAAACTGCAGTTAGACCTTCAACAACAACGGTTCCTGCATCCCTCGCTGCATATCTTGAATCACCTTTGCTGTATTCTTTCCCTGGAAGGTTGCAGTAATGATTATCATCTAATTGAACTAACAGTTCTGATTTCTGAAGAAATCCCAACTGCTACCAATGATTATGCAATTATAAATAGAAACTTACAGACTTCGGCCAGGTAATTAGCAGTTTTGTCCCGGTAAAATTCAGGAGAGAAAGCAAAATAACCCTCAAGAATGATATGGGTTAGGCCTGTGAAAGCCCACCAGCACATTAGCCATCGGTCAATATTAGAATTTTTGAGTGATCTCCCTGGATTGGGGGAAAAATATAATGTTAAGTCAATGAGGCACCCAAAGTCATTGCAATGTCTCAAGATCATAACATTTAAATTAAAAAAAAAAACTAAAAAGTAATACATGCATCGCAAAGAGTTATTCTATCCTCAAGCAGGTGTGTAGAGCACACTATCCACGTCACTTAAATGGAAAAATTTGATTTGATTCAAATGTTAAAACTTCTAAGTACTTTACCGGGTGTGCTATCCACACCGGCTTACAAATAGAGATCTTCTGATCTTAGTCCATGAAGAAACAGAAATACGAATGAAGTTTAAAACTCTAGTTACTCTACTCAATGTAAACTGGTAGGTGAATCACTGGTGTATTCACAAATCTTGGAGTTTAAAACTGAAAAATCACATGCTAAACCATGTGATATTTCCAATTATCAAGAGGTGGGGAAGCAAGATCAGGAATAGCTGGCAGTTTTTTAGTATAACGTGTAATGGTTCTCATTTCAGCGATGCCCACATTCACGTGATGTATTTTACACATTGAAACAAAAGGATGGGCATTTGATTTCAATGGGTAAGTCTAGATGAGCTATAAATTATTGTTCTTTCTGTCTCCTCATGGAACTAATCTATACATCTTACGATCCCCACTAACGCTTATACTTATAGAGCTGGCAATCCAACAATAGGAGGAAATATCATCTATTCCTACTTCTATGTAACTAATTGTTACTCATTTCCGATAATACTTTGATCGGAAAGCTACCTGCTTGAATAAAAAATTTTCAAAACGGAACACACCATAGTTCAGTATTTTACTTGCAAAACCGTATAATGCTAAGAAGTAGAAATAGAGATCTGATTAAAATCACTTCCAAATTCTCTAATTGCTCGCAAAAATGGGTAAAGAAAATACAAGTGATCAGTGGAATAGAAAGAATATCGATTCAGTGAAAGTAGAAGGTATTGCATAAGTAGAATAAGGAAAAAGAAGGAAACCGGAGAAAAGCCAGACGAGAGAGACGACAAGCAGGGAAGAGATGCCATAGACGCCGACAATGGTGGACTGAGAGAGGGAAACAGGCACGAAACCAGGGAGCTTTAGATCTCTGGGTACGTATGGATGCTCGTGAAAAGATCCCTCCATTTTCGCCGTCTCCCCGGTCCGCGCACTAAAGTCAAATTATCTCAGATTGAACAGTTCACTCGCAGTTGTACCCCTCTCTTCTTCTTTTTGTTTCTTTTTAAATCCTCTGCTATCTAACATTATAGCGGGCCGGGGCTTTTAATAAGTGGCAGGCTCGCGTTGATCCCAAAAGAGCTCCTCTCTGTATGTACCAAAGCCCTCAAAGGCTACAGTTAAATTTGACCAAAGCCCCCAAAAGCAATGCAACGTAGGAATGTCAAATTGTATTAACGGATCGTGTTCGTGTCATATCAAGATATATTTATTATACTATATAGGTCAATCTTAACCCGACCCGTTAAATTTATCGTGCCAAGATCTCAAACCCTAACACGACCCATTAACATAACGGGTCGTGTCATGTCAATCCATTTTGATCCGTTTATGTAAATGGATTGAACAGACCTAAAATTAATCCTCTTGATCTAGTTAAATTTAGCATAATTTTATATAAATGTTAAAATCACAATATCTATAAAAAAATATAAAACTAACTACAAGTCCAAAATTATAATCCAAATAATAAAAATATCGAAATTAAAATCCCAAAAATTTTATTTTTTAGGTATAAAGATATAATTGTAACTTAACTTTCTTAACGGGTCATAACGGGTTGACCCGTTATCAACATGTTAAGCTATTGTGTCTTAACGGGTCAACCCGTTTTGACCCGAATCTGTTAAGGCTAAATCTTAACCCGCTTTTATCGTGTCGTGTTCGTGTTAGGTTAACGGGTCGTGTCACATATTGCCACCTCTAATGCTATGTACACAACTCTACTTGGAGACTGCAACGTAAGTTTAGTTAATTTTATCATTAAAATTTATTATAATTATAAAAATATATTTTTTAAAATGATGTTTTTTTTCTCAAGCCGTCAAAGGCTACAGTTAAAAGTGACCATAAACATAAATAATAATGTTACCGTCTCATTTTGACCTTAATTTTTTTAATTTTTTAATTTTATTTACTAATTAAGAAAGTATCAAATATTAGTATTTTTTTATATTTTTTAAAAATATTAAAAAAATATGAATAAACAAAATTAAAAAAAATTGAAAAACAGAATTTTGGTTAGGGGGCACTCTAGCAGGACTGAAACATAAATATGTATATAGTATAGTCTATTTATCTTTCAATCATATTAATTGATGCAATATATTTTATGTAACTTGATACACTCAAAACATGATAAATTCGTTATTTAGTGCAATTAAAAATTATAAAATTTAAAATGGCGAATAATTATTAATAATGACACTTAATCCCAACATTTTTCTGGAATAATTGGCGGCAAGCCGAAAATTAATTATAAGTTAGACACAGTGGGAAGCATGTTCTTTGAGTGTCAATGATATCTCTCTCTTTTATCTTACAAAGAGTGAGCATACATGGAGAGGTATAATTTAGGAGTGGTTCAGATTTAGAGATAGTTAATATAGATTGAGATGGTTTATAAATAGTAGAATAAAAGTTAAATTATTTATTATATTTTGTATAAAAATTTGATAAAGTTGTTTTGAGATTTGAAAAAGTTGAATTATTTATTATATTTTGTGTGAAAATTTGATAAAGTTATAATAATGAAATGAGATGAGTTGATGTGGATTTTGAATGTAAACGGTAAAAACTCATATTAACTGATCATTACAATTTTTTCAAATTTCAATACAAAATATAATAAACAATTCAACCTTTTTAAATTTTAAAATTATAATAATATTAAAAAAATAATATTATAATAATATTTTATCATCTCAACTCAACTCAACTTCCAAACAGAGTCTAACATTTCTCGTACTTTTAGTGGGCCTCTTGTAACTTATAGATATAAACCTATCACAAGGATTGATGAAAAAAAAATATATGTGGAAGAGCACTCACAATGACTTGAATCTATTTATTATTAATTTTTTTATCGTCTTATAATGTGGCATTATATGATAGATTCATAAATAAAATATAATAAATAACCTCTAATCATTTAATACTATGTTATAGAATAATGAGAGGATGATAAAAATTAAGACAGTGAGTAGCATTACTTATCACATTTGCACTTTCCTATTTCAAATATAAAAAAAGTTATAATATTATAAAATATTATCTTCGAGAAGTACTCATGGAATTTTTTTTGTAAAACATGCAAGAGATAACAAGTTGACAAAAAATAGATATTATATTATAAAAGTCATAAGTTAAAATAATTAAAATAAATAATTAACTATTTTATATATAAATTCAGATAACCAACTTGGGATGTTCTAATAAATAACGTTACGTCAAGACGTAAATGAAAGTAACAATTTCATTTGTTATGAGCAAAAAGATCGTAAAAATAAAAAGAGTAATAATATGCCTATAGTTTTTTTTTTTTAACTTTTTTCACTGTATTTTATCGATCATGTTTTAAATTGGAGATATTTCAATAAGAAAAATTTTATGCACTATATTATTATTTTTGTACCACATTCATCACGAATTTTATAGTCCAGTAGTGATGAATGTACCACATCTTACGTAATAAGATAAAAATAAGATGAAAGTATAGTGTATAACATTACCGGTGAGAATAGTTATGTGTATCATTTTATAAATGAGTTTTGCTACTTATAAGTCTAGCACGTTAATGTACCACTTATAATGGAATGCATTATAACATTAAAAAAATAAAACACCAATAACTTATTAGTATAATTGATGTGAAAACTTTTTAAATCAACAGTGTGCTGGATATATAAAAAATGAGATTTACAAATAGACTTTCTTTTACAAATAAAAATAAAGAAAAAAAAAAGAAAACGAGAAAATCAGCGTAATAAACAAGTAATGTTATACACAATATTTTTATTTCATTTTCATTCTATTATATAAGATGCATCATATTTATCATTATTAGATGATAAAATTTTATTAAAAAATTATTTAATAATAATAAATGTGACATATTTTATATAAAGAAATAATATTTATAATTGTAAAATATGTAAATATCACATAACTTTTTTGAAAAATAAATAAGTAGACTTTATTTTACAATTAATTTTTTAATAATAAATTTCACTTTTTTTAAAATAATTATATAATATTTAAATACTTATATAATATTACTCCTCTACCTAATAATTTGAAAGTAAGATTAGAGTATGACTATGTTAAATTTTCCGGGACAAAAGGACGATGTAAATGCATCATCGTGGTAACCAATGATTCTCCCAAACACGTTAGGACTTGCCAATGCGTCGCTGTCATGGTATTTGCTTTTTGACGACACCCACCACCCCCTCCCCCCCCCCCCCCCCCCCCCCCCCCCCCCCCCCCCCCTTTTTAATCTAAACACAACTGACATTTTTCTTTCTTAGAGCGTTGATAATGAACTAATTAAATATTAATGTAAATCTAAACTTAAGCTAAATATGAGAAAAAACTTTCACATTAAACTAGCCAATAGTCCAAAGCGGCTCAATTTGTATTGGTAACTCATTTCAATCCATCTCACTATTATTCATTCCTATTCATCAACTTTAACTCACAAATCTCATTACTATTTACAACTTATCTCATTACTATTCATAACTCATCTCAACTCATTTTCGAATATAAACGACACCTAAGACTTAAGCTACAGTAAATCTTAAGTCCTCTCCAAACATGACTAGCTACTATTCACAATGGAAAGTAATATTTTATTATTTCATCAGTTCCCTCTCTCTTTGAATGGTAAAACATACATGGCATATACATTATTTATTCTACTAATTGCAAATATTGATAGAGTAAACACATTATTTCTATAAAGCATGAAGATCTAAGAAATATATGAATTGTATTTGTAAAAAAAAAAAATTAATAATATTATATTATTATTTTAACTTTAAGATAGCTAGTCCAATGTAGACTCATTTAGTCAAAAATTAATATTATAGCCAAAAGTTAAAATTCTAACCAAATTGTAGACTTTACTTAGTATAATTGCGCTAGAATTGGTTTTTCTTTATATATTTCTAAAATAATATTATTTGAAAATTGATTTTACATATTAAAAAAATTCTCACATCATATTATACATATTTAAACCAAATAATAAAAAATTATTATTATTTTTTATTTTTCTTAAAATTATTTTTTATATATTTTACAATTAGAACTATGTGTCAAAAATACCAATTCCATATATCTAAATATTACCAATTTCATATATCAAAATGGTTAATTTTATCAATAAATATTAATACGTACTAAAAAATATTTTGTATCATCAACTTAATACAAATTTCATATATTAAAATCATCTTAATACAAGTTGCACAAAATTGATTTTAATGGGTAGAGAGAGAAAAAATAGTAAATAATATTTAGAAAGTGAATAGTATTTCTTTAAATTTGAAAAAACACTATTTATAACTATGTAAAATTTTGTAAATGTATAATTTAATGTAGACTAATTTAGAGAGATATTAGGTAAATATGAAAATGAATATGAATATGCACAAGTCATTGCCAATGCTCTAATATGTAATTTACGAGCGCTTATCCAATAGTTTAGAAAAATAAAAGTTTATTATTAAAAATTAATCTTTTTATATGAATTTTATATTTATTTATTTTTTTAAAAAAAAATTATATAGCATTTATATACTGTACAATTGTAAGTTCAGAAGTTAGAACTTATCTCTCACCCCTGCCTCTATTCCATTTAGGGTGTGTGTGGATGTTGAAGTGAGTTGAATTGAGTTGAGTTGTGATGATAAAATATTATTAGAATATTATTTTTTAATATTATTATTATTTTGAAATTTGAAAAAGTTGAATTGTTTATTATATTTTGTATTGAAATTTAAAAAAATTGTAATAATGAGTTGAGATGAGTTGAGATGAGTTTGGTAACCAAACGAACCCTTAATCCCAAATAAAAATATTCTAGAAATAATTTTCAACAGATAAAGTCAAATAAAATTTGGCAAAATCAAATATAGATAATTTTAGTAGGCTTGTACGTAGATAATTAATTATGAATAATATTGTATTTTATTTTTTAAATAATAAAAATAAAAGTAGAAATAGAGTACGAAAAGCATTGCGATTTGCGACAACAATTTTAAAAAGTAGTAACAATAATTTTAATAATAATATTGAATGTAAAAGCACTTAAAAGTAGCCTAATTTGTCGTTTGGGACAAGTGACGAGCACGCTCCAAGCCTCGAAAGAAAGCTAAAGGAGGAGGGAGAGAAGGGGAGAGAGAGAGAGAGGAGAGAGCTCCGGCAAACACTCTCGTTACTGAAATACTAATTAAAATAAAAAAACAAAGGGAGCGAGGTAGCGACATTACCGTGAGATTCGGCGATCCGAGTTGTCTGGCGGAGAATCGCCTCGCCACGGGGGCGATTGCGGTTGCTTTCTCCTTCCTCTCTGTCTCTCCGAGCGCATGCATTGTCTGTAATCTCTCCTATCGAACAGAGACTTCCAGTCTCTGGAAGCTACCGACCCCCTCGATCCCCACTGCATTTTCCCCTAACAAACAAGGGAGAGGCTGCAGTTAGAAATACGGGTAAAATAGGATTGTTTTTTTTTTTTGTTAGTATTTTTATGTTCTTGTTATCATTATTTAATTTTTCATGTCTTTATCTATGATGGCAATCTACGAACGTGCGGATTTTGGTATGCAGATCGAGTGAGTGGGTACGTATGTACGTCTTCAACATTGGAATGCACATGTGAAGCTCGGTGATTTCGATTTCGGTTATAGTTGAGGGTGGGAAACATTAGTATAATGGCAACGAGGCAAGGAAACATGTACGCAATTCCGATGCCTCCGACGCTCTCCGAGCCTAACAGAAGTATCGTGGACGATCCCGATGCTTCCTCCTTGCGTGCTTATCAAGTTTGGAAAGGGAGCAATGTGATCATCTTGCCTTATTCACATGATCACGATTAAAGCTTTGTTTCTTAATAATTTTTAGCCACGCCAAAGCCAAAAAGCAACTGACTTTAAATTTTCAAAAAAACTGGATTTTCTTGCAGAGATTCTGCCTGGGAGGCAGGCTTATATTTGGTCCAGACGTGAGGTCCATATTCCTGACCTTGATTATGATCGTGATTCCAGTTATTCTGTTTTGTGCTTTTGTTTCTCAAAGCCTCATTAATGAATTCCAGCACCATCTGGGCATTCTTATTGTAGTTGTATGCGCTGCCTTCACTGTATATGTGAGTTCTTCCTATTTTCATATTCCTGTATATAGATGTATGTACAAGAATTTGGATACAATTAAGCAATTGATATGGTTTTATTAGCTTATATTTTATCAAGGGTTTTTTGGTTGCGAGTAATCAAGGAGATAGGAAGAGACTGAGAATAGAATCTTTTGTAATCTACATTTCAGTTTATGGAAATGATTCATGAAAGTGTTTTTAATAACTTTGTATAGCATTTTCTACATATCTTCAATCGTGATTAACAATGTGAAAAAGAATAAGTAAAAAGAAAAGCTATGATCGACAGTGTTTTTACACATATGGGATATTAAAGCACCACCAACTTTAGTTAACGGTTCGATCATTAATGTTGTTGAGCTGACAACTATTTCAGATTATAATTCTACTCTTCCTCACTTCTGGAAGAGATCCTGGCATCATTCCTCGTAATCTACATCCTCCAGATCCTGAAGATGATTGCGATAGCTCAAATTTATCTGCTGATTGGGCTGGAAATCAAAATGGTGCTCGAAGTTTACCACCCATGAAAGAAGTTACGATTAACGGCAAAGTCGTTAAGGTCAAATATTGTCAAACATGCATGCTGTATCGCCCTCCGCGATGCTCTCACTGTTCTATTTGCAATAACTGTGTTGAGCGTTTTGATCATCATTGCCCATGGGTGGGACAGTGTATTGGGAAGGTATATTCATTCCAAAACCTCCTCCTGTTTTGTTGCTCGATTGAATTCAAACTTGGGGCATCCTTATTTCAGTTAGTATGTTGAAAAGCATTGAGGATTGATCATAAGGCACTGACAATGCAGACTTTTGCCATATTTGTAATGATGTGTGAAAGATGTTTGTGTTTGGCTGCTGACGGGTCTATTAGCTCTAGATGTCCTAAGTTACTTTTGTATCCTATGGTATATGGAGCTGTCACTTTAGAACCATAAGTCCATGCCTTTAACTTTAAATTATCTTGATAGTTAATAATGATTCAACTTTAAATTATCTTGAGATAAAATTCGGGTTTAAGGAAATTATTTATATTTGGATGCAGATTAGACTTTAATCTGGGAAATAAACAAGCTGCTTTCACGCGTGCAGTTTATATTGAAAAACTTTGTACAAAGCAAACTCTTTTCGTTCTTTTTTTTTGTGCTTATTTTTTTAAAATATATTTTGTTTCTATTTTTACTTTTAAGCATGCTCTCTACAATGGTCATTGGTGTTGCAGTAGTTAAGTGTGTCCACACATGCACATACATATCCTCCTCAGCTAGTGTATTTTCTCTTCAGCTTCCATTCATTCCCCTTTTCTCTTGTGCTTTAGTCTCTATGAATATGAAATAACCATTGGCATCTGTTATAAACATGGGATAAAAAGGTTGGTGGAGATAGCTAAATATTATGAGTGCAAGCACAGGAATGTGTCTCTCAATCTAGAAATTTGTCCATTGTTGCATGGACAGTCCACTTGGGACAAATGCGATTCTAGATTTCACGACCAACTTGTCCTCCTTGGGTTTATGCCTAGGTCAGTGGATCTTTGGGCCTTATTTGGCTGAAGTGAACTGGTGGATTACGTGGATTTTGGGATAACAAAGTTTATGTGGATGCTTGTTAAAACCTGCATTCAATGGAGCAGATTGTGACATTCTTATAAATGCTTTATGATTGTATATTACTGATCTAATCAATCACATACATCTATCATATCATTAACTTGATTCATGTGCCCGTTAATATTATTTTCAACGAATTTCTTTGTCATGGAAATTGTAATAACCTAGAGGATGGCTTTATAAAAAAAAAATCTCCCACTTATCCTGATGCGTAGAATTGATTTAAAGCAAGGTTCCATATTAAGAATTGCAGGATACTCTGATCTGCGTTGGAAGCTTTTCAGTATTTATTATGAGTGGATGATTCTTTACTTTTATAATTGAAAATGATTTCCTTGCTCAAAGAAATTAAAAGAGTTTGTTGCTCTGATTATTTATCCAATTATCCCAGTTATTTCAGGCAATTGCTCAGGTGTGACTAGTAAGTGTCTTATTTTGCCGGTACTTGCAAGCCACATACTTAAGGAATGAATTGCATTTCTAATTCCGGGGTTCATAATGTTAATAAGTTCTTTTTTTGAATTGTTTTCTCATCCTCTGTATTTTGTATTTTGGTTACCAATATTCTGTATGCATAACATCTATGTTTAACATATCTTCATATACATACCTGCTTAGATATAGCCTATATGCACACAAATATACATGGGTGGCTCTACAGCCACCACTGGGAGCTCCCGTTGGTACATTTCATCTATGTTTTTTTTGTTTTTTTTTTACATGCATTTTTTTAACACTTTTAAATATTAAAAAATAAATCACATCATTAAAAAACACTTACTTAATCATTAAATAAAAAAATTAAAAAAAAATCCTAGCGGGAGGACTAGCATTTTCCAATATACTTTTTTTTTTAAGTGTAAAATTTTAAATCTGAATGGACAAGTTATTTTCCAATATACATATATGCATCTACAAATATTTCCTCAATTGAGATCGAGAGATGGAGTTTATCATTAAACTGTGTTTGCTGTCATTATTGGATTTGTTTATTTGTGTACATACCTTATGGACCACGTCTGGTCCTTCCGTGGAGTGAGTTGTGAGAGATGAGTTTCTCAGTACACTCTGCTACTTGTCATTTTAGGCTACGTCTTACCTTTTATTGTCCTAACAAACTGATATGTTTTCTTTACAGAGGAATTACAGATTCTTCTTCATGTTTGTGTCCTCCACAAGCATGCTTTGCCTCTATGTTTTTGCCTTCTCCTGGTTCAACTTGTGGAAAATAATGAACGCATACCATTGTAATCTCTGGAGTGCTTTTCTGAAGTCCCCTGTTTCAGGGATTCTGGTTTTATATACATTCATAGCTGTTTGGTTTGTTGGAGGTCTTACCACATTTCATCTCTATTTAATTTTCACCAATCAGGTTCCTATCTCCTCTTTACCTCTATTGCTGTTTATTGTTCCGATTGGTTTTTTAGTAAGACTTGTATTGTGTTTCTGCAGACAACGTATGAGAATTTCCGGTACCGGTGTGATGGAAAGACGAATCCTTATAACCGTGGGTTCTCTCACAATATTGTGGAGATCTTCTTTTCTAAAATTCCCAGATCTAAGAACAACTTCAGGGCAATAGTCAAGGGGGATTCATCTTCTGTCTTCACCACTTCAATGGCATTGGGCCGTACCATGAGCCCAGAAATGCCCAAGAAAAGCTTTGACATTGAGACTGGAAAACGGCAAGCTGTTGGTACTGAAGATTTTGAAGATTTACAGAGTCAGATGAAGAGTGTTGGACTGGAGAGGAGTGGAACCCAGCCAAGACGTGCAAACTGGGATCACAAAGCAAATTGGGAGATCTCACCCGACATTCAAATGTTGGCTGCTGACTATGCGATGGAACATGGTTTGACAAGCAGACAAAAAATACATGAAGGCAACTAAAGTAATATTCTTATCTTAAGAGCCAAGATAAAATTTGCTAGCATGGCTAATTGAAATTCTGGAAGTATATTTCGCCATGCTATTTTGCTTTCTAGGAAGAAATACACTAGTTCGGTTAACACGTGAAGAGGGGGAAATGTTGGAAATCAAACTACTTTCATGGATGCTTGGGGGTGAGTCTTTTGCTAAATGCTATAATGTCTATGTTTTCCTCTACGAGTTTGGTCGGGCGTTGATAATTCTTACTTTGTTGGACAAGTCAATAGTGAGGCAGTAAAACCAAAAGCTCATAAGCTCTAGTTTTCCTGAATGTCTCTTTTGTCTATAGTTTTAACTAATTATTGACCAAGGAAATGCTTGTTTATGTGAACGGCAGGAAGCTAGTCCCTCTTTATCAGGGCTGGTGTGGTTTCGTTGCCTTTGTTTTTCTTTGTTCTTTTGCTTTCGTTTCTTCCGAGGAGTCTCTAAGACCTGAAGCGGTCAATTACAGACATTTGAATTGTGGTCACATTGGAATTGATCCAAGACTAATTGGGTTTATGAGCTCCCATGGAAGGATATCTTTTGTTTCCAAAGTCATTGCAGATTCGGAGGGGGAAAATTGCTGCCTAGTTATGTGAAAGTTTACTCCAACTCTGTCTATATGAATGGCACCAAAACTACCTACAAGCTTTTTATAGTGGCATTCTGTGATACATGGAAGGTAGGGCCGTAAGAGGACCGGACCGGATAAACCAACTTGACTGAATGGTTTGGTCTGGATCGGATCGGACCGGACCGATAGTCTTATTGGTCGGTCTCGAGGTGTGATTTTTTTGGACCGGATCGAGACCAACCGAACGTATATATGTTTTTTTAAATATATAATATATTATTTTATATAGTAGTTATATAAGTTAATTATGTAATTTTCATCCAAGGGGTTACCATTAACTATAAATACAATAAAATTATTTAATATTCACTAACTATATATATAGAATAAAAAAATGTTCATAGAATGAATTAGACCGACCAGTCTGGTCCAGCAAAAATAATGTACCAAAATTTGCGGTCCGGAAATCTCTAACTGATTATACCCATGGAAGGGAAAAAAAATCTTTCATAGACCTTAGTGATTGAAATGCTTCTGCTCAAAATGGGCAAAAATTGTTATTGGTTAAGTGGTGAATGCATTGCTTAGTTATTTTTAAAGAGACTTATGAAATGTTTGGGGAATAAAATGAGATGAGAAATCTGAAAATAATAGTAAATTTGTTTGTGAATAACAATGAAATTATTTGAATTATGACGTTTTATGCGGTTTTGGGAAATGAGAGAGATAAAAAGTTTAATAAAAATATTATAAAATTAAAATATTGTTATAATATAATTTTTTAATATTGTTTTTGTTTTAAAATTTGAAAAAGTTGAATTATTTTTTGTGTGAAAGATTGAAAAAGTTTTAGTGATCAAGTAATGATTAGATAATACAATTGAAATTGAAAAATTAAAAAATTGTTTGCTTGAGTGGTGTTTGGATATGCCTCGTTTGGATCATCAACCCATCTCAACTCATTATTACAACTTTTTCAAATTCTAACACAAAATATAATAAACAATTCAACTTTTTCAAATATCAAAATAATAATATTATTAAAAAATAATATTCTAACAATATTTTATCATCTCAACTCAACATCCAAACGCAATCTTAGATGTGATAAGATGAGATGAGATAAAACGATCTCAACATCTAAACAACTCTGAAGATTACATTTGGATGTTGAGGTAATCTCAGAAGATCTGTGAATAGTAGTGAATTGTTTGTGAATACCAAACATGGCCTTAGACTCCGTTTGGATGCTAAGAGTATATCAGATGATTGAAATTTATTTATAAATAGTAGTGAGTTAAGATGTTTGGGTAGGTTTTGTGGATCCCATTGAGATGCATTTGGATGTGTTTGAATGTATGAAGTAGGTTGAGATATGTTTATGCTACATTTAGATGTTGAGATGAGTTGGGTTTAGTTGAATTGTGAATAATAATATTTTGTGGGTCCCATTAAGATTAGTTTAACTTTTTTAAGTTGTATGTTTAATTTTTTAAGTTGAGATGAGTTTTAATTTTTTTTTATGAGAAATTGAAAAAGTTGTGAATTTCATCAATGATTGATTTGAGATGAGTTGCGTTTGGTTCAACAATTAAATATAGTCTTAATTTTTTATGAAAAGTTAAAAAAATAATAAATTTCCTCAATAATTAGTTTATTATTATAGTGATGGAATAATAATAGAAGTGTCGTCAATTAATAGTATTGAGTTAAGGTGAAAAAAATGAGATTAATTCAAATGAAATAAGTTGTGTGTTTCAATGGAGAGTACATACATTTGTGCGAAATTATCTTTAGATGATTTGAGATGTGACTTGGGCTTTCCTTTTGAATCATTTAGAATTCCTTAAAATTATTGGTAATCCTGCATAATTGATGAATTTACACAATTGATGGCTTGTGTCGACACACAATTTATTTTCTTTTACTTGGTTTCTGTTTATTTTTTAGTAAACATTGGGTGTAGATAAAGATTAATATATTGCCAAGTTTGTTAATTGACACATCAAACGCACTTACTAGGAAACCTGCCATATCATCCTACAAAAAACATCGGTGGTTTTGACGATTTTTATGAATATAATAAGTCCCACAACATATGATGTAATCACAAATTCAATTTGTAAATAGCATAACTCATAAAGAATTTATGTAGTTGTTTGAATATAAATTTATTCGATAATTAATTGAAACGAGTTAAATTTGAAGAAGTACAAAAGAAAAATAATAATAAACGAGTAATTTTTTAAACTTTAAAATTGGCTAATATATGTTGGAACAACGTTTGTTGTAAACGCTTAGTGTAAACGGTGTGCAAACGAGACTGACGTAGAGATATTTGTTGAGAGAGAGACCGAGCTGATGAAGTTGATGAGAGAGAAATACCGAGTTGATGAGAGAGGAAGACCGAGCTGATGAGAGAGAGTGTTGATAAGAGAGCTAATGAGAGAAAACTGATGAGAGAGAACATATGCGTTTAGAGAAAGAGTAAATAATTCATTTTAAATCTGATGTGACATGGACGACTGCACGCCGGTTGTATCTACCGACTGTATATATTGATGCAACTTTCAAATTAATTTGAAAGACCAAATTATATCTAAATAATGTAACTTATAACATAAAGTAAAATTGATGCTTGAAAATTATAGATATTTATCATATTATAGATATTTAGGGCTCCAAATAGTGTTGGGCCACCGATCACTCCGCCATTGTGTGCCTAATCCAACCTCCAATGGCTTTATACAAGAACACAGGGTCCTCATCCAAGTTCCTCAACACCGCCTTCTAGGGACCAGGAACTAGGAAGTATATGATCTTTCTTTCCCCTCCTGCTCCGTACCAAGCGAGTTTAGTTTCCTCTGGGGGATTACCATGAGCACGAAACGCCGGATCGAAGACGTTTCAGCCGTCAGTGTCGTCGCGAAGAAACCAGTCTTCTTGACTAAAGCCCAGCGCGAGGAATTAGCCCTCAAGCGTCGTCAGCAAGAAGCCGATCAACTCCAGCACCAACGTCAAGAGCTACTCTCCTCTCTCGGCCGTCCAGCTGACGCTTCCGGTAGCGACGTCAAGCCCTCCGATTCGGACCGCCATCGGGACCGGGACCGTGACCGAGACCGGGACCGCGACCGACGAGATCGAGATCGAGATCGAGAGCGTGACCGTGACCGGGAACGTGATTCTGAGAGGCGGAACCACCGCGAGAGGGAGCGCGAAGAGGAGGCTAGGGCTCGTGAGCGTGCGCGCGAGGAGAAATTAGCTGAGCGAGAGCGTGGGAAAGAGCTCGAAGCCATCAAAGAGCAGTATCTCGGGTCCAAGAAGCCTAAGAAGCGGGTCATCAAACCCAGTGAGAAATTCAGATTTTCTTTCGATTGGGAGAACACCGAGGATACCTCTCGGGACATGAACTCTCTCTACCAGAACCCTCACGAGGCCCAGCTCTTGTTCGGACGAGGCTTCCGCGCCGGCGTGGACCGTCGCGAGCAGAAGAAGCTCGCCGCCAAGAACGAGAAGGAGATGAGGGAGGAGATTCGCCGGAAGGATGGGATCGAGGAGAAGCCCGAGGAGGCCGCGGCGCAGAAGCTCAAGGAACAAGCTGCCGATTTGTACGACACCTTCGATATGAGGGTCGATCGCCATTGGAGCGAAAAGAAGCTCGAGGAAATGACTGAGAGAGATTGGAGGATTTTCAGGGAGGACTTCAACATTTCGTACAAGGGCTCTAAGATCCCTCGGCCGATGAGGGCTTGGGCCGAGAGTAAACTGAGTTCGGAGCTGTTGAAGGCGGTGGAGAAAGTAGGGTACAAGAAACCCTCGCCTATTCAAATGGCGGCTATTCCGCTCGGTATGCAACAGCGCGATGTGATCGGGATCGCTGAGACTGGTTCTGGCAAAACTGCTGCTTTTGTTCTTCCTATGTTGACTTACATTACGAGGCTCCCTCCAATAAGTGAAGAGAACGAGGCCGAAGGCCCTTACGCCGTTGTAATGGCTCCAACCCGTGAGCTTGCGCAGCAGATTGAGGAAGAAACTAATAAGTTTGCCAAGCATTTGGGGATCAAAGTGGTCTCCATTGTTGGTGGCCAGTCCATTGAGGAGCAAGGATTCAAGATTAGGCAAGGGTGTGAAGTTGTCATTGCTACGCCAGGACGTTTGATTGATTGCTTGGAGAGGCGCTATGCGGTTCTCAATCAGTGCAATTATGTTGTTCTCGATGAGGCCGATCGCATGATTGATATGGGATTCGAGCCTCAGGTTATGGGTGTCTTGGATGCAATGCCTTCAAGCAATTTAAAACCCGAGAATGAAGACGAAGAACTTGATGAGAAGAAGATTTACAGAACCACTTATATGTTTAGTGCCACCATGCCCCCTGCTGTGGAGCGCCTTGCCAGAAAGTATTTGAGAAATCCTGTCGTGGTAACTATAGGTACTGCTGGAAAGGCCACCGAGTTGATATCCCAGCATGTAACCATGGTGAAGGAATCAGAAAAGTTTTACAGGTTACAGAGATTGCTTGACGAACTTGGTGATAGGACTGCTATTGTGTTTGTGAACACTAAGAAGAATGCAGATACCGTTGCCAAGAACTTGGATAAGGCGGGGTACCGTGTGACAACTTTGCATGGTGGGAAGTCTCAGGAGCAAAGGGAGATCAGCCTTGAGGGTTTTAGGACCAAGAGATACAACGTTCTTGTTGCCACCGATGTTGCAGGGCGTGGTATTGACATTCCCGATGTGGCCCATGTGATCAATTACGATATGCCTGGGAATATTGAAATGTACACACATCGTATTGGACGAACAGGCCGGGCAGGCAAGACGGGTGTGGCCACTACATTCCTGACTTTTCACGACTCTGACGTCTTTTACGATCTCAAGCAGATGCTTATCCAGAATAATAGTCCTGTTCCTCCTGAACTTGCAAGACACGAGGCGTCCAAGTTCAAGCCCGGTTCGGTTCCCGATAGACCTCCAAGACGCAGTGAAACTCTTTTTACTCACTGAGAAGTTGAAGTATTTGGAGGTTTCAAGGAAGTGGAGGCGCCATCTGAGTTATATACCACAGTTTTTGGTAGCTTAAACTTAGTGCTCCAGGCAAGGAACTGTAATTGCTCCTTTTTTTTATGAGAATAGGATCTTTGGGACTCCAATTTTTAAAATCTCTGCTGCCGCCGAAGTGGTAATTGATGTTATTTGTATTTTCTGATGCACTATGGTTGCTCGCTTGCTGATTATTGATATTATGAATAGGTTCACGATGATCAGTTTAGAATGTCCATATTTAATCTCTAATTTTGATAATGTCTACAGATCTTTAATTGGTTGGTTAATATTCATTGACTGGATTGAAGTTCGAATCATATTTATTTGTCGTCTTACTTTGCTTGCTGCTTGCTTGTTTGTGCGTATCTTTTGGTTCGTAAAATAATATGGTAAAGTGCGGGTTCTGTGACAAATGGATGGGTGATAGGTCTATCAATAAAACAGTGCTATACGTCGTGAAGGATATGTTTCATATTCCTGCTGGAGGGCTGCAAATACTTAATGATGTCAAATGGTTGAAGGTTGGTCAGAGAGGACAAGTGATGATATTGATTGGGAAAGATGCTGTTTCAATTTCAACCAGTGATGGGGAGGAGAGAAAAAGGAAGAAAAAAAAAGTATGCTTCTTGAGTTTTGAAGTGAATATTGAGTCTAAAGACTGAAGTTGAAGAAAGACAGGTTAAAGTGGGAAAAATGAAATAGAATGAAACCATTGTTCTATTGGGTTCTTGAATTGACAAGCATTGGCAGCCATTTGTATTGTTTTGGCGACCTGGTATGTCTATATAACCACGTCTTTATAATTAGCTTGTTGGTACCATCCAAATATTATGATGAAAATATTTTCCAAACTATAATTTGAGAGTTACTTCTTATATTGGTAATGAACGAATATCCGGTACTGTTTCCAAACTCTAACCTTGCCTTTCACTATTTAGCTTTGCTTCTCAGAGTATACCTAGACCCTTACCTACTTGTGGAATATGGGATCTTCTCTCTCTCTCTCTCTCTCTCTCTCTCTCTCTCTCTCCAAACTCTAGTCCCTTTGCTTACTGTTTGTAGTTTTAGTCGAGACTATTTTTGGGCATTTTGCGATGTTGTGGTTTATTTTTAGGAGATTGTGGGGTTATCAAAACACTTGTTGATTTGAAGGTGTGAGAACTTTGGGTGTAGTATAGCGTCTCTGTATTACAAATCATTAAGAGAAGAGTAGGAGGGTTATTAGAGAAATATCTCTGGGCAGAATCAGTGTGGGGTGGCTGCGGTGGCGGAGTGTGTTAAATCAGAGGGAAGGTCAGAATTTGTTAGAACCCATCTTGCTGGAAATTTAAGGGATGTTTTGAGAATGAGATTAGATGAGAAATCTGTGAATAATAGTAAAAGAAAAATTCTAGATATAAGTATTACACTCCTGCACACTTCTTAAAAATATGTGATTTTATTCCTTTATCCTTGTATTTCATGAAATAATACGAGGATAAAAAGGTAAAATTCTATATTAGTGTGCAGAGTGTAAGGCTTGTGTTACACTTCTCATAGTAAAATAGTTTGTAAATAGTTGTGAAATAATTTGAGTTAATATGTTTTATTAGATTTGGAAAATGAGAGAAAAAATTGAATAAAAATGTTATAAAGTTAAAATATTATTAAAATATATTTTTTTAATATAATCTTTGTTTTAAGATTTGAAAAATTAAATTATTTTTTGTGTTTTGTTTGGAAGTTTGGAAAAGTTGTAATGATTAGGTAATGATTAGATGAAAAATTTGAAGGTTTAAAATTGAAAAGTGTTTGTATTTGATTGATATTTGAAAGAGAATTATGAAAAATTTTGAAATGTGAAACAAACCCTTGGTCTATCTTGTACAACCATGCTCCATTGTACACAGTCGTTACCTAGTGTTGGTGAGTATGGTGTTCGTGGGTGACGCCATTTCATACAAGTATCGGATGGATTGGAGGTGTCCGTCCAAGGTCTTCGTTTTGTTAACACTTTGACTGGCAATGGGCCCGAATAGTTTATCAAGGAAACTCAAAAGAGAGTTTTGGCTGGGGTGGTCCTCGGTTGGAGCAATTGCCTATTACCAGGAAAGCAAATCATATGCAGAGGTGGTTGTCTTTTTGGGAGGAGCTCCGCTGACAAAGCATTCATCACAATCAGTACAGGGGTATTTTTGGGAAATAATGGGGAAGGAATTTGAAATGAAAATGCATAAAGGTGAGAAGAGGACAAATTCTGTGAGTTGCCTAGCTCCTAATGCCATGGCAGAGACCTCTGGCATTTGCCACTGGGAATGAGGTGCAAAGAAGGGATATATGCAGGGCTCTTTGTACGTTGAAGACACAACTAGATATTTTGTCCAAGGACATGGCAAGTCAGTCTTGGGTTAGTCTGTGACACTCGTAGCATAGGGTCTCTACCCAAAATAGAAGCCATGTGTCGTGAAAGGGAATTTGCTGGTGGGTAGAATCACTTGTATCTCTATCAGGATTAAATCTTATGTCCAGATTTCCTCTTTGCTTTTGTAATTGGTTAAGAGTTACAGACGATGGCTTGTTCTGTAGAATGACGATAGGTCTCGAACCTTAATTCATTCTATATGCTCTGCTTTTTTGTTTTAAGAAAAATTCCCATTTGTAATTTGGTAGGCATATATTGACTTCCCTTATTTCGATTAGGAGGGTTGAGGTCCCTATGAGGTGCCCCACTTCTCATAGTACCCTCCCAAGAGGAAAAAGATACATCTACTTACTTTAGTTCTTCTTAGTTGGACTAGGCAGGTTTAACCAGAAATGCTATGCTTACACACACAGAGTAAGACTGCCCCTCTTCCCAAAGGTGTGCCAATTCCTATATTGTGCGGAGTTGAGCATACGACAAATCTCTTGACATTTTAACCCGTCTTTCGGTAGAAAGATGACAAGTGGTCAAAGATTTTCTTCTTTATTGACGAATATTCGGACAATGCAACTATAGGGAATAGGCCATAATCATTAAGAAGTCTGACTAATTAATGACTGCGTTTAACATGGCAACCTCGGGTACTTCTTCAAAAATTGATGCCATTTCAAGCAGTGAATGTGAATGCTTTGCTCCCGGAATAGGACTCCTCCGGCCATATCTCACAATCGTACAAGTACCAAAAGAGTTCAACCTTGTCATTGACACCAGAGGGAGTAATATTTTGGTGGAAAGTGGGATGGTTGTGGACTCTAGCAAGATATTACAGGATTGCTTTACAGACTCTAGCAATCCGACCATTGCTCATCTGTAGTCCAAAAAGGTTAAAATCTCGCATAAGCTTAACAAAAACCATACAATACACTATTCAGCATCTGCACTTGTTCGCCCCCCAAAAGAAAACAAACAACCAAACAAGGAAAACATACCTCAATGTTGAACAGACGGTTTGAAAAATCGGTGGGGGGAGAGGTTTATTTAATAGTAGTAGGGAGATGAAGAACCCAAACCAAATGCATCGCTACCCGAGTCTGGAACCGGTGGCATCCTCCCAAACAGTGGGCTGTGCTGCACAAACTCATTGGAGTAAAAATCCATATACGGCCCACTAACAGCTGAGTCTAGCCCATTCTTTGTTTGTTCGGTCATCTCGAAATAGTTGGTGTCACTCCAAACTTCTTGACCCATATTGGAGCCCATCACTCCAGCCCCATAACAAGTAGATGCGTCAGGCGGCAAAGGTGGGAGCTCAGTAGTGTCATGGGACGAGCATGAGCTTGGGTGCGCGCGCGCCTGCCCACCATCCGTAATAGCCGTAATGGGCTGGTAACTGGACCCAAAATCCGTAGTTCCCTGAGCCCAGCCGTCCCCGCTGGAAAATGGACACGTAGTAGCATTGATGAAAGGGTCCTGACCGAAGAAGAGCTGGGTAGAGGAGTGAGTATTCGCATCGTTTTGTTGTTGGTCGGTAGCGAAGAGGGCAGAGATATCATGCTGCGATGACTCGTTGGGTGAGATAATAGAGGTTACGGATGAACCGCTCGGCATATCAGAGTATACGAAGTTGGTGCGGGCCTTGGAACCGCGCATGGAGCGAGCGGCGCGGTCGTAGGCCAAGGCGGCCTCCTCGGCAGTGTTGAAGGTGCCGAGCCAATGCCTCTCTTTGGTGGAAGGGTCTCTTATCTCCGCTGCGTATCTACCCCACGGCCTTCTTCTTACCCCGAGAAACCTCGCTTCTCCTTCTTGTTGCTGATGCTGTTGCTGCTGGTTTTCTAGTAGTACTAGTTGTGGTTGTTGGTGTTGCTTCCTTTTGGACTTTGATGAGGAGGAGGAGGAGGAGGAGGAGGGCGAGTTGTTAAAGTTCATGATGTCTGATTCTATGAATAAAAGATAAGTCTTGGATTTCAACTGGCTAGGCTAGCTGAAAGTGAAAGACAAATTAGGTTGAATGTTTTTTTCAGCGACCTTAAAAATAACGAGCAAAACACAAAGCGATTTTCTGCGGAGAGAGAGAGTCTTTAATTTCTCTTGTAGTTTGTTTATATAGATCACAAAGTGAAGTTTAGATCAGAGAGAATGATTGTAGGCCTTGTTTTCCGGCAGTTGCATGTAGGCTGGCTGTTTAAATAAAAACATTTTTGTGTCCATTTATTTATACCTGCCTTGCCCTCTATAAAATCCCCCCCACATGGAACGATGATCATGATGAGTTTGATCAATCTCTCACACTTGCTATTACGTACCCAATCATGTGATTGAGCCCACCACTCTATCCATGGATGGGTGCATGCTATCATTATCTCTGGCCTATATATATATATATATATATATTAGTTTTAACTTTTCTTATATGCCCCATTAATCTTCCCTTGAATTTGTGAGTTTTTCCATCTATTATATGTACAACTCCCTAAAATACAAGTATAGGGCAAATTTTCTCAAAAGGAGGATTACCTGAGTTTGTACATCGAAATTTGTATATATCATTACTCGTTATTTCTTAGTTTTCTTGTTTCAAAGATGGCTGTTTTAGTTCATGAGAAACTGCATGGAACCCTTGTCTAGAGTACCTTACATTCTGATGATCATTATTATATTGGAAGATGAGATGATCATATCACTGTATTAATGTACGTACTGGTATTAATTGGATATATTTTTGCTTCTGTATCCACCCTCCGATCGAATTAACTAAAGGAATTGGATAATCTCGTCCTTCAATTCCCAGCTGGGAAGAAACAAAATACCCCCGTTAATTAAATATAAAGAAGGCCGGGTGTTTGAATTTTTCCAGGCATGCAGCGAAGGATAATCTGACTAAGAAGCAGGGGCATGCCAAGCAATTTAATTGACAATAATCATGATATGACTCGCATGTTCTGCTCCACTTTTGATTGAATTCATGCAATTAAATTATATAAAGTTCTCACATCCGAATATATAGAAAGAGAATCGATCCCTTGAATCGGGTACCAATCACGGATGGATTGTTCTAAATAATCAAATCATCGTGACCAGTGCAGCAGGCCTTTGAACTTTTATCCATATTCCCAGAAAGGTTAGCAATCTGCACCATATCATTGCCAAATATACCTACATATTCAATTATCATCCATCCCCTTGAGTGGAAGGACTCTAATGGTATATAGGTTTGTTTTTATAAATGAAATGAGATGAAAGTTAAAAATTAAATAAAATATTATTAAAATATATTTTTTTAATATTAACTTTGTTTTAGAATTTAAAAAAATTAAATTATTTATTTTATTTTGTGTGAGAATTTGAAAATATTGTAATGATTAGATAAGACGAGTTAAGAAGTTTTGTGAAAATAAACGAGGCCATTACTGTCTTAAAGTATATACAGAGTATCGTTTATTTCTTTTGAAAAAGTGAATAAGTTTGGAATCTACATAAACAAATATATATTTTTTTAATAGTAACCTTATTTTTTAAAAATAAAGTGTGCAAAACTTATACATTAAAATTGTATTTAGTATTAGTCATAATTATAATAGTATCATTTAAATTAACTCTTTTTTTTTCATCTCATTCTTAATATATATATATATATATATATATATATATATACACACACACCTTCCTGCCTCTTTCATGCAGCACAAAGTATATATATATATATGCAAGATTGCAGCTAGCTAGTTTCATGTGTCCAAATATATATAGCAGGAACATGATCACTTTCATTTTTTTGTTCTCCACACGCGACATGTTTTCTTTTCTCACATGGTTCCATGCCTACATCTCTTACTTTTGACCTAATCCTTTATTTAAAAAAAAAAAAAAATTATATATCTGGTACGTACTGGGTTCGATTAAACTAATTTAGATTTCAACAACTAAATTGAGAGACCAATTAAGTATATAGAAAAACAAGTGCGCATAAAGGTCATGTTACCCTAATATTATACGAATTGCCTAAGCCATGTGCATCCAATTTGAGCTAAATACAATGATATGTTCCACCAACCCTTCTCACCTTTTCAATCCCTGCATGCAAATGGCCTTCTCTCTTTTAATATTTCATAGATCAGTTTGGACTGAGCATCCCTTGGTTGCAACTTTAGCATGAACAAGCAATATATATATATATAAATTAATTATCTATCTTCTAAGAATTTCTCTTAATTATAAGTTGGCCGTAATCTAGGTCTTCCTAGTGATTATTTTCTTCGAAAAAACATGCATGCCTTTGTGTCCTTAATTATCACATGCACCACAAAACGCCTTTAATTTCTCCCTTATAATTTGGAGCTATATATAATATATATATATATATATATATATATATATATATATAACGTACTCATGAAGCGGACCTTGACTCAATGCATGGACCCATGCAGTGTATATATGACCTTTGATCAGTACAAAAGAGTATTTCTTATTGTTTACTAAAAGAAATAATGGACAATCCTCTCGATGAATGGTCGTTATTATTCTTCCTAGCTAGACGCGTGTGATATTATTATATATTTGTTTGAATCTGATGAATTTTTTTTTGGCCTTTTGATGATGATGAACTTGTGAAATTTATATCTAAGTTGCAATGACTTGACCTACACGTACTACTGGTGTCAGTATTGACCGGGTGAAAATGTATGTTTGCAATAAACAATTTTTTTTTTTTTTTTTTTGTCATTTATAAGCATGGTGTGATAATAAATGACAAAAAAATTATTTATTATAAGAGTAATATTATATACAATTATAGAATACGTAAGTATCATGTAGTCGTTTTGAAAAAAAGTAAAATCTATTATTAAAAAATTAATTTTTTTATATTTATTCACTCTTTTAAAGTGATTACACAATATTTATACACTCGCAACTATCATTTTTCTTTCACTTTTAGAAATACTCAGTTCGACTCAATTAGTTTGTCTTGAGGGAGCGACTGTGACTCCCCATCGATCGTCAAGGCTCCTCTTGAAGGACTCTCCAAGAAGTATAAAACACACACACACATATATATATATATATATACACACTACGATAGCTTGGATTTTATAGTGTTTGAAAAGAGACTGGAGTCTACGACATACTGTATAAGTTGTTAACTTCGGTTCCAAGCGAGGTCGCTGAAGTGAAGAAAAGTATGCTACAAATTATTTAGGGGAGAAACAAATGAATTCTTTGAGTAGAACGGACAATGGGCACGCAAGTTGATGAGAAAGTTGAAAGAGGATTGATACATTATCTCCTTATCTAAACTTTATATTTGATCAGTTTTTTGTCTTCAACAATTATTTGAGGATTGATACACATTGCTCTGTTTGGATATATAAAATTCTCATTTTATTTTATTTTATTATTATAATTTTTTTAAATATAATAAATAATTTAATTTTTTTAAATTTAAATTAAAAATATTATTAAAAAAATTATATTATAATAATATTTTATTTATTTTTTAATAAAATATCTTTATCTCATCTTATCGTAACCAAACTCTGTATAATGGGACTGTTTTTTGCATCACTGTAAATATTTTAGAGCAGTGCTACAATTATCAAAAAAGTAATCCGAATAAATCTACTAATAGTGCATTTAATTTTTTTTTTTTTTTTTTTTCATGTATTTGGACCCAAGCATTTCTGAACATTTTATGCCAATTTCTGCAATATTGTGTAGGGTAGAAGAAGGAGAGAGAGAGAGAGAGAGAGAGAGAGAGTAAAGACAAAAGTAACAAGTGTGAAAACTGAAACGGGGCATGCAAGTCTTTGTAATTTGTAATCCCAAAGGTCCCCATTTTTCAAAGAGCGGATAAAGACAGAGATTAGGTGTATAGGGTATAGTGTCGAATGGAGAAAGGTCTAAGTATCTTCTGCAAATCCCATGAATATCCAATCCCAAAGATACAAAATAAGAGAAGAGATGCCCGAGAAAAGAAAGGGCAAAGTCAAAGAAAACATCCCCGCGCGTCACTGGAAAGCATGCAAAAGATTGTTATCAGCACACAAATTCATATTTGCAGTGCCAAACTCGAAATGGTCAAGGAAAAAGAAAGTTCAAACCCACAATTCACAAACTTTAAAAGAGTAACCCAATATTTGTCGTTTTATGTTAGTAGAACTGCGCAGCGCTACTTTTTTATTTCACATTTTTACTGATCATGAAAGGATCGAGTTCTGGGGAGGAAGACCAGTCTGGTTGGTATAATCTTCAGTTTTTAAAATGAAGGTCTGAGTTCCATACTCTCTCAAATTAAAAAAAAAAAAAAAAAATTCTCAAGGGAGAGGGAGGGAAAGCGTTCAGTTTGATGTTTCGTTGCGTTTGAAAATCATGCCCCCTGGAAACCAAGGCTGTCTTTCTTTTGCTTCGCATGCATTTTACTCACGGTGACAAAATGGTGGATGCAAGACGATCATGGTGCCCTTACATCATTGTTAGTTCAGCCGATCACTGCGAGCAGCATATACCCGTGGAAGGCATATGCTTGCCACATGCCCAAGCTGGGACACGTAATAACTTTTTATATATAGGTTGGAGGAAGTTTATGTCCTATTTCGGTCACGATTTGGACTGCATGTGATGAATAGTGATTTGACATGAGATTAGAGTACAGGTCTTTAAATTGAATTATGACTACACACCCACACAATGCATATAATGATGTACCACACTCAGCTCTACGTACGTCTGCACAGGTAAATCAAACCTCCTTCCACATCCCATTTTAGATGTTCAATCAACATGATTACCGTCCAACACTAAAGACTGATTCAGATTAGGGCAGTTTTGTAGCTGCTGAAATAAAATGCCCAAAGTTCTTAGAGGTTTTGTGGGCTTGGAACCACTCTGCCATTCCTAATGTATGTTCGACCCTCTTCTAAGCTAGAAATGGTGTATAAATTATGACTGTCAAACGACATCAATGGATTGAAGGTCAGTCACAAGTCAGGAGCCTAGAAGTTAGAACTGGATCTTAATCAGTCATTTCAAAACAATTTAACAACACCACATGGCAGTGTGACAAAATGGTCGTTGAGGGAAACATCAACTAGAAAAAAATCAAACAGAAGACTGGTAGTTTCTTTGAGTCTAATTTAATTGAATTATGTACAAGATTTACCCTAGAGGGAAACAGTTTGAAAGTTATTTAGAATTGCAGAATCAAGGACATGGACAAATTCTACAAAATACAGTTGCTTGCTTCCACTACAAAGATGTATTCAAGTCGTCAACCCCACTTTTTGTCTTTTTACACAAAAGAGGACGATGCCCGAATTTTATTGAAGCCGTCAGCCCTGCACTTCGCAATTGCAGCAAGAATTCTCGAGGTGTTGGACACCAGAAGGGTTACCAAAGCAGCCAGGTGATGACATCTGACGCACTTCACCTGCATCTGCAACTGGCCTTATAACTGGGGTTTCCTTTGATTCTCCAGCCATCTTGAGTGAACTTTCCTCTGAGAGAGTATTCAAAAATCTTCTAAGAGCATCCCGCATCCAATCATAACGGCAGAATTTGAATGCTTCCTCTGTGGTAAGCTGTGGAGGGTAACAAAAGCCCAAGTCTTCAACTGAAGCCAAACTAGAATTTGTTGACATAGGATTTCTTAATTTGAGGCAACAGTCGTCAAGCCAAATCAATTACCAGTTGTCTTTCAATGAAACATTAGATATTATATAATTTCAATTAATTTTTATGGAATACTGACCCATTTCCTGTCATGGCTAGCCTGCTCTGGCCAAGAGTCGAGCTCCTCAGTCACATTTAATGCAAACATATAACCTCTACAACCTCCTTCCAGGCTGCTGCTGTTCTGTCTGCTCTTGCTTCTAAACTCCCAAACTCCTAGGGGATTTTCCTGAAAAAATATATGAGAAATCAGCTTGAATTCGATGAATCGATTGAATGATAATCATATTCATGATTTCTTTGACTATAACAAGTTCGTACGCATACCCGAAAAGCAATCAAACCATAATTCAGCATTGTAAATGAAAGGAAAAAAACTCGAAGCAAGGAAAAAAAAAAAACCTACACTGAGTATTCCTCTAACTCCTGCTTCCTCCAAGGCTTCACGACGTGCGGCTTCATCTATAGTCTCATCATTCTCCCATCCGCCCTGGCATTCCAATGAAGTCATTGACATTAATTCTCAACTTATAATTATTATAGAAGGTAACATGCACTAATTAAACGAAAAGAGTCGAGCATGATCGTGTGCCCAACAAACGAAGGAGGATCATCATTAGTACCTTCGGAAACACAAGATCATCCCTATCTGGTGAAGAAATCATAAGAACAAGCAATTTTTTCTCTGGATTGTTATAGCAACAATTGAAATTCTTTCCAAGCCGGTAAGGAATACACCTAATCATGTTTGCACCAAAAAACGTAAGCATATATAGATCATGTAGTCTGCAGAAGAAATAAAAGCATTCCAATCTATGCAAGGGTAGAGCATTGGTAGTATATAGACAGAAAAGGAAAGAGGACAGAAGTGGGGAATAGATGAAATTACTGTAAACCAGGTGGATTAACATTAACATTGCAATTTTTTTTTTTCGTTTGGGGTTGATTGCCAAAATTAATAATTTGGGACTGATGATTACAAATTAAATTATAAAAATAACATTATTTTACAGAAATACAATTTAAAGCATAGTTGTATAGCCTCAAGTCATTTATCATGTAGAAGCACGAGGATACGCTGCTATTATCAAAGAAAAAGGCACAATCCTCGAATGCAATACGTCGATATAACATGAAAACTAAGATGAAAATTGACACGTGAATGAAAAAAGAAAATAAATTTTGGACTTTTCAGTAGAAAAAGTGACTGACCCTGAGACAAGCCTAAGATGATCCTTGTAGCGTTGTCTGTATCTCCCAGTTCTCGCTGGCAAAGACGACATGACAAAATCTGCATTTGCGTGGACTTGAACCCAAACCATTAGAAGATAAAGCGTAGAAAGGGACATGACAAAGGAGAAGAAAATAAATGATAAGCAAAGCAACCTGGATAGAAAGCTAGCTTGGGACGCAGGAAGCTGCTTCAACTCTAATACCCAGTACCAGATAATTGCAAGTGTTTCGCCGAAGTAGATAGAAAAGGGTCTCATCCCGACATGCTTTTGAAGAGGGACTCGGTTGATACAAAGCAAGAAAGAGTCAACAACGGCAACGACAAAGGCAAAGTCGGCAACACGGTTGAGCGAGTCTGTCGGTATTGGTAAGGTGAGGTCGGCCGTGCTTGTCAGGACTTTGTACAGATTTTTACAGCAGAATAAGCAAGTTGCAAGGCTCCTTCCACCAAAGTTCGAAACTGCAAATTGGTATCCTATATAGAAATATATATCCTCTCTCTCTCTCTATATATATATATATCCTCAAATAGCAAGAGACGATAGGGACTGCAGCAGCGGGAGTAAACTAATCAGTGGCTTCGTTATATTTCAGGAAATTGACTGGCATGTATAGATAAATCTAAACTGACGAGACACATACTATTTTTAATAAATGTAATTTTATAATTTAACATATCATATAAAATACGTCAATTTATAAATTTATTACGTTATTTTATAAATTTATTTTTATAAAATATAGACATTAAAGTTGAGGTAAATCAATCCCTCCTAACACTTACAACAAACCAAGTGAAAAAAGGGTTAATGATGGTCCCATCTGACTCGTTCCTGAAATTAACAGACCAGACATGACTCCATTTGGACCCATCTTAAACAGTTTTTCAATGTCTACCTGTATTGGCGTTACTATTGTGTGGTCATTATATATGGTTGGTAATTACTTTGAAAAAGAAGAGTTAATATAATGGTGAATGAATAATAAGACATCAACACATGAGTACGATGAGAGTAGTATACAGTATAACTTACGATCGAGCGAGAAACTCTCTGCAAGCTAAGCAGTGATCTTTGTTGTGCAAATTAAAAGAGTGGCTAAAAGTGTTTTGACGGATAAGACACATATATACTTCATCGGTGACATTTACAAGAAAATTCAACAGAAAATCATACGTATCCAACTTTATCCTTAATAAGCATTGGAGATATGAATGAAATATTCTCATTTGACTGGTCAGCCAATGCTTAGCTTAATGTTCATATCCCTCGCCGAAAATGAAGAACAAGCGACATCTCATGAGTTTTAATGGGACACTCAATGGCCACGACGGACAAGAACATAAGAAGACGAGAGAGAGAGAGATAATTCCGAATTTGAACTAATAGGCCCCACCTTATTTAACAAAAGATGGTCATAACTGTCTCAAGCCAAAAGCATTGACTCAGAGTCAACGGTCCTACCATGAGCCGATAATTGTATGTGTACAACTTGTAACTCATGACTTGGACAGGTAAGATAAATAAGCCATGTCCTCCGCGCCCTGCCCCAGTTACGAAAGCTCGATAAATTCTACCTTA
This sequence comes from Juglans microcarpa x Juglans regia, assembly GCF_004785595.1. NCBI lineage: Eukaryota > Viridiplantae > Streptophyta > Magnoliopsida > Fagales > Juglandaceae > Juglans > Juglans microcarpa x Juglans regia. The sequence goes on along the minus strand of NC_054599.1, from coordinate 22,262,719 downwards.
TCCTCCTCTACCTCACACACAAAATACTAATTTTTTCACGAGATCTCCTATTGAGGTTTCTTTTTTAATTTTTTTTTACTTAATAATTAGCAAAATATTTTTTTAATGATGTGATTTTTTTAAATATTTAAAAATGTAAAAAAATATACGTAAAAAAAAGCAAAAAATTAAAAAAATAGATGAAATACACTAACGAGAGCCCCAAGTGGGAGCTCCCAATAGTGACTATAGAGCCACTCTATGTGATTTGTTATTTTTATCTTTTTATTTAAACATATACATATTAATATATAAATATATATTTTTAAATAGAAAAATAAAAATGACAAATCATATATTAGTATGTGGTATAAGAATAATAAGTAACATGTTCCTAAGAAATTTACCCTTATATGTGGAAGATTAATGTAGAATAATATCGGTCTTTTATTTATTAAAAATAACGCTCAATATTAAAGATTTTTTTTTATCAAAATTATGTTAGAAAAATGATATATAAAGTCTCAAGATATGCAAAATTTACACACTTTTTTTTTTAAATAATAGATAAATCAGAAATCCAAATGAAAAATAATTTTTCTTTTATAATTCGTCATTTTTTTTATAAAACGAATCCACAAAACTTGCACACATATCTAACATTACTCTTATTTCAATTATTTTCATAATAATCGAAGAATATTAAATAAAGAAAATAAGAGATAACTGATCATTTAAGGATGGTGAAACCATCTCAAGTGAAGTGGTTGGGATAGTGGACCACCCAGCTAAAACAATCTCATGGGTGGTTGATCACTTTATTTCAACTTTGGGGGTGATCTCGACTGTCCCAATGATGAGAACTATGATGTGTAGGCGTAGATCTCGAGCACCTTGTTTGGATAGGTGAGAATCACCACCCCTGGGGGGATTGATTGAGCCAATTTAGCCATCCTCGCTCAAGAAATGTTGAAAAGATCCTTATATATACCTGATCCTGATTCGAGTTAGATGAAGAAATGGGAGTACCTTAGTATTATTCCTTGAGCTATCTGGACTGACCAGTGAACAAGGCTAATAAGATTAGCCAATGGCCTTTTGACTGAATGCCACGGCCCATTGTCCTTAAAAACAATTGGGTCCTATGCTCGGGTGTTGAAACCCCAAAACTACAAGGATGTCCCTAAAAAAAAACTCCTAGCAGAATAAAACATGGCCAACGTTAAGATCCCCTTGACAAAACCAGTGGTTGATAAACTACTCAATTTACACCTTTTTAATGTAATTGAAATAGCATAAAAACGCGTTCCATTGTTGACAATTGATATCCACAGACCACAGTTAACGCTGAGATTTAAAAAAAAAAAAAAAAATGGTAGCCACTATAATGTATGCCTTGGTCGGAAAGAAGCTGAGATAAATCTTTCTTGCCTCGCTAAAGGACCTGGAGAGGCGGGGTTTATTATTTATACAGCTCTTTTATATACCACCAGCTCTTGTAATTGTGAGGAAACCGGTTGACGTTGCATAATGTCATTTTATCTGATATATTATTAAAAAAAAAAAGAACAAAAATGAAAACAAAACACAATAAAGGAAAAATTGTTGAAGAGGGAAGCTGGAGGTTACGTCGTTTGGAAGAAGGGGAGAAAAGCTCTTCTCTGCTCAATCTCTAAACTGGAAGAAGAGATTTTGCCGCCTAGGTCTGGGAACTGGAGATCATGTTGCCTGAGTTTTGGGAAGAAAAACTCATCTCGATCTTGGGTCTAAGATGAAAAGCTAGAAAGAAAAACTCGACTCTCTTCGATCTCGAGTTTGGAAGAATGAGAGATCTCTGCTGCTGTCCTCGTCGTCTTCGTGTTTAGAAGAGAAAAACCTGCTTGAGCTCAGGTCTGGTTTTTAATATGTTTTGCTCAAATTCATATTTATTCTCATTTTGGTTTCTACAAACTCATACTGATACTGGTTTCTTTATGGTTTCTACAAACTCATACTTATTTTCTTATTTTGTTGGTTTTCTTTATGGTTTTATTTTGCTCTTGATTTGTTGTGTGAAGATTTCATGAAGATGGATATATATTTTGTGTACATTGCAATCTTGAAGAAGCATACTCAAGACCACTCTCGCACTACATGACTCTGTATATATAAGCTTGAAGGGGAGATGAAGGGGTTGCAGAGACAAAGAGGAGAGATGCAGTCGTGCTAAAGGGATTGAAATGGTTGAAGACCAAAAATCGTTAGAGTGAACTTAAGCTTCTTGAAATGGAATGGAGGGTACAAATAGCAAACTAGGAAATCGCTGGAGAGAAAATTGTCAAAGATGAAGGATCACTGACAGAGTGAAATTGTTGAAGATGAAGGATCATTGACATAGTGAAATTGTTGAAGACAAAGAGGAAAGGTATAGAAGACGAAGGAAGATGAAAAGAAGATGATGGAAGATGAAGAGATGAAGTCTGGAGGAGTGAGTTTCGAAACAAAGAGAAGGAAAAAAAGAAAATAGCCCGTTTCGTTCAAAACGTGTCGTTTCACTTGCCACGGGAGCAAAAATTCCTCCACAATTACCCAAGGCGGTAGTAGATAGACTTTTTGTTATTTATATTTTATAGCCCAAGACGAGTTTGGAGCTGGGCCGACTTTTCTATTCGTCCCAGTCCTGTTAGGCTTCATTTGATACATAAATCCATCTCAACTCATCATTACAACTTTTTCAAATCTCAATACAAAATATAATAAACAATTCAACTTTTTCAAATCTCAAAATAATAATAATATTAAAAAATAATATTCTAACAATATTTTATCATCTCAACTCAACTCAGTTCAACATCTAAACAGAACCTTAGTCCTTTTAGTTCTCAAATCTAATACATTCATGTCAATCAAGCCCAAACATCTCAATAAAAACCGAACCCACTTTCGTCTCTCCATTCGTATAAAAAGTTTCGGATATGTTTGAAGAATGAAAAAGTAATTGCCAAAATTCTTAATTTATTTTATTTTATTTTCTTTTTTTATAATTTCATTCTAAAAAATGGCTCAAATATCACACTAACTTCTCGATTTTAAGTTTTTAACCTTTTTTTTTTTTTATCGAATTATATTAGAAACACAAAAATCAATACAACTTTTACAAATTTTAAAATAAAAATTATATTAAATAATGCCGGAAAACTCTACGGACAAGAACTTCCAATGAGTCGTCATATAGCTTGAATTAGAAAGGAAACTAGTAACATACACGAAAATAAAATAGTAGCGTTCCAAAATCAAAATGCTCTCAAGCACCATGGAACAATACGAAAGCACCCCCACAAACCAATGGCACTAGTTTCTCTATTATTTCTCAACAACGGCGTCCTGAAGGATATAAGATGTGTTTTTAAATGAGAACCATGCAGATCCTGATCCAGTAACCGATGGCACCCAAATCAATTTTACAATAACACACCCCAAAATGAATGGTTGTGATCTCAAGGCGGATTGTGAAAAACAAAAACTGAAGGCATAGCAGTAGTGTACCTTAAGGCACAAACAACAGACATTCAAAATCACAACAGCAGGTCTATATTCACCATCCAAACAAAATACCAGTACGGAAAAAAGGAGGAAAATCCAACTCCACGCATTTGGTTGTCACCCGTATTGAGTATACAGCAAAAAGTAATTATCATGTCAGCCTAGAGTGTCATTTCTTCTACTCAAACAATTCATTAGGTTACAACATCAAGAAAACCACATAATGACACTGAAGGAACAACTCGGCAACAAGAGACTAAGGAAGCTCAGAGAGCATCCAACTCAATGACAGTCAAATAAACTTCAAAGTTAGGTTATTATATATATTTGATAACCAACACACCTCATTAAGTTGAAGCTACGATCTTCCTTAGGAGAAGCGATGCATTAATAAACGCAGGAATCACAAGCAACAATTGAATCAAAATCCAAAAGGTCACCCAAATAAAGAGGCAGGAAGAATGAAAGAACTTCAAGAGTGCAACCTAGTTGGCAGGCAAGCTTGGAATGAACTGCATACTCAACTATCTTGAACTCAATTTCTCACTATAAGAGTTTACCCTTTATATGGTTTTGGCATGTGGAGTTTGTGTATCCAGGATTTACTTACAATCGTGGGGGCCTGCCTGATGAGGTCCCTCGTTGTCAAGAAAAACTTGCTCCCTCATGGTAAAACTACAAAATTGAACTGACAGACGCTATGGTTTCGGATATTACCCGATAATTAATTATCAAAGCACTATAACATGAACAGAAAGAACTCAATCATTATCAAATGAGTCTTAAGACCTTACAACGTAGAAAAATTGTGGTTTACAACAAACATTACTACCGCTGTTCTCGTCATTTTAACAAATTCTCAACTTTTACTTGGAAAAAGACACGTTTTCCACTTTCAACAAAGCCAAATTCAAGGAACAAGGTTTCTAAGTAGTTTTCATGCTTGTGTAGACAAGAAGACAGCAATCATCATACTCATATTTAAAAAGAAAAAAAATAAAACACCTTTACAGAGACAATTATATAGCAGAGAAATTGTCGCACATAGACCATCATCTGAACAAAACTTAAATTGTGCGAACAGTCGGTCAATAAAATTTCTTTACAGGTTCGAACAATCGGTCAATAATATCAGAAGGCATATACAGCCTTCAAACCCAAACATGACAGGGTAACCTCCACGAGCAATAACGATAATATAAGATTGATATATAATCAATAATGTCTAACAAAACCCGATTCCATCGCACAGAACAAGATTGAAAGAAAACAAAACTAATGTAGCAACAGATGTCTAAAACTTCTTCCTAAGAAATTCCATATTTTGGAAATCAAAACCACAAAAAAGGAACCCATGCGCGCTTCACTTGAACTCGATTAGAAAATAACCAACAAGGAATTAATCCCCCTTCCTCCTGAAAGAGCAACCTTCAGTTAGCCTAGCGCGCCCACCAGTCGGCTGGCACAGCACCGTCTGGCAGTTCCCACAAACTACCACTGTTTGCGAGTGACTGAACACCGTAGTTCTGCATATATTTGATTCGCGTTTTCAATTTTGGTTTAGTTTATAAAGATAAACAGAAAGCAGGATCTTATTTATATATTGATAAAAAAAACCATAAAATCACAAGCAAGGTCTGGCACCCCGAGTTTTATGACAGATAATAAAAGCGGTACTTAATAATTGATCGCAGAACTTACATGTTGAAACATCCTTGGCACTTCACGTCCTGAATAAATTTAAAAGAAATATCAATACCAGAATTCAGAAACAGATTCAAAAAATTCAAACAAGATACGGATAATTACCATGAAGAAGGAGTTCGGCGATTGAACGAGACGCTTGAGCTTATGCTTCTTCTTCTCCAGCTCGGCCGGAGGGTTGAGCAGATCGATGTCATTTTGAAGTACCTGAACAATCCAATATACAATGAAGACATCAACGCAAGATCAAAGACAGCGAAAGAGTGAGAGAAGCGATTCGGATCAGAACACAGATATAAAGAAAAACTGGCTAAGAGGTATCGGCCTCACCATCTTGAACAGAGAGGGACTAACACTGAGAATCCGCAAACCCTAGAAGAAACCCTGCCGAGAGCGCTAGAAAGCTAATCTCTGTTAAATGGCAAGAGGAGCCAATGTGGTGGACTCTAGGACGTATATAAAGGATAATTCTAAAAGATGAGGACCGTTGGATCAGTAGATAATTATATCTGAGCGCTTGATTTGTGCTTTCTAGAGGTGTCTAGGGCAACACCGAGTTCCGGGGTATAAACGTCCATCAACTATATCATTCCAACGCTTGTCGTTTTGTCTCCTATATAAGAACTTCATATCCGCCTTTCATCGAGAGGCCGCAAAGAGGGAAAAGAAATAAAAAAGAATAAAAAGAATGATGTTGAGAGTGGGATTTGAACCCACGCCCTTTCGGACCAGAACCTTAATCTGGCGCCTTAGACCAACTCGGCCATCTCAACGTTCATGCCAGGTGTTCCCTCTCACTAATAGTTGTACTTATTTTTGTGTTCTGTTCACCGTTCCCGCTAGATGGATGTTAACTGTTAAGGGCCTTAAGGCTTGGTTTATGTGTGCGTTGTAATGCTGCAACGAAATCTCAGCGAGGTCCGTATGGAAGAACTAACACCACACACTCAAAAATATTGCTTATTTATTGCGATTTATTTTCTGTCAAAATGAGTTTATTCATGTCACAAATAGTCTATTTCGTCACAAATAACTGGTAATAAATGTTCTCTACAACTCCCTCCTATATAAAGTATTGAATAATTTCTCTCAATCACCGGTTCGATATGGGTCCTGACAAATTTTTATTTTTTTTTACTTAATGATTAAAGAAATATTTTTTAATAATATTATGATATTTTTCAAATTTTTTAAATATAATAAAAATGTATGATAAAAAATATATTTAGCCTTCTCGAGACAATTTATCGGGCTACACCCTTGTATCACATTACTCGTATCACATAGTGTGCGGCACTTATGCTCTTGGGGAAGATCATGACTCTGCATTATAATTTATCTATGCTTTCGAGGCTTGTCCTTGCGATGGTGTTCTTGCTAACATGGTCCGCAACACATGTCAACAGCCAGAATGCGCCAGGCCCATGGCAGCTCTTCCATCAATGTGAACAGGCAGAAGTATCATGCATGAACAAACGTGCCGCAAGAGTGACGTCTAATCCTGAAGCTTGTTTCAAACAATGTGAAAACAAACATGTTAAGTGCAACCAATCATGCGGTGGCTCCTCAATACCCCATCTAGAGATGATGCCATAAATGATCTAGAATAACTCGTAACCCGAAGTTTAAGTCCAGCTTAATATAATGTATGTTCTAGTACTAATAAATGCGTGTATCGTGCACTAGCTTTCATGGGAAAATAAATGAAGGTTGGTTACAAAACAAGCTGTCGATCTACTTTTACTTATAAGAATCAAATGGATTGATGTCTAAATGGGGGGTTTTTTAAGGGAGGAAATTATGGAAATCGCATGCAAGGTTGAAACGTAGGAATCAGAGATTGATTTTCTCGAGTAAAATATTTTCTGCCAATTGCGAATTGCAATAGCACAATCCAACATTTTCTTGGGGCTTTCACGTAGACATGGTTTCAACTGGGGCAAAGCAATTTGAAACGTTCGGTGCTGTATACAGCCCAAAGACATAATCCTGGGCTTGGAATGTGAACTTCCAAAATGGAATCTTTCGGCCATTTTAATTGGTTTTCTCAGGCCATAGAACTTGCGTTCCTTCTTAGTCCTGTGATTATTACCGTAAACATTCGGAGTTCGTTTAAATGATGAGATGAGATGTATTGGATATTTTAAAATTTAAAAAAATTATATTATTTATTATATTTTGTGTAAAAATTTGAGAAGCTTGTAATGATGTGATGAGATGAGATAAGTTAAAATTACTTCTCAATCCAAACGGGCCTAAACGGGTACAAATTTGATCCAAATGTTACCCATACACTTGAGACACTAAGCAACACAAATTTGATCCAAAAACTCTTCCATGTGTCTTTATAGTGATGGTCATCATGGGTACAAATGCTATCACTAGGGGTGTAACCAGTCCGGTTCGATCCGATTTTAGACAAAATCTAGAACCGAACCGGTATGTACTGATTTTGTATTTTTCAAAATCGATTACGCACCGGTTACTCACCTAAACCGATACTTCTGATTTTACCGATTTCCAGTCCGGTCCGGTCCCTTTTTTTAAAATGTAAGTTTCACAATTTTTCATTAAAAATTTGTTTATAAAAAAAAAATTTATTTAAAAAAATCTGTTTTATATTTTTATTAATATATTAGACTATATAATAGTGTATTAATATTAGACTATTGGTATAGTTATAAGTTATATATTAGTATTAGTTATAAACTATATATTTAATATTAGTATTAGTTATAAACTTTTAGTAAAAATATGTAGTATTAATTATAAGTATAACTATAGTCATTAGTCTATATTAGACTATTGGTATTAGTTATAAACTTTTGGTGATTTAGTATTAACATTTTATGTAATAATTTATAAATTATAATAATAAATTATTTCATATATGAATATATATAATTATATACATTATATATAAAAATTTTACATAAAAATTTATAATTATACATAATATATAAAACTTATATATATTAATATATATAATATTTTGTATAAAACTTATATATGCAATAATACAAATATTATTTTTTATATATATATTTTTTATTAACTGGTCCGGTCCGGTCCGGTCTGAAAAATCCTAAAACCGGAACCGGACAGTTTTCACATTCTAAGAACCGGTTCCGGACCGAATCGGTTCAAAACCGGTAAAACCGGTCTGGTCCAATTTTCCGATTTGAATTTACACCTCTAGCTATCACCCTTCCACGAGTTGCACTTACATTTTTCGTCATATTGTTTTTGATGAACTTAATTTTCCTTATAAATACCTTGGGAACCTTCACTTTCCACCACCTTTTGATCCAACTCTTGTCTATATTTGACACATGGATTACACCTCCCTTAGTCTCACCAACCCACACTGCTCCCGCCCTTCTCCCGCACCTACATATTCCCTTACCACCAATCACCCTCGCTCCCACCCCTGATCCACAACCCCACCTCCCTACCTCAGCTTCCCTCAACAGCTCTCCTTCTGCTCCACTTCCATGCACTTAGTCTACACTAACTCCAACTCCACCTCCTGAGCACACAATGATCACTCGATCATGTGCTGGTATTCATAACATTACAAGAAAAATGAGTTTTTGTGACTATTTAATTGCGGTGAAAAGACTATTTGTGACCAAAATAGACTCATTTTATCTGTAAATAGTCATTTCGCTGGAATTAACTGGCCACAAATAAGCAGTTTTCTTGTAATGTAAGCCCAAATCTAAATATGCAAATCTTCAATCTTAGCATCATACCCAAAGAATCCAAAACCATATGCTTGACCCTCAATCACTTACATGTTCATCTGATTAATATGGCAGCACTCTAGCTAATCAATAAGATTTAGACAGTTTGACATACATGATTAAATTTGTGATTCAGCAACAGTTTGCCATATGTCATGTAGATGGTGTGTTGTGTAAAGTCTTTCAAATAGCACAATTTGTACTTATTTATGTGTTCTATTCACCAGCCACTTTCCTGTTGTTTCGTAAGAGATGGATGATAAGGCTTGGTTTATGTGTGCGTTGTAATGCTGCAAGGAAATCTCAGCGAGGTACTAGTACTCCGTATGGACAAACTACCACCACACTAAAAGAAAATTAAGAAATTGTAACAGCCCAGCCAATCTCATCCTTGAGTGTTCCTTTTTTCATAAGAAATCATGCCTCCGGAATGAAATGCAACCAATCACTTCAAAATGTCTTTAGCAAACAGCTAACTGTACGTCTCTACAACTCCCTCTTATATAAAGTACTTCAAATTTGTTGGCACAATGCCGTAGATAGAGGCACGCGCGTACTCGTATCACATGGTATTGTGCGGCATTTAATTATTCTCTCAGGGAAGATGACTCTGCATTATAATTTCTCTATGCTTTTGAGGCTTGTCCTTGCGATGGTGTTCTTGCTAACATGGTCCGCAACACATGTCAACAGCCAGAATGCGCCAAGCCCATGGGAGTGCATCTATAAATGTGGCGAATTAGAAGTATCATGCATGAACAATTGCGACGCAAGAGCACTGACGCTGGCACCGGATCCTGAAGCTTGTTTCGCACAATGCGAAGACTCATTCAAGGCGTGCATTCAACTATGCATGGGCTCCTCGATACCCCATCGATCCGGAGATGATGATGCCACAAATGATCTAGAATATAACCCGAAGTATAAAAGTACAGCTTAATATAATGTATGTTCTAGTACTAATAAATGCCGCGTGTATCGTGCACTAGCTAGCTAGCTTTCATGGGAAAATAAATGAAGGTTGGTTACAAAACAAGCTGTCGATCTACTCATTAGAATCAAACGGATTGATCTCTAAATGGGGATTTTTTATACAGGAGGAAATGGAAATCGCATGCACGGTTGAACTTAGGAATTAGAGATTGATTTTTACGATCGAGTAAGATATTCTGTGAAATACTTTATAAGTTACAAAAAAAATTATATAAAAATAAACTCACAAACTGACATGACTTAATGATGCAGCATGTTAGATTGTAAAATTATTTTTATTTTAAAATAGATCTAACGAATTACATAAAATGGTATCATTTATAAACTTATTTTTATATAATCTTTTGTATCTATACCACTTCTCAAATATTTTATGCTAGTTGCAACTTGCAAAGCAATTTCAAACGTTTGGTGCTACATATATATACAGCCCAAAGACATAATCGTGGGCTTGGAATGTGAAAAAGTGGAATCTTTGGGCCATTGCAATTGTTCTTCTCAGGTCATAGAACTTGTGTTCCTTCTTAATTCTGTGATTATTGGTGGGGAAGCTCCATACTTTATTAATCGATGGCCCTTCCCTTTAATGAAAGGTCTTTAAAGCAGCTCACATATATATATATATATATATATATAAGCTTCAAAATGCTGCTTCTTTCTCGGGGATGCCACAGTTTCCATGTGCATCCCTGATCCACGTTCTTACTTAAATTACGAAGAATACAATATGTTCGTTAATCTGATCTTTTGTTGTTTATGGATTAGATATTGAATGTATGCAATATTTTTGTTCAATTAATTGTGGGTAAATTAATTTTATTTCAATCGATTTAAGTACTCGACTGACTGTGCAAGAGAACATGCACAGTGCTTTTTTTAAATAGCTAGCCGGCCTATAGCTATTGGCAAGACTTATCCGAGCCCCCATACATAGGCCATGATTAAACCAACATCTTATTAATTTTTGGTCAATAGTCAATACTGTTAGGCTGTTTCACTTCCAAACCATATGCCTCTGGCATATCATGCACACTCCTGTTTCTAGTCATTAATTAGCGAATTAAAAGATCATAAACTGTCCATATTTGATCTATTTTTAAGTGAAATAAAAAATATTTTATCGTTATCTAAGATACTGCATGGAGTACTCAACCCACTACCAGTCTACCATATATGCCATTAATCAAGTGTGTGTGTACATATATAGTTGATACAGTTATTATATTTACGTGGTGTTTTTCAGTAAATATTATAAGAAAAATGTTTATTTCTAGTCAGATATTTACGACAAAGATGACAATTTATTACAAGGATGAGGAAGTGGATAGTTTAAGAGGCAGTGTATATAGTTTCTGATCAAAATGCCGTTTGGATATTAAGTTGAGATGAGTTGAATTTAGATGAAAGTTAAAAATTGAATAATATATTGTTAGAATATTATTTTTTAATATTATTATTATTTTGAGATTTAAAAATGTTGAATTGTTTATTATATTGTATATGAGAATTTGAGAAAATTGTAATGATGAGATGAAATGAGACAAAACACTTTTTGTATCCAAACGAGGCTAAGTATATCTCAATATATATTTAGTCTCATCTGGACACTTAGAATATCTCAGTATATTTGTGAAAATAGTAATGCTAGTTATAAGTCCCAAATAGGCAAGCCTTTTGTAAAAAAGTGAGTTCCACTAAAAAAAAATAATATATATATTTTTTTTACACTTTTTTAATGTGGAGTCTACTTTTTTACAAAGAGATTGTGCAAGGCTTGTCTATTGGGATTTGTATGTACAAATAATTTTTCTTATAGATGATAGTGAAATATTTTGAGTTAAGATGTTTTATTTAGTTATAAAAAATGAGAGAGAAAAATTAAAGAAAAATATTATAAAGTTAAAAAATTATTTAAATATGGTTTTTTAATATTACTTTTGTTTTGAAATTTGAAAAAATTGTATTATTTTTATGTTTTTTTTGAGAGTTTGGGGAAGTTATAATTATTAGATAAAAAAAATTAAAAATTTGAAATTAAAAACTGTTTATATTTACGTTTGAAAAGAAAATATATGAGAATATATAGTACTTGTGATGCCAAATTAACAAGCCATAAGTCATGTACTTGCAATTAAGAAGTTTCCTATCTTTATCTGTATCACCGTCCATTCCCACTAGATAATATATGATAAACATCCAATGGGCCAACCAAACGCCTGCATGTGATCCATATTTTTTTAAGGATTGATTTGATTTTTTTAAAGTGCAGATGTTGCATTGCGCCATACATTTATACACATAAATCTACTTCCCAACCCGAAACTTCTAAATTTTGGGGCACTACAAGTACAAGTTGTTCTTGGATCTGGTGATCATGATCACTCTCGATCGTCAACCTCTTGTACTGCTCAAGATATTCAAAGTAAAAGTACGATGTCAACCATTCATTGATGCTAACAATATTGAAAAAAACAAAAAATAACGTTTGTAGTGTAGGAGGAACTTGCACAAGGCCAGCTCTCTAGCATGCCACCTTCCGGCATAGGTTTGTGTGAAATTAGTGATAATATAAAGTAAAAACATGGATTAGATTTATATGTTCATCGATCCGATTAATATGGTAGTGTTCTAACTAATCGATAAGATTTACAGTCGACATACATGATTAACTTTGTAATTCAGCACCTTTACCATATATGTTGCCTATGATCTCATGTACCTATAATTATAATCTTAACTTCATTAATTTATGTGAGGTTTTACCAAGTACTTGCCAAATGTATCCGTATCCATATCCGTATCGACCCAGTTAGTAGCTTTGCTGAAAATAATAGTTGCTCGCTTTGAAAAATAAGTAGACTTTTACATCAATTTTGTATCCATATCCATATCGACCAGCATCTGGGACGGGCCCTGCTGCCCACCCCTGGTTGTTTTTATGGGTTAGTTTAGAACGTGCAAGATGCAGCAGAGACCCTTGATTTGAACTTTCATGGCAGAAAATTTCTTCTAGGTCAACAAGATATAATATTAATGGCGCCCAAAGCGAGCAGGAGATCCCACTTAACCTTCCTCATGAATCTTTCCCTCCCTTGTTTTGCTCCTCTTCCCCTGCCCATTTCAAGGGCGGTCTGTACCCTCCATTATAAGACTCCTTCATCCTTTTGTCTTTTCCTTGAACATGAAAAACCTTCCAAACCAAATCTAGCAAATCCCGTTTTCTCCGTCCTAACATGCTGATCCATTCTATATATAAATATATATATACATATATATCTCTTCCTCTTCAATGTGTTTTGCAAATTAATAATAATAATAATAGAGAGCTGCATGCGCTTAGATGATGGTCCGGACTTCTTGAAGTTACTGAGATATATCGCAGAAACAGCTCAAAGTCCATGCTTGACGTACACATTCATCGAGCACCTTCTACAGTGCACTTGACCCGATGAGATCTGATGCCAAGATCGAGTACCGTTTACATATATATAATGCAGCAAGCAAAATTGGCACTTTTCCATCAACTCTGGATGATCCAAACCCCATCTTGCTTACCATGCATTCTACTTCCTTTTACGATTCTACTTCCTTCTATGATAGTACTAGAGACGTGCAATGTTGTTACACGATATTCTTTCACCAGAAACGAAGGCGTTTAATAATAATGGAGCACTTGGGTGGACTGATTCACACGCTAGCTAGTTATCGTATTTTGTTACCAATTGAGGACTCATTGCCATTTCTGGTTCGACTTTTTTATCTAACAATTAACAAGCTGACTTATGCTGCATGCATGCCCTCTTTTTTTGGCCTTGGACATTGCAGCATGAGTTCATTCACTGCTGGGGCCTCTTTGGAATCAGTATAAATAGAATCATTTCTTACAAAGCCGCTATATTTTCAACCCTTACAGATCATATTTTCCTTTGAATGAAAGTTTTTCTCCTGGTGTGAAGAACAAACCAAACAAAAACTATGCGTCTGCTGTTTATAAAATATACACAGCTTTCTTAACTATTAGGGTTCCTCTTTTTTATCTTTTAGAAAATGATTCACAAGATCATCAGGAAAACTAAAAATAAAAAGAGCTTTGGGTTTTGGCTCTTCTTGGGAGACGAGTTTGAGCCTAGAAACTCGAGCTTTTAGCTGTGCGCGCAGCATAAGTTTGTATAATCGGTTGATAAGTTTCTCAAAATAGTGCTTTCTTTGTCCCCAGATCGATCTTCCGATGACCAGGTGGTTCGGATGCAAACAAACACTATCTTGACTCTTTAGGCCTGAGATTCATAATCTAGCATGGCTCTACTATTATGGATCCCGACAAATTTTGGTTGCATTGGTCGGTCTCCAATCATAATTTTGATGATTCCAGTAAAGTAGGGCCCTTGAGATGACACATGATTCCCCAGCATGACAAGTTGACCACCCTTGTCTGGAAACTACTTTCTTTGTTAAAATATTTGTACTGGATTATAATTCTTTTTTCTTTTCATATTGTGTCATGTGTTAGCTCATATGATCAAATCCATGTCCTCAGTGCAAAAGCAGAACTAATCCTGTGAAATAGTACTGAGCTGAAAGTTGCCATTGTTATTATGTCCTTGAATATTGCAATGTAAGATGGCACTCTTAACATGAATTAGTCTGATTAAATACACATTCCTTCTAACTTGAGTAAGATATATTTTTTATCAGGATTGCATAATACAGTTAAAATTTGTTAAAGTTGCTTTGGGAGTTCAAACGAGTAGGAAACAAGAAAGCGTTATTAGATAAAAAAGAAATATTCCATTTTCTTAGAACCACAGAAATCTTTCTGTGCGTCTACACTCCTGGTGGTGGAAACTTCGATCTCAGACCAGAGAAAGTCTTTTGTCTTGAAATTAGCAAGACTGTCAGCCAAGCAGAACCCCTATTTTTGGAGATAGTTTGGCCGAAAATGTGACAAGCAGCTGCTTAATGAGTTCATGGGAGCTGCATCCTACTGTGGTATCATGCATATCCCCATGTGTAATGCCACCTAGAACATCTACTAAAAAGTAGCAAACCTTACCTAAATTTATCGTCTATCTTAGAAAAAAAAAGTTTAGAGGCCCCCCCACCCTTTCTGAACTGATGTTCTCTGCTTACATATTTTATTGGTTCAGCACTAAAGCTGTAGAGCGAGCCTCTCTTTAATCGGCAGTTTGATATCATTCTTCTGTTCTGTCATGGCTACTTGAATTTCTTGCGTGACTTTGTTGTTCTTAAGTTATTTTCCCTCATTCTAAATATTTGGTAGTGTTCTAAGAGCTTGAGTCTGAGCAACACCGACATTTATTGTTGAAAACTTAATTGATTACCAAGCTTATCTTAAGCAAAGAAAGCTATTGATTGGGTTTGGAATCCTACGCGATTTTTTTATTTGATTCTAAAGTGGCTGATTTAGAATGGAAAAACAGGTACTCGTAGGTACCTTTGACCAATAATTTATAATTGATTCACAGCTTACAGGACAAGGCCACATGTGTAGGACCTCCATAGCCTTTACTTCCATTGCATTTCCTTGTTTTTAATTTCTAGATTTTGGAATATACATCATTAACTAAAATCCCCTACAGAAGCTGTTATTTAAACATTTCCCATCCTCCCCTCGTTAGCAGTTGTACAAAAACAAATTTCCTATTCAGAAAGAGAGGCCTTTTTAAATATGAGAGAAGGCCCTGCAAGCTGTTATGTAACAGTTTCTGTTAAACATCCTCATTGTTCTGACTTCTGCTGATGCGGTATTGTGAAATTCAGTTCAGCAGGAAGAGAAGCTGCAGATTTGACTGCTTTTGGGGTCTTTTCTGATCCATCACCTACACAATTCAATTATATGATCAAATAAACCCACAATACAATTCATTCTTTCCAAGTTATTCATGTCATCAGCAGTTGGTATCAAGTTTTAGTGCTCCCAAAAGCACTCATTGCTAAGGATGTTGCCCACGTATGATCCAAATGATTGGGAAGCTGGCATGAAGCTTTTAGAGGACCTGACCACAAATGCGTATAAAGTGCAACAACAGGTATTAGAGGAGATTCTAACACAAAACGTTCACACAGAATATCTTAGGAGCTTTCTCAGTGGCCATTCTGACAAGAAACCTTTCAAGGAGAAAGTTCCTGTTGTGAATTATGAAGACGTTAAGCCTTACATCGAGCGGATAGCCAATGGAGAGCCATCAGAGATAATTTCGGCTCAACCAATCACTGAGCTCCTCACAAGGCATTGACATTGTTCAGTCTTTCTTTCTCTTTTTCCTTCTAACTTACTTTACATCTTTCCGTTCACTCTAAAAGGTTTGGCATCTTTCATGCAGCTCGGGAACTTCAGAAGGGCAGCCAAAGTTGATGCCTTCAACAGCTGAAGACTTGGATAGAAAGACATTCTTCTATAACCTCCTTGTGCCAGTGATGAACAAGTGAGAAACCTTTCTCCTAAAATTATTCTTTTACGTTTCAGTAATTGATTAAAAAAAAAAGGAAAGGAAAGGACACTAAAGAAGCGTGTAAATACAAATTCAGGTATGTGGATGGCTTGGATCAAGGAAAAGGAATGTACCTTTTGTTTATCAAATCCGAAATTATTACTCCTTCAGGTTTGATAGCAAGACCTGTCCTAACAAGCTATTACAAGAGTAAAAACTTCAGAAACCGGCCTTTAAATCGGTTCAACGTTTACACAAGCCCGGACGAGGCTATCTTGTGTCCAGACAGCAAGCAGAGCATGTACTGCCAATTACTTTGTGGCTTAGTACAGAGGGACCAGGTTCTAAGGGTTGGTGCTGTTTTCGCATCTGCTTTTCTTCGGGCTATCAAATTCTTGGAGGATTACTGGAGAGAGCTGTGTTCTAACATTAGAACTGGTCGTGTCAGTGACTGGATCACAGAACTCAGTTGCAGAAAGGCTGTATCTTTAATTATTAGCAAACCCAATTCAGATTTGGCTGATTTGATTGAGTATGAGTGTGGCAGTAAATCATGGGAAGGGATAATTAAAAAGCTTTGGCCTAGAACAAAGTATATTGAAGTAATTGTTACAGGTTCTATGGCCCAATACATCCCTACACTGGAATTTTACTGCGGTGGACTCCCTCTAGTTTCAACTATGTATGCTTCTTCTGAATGCTACCTTGGTATCAATCTCAAACCGCTAAGCAAGCCTTCTGATGTTTCTTACACTCTCCTCCCTAACATGGCCTACTTTGAGTTCATACCGGTGGAGAAAAACCATGAAGAGTCTGAGGAGATCCAATGCAACAGTGTTTCAGATGAGAATTGCACACAGGAGACTAGAAAGGCAAGAATGGAAACAGTCGACCTAGTGGACGTGAAGCTTGGTCACTATTACGAACTTGTTGTCACTACTTTTACAGGTGAGCTTTCAGTATACTTATCCAGATCAATGTCTACAAATCTATACTGGAAGGTCAAATTGCTAGAGCTGCTCCTCTTATAGTCTATATTGATTGATTATTTTGAATTAAGCTTTAACAAGTCTATACTGGAAAGTCCATGTGATACACAGTTAATTTTCTCAATGTCTGTCATCTTTTTCAGGGCTATACAGATACAGAGTAGGAGACATTCTCATGGTTACTGGTTTCCACAACAATGCTCCCCAGTTCCGGTTTGTTCACCGCAGAAATGTGGTCTTGAGCATTGACACTGACAAAACAAATGAAGAAGACCTGTTAAATGCAGTGACACAAGCGAAGCGCCTGCTCGAGCCCCTCGGCTTTCTCCTGACTGAGTACACTAGCTATGCCGACACTTCATCAATCCCAGGTCATTATGTACTATATTGGGAGCTTAAAATGAAAGGGAATAACGATTTACCCGAGCTTGATCAGAATAAAATGGAACAATGTTGCTCCATAATGGAAGATTCACTGGATTTTGTCTATAGGAGATGCAGGAAAAATGACAAATCAATTGGACCCTTGGAGATAAGGGTGGTGATGCACGGGACATTTGATGCACTCATGGATTTTTGTGTTTCTCAAGGGTCTTCTGTCAACCAATACAAAACGCCCAGATGCATTAAATCAGAGGAAGCCATCAAGATTTTGGACGCAAGGGTGATGGGAAGGTTTTTCAGTAAAAAAACTCCTTTTTGGGAGCCCTTTAGGATGTAGACTAAATGAAATGACAATGACATGGGTTGGGGTAGTGATCTTTCTATTTGCTTTTTCCAGATTCTGCCATGTGGAAATATCATGGGGTTAATTTTCTGGCTCTGTTGCCTGGAATCCCTTAAAACTTGGTCTGTAGAAGAAGTTGTCTTGTTCACTGATTTTTTCCACAATGTGTATGCTTGATGTTTATGAACTTTGATAATCCTGCATGAAAGTTCTCTCTCAATTTCTGCAACTAAAGATCACCCTTGTTCTCCAAAGAAATGGGTAATTTTCCCACAAGCTGCATGGATGAATTCCCATATGATGCATATTAACACCTTCCTTACTATAAAGAGATTGCATGTGCGGGAAAAGTGGTAAAACGTGTTAGGTTGCGTATAAGGGGAAAGGGAAAGACTAATCAAGGACTCGCAAGGCCAGTTTTGGTGCCTAAATAGTGGTCATTTGAAAAGGGCAAGATACAGTTTTCCATTCATTGGATCTGATGGCCGAAGTAGAAATGTGCTACGAAGTTCGAAGTGTCATTTAGCATCACCACCAAAAGGCTATCGTTTTCTCTTGAATTACGACGAAAATCTGCAAAGTTAAAAGTGATATGCTGAACTTTTTCCGACATAGAAATGAGGATAAAAATTGAAATGCGCATTAAAAAAAGGTCTCTGGCCAATATCATAAAGCTGGTTCAAGTTTCTTTAAGCCTATTTGAGTCAAGAAAACTAGAAGTTGTGAATCTGAAGGTGATGCAGTACATAGCCATGAACACTGGATAAGAACCAGACATCCGTGGAACTCAATCATGGTGTTCTGAGGCCGTGCCATTCATGTCTTGAGAAGGCTAAGGATTTGTGGACATCAACAGCAATCTGTCACAGCATTCATTTTCTGATCTGAGGGTAGAAAGGACCTCCATTTGCCAACTCTGGTTGTTGTCAGAAACAGAAACACTCGCAGTTTAAAAAAAGGCATAGGCTAAAATGCTGCCACAACTAAGGGCGGAAATCCATGAACCACCACAGACATATACAGTAAGGAGACAATGAGAGCAACCCAAGGAGACAGAAAAACCTGTAGAAGGGAAGGGGGAGAAGTGCATAAAGCCAAGTCCCCTGGCTTTTTCCCCTTGCATTAATGGGGAACATGTGGCCTTAATCACTTCTACCCCATCAGAACAAAGGCTGGACATTCCTCATTTGCTGGCTACCTCCTCCTTTCATCATGCAGCAAAATATATGGCTCCACTTGCACTTCTTCTCCCAGATTTTTTGTGAATCAGAATGCTTAAAAACTCGTTATTTAAGATAAAAGTTAGACCATCTGATGTAAGGACTTGATCTTTTAGACAAGTGGTTACATGAGTTTGCTTTTTCCTCACATGTTGAATGGTGATTGGACAGTTTTCTAAAAGGTTCCCTGCTTGCAAAGTCATTGGGAAAACGTTGGGGAGTGCATCAATCACTCTCAAAGTGCATGGAGATGGATAGATCTCATTCTCATCCCCAAATATTCGTGAGATAGTGGTTGGCATTTTGGCCATTAGTTGGTATTGAGTAATATATGTCTGCATTGACGAGAGCCACACGTGTGTTGGATTGATGTTGGGAGAGTTAAGTTGAGGAGAAAAAGACGAGCTTTTTGTAGCTGTCTTTCGACTCGAAATCCCGGATGGTTGTGCGTCCTTTTTAAAACCTTACAAACCCACCCCCATTCCCCCTCACTGCAGCATACAAAATAGAGTTGAGAATGGGACTTTTCCTGGTTGCTTTCTTCAGGATAAGCTCATGTCACTGTGCTTTGTTTTGAAAGTGAAAAGACTTCGAGGGTGGGCCATTCTTGCTCCTCCCGATTACGAACATAGTTTGCCATAGTATGGTAACCCGTGCGTTTGAATTACCCTACCAATCATCTGGGGGTATTTTTATTCCTTCAAGAGCATCTTTATTAGATTGATTACATTCATTTTTAAAATTTAATCAATATTATACTTTTTTGTATTTGATTATTCCATTTAAATTCAATATTTATATTGGATTATCCATTCACTCTCTATATAATAATAAAATATTATTAATTTAATAATTTTTTTATTTAATTTATTTTTATCACATTTTATAGCTCTACCAATTAAATATTAATAATAATTATATTCTAATTAAATTAATATTAAAAAAATCATATTTTCAAAATTCATTTAATGCTAATAACAAAAAATATTTGATTAAACTCATCTAAAATTTTATCTAAATTTCTTAATTACAAACCAAATAGAATTTTTGCTTGGAATGAGAAACTAATATTTTAATCTTTACTTAGAGTGAGAAATTAGTTTTTTAATTTTTAGTGAATCAATTGTAGTTCTCTATCTTTAGCCAACCACTGTAGTAAGAATCTAAATTATTTTAGATTTGCCCATTTCAATGTGAGATTTTTTGACATTAATTATGTAAATTTTAGTAAATCTTCTCATTTGGCCAACCAATAAGGATGCTCTAAGCAAGCAAATTCAAAAATAAAATAAGTGGTTATATGGTACAAGATTTAATTAGGTGAGAGTCCCAACAATCATCTCAAAACAAATAAATGCAACACCGGTGGAATAAATAAAAGGAGGGATCTAGAGCCAAAAATTGGCTCCCACCCATTTCCTACTAAGGGGAAGTCGCTTGAAACCGTTTTTGTATAGCCTGATAAACAGACTATTAGACTACGACTAAAAGTCGCAATGAAACGATGTGTGTTGCAGCTTGTTTGTCTGGACTGGCTATAGGAGTCTTCTATGACCACTTTGTCTTGATCATTGGTTAGGGAAAGCACGGACGTAGGAACGTAGCAACTGGAGGATGTGTCGATATGCTGACATAGGATCTTCACTGTTTGTAGTGGCGTGTGTGGTTCACGTGCCACTCTAAGAAATAAGGCGATGGTTGGATCTAAGAGATCCGAAGCCATTGATCCCAGTGATGCCGCGTGTGACGGCGATAGACTCTCTCTGGCGTGGCGGTGCGTGAAACTCACGAGACTCACGTGTCACTCTTTTGAGCAGTTTTAGTCAACTGTCTGACAGATCAACGGTTGGAGAGTCTGCTGACGAGGCGTGTGGTGGTCGTCGATGGTCCCTAGGCAGTAGATCGGCGCATCTTGGTGCTACAGATGGAAAACGACGAAAAAATAGGAAAAAAAAACTCTATGGACAACTCTAGTGTTGGCCGGACAGGAGGAGGAAGGGAGGAGCCGAAACTCCAATCCCCCTCTAGGCGGAGGAAATGGAAGGATGTCGACGGCTGGGTAGAGAGATTGGAGAAAAAGCAATATCCTTTAAATCTTAAAGTGCATGGTGTTAAGATGATTCGAGAATTTTGTGAATAATATTAAAATTATTTAAATTAAGATTTTTGGATTTTAAAAAATAAGAGAGAAAAAAATTAAATAAAAAAATTATAAAGTTAAAATATTATTAGAATTTAATTTTTTAATATTATTTTTATTTTGAAATTTGAAAAAGTTGTGTTGTTTTATTTGTAAGTTTTTTGGAAAGTTGTAATGATTATATAACAAAATTGAATATTTGAAATTGAAAAATATTTATGTTTGAGTGATGTTTGGAAAGGAAATTATGAGAAATTTGAAATAAGATGATATGAGATGATTTATATTCCTAAATAAGGGCTAAATGCAATATCTTTATTCGGAATACTTGTCTACAAATATATCTTATGAAAATAATTTTATAATTTGACTTAATTTATTGCTGTAAATTAGATTATGAATTTTCTTATTGTATGAAAAATATAATGCATTAGATTTAGCCAAATTGTAAAAACTTTTTATGACCTGACACTTCTCTATTTTTATGGAGTAATACTTTATGTTATATTTTACACTTTCATCTTACTACATAAATATGTCACTTTTCAATACCTTTGGGTCATCTCTTATTTTTTAAAACAAAATATTTAAATGTAAACAGTGACACTTTATTATAAAGGAATGAGAGTATAGTACGTATCATTTTTCAAAAGTTATTCAACCAACATGTAATAAGAAATTTGTGACTTTGAAGTTTTTAGTCATTTGAAAGTGAATTTTAACATTTTTGAGAGAATTTTTCAAATTTCTTAAAAGGCCAGGGAGGAAGTATTTTATTTGTTTTTTTAGATAAAATGGATTTTCTCTGTTTTTTTTAAAAAAAAAAAAATCCTATATATCTATGGGAGGGGGTGGTTTCTGAAATTTTTTGGGGGCCTTTGGCTTCGTCCTCCCTTTTGTCATCAAGTTGTGGAACATTTTTCTCTGTTCTCTCGTGTCTGGGTGTCGGTTGTTGAATTGTTAGTTTACGAGGCTTGGAGAAGTACTGAGCCCGAAACGCAAACACCAACCAAATCTCTAACCAAGTGGTCTTGCAAAGGTGTCTGGGCGCAAAACTTCCCAGCCCAAAAAGAAGGCCCTGTTAGAGTGACAATGATTTTGATAAAAGAACCCCACAGGGATGCAAAAGAAAAAACAGAGAAAAAACTAAAAACTAAAAACTAAAAAAAAAAAAAAAAAAAAAAAAAAAAAAAGATTTGGTTGAATTATATTGGAGCGTTATTTGAGCTGTGAAAGTAGCGGAATTGGCACAACGATTCCGTCACTCTCCTTTGGATATTAAGGATATATAGAATATTTATAAATAATTATAAAATAATTTGACAACATCTAAAAATAATTGTATTCCTAAATATGCCTCAACAAATTTAGATTAGAAGCATAACCGGAGGGTTAATTGGACCCTTTAGTTGATGGGCTGTGAGTTTGGCTCCATCCCTTATTTTTGGGCCTTCCGGTTGTGTAATGTTATGCAAAATACACATCAATAATGATAAATAAAGTAAAAGCAACACAATCAATCACACGACGCACAATATACGTGATTCGGCAAATTGCCTACGTCTACAGAGCTGCAGAAATGTTATTAATCAGAGAAGATTACAATCACTCAATCTCAACACACACTCTTTAGGGCTTTTTGCTCTCTCACACAATATATACTCACTAAACAATTGTTTTCTCTCAAAATATGCTTAAGGCCGTAAAAAACAAGTCTAATATGATATATTTATAGCAAACGGCGCTGGAAATCCTAATATGACAAAATTTGCGTACTTTGCTCAAGCGGCGTGTCGAGCACGCCTCGAGCGAACGGTCAAATAAACATTAGCTCAAGCAGAGTGTGGAGTGAACATTAGAGTTTGTGTCTTGCTCAAGCTTACTGTCGAGCGGGACTCGAATGAACTCTTGGACTTGAGTTTCGCTCGAGCGTATGTCGAGAGAACTTCGCTCGAACGCACTTTCAACAAAACACATTTTTCAGCTTCAAAACCAGTCTTCACATACACTCCAATACTTCCAAGTTCCAATTTACAAGAGAAGGTAGGATTCTTTGGCACGATAGACGACTAGACATGATATTTTATGATAAAGTATAAGAATCATTCTATTTTTAAATTGGTTACATAGAACACATCATCTATATCACTTAAATAACAATATTTGATTTGTAATATTTAAATTATAAAATTTATGTTCCAAATCAAATTATACACGTAAGTAGTGCGTGGTGTAAAACCTTAAAATAAAATTAATCTAAATATAAATATCATATCTTAATCTTATCAACTCTAAAATTACATAATAATTATGAGAAAAGTTCAGAACCGGTCAGGTGTCATACACATATTTCCACTAGCCAATATAATTTCAACAAATATGAGATTTATTTGTCTTACAGTAGGTCATCGTTTATAGAATCAGCTCTATTCCTTTCTCTCTGCTCTCTCTCTCTCCCGCGCCATCTCCCCCTTTCTTTTGCTCTCCCTTTTTTCCCTTTCTCTCTTTTCCCCAACACCCCTCTCGAAAAGATCCACATACAAAATCATGTTGTTCATTAGTTCCATCACTGTTCATTGAGAAGTATTTCAAGGCGAAAGAAGTCTCCGATCCTTTGTCCAAGGACAACATTCCTCATGAAGTTGGGCAGATAAAAATCATCATCAGAAGTTGGGTTCTCACTGATAGGCTCCTTCCCTGAAATTAGTTCAAGTAAGATCACCCCAAGGCTGTATATATCAGTCTCTTCGCTCGCATCTTTCATTTTGATCAATCCTGGAGCCTTGTAACCCTCAGCTACTAAAACTTCAAGCATTTCATGGCTAGCTGTAGCATTCAACAGAAGATGAAGGCTGAAGTCAAAGATGTAAAGATGGTAATTGTGATCCAAAAGTATGTTTTTTGACTTGAGGTTTCCATGGATTACAAGCTTTTGAAATCCTGTATGGGGATGTTCCAATCCATTGCGTATACCAATTGAGATGTTATAAATAATGACCCATGTTTGAGATTCACCATTTCCATCTGGCAATACGAAAGAGAGGTGGGTCTGTTCAAAATGTTTGAATTTCAAATTAACATATAAATCACATAAAAATTAACTCAAAAAATGATTGAGACTATTTATGCAAGGAAAATATATTGTCCAACAAAGAAGAGAGGAAAAAATAAATCTCATATTTGGTTGAGGGGCCAACAATCAGAGGAGAAGGAGGGATAAATGAGGTTTTTGAAGGGATGAAAGTGGAGATAATACCATGAACCGACGGGGGAAGCAAGTCGACGGGGGTGGGGGGAGAAGAAGACAGTGCTTTATTTTACACAGAGAGAGATGGGGAGGAAGCCGACGAGGGGTTGGGGGACGGGAGAGGTGCATGCAGGCATATTCTCTACTTTTTTGAAATCTATACGTAGCAGCACCCCATTCGCAGGTGTAAAAATGGATATGACACCCGACCGACCCAACGCGTCTCCCAATAGTTATACTTTAACAGGTTTGTTCTTGATCTTACATTATTGTGATAAAGAACTACGTTAAGGCCTGGCCCAATTAAACTTACATATTGCTAACAATTAATTAATGAAAAATGAAATTTATAGTTATAAAAGATGTAAAAATCGTGTACTATTTTTTAACAAATAAGTGAATATAGAATTTATATGAAAAAAATAATATTTTAATTATAAACCTAATTATTTTTTAAAAAGAGTGTACAATATTTAAAACGTCGTGTATCTAATATTACTTAAAAAATTGTAATTTAATAGAAACTATCTGATCTGACTCCAAATATATGCATTTATGTACAGACAGGAAAGTTCCACGAACAAAAGGACATTTTCTGGACTTTTTGAAGGCAGAAACATGGAGAGCATACAGAATCTGCAGAGGTGTCAACATTATTCAGCACATTTGGCAGCCATTTCCAACAGAACCATAGAAAGCATTTCCATTAATTCTATATCGTTATCGTTGTTAGACCCAAATTTTGTGTTTAACGCACCGGAATTCCTGTTCTGTCCCCCTTTATCTTCTTGTAATGTTTTCTTGTAGGGTTTCCTCGTTAAAAATAAACTAATTAAGAGGTTGTTAGGAAAATAAAAATAACAGCAATAAGGTTTATGTCAATAATAAACGTATAAATTTAATTAAAATATAATATAAATATACTTTTCAGTAGTTTCAAAAAATGAAAAATCTACTTTTCACTGTTATGTCCGGTAAGTTGTCCGAAAAAATCTATTTAAATATATTTTTTTTAACACCCGGAACACACCGTTTTGTGAAAACTTTCTGTATTACAATACTCTCCGCTCCATATGATTAGTAATCCAACGGCCCAAAGTTGTACAAACACGTCACCTTTGTAAACCCCCTGGGCCTGGATCCATCCCATACCTACCGAGTGGGCAAACGAAGCAGCCCGTGCCCGTGACGACTTCTACGGTACTAAATTAATTATCTTCCCGGAATGGACAACACTCCCAATCTGCCCACAACTTGTTGAATACAGCGGCGAAAATGATGCCGCCGGAGCTCCAACCGCGGTCCTTCCGACCCTACATCTCATCCTCCGTCAGCGCTCCTTCTTTCTCCTCCTCCTCCTCTTCTTCCTTCGGAAATGGCTCCCCTTACTCTAACCCAAACCCTAACCCTAGTTCTAACCCTATCTTCACCTCATCTGCCTCACCCCCACCCTCCTCTAGATCCCTCAAGAATTCTCGATTCTCCCCTTCTGCCTTCGTTTTCAATACTCGAATCGCCATCGCGCTCGTTCCCTGCGCCGTCATCATCCTCGACCTCGGCGGGACCTCAATTGTTCTCGCCACCCTAACACTCGGTCTCATGGTCTCCTACATCCTCGATTCCCTCAACTTCAAGCCTGGTGCCTTCTTCGCCGTCTGGTTCTCCCTCCTCTTCGCTCAGATTGCCTTCTTCTTCTCTGCCTCACTCCGCCTCTCCGCCGCCTCCATCCCCCTTGCCCTCCTCTGTGCCGAGACGAATTTCCTCATCGGTGTTTGGGCTTCGCTTCAGTTCAAATGGATCCAAATCGAGAACCCTTCCATCGTACTCGCGCTCGAGCGTCTTCTTTTCGCGTGCGTCCCACTCGCCGCCTCCTCTCTCTTTACTTGGGCTACTGTCTCCGCCGTCGGTATGCATAACGCCTCTTATTATCTGGTCGCCTTCAATTGTATCTTTTACTGGCTCTACTCCATTCCTCGAGTTTCCTCCTTCAGGACCAAGCACGAGGTCAAGTACCCTGGCGGAGAGGTCCCCGACGATAACTTAATTCTCGGTCCGCTTGAGAGCTGCGTCCATACTCTAAACTTGCTTTTCTTTCCTCTGGTCTTTCACGTCGCCTCTCACCACTCTGTGATATTTTCCTCCGCCGCTTCAGTGTCCGATTTGTTCCTTCTCTTCTTTATTCCCTTCCTGTTCCAACTCTACGCTTCGACGAGGGACGCGCTTTGGTGGGTCACGAAGAATCCCCGCCAGCTGCATAGTATCCGTGTGGTGAATGGCGCTATTGCTTTGGCTGTTGTGGTTATCTGTTTGGAGATTAGGGTGGTTTTCCATTCGTTCGGGCGATACATTCAGGTTCCGCCGCCGTTGAATTACCTACTCGTGACTGTTACTATGCTTGGAGGTGCTGCCGGAGCTGCAGCATATGCCTTGGGGATGGTTTCCGATGCTTTCAGTTCGCTGGCTTTTACCACCATGGCTGTGATTGTTAGCGCCACCAGTGCAATCGTTGTGGGCTTTCCCATCTTGGTATGAAAATTTAATCGTTAAATATTTATGTATTTATGTACTAAATGGAAGTAAATCAATGAGAATGTGCCATCGATTAGATTTTTAATTTTATGGATAGTAACTGTGATTTTCGTTTTCGCTGCACTCATACATAGATTGATTGAATGACACGTCTTCCTCTACATTGGATTTGGTAATTGGTGTGGAGCAAAAGATGGTTATGGGAAAGTATTTATTCTATGTCAATAACCGCCTATCTCATATTAATGTACAATTTAGCACTAAATTGTCTACGAACGAATGCCTTTTTATTATTTTAAATCATGCAATTTTCATCCTTTCAACGTTTAACATAACTTCAAAATCTGTGTTAGCTGGGGCTGTCGAATTGGAAGTGTCATGTCAGTTAGTTACGAGTTAACCTGAGCCTGACACAATTAACCAATTGGGTCAATTGACATGACCCAAACCCGACACTCTTATTTTTTAGGTTGACTTGACACGAGCTGTTTATCCAGGCTACGTGGGTTGACTCGACCCTGTGGATAAAAAATATATACCGAAGTAAAAGACTAAAAGACTAGAATATACATGTAATGTGAACACTTAAGATTATTAATTGTGGCATGATGGGAGGTCCTATTATGTGCGAGTTTGCTAAAATCTTGCCTGTTGTGCTATCACTGCCATCCCTAGCTTTAGCACACCAAAAGCAGTGACTTTTGCTAGTCAAGGTGGGACCATGAATATTTATTGCCTTCAATCGGGACCTTCCTTCGTAGGTGTAAGTAATGCTTAGAGACAAGTCAATTGCGGTGTCTCTCTCTTAGTATGGTCATCTGCATTAGAGCTGTTTGGGATCATTCATTTGGTTGAGTACCATCCCTTACATATTTATTGTAACGCCCCAATGAAAGGCCCAAGCCACATGGCTTATCCTCCAAAAGGATTAGTCAATGATACAATTGGAGCCCCATTGCAACCTTATAAAGAGCAAGAACTTCTCCTTCCCAAGTATTGTGGGATCCCATACACTACTTACCCTTATCATTATCATATGGGGTATCACATTTATATATCATTTTGGGAATATGGGCTTGCAGTGTATACGGTTGGTTAGAGATGGCCATTTACCTAAAGCAATTTCATGAATGATTGATGTTGTATGTGCAAACAGAGTGGAAATTTTGTGGAGTACTTTTACTCCATTGTTAGAGTGTTGGTGTCTTGAGGAATGAATTTTTTGAACGAGGTGAGTTGGCTTGAATTTGCCTAGAAGGATAGTAAACCTCTTTGCCAATCGGAGTGGATTATATGCAGTGGCAGAACCAGAAATGTGACTTTTTTTTTTTTTGGGGGGGGGGGGGGGGGGGGGGAATGGGAATTGATCTACACGATGACCACTATGTGTGTATTCATGCGTATGTGTATGCATGTGTATATATTATACACTTGGTTGCTTGTAATTATAAAACGAAATATATTATAGATGCAATTTCATATTCCATTCCTTCAATTTATGACAAACATTTTTTTATCTAACTCTATAATTGGCCATATTAGAACTTGTAATTTAAATGAAATAAGAAATCTTCCTGTTTTTGTTTTTTTGTTCATGTATTTTTCATGAAGTGAAAGATCAATTGAAGAAACTTAGGATAGAATATGCAAACCTTGAAGGTTTAGAAAAAGATACATTTTAATTTTTAAAAAATGAAAGGCTTTTTCTACAAAAAGAAAAATGAAAGACGTTTGAGTTATATTCTCCCGTATTGTTCTCACTTGATCCTTCATCTTTTGGATTAAATCTAGTCTGACTATCTTGCTCTCCTCAACTCTATCAGAATATGGAGGTGACCTATACTTTCTTCCTTGCAAGTTTTTAAATTTACTGAGGTATATTTTTGGGTTTTTAGGTATGTATACTCCTTTTTATAATTTGAAGGAAAAATTTATGGACTTTAAAAAAGCTGTTTTTTTTCATACTTTTAAGAAGACTAAAGAATTTTAGATGGATTTGTCCTTTTTCCTTCCTAGATAGGTGTTATCTCTTGTATGCCATCTTGTGTACTTGGGCTATGCCTATTATTATTAATACAATCGTTTACTTATTAAAAAAAAAAAAAGAACTTTAGATGGATTTAGAAGAAAATTTTCATACTTTTGAAGGATTTCAATAAGTTTTTTTGCGATCAATATTATTTCTTACCAATTTTTAATTGAATTATTTTTTTTTTTTTGGGGGGGGGGGGGGCACGCATGGTCCCTATCTGTCTAATGGTGCATTTGGAGGAAAATGAATGTTATAAATTTAGTATTATTTACCTATAAAAAATAAATAAATTAAGTATTGCAAGTGGACTGTGGAGGAGCCTTAAACTTTCTTCGTCCCTGCTCAGTTCCTTTGGTTAGCTTCTATATATTTCAATGGGCTGAGTTTTCAGGATATTCCCTTCTCTTTTTCTATTTCTAGTTGGGTATTCCTCCTATATATTTCCTTTGCATTTTGACCATGCCTTATAAAATCTTGTGAGTATTAATTAAAAGAAAAGATCTTATGAGTTATTCCTTGTCCTTTCTTTTGCAGTTCCTTCCACTGCCTTCAGTTGCTGGCTTTTATTTGGCTCGATTTTTCACAAAGAAGAGCCTGTCATCATACTTTGCTTTTGTTGTGCTTGGGAGCTTAATGGTCACATGGTTTGTGATGCGTAATTACTGGGATCTTAATATTTGGTTGGCAGGCATGTCCCTGAAATCCTTCTGTAAGCTCATAATAGCAAATGTTGTCCTGGCCATGGCTATTCCTGGTTTAGCTATTCTACCCTCAAAACTTCATTTTTTGGGTGAGGTTGGTTTAATCAGCCATGCATTGCTGCTATGTCACATTGAGAATCGATTTTTCAATTACTCCAGCATTTACTATTATGGATTTGAGGAAGAGGTCATGTATCCAAGCTACATGGTTATTGTAACAACTTTTGTGGGTTTGGCTCTAGTGAGAAGATTATCTGTGGATCATCGTATTGGACAAATGGCAGTTTGGATTTTGACTTGCCTCTATTCTTCGAAACTGGCAATGCTGGTCATTACATCGAAGTCTGTTGTGTGGATGTCAGCTATTCTTTTATTGGCCGTGTCTCCCCCATTGCTTCTTTACAAGTAATTATTCAGTTGCACTCTTCAACAATTTTATTGTTTCTCAAAACTTTGTAGGCTTAACAACATTGATGTTGTAATTATTCAATTTTTGGACTTTGCAGGGATAAATCAAGAACAGCCGCAAAGATGAAAGCTTGGCAAGGTTATGCACATGCAGGAGTGGTTGCTTTTTCGGTCTGGTTTTGCCGGGAGACTATTTTTGAAGCCCTTCAATGGTGGAATGGGAGACCTCCATCCGAGGGTCTACTTCTTGGATTTTGTATTCTCTCTACTGGATTGGCTTGCATACCAATCGTGGCTATCCACTTCTCTCATGTTCTGGTAGGCTTGCCTTTTCTTTTGCAATTGTTGTTTTGTTTGTTCTTCTTTCATAAATGCCATTAACTGCCGGAGTTTCAAAAGGAAAGGGTAAAGGTTAACAATCTGTTACTTGGGCCTCACATAGTTGGTGTAGCTAAACTTGTCTCGATCCCCATATAGATTCATATTGGATTTATGTTGTGATTCTTTAAGTTCATCTTCTGTATCTTAATACAAGGCTTAAATACATTTCTGTTGATATGGGTTAAGAATTATGTGGAATTTTGCTGTTCCCTTTTATCCTATTCAGTCTTCTGCTTTTATTGCTTGCGATTGCTTTCTTCTTTTGTGTTATCTACTGCTTAGCCTCTTTGGTGCTTCTTAACACCCGTATCTCTAGTTAATAGCCAACATGATGTTACATCTGCAGCTCCAATTCCCTTTTCTTGTAGAATGAGGCCAATCATTTTCACAAACTAAGTTACAAATTTACGAGTCACTTTGGGACTTTTTGAAGATTTGGCATTGTGAACAGAAAAAACATAAGTCATCATGGTTTTCATTCTTATGCATACAGTTGAATCCTTAAAAAGAGGGGGGGAAAAAAAGAACTAACCAAACTCTCTTTCTCTTCCCTGTGCAGTCTGCTAAGAGATGCCTAGTTCTGGTGGTGGCAATGGGCCTTCTGTTTATCATAATGCAGCCACCCATCCCATTATCATGGGCTTACCGGTCTGAACTAAACAAATTTGCTCGTCAATCTCCTGATGACTTGTCCATCTATGGCTTCATGGCCCCAAAGCCAACATGGCCATCTTGGCTTCTTATTTTGGCAATTCTGCTTACTCTCGCAGCTGTTACGTCCATCATACCGATTAAGTATGTTGTTGAGTTGAGATCATTTTACTCGATAGCTATGGGGATTTCTCTGGGTATTTACATATCTGCTGAATATTTCCTTCAGACACCTCTTCTGCATGCCCTGATTGTTGTTACTATGGTCTGTGCTTCTGTGTTTGTGGTCTTTACCCATTTCCCATCAGCCTCAAGTACAAAGGTGCTACCTTGGGTATTTGCTCTTCTTGTCGCTCTCTTTCCTGTGACATATCTATTGGAGGGCCAAGTGAGAATCAAAAACTTCCTTGGAGGGAGTAGATTTGGAGACATGGAGGAGGAAGAGAAGAACCTCACGACTCTGCTGGCAGTTGAGGGGGCAAGAACGTCTCTCCTTGGTCTATATGCAGCTATCTTTATGCTGATTGCTTTGGAGATAAAGTTTGAACTTACCTCACTTATGAGGGAAAAGGCTTTGGAAAGGGTTGGAATTAGACACAATCAATCTAGTCAAAGCAGCTCTGGTAGTTTTCCACCAAGAATGAGATTCATGCAGCAGCGGCGGGTCTCTACTGTCCCAGCCTTCACAATCAAGAGGATGTCTGCTGAGGGAGCATGGATGCCAGCTGTCGGCAATGTGGCTACCGTGATGTGCTTTGCTATCTGCCTTATCTTGAACATCAACCTCACAGGTGGATCTAATCGTGCTATATTCTTCCTGGCACCTATTTTACTGCTGCTCAACCAGGACTCTGATTTTGTTGCTGGGTTCGGGGACAAGCAAAGGTATTTCCCTGTTACGGTGGTCATATCAGCTTACTTGGTCTTGACTGCTATATATAGCATATGGGAAGATGTCTGGCATGGGAATGCAGGGTGGGGCCTCCAAATTGGAGGGCCGGATTGGTTCTTCGTGGTAAAGAACTTGGCCCTCCTTATTCTTACATTCCCCAGCCATATCCTTTTCAACAGGTTTGTGTGGAGTTACAAGAAGCAGCCTGATTGGATGCCATTGCTCACGTTGCCCCTTAATCTACCATCTGTTATAATTACAGATGTGCTTAAGATTAGGATTTTGGGGCTTTTAGGAATTATTTATTCCCTGGCACAGACTCTAATCTCTAGACAACAATACATCTCCGGATTGAAGTATATTTAGACAAGTTCATACTCTGTACGATATGCTTTGGCAATTTTCAACTGAGGTATTAAAGTTCATGTTTGTCTTGTACTTCTTTAATTGGACATTTGTCTGCCCAGAATGCCTGAGAATGAACTGTCTTTTGAGCTTACCTTGACGGGGTGGTTGTCTGCCCCAAATACGTGAATTATGAACTGTCATTTGAGTTATCATCAGGTGGCCAGTTACAAATGCTATTGAGAGAATATGAGCTAACCTTCCAAGCAAATTAAATGTTTTTTGGTAGCTCCCCGCGTTTTTGGTGCAACATTTTCTGTACATCTAATTTCTGACCAATTATTGGCAAGATACGGAGAATCAACCGGTGAGTTTGTGAGCCAATTGAAGTGTTATAGTTGTGCAGTGCCGATCATATTGTGAACCTGTATAATTCAGTTAATGAGATTGAAATGTCTGCAAATTTTGTAACAGATGTTGTCAAATTAGGTATAAATTGATTTTAGTTGTCTCGAGTTTGGCATTTTGGAATGTTTATGTTTCTGTCGATCTGGGGATTAATAGTTCGAGGATATTACATTCACGTCCATCGTTTCTTGCTTATGATCATTGGCCGCGTCGAGCTTTTTTGGGCTGGACTTTTTGGATCCCTTTTGTGAAGAGTGGCGAACCCATTGTTTTTACCATAAAAATTACTGTTTTGGACTGATTCAAAAATATTCTTGAGTGGTGATCTGTTCTTGGTTTCAGACCAACAAATATGGAACCGATGAGTCATTTCCTGATTCATGTATTTGGCACGATTTTCATTCGGCAAATGATGGGTGTAAAAGTAATATTAGATACAATGTGATTCTTTTAAAAAAAAAAAAAAGAATTATAGAAACAGTACCATTGCGCTCTGTTTGTTTGTGAGTGAACCAGAAGATAATCGAATGCCTCGTGTGCATATTCTAATTGGTCCTTCTTCGCTCCCAGCTACAACCATGTATCTATACCAAGCACTCGGATATTGAAAAGAAATCCACAGACCAACCACGCGTCCTTCTCTCCGATGCTCTGTGTCTCGTAAGGTGTTCTTCGAGGGCAACGACAATGGCCTCTGCAGCCAAACCCATCACCATATCCATCCTCCTCCTCCTCCTCTTCTTCTTCCTTACCATTTCTCTCTGCAAATCCAGAGAGGAATATCCAACACCAGCCCCATGGCCGCACCAATTCCACTCCATAATCTTCATGAACAACAGCGGCTCCCTACAGATAGTCGATCTCTGGTACGATTGGCCCAATGGCCGGAACTTCAACATCATACAGAACCAGCTGGGCAAGCTTCTATACGACCTTGAATGGAACAATGGTACTTCCTTCTTCTACACATTGGACTCGAACAAAGAGTGCAGGACCATGCACTTTGAGGTGGGTAGTCTTCGCCCAAATTGGCTCGACGGCGCCAACTATCTGGGTCAGCGCCGAGTCGATGGCTTCCTCTGCAATGTTTGGGAGAAGGTGGACTTCATTTGGTACTATGAGGATGTCGTCTCCAAGAGGCCCGTTCGTTGGATTTTTTACACGGGTACGTATTCATATATATTAAAAACCAAACACAACATGCTGCTAAAGTAATCTTCCGTTTCAGTCAGAGTACTGTTCGGAAACGAAACTTGTCTCTTAACATGAATTGTAAAAGATGTGCAGGGATGGATGCACATGTGATGACGTTTGAAGTGGGAGCCGTGCTCGAGGATGCCCAGTGGCAAGCCCCTCTGTACTGTTTCGACAGGAGGGGTAATGGATCCGACCCAACTGCACTATTTGCCATCACCGGCGCTTCTCGGGAGCATTTTCTGGGTGGAGTACTTCGAGGCTCCAGTAATAAACTCTGAGGTATGTAATGTGCATGTTTGTATTTACTCGTTAGAATAAATTTGGAATGTGTTATGTGCACTTCAGAAAATGGCAGCCTCTCCACAACAGCGGCAGACAATTTGCTGTTTTGTTGCACAAAAATCAAAATGACACATCCTTTCTTTCTATCCATCCCGCACTTCACTCGAACCATGCCCCATGTCGCTCTAAGCCAGAATGCATCTTCAAATGCTAAAGAAATATCAAGATCTTCCACGGTTCATTTCATTTGTGATGTTCGTGTTTACATTTTATTTGAACGTCACTACTAGCAACAAGAATTTCCCTCTTTGGCAGGATGAAAGGATGACATGCCCTTGTCTCAATCGAACTTTATTCGGGAAGTTGGAAAATTCCAGGGTGCTCGAAGTATACAATGAAACGGAAAAGGAAGTGTTTTTTATATTTTTACTGTTCTTAAAAAAAACAAAAATCTCTTTATTGTCTTCAAGCATACGATGGGAAGCAATTATGTTCAAATATAGAGAGGACTGTCAAATTCTCTGTTACAATTATGTGGCTGCCTAGCAATGGGTTGCATTCTGCATGGTAAAAAAGAACTTTGTTGTAGAAGCCAGTATAATCTAAAGCACGATATTTACTTTCTTCTGCTGAGTTCATCCAGGTATTTATGAGAGAAGGCCACAAAAACACTACAAATCTTTTTTTTTCTTGTTTTAAGAGCAGTCCACACTTGTTTGGAAGTGTTTAAACCATACAAAGAAGCCACAAGATAATACCCAGCAAAGCTTGATCTTTCTTATACCAGGCTATATAAGAAGGATTAGGAGTATTATCAGCATTGAGCCTCTGAGGGACTGGTTCAGATCCTTCCACAAACCCTAAGAGATCATTGTTGTTAAGAAATGGTAGAAACTGAGATTGCCAGCCCAAGTAATTGGGGCCATCAAGCTTAAAAGATGCTGGTGGGGAAGGATGAGAAAGGTTGAGTGGATTGATGTTATTGACATCATTGGAAGAGAATGGACATACCCGTCGAAAAAATCATTTATGCTTTCCGACCATTGTGTGTGCTCATACCGGTCCAAAATGCATTATTTAAGTAAACTGTAACCCAAAACATCATTTCGTCGTATAAGGACTTAAGCCAATTATTGCCTCTGAGATTGTACTTCCAAGTAGTTGACCTCGCCTCTTCTCAAATTTCGTGAAAGTTTGTGAATCATACAATGCAGCTTGAATGGAGGTCTTAACCCTGCGTTGAATTGAGAGTGAGACCCCAACTTTTTTGAAAGTTTGCACATTATATGTCATAGATAATATTTATGGCAGGTTTCCGAAAATACAATTGCAATAGCATTCTTCATTACTCGGTCTTGGTTAGTTATGATAGCTTTGGGCACCCGACCATTCATGCAATTCAACCACATTCGGAACAAACAAACAAAGATATGTCTGTCTTCGCTTGATAGCAACTACACCCCTAGTAGTATGAACTGCTCATGATGGTTAACACCAACAAAGAGAGCAAAAGGCATCTCGTACCTGTTTGTTAGATACGTTGTATCGAAAGTTATAATATCTTCGAAATACTCATATGCCGCTCGATTCTGTGCATCAGCTCAAAATATATTTCGTAACCTTCCCTCATCATCCACGTCAACAATCTTTCTCTTGAAAATCAAGATTTTCAAAACCCCCGACGTCAACAACAAGAGAATAATAATTCTTGTTCATTCGAATACCAGCTCTATCATTCAAGTTAAGCATTCTTCAACTGTATTCATCTACACACTTGTGAGATCGCAAGAGTCTTGTCTTGTCTTTCACTGCATGCTATTATCATTGAATTTCCAGAACAAAAAAAAAGGAGAACAGCATCATGGAAGTAGAGAGTATTAAGATCGATAACAGGAAGTTCAGGTCCTTAATTCAGCTGAAAATATAGAGTTAATGAAAATATTCAGGAGTTTATGGCATGGTTATGGAGTTGTTCCTCAAAAATATGCTGCTATGAGGTGCAACCTTAGTCTTACCATTAACTAAGGGGCCACAGAACCAATATGAAAGAGGAATTGACTCTGAATAACATTATAAACTATTCTAATTAATTACAGCATCTCAGAGTCAACTTTTACCAAGAAAATATAATTGCAAAGGTAGTATAAACAATTCATCCATAACCTCTCAAAAAGTTAATTAATTACTCTTAATTTGGTAAGAGATGGCACGAATTGTACAGGCTATGCCTATTGCTTTCATCAATCAAATTCTTGCTTTACCTATAAAAAAAATAAAAAATATATTTGTAACTTTGAATTGTACAACCGTTACATAATCGTTTTGAAAAAAGTGAATAAAACATGAAACTCACATGAAAAAAATTAATTTTTTAATAGTGGATCTCACTCTTTTTCAAAAAGAGTACGCAGCGTTTATGTACTTCACGGTTGTATTTAGAATTACTCAAAAAAATATATATTGGAAAATACTGAGTACGGATCTTAACGTTGTTTTTTCTTTTTTTCCCACAACTTCCAAATGGAGCATAACGGAAGATGTTACTCTATTTAAAAGCTACAGTTATGACAGTTTGTTTAGAAACACCAAACAGACACGGATTAGGACTATAAGGAACTCAGATAAAAATCAACGTCTTGCTTGATATAGAAGTTTTAAAGAACCCCAATGCAGATAGTCTTAAACTATTTAGTATTGCATAAAAAATGAGAACATACATTATGCAAAAAACTAAAATAAAATGGAAGGATTATGAAACTTAACAACCCAAACGCCAGTGAAACCCCCCCTTTAGCCGAGATGCCTTGATAGAAAATGTGGTGGAAAGAACGCGGATGACCACCTCCTCAAGGGCCCCGAGGTACCAGTGAAGATCCATCCTATGATTTCGGAGATTGATAATTGGGTACATAACTAGCTACAGTCCAACACAAACATTAAAACTTTGGAACAAAATACAAAAACAAAGAGAATGCCCTACAGACATGCTTAGTTAAAAATGGAAAAAAAAAAAAAAAATCAATTTTTTTCAACTTTTTAATTTTTTTGTCTACTGGTTGTCCCAGAAAAAGGTCTAGACTCGGAGGTGCACAAGCTATCTGAAAGGAGTTTTCCGCAAGTACACTTTAAATAATTCAAGAAAAAATTATCCCAGTCCAATACTTGAACTTTCTTCCCCTGCCAAAAGAAATTTTCAAACTTAATTGAGAATTATGCTATAAAATGGGGATTGTTAGGTCAGAGTGGACACATTGTGCATCCGTCTTATTATAAAATGCCATCATAAATAAAATTAGTATTTATATTTAATTTGATGACATGCAGTCATAAAATTGTGGTACGTGGTTCTTAATTTGTACCTGGCCAGGGCCATGATAGGTGACTTCGCCGCCACGCTCGATTCGGTAAACATCGTGGGGAGCATTCTTGATGTTGAAATTCAGATACTCTTCGAAACTCCCAGTGCCCAATGTATACACAGGGTAATGTTGTAAAATGATTAGCGTATCAGGACAATCTTGATTTCTTTCAATCATGGTCATCTTGTCCCTAACAATTCTTCTCTACCAAGACCATGCCTTCCCATAAGGAACCAGGTTTTTGTACAAGTCGAAACACTCGCATCTGCAAAATTGATTCTCAGACCAAGTGAGTATTATGTTGTGCATGTGTTTGTGAAAAATGCAAAAGACGGAGAACTTAACTCACGTCCTTGGTCGGTCATTAGATATAGAGGTGGACTCGAAGGCTTTGGGATCTAAGATTTGGTTCAATTTTGGCATGGTTGTGTGAGACCGAGGTCAATATGTTTTATCAGTGTGCTTGCGTGCTGCGCATGCCGCCGGGATGGAAATTTGAAAGTGTGGTGTTTCGCGACCTGGGCAACAACGGATGAATTGGGCATTGGTAGGTATTATTTGGAGTCCCGCTAGTGTTTCGATGCGGCTGTACGGTGACGATTCGTACGTCCACAAAGGTAAATAGAAAATAAGTACAGAAAAAGTAAAAAGAGATAGACACCGAGATTTACGTGATTTGACACCAGACTTATGTCTACAAACGTTTAAGGAGGATAATCTACTATAATATATCTATTTACAGTCTTATGTAATCTCTCTCATCTCATTGTACAAGGATTGCTACTGGTTTGCTGGTTGAGTAAATTCTTCCTGAAGTTTGCAGTAGGTTGAAGAAGAAGTTCAAGATATTATTCAGCTTGAAAGTGAGTCGATATGAGAAGAAGTAATCTCTGTTGAAGTTGTCTGGACATCTCCTTTTATATGATCCTTTTCTATAACTAGTAGTTGCATGTTTGGCCTTTTATTACACATGTCAGTCTGTCATGAGGTGGCAAGTCTCCCTTGCGTGAACTATTTTCCTTCTCTTCCTATTTTCTCTTCGACCCTTTATTGTACATGACAGCTTATCTGTTCCATGTCCCTTCATGTCCCCCACTCTTATTCCTTTATTTTGTTTGTCTTCTTGCTCTAATAGTGAGCTGGGCCCAACTATGAGCTATGGTATTTCTCTACAGTGGTCTACCGTGAAAATCATATCTTGTTGTCTCTATGGTTGGTAGGAAGCAGAGCCCATTAACCCGTGACGATCAGAACGAAGCTGCGAAGGGGAGGTGGAGATTGGTGAATGGAAAGGGAAAACTCTCTTTGCGACGCAGCAGCTGAAGAACGTGGCAACGAGACCCACCTCGATCGCATTTGCACCTTTTATTTGACAATGGGTAAGATGTTTAGTAGTGTAATCAATAAAATTTGATCAAAATTTAGTTAGAAAATGTATAAATTATTTTTTTTTTTAATTACTAAGCCAACAACACGTTTGTTAAAAGTTAGAACCCTACTTTTGTTGGACATCAAATAGTTACAAAAAAAAATTATAAAATAGATATTAAGATTACGTTTGAATGTTGAATTGAATTGAGTTGAATTGAATTTAAATGATAAAATATTGTTAGAATATTATTTTTTAATATTACTATTATTTTGATATTTAAAAAAATTAAATTATTTATTATATTTTACGTTAAAATTTAAAAAAATTATAATGATAAATTAAAATAGATTTAAAAACCAAACAAAACCTAAAAGTTTTTTATCGACAACATCAAACAAAATAGTGATCATAACAGATTCAGGATTTGTACTAAAAGCTTCATCCCAGACAGGAATTCGGCGTGGGACTGAAGCTCATACGTTTGTG
The DNA here is from genome assembly GCF_004785595.1 of Juglans microcarpa x Juglans regia. NCBI lineage: Eukaryota > Viridiplantae > Streptophyta > Magnoliopsida > Fagales > Juglandaceae > Juglans > Juglans microcarpa x Juglans regia. The sequence goes on along the minus strand of NC_054599.1, from coordinate 22,222,957 downwards.
ATTTTTCTTCATTTTTTCTTCTTGGGGGAGAGTAGCAGACAACAAGAAGATGGATTATTGAGAACCAAAACTACATCTTGATTTGAAGCTGAAACGGCTTAGAATTTGTCGAGTGTTGCATTCAAATCGACATTGTCTGGAGTCCGAGGTTATTCAACATGTCTCCTCGTGTTGTCATTGATTCAAAAGAGTGGCAGGTTTTGGACTGCCTATCAACTATCATTCCATTCTTTATTTTGAGTAGACAAATTAGAAATAAGATTAGCCATGATAACATGAGCCAAGATCCCTTACCATCCCATGTTACCAACTTTGTCTCAATCTAATGCCAATAATGTTGTACATTACATTCATTTTAGCTCCGTTTGGCGTTTAGATAATGAAAGTATTTTATCTTATATTATTTTATTATTATAATTTTTTTAAATTTTCACATAAAATATAATAAATAATTCAACTTTTTTAAATCTTAAAATAATAATAATATTAAAAAATAATATTTTAATAATATTTTATTCAACTTTTAATTTTTATCTCACCTCATCTTATATCAATTCATTATCTAAAGGGCATCTTATTACCTACATTGTATAATTTGTATAATTCTTATATGATGTATTATTTTTTTTTCAAATAAAAATTCAAAGATTAATGGATAAGATTGTCTTATAATAGCAAAATGAAAATAAAATAAGAATTTAATAAATAGAGTTTTTTTTATCAACATTGGGTCCTTGGGATAGCCGACCTTGTCTTGAGGGGAGAGGACCCAAAATTAAAATTTAAAAGTATAACAATACACCTGCAATTATTTTCGTAATTATATTTTAAAATAATAATATTTTTATAAATTATTTAATAATGTATCATGAAAATGCTGCGTTAGTATCATTTTCCAAACTACAAAAAAAAATCAATACAAGATGCCAAAAGTATGATTTTCCAGACTTAAAAAACCAAGACAAGATGCCAGACTGCCGCTAGTCCCCACGTCCACTTCTCCTAATCTCTACACTGCCTTGGTTTTCGTAGATGAAATAAAATAAATTGAATTAAAAATTAAAAATTAAATAAAATATTATTATATTATATTTTTTAATATTATTTTTTATTTAAAATTTGTAAAAATTAAATTTTTTATTTTATTTTATATAAAAATTTTAAAAAATTATAATAATTAAATGGTATAAAATGCAAATAATTATAAAAATAAATAAGGCTGTAATCGCCAAGTGTCTTGTCTTTCTCTCCTCTCCCTTCAGTCCAAGTTGCCACGTGCTCCACATCAAGACAGCACACGTTCGAAACAAGACGACCTTTTCGCAGACCCACCGTTTTGCAGATCCTACGGGCACAGCTAATAAAAAACAACTAAACAAAAAGTTAACCCGGGTTAGGTTACTGCGCTGACCGGAGCTCTCGACCCACGGCTCGGCTCGGTTCAGTCACGCACTCTTTTGCTAACCCGGTAACCCCTTTATAATGAATGACGATGCGGAAGTAATTAGCTAGTCTAATCACACTCCCTCCTCTATTTGTCCGCCTCTCTTCTTGTCTGCCCGCCTCTCTCAAATCCCTCCAGGCCTCCCCGCCCCGCCACCCCCCCCCCCCCTCCCCCTCTTCTCTTCTCTCTCTCTCTCTCTGCTACATTACTCTGAAATCAGGTACGCAAACCATAATTGCAACTTTTTTATTTTTTATTTTTTAGCGTAAAGTAGTTCTTGACTTCTTTTATTCTCCGTTTGGTTTTCGAGAAATGCAAGGGGAGAAGATAAAATGATTTGAAGATTTTCAAATTCCGGATCAATGAAATACGAGATGATTCAAATCAAGAATTTCTTAAATCTGATCTTTTGTACTTTTACCACATGTTGCTATTACAGTTTTCATTAAGTTGATTGGTAAATATTCATGTTTATTTGTGTTTGGATTTGGATTTTCAGTCGAATCTCGTCGATACAATTCTGCCCATTGACGATCTCGATGGATGCGGATAACAAATTTTTCAATATGGGGCTTCTCATTGTGGCCACTCTAGTGGTGGCGAAGCTAATTTCTGCGCTAATAGTGCCTAGATCGGGAAAACGTCTCCCTCCAGTTCTCAAGTCGTGGCCCGTAATCGGTGGGCTCGTCCGCTTCATGAAAGGTCCGATCGTGATGCTCAGAGAGGAGTACCCGAAGCTTGGGAGTGTATTCACAGTGAATGTGGTCAACAAGAAGATTACTTTCTTGATTGGTCCCGAGGTTTCGGCACACTTCTTTAAGGCCTCCGAATCTGATCTTAGCCAGCAGGAGGTGTACCAGTTCAATGTACCAACTTTCGGCCCAGGAGTAGTATTTGATGTCGATTACTCGGTGCGGCAAGAGCAGTTTCGGTTCTTTACGGAGTCCTTGAGAGTAAACAAACTGAAGGGATATGTCGATCAGATGGTTGCAGAAGCAGAGGTAAGTGTCTGGGTTGAATATGATAGATTTGCTGTTACGTTGCTTCCTCATGTTGGTGGTTATTTATAAATTAAACAGGAAGATCCTAAGGGCTTGTTAGGTGAGATGTAATTTTCTTGAGATGTGGACTAGTCCTGTGGCAATTCTCTATGTAGCTGCCCGATTATATACTTCTGGTATTGATTGAAATAAAATCACAGAGGCGTTTTGGATTGTGGGGAAATGAACAAACTGAGAGGAGAAATCTTTACAGGTGCTTAGGAATTGATATGGTTTAGAAATCTTTACCATAACTTTGTTAAGACATCAGATTGCATACGTTTCATGCTGCTCGTGATGTCTCTCTCTCTCTCTCTCTCTCTCTAGTTTGGTAATTTAAAAGCCTTTTGTGGCATGCAGAATGGGGCATAGATCCCTAAGAAAATGAAATGATTCACTCAAAGTGGTTAAGGATGTTTTCTGGTGAAGAGATGCGTATTTGTATGCAGGAAACAAATGCAAAATAAGTACCAGCGTAGGCGAGGAATGTGTGGAAGATAGAAAACTTCTGCATTATTTTGGGAGTAGTTAAGCTTTGTTAGCGTCTTTAATCTACAAAGTATTATTTACCTTTTTAAAGTGACCGGCTACACATTGAGGTCTTCTAATTTTCCCCACTATCACAGCTTAAGTCATGCAGTGCTTTTAATATTCTTTCATGTGCTCTTGACGACAGCTGTATGACGTGGCGTTTCAGCAGTTTATTGATTTGAGGTTCTTTTATTTCCTAGATTTTGCGTTATACCTTGCTCCACAGGATTGATCATTCCATAAGCCTATTTTTTTTCATCTGGCAACGGACAGGACTACTTCTCGAAGTGGGGAGACAGTGGTGAAGTGGATATAAAGTATGAGCTGGAGCATCTAATCATCCTCACAGCCAGTAGATGTCTCTTGGGCCGAGAAGTTCGTGATAAGCTATTTGATGATGTTTCTGCCTTGTTCCATGACCTCGACAATGGAATGCTCCCTATTAGTGTTATCTTTCCATACCTGCCCATACCTGCTCATCGACGACGTGACCAGGCCCGCAAGAAGCTTGCAGAAATCTTTGCAAACATTATCCACTCCCGTAAATATGGTGGAAATGCAGAGAATGACATGTTGCAATGCTTCATTGAATCAAAGTACAAAGATGGTCGCCCGACAACTGAGGCAGAGGTCACTGGCTTGCTTATCGCTGCTCTATTTGCTGGGCAGCACACAAGTTCCATCACCTCCACTTGGACTGGCGCCTATCTCCTGTGTCACAAGGAGTACCTATCTGCTGTGTTGGAGGAGCAGAAAAACCTGATGGGAAAGCATGGCAGTAAGGTTGATCATGATATCTTGTCTGAGATGGATGTCCTGTATCGGTGTATTAAGGAAGCCTTGAGACTCCACCCACCACTGATTATGCTGCTACGTAGCTCGCATAGTGATTTTAGTGTGACAACCCGAGATGGAAAAGAATATGACATCCCAAAGGGCCACATAGTTGCCACATCCCCAGCTTTTGCAAACCGCCTTCCTCATATATTTAAGAATCCAGACAGTTATGATCCTGACAGATTTGCCGTTGGGAGAGAAGAAGACAAGGTTGCAGGGGCATTCTCATATATTTCATTTGGAGGTGGCAGGCATGGTTGCCTTGGTGAGCCCTTTGCATACCTGCAGATAAAGGCAATATGGAGCCATTTGCTGAGGAACTTTGAGTTGGAGCTTGTGTCACCTTTTCCTGAGATTGATTGGAATGCCATGGTTGTGGGTGTGAAAGGAAAGGTGATGGTGCGGTACAAGCGGCGGGAGCTTTCTGTTAATTAATCTAGGGATTTTATCACTCTGTGCTTTGTGCATCTAATCCTTCCTTTCATCCTTTTAACTCATCTGTGTTTCCAGAATGGTTTTGCTCTCTTTTGTTGGATTGATACCTTTGTCAGTTTTCTTAAAACTTATGGTGATTATTGTAGCTTGTGATTTTGTTTTAGTTCCAACAGCCAAAAATTGGGGCTCTTGCATGAATTTGTATTCCTTTATCATTAGAGAATTGGGTTTGGAACAAGAAATCTCTCTCCAGATAGCTTCATTTATAAAGTTCCCGATTCTTGGAAGGGTTGGGTCACTGGTTTAGTGACAGCTATTTCACCGGGACCCCCATTCAATATCACATCTAGGTAAGACCATCAACATGATAAGCACTTTGTTCAGCAGCAACACTACCGCCTTTTACCATTTTAAGAAGTTAATGATACAATGAGCACCAGGGGTCATATTTTGTGCGTTACAAATTGAGGTCAGAAACCGGAGCCTGGCACAGACCATTCAGCTGCCAACTGCACATGCAGTATGTCAGTTTGATATGACTTTTAGGAGTTAAATATCAAACAAAATAGTCTTGTCTATCAGCCCTTGGTTCCTCAGTACAAAATCCAAAGCTCGTTGGCCTTTTCAAACACATTGGTATTGCATCTTCGTAAGGATTCACACAAGTTCAATACAAGTATCAGCAAAAGGATCCGATGTCACTGAAAATGTTGTTGGTCTGGGTTGTTAAAATCATTCTCAGGATAACCCAGTTCCGGTGTCACTATGATCCTGCAAGCTGCAACACTGTCGAATTTAATGTGAGGTTGACACAATCTTCATTTTAGCCTCCCCGTTTTTGCTAGACACCATAATTGTTTATACATTGTGCCAATCCAGCCATCCTAGTTTAGTGATCAAGGTCAGGAGAAAGTTGCGTTAACAGTATTCAGGAGTGGAACTATGGAACGTTGCATTAATTTAAAAAAGTTGTAATGATTATATAAGATAAGTTGGTGGGACTTTTGTATACTCCTCAAGTGTGTGGATGTTCTCACGATTTTCCTCAGCCATAAGTGAAAGTCTTTAATAAATTTGGGATAGGGGCTACTATTAGACAGGTGACCCTGACTCTTTTTAAAAAAAAATTAACTACTTGAAAATACATACCACTCAAAAATGTCATTGCTAATACATTAGCCTATTTTATTTCAGAAGAACCAGATGCAGCACCTTGCTGTATCCGCTAGTGTTTCATGATTATCTGTCCTGATTTTCCAAATTATGGTATGAACATATCCCTAGTCACACACACACACAGATTCTCTTTGGGGTTCAATTCACTTATGATTCAGGGCAATGCATAGACAAAGTTAATGGCTTATCAGTACAGTCTCTCCCATCTTTGGTATGGACCCCTTTCCTGTCCGCAGGTCCTGCATTCTTATTTGAATATATAACTAGAACAGATAATTAAATTACGATGTTGAACTTAAACATGCAAAAGTCCTTGTAATGTACTTTTCAACAGTTAACCTTATACTGAAGACCTGATTCTGTGATCTCTTTGTAGTCTGGATACCTCATTGATCATGTAAAAGGTATGGAGGAGGAGGAGGTGGTATCCTGAGAGATGGCTAAGCTAAATTGACATATAACAAAACATTGTCTACGGAAAATATTATTCTTCGTTTTCTTTATTTTATTATTTTTTGATGTGATATAACAAAACATTATCTACGGAAAATATTATTCTTCGTTTTCTTTATTTTATTATTTTTTGATGTGATATTAAATATTTAGTAAATAATTTAAATATAATAATTAAATTTTCAATTATTTAATATCACATATAAAAGAAAATTACCTTCTAAAATATTATTCTCTCTATCTATATGATTTACTCTATTTATAGATTAAAAGTCAGCATTAGTGTATTAGTGTGGAAAGCCTCCCCCAAATTGTGAATATAATTATTTTTTTCGTTCAGGATTTTTCATATTGTTTTGAATTATTATATTGTATGTTGATATGTTGAGATCCTTCCCAATCTTATTTACAATATCCTAGAGGTATTTCTAGGATACCTCTAGGATATGCTGATAGTTTTTGCTCGGCCTAATCCTTCAATAAGTAGGCTTGCAATCCCTCGTAGAAGTTGCTTTAAAATGGAAGGAAAAAAAGACACATTTTATTGATCATTATGAACATGATGTGAGCTTGGTTTGTTGGTGTCGGCCCGATTTAATGACCCAACCCGATAAGGATGAGTTATGATTTTTTAGCAGATTTTCAAATAGGCTTTTGGCACCGTTTGCGACTTGGGAAGCGTTTGATAGAAAGTTCGCGCGATAGGTGGCTTGAACGAAACTTAGGCAGAGAGTTTGTTCAAGATGCGCTCAACACTCCTCTCAAGCAAATAATGCAGAAAAGTGAAAATTAGAATTTCCTATGTACTTAATGAACAATAAAGTAGGTTTTGAGTATCATGAATATTGAGATTTCGCCCCAAAGTATACTTTGTAATTCCTCAGTACAATAAAATCCGATGCAGCTCTGCAGACGTAGGCATATTGCCAGACTACGTTAATTTTGTGTCGTGTGATTGATTTACTTGTGTTTGATTTTGCTTTACCTGTCATCATTTTCAAAACATATGATCGATGATTGATCCTTCAAACCTCACATCCCAACGAAGCATAGTCATACATGAATACATCATAATCGTCTTACAATTCAGCCCCCTCAACTACATTTACAGCAGGATACAGCACCCACCAGTTTTATTAACTTAAAGATCAGACAATAAACATGTCATAAGCAAAACCACAAGACTCACAGGCTCACTAATTTAAGAGAGTTTGCCTTCTCTTGCAGGGTATCCAGCAGGCTGTCAAAGCTTTTCTTGAAAGAATCCACACCTTCAAGTTCGAGCTGGGAGCCAACATTGCTCCAGTCGATGCCCAACTTCTCGAGTGCACTGTAAACGCCTTCAGCTTCGGATACATTTGAATCAATTGTTCTAGAAACGAGACCATGATCAATAAATGCTTGAAGAGCTTGATCGGGCATGGTTGAAACCTGCAAAAGAAAAATGCCAAAGAATATAAACGGGCTGAAATTTGAATTTAACAAAATCAAGCTTGAAAATCATTAGCATTGACTCTGATTTTCATCCAGGGACTCAGTTATACAATATATATTCACTACTTGACGTATAAGAGATTAGTTGGCTTACCGTATCAGGTCCAATGAGAGGAGCCACATATAAGGTGTCAGGGTAGGCAGGATTCTTAACACTGGTTGAGGCCCACAGCAGCCTCTGCTTCTTGGCACCTTTTTTCACCAGAGCTTCCCATCTTGGACCAGAAAATTTCTTCTGGTAGAGCTTGTATGCCAAGGCCGCTTGAGCAACTGCAGCCTAAAAAACAGTAATTTTCCATGAAATTAGCAAATCCTATCTTGTAGATTCTAATTCCTCTACAGAATGATCAAGTATTTGCAATATAGTTTACCTTTCCACGAAGATCAAGGGCCTCTGGGGTTCCGATCTTGTCAAGCTTTTTGTCAATGAGGGTGTCCACTCGACTGACAAAGAAGGAAGCAACACTAGTAACTCGGGAGAGGTCACTTAGCCCCGAAGATTCAAGGCCATCCAAGTAAGCATCGATGACTGCTTCATATCTAGAAAGAGAGAATATGAGCTGTGCATACACAGCAGGAGATGGTTAGAATGGTACCAAAGAAAATTGAAACGCAACTAAGAAAATTTCGATACATGTTAATAAGACTACCACTGTTATCTGTTGCTCAAGTTAAAATAACCAATTACTACTGATACTTCATTTTCTTCATACTTTGAAAGCATCTTTCAACCGAAGAGATGATGCCACTCTATACAAATACTACCACACTTGTTAAGAGCTAAATGAGCCCTGTTTACTAGAATCACTTTACCATCATAAACTCTTAAGATCAATGGTATAAGTTATAACAGTGAGTCATGGACCATAGATATTGACAAGTCAATATGATGGTAAAACACAACGCAAGACAGCATTAAAGCAAAACCAGGAAAATCTACTGTGTGACAATTTTATGGATTATTTATTTTAAGCTAAGCAATGATGAGTAGAATAAACAACTACTTACTGTCACGTTGACACTTATGCCAAGTGAAATAACTTCCTTAATTGAAGGAACGCAGGCAGCTGTAGCAGGAATCTTTATGTAAACATTGGAGCGATCAACCACTTTGTGGAGCCATTTTGCAGCCTCTACAGTCCCCTTAGTATCATCAGCAAGTCTGGGGGAAACTTCAACAGAAACATATCCATCACCACCATCTGTTTGATCATAGATTGGCTCAAAAAGTTTGCACGCATCTTGAATATCCTTCACTACCAGCTCCCAGTATGCAGATTCTATGTCTTTACCCGATTGAACAAGTTCCCTAAAGATACCAATAACTTAAGGTTAGATAGACTTGCTCTGGAAGGAGAAGCTAGAATTACAATATCAAAGAACAGCACGCGTCATTTCTCGATATCGAGAGCCAGCAGCAACCACCCGACCACACGAGTTATGTATACATCAGGCCACAAAAAGGGGGAAAAGGCATATTGTACTGTAGTTTTCTACCTCCTCTACCTCAAACATTAGTTTAAGACATTTTGGTAACACAACCAAAAGTTAAAACCTCATTCACTCCATCGTGATCTCTCAAGTATTGGTGTGGCTATAGGGCATAAGTTCTTTTAAACTCGATTTAGCTGTTTACAGTTAATATCAGCAACTGTTTTAAAAATCAATTTACCTGAACTGATCATTGTAAGCATTTAGTATCGGCATGGCTATAGGGAATAAGTTCTTTTAAACTCGATTTAGCTGTTTAAAGTTAATATCAGCAACTGTTTTAAAAATCAATTTACCTGAATTGATCATTGTAAGCATTTGAAGATGATATTGCTTTCTGGAAGATCTGCAATCATGAATACTCAACATTTAGTTACATGGAAAAAAAACCACGTAAGAAGCATCTGAATATACAATCTGAGTACAAACGATATTTTTTATTTCAAACCCCCTCCCTTCATCAAGGTGTCATTTGATTTAAAAATTTCTTCCATGCATTAGAAAATTGATAATATTATGCATAATTACCGCTGGGTTGCTAGTTACACCTCTAACACCACTTGCAATCAGAGGAAGCAGATCTGTAACAGGTCGGCAGAGGTTATCATACCACGGACTCTGCCCTTCCTTCTCGTAGAGATCATGAAGAACTGTTCTCTTTGCTGGACTTCCATTTCCAACTTGGGAACATCTGACACTGTAAGAAAAACTTAATATGAGAATGCAAAGTTTCTTCTTTTCTGGGCATGAGAAATACAATTAAGAGAAGAGAATTGCCAAGAAAATACCACATATTACAATCAACTCAAAGAAGAAAATGATTAGAGATCTAGTCAATTAATGAGTAATTTACATATTATGAGCAATGCGCAAATAATACGTGAGGCCGAGTACTGATCTGTAAATGCAATTACGTCTAATGATTGGATGAAGAACAGAAATACACAATACTGCATTTGCATGGGATCGATTATGCATAAAACGCCTGTAATATTGATGAGTCAGTTGGTGGAAACGCACCAATCTTTAAGAACTTGAGAAGAATTCAACATGCACGGCCGTTTAGTCAAACATGCAACCAGATCATAAATAAAGTGTACTGGGTAAAAACATCGAGATCAAGCAACCACCGTAAGTTTATAGTTTAACGCGGGATACAAAATAGCGGAGATCTTCACTCTTACTATGTTTCAGAGCCTCTGAGGACGGTAACACAGAAATCAATTGTGCTTGTCTTGAAAAAGCGACAAAACATATAAAGGTGAATGCCACGTTACAAAATATGGAATTTATAAAAAAGATATAATAATAATCCACTAAGGACCTACAGATGGCTATTGAGCAGATCAATGAAACATAGAATAGTGACATCAAATACCAAAAAAATGAAGATCCCACATAATCCATAAATCACAAGGAAAAAATAAATCACAAACAAAAATATAAACATAAATTAACAGCAGGCAACCATTCCCCACGGAGAGACATACAAAGACCAAGACATAACATTGCCAGTAAAAAAATTGCAAAAAAAAAACTAATCAATAAAAGTGAACAAAAGAAAACATACACCAAAGGTCCCCTGATAGCAGGGTTACTCCGAACGGCCAACTTGGAAGATGAAACTTTGGCGTTGAAAGTGCTTCCGCTGTAGAAGCCGATCAAAATCTTAGGCTGAGAAGATCTGGGTCGCAGCGTGGACGATGCAGAAGCCGCAGGGCTCGGTGTGGGGAGCCTGGAAATGGTTGCCATGGTAGATCAAAGAAAAAAACAGATACAGACTGGAAGAGGCAGAAACCAAGAGAGACAGGTGGTAGCTGAGACGGCGAGTGAGATGTTTTTATAGTTATATTACGCTACGCCGCGGACGATGAAAATATGTATTGGACTATGTATGAAAAGAAACGGTATTGTAATTTATTTTATATAATTTATATATATATATATATATATATATATATATATCATTCGGTGGGATTATTTTATTTTTCTCCAATTTTTCCAGATTAATAATTGCCTGTTAATATGTTTACAATCTTTCAGTTCTATGTATTAGAATGATGAAAAGTTTAATTTTCAGACTAGCCGTAGGTAAAACATGCAAAGTATCACTCTTTTTTATTTATATTTTAGAAAGAATCAACCGTAATAACGAAATATTGCCTATATAATATGCAATATCATGAAATATATAACAGTAATGTTAAATATTACTTTTAGGTGTGTAAACTTCTTGCAATATTTTTAAAATGAAAAATAATTTATACAAGTTTTAAATAGATAAGTTTCACATAAATTTTTATAAAAAAGTAGATTTCACTTTAAAAAATTGTAAAAATATTATTTTTTATTAGTGAAACCTATATTTTTACAAAAGATTTATACAATACTTGTTTATTTGAGACTTATACTTAATATTACTCTTTTAAAAATAAAAATTCTTTACAAAAATATTTTTTTTTATAATTGTCGTATTTATATATTATTTTTGTGCCGTGTATTAAGATTGTACGAATTATTTTTTAACATATAATATATAATATGATTATGGTGGCTTTGAATCTAGCTATTTTTATAATAAAAAATCTTTACCGATCGTATGTAACATGGAGATCCGCGCACGAAAATACTAGTTTATTCTTTCATTTTATTTTTTCACTTTGATTGTTTGTGTATTTTAATTTTTTTTAATTTTTTAATTTAATAATTAAATAAATAATTTTTAATGTATTGATGTATTTTTTTTATTTTTTAAAATATATTAAAAAATATAAAAAAATAAAAATAAAAAATAAAACAAAGATTTGTGTTAGGCACGCCGGCCCAGCGGTCATTGCTGGGCGGCAGCCGGGCATGACCCTTAGGTGGAATAGCCGCCATCAAAAGAGGGACCCAGCAATCTGAAAGTCGTTGAAAGTTTGGAAGAAAGAAGCACTGTTAGAGCACATTCTATGTTGTAAAAATATTTAATTGAATTCTAACAACTAGAGGTCAATTTGGCAACCTTTTTTGGGTCAGAAACCAACCTTCTTACACCCAAACGCAGCATGGAGCACTGCTTGGATCTACATTCTGTAATCTTGCTGTCAAGATCTTATCATCCCTTGGCTTTTGCCAAGAACATGAACCCAAAACAGAAACCCACTTTAGTTTTTAGAGTGTCTTGCACATAGAGCTTGAAATTACTACTTCTGTCTCTGGGTGTAACTGAAAAAAATTTAAATATGAGGTCAATGTTTCAGTTCTGGTTGTTTGAGATGTAAAGTTTAAAACGCACGATGGTTTAAAGAAGAAAATATATTTAACCAGAATTTTAATTTAGAGCAGAGGATATGGCATTTTGCAAAATAGTATTCTCTTGATGCTTGCCATCATAGTACCTACAATCCAAACGGCATGATCAAGAACTCGTTTATAAACTCATCGTGTATTTAGTCCACCAATCTTTCATAAATGCACTCATACTTTCCTCATGAAAAATGGAGATTAAAACTTATACCAAAAACCAAATGTAAGAAATTATGAACTAGCCGATGCACAGGGTAAAATATGCATCTCCTATTCCAATTTCCTGAAAGGATGTGTAATGCATCCATATCTACAAAAATCATAAGTTCCAGAAAAAGAGAAAATTACATCTCTGCTACAGGTCGACGCCTTTGTCGGGAATATACAAATCAATGCCTTCATTACCAAGGTTTGAGGTCCCCAACAGGTCCTGCAGTCCAATTCAAGATCCTTTCACCAGGCTTCAAGTAAATGTTCTTGTCATGCGGCAACTTGCGAGCCAGCCCGTTCAGTATCTGATGAAAAGCGTCCCCTGGTTGTGCGGGTTGTGGGAACATCATTGCCCATTTCATTGATGGATTAGCAAGCAGCCTTTGTTTCCTTAGGACTACATCTGGAGGTATAGATGTAAGAATGGTATCTAGGTCAGGGACATCTTCCTCCGCCACAAACACTCCGATTTCCTCCCATGGGATGGCATCGGCAAAGGGTAAAACAATATCATCTGCTATGATCACAGGAATACAACCAAATACCACTGCTTCAACAAGCCTAGGACTCCATGGGGCCCACCCCAGAGGGCACAAACAGAATATAGCTCGTTGCATGTCCTCATAATATGTGGTTGGGTGATCAGTGGAGATGTCAAAAAGTGGATTGTCCTTAAAGTTCTCCCAAACTGCTGCCCTTGCACCTCTGCAATTAGATGAAAGCATTAAAAAGGTCTAAAATGTTACATGACCTTTTCATTTTGAGGTTGAAGGTGAAACCAGAGCCAGATAAGAACACCATGTCATTTGATAGCACACAAGAAGTATTCCATCAAATTAAAGGAATACAAAAATTATTCTATAAAGTTATGGTTCACATGGAGGAACCTATGTAGAAAGATCCCAGGGGCATTATTCTTCAAAAAATATTATCAGAAAAATCAACCGGTACGTATTTTCTACTTCTATGTAAAAACTTTTCTGTATTAGTTGAACTACATTAGTCGTTATCCTATTCATTAAAGCCAGCACAGTCCTCAGATATCAGGCAGCTACTTCGTTATTGCCATCAAAGAAGCGTGACTTTGCATCTAATGAAAGCTTATATTTTTACATAATATCTAGGCAGCTTTGAATGGTTAGATTGGGAACGAAAGTGCACCTAACAAAGTCTTAAGGCCTCGTTTGTTTTCACAGATGAGATGAGATGAGTTGAGATTAAAGTTAAAAAGTTGAATAAAACATTGTTATAATATATTTTTTAATATTATTTTTGTTTTGGGATTTGAAAAAGTTGAATTGTTTATTTTATTTTGTATTGGAAGTTAGGAAAGTTGTAATGATTAGATGAGATGTTTTCTGAAAACAAACAAGGCCTAATTAAAAAAAAAAAAAAAACTACCTGTATAAGTCCAGTTTGAACATACCTTGCATAATAACCACCTTCTGGATCATTATTAACATCATAGAACAGACCACGGAAGTAGACAAAGATGGACCGTGGAGTGTCTTGGGGAATCAGGTGGGTCTGCATTTTCTGAGGGGGAGCATATGGAGGAATAGTGATTGAACCCTCGTTGAGGCACACATGGTTATGTTGTCCAAAAGTCTGAACCAAGGTAGCACGCTGAAGTAATGGAAGAATGCCCCGGTCAATAGCTTTCTCTTCCTACACAGTGCACACAGAAAACCTTAAGTTTAGTCATGACCAGTATGTTAGATCCTCAAACAAAGATGTGGCCATGATTTCACTTGCAAATGAAGTGAACCCAAGATAAAGAGGGTGGGGGGAAGAGAATTCTTCATGGCCTTAAATATAACAACAGTTTTCTTTTTGCTGTTTCTTTGACAACAACTGTTAAAACAGAGCTCTTGTGCACCCACACCAAAACCTGATATCATGTTAGCAACATGATACCAGTCCAAATATGAGAGAGGCAAGAGGATTGAGCCAGCTAGGGCCATGGCTTAAAAAATTGAAAGCATCCATGATTTCACATTTACAATATTAGCACATTCTTAAATGAGTGCAAATATCAACTTTCTTATTCCTCGCTAAGATGAACGTTTTAAGTTTCCTCACGCTACATTACACCATTCCAATCCAGCGTTTAAAGAAAATGTCCATTTCAAAGTTTTGCCAAGAAAAATCCAAGGGTTATCTGGACACCTTCCTGTAGTGAAATGACAGGCTAGACCGATACCAATGTTGACACTTGACATGACACAACTGAAGCTGTCACATATAAGTTGAATATATTCTTCAATCAAATAAACTTTTGTATAAATTTCGCACTTGACTAGCTAGGTGTCTACTTTCCATGTTCATTATGCACTTGGAGAGGATTGCCAACACAGATACCATCCATACATCCAGCCACAGCTTCAATCCTCAGTCCCCACCCCCTCCATTAAAAAGGAACAATGGTTTTCAGAAGTTACGAAAATAAAGTTTCTTACCTGATAATGAAAGCAGGCTCCAAAGTCATGGGGCACAACAAAGAAATGATCAGCCCCTTCTGTTCGATTCCAATAGGGCCAATTTGAAGAGATGAGCTGTATTGCACTTCTCATCATCCGTGGAGACTTGAAGGGCAATGGCAAGCCAGTTGGTGTGAGGTCACAAGTGATGTATATTGGGGTGTAAAACCAATCTGCTTCTTCAGGCTTAAGGGTTCGAACAGGACTGGATAGGAGGAACCTATGCATAAAGATCTCGGCGGCAAACATATGGGTCAGACATCTAGGGTCCTTCTGAAGAAGCTTCTTGTTGTATTTGCTTGGAAGCTCATATACATAAACTTTCAGCCTTCCTACTGGATCATCTTCCAAGACATCACCAGCACTTCCTGCATCATTTAAACTAACCACAGCTAAGATTCATGCCTCAAAGTCCAAGTAAGTCGATCAGGTCCAGTAAACCTAGACTCATTTAAAATCTCCATGCTTTAAGAAATAAGCCCAGGTGATGCAGAAAGGAGATAGATAGATACAGATCCACAATACTTGAAATAACATCATGCCAATCTTTCCGCAATCAAAACCAACAGAAAAGAAGCTACATATTTTCACAATGTTAACATTCAGCAGTAATCAGGATCTTGGGTTTATCAAGCATCATAACCACAGGGTGATGAGCATGAAAACGAACAAATAAAAGTTGGCATGCCCTTATAAAATCAACAAAAACAACAATCAACTGATTTTGAGAATGTGCCTAAATATAAACAGTATCTAGCAACTAGAATTCAAATCTAATTTCTCCATCATTTCTCTTAATTATTAATCAGTTTAGTCCATACAATTTAGAACTGGTTCACAAATTGAAGCAACAGATGACTTACATATCGCCAGCGAATAGAGGATAGAAGCAACAATGTGGGGTCATATATGTTATCATAGCAAAATCTTTTGAGGAAAATCAAACTTCAGTCCTCTCAAAGTAAGCAATTTCAATCGTGTATACACATATAATCACTATTATCATGACCTTATAAGATACAATACACACAGGGGCGGACCTACATTGATGCTCCCCCCCCCCCCCCCCCCCCCCCCCAAAAAAAAAAAAAAAAAAAAAAAACATTTTCAAAAATCTTACTTAGTACTTAGTTGTCTAAGTTTCTTTTAGTTTTTCAACAATTTTTCATACTCACACCTATTTTTTGTCATTAATAAAATCTCACATTCTCATTTTTTTCACATCTCATAAGAGGCAAGAAAATATCTTGATCTCTTTTTATAAGCTATTTGGTAAATCTACAACCTCATTTTTTCTATTTATTTACACTTTTATTTTCAAGTCTTCCACTAGCTAATTTATTAATTTGGATTACTTTTGTTAATAAGTACATATGTACTACCATCGAATTAACAATTAGGAGTGAATAGAAAGATAAAACCACATAGCTAATTTTTACCGTAAGTTTACTTAATTTTTATCATTTGTTTCAACAAATCTCACATAGCTATTTTTATCTTAATTTTTATCGTTCACTTAAGTCCGATGGAGCTCAAGTGAGAGGTTCAAATTGGCGGCTTAAATAATTTAGTTGTCCCTAGATAACTACCTTATATGGTTAACGTTAAATGCTGGTGACACACTTTGCTACCTTAAATGTTGGTTACCGTTCACCCCTACATACGATACACTTTACTAATCACCCCCCACGCACCAAATCCTAGTTCCACCCTTGAATACACACGTGTCATAACATGGAGTTCTCCGCAGTACACATTCAGACAATAACATGCACTTTTGTGCAATAACCTCAGTCCAAATCACCCTATAAATACACAGTTGAGTGGAGTCCAATTTGTATAACCATCGTGACATTTGAAGCTGATAAAAAGCAAGATCTAGAAAACGATATTCTTTCACAACCGAGTTCCAGAAACTTTTGATTAGTGGATGAATTAAATTACAAAATACACTACCGAGTGCTTAACCGAAGCCTCTAAAAAACCATTATTAAGAGGCGTTATTCTCTAATTAAATTTTCTGCAAGATGTGCCCAAAATAGATTTTTCTGCAAGAACCAATCGAAGCCCCTCTTTTCTTTGTTTCACCGATGTAATTATACACGCACCTCGTTTAGAATGGAAGTATAGATTACAAATTTCAAATGGCAGAAATTAAAAAAAAAAAAAAAAAAAAAAAAAAAAAAAAAAAAAAAAAAAAACGTAATACTCAATTCCCTGTGAAGCGGAAGGGCATAATTACTAGTTTCTACATTTCTACCAATAGTAGCAACCTCAAAGTTGGAATATAAACAGTTTGAGCGTAAAATGAACAGAAGAACGGCTTAAGATTCCAGTAAGTAATTAAGAAAACCACCACAAGAAATCACCTGAAATTCGCTCTGTACGCACATTCCGGTCCGCACCAATCCTCCAAACAAAACCGAAGACGATAAGAACAGCAAAAACCCACCCACCAGTTCTCATTTTTCTACCTGCAAACGCAATGCCCAAGACCGAAAACAACCGAAAATGTAAATGGGTCTTCCGGGTTTGGTTCCAAATAGAAGGAAAAAAAACGCTGTATATATGAAGGCTTATATCAGAGTCATATGGTTGGAATGTCGTATGGGTAGTTCGTGGGTTCCTTAGAGTTTAGGCTTCAGGATAGTGAATAAAAAAAAAAAAAAAAAAGCAAATGGAGGATTTGAGGTAGGAATTGATAGAGAATACGGAGAGGCATTGCTTGAAGAAACAGAGAAGACGCATTCTTTCGTAATGGAGTTGCAGCAAACACGTACAAATCTATCGGGTTCTGAAAGCTGTGTTTTCTTTGCCGGTTTGATGACAAGTCCATCTCATATAAAATGATCTAATCTGTTCGTCAAAAATAATAATAATAATAATAAATAAAAATAAAAATAAATGTTCAAGTTGCTTTAGTAGTTTTTTCAGCAAAGTTGCTGTGAGTACAATCATCGGTTGTTCACCCTCCTTTATCCAAAGAATTGACTACGGGTGGGCTGCCCCGCCCCCGCGGGCAGACAATCCCTGCGCGGCCCCGCCCCGCATGTGGGCCCCTAGTGGGGGGCCCTCCCCGTATTTCTACCATCCGTACTTATATATTTTATTATATTATATATATTTATAAATATTTATTATTTGTACTATATATAAATATAGTAATATGTATACTCTTGAATTGCCTTGGCAAAGGGTCACCCTACTACATTACAACTTATACAAAATATGTACTATCAAATTTAAAAGTTACATAGTTTTTAAATTATAATCATATTTACAAATTTAAATTTACAATTTGAGTCTAAAATGTACTTTTGATCACTTTTAGACACAAAAATAATTTTTTGACCTAATAGACTGTAATTCATTATTGAAGTGAGCAGAGGGCGGGGCAGATTGGGAGTCTACCCCACCCCCGAGATGCAGGGGTAGGATTGAAAACCCCACAGTCTACCCCACTCCCGAGATGCAAGGGTAGGATTGGAAACCCCACCCCCAACCCATGCAGAACAGGGTGCTGGGTAAGCTAGGGGGTTGCCCCGCACCGTATGGTGCGAGTAACACCCCTAGAATTGACAATCGGTTGTAAAATTAATGGCTTCTAAGTTTAAGATAGGGTTGGCAAATTGTGTTTTCGAATCATGTTCGTATCATGTCAATTCATGAACATTCAACTATATAGGTCAATCCGAACCCAACTCGTTAAGCTAAACATGTCAAACTTCCAAACCCTAATCCAACTCATTTAGATAACGGGTCAAGTTGTGTCAACCGTTTTGACTAGTTTAATAATTAATGAAAAATATGTTAATATGACACGACTCATTTAAACTCGTTGTTTCATGTAAATGGGCTAAACTAAAACGCATAATTCATTTGACCTGATTAACATAATTTTATATAAAAGTTAAAACCTATATTTATTAATAACCATAATATCTTAAAAAATATATATTAATATTTTTTAAATTTTAACATATAATAAAACTAATATTACAAACCATACAATAACAAATATGAGCATAGGTCTAAAATTAAAATCTCAATAATAAAAACATAAGCATACTAAGAAATACTAATATTACAACTTAACAATAATAGAATTTTAATTTTGAAATAAATCCAAAACAGGTTGGTTTTGTGTTAAGAAGGTTAACCCGTTATTAACCTGTTTTAAATCGTGTTTTAACAGGTCAACACGTTTTGACTCGAGCATGTTAACATCAAACTCAAATCCACTAATTTTGTGTCATGTTGAATTTACGAATCGTATCATGTATTGTCACCTCTAATTTAAGGGCATCTTTTGCACACTCGGAGTATTTCATAATTTTATGAATAATAATGAAATGAGTTGTACTTCTCCTAAATAAGGTTTCGTATCAAATGGGTATTGAATAGTGTAATTTTTTACCCTTATCTTTTTTCAACTATTTTTTAAATCACTTTATATATTTTTAAAAATAAGATAAAATTTACAAACTTATTAAAAAAACACTACCTTAATAATTAAGTAAAAAAAAGTTGGAAAAAAAAAAATTTCCGCACAAAATAGGTGTACAAAAATTCTAGGGGTGAGAATCGGTCGGTCTGGACCGAAAAAACTAACCGGACCGGACCGGATCGGGAATGGTCCCGATCGGTCTCGGTCCGAATTTTAGAGGACCGATTTCATTCGGTCCGGTCCACGGTCCAGGAGTTTTTCGGACCGGACCGGACCAAATGAAAATTAAAAAAAAATTATATATATTAATTATATAATTTTCATTTAATTGCAATTAACCTAATCCTATCACTAACTCACCATTAAATAATTATTAACTAATAGTCTAATACTAATATTTATAATTTTATACTAATACTAATATTTATACTAATATAACTTATACAAGTATTATATTAATAGTCTAGACTCTACTTCTAGACTCTAATAATATAATATGGTATATAAAACAAAAAATACTAATGGTCTAATATAGACTAAGACTCTAAGAGTCTAAGACTATAGTTAATATAGTTATAGTTATACTAATATTATAATATAGTTATAACTTATACTAAATCACTATAACTAATATTAGTATATTACTAATAGTCTAATACTATTATATAGTTATAACTTATACTAATCATGATTCATAATAACTAATCACTATAAGTCTATAGTATTAATTTATTATTATATAATATATAGTATTACTATTAGTATCACTATATCATTATAATATAAATATTATAATATAGTTATAACTTGTATTAAATCACTATAACTAATATTAGTATATTACTATTTACTAATAGTCTAATACTATTACTATTATATAGTTATACTAATCATAGATTCATGATTCATAATAACTAATCACTATAAGTCTATACTCTATAGTATTAATGTATTATTATATAATATATAGTATTAGTATCACTATATCATTATAATATAAATATTATAATATAGTTATAACTTGTACTAAGTTACTATAAGTAATATTAGTATATTACTATTTACTAATAGTCTAATACTGATACTATTATATAGTTATAACTTATACTAATCATGGATTCATGATTCATAATAACTAATCACTATAAGTCTATACTCTATAGTATTCATGTACTATTATATAATATATCATTAGTATCACTATATCATTATAATATATATTACTATTACTATTAGTAATTTAGTATTGGTATAGTCTATAGTTATTTAGTATAATATGAGTATTATATTATACTAAGTACCAACTATATAACTATTATAAGTTATAATACTCATATAATAGTTATAGTATTAATAATTTATTAGCGTATTATAAAAGTTATAGTATTATAGCATAATATATGTATAATAGTATAGTATTAATATTACTATAAGTTATAAGTTATAACTATATATACCTAATAGGCTAATAGCCTAATACAATGATTTATTCATCATATAATGATATACCTAAATTCTAATACAATGATTTATTAATCATATTACAAATTTACATATACAAAATGTAAAAACTTAAAAGTTTAATAGATGGAACATGGAAGAATTGAAAATTATAATAAATTTATAATACATAGAATTTGAGTCATTAACTCATTGAAATTTGACAATATGACATACTCTAAATTAGTAACAAATTAGCAATTAACATTTAACATCATAAATATAATTATCATTAATTATTTTTTTAATGAGTTAATTAAATAATCCACATTAAGTAGTTTATTTAATTTTAATTTTACTAATTTAAATAATTTTTTTAATTAATTTATGTGCCAAAAAGATAAAAGAATCACATATTCACAATAAAGTTATAATGTGCTACCAGAAACGGTGTCGTTTGGGTACAAAATGGCACCCAAACGGCATCGTTTTAGTCATTGCTGGCGAAAAAAATAACTGGGTTGCGCGAAACGGCGTCGTTTCACACAACCTAGTTATTTTTTTGCAATTTAACTTTCCTGAAACGGCGCCGTTTGGGGTTCAAATTTGGACCCCAAACGGCGCCGTTTCTGGGAATATAACCTGACTAATTGGTTACTTGCATTTCGTCTTCCCCGAATCCCCCCCCCCAAAATCATTTGTTTGATTTCCAGTTCTTTTTTTCCCAATTCCCCTCCCGCGTCTCGTCGTCCCGCAAACCCTAAGCGCCCTCCCGCCATCTCGCCAACCGTAAGTGACGCGAATCGCGATCCACCCTTTGTTTCCTCCGTCTCAGCACTGCAGCAAGCCCCGAATGATTGTTGGTACTCTCTCTTTCTCTCTCTCCCGAAACAGGTTTATGTTTCCTTGTGATAAAAATAGTGTTCTTTTGCTCTAGAGAACATATGCTTGGTTACTTGGTAGTTGATGCTCTAGGGAACATCCCTTTCATTGTGAATCTGTGATAAATTTCTTTGCCATCAGTGCATCACCATGACACCAACCCACCTCCGTATAATTCCATTGCTAATTTGCTAGTTTAATTAAATGATTTTGCTCCAAAATTATATTACTCCTGGAATTTGTTTTTTTTTTTTTTTTTTTTTTACTTTTTACTTCATGCGGCTTTAATAATGATCAAAAGTTCAAAAGAGTATCTCCGTTAAAAACTTAGAAATAGGTTTGTAAACTGTTTTTTTTTCTTTTTTTGTAGGACATTTGTTTGTAAATTGTTACAGGTGCCAAATCAACACCAATCACCACATAAAAAAGTAAAACTAAAATACTTAAAAATAAGCAAAAAAAATCCTTTTTTTTTTTTCAAAAACCACCCATTTGGAAATATTTTTTGAGCCGATTTCATAGACTAAGTACACATTATATATACAAGTGGAACGCTAACTAGAAAGAGGATCTTATATAAAGTTATTTACTTCATTTACTTTATTTACTTCAAGATCAACACAACGGGTAATTTCTTATATTTAGAAGTATCATTTTATTGCTTTATAGTTTATATATAGGTATTAGGAATTGTCTAATAATTTTTTGGCATATAGGAATTGCTTTAAAGTGTCATTTTATTGTTCGAAAGTTCGAAACTGTCTATTGTTTATTGAACCTCCTTAACTATTAATGTTTGTTTTCTAATTATTTTGTCATTTTTATAGATGGAGTCTTCTACAAATGATGTGCAAGAGTCAACACCAAATATGTATCCACCCCCACGCCCACTCCCACCCTCATCCAATGTAAGTGATCAATCAGTTAGTGGGTCACAAAGAGGTAGAGTTAGGTTTTTTGTTTGGGATCACTTTACAAAAATACCAAAAGGTGATCCAAGTAAACCTAGGGCTGCATGTAATTATTGTGGTACTTCGTATGCATGTGATCATACGAAGACCAATGGTACGAAAAATATGAAGTATCACATTGAGCATCAATGTAAGAAATGTCCGTTTAAGAAGACGGATAAATCCCATACCACTCTAGGTTGGAAAGTGGAGGGAGGAAATGGTAGTGGTAGTGGTAGTGGGGGACTTGTGCCTATTGCATTTAGTATTAAGGCTTGCCGACAAGCCTTAGCAGAGATGATTATTTTAGATGAGTTGCCCTTTAGGCATGTTGAATGAGAGGGTTTTAGGAAGTTTATACTTGTGGTTTGCCCTAAGTGGGTAGGGATTTCATCCCGTATGACGGTTGCCAAGGATTGCTTTAATTTGTTTTTTTAAGGAAAAACAAAAGTTGAGAAATGCTCTTCGAGGGCAGCGAGTTTCCCTCACTACGGATACATGGACATCCGTACAAAACTTAAACTATATGTGTCTCACAGCACACTTTATTGATGATGACTGGAAGTTACACAAGAGGATTTTTTCCTTTTGTTTGGTTGAAAATCACAAGGGTGATACCCTTGGTAAGGGCATAGAGATGTGTTTGCATGATTGGGGGCGACCAAAAATATTTGCACTCACACTTGATAATACAAGTTCTAATAATGGGACTGTTTCTTATTTGAAAAAAAAAACGAAGTATAGAAGAGACACAATCTTAGAATATGAATTCTTGCATGTTCGATGTTGTGTCCACATTTTGAACTTAATCGTTTGTGAGGGGTTAAAAGAGTATGATGAATCTATTGCGAAAGTGAAATGTGTTGTGAAGTATGTTAAATCCTCCCCTCAAAGGTGGAGTACATTTAAGAAATGTGTGGAGTTGGAAGAGATTCAATCTAAAAGCCTAGTTTGCTTAGATGTACCGACTAGGTGGAACTCCACCTATCTTACGTTGGAGAGGGCTTCAAAATTTAAAAGGGCTTTTGATCAGTTGGAGGAAGAAGATTCGTGCTTCCTTAGTAGTATTGGAGATGATGATGATGACGATGTCGATGATGAAAATGTGGACCATGTGGTGAATATGAGAAAGTCAAAGAAGTTAGGGCCTCCCAATGCATCCGATTAGGCGAAAGTACAGTTGTTTGTGAGGTTTCTTCAATTATTCCATGATGCAACTTTAAAATTCTCGAGGAGTGAATATGTAACTTGTAATATTTTTTTTCTGGAGTTGGTTATTATTAAAGATGCCATTAATATGGAGTGTGAATAACGAAATCCCGTGGTGGGATTAATGACCACAAATATGAAGAGAAAGTTTGACAAGTATTGGGAGAACTTGGAAAATCAGAATATGTTGCTATATGTTGGAGTTCTTCTTGATTCTCGCTACAAGATGCGATATTTTGATTTTGAGTTGGGAAAAATGTATGCACATGATCATACAAAAAAAATTGATTTCAGTTGGAAGGTGAAAAATGCATTTATCCGCATGTATGAGGCATACGCAGAAAATGAAGAAGGGCATTCTCCTCAGCGCACAAGTTCCCAAAATGAAAATGTAGCTCCTTCAGCTGACAAGGTGGCGAGTAGAAAGGCAAATTTGATGGCTGAATTTAAGCAACAGTTGCAGTCAGAAGACAGTTTGGAAAGTAAGTCAAAGGTTGATAGATATCTAGCTCAAAAATGTGAAGATGAAGATGATAGTTTGATATTCTAATTTGGTGGAAGGTGAATTCAGCTAGATATCGCGTACTTTCAAAGATTGCACGCGATGTACTTGCAATACCGGTATCTATTGTGGCCTCCGAATCTACATTTAGCACTGCGGGTCGTGTACTTGACCCTTTCCGAAGTAGTTTAAATCCAATGAGTGTTGAGGGTCTCATATGTGCACACAACTGGCTTCGTTCTTCTTCTACTCCAATAAGCCTTAGGACTTTAATGGATGAAGTGGAGGAATTTGAGTAGCAGCTGGATATGGGTATGTAATAAAATTTCCTTTGATATCTTTTGTGGTTTATTTTGTTTTATCTTCTATGTTATCATTGTTATGTAACTTTATTTGACTTGTTTTGTTTAAATTTTTTATGGATAGAACTTGTTGGAGACCCGAACTTTGCTGATTCTGTGGAGGCGTCAAATTCAATGCCTATTGGCCATAGTCCTACACCCAATGTTGATTAAAGACTAAAGAGGTGAGAAGATTGTTGGTAAGCTAGACTATGAAATTATGTGGTATTTTATCAGATTTTAGCTACTTTAAATTGTCTACTCGATCAATTGTTTAGTTTACAGCTAAATTTATAAAGCCATACTTGTCGAAACTTGTTCTATCATGTTCTTCCTTTAGATGGATTCATGGAAGTATGCTTTTGTGAGAATTTTGGAAGTAATTTCTGTGATCGAAAAATAAAAGGTATGAAAGGACTGGAGCTTATCAAATTTTGCATGCAATGACGCAAAACTTATTCCAATTCAGCCTAGGCTGTAAATTATAATAGCTTTATTAATTTTCTACATTAATGGATATCTTAACTTCATGGCCTCTATCTTTTTGGGATCTACATGACAGGTTAGTTTTTAAAATATGTTAGTTTCATGGGAAATGATATATATACTTACGACTAATAATAAAAAATACTTACAACAGTTTTATAATTATTTTATAATTTCATATTAAATGAAGGGTAATTTTATAAAATTAAAATTTATTTATAATGAAGTGACATGCAGCTTCCATATATTGGCTGATTTAGATTGTAACATGCAGCTTCCGTATGTTAAACTTGAAGCTGCATACAAGTGTCTTGAGGAAAGTTATGGTACTAAGCACTAAGCAGGAAGAATCGAAGATATCATCCTTTATGGCCTATGGGCAATCTGTTGGCAGTGGGCCAATGGCCCCACTTTGGACCTTGCAATGCCTTAATTAAGAGCTTTTGTTCTGCAAAGTCCCATACTTTCTGGTTCTGTAAATTATCCATTATATGTTAAGTACTTAAGTTGGTTAGTTTTGCATTATAATTTGTAATTTGTAATAACTTTTGGAGTATTATTTTTATTTTTGGTTTTTTTAGTTTTTTATATAGATTAGTTTTTTTTTTTTTTTTTTTTTTTTTTTTTTTTTTTTTTTTTTTTATCATTGTATTTTTCTAGATCAAGTTTTTTTTTAGTAGTTTTAGCTTAAAAAATGTACAAAATTTGAAGTGGGCCGAAAATAATTGAAATTGGGCCCAAAAAAATCAAATTTAGATGGGTTGAATGACCCATTTTAGGCATATCCAAACCGGCTGGACTGACCCTGGACCGGACCGGTCCTATATGTGACTCAGTCCAGTCCAGGGTGGAGAATTCTTGGACCGAATAGGTCCGGTCCAGTCCACAAAATTGCCCTAGACCGGACTAGACCAGACCGAAATCACCCCTAAAAAATTCAATGGCTCTATCATTTCTCTAATGAAATAGTTTAAGTGAAAATTTTTATTGAAATTTGAGTTTTATAAAATAAGAGGAAAAGTTAAATAAAAATATTATAAAATTAAAATTTTATTTAAATTTAATCTTTTAACATTATCTTTAATTTGAAGTCAGTGAAGTTGTATGGAAAATCCTAGTCCTGCTGAGAGGGTACAAATTGTACTTTTTTTTACTTAATATTTAAAGAAGTATTTTTTAATGACTTTGTAAATTTTTTTATTTTTTAAAATGTTTAAGGTGTTTAAAAAATATTTGAAAGAAAAAAACAAATTTTTACATGATCGATGAGATTCTCGATGTGAATTTTCGGTGGATATAGCATCACTTAAAATTGTATTGATTTTTGTATTTGAATAATAATTAAATAAAAAATTTGAAAATTTAAAATAGAAAAATATTTTGTAGTTGTGAGATGTTTGAAAATAAAATTATAAAAATTTTTGAAAATTTTGCATGTGTCTAGACAAGTCTTAAGAGTTAGCTCGTACACTCAAAAGGGGCAGAAATTATTAAAATTATCTCATTCGACTACTAACCAAACATAGCCTAAATCTGACCATTCATGCTCCTCCATCAGTCATCCATGTTTCCAATTGAATTTGGATCCATTTAACACCTCCCACCTGTCGTCCTATTTTGTATAAAAAATAATACTAGATATAGTTATGACGTGTGTAAATACTATATAATTCTTTTTTTAAAAAAAAGTACAGTCCATTAGTAAAAAACTTATTTTTATTATGTAGGTCTTATCTTTACTAATTTTTTTTAAAAAGAATATGTTGTATTTACATATTCTATAACTGTAACTATCATTACTTTTATAAAAAACCTTGGATGGATCAAACGTAACATAATGGCTAATTGCAAAACATTGACCAAGTTTACCATCACGAGTTTCACAACACTTCATAAAATAAATAAATTGGCACATAATTTCGGGTGAGCCAATTTAAAACATTGATCAACTTAACTATTTTTTTATTTAATAATTAAAAAAGTATTTTTTTATATATTTATAATTTTTTTAAAATATTTAAAAAATATATATATAATTTACACTATTGACACAGGACTCCCACAGAGGATTCTCATCCTCACCTAAAGGCCAAAACTTTATTTGTTTTTTATTTTTTGCTTTTTTTTTTTCAATAATTTTTTAAACATTTTAAATATTTTTAAAAAATATAAAAAAAAAGTTATAAATTCATTTAAAAACACTACCGACAAAATAAAATACAATTCGATATAAATTTTCGGTAAAAACTGACTGTGGGAATAGTATTTTCCATTGACACAATGCAATAGTAACTTTCCCGGTGGCCGCATTGTCCTTTTGGAGGCTGCAGTACCACCAAAAGGCAAAACGTCTGACTCTCTGCCAGACTGCCTCGCTCGGTCTCTCCCACTTTTCTGGGCTGACTCGTACGTATAAATCCGAATCCGGGCTAGGATTGGGGCTAAATACTGTGTCAAAAATTGGTTGAAACAGAACCCAAGCGCCACCTATCTTTTCTACCTAGAAACTATAAATTAGCGTAAAATAGTAAAAATACAAGTTTAAAAGTATCTTCGTCTCTATCCATTTGTGGCATCAGCTGTAGTCTTCCATTTATGGTGTTAATTTAACTGTACTTGTCAGCCGGTACTGATTATGGAAGGCTTTCCGTTGCCCCCATTCTAAGCATAGAGGAGACTGAGAGGATTATACACGGCAGCTAGCGCTTGACTTCACTCCACATCTTTATCGAATTTGGAGAAATAAAAAATAATAATGATATACACTTAATCTATTTTTTATAATTTATTTTATAATAATGTGAGAATATTTTTATAAAATTATGTTAATTTTATAAGATGTGTTATAATAATACCCATCATTTAAAACATAATTATATAAAGTGTTATGAAAAATATTATGTGTAAATAATTTTTCAAAAAAATATACAAATTCTCTTTCAAGTTTAAACTATTATTTAGTTTACAATCATCCTCCAAACAATCCATTGTGATAATCATCTCTTCAAACTATTAAAGATTTTAATCTACCCCTTCTATCAAAAAATTGACATAAAATACCCGATAAATAAGTTAATTATTAAGACAAATTGAAAGCACAAAATATTTAAAAATATTTTCCTAAATAAGTATAACAATTCAAAGTCATTTTTTTTTTTAAAAAAAGAAGTGTATTTAAAAAAAAATAGAAAGCATATATATTTTCTGGAAAAATAGTTTTTTAGTCTAAAATAATTATTGTTGTTTAAAATAAGTTATTTTTATTCTTTTTTTTAATCTTATTTGTACATTTACTTTTCTTTTTAAGCTTAACGAAATATTATTTTCTATTTTTGAATTTTTTAAAAAATATGTTTTTATTTTATTTAAAGAAAAAAAGAAGCTACGTTACAATTTCTTTGATAGCGCAGTATGAAGTAAGAAACTCATTGGGGAGAGAGATTGCTCCGCTCGTAGAGGAGCCAAAGGTAAAGCTGGCGTCTTTTCAATATCTACTATGCAACGACAGAGTCAATATTGGAGTCCTGTTTTAACATTGAAATTATCGACAATTCTTACGGTGGACTTTCCGGCCCGCGACTCGCGACCCTCTCGAAATACCGAAATTTCAATGGGAACACTTAATTCCGTTAGATCCCGCGAGTCCGAAACAGCACAACTATATGCATTCATTCTTCAATGTCCTTTCTCTCTCTAGTTTCTTAATGAGTGAGTGAGTGAGTGAGAGAGAGAGGTAGACTTCTGTGTTGCGTTTGGTTGAGGGAAGAGTGTGTGTGTTTGGTAAGGGAGATATAAATAGAGAATAATGGAGTTGTTAGAAAACGGGGTGGAAGCAAATGAGCTGCAAGATAGCATCTTGAAAATGGAAAGCAATGAGATTGAGCAAAGTAAAGTGGGCATCATGAGGGCGCTCGTCGAAGCAGAAGATCCCTCTGCCAAGGTCCCACCCTTCTCTTTTCGATCTTTCTTTGCGTTTTCGTTTAGCATCGGAGAGTTTGTTTTTTGAATTATTATCACTGTTCTTGTTTTGAAGCTAGTTGATTTATGGGTTTAGTGGTACTGTGTCGATTGTGAGGAAAAACAGGCACATTAAGAGTTATTCCGTTGTACCTGTACAACTGAAGGAACTCGTATGTTTAAATTAAGGAATGATATGCTTAATATGGCACACAAATGTTTAATCTTTTGACCCGTCTCTCAGAATAATGGAATGAGGTTGCGTGGGGTAAACCTGAAGGTTGAAACTAGCTTTTTTTCTTTTACCATGTTTTTCCAGAAACCTGTTTGAATTAAGATGTGACAGTCTCATAAACTGAAAAAAAATAGCAATATAATGCTCACAATTGGACTTTAAACTCACATGGTTAGAAAAATATCCTTGTAAGTATGAATCTCAGCTCAAGGAAAACAAAGAGGGCAATGCGATGCTTTATTTAGATTCAATAACCTTGTTTGTTAGTAGAATTGACTTGTACCTTAAAGCTCGTATATTTATTCATGTTACAATTTGTGTTTAGTATTTATTTATACATAATTTATTTTCCTGGATTATATGTATTGTTTTTGTCTTGCTTTGTTTTGCAGGAAGTGGACAATTTCATGATCAGGAGATTTCTGCGAGCTCGTGATCTAGATATTGAGAAGGCTTCTAACCTATTCCTGAAGTACCTGAGCTGGAGGCAGACATTCGTTCCTAATGGCTCCATAGGGGTATCGGAGATTCCAAATGAACTTGCCCATAACAAGGTTTTTATGCAAGGCCTGGATAAGAATGGACGCCCCATAGTGGTAATCTTTGGCAGCAGGCATAAGCAAAACAACGTAGAGGAGTTGAAGCGTATGTTATGACTTTGAAACTCTAGCAAATTGGATTTGACTCAAATCATTTGAAATTCTCCATGCTGAAAATAGGACTTGGTGAATCTTCTGCAGGTTTTGTGGTCTACACTCTAGACAAAATATGTTCCAGGTAACTTTCTCTTCCATCCCTATCAAGACGTTAAACATCTATTTCACCATTTATGGGTGAAAGATATCCCTACAGAGGGGGTATCATTATCTTTGAAGAATCATTTTATCTTTAAAGTTGAGATGGTATGTTTTTCAACTTGTATGGGTCAAAGATTCCCCTGGAGAGGGGATATCTTTGTCTGTGAAGAATTGTTTAATCTCTACGCCGATATGCCGTGTCATTTGAGGCTCTATCATCAGAAGAGAAGGATACGATTTGTATGTTGCCAACCTATCTATCTCCTATAAGGCAGCCTCCGTTGATGTAATCTAAAAAATGTAAGAAAGATTAAAGAAAGAAAGCAGCTTCCCTGCATTTGGAGAATGGTTTACATGATCATTTCAAACAATAATTGTCGTGGTTTAAGCAAGAAGGTGCTGTGAACTCTAGACATATTTCCTCAATCCTCTTCTTTCTAAACCAAACAGACCCTCGAGTTAGGGATGTTCTTCTGATTCAATTTGGTCAGATGTCACCCCTTCCATCTGCTGATCCATAGATCAGAGACTATTGATCTGAGCTGAATTGGAAATTGTCGGATTGGGTCTGCGTTGAAGTTTTGACTTTTTTGGCTCGGCTTTGGGTGGGGCAGAAATTTGAACATCCCCAACCCAGAGTTGTCTTTAATATGTTTTACCAAACCGCATAAAGTTGTGCTATTGGGCTAGCTAACCTCTTTTTAAGTTTTGGTTTGGTTCTGAGTGTAAGAGCTTTGAATCACTGATAGTAGACCAGGGTAGACTCTCTGGCATCATCATAATCCATTTATTTTGTGAGCATCAATCCTTCATGGACTCTGACTTATGCATGTGGTCTTGGTCTTTCAGAATGCCAGGAGAACAGGAGAAGTTTGTGTGCATTGCAGATCTTAAAGGATGGGGATACTCTAACAGTGACATACGAGGATATCTGGCAGCTCTCTCAATCTTGCAGGTTTGATCCTCCCACTTCTAAGATGCCATGTTATTGCTACAGCTTATAAATGAGCAAATACACTTGGCGTTAATGATTCATTGATTCCACCATTCCATTAGTGGGACTTTGATTTGAGCTGTGCATGATAAACCGTATATATATATATATATATATATATATATTTTTTTTTTTTATAAGTATATATATATATATATATATATATATATATATAGGCAGTGATTAAAAAAAGAATTGCTGTAATAGGATAGTCATAAAAGTAGAGTTGCACTAGAAAAGCTTAATTTTAGCAATTTGGTTTTTTAATGACAGGATTGTTACCCAGAGAGGCTAGGCAAGTTATTCA
Organism: Juglans microcarpa x Juglans regia; assembly: GCF_004785595.1. Classification (NCBI taxonomy): domain Eukaryota; kingdom Viridiplantae; phylum Streptophyta; class Magnoliopsida; order Fagales; family Juglandaceae; genus Juglans; species Juglans microcarpa x Juglans regia. The sequence continues at coordinate 22,191,531 of NC_054599.1, read as the reverse complement.
TAGTCCATGTACCTTACTTATTCATGACGGCATGGAAAGCGGTTTACCCATTCATTGACAGCAAAACTAAAAAGAAGGTAAAGCATGAGATGTCCTTCCTTGCAAGAAAATGCAAATTAACCACTGGACAGAGAAACTATTATGTTACACAGTCAGCAATCGAAAAAAATCATATGATTCTGATAGAAAAGAAAGTTATCACCCTGAATGATCGGTCAAAGTATCAAAACTTTCAGCATTGATCTATATTATCAGAAAGCCAAAAGGATATTTTTGCAGTCTTTTAAATGGTTAAAAGCATGGGTTATCCAAAATGTAGAGAGGAAGCCCACTGGTGTTGATGTATGTTTGGTAAAGTTTTGGGGTGTGTATCATCAACTAATCTGCCTCTATGCATCTAAAATGTGTGTTTACAGATCATTTTTGTTGAGAACAAAAGTCTGAGATCTACTCTCCTGAATGACATTGATGAGAGCCAGCTGCCAGATACATACGCAGGCCAACTACCATTAGTCCCTATCCAAGATGCCTAAATTATTCAACTAAAGGGGTTTCTCTCTCTCTCTCTATTACTAGTAGGCTTAGCTGTTTCGGCGGACACAAGATAGATCTGGAAAATATTCTTTCTTTGCAAGATTCCTGCGCCAGCGAATCCCGTCACACCAATATTTGAGATTATACACTTGTACTCTTCAGCATTGTAATGCCCCGGTCCGGAGGGAGATTATACATTTGTTCTCTTCAGCATTGTAATGTCCTAGTCCTAGAGGGGTCGGAGAGTTAGCTCATGTAATCTAAAATCATTTTCATTAACACATTTATAAATAACTTGAGATTCCATAAAATATTAACTTATTTGTTTAACACAAATATTCATGTTCCTCCATATGAGCACAAAAGAAATATCTGAATAAAATAAATTAAAAATCTCCAAAAAGACTCGAAAATATCCACAACTCCAAATATCAAAGCAATATAAAATAATAATACTACCAAATAAGAGTCTCCAATAAGTCTTTGTATCCGATGACACTTATTCTTCTACGATCGTCAAAACTTACTAGTACTCTCTATTCTTCACTTCCAGCTGATGCATAAAAAATTATCTGAAAAATCAAAACATATACTAGTATGTAAACATGAATATTTTCAAAGTTTAGAATGAAGAACAAAATATTTATTTTCAAAATGCAGAATCAGAAACATTTGCTTTCAAAATGCAAAATCAAAACATATTATTAAAAATATCGTAGCGAAACTTTCAGAAAATATTTTTATTTAAAAATCCTTTGGCATATCAAAATTCGAGACCTCATCTTCATCATATCAAAGCATCACATCGGGACAGATACTACGTTTAACTTTCGTGGTAGGGTTATAAACCACAATTATAACCCGTGAAAGGGTCGTATTATCACCTGTGGCTTGGTTGCATACCATGTTTAACCCACGTGATAAGGTTATAAACCACAATTATAACCCAATGAAAGGCTATATGCTACTATTATCACTCATAACTAGGTCGTATGCCACTATTATCACTCGTGATTGGGTCATATGGCACTATTATCACTCGTGGCTAGGTCGTATGTGTCTATTATCATCCTTGATTGGGCCGTATACCACAATTATCACTTGTGGTTGGGCCGTATGCCATTATTATCACCAATGGCATGGCCATATGCCACTATTATCACTTGTGGCGGGGCCTTATCAAAACATAACATAAACATCATAATCAGACTTTAATCAGAATACAGCTTCAAAAAATCATGTCAAGGTTTTCAGATGCCACAACACATCAAAACAGAGTACTGAACAAATTCAGATAATTTCACATCTTGAAAAAAACTGATTTAGAATATTTTCACGTCACATGCAAAATTTATCAAATTTTCATATTCACTCATTTTTCTCAGTTAAAAAAAAGAATGCACAACATTAGGTCAAGTCTATATCAGTCATGACAAAAATATTCTTCTCTTTCATACGGATTTCATGAGTAATGCAAAACAAATAACTGAGGTAATTTTCACATTTATTTTCAAAAACATATCATGCACATTTTCATAAACCAACCTCAGTTCATTTTCTTTTATACAAAGTCTAGTATAGGAACCCTGCTTGCCTGGACTTCTTAGCCTTTTAGAAATTTTCCTCAACCATGCCGAACAATTATTAATCATCACCTATAAAATAGTTACGTAACTCCTGTAAATTTTCAATCAAACACGTATTTTCAATATTTAAACCTGAAATGCTAAATTGGCCTATTTTAAATTCTCAAAACCTAAAATTCTCATAATTCTAAAATACTATCACTACCCACAATTCATCGATATCTACTTAATTTCTTTGACTAAGATATTAAATTCTAACTTATTTACCATTGAATCGTAACTATAAAATCTAATACTAGATACTATAATTATAATAAAATCTATTAAGGTAGAAAGGTAACATTTCTTTTTTTAAAAAAATGGACTTAATATAAACCCACCTAAAGGCAGGGTATTTTAGGAAAAACCATAAAATGCAATGGGCTGAAGTTGAACTTTACAAATACAATTTCTGAAACTAAAACCATAAGAGGAACATATCACTAGATAAGCGACTTACGAAAAGAGCATGCAGCGTGAGTTGTGGGTTCGACCATGGACCTCTGGCATGGGTGAGCGGCGGTGGATGTTCTGGCCAACAGAGCACGGAAATGAGAGAGAGAGAGAGAGAGAGAGAGAGAGAGAGAGAGATAATGTGAAAGGGAGGAACGAAGAAGTGAACGTGGCTTACCAAGAGGCCGATGGTCGTGGCTATGCGTGGAGCACTCGTTGTGTTCTTCCAGTAAGAAAGCATTGTGAGGGGTGGCTCGTGGAGTTGGGTGTCGTGGCTGGCAAGGCTTGGCGTTGGATGGAGGACCCTATGTCACGTGATCTCTGACACATTTGTGGTGTAACTAGCAGCTAATAGTTAAGGGCGTTGATAGCGGTGAAATCTCAGTAGTGTCATCGTTTGCAGCTAAGGCAACTGGTGCGAGCAGTGACTTAAAGGCGGTGGGTTGGTTTAGTCAAGACTACTCTATTTCGATGAGCAAAAATAGAGGTCTTTCGATGATGGTGAGGCATCGGTTCTGTGTTGAACGACTGAGGAGTATAGGTCAACGAACGTGGGGCTAGCAGCTTGGGGTGGCATTGCCGTGTGTGTGGGTGGCTACAGTTTTTGGAAATTGGCCAAGGTGGTTGTCAGTTTCTCGTGGGGCTGGGCAGTGGGCTAGTTTGGGGTGAGAATCAACCGGTCAGGACCGAAAAAATCAACCGGACAGGACACTTCGGTCCGACCTGACCAACTTGGGACTAGTCCCGATTGGTCTCGGTCCAAATTTCATAAGACTGAATTCATTCGGTCTGGTCCACGGTCCAGGAGTTTTTCATCCCGGACAAGATCGGACTGAATGAAAATAAAATATATATATTTTATAATTTATATATTAATTATATAATTAATTATATAATTTTCATCTAACCTAATCCTCTCACTAACCCATCATTAAGTAATTATTAACTAATACTAATATTTATAATTTTATACTAATACTAATATTTATACTAATAATAATAGTCTAGACTCTAATATGGTATCCAAAAAAAAAAAAAAATACTAATAGTCTAATATAGACTATAGTTATACTAATATAGTTATAACTTATACTAAATCATTATAATTAATATTACTAATATATAACTATATTATATTACTAATAGTCTAATACTAATACTATTATATAGTTATACTAATCATAATAACTAATCACTATAAGTCTATAACTATATATATTTAGTATCAATGTATTATTATATTCTTTAATGTATTACTAATACTATTAAGAGTTATAGTATAAATTATAATATATGTATAATTTATAAATTTATAAGAGTATGGATAATTAAATAATTTATACTTATTTATAATAGTATGTTAATTGTTCAGTATGTATCTTTCTCAATTATAGATGTAATATGCATGTATAATTAAATTATTTATGTTTATTGCTTCATATACAAAATGAAAAAAGTTGTATATGGCTCATTATGCATTAACATACTTTAAGTTAGTAATAAATTAATAATTAACATCATCAATATAATTATAACTAAACTAAATCACTATAACTATAATTATAAATTATAACTAAATTGCTATAAGTCTACTGTCTATATATAGTATTAAATTATTAATACCACTTTGAGTCTAGGACTAATGACCATCTATTATTATATAGTACTAGTATCACTATTAATATAGTATATAGTAATAATAGTATTAGTAAGAATTTATATCAATGTATTATTATATAATATATAGTTTTAGTATCACTATATCATTATAATATATATATATATATACACACACTATAAGTCTATATGTAGTAGTAACAATAACACTATAATAGTATAATATATAGTATTAGTATATATTAATATAGTATAAGAGTTATAGGATTATAACATAATATATGTATAATAGTATAGTATTAATATCACTATAACTATATATACCTAATAGGCTAATACAATGATTTATTAATCATATTCAATGATTTTTTAATCATATTACATATACAAAATGTAAAAACTTAAAAGTTTAATATATTGAAAAATTGAAAATTATCATAGATTTATAAAATCATAAATTATAATACATTGAGTCATTAACATACTCTAAGTTAGTAACAAATTAGTAATTAACATTTAACATCATAAATATAATTATCATTAATTATTTTTTTAATGAGTTAATTAAATAATCCACATTAAATAGTTTATTTAATCATTAATTTTGTTGGGGTTCTTCTTGATCCTCGCTACAAGATGCGATATCTTGATTTTGGGTTAGGACACATGTATACACATGATCATACAAAAAAAATTGATTTCAGTTGGAATGCGAGAAATACATTATCCGCATGTATGAGGCATACAGGGAAAATGAATAAGAGAGTTCTCCTCAGCGCACAAGTTTCCCATATGAAGATGTAGGTCCTTCAATTGACAAGATTGCGAGTAGAAAGGCACATTTGATAGCCCAATTTAAGAAATAGTTATAGTCAGAAGACAATTTGGAAAGTAAGTCAAAAGTTGATAGATATCTAGCTGAAAGAGGTGAGAATCAAAATGATAGTTTTGACCTTCTAATTTGGTGGAAGGTGAATTCAGTTAAATATCGTGTACTTTCAAAGGTTGCACGCGATGTGCTTGCAATACCGGTATCTATTGTGGCCTCTAAATCTACATTTAACACTGTGGATCATGTACTTGACCCTTTCCGAAGTAGTTTAAATCAGATGAGTGTTGAGGGTCTCATATGTGCACAATACTGGCTTCATTCTTCTTCTACTTCAATAAGCCTTGAGACTTTAATGGATGAAGTGAAGAAATTTGAGAAGCAGTTGGATATGGATATTTAATGCATTTATTTTTTATATCTTTTGTGATTTATTTTGTTTTATCTTCTATGTTATGTAACTTTATTTAACTTGTTTTGTTTTAAATTTTTATGGATAGAACTTGTTAGGGACTATGCTGATTCTGTGGAAGCGTCAAATTCAATGCCTACTGGCCCTACACTCAATGCTGATTAAAGACTAAAGAGGTGAGAAGACGACATGGATATCAGTTCTGTGAGACTTTCAGATGGCCTGACCACCTACTGTTTCATTTTATATTTAAGGACATCATAGGCACATGTTTATGCGTGGTTTCTCTTTTTATATTGAGATTTGTCTATATATGTTAGTCTGATCATAAATACAACATGAAGATCACCACCAAGGATATATATGATTAAGTGGACTGTGTCTCTCGTGGTTGTCATTTATTATAGATAATGCTACAAATTATAAGTTGGTAGGGAAAATGTTAGAAGGAAAAAGAAAGAATTTATTTTAGAGACCTTGTGCAGCACACTGTATTGATCTCATACTTGAAAATATGATGAAGATCAAAAGAGTGAGTTATGTTGTTGATGAAAATTTTAATGTCGAATTTCCCTTGAATGCAATTTTATCTAATAGTAATATGTTGCCTCTAGATAGTTGATGAAGCATTGGCATGTGCAGACTACAGTGCATGGAACAACAAGCAACATTGGAACAACAAGCAACTTTGTGGCCTTGATTTCATTATGTGAAGTGTATAACGATATAGGAAATAGAGGGGGTTATCCAGGAAACTATTTCCTAAAATTCCTTAAGGATGGCTCTGATTCTCTTATTTGGGTGTGGATGGTTTTTGTGAATGTTAACAATGTTTGCTATATGGCATCTACAGACTGCGGTAAATTGTAATAGCAATAAGAGGGAAGGAACTTCATTTGGTTGCTAGTCTATTCAGTTTATATATATATTTGTATTTTGTATTGATGTAAATATGAGAAGCCAAGACAATGAGAGTTGTGTATTTATGAAATTATGTTTTGTACTTTTTTTCTTTTTTATTTGGAGTTTGAAATTTGGATAAATTGGATGATTACTTTTTAGTTCTAACTTATTACTTATTAGGGAGTTTACTGATTAGGGATTGTTTAAAATTTCTTTATTTCTATTTTTTTTTTAATTTTCTTATTATGATTGATAATCTTGTTTAAGTTGTTTGGATGGATATAGAAAATTTATATTTTTTTTTGTAGTAAATCATTATATATATATATGATTGTTCAATTTAAAACAATGTAAAATAGATACAATTAGTATCATAATCAAGAATATTCCCAACATTAATGATGATCTCGATGATCTTGAGGGGTTTTCAAACCCATGCATTACGTACTTACATCATGTACATTGGTCAAACTAATTTATAATAAAATAGTAATACATTGATACATTACAAGTGTAATGCATAGATAGACTGTTAGAGTCACCTTTTTAATTTTCCCTCAAACTTCAACACCTCCACACCGGAAACATAGTTGAATGTAGAAAGTACAGTGGCCAGACCTCATTTGATTTGCCTGACCTCACTTGATTTGAGAGAGGGGGAGAGAGCGGGGAAAAGAAAGTGAAACAAAGAAAAGTAATTTTCTAAAATATATATAAATGCTTCTTCGGTTCCTTTTTGAAATGCAGAAAACTGCTTGCCTCTTCGGGTTTTTTTTTGGTTACTTCGGTTGCCTTTTCGTGTTTAAAGTTTACTATTGCACCGCTTGACCATTCAGCTGCCTCTTCATGTTTTATAGGAACATTTTGAGGCTTCTTCATGTTTTCGTGTTTTACAGGAACTATGAGTTTAAACTATAAAACTATGCATCACTTGGCCATTAATTGCACCGATTCGTACAGATAATAGGCTAACCATTAAATGCACCGCTTCGTATAGATAATAGGCTAATATGAATAATATTCAAAATATTCAAACGGTTGAATATTCAACTATGAGTTTAAATGGTTGTATAAGTTCGGGTTTGTACTCTCTATTTTCTTGGATAACAAAATATTCAAACGGTTGAATATTCAATTATGAGTTTAAACGGTTGTATAAGTTCGGGTTAGTCCCAACTTTTCCAGAAAATTTTTGGAATTTTCAAAAACCACTGCAAGTGCAAAGCTCTGTTTTTTTACCCACAGAAACAGAGGATGAGTTTTGCACCTAGATATCCAGTAGCATCTTTCGGTTGATTTTTTTGGAACTATCCAGACTTCTTTCTTGTGAATAAAACAATTACTTTGGAGATTCAATAACTCTGCTGGATTCAATTTTTTTTTTTTTTTTTTTTTTTTTTGTTCTTTTAGAATTTAGTTTGTAGTTTGTAATTTGTGGAGTTTCTCCAGGGTCGACTTTTCTAAATTTTGTCTTCGAAGAGTAAAAAGAGCATTGCCCATTTTAAGTATTCATGATTGATGAGAATCGACGTGATTGTTTATCTCATGCGTTTTGAAAAGTTATCAGCGTAACTGAAGTGGTATCTTTTGGGCTTTACGAATGCGGTATATGTGAGGAACTTTAACACCAACTAATGCGGTATGAATGCCAACTGAGGAAGTTAAAACTTTGGTTTTTATATAATTAAATTGATTATAAAGTCAATATAATCTATCGCATAAAATCACGTCAATTTATAAATTTATTCTATTTTAAGAAAGACGCAATAGAGCAAAAAAAGTTTTCCTCTGTGTACAAAGCACAAACAAAATATATACTTTATTAGACAGAAAATACGGAAGTTCAAGTACAGCAAACAAAACAAAAACACGGTTCCCTACGAAGCTTTGGATTGCGAGGGAGGGGACGGTTCTTCGACTAGGACCAAGAAAATTCTTCTGTGTAGCTTTAGACTGGAATAGGAATGGCTCTAGCGGATGAGCAATCTGTAAAGTTAAGGCAAACTTATCTTCCATACTCATATCCTCGCTTTTTACCCCTTCTTCAAGCTTCCAATCGAAATTGTGGACAAGAGAACCTAACATCAAGTGCAACATTCTTATGGCCAATGGCAAACCAGGACATATTCTCCTTCCTCCACCAAAGGGTATAAGCTCAAAGTTCCGGCCTTTAACATCAATTTCCAAACCTAAGAACCTCTCTGGCATAAATGAATTTGCATTGTCCCATAAGTTTGGGTCTCGACCTATGGCCCACGCATTCATTAGACTTGTGCACCCTTTGGGATTGTGTAACCATTAATTTCAGCGTCTGCTTTTGCTTTCCTGGGTAGTAAAAAGTGGAACTACTGGGTGCAATCTAAACGTTTCTTTGACTATGGCTTGTAAGTAAGGTAATCGCGTAATATCCGATTCCTCTACGGCGTTGCCTCTGCCAATAACTTGTTCCAGCTCTGCTTGGGCTTTTGACAATGCCACTGGGTTGTGGAGTAGTTCTGCCATTGCCCATTCCAGTGTGGCTGAAGTTGTCTCAGTGCCTGCAATAAATAGGTCCTAATCCAGCGGAAAGAGAATTATAAAAATTCATTGTAGATCACAAAACATATTGATCAATTACAAAGTAAATGTATGAGTATTTAAATGAAATTCCAACCAGAATTGAGGGTAATAATTACCAAAAACAAACGTTCTATCCTAGTTTTGTCCATCTCCTCACCGTTTTCTTCGCTGATGTTGAGAAGGGTATCTAACAAATCATTGCACTAAGCTGAACCAGCCACCTCTCTCTCTTGCAATCGTTGGCTAATCATGTGGTCAAAGAGATGCATTAGCTTCCCAAAGTAAACTGTCATGCGCTGCCTTGCCCGTTGAGGGTCGATCTTCTTAAGCAGAGGGAAATAATCTGCAAGGTTGGGTTTCCCTGCCTCTATCATGACATTCCAGACAATCTCCTTGAACTCTCTAGCTGTGTCAGAATTCAGATCGGCCAAATCCACTGAAAAAACAGTGTTCGATAACAGATTAAGCGTAGTCTTGAAAGCTGCCTTACCAATTTCTACTGCCTCGCCGGATAGGCTGCTTTGACGAGTCTCGGCAAGGAGCTCTTGCAGTTTCATGCCTCGGATATTTTGGAGAGCATTGAGTGCTTTCTTGGAGAATAGCTGGTCATTGCAGATTTTGCGAAGGTTCCTCCACCGGGTAGAAATGGGTATCCATGACAAGCCAAACTCATCCTGTTTGTGGGCTCGAACTGTGTCCGGGATTGTGCTGTTGGACAGCAGTTGATCATGCGTTTGAAGAACTTCTTTTGCCGTCTCTGCCGAGGAATGATTATTGTTGTTACTTGGCCTAGCTTTAGGCTCATTATGGGGCCATGAATCTGGGCAAGCTTGGCTAGCGACTTGTGGGGTTTGTCACCCAAATCCAAGAGGTTTCCGATTATTGGAAATGGTTTTGGACCTGGTGGAAGCTTTTTCGAAATTGCAGTGCTTCGAGTTTTGCGGAAGGCTTGGAAGATGACCCAAGTGAAGCAAAGACATAGCAAAGTGCTATAGAAATCCATCGTTCCTAATTATGAGTACCCTGATCAGATTGGAAATAACAAAGATAAAGAAAACCAGACTAGTCTTCCTCCATAGACAAGAAGGAAAACAGAACTCGAACAAAGCGCCCAGTGTTTGCAGGAGTCAAGTTTCCCTGATATATATATTTAGGAGGACTTGACAAGTGGGGTGAGGGTGGGAAACACAAACACCATTCATTGACATTGCCACCTTGTGAGAGGTGGAGTCAACTTTCTGCCTCGTAAGTCACTTACAATGTTGCCCCCAAAATCTTCAAAGATCTTAGAATACCCAATTTTCATTTGGTGTCCAATTTTTAATTCAAAGCTCCAGTGCAGCATCATTGCTCATACATCTCTCTCGTGCAAAGATTCCACATTTTTCGTTTGGATTCTTCACCAATACTGGATCCCCCACAACTACAATCACATGGCTTTAAGTCCTCTATATCTGCCCTCGAGTAAAAACAAATGTAAAAACCAAAAAAATTGTCCATATTTTAATGTCAAATCCACTGCTTAATGCTACTATAAAAAGAGCAAGTTGCAGTGAGAAACGACTTTTTCTTTAAATTTAATCAAGAAATGCTTCAACAACAGTACTCAAACGTTTTGATTATTCAATAGAAATTAGAACAACATAAGTATAAATTTATAAAACCAGCTACAAACATCGATAGTATAAAAACCATATAACTGAACAGAAAAAAAAATCCATCACTTTTACAGAGTAGAGGACACCAGATTATCATCATGAGACCTTGCAGTTGCAGTAGCCAATAGCCATACTACACTAGGAAAAGGGATCCCAGAAAAGCACCCCTCCTCATAAGGTCTCACCAACAAGTAACTTGTCATCGCTCAAGAAAGTGTAACTGGGTACGTCCAAATTGTATGGCGCTGGCCCCTTGCGAATCCTCCCAGAAGTATCATAGTGTGAGCCATGGCAAGGGCAAAACCAACCACCAAAATCACCAGCATTCGGCAAGGGAATGCAACCCAGATGAGTACAGACCCCAACAACAACAAGCCACTCTGGTTTCTTAACCCTCTCCCAGTCATCTTGTGGGTGACGAAGAGACCGAACATCTACAGCGTTAGCCAACTCGATGTCCTCTTCAGTTCTATGCTTCGCGAAAACTGGCTTCCCACGCCACTTCACGGAAACAGTGGTCCCGGGCTCGATGCCGGATAAGTCAACCTCGAGGGAGGCCAGGGCGAGGACATCTTTGCTGGCGGACATGCTCAGAATAAACTTGATGATTAGCATCCGGATCAGGGAGGCGTACACGAACCTTCCGCCTGTCAATACCAAATAGGCAAATGCACGCTTGCTGGGTTCACCAGGCGGGTAGCGTTCGTGGTTGTGTTCATCGTATACGATTTTTTGAGTAGGGTTCTTCGCGGCTGCTTTACTAGGTGGAAGTTCTGACATCTTGCCCATATCATGTCTTGAGATGAGGGCTTCAGAAGAAAACCCTGGAAAAATAAATCCAACCGTTAAAGAGAAAACTTTCGGACCTCGAACATCCCAAACATATTTATAATCTTGATTTATTTTCAGGATGCAAGACGTACCTATGCAAGTGAAATAGTAAGATCCCAAATTTGAGTACAAACCGATTGCATAATCTTAAGAATGGTGGACATAGATGATAGATCCGTAAATGGAAATGAAAATAAAAATCAAACGTTTTCTTTCCATAGAAACACCAGTCGGTCGGAAAGTACAAAAAGACTTCATAAAAATATACTTACAAATTGATAATTACACTAATTTATAAATTTATTTTTATAAAATCTCTTTACGACTAAAACATTCTCCAATCCTCGAACTTCAATACGTTATTCGTGGAATGAATAAACCAGGAGAACCGCAGCAAATCCGAAGATAATTGCATTGTAAACATCTTCATTGTTATTGCTGCGTCTTTTCTCAGTAACCAAAGAAAGGTTAAACAGCAAACTAATTCAGAAGCAGAACAAAAATCTTGGTCAAACATACATGCATGCATACACACGTACGTATATTGTAAATACTTGAATGAAACAGATGTAAGTCATAGGAATAAACGGGGAGTGACCTCTGATGAGGTACAGAAATCCGGAATGGCTGGAAGAGCCATCGGAGGATGTACCAGAGTCGGGGTTGTCTATAAAGAGATGGCGAATGGGGAACACCGGGATTGCCCTCGGTGCTATAGACGAAAGTCTCCTCCCTGCAACTCTCAGCATCTTCTTTTCCTTCTTGATCGCAAATGTCGTTGTTGCCTACGCTTTCGCCGACCAGAAACACAGAGAGAGAGAGAGAGAGAGACTGCGGAAGATAAGAACCCAGAATGCCGCCACGGAGGAACTCAACGTGTAGTATTGTGCCACCGCTCTCGCACCGACTAGAGTGACACGACAACGTTTTCACTTCTCCGATTTAGGGCTGTACAAAGATCCGAGAAACCGACCTAGACCGACTCAGACCGGCCACCGAAGCTCAGAATCGGCCGAAACCGGTGAAGAACCGGTCGGCGTGCGGCAGCAAATAGAGAAAACCGATATCGGCCAGTTCGGCGTCGGTTCGAATCTGGTTCAAACAGCTGAACCGGCTGACTACATAAACTATTTTTTTTTTTATATATATATATTCTGTACTTAAAACAACGCCGTTCTACTTAAGTCTAAGTGAAACGGCGTCGTTTTAAGCTTAAATTGTGTTTTAAACACAAACGATAGCGTTTGGTATTAAACCAAACGGCGTCGTTTAATTCATAACGAATAAAAAAAAAATTTAAGTAGAACGACGCTGTTTGGTTTTAAACCAAACGGCGTTGTTTCAAAATAACTTCGTCTTCCTCCTCTCGTCTTCTTCTTCGCATTCTTCTCTGTTCTCATCCTCTTTTTCTCTCTCTCTCTCTCTCTACTCTTTCAGAGGAAACTCGGTCTGGGAATCGACCGTGAACCGCCAGAGAAATGAAGCAACGGTTTTAGCCGGTGTTTCTCCCCCCCGTCGACCGGTTTCGGCCAGTTTTCTCCCTCACAAATTAACTTTCGGTCGGCATCGGTTTAGCCTAAAAACCGAACCGAAGGGGTAAGTTTTCACCCCTACTCTGATTCAGGGAAAAGGACAGGAAATTTCGAAGGCCGTGCACAGCTTAACTGAAAGAAATTTATTAGAACTGTCTAATACTGAAGTTAAGCGTATTACAACATTTTTATGGTATGTAATGTCATCTAGTTAATTCACTTTCCATCTCGCGGGTAAAATTCTTTTTCTGAAGTTCCCCCGTCGCCCAATATCCATCGAGTTGCATAGCAAGGAATGGCAGCATTGACTTGCATGATACCCTGATTTCCACTGGACGGTACAAAGCGCATTGCCAGGTGAAACATGAACATGCTGGAATCTGCTAGGTACATACCTATAATTTTCCATAAATCTTACGGTTGAGCATCACAATGCAAAAGGATTTGCCAGCAGTATGTATGAAGCAAAGGTCTGGCTGAACAATCTAAAAAATAGGTGTCACTCTAATGGTTGTTTGAGTCGGCGTAACGATCCAACTTCACTCATCTGCCTCAACGGATCCAGAGGAATGATGGGGGAAAGTAGACCAAACATCTGCCCATGTTCTCCGTCCATCGGTTACCTCCTTTACAACAGACGCTGCCTCTTCCACACTAACACGGACCTGATCCTTACTGTCCCTCTCCCGGATTGTCACAGAGGATGTTGAATCAACAGTGATCGCAAATGGTACACCAAGTTCATCGGTTCTTGCATATCGTTTACCAATTGAAGTCCCTGTAAACATTATTCAAGAGCGTAGATAATCAGTAAGAAGCACATACATACGTGCATCAGACAGCATTTTACATCTTGTAGTTTTTGTTCAGGCAAACTATCAGAGCTTTCTATGGTAACTGGAGTAATTGCAAAACAAAGACAGGACAGCTTGTACATAAACAAATGTCATCGAGACAGAAGGTTGAGCATACCGATACCAAGGCCCCAGTATTCACACATTTACCCTGTGACCCAATCATCCCTTATAACAGCCAAAGCAAATTAGTGAAAAGACCAAATACCTGTAATGTCAATCTTATGTGAGATTCCAGCCGTAGTCAATGATTGGGAGATGACTTTTGCCACCTCCTCATAATGTTGTTGCTGAACAAGTGGGAAAACCGTGCATTTAATAGGTGCTACAAGAGGTGGAAAACGGAACACATTTAATTGTTCATCCCCAGCTTTACTCAGCCTTGTATAGAAGGAGTGTTCAAAGAGGCAAAATATTATCCTCCCTATGCCAAAAGATGGCTCGATTACAGACGGTGTGAAAACTCTCTGGTGTTCTTTCTTTATCTCCTTTGAAATTGCAACCATGTTCTTCTTAATGGTAACGTTTTTTCCAAGAGTGCACACATTAAATTCACTCACTCCTTTGGATTCTAAAGCAGCCTTCATTTCCAAAGCTTCTTTTTCATTCATTGCCTAACATGAAGAAAGCAAATGATATGTAAACCTACTGTAGGCATTACATTTTCTAGAAATCTTGCCAAGTCAAAAGATGGCTATTAAATATTTACCTCCAAAGCTTCGACCACCATTTTTTGGTTCCCCTTGAATGCAAGACCCAGCTCTTTTTTCACTGGATTGATTACTAGTTTCTGGAATTGTACACCATCATTCAAAGTAACGTTAGCCAACATCAAGCAAGTGAATTAAAAGAGTGTTGTCTTGCAAGATAGGTCATGCACTTGTGCTTATGGAATTGATAATGAAAGTGATTATGGCTAATTAACAAATGAACTACCTCTACTTCTCTGGGTTCTGGGAATTTTTCCTGAGCCACAAGAGGGACACCACTTTTCTCCTGTCAAACATCAACTAATTAATACCCCACACGAATGTTGTTCTATGCCTTGAGACTATAGCAGATATCTTGTTAGCTGCTGGACAACAAATATTCTTACAAGCATTCTTACTTATTACAATAAAAATGGAGGAGGCTCATATCCCATTAGCAAGCTTTATCAATAACAATGTGCCAAAATGAAATTAAACTATCGATATTATTCTTAAATATTATTCCACCTCATCAAAATAGTGATTGGAGTGAACAAAACATCTTGTGTTACAGTCTAATCGTAGATGTTTGTGTTACAGTCTAATCATAAGAAACCTATAATAAGGATCAATCAAAGTCATACCGAGTGAGCACGTAAGTCATAGGCAGACCTATCTGCAATGCCAACACATTCAATCCACCCATAGGAACACTCAATCTCAGCATCCCAACAGTCAGCGGCATAGTGGGCCATTTCATTTGCAAGATGCTGCCGGAACCGTAAACGGTCTTTGTCTATACCTAGACGAGTTAGGAAGAGATATACCCTCCCAATGAAGTAGCCAAGAGTTTCGTTGTTGACAATTCCCTGGAAGATATTTAACCACAGCATTGTCAAAAAAAGATCTACCATAGTTTGTCAAGCAAGCCATAGAGAAGAAGCTATAACCAAAAAAACAAAAAGAGAAGGTAAAGTAAAAGAAGATATTCTGCAAACCAACCCTTGAAACTGCTTCACCCAGTGGAATTTTCTTTGCAGAATGGCCGGACATTTGTTCTTCTCTTGGGAACATCAGAAACTCCCAGTTGGCAACTTCTGAGAATTTTGGATGAAACTTGTTTTCAGGATCAACAAAGTGCTCAATCTCTGCTAGCGTAAACTCACGGACTCTCAAAAGGCCTTGGCGAGGAGATATCTGTCGAAATGAAAAAGCATTTTCATATTAGTTCTCTCTCTAGTCTGAACCGCACAAAGACATGCACACGTGCAACTTCAAGCTTTCAAGGAGAAAATTCACCTCATTTCTAAAAGCCTGACCAATTTGAGCTGCTGCAAAGGGAAGCTTGTTCCCATTGTAATAATACAAGTCCTTAAAATTAACAAATATGCCTTGCGCAGTTTCAGGACGCATATACCTGCAGATTGAGGTAATCAAAAGCTCTACAACCAGAATTAAGTACAATAATATTTTATACAAATTCAAGAGATGAACAAAATTGACCAGCAGAGTCAGAAGAGCTTTATAACACATCAATTATACAAACTCTTTGAGCATTTTGACATTACCTATACCACCTATATTTGAACGTGTATCCAATACTCACCCAGGACTCAAGCCAGAAGGGCCTATTGAGGTTTGAAACATTAAGTTGAATGGATAAGGATCAGACAGTGGATTCTTTGTATCTGGAGCAGTAATGCCATACTCCTTGAGCTTTGCACCCAGCTCTTCAGCTGAGAGATCATCCAATACTGCAAGTATATGTTTCAGTTCAGCTGCCTTCTCTGTACTTATGCTAAGGTCTTTCTGAAGCTTCTCGTTACAAAAATCCTTGAGCAAGTGGTCTGCACGGTAGCAGGTCCCAGTTTTCTCATCCTTCACCATAAGGTCAGTGAATTTGTCAACATGACCAGATGCCTTCAGGACCACCTCAGGTGTGACACATGGGCAGTCAACTTCCAACATGTTTTCCTCAAGCACAAAATGCTGCAAAAGCAAACAAGACGATTGATTTGATTTTTTATGGGAGGCTTTAGAATTACTGCACCTTTGAATTTTTCATGACTCCCACTGGTTAGCTGGTGAATCTTAAGCAGGTCTAGCACAATTTAAGTTCTGTTTGGATATGATTTCTAGCAAAAACCGTTGCCTTTTGGTTTAAGTTCTAGTAAATTTGATACTGAGGTCATTTAAAACGAATCTGATTATGGATGATTTGAAGACTCGTGAGGATACTGGAAAAGGATGAGAACCGTGTGCTTTAACAATGCACTGTGCATCGATCTGGCTCTTCACTAGAAAAATCTTGCATGTCTAGAGCAAATTAGCTTTTGTTCGTCGATAATTTCCACTAAAAAGAGTTGCCTTTGGTTTAAGTTCCAGTAAACTTGATAATTGAGGTAATTTAAAATGCAACTGATTATACAAAACTTGAAGACCCGTGAAGACACCAGAATGATAGAACTTTGTGCAATAATGGATCGTGCTTCATTCTGACTCTTCCTTCTGTTTTTGGTAAGTAATCCGGTTGGCTCTTCTTCTATCCCCAAAAAACACTGACCCTTAACAACCCCAACCCCCCCCCCCCCCCCCCCCCCCCCCCCCCCCCGCGGGAGGTAGAAAAAGCTTTCGGGACTAGATGAACCAAACCACAAAAAAAATAATAATAAATAAAAATTCAGCACTCTTTTATTGAATTTAAAGGGTAGCTACAAGCCACGTGAATAAGTCCAGATATATTAATATCAATAGGCGAAACCAAGTACATTGGGTGCATACGACAACACCTAACCCATAATAGAGAGCCCCTAATGAACATCGCCCAAGAAGGAGAAATTAGAAACCTATCCGATGTTCACCAAATCCTATTGGGACAAAACACACCTCAGCAAGTCACTGTAACTACCCCAACCTCTCGTTTCCCAGATCCTACGAGGACGGAGGAAGGCTTTATGCCCTCCCTCTAGTCCTCCCTCGACTTGTACTATCTCACTTTGCTTCGTAGTTGATTGCCCAAGTAAGACGCTTTTAACTCCCACCAACACAGACGCCAGAAGCACAGCACAATATAAACCGTAACATTGTCTTGCATTGTGTCTAAGAAATAAAAAATATCAAGGAAAGGTGACGAATATTGTAAGCAAGCACATCAACGAAATGCGTGTCTGCTGTGTACCTTAAAAACCCAAAATATATTGTCAATTATTATCTATCATTCTAATTAAACTAGTAAGAGCTGAAGCTCTTTTTATTGTACGTCTGTCGTATCGTTTCAAGCATTCGTGAATAAATCTTCCTCTCTAGGCAAAGATTTTGGCTTACCTGTCGCCAGAAAGCCAGAACGTTAGACTTAACGGCACAGCCCGGCGGGCCATAATCATAAAGCCCAGCAACGCCGCGATAGATTTTGAAGGACGGAATGTAGAACAAACGCCGTTCCAGAGTGTTCACCACCGCCTGACGGAACGCTTCCCTGTTGAGGGAGCTGTCACCGCCGCCAATGGCAGCTTGGAGCTGCCTTTCGATCGATGTCTTCTCAAGCTTCAACCCGTTAAGGGATTCAATGGCGGCGTCGATTTCAGGCTTGGCTGCTCCAGCTGCTTTCAGCGCCCGGACGGCGTTGCCATGGGCTTCGATGGCTGATTGCTTCTCTGCTAGCGTCTTGCGGAGAATCTCCTCAGAGGCGTCCATTGGAACCGAGCAGCACCCGAAGAATTAGTGGGCTAGGAGTCTCGAGGGGCGACGCGAACCAATCAGAGAGAATGAATGCTGTCCAGATGAAGCGGATGAGGATGTGAGAAGAAGGACCGATCGCATGCGGCCTGGGCTGAGCCGCTGAGTAAACTTGCTAGGGCTTTTCCCGAGGGGAATAGTGGATTGGATATCAGGGAACTGTTTGTGGACCGGGGCGATGCAAGCGCAATTCCGATTCGAGATCACCTCTTTAACCGATAGAGATTCGGTCTAAAGTCTAAACCCATGTTGATCCAATATGCAGTTTGTAAGCATACTGTGGGATCATCTGTGAATATTAATAAAAAATATAATAAAATATTAAAAAAATATTAAATAATAATAAATAATAATAAGGTGATATATAGTATAATTTCACCACTCGGACACAACCCAACTTTTTTTTTTTTTTTACTCGGTGAACAGTTTTCTGCAAAATATATCGAGACTTGAATTTGAGCCTATAATATTCATAGAATTTTTTTTTTTTTATATAAATTCACTTGATCAATTATAAAAAAAATACCCCTAAAAGTCAACAAACAACAATAAAGATTTTATAATTTTTTTAAGCATTTAATATAGATATTTTTCACTAAAATAAAAGCCATCTACTTCAGATGTAAACTCTGAAAAATCTTGTTTTGTTGTATAGCTTTTATTTTCATTTATCAAAATTATTTGCTAATTAAATATTTTTCATGCTGTATGTATTTAAAATGG
Source organism: Juglans microcarpa x Juglans regia (assembly GCF_004785595.1). Lineage (NCBI taxonomy): Eukaryota > Viridiplantae > Streptophyta > Magnoliopsida > Fagales > Juglandaceae > Juglans > Juglans microcarpa x Juglans regia. The sequence continues at coordinate 22,172,577 of NC_054599.1, read as the reverse complement.
GTAAAATATTAAAATAATAATAATAAAAAAAAAACCAACAGATTTCGTTTCCCTTTACTCCATCGCACCTTGTTTCTTTCTCCTTCTCTTCTAAACTTCTCTTATTTCCTTCCGAAAAATGATGTATACAATCGCACGGGAGAATCGCAGAGTAACCACGTCCCATGTGGAAAATAAATGAAACCGCACCCAAATCATTTCCCCTCTACGGCCCTACCCAAATCAATAATTATTTTATTCTTATTCTCTTTCTAGAAAAATGGTGTGTCATAAAGTGCTTTTGTCCTTCAATGGAAGTCATCGCTATATTGCGTTTCATTAATGACAAGGAGATTCTCCACCGGTGAAAAAATGCTTCTTGCAACCGGTGGAGAATCTCCACGTCATTAATGAAATGCAATGTTTCATTTTTACATTACAATAGATAGGAATAAGAAAATCTAGCTAACACTCCCTCCTTCTCCACAAACCCACGAAGCCACAACCACTCCCCAAGAGGCACTTTCATTGGTCGACTAGAGTTGGCAACGAAGACGATGATGAAGTTCCATCTTTCTCCGACTAGCTCCGCAGCCTTCAAGACCTGCAATGCCTTAAATCTGCACTTCTTCCCATTGCAGTAGGCTCTATTATTCTTGGATCTCTGCAGCTAAACGGGAGTCCTGTGGAAAAACACATACTAGTTTGGGGTTTTTCTCCTTGTAAAAGTGCTTGAGTTTAGATAGGTTCTTCAGCTCATAAATTACAATTTATCAGCAACTTGAATTTTATCAGGGTCATAGGGAGTGTGAGCAGCTTGAAGTTGGATGTAAGCTAACTTTAGGGAGGAGATGCTTTTAAAAATCTTGGATATAAGGGCTTCCATAGCTTCAAGATTTGTGGCCTCTTCCATGGGTTGTGGGTGGACCTTCTGGTTCTGCTCTCACGGAGTTGGGAATCTTTTGCTCCAGTGGGTAGCATAGCTAATTACCAGTTGTTCACGCAAAGACGAGCAGAGATGGACGCATTATCAGAGTTTTGTAAATAAATTTCTTAAGTTTGAATCTCTTCAATTGTAGGCCATAAAAATTCCTAGAGTTTTTCCATTTTCTTATTCATAGATGTAAGTTATTAGGACAAATTTAACTTCCAAATTGATTTTTTTAGCATCGTTGAAAACTAGTCTCGGTCGATAATAAGAACCATGAATAGTAGGAAAAGTGTTTTAACCTTGGTTTTCTTATCTAAGGGAAAACCACTGTTCAAAGGGTGCTGGTGCTTTCTTGAAAATGAAGCTGAAGTTGGGTCCGATGGATAGCTCTTGTAGATGAGGGCATGCCTAAGACTTGTCTCATTGCATTGTACTCATACAAAAAGATAAAAAATAAAGAGATGGGAAGTAGTGGTGGATCCCTTCTTTTTTTTTTAGTCCTGCTACAGGCAGGCACAAGGCCATGCCTGCGCGTGGACACCACTGACGTGGCATTTTGCCACGTCAGCAATCTTATTTGAAAAAAAAAAAAAAAAAAAAAAAAGAAGAAAGAGGGCTGAGAATGAGAGAACAAGCGGGAGAACTGAGATTTTCGATGCGTGATTTTCGTCCCCTCTCGTCGCTTGCGAAAATAGTGTTGATTAACAATTTCGGCACTCCTCCTCTCGTCAATATGCTTTTCGACTGAACTGGTAACCACGAACGGACGAAAATATGCTTTTTGGCACTGCCCAATTTAGTAGAACAACAAATTTTGCTGCCCAGTTCTACTAACATTGAGAAAAACAGATTTTTCAAAGTAGTGAGAAAATAGAAGGAGATCTATGCTGCCCAGTTGCTGCGAACCTGGTAATAATCTTCCTTTCAATTTCAAACTCATTACATTTTATTATAGTATTTTAGACTTTTTATTTTGTGGTAAAGAAAACAGCAGCACACCAATTGTTTACAAAAAGGCCACAGAGTACAGTTCCATAATTCACGAAATTGCTTGTCTTTACATATACACGATAGGCCTTTATTGTTGTGGAATTTGTTATTTGCATTGGTGATGCCTTAATATGTGGCAATGGCAATGCCCTATTATATTGTTAAGTTGTTTTTCCCTTTAATTATAAGATCCTAACGTAACACACCCAGATTATAAAGTGAACCCAGAAAGATTTATGGTACTGATGGGGCCATGTGTGAGTTGCTATAACCTATACATTCACATACATGCATTCTCTTGGCCATTGACTATTCAACCATTCTAATTAAAGTTCACTTCTTTAAAATTTTGTATCCTTTCAATCACGAAGTGAAATCAATGAATTCTAGAAAAGTGCACCAATATATATTCTCAACCAACATCATTGCAACTCAGGAAATAAATTTCCAACTACAAAAACCTTTTTTGCCAACATATGGTCTGCTTCGGAAAAGTCGAGTGGATCACTCTACAATTTTCTTCCTTGCAACCAATCCCCCCCACCCTTACAAGGGCCTGACTCATTTACATAGTATCTATGCATGTAAGCTTGGCTGGTTTTTAAAAAATGACCAACTTGATTGTAATATTTTTTCCTCAAAAAATGCCGTATGAAAAAATGTTGAGTGCCCAACTTGATTATGTATATATGTTGCTGCATATTTGTATAAAGATTTATTGTAAAAAGTTGCATTCAATGTTGCTGCAGTATTTACGTAAAAAGTAAGACCCACTTGGTTTCGTTGTTGAGGTAAATGGAGAAAGAGAAAGAAGATGCATCCCGCATAACAGCTCCTATCACCAATCCATCAACGCAAGTATTTTAAACCTCTTTCAACAATTGGCGTATGTTTATTTTAAGCCGTAGTCATTGTTCACTGGTGTTGATTAACATTATGTTGCTATATGTTAGGACATATCAAGACCACTGTATCCAAATTACATGCCAAGTTACTACGGGCCAGTACCTCATGCGTGGTTACCACCTTTTGTGCATCCTCCAAGTGCCAGCCCATATCCATGGAGTAACCAGGTGATTGTTAGATGGTAAAGTAGTTCATGGGCTTTATGTTATGAACTTGAATATTGCCTCTTATTATTTATTTTTAAATTTTTTTGGGAGAACTGCAGCAAGACCCATGGAGCTCTACTGCAGCTACCACGTCAAGTGCCGCCATACCAATGATGAGACCTCCTCCAACTGCCTACCCATATCCATGAAGCAACCAGGTGATAATTTCTTGGAATATTTATTGCAGTTAGTGTGCTTTAATTTTCTGAACTTCAACATTTCCTCTAATTATGTGGGTTGTTTAAGATGCGAGGGATAATATGTAGACATATTCTTGCCATCTTTTCAGCTAAGAAAGTCCATGAGTTGCCAGAAAAGTACATATTAGACCGGTGGAGGAAAGACACAAAACGAGCTTATACTATTATTTCGACCAGTTATGACGCTGTTGATCAGAGACCCGAAACTGTTAGGTATAAACGTATTTTGAGAACTTTCTATGAGGTAATAACAAATGCAGTTTCGTGTGATGGGCATACTGAGGAAATGATTTCGAACTTGTATGCGATGAATGAGGTATGACGCACATCGAAGCCCTCCAACATAGATTCCAATGTTGGAGGAAGTACCGTGAATTCAGTCATCGAAGGAAGTTCCAAAAGGGTGCTAAGTCCCCATGTTGTCAGAGGCAAGGGAAGACCCCCGTGTAAGAGGAGGATGTCGACGATGGAGGAACAAGTGAAGAAAATTAAAACTAAGGCTACGAATAAGAAAAAAGATAAGGGAAAAAGTAGACTGGTGAGAGCATATTTATTGTCATTATTACCTAATGTTAATATTCGAGTATTTGATAATATACTATTACTTCCACTTACTTGTGAACTCATTCGTATTTTCGATGTTGTCAGAGGTGTAGATTGGATACCGAACTATTGGAAAGCAGTGAAAACCAACTCGGCTTATCAGGAATGAGGATGCAAGAAAATGTACAAACTCCCACAATGGTCAATGAAGAAAGTGGACAACATCCAGTGATAGAGACACAAGAAAGTGGACAACATCCAGTGATAGGGACACAAGAAAGTGTACAATTACCACTTGAATTCATTTTATTGTATAGTTCGTTGTTTTTTATGTGGGTCTTACATTGTCTGCTATTATGTTCACAGATGCAACTAGGAATGGATGGAACACAGCCGGAGATGGCAGATGGAACGCAGCCAAGCAGCTTCTTGTAGCAAGATTTTATAGATCCATTATGTTTGAGAATGTTGTGTGTTGATAGAATTTGGGTTGGATGTGGTTTGTTCGCATGTGTGTTAGGGGTGGTTTTGTAGGAATTTGCGTGTTGGTGTTGGTGTTGGTATGTTGGTTATGTATTAGTGGTGAAAGTGTACGTTTTGTAAATGCGGCTTAGTATTTGAGCCCACATTTTGCACATTTTGTATCCAAGTACGCTATATATGTAAATTGGAGTTTTTATCCAAGTACTCAATTTATGTGGTTTTGATTGAATGTGACTGTCATCAGTTTATGAGTTGAGATTATACTGTGTTTGATATTGCCTCTTATGTCCACGTGGAAAAAAGTAAATCAATAAACCTGTAATTTATTCCTGTCAAATGTTCTGACAAAATGATCAAGCTGTTAAGTCATTTTCACGCATATACATACTTTTTTAATAAGCAGTGGCACGTTCAGACAAAATAAAGTCTCAGGATTGAAGATCAAATACAAATCGAAATATTGTCTGAAATACATAATTTTAAAGTCTCGACTTACAAACGCTAAGTTTGTATAAAATACAAATACAAACTCGTCAACGCAGTGAAAGTATCAAATACAAGCAAATAAATATGGCTATTAGCCAAAGTACAAGAAATAGTTTGCGTGCATGCAGCATATCGGCTTCTTGACTGCGAAACTGGTTTTGATCGTTATGGAGTACCAACTCCCTCTTCCCGAACTCTGCTTCTCTTTTTTGAAGTTCTTCATATTTCCTTAATACTTCTGATTCTCTCTTTTTAAGTTCTTCATCTTTCCTTAATACTTCTGCTTCTCTCTTTTTAAGTTCTTCCTCTTTTCTTAATTCTGCTTGTCTCTTTTAAGTTCTTCCTTTTTCTTAATACTTCTGCTTCTCTCTTTACAAGGGCTTGCTCTTTATATTCACTACTATCTGACCACTTGAAAGACTTGCACTGCGGTAACCCCTGATTATAAATAAAAATCAAGTATGTTTGACGACAAAATTTTTGAATAAAAAACTGAAACACACAAGTACTATTAATTGCGTCTACCTCTTTGTTGTACAGTGAACACCCAAAGAATGCTCGGCCGGGATTTCTTCGAGTATTTGATATTCTAAGTACAGCTTGATTCCCACAGTTGCACATTGGGACGTTACTCGATGTATGATTAAGCAACGACGTTGAAGCAACTGATGACAACGTTCTAAATCTGTCAACGAAATAGAACAACACCTCCAACAATGAAACAGACCAAACAATCAATAGTCCAAACCAGAAACAGCCCAAACAATCAATAGTGAACTCATCAGTATACTATCTAAAACCAATAGAAACAGCCTTAACAATCAATGGTTGTTCTTGTGAAGAATTGGAGCTATGAATTCAACTGGGCATTTTTTAGGTGAAGATGGCTCTTGTTTGTGTGATATATGTTCTTACTTTGGCTTGTTGTGCTCTTTTCGCCACACCATTTTTTTTAAAGTTCCTTTGTGGCATGACTTTCGTTGTGTCTATTTGTTCTTGGTTTTGTTTGTGCTCAAGTATCTTCTTTTGGTTGCAGTTACTCACTCCCTAGCTAAATTTGTTTCTTTTTTCTGCTGGGGTAACTCCTCCGTTTGAATCAAAACCCTTGCTTGTTGTTTGCTTTACCACACATGATGATTGAATTTTGAGGTATTTAGTATTCTTTTAGAGTACTAAGAAGTGCAGTTTGATTCCATAGAATCTCTTAAGCCGATTCAGTGGAGAAGTTGGATTGAGAGGCTCTGACACTAGCCCATTTGAATTTCTGCATTCTTATATTGATTAGGATGCTTCTTGTAATTTGTTGTTTGGTTGAAATTTGTAATTAGGATATATGCTGACATGCTGGTTGTTGAGTGTAAATTGTTAGGAAATTCTGAAATTTTGCCAAAACCCATGTGGGCTTCTGAGTGCATACAAAATTTATATACTGATATGAGTATATTTCAATACACAAATTGTGTAACCTGTTTCTCAATGAACTGACCACATGTCGATAGTTGGGAAAAAAAGGCTTCTCCCCTAAAAAATACTATCTAAAATCAGTAGTGAAACTTAAAAAATACTATCTAAAATCCTATCTTCCACTGAATTAGCTGTCTGTACTTTTGTTAAAGTTTCTGTACTTTTGTTAAAGTGAGTTGGTTACTCCTCATAGTTGTAGTGAGCTGCAAGATGTTTGGCTTGTACTTAAAATTGTCGGGGAACCAAAGGGAGAAGGTTGTTCATCAGCCTACAGTGGCCCAGCAGCAGAAGCAGCAACAGCAAGTGCACAGTCCTCCTAAAGGTGCTCAGAAGTGGAGGAAGAAGCTCCTGCTTGTATTTGTGTTGCTTGGAATTACTATGTCAATTTGGTTATTTTGGTACTTAAATGAAGGAATCGCTTTGAGGAGGAAGGAAACACTAGCCAACATGTGTGATGAGCGAGCCTGGATGTTGCAGGATCAATTCAATGTGAGCATGAACCATGTTCATGCCTTGGCTATTCTAGTCTCTACCTTTCACCATGGAAAACATCCTTCTGCAATTGATCAGGTTAAATTCCCATCTTCCTTAAATGTTTTCTTTGTATATTAATTGTTTTACTTTAATTGTATTTACAAGCATATGTCAATTATTACAATCATATTCAACCCTCCGTACATAATAGTTGCGTCCTTTACAAAGTTACCCTCAAGTATTAACTAAGAATCCAATGGTATAGTTTCTTGAACTGTAGTTGTAATGTGCAATGTGGATAATAGTCCATGATTGGAAAATCATGCTAATGGTTATCTTTTCCTTATGTGATCATGGGCATATAGTCATGCAAAACCTTTCTGAAAGGATGAAATCTTTGTGAAGTGTTGAATTTATTTATTTGAGAATTCAGCTTTGATGTAAGAAACAAGTCATTAACTCACGAATTAGTATGCTGTCACGCGACATTCACTTTGGAGTTTTCTCTTTTATTATAGAAAACATTTGGTGAATATACTAAGAGAATAGCTTTTGAGAGACCACTTACTAGTGGTGTTGCTTATGCTTTGAAAGTTCCTCACCTAAAGCTCAACTTGAGCTAACCCACTAGTTTATAATGATTTTGTCCAATAATTATGCTCTCTGTATGGTATGGTTTGTCCACAATCATATTCGCAATCACCAACTTTCCAATGAAAATTTCCAATTCCATCCACCAACAATTTCAAATAAAATGTACCATATTCATCTTAGTTAAGAAATTTACCTAGGATGGCGCCGCTTGGTGGATAGCTGGAGTGCGAATCTTCCTCGGCGTCGCACAGGTACATTAGGGTTAGGTTTAGGTTCGGGAGAGAGATCGGGCAGGGGAGAAACGAAGAAGAAGAAAGGGGCGATGAAAAATCGAGAAACGAAGGAGACCACGAACGATGATGCAGATCGAGTGATTACGGGGAGAAAGAAGGGGCGAATTCGAAATCACCCTGGGAGAGCAGAGAGTTCTTGGGAGGGAGGGAGACGGATCCAAGAAGCAGAAAACAAAACACACCGTTTTGGAGTAAATAAAACGGTGCGTTTTGTTTTCACGTAGGATGTCATCCGCGGGGAGGCCTCAATCGGGACTGCGTTTAACTTTTTCTTTTTTTTTTTTAATCCAAGAATGAAATAAATAATAGTCGGTTGCACTGCAGTTTTGCAAGCCCGTTGTATCTAGTAGAGCTGTTTTTATAAATTATCTGATGTGACATAAAAGTAAATTGACGATTACACCACGATTTCTCGTCACAGTTGTACGCAGAAGATATTATTCTTCGTTACGAATGTTATCATCTCTTGCCGGATAAATTAATGTGTAGTATTTTAAGTGATTTGTTATATTAATTTTTTAAACTAAAAATTAATTAAAATAAACTAAATCAGCCAACATGATTGACTCGAGAACTATTTCGATGGAAGGACCACAATCTAGGGTATCTACCTATCGCTGGAAAATTTAATAAAATCTTAAATGATTAAAATTCCGTTTAAATATAAAAATATTTTTAATTTATCTCATTTTATTATTATAATATTTTTAAATTCACGTATAAAATATAATAAATAATTAAATTTTTTTAAATTTTAAAATAATAATAATATTAAAAAATTATATTTTAATAATATTTTATTCAACTCATCTAAAATTATCTCAACTCATCTCACTATTTAAATGAACCCTAAGACCTCGTTTGTTTTCATAGTCATTCTCATCTCATTTAATGATTACAATATTTTTAAATTCTCACACAAAATAAACAAACAATTCAAATTTTTCAAATCTCAAATAAAAATAATATTAAAAAAATATATTTTAATAATATTTTATTCAATTTTCAATTTTATCTCATCTCATTTTATTTGTAGAAACAAACAATACCTAATACTATTTGTCTAATGCGAATCCATATTTTGATTCAAACCGATAAATACATGTTAGACCATATGAAAGTAACTCAATAGCCATTGAGCTACCACCATTGATAATTAATTACAGTTATTTTGTATCTAAGTAATTGATATAGAAAACACTCAAATTATGTTAAATCTGGAGACGTAATTGAAAATAACAAATTTATAGTTAAAATAGTATTGTTATTCTCAAATAAGTTGATATTAAAATAATGGATGTAGTAGACGATAACATAAACTACAGTATTACTTATATTCAAAATCTTGATATGTTAGTCAAGTCATGCAACATATATATTTATATTTCTATATATCACGTAGTTTTTAAAAGAACGGAGCTTTGCTCTTATGAAGCAACGTTAAAAAAAATTATATTTTCAAGTCAGTGTATAAAATATAAATAATAAATTATTTATATAATATAATTTAATTTAAATAATAAATATTAAAGAATCATAAGTCTCTACATGCTTCACGATATCGATGTGCCAAAATGCAGTTGTGACATTAAATAATAGTCCGAAAATACATAAAGTGAAATACCTACCCATGTGTTTTTTAAGTGGACTTTAGACGTAACAAAAAAATTTAAAGTTGTAAATTAAGTTGAATTGAGATGATAAAATATTATTAGAATATTAATTTTTAATATTATTATTATTTTAAAATTTTAAAAATTAAATTATTTATTATATTTTATATTAAAATTTAAAAAAATTATAATTATAAATTGAGATGAATTCACTTTCAAAACAAAGCCTAAAATAAAATATTTTGGGTAGGCTTCCATTTGTACTTTGGTGTACATGCACAAGTCATGCCTGAGAAATAATTTCCCATTTATGGTGTAAAAGTAGAAGAGGGAAAAAGTTGAAATTTCAAAATCAATTTCCAACGAAATATACTCACACTTGAAAAACCAGCTTCAGTCCCTCGCTGCCCTCTCTCTCTCTATCTCTCTCTCTCTCTCTCTGTGGACCTACTACCCTCAATCCTCTTGTTGACTTCGTAGTTCGTGGCGTATCCTTCACTCCCATGGAGCACGCCAATGAGCTTCCCTGCGACGGTGACGGCATTTGCATGGTATGCAAAAAGAAGCCCTCCTCGCCGGGCGACACTCTCACCTGCAAAACATGCGCCACGCCCTGGCACGTCGCTTGCATCCCCTCTTCCCGCCCACAAACCCTCGTCGATGCCCTCCATTGGGACTGCCCGGACTGTTCGTTGATCTCCCCCAAAACATGCGCCGATGCCGGACCGTCGAGGAGTTCCGGAGACCTGATCGCGGAGATTCGGGCGATCGAGTCGAACGGGTCTCTTACCGAGCGGGAGAAGGCGAAGAGACGGCAGGAGCTGATGTATAAGGGCGCTCGATCTTCAGATGGAAACGACGATGACGACGCGAATCCCAAGAAGAAGGGGATGATCACCGGCGATAACGAAGTTCTTGGTATTCTCGATAACAGTTTGAACTGTTCGTTTTGCATGCAGTTACCGGAAAGACCTGTGACGGTGTGTGATTTCGTTTTCTTTCGTTTGTTTCTATAATTTCTTGCTCTGTTTGGCCAAGTAACCTCACCAAATCACATTGTGCATGCTTTGCGTTTTATTTTAACTTCACAGTAGGGAAAACAGCTAAGCTGTTCAGAGTATACATTATCGTGTTTGTAGCGCAGTGAAGTATTATTTGTAGTAATAGGTGGTTTTCCACTGGGCATTGGATTCTTCATTGTAGATTTTGAATCTGTGCTGTTGCATATGGAGTATCTCTTTTTACAATCTTCTAGCTGTTTCGGTGGGCTTACTGGCAGGGAGAATGCTGTCGTTTCTTGTAGCCGCTATTTGAAATGGGAATTCAAAGCTGAGAGTGAATGGGTTTTTAGCTGTTTTGGAAGTATTTTGAAATGCCTGGGGCTTTTCTATGTTATACCAGATTAATTTAGTTCTGAAGCCGTCACAACGGCTACATGTGAATTTATAAGCATTTTCTTTAATTGTTTCATTTTAATTCTTTCCTTCTGTGCTTTAACTGGTTAAATATGATGAATAATACGTCTGCTGGTTAACTTAAAAGGCAAATGGATCATGATTGCGTGGTAGAGGGCGTGGGTGCTTCTGTAATTGGCAGCAGCTCGTGACCTCATTATTTTTTCTTGTTGTTTCAGACTCCTTGCGGTCACAACTTTTGCTTAAAGTGCTTCCAGAAATGGATTGGGCAGGGCAAGCGCACTTGTGCAAATTGTCGCAATAAAATACCAGTTGGTATGGCAAGCCAACCTCGGATAAACTCTACACTTGTCATTGCCATTCGAATGGCAAGAATGTCAAAATCAAATGCTGTAGGGGGTCCCCCAAAGGTTTATCACTTCATACGCAACCAAGACCGCCCAGATAAAGCATACACTAGTGAACGAGCAAAGAAAGGTGGAAAGGCCAATGCTAGTAGTGGAAAGATATTTGTCACAGTCCCTCCTGATTATTTAGGGCCAATCCTAGCAGAAAATGACCCTGAGAGAAACCAGGGTGTGCTGGTTGGGGAGACCTGGGAAGATAGGCTGGAATGTAGGCAGTGGGGTGTGCACCTTCCTCTTGTTGCAGGAATTGCTGGGCAGTCAAAGTATGGTGCCCAGTCGGTGGCCCTATCTGGAGGCTATGAAGACGATGAGGACCATGGCGAATGGTTCCTCTACACAGGGAGGTATTTTCTTCTCAGTACTATTGACATTCGTACTTGAGTTCTGGCTTTAGTGAGTAATTGGGTTGCTTTTACCAATTCTTTTAATGAGCTGCAGTATATTCATAATGACTAATTTCATCTATTCAACAAGTTTTTTTGCATCTGCTTGATGCTGTTCTCATATGATTGTACGGAATAAAGGTTTTCCATGATTATTTTGTCAAAGAAATGGTCGGTAATGGTCATATTAATTGAAATATTACTATTAAATTTGGATGGATGACATGCACTTACTTAGAATTTAGTTTTTCAATAGAAAAAGAAGACCCTGGTTTTGTTTGTAGTATGCTGCTCACATCTTAAACGAATGATCTTTTCTTGATTCCTTGCAATATAGCGGTGGAAGAGACCTTAGTGGCAATAAACGCACAAACAAGGAACATTCTTTTGATCAAAAGTTTGAAAAATTCAACGAGGCATTACGAGTAAGCTGCCGGAAGGGTTATCCTGTTCGTGTGGTGAGGTGAGTCATTTTAATGAAAATTCATTATAATCTGGTGGCATGCAGCTGCATCTGGATCTTTGACTGTTAAGGTCTTTATTGCAAATTTCTTATATGTGGAAAAAATAGATAATGCTGTATTTGCATAACCAATCTCAGTTTTCAAACAATATAGAAATATAATGGCTCACTGTTCTGGTGTCATTTATAGTAGTCATAGATTCTTCATAGTGTGCATGAAGCAAAGTCACTGGATAATCATAGTTTTCAACCTCTACAAGTTTGGTGGCATATAAAACAAACATTAGAAATTGAAAAGGTTAATGATCTTATCCATTCTGTAAACATTTTGTTTTCCTATGAACTTACAGTTAATGAGCGTGCATGTTAAAAGAAAACAGGGTGAGATGAACAAATGGAAGGTATCGTTTTTCCTAAACAGGCAGCCAATGCCATTCTCTTTGTGAAAAACTCCACGAAATGTTGGGCCTCGAAACCCTTATTTTTTTGGGTACTTACATCACTGTTTCATTAACCATTCGGTAGAGATTCTGTTATTGGTCATCAGTTCCATCAAGGGGATCATTTCACTGTATAAGCTACTTTTTGTTTTCTTGCAAAAAAATACTTATAGCTTGAGACTAGCTTAGCTGCATGAGATTGTTTCTAAAGGTGTACACCTGTTTTGTATATTTATCTTTTTCTTAATTAAATTGTTTTGGGAGTGGGGGACAGGTCTAACAAGGAGAAGCGCTCTTCTTATGCTCCAGAGACAGGGTTACGTTATGATGGGATTTACAGAATTGAGAAATGCTGGCGGAAAAATGGCACTCAGGTAAGATGCTTATGACCGTTAAAAGAAAAACAATAAAATAGCCGCTTCTGCTGTGTTTTAGCTGAACTTGTTCAATGATAAATTGTATTATGTTTAGGGATATAGCTTCTTAACCGATGAATGTTTGTTTTGTTAGGGGTATAAGGTATGCAGATATCTTTTTGTTAGGTGTGACAATGATCCTGCCCCCTGGACAAGGTCTGTTATTTCCACCCTGTCTCTCTCTAGGGATGTGTGTGTGAGACTAAATCTTTGGAGATGATTCTGTAGTGATGATCATGGAGACCGGCCAAGACCACTGCCTATCATTAATGAGTTAAAGGATGCAATTGACATGACCGAAAGGAAGGCAACTCCATCCTGGGACTATGATGTAAGCTAATGTCTATTACTTCCTGTATTCAAAGGGGGTTCCCTCTCTGTCTCTTTCTAATTTTTTCTTCCTATTGTTTCATTTCTTCTTTCCTCTTTGGTGTACACAATGTCTGCAAAAAGTATCTGGGTATAAAAGATTGTTTCTAGGAGTCTCTAAACCTTTCTATTGGGCTCTTAGACTATTTAGCAAAGAGGGTAGATGTTGATTTTTTAAGTGTCCTAAACTGTTCCATATTGATTCTCAGGAGGAAAGAGGCTGCTGGAGGTGGAAGAGACCTCCACCATGTAGCAGAAAACCGGTCGATAACAGAGAATTGGAAGAAGGGAAGGTCACAAGGAAAGTTACACAGCGAGCACAAAATATGCCTGTGAAAGCTAAACTTCTGAAAGGTTTATAGTCCTGTATAATTCACATTTATAAAGTTCATTTTCATCACTCATTTTCATGCTTTACCATATTTCAACCCACTCTGATGCCTGAGAAGTCATGCTTATTTTAATGCAGAGTTTAGCTGCCACATCTGTCGGAAGTTGATGGCTTTCCCGCTTACCACCCCTTGTGCTCATAACTTTTGCAAAGCTTGCCTTGAGGGTGCTTACGCTGGTAAAAGTTTCATGAGACAGAGGACATGTGAAGGCAGACGAATGTTAAGAGCACAGAAGAACATCATGAAATGCCCTTCTTGTTCAACTGACATAGCTGACTTTCTTCAGAATCCGCAGGTATGCTTGGTAGATCACACAAACTTGGGTTTTGACAGTTCATATAATGTCTGGACATGATTTATGCTGAACAGTTCTAGTGAAAACGTTTCAGCATCACACAAGCCTGCAATATGATCACTGGTTGATGGATCTTCTAATTAGTTGGTTGAGGCAAGTGTAGTCTACATTTGGTTACCTGGAGGAGAGGGCCTTGGGTTGGGTATGAGTTTTAGTTTCCAATGGAAATTGAACTATTTTATTCTGTCCTATGTGCCATTTAGAATGAGTTGATTATGTTCATTGCAGTCGAACAAGTTGTTTGATTCTAAACTTGTGTATCACAGGACTTGTTAGATGACAATTTTTTTTTACGTGCCATTTAGAATGAGTTGATTATGTTCATTGCACTTGAACAATTTGTTTGCTTATAAACTTGTGTATTGCAGGACTTGTTAGATGACAACTTTTTTTTTTTTTTTTTGTACAAAAGCGATGACATTTTTTATTCAGCTGTAGTGTTTACGTATCTGTAGTGACCAGCCCTCATTCTCATTTTGCAACCATCTCTTTTGGTTGCAATGCTCATCAAAATAGTAAGGAGTGGCACAAACTTATTTGTGATATCTGAGTTTCTGTAACAGGTTAACAGAGAACTGATGGAGGTGATAGAATCACTACAACGCACAATTGAAGAGGCAGAAAATATTGAGTCAAGTGAAGAAATTGATGGCACCCACCAGAAGCAGGATGGAGTTGATGACAGTATAGAAATTTGTGATGCGAGTAATGCAATTCTGAAGGAAGCAAAGGACAACAGTTTGAAAACTCAGATTGCAAGTGAAGTTTGGCAAACTGAAGCAAGTGGTGACAAATCTAAATTAAATCCTGGTGGAAAGAAAGGGAGAACATTCTCTACGCAGCATGATGCTGCTGAAGTTCAAAATGGTGTTGATGATAATATTAAAGCTGAGAAGGCCTCCAGTAACATACTACTAGATCCTGCAGTAGAATGCAAAGTCAAACAGACTTGCAAAAGGAAACAGTCGGACAATGGAGGCAGCTTGTCAACATTGGATGTTGGAGTGAAGACTAGAAGCAAAAGGGCTAAAAATGCAAGTGGTCGAATGAACTGATTGACCATCAGTTCTGCTTCATCATAAACGAAAGCTGGAACTGTGGTATTGGTACCTCTCCCTCTCTCTCTCTCTCTCTCTCTCTGTTGCTTGGGGAAAGTGCGCACTCAAACTAGTTATAGAACTGCTACCCTCCTTGTACATTATCTTTAGTTTGAGAACAATGAGGGGATAGTGGATGGTTCCATTTTCTGGGATCCATGTAACTTGATCATTGAACATGTTGGCGTCTTAATTTGATTTTTCTAATGATGATCGGGCATTTTCCTTGGATATCTCTGTAATGTTTCCAGGTTGAAAAATGACTAAACTCCACGTATTAGCATTAAGATGTCATAAATAGAGCATGCACTTGAATGGTGGCAAGGAACTTGACTCGTGATATCTTACTCCTTTTTTCTTAAGAAATGGTGCTGCAACAGCTGAATGTTTTTATGAGAACAACTAGTTGCATATTGTTAAGATCTCACATTGACTAAGCATGTGATTGGTTGATGGTTTATAAGCTCCTAAGCACTCTTACCTTGTAAGCTAGTTTTCAAGGATGAGTTCTACCTAGTGGATTTATAACAAATAATATCAGAATCACCCCACGTCTAAGGCCATGTTGCGATGGTTACAATTGTGCGGCATGGGGGGTGATGCCGGCATGACAGTGTTTACCCTGAGCTAGGAAAAAACCTAGTGCACAGCTAGCTTGTGTGAGCGCTAGGACCGCCGTGGATGTTGGCTATGGAGCATTGTGATTGTTACGATCTCACATCGACCAAGTATAAGATTGGTTGATGGTTTATAAACTCTTAGGTACCCTTCTCTTGTAAGCTAGTTTTTAAGGGTGAGTTCTACCTAATGAATTCATAATACAAATCATTTTAATTCACTGCCAAACAGTAAAAGAAAAATGGGAAAATTATTGTTGAGGTCTTTGGGATTTAATCATGGTAATGCATTGCCACGGTGGTGGATACTTGCTACGCATAAATAATGTGCTAGAAACGAGAATTATAGAAAGTACATGTGAATTATAGAAAGTACATGTTATGTGGTTCGCCGCAGAGTTTTTCCTTTTTACATATTTGGTTCTTAGATATAAAAATGGTTTCATCTTATTTAATTATTATAATTTTATTAAATTTTAATATAAAATATAAAAAATAATTCAAAATTTTTAAATCTCGAAATGATAATAATATTAAAAAATAATATTTTATTCAATTTTCATCTAAGATTATCTCATCTCATCACACTATCCAAATAGGATCTAATTGAGCACTCTCATTGGATTAGCTAAAGTTAAAAGACATTTTTTATGAATGTAAGAGAAATTTGACTTTTAGTTATTCCATTCACATAAATCTCCACATTAGAATAGCTATTTTTTTATTATATAATAATAAAATAATATAAGATGAATTTAGTTTTAGTTGTTTACATCAAATCTCCATATTAGATTATATATTTATTCATTATATAATAATGAATAATTAATAATTTCAAAAATATTTAATTTTTTTAATTATTATTTTATTTTATTTTATCATATTTTACTATTCTACTTATTATATATTAATTAATAATCATATTCTTATTAAATTAATATATTAATTATGATAAAATATATGATAGAAAGAAAGTGAGAGAGAAATAATTAATAAAATATGTATTTGATATATGTACAGTAACATTCAAATTTGAAAAAACTTTTAAAAGTCACTGTAGCTAGATTCTAAATATTTGAGATTTGATTAATTTAATGTGAGCATATTTTGTTTTTTAATAGATAAATATTTTATTAAATTTAACTTTTAACTAATTCAATGAGAATGTTATAAAGGGTATACTTCGTAGCTAAGTTGACAACTTGACATTGATTGGCTCAGCTTGATTTTGAACCATTTTGATTTTTTTTGTGATTCCCACCGGCCATTTTGTGAAGGGTAGGCCTGAAACTTGTTCTCCGTCATGAATATTAAATGGAAACCTCATCACTTCGTAGCTGTATTGGACTTTGTTTTGATCCATAAGAGTTGCATAAGGCCCAAATTAATTCAGACTTTATGTGCTTTGATTTGTACTGGCCCCGAAAAGAGGGATTGCCCAAAGATCATCTTTGACATAGACTTTAGTTGGACTTTATTCAGACTCTTCAGCTAGTTGATATAGACACTTGCTACCTCAATTACGTCTCTTTATTTATTTATTTAAATTACATGAATCACGCTTTTAGAGAGAGAGAGAGAGAGAGAGAGAGCGAGAGACAGAGAGAGACACACACAATGTTGTATGCTCAATATTATTTATAGGAACAATATTAAATTCTAGACTCCGGCTAGAGGGGTGGGAGCTTCGGCTCCCTTTCCCTCCCCCCCCCTCTCCTCCTTCCTCTTTTATGTAGTATTTTATTTTTATATATTTTTAGGTAAAATAAGAGAGAATCACAGATCTGGATCTTCCCGCCGCCCATAGGCCAGCATGCGCCCTGCCACGGTGTTGCCCAGCCGCCAATCTTCAAGACCACAGAATGCGGCACCAAACGAAGTGGCGAGTAGCCCGCACGCGCGGGTCGAAGTTCCGGCGTCGTTCGGAGCGTGGCATTCACGCACCACTGGAGAGCTCTCTGCCAACGCCACGCACGGCGTTTCTGGAATCTGTGAGTCCGGGATCTCCAAGGTCGACTGTCGGTTCTCTTCCCAGAGTGGCGAGTGTACTGCACGAGCCACAACTGCCTCTGTGCACTGCTTTTTCCTTTTTGTGTAGTTTTTTCTTTGTAGTTTCTTTTGTATAATGTAGTTTCTAGGTAAATAAAAATTAAAAAAAAAGTAGTGCCTTCGGACTTTGGTCTGAATGGAGTTGTAGTCCCCCCTCTACGTTGACTAGTTTTGGTGGGGTTTGGTATACCCTACCCTACTTAGTCGGGGTATGGGGTTTTGTAACCTCTGTCATGGACAGAGGTGGTAGTTTCTCTAAGATTTAGGTCTTTAGAGATTTACCGTCTGGACTAAACCATGTCAGTCACAAAAGTGTACTGGAAAGTTACTAACGGTTATAATTGGTTTATTTTTCAAGTCAACTTTGTAAGTCCTCTCTTAATGAAGAGTAATATCTATTTTATATAAAAAAAAAATATTAAATTTTAGAAAACGTAAATGATGTGATTATCATTATTTATACTTAACTAATCTAATGTGTGCATAAAGAGAGAATTTCTATTTGATTAACTTTTAAGATTAGTTTGGATTCAGAGATAAAATGAGATGATTTTAAATGAAAGTTAAAAAAAAAATATTGTTAGAATATTATTTTTTAATATTATTATTATTTTAAAATTTGAAAAAGTTGAATTGTTTATTATATTTAATGTAAGAATTTGAAAATATTGTAACGATAAAATAAAATAAAAGGAGATGAAACACTTTTAAAATCCAAATGTGACCTTAATTAATTTTTAATTTTAAGATTTTATAAATTTAAATGCGAAACGTTAGATATTTCTTATAATAAAAGAATTTATGATCTAATTATCTCACATTAAATAATCATATTATTGATAAACTTATTTTTATAAAATCCACGTTAGTTTATTAAAAAAAATCCATTATCATGCATTGAGTGGTATTTCAAGATTTATCATCATGAAGCCTGAGAGCACAATTCACCGCTTCGAAAGTAGCCGCAAAAATTGACGTCCTGAGGAAGCCGAAAGCAAACAAAAAAAGAAACAGAGAGAGAGAGAGAGAGAGAGAGAGCGCCAGAAATGGGCCACACACAGCCACCACCCCCACGCAAAGTGCAGCCTCTTGTCTCTATCGTATCGATATGTATACACATCAAATCGCCCCCCCTAATCCCATGCCATGCTTTTCTTGGGAAGGGGACACTTCCCATGTCAGCCTTCACGCTTGGGCGGTTTTCAATAATTAATTATATACACGAAAAAAAAAAACAAAACAAGAGAAGCGAAAGCTCCAACTCGAACTCGAAGCTTCTTTTTTACCTCTTTGTCGGTTTCTGAGTGACTTCTTCTCCATCCAATCTTCAAAGCCACTTTTCTTGGGCTTTGGACGGTCTCAAATGGCCCACTGGCGGATTGCTTTTTTGGGCAAGTTGGCACGGCCCACTGCACCTTCTGCATGCGTAAACATGTCTCTCTCTCCCCTCCCTTTTTCTTCAGCGTACTAGCTTTTTATCTCTGGGGGCTCGATTCCTGTCCCAAATGCCAAAAGCTAAGAGAGAAATCTTATTTGTCTTCATACGTTTATCAAATAAATAAGAATAATTTTTTTTTTTAGAGATATTACTGTTACTTCTAATTTATATCACTTAATTTTGTCTCTAATGTAATAATATAATATGATGCTAATGTGATGCTACCTAACTTATTAAAAAAATAAAAACATAAACATAAAAGATAGAAGAAATCTATTTTTTTTTTAATAAGATATGTGGCACTATAGTGTGATACTACGTCAATAAGGCAAAATGAGTGATATAAATTAGAGGGATAACGGCATTATCATGCAATACTATTATAAAAGAATGATATTACAAACATGATAAATAATATTTTTCTTGTATGGTAGTATTTTATTTTATTTTATTTGTTATTTTTTATGTAAAGTAGTACCAGATGCACTCGAAGGCTATCTGAAAAAAGATGGGATTCACCATTAAAAAAAATATTAAATATACTTAAGAAATACTTACAAAAAACTTACTTTTCTACATGTTAATTATTGATACTGAAAATCATGAAATTTGAATTTCATAATAAAACTAATAAAATGAGTCTTATAAGTAAAAGTAGAAGTAAAATTATAAATACACGTAACACTACTAAATCTTTAAAAAAATAATTTTTTCTTGTGAGTTTCATATTTACTCAATTTTTTAAAAAAGAATGTGTGAGACTTACACATTTTAAGATTATAAATATCATTTTTTTACTGTATATAATAAAGAAAATAGCACTTTTTTTTCTTATTACTAAAAATGATGGGGGTGATCATCCAGCTTTTCTACATGGACAAGATTATGGTAGGACTTGCATTTCCTTTACTCAAAGGGATTTGCTAAGTACAAGCGGTTTGACGTACCAAATCGCGTACCAACACACACATAATTTTTTTTATTATAAAAATAAATAAATAAATACCTTACATTTAATATTAGTGTGCGAAATCACTTTCAAGAAGATTTTTCCTTACTGAAAATATGAATTTAATTAATAAATCTATAAAACAGTTAATACTAATTATCTAAATTAATGCGTCGACATTCAAATAATTAGATGTACATGCATATCGGTGGTAATGGGTTGATTTAACTTGGATGGAACTTTAATATTTATCAGCATGCATGCGGATATCTGAATATAAATAAAAATTATTATGATGACATATTGTAATTATGTGAGATATTGGTTATAATGGCATAGTGTGTGTGTATATATATATATACATATCCAGACACGTCAGTCAGTGGTGCAAAATATTAAGGTGGACCGAGCCAGAATCTTAATCATTCCGAGCAGGACAAATAAAAAAGTGATAGCTACATTTATATATATGTAACTCAATCATTATGAGAGTAATGCTACAATTGCAGCCATGCTTTGAGCTTTAAATATTGCTGATCCGCTCCACACATGCACCTTAATTTAGAAAATGGATCGATTCTGATCATCGATCGAGATGAACTCATTTAATTACGAATATTATTATTCATGTAATTTCACATTTCACGTTAATTAGACCCCCCATTTTAAGTGATAGCAAGCTGAACTTCAATAATGCATGTCCACCCTAGAGCTAGATTGCCAAGGCTAGGGTCTCTCTCTCTCTCTCTCTCTTTAAATAAATTATTAATTCCAAATTAATTATACGAACTTCTAGCAACTCCTTCCACCTTGCCTAGTCTATCTAGGGAAAAAAATATAAACACAGATATTAATTAATTACTTAGTAAAAAAAATTAGTGTTATAATTAACTTTATAATAAAATTGACATGATTTAATTTATATAATACGTTAAAAATCTATTTTATAATAAAAAATAATTTTATAATCTAATATTTTAAAAGTTTATTTTTATCAAATTTATTTTCAGCAAAAATATTTCTATAAAGAAAAAAGGACAAAAAACATGAGTAGTAGTAGTACTACTACTCACTCCTGCATGATGAAGATCTAGAGCGCATGCAGCAGATATGGCGGGTGGATGTGTTTTCTAAGGTTATGTAAATCTATGATGGATCATGTGTGAAAGAGTCGCGTGCTTTTGATAGGGCGGGGCCGGAATCCCCATTCCATCAAATATTAAATATATATTCCGCTTTAACTTTGAAGCGACCTCACTTTTTGGAGTTTTTTCATGATACGTACGTAGTAGTAGTACTATTACTGTTATATATAACTGGGGTTATATATTCGTTATATATATATATATATAAGATCACTGACTCATCATGTCGTACGTGACCATATATGTTTTGACATTATTAATGCACATATATATATATATATATGTATGTTGATCCCGGGCATGCACTTACAATATTTAGAATAAGCCAACAAGGCATGCATGCAACAAGACTAGCTATGATCTCCAAGTGATAAGATATTCATGTGAGATCCGATACATTGAAACATGATGTTTCGACGTTGTTTGACAGACAACAAAAAAATCGAAAGATCCCTAGCTAGCTAGCTAATTGCCAAGCTAACTGATGATCAAGCTAATACCAGGCCAAAAAACAAATGATAACAAAATAAGAAAAAAGTAGGCTAATGCGTTTAATTTCGAACTACGCACATCATGATCATGATCACACCAATCACGTCCTATATATTATAGGCTTATACGCAGCTTGAGCTTGCAACGACAGAAAGAGTAAAAAAGGGTACAACATATCCATTCCTCCAAATGGTTTGTACGTATTCATGTTTGTAAATATTAATCATGTTTAGGCTAGCTAGTTTCATTCGTGTTCTAGTTACCTTGATCTAGACATCATGATCATCATTCGATCTCAAGCTTTTTCTTCCCCTCTTTCTAAACTTGTGCAAGTACCCTTAATTAACGTTGGCAAGCATTACTAACCTGAGTCATGCAGGACGTAATTAAGAGTAATATAATAGCTTGTGTATATATATATATATATTTAGGCCGCTACCTGGGGAGAGTAGAAATTAAGCAGCACCTCAAAATACCAATTAGAAGTAAATGGGAAGGAAAGAGATCAAGAAGATCTACAACAGTACTTGTAATATCTGTGATTTAATTTAAAACCTATTAAATCATTATATATCATGATCAAAGGACATATATATAATATCGGCCAAGCTATGATCAGACATGGCTTCAAGTTATTATCTTCTCATAAAAAATAAAAAAAGTTATTATCCGAACACTTAATTAAGATATATATCTAGAATAAGAAAGCGACATATTGAAAGTACACTATAAGAAAATTATTTATTTGTAATTAGTAATGACTATTCTCAATAAAATGAGTCTATTTTTATTACAAATAATCATTTTCATTGACAATAATCAATCATAAATGTTCATTTTTTTGGTAGTGAGGGTTTCACCGTCTGTTTATAAATTAGTTTTTTGTTGTTGTTGTTTATATATATATATATATATATATATCAAGTATTTTTCTTAAATATATAGATATATATATTATATTGTCAGTAAAATTCACGCAAACAATAATATAATGACAAGACTCGCACAAGATTTGAGCTTCTTCCGCTATAAATCTTGGGATTGGGACAAAAAGTTGTCGAGAATCCAAATCCATATACAATTTTTGCATACAAAAGATAGTGAAATACTATTCATGCATATTGCCATAGCAAGGAATGCTGCAAAATCATGTCCCGTTTATGCATCAGTACAGTACGTTCGCTTTCCACAAAGCGACAAGGAATCTCTTAATTAATGGTACTTCAAAGTAGAAACTAACCCAAGCCAAATCTCTCATGCATAATATAGTACTTGCCAAGCTTAGGTACCCGGCCGGCCCGAAATCTATCAATCTCTCATTATACCAATTAATTAAGCAGATGATTATCGGGTGTTATTAATTATAAATCCATGTCCTCCCCATACGAATCAAACATCATGTCATCAACTAGAGTAACTTCCAAAATGCCAAGGCCCAAAACTGTTAAAAAGATATAAAATAAATAATAAAAATTTACATTTTTTCATCAGTTTAAATTTTAGAGATAAATGATAATTTCACGTAGTATCTATTGAAGATAATATCAAATCAATAATCATGAAAATTATCTTCAACATTATTAGAGTAGAAGTACTGAATTTGAACTCTAACTCTATATTCTATCTTATTTAATTAAATATTCTGCATGTTGTGCCACCTATTAAATGAGAGACTGGCTCACATGTAAGACTAAAAAGTACTAAGATATAAAATAAATAATAAAAATTTATATCTTCTCATGCATCAGTTTAAGCATTAAGACAGATACTGATTTCAAAAAACAATATTCAGAAACTAGCTGCTCCTCATTAATTCCGTGGCCGGGGATAGATCTCCTGTTATTGAAACAATCGAAGGGAAGAGTTGCAAATGATGATACAAGCACTCACAAAGCTGGATGGATGGATGGATACAAATATATAACTAAAATCATATATATTACATATATCACTCGCTTTATAATTAATTAATGGGATTGCTAGAATTGACGCCCTTTGTCATCCTCTTCCTGATCTTGTCTTTCTTGGTGGGGATGATGCGATGAGGCGGCGGAAGATGGGGATGAAAATGACGAGAATTGAGAAGCAAAAGATTCTTGATTAAAGAGACTCGAAGTGTAATAAGGGAATTCAACATCAGAACTGGAAAGAAGCTGTGCGTACTGATATAGGCCAGGGAAAGTACTCTCCTGTGGCAAGGTCGACGGAGGGGGATTAACAACCGGTCCTGGATTTTGCACAGGTACTGCAGACTGGGAGACGCTCGTATTTCCAAAACCCGAGGGGTATCCAAATTCGGACGTTCCCTGAACTCGTTCAGGAAAATTAAGCTTGGCCTTGGTGCCTTTAAACCTTAGAGCTGCTCTATCATATGCCAGGGCTGCATCCTCAGCGGTTTCGAATGTGCCGAGCCAGACTCGGGCTGCTTTTTTTGGGTCTCGAATTTCGGCTGCCCATTTTCCCCATGGTCTTTGTCTTACTCCTCTATAGTGTCGTCTTCTTGCATTCTCTTCACAAGTTCATGCATGCAAAAAAAAAAAAAAAAAAAAGGAGATGATCAAAAGGCCACAACACATGATAAGAGGCATTAATATGTACTTAATGGATTGATCATGTGATACGTCAAATTATAAAATAGATCTAATGGATCTCAAAAAACTATGTGAGTTTATAGGTTTACTTTTATATAATTTATATAATTCCTTGTGTCCGTAGCAGCTCTCTAGGGTTTATGTTTCGAGTCAGCTATTTGACGCATGCAATTATAAACATGCTGCTCCCCTAAGTTCCTAACATTTTCATGCATGCATAATGTGGCCGAAAGCTCGAAGTGGGGCATCAGCTGCACTTTTCCACGATAAAAAATTAGTACCACTACGTACCATGACAAAATAAAAAAATTCTTAAAAGTGGTTTACAAATCCCGGCGGCCACATGCATCATGCAGTTCTGCCTAATTCTTAAACTCTAACCTGAGAAGTACTACTACTGCAGTACTTTGGTTTAAGGCGTACGTTAATTTGTTTTTATTACTCTGAGCTGGAGATCGAGGTGAGAAAATTCATTTCACAAATTAAAGAATCATGTGATGAAAATCATTGTTTATTTTATCTTAACCTAAATGAAACAATAAATCTATTGAATACAAACTCATACATTTTTCCTTTAGTAGATCAAGATCAGAAGCATTATTATTATAACTAGTACTTGTGTTAGGGGCCCGGTGGTTTTAAGGTTAAGAGCTAGCTAGGCAAAAGAAGTAGTGATTATTTTCACTGCATACATAGGAAGAGTGCGTAACTCCACCCAAACTTTTATCTGCAGCAAACAATGGGCTGGCTAGCAGAATTAGCTGACTTTTTCAAGCAAGTTAGGCAGACTTAAAGCAATGAATAACATATTTAGAAATCTTAAGAACATGGCATGACAGATATAGTATAATTATAGCAAGGATAAGGTTAAAGGTCACTTGGTCAAAGACGGAACATGAATATTGGAAGGATGGTAATCCACGGAACATATATCGATCGTGAACATGAGTACTAGTGGAATTTAAAGCTTTACTTGATGCAGGAAGATGCAGTGTGAAAGGATTTTCATTCAATCAAGAAAAAAGAAAAAGAAAAGAAAGAAGAGACAATAAACATTAAAAATGTGAAATAGATGAAAAATCTGAGAAAGAAGCATGAAAATTAAGAATGCATGTCTCCATTTCCATGGTAGAGAGAGAAAGAGGAAGATCAGATATTTACGCAAAGTAGGATATGTACATTGAACTTGACTGAATGAAAATCTATAAATAAAAACATAAAAGAGATATTTTCTGATCCTTTGGAATCTTTTTGTCCCATATGTATGATCTGGTTGGCGTTATTCTTAAGGTTGAGTTAGGAACCCAGATAAACTTATTTATCTACCGAGGACGATGATTTTTAACCTTTTTTACAACCGCAAAAAAAAAAAAAAAGAGGATCCACGTACAAGAAGCTATATATGATCGATAGAGATAGATCACGACATCTTTGACAATATAACTATTGTCAGAGCAATCAAAAGAAGCAAAATCAGAAAACTTTGACGATTTATATTATATTAAAAAATATACGATATGAACAAGTACTTCCGCATCTCATGAACTCTAAAGACCCACAAAATTCAGCAACTTTAAATCCATAAATTACAAAGGATCGTAAAAACACCGGCATAATAGTAGATCACTAGATCAACTAGAAAGTATTAGTGCTCAAGCTTGCAAGCCATATATATATGTTGGGTACCTTGATCTTGAACCGGTTGAGATGAATCAGGTACTTCTTCTTTCACCGGACCCGCCTCATGGATGGTTAATGGGGTTGATTGCACCAGCGAACTTTGCTGATCTTCGATCGTTCCCATAACCTGAGTGAGAGCAGAAACCATGGCAGACATGTCGTCAGTATCATGTGATGACCAAGAAGATGCATAAGCTGGGAACTGATCATGCTGATCTTTCTCTTTCTCCTCTGATGTTTCCGAAGGAAGTGGCCGCTTTCCATGCCTCCGATCCACTTTTCAAACTTGTTGCAAGCTGATGAAATGCTATTTTTACGATACTATTAGCACTAGGGCATCCGGAGCATGATCTGCTTTTGCAGATATATATATATATATATATATATAATTTTTTTTTTCCTTGCAATTTGTCCGTTGGGGGAATTTAAGGAATGGAGACAAAACCGCACCGAATAGGTGCTCTTGATTGTGCTTAGAAAAAAAACTCCTATGCCGCCTTACCGCTCAATTTGACCGCTGGAAAATAATGGGTTTAGATATTATTAAAGAAGTTTTTTTCATCTTTTTCGGGTTTTTAACTTTTTGTACTGAGTTTATTTTGTTATATTCGGTAGTGTGCGAAAGGAAAAAACTGGAGCTGTGCTAGGGTTACTCACATGTTTATGTACATTCTCAAGCACTCGATCCTACGTTGAACAAGTGGCCGGTAGGGTGAAATTAATTTTAATTTTTGAAGTGCGATAAATTAAAATTAGTACCCATGGGAACACGATTATTAACTTTGTTTGCACCTGTAGCTTTGGGAACGTCCGATAAAGTCTTTAATCTGAAGTTTAAATAAATATATAAATTGCATGCCTGCCTCTATATATAGAATATCTAGTTATGATGATCAGTACTAATTAACAATGTATGATAATCTTTTGCTACATGTTATGTACGGATTTTTTAATGAGAAAATGTTAAAAAACTACATTATTATCTTGTCATTATCTCAATCTATTATATGTTTATGTATCATTATTTATTAATTAGCCTTTTAATTATAGTTTTTCAAAGAACAAACTAATAATTATTAAAGTGCTAGATTCACAGACAAATTATTCTATAAAAATAAAAGTCACAAATAGATATAACTAGATGTAATACATTATATGTACTGCTTTAATTACTATAAAATAATTTAGGAATGTTATACATAAGCCATTATTCACTCTCACACCTAACACCTGACAGTTTTTTTTTATAGGATGTAGGGTGTTTTTTATAGGGTGTGAGGTGTGAGATAGTAAATAATGACTGATGAGAAGAATTTTTCAAAATATTTTGAGAATTTCTAATTCTGTTGTAGCTATAGTATTACTTTCACATCTATAGTCACGACGTCGTTTTTATTGTAAGTCTTTGATTACGAATAAGTATTTTTCTTGTAGTTATATATTTAAGCATGGACGGAGTTTGCCATATAACTAAATATTTAGGCATCATTTATATATTAACTTAATTTGATAATTTTATCTCCTTACATTGATTATTATGGTTTGATTAATATGGTTTCTATTAATTAAACATCAATATATTGGAAGAAAAAATATCTTATTAGATGATCTCCAAAAGGTGAAGGTTATATCTTAAATGAATAATTAAATACAAAGTCTAAATCTTGCCTTGTTATAATATTGAAGACTAAATTAATTAATCATGGGCTCGTTATTAAAATTGTAGAACTTAATTATATGCGTTGCGTTACTATAAGTACTGCCTTTAATTTTAGCCTTGAAAACGAGAAGATATCAAAACCGATAATTATATTGTAAGATCAAATGTTTCTTGGTCGTCTCAATCAAATCTACCCTTGTTTCCTAGGGTTTTTTCATTAACCACATACAGTCGTTGACTCGTAATATATATATATATATATATATATATATATAGTTATGATAAAGTTATCTTTTTTTTTTTCTAATTTTTAATTACTCTATTTTAAAATAAAAGCTGGTATTTAGTTATGTAAAATTAAAATATTTTTATTAAAATTTTATAAATATATTGGTTGCTTGTAAAATATATAAGTTATAAAATAATCGCAATAACATTATAAGTTTATTGTTATCTATTTTAGTAGTTATAAGTCTCAACTTATATCTGGGGTCGCTACAACATAACATGGTTTTTGCGGGTGAATTTTTTCCTACGAAATTGATTTTGGACGAAATTGTGTGATTTGGGCATTTTTTTATGTCGACCATATCCGCACCACAATATGTTACTTATTGCATCGAACTTTATGTCGTTGCAATAAATGTCGCCACTAAAACCATGTTACAACCAAATCCAAATAAAATATGTGGTGTACGTGAATTGGGAATAGAAACACATGACAAGAGTGTTTTTATATATAATATAATATTTAATGTTGTTAAAAAATTATATGGTTTGTCTATTTCTATGAATTTAAAGAGGATCTTATTTTCTTGAAAGTCGAATTAGTCATGTGGCCAATACAATATGTGGCAGTATTGAATAGTACAATATATATGTGTGTGTGTGTGGCGAAAACCACCCTAATTAGGGTCATCAACGTGTCAACCTTAATTAGTGGTTGGGTTGGACTGGTTTAGGCTCTAAAATCCGATAAAAAATTATCGGTCTAAGCCTTATATGCTGATCTATGGTTCATTGGAAATCATTAAAAAAATGGCAACGAACCATTGTTGGATCACGTTATCAAATCGGACTAGTACCACTTAATTATAAAATGAGATTACACAACAAACCCAACAATATATATATATATATATATATATATATATATATATATATTGTTATCAGACTCATCGACAGAGATCGTTACTGAATGAGGCAGCTGAATTGAAAGAATGTTTTGAGATTATTAAGCAGCAAGAGAATGAATGACATCTATATATGGACCAAGGTTATGAGAAGTGTAGTTCTAAGAATCCAATGACCTAACCAATTTGCATGCAGTATTGGCCGTGATTATTGCTTATTGATCGTGTTATCGTTTGTTGTGCTCTCTTCCTTTATAAAAGATTGAGATCAGCGGCTGAAGGACGGTTGCCTTGTAGAAAACCCATCTCACAAAATAATTATATATATATATATATGCATGCATGTATGTATGGATGAAATCATATGGACAGTATATAACATCATGTCTTAGCTTTGCAGCTTAGAACTCAGTGATAAAATATTTGGCCGGGAAGAATATATTTTCAAGAGTACTGTTTTTTTCTTAGTTATATTAAAGCTGTTCGATCTGGGTTTTATTTGCTACCAAATATTTTAATAACGCACTATTTGGATATAAGAAGTGTTTCATCTCATCATTATAATTTTTTTTAATTTTTAAATAAAATATAATAAATAATTCAACCAAATTTCAAAACAGTAATAATATTAAAAAATAATATTTTATTTAACTTTTAAAGTTATCTCAACTCACTGTCCAAATGACACCTAAATAGTCTAATTAGTTAACTTTATAGCCCATTAATTCTTTCTTAAGTTATAAATTTAATCCATTAACCGATAGTAATTATTGAACGCATAAACATTCCATGAAAAGATAACGAGATTTTTATGTCTGCTTCATCTAATTTAAATTTCGAGAAATATTCTAGTCACAAAAAGATTATATAAAAGTAATCTTATAAGTTGATGTGATTCGTCAGATTATAAAATTACTTTTATTATAAAATAAATCTAACAGATTAACTAGATAAAATTACATCAGTCTATGAGATTATTTTTATGTAATTTCTTTATATATGTAGCAATACTTCTATTTTATAACATTGAACTATGTGTAATTATCATAATAATAATAATATATACAAATTTAAAAGATACGAGTAGACTTTTTTAAAACTTAAAGTTGATACTCTTATCATAAATTTCAGTTACGTTTGGGGTAGTGAAGTGATCTTAGATTATCCATAAATAGTAGTAATAAAATAGTATAAAAATAATGATAAATATTGAATAATAGTAATAAAAAATAAGTAAAAAAATATTAAATAGTAACTCTCATTCCACTATTCAAAGACAACGCCAATAACTCTTAAGGTTAATTTATTTACACAAAATTAAACTATTTTATCTCAGCTCATCTCATATAATTATCATAACTTTTCTAAACTTTTATATAAAATATAATAAATAATTTAATTTTTTTAAATTTTAAAATAAAAATAATATTAAAAAATAATATTTTATTTAATTTTTAACAAAATATAATATTTCATTTCATCTCGGCGGTAGAAAAAGCTCTTCTCGCGTGACACCACTTTTTTTTATCAAAATAAAAACACAAAATGTAAAAGGAAAAAAAAAAGAAAAGAAAAGAAAAAGACACGAAGCCCGTGTGGTTAGCCAGTCACAATGTGACAGGACATTACGTCTAAACTTGACACTCTGTGTGCGATCTGTATCTCTCTTATCGATCCCGAAGGAGCCGTACCCGTACGTCGAAAATGATTTGAGTAGTACTACGCTTACCGAAAAAACATCCCGAATTTACTTCCCGAATAGCATTTTTTTTTCTTTTATTTTTTTTTCATATATATTTTTAATTATCATAAACATTTTTAGAAAAATAAAAAAATTCACAATATCATTAAAAAATACTTTCTTAATCACTAAGCGAAAAAAAAACCTCATTCGGGATACTTTTTGTGTCCCGAATTGGTTTAGCATTTCTCAAATAATTTACCACAACATTTAATATAACATATTGTATACCAATATATTAAATGAAAAGTATTTTTATAAAATATCTTATAAAAATAATATAATTTTATAAAAATATCATTCATTTAATATATTATTATATAATATATTGTACAAATTATTATTATATAAAATATTATAGGTATATGATTACTCAAATTATAATATTCAGGAACATAGATCCTCTTGCTTTCCTGACAACAAAGTACTCTTGGGGAAAAACAAAGCAACTTGCATATATATGACACATACATGCAGCCAAGCATCTGCTGAATGCCGATCTATCTCCTCCTCCTCCTCATACTCTCTTCCAAACTGCAGAGGACAAAGACATCCCAAACTCCAAATATATACACTACTGCTCATTAATTCCAGGCGAAAAAAAAATTACTTTAGAATTAGAGGTCCAAAAAATGCAGTAAATTTTGAAGCTCTTGAAGCGCTTTCAATATGCTTGCTTGCTTCGGGAACTAAGAAGAAAACAAAAAACCATGTCAGGATCGTGTCTGATGATAGTCTGGATCCACTACTATGTTCTTAGCTAATTCGCATTTTCTGTGCATATCTCCTCCATGCATGTGATCTTTGTCCCCTCAAAAAGATAGATATATATTATATCGCTGGAACCACAGGTCATGTTCATGCGCGCACATGACTGCCGTCCTGCCCTACCCTACCGGCCTACTCACCTAGGGTGGGCCAAAATCCCAAGTGGGTTTTCAGTGGAGAGAGTACTGCTTCTTCTGATTGGGTTGCTGATCTCTTTCCTTAACAAGTAATTAAATGCATGCACCTCATATATATGATCTTAATCCCTCCGTTTACTATATAATAATTAGAGAAAAGATATTTATAACTGTAAATTATGTAATTATTGTATAATTATTTTAAAATAAATAAATAAAATATAGAATCTACATGAAAGAAATTAATTTTTTAATAGTAAAATTTATTTTTTTTAAAGTGATTATATGACGTTTACACACTTCACAATTTTATGTAAAATTACTCTATATATATCTTTTTTAAGCAAGTTAAGCATTGTAAAGATAAATTAAGCGATTACAAGGATAAAAAATTCAGTAGGGTGGGAGTCCCCGACAATCTTCTCAAAATAAACAAAAAGTAATACCAAAAATAAAAAATAAAAATAAAAATGCGAGATAAGTCAAAAGCTTGACTCCAACCCAATCTCACAAGGGGAAGCCGCTCAAATGCGGTTTTAACATAGTCTGGTAAACAAACTATAAATCTAAGACTAAACGCCGTAGTCGAGAGGGGGTGCGTTGCATTTTGTTGATCTGGTCCAATTGTTAGAAACTATCACGACCATATTACTCTATATATATAGAGAATATATATATTTTATATATACTCTATATAAAATAATGTTATATTTTATATACTCGTATTTTAAATTAAAAATATTTTTATAAAATAATGTTACTTTTATGAGTTTTTTTTTTTTTTTTATAAAAATATCCTAAATTTAAAATATAGTTGTAGAGATGATTGTACGCCATCTTCCTATATATTAGCTAAGAGGCAATGAAAGTGGGTATTGAATAATATTAACTTGGTTTCAGGCCACATGTCATGCATGAGCTTAACATGAGCATCAACTTATACGGACGATCATTACTTCAACGACCAGTAGTACTGAATAATATCTGTACATAATATATGGATAATGATCCACAATTTCTACATAAAATGATTAAATAGATACATTGAATATGTATATACAATGCTAAAAGTCAAGCAGTTCACAATATATATATATATATATATATATATATATATATATATATATATATGTACACACTGGCGGTGGCCAACGTGCAAAAGCACGTTTGCCACGTCTGCGTAATTGAAAAAAAAAATTATATTAAAAATTTAAATTAATTAGATAGTTTTATTCTCTTAAAAATGTTCAATAAAATTTTATTATTTATTTTCTAAAAACAATTATGTCTGTCTAGTATATATATACGTATGAACTTATATGACTATGTCATACTGCAAGCACGCCAACTCATTTAAAAAAGTTAAGGTCATTTTTTGTCAATACACTAAAAGAGTTTAAAACCTTTAGAAGATGAAAAAATATATTTGTAACTGTGAATTGTGTAACTGTCACGTAATCGTTTTAAAAAAAGTGAATAAAACATAGGCCCCACATGAAAAAAATTAATTTTTTAATAATAGACTCCACTCTTTTTTAAAGTGATTACGCGACGTTTACATACTTTACAATTATACGTAGAATTACTCTTGAAAGATATTACATAGCAAATGTAGGCAGAATAAAAAGCGTCTAAAGAAAATACTATTCATTACTACTGTTTATAAATACTATTAATTACTGTTCATCTTAGGATACGCACTTTTAAGATATAGGAGATATATATATATATATATATATATTTATATGCCAAGTACAACAACTAGACTTGATTTTGTCTCAATATATAATGGGAAATGATACACTCACAATTTATTTATAACTACTTTATAACTCATTTTCAATAAATCAAGACAATCATGCCACTCCATTAAAAATAAATTTAATATTACAAAATTATATATCATTCATTTTATCATGTAGAGTTGTAAATATGGATGTTTGATATTTCCAGTGCTGATGATCTTTTGAACTCAAGTTCGGTTCAATTCCACAAACCCGGAGGCTACAATCATCAATATTATAGCAAAAGATAGTTTTTAATATATGTCTTTATTTATTATTAGAATTATAAAAAGATTTATTCTATTCTTATTTCAGTGTATAAAGTATATAATTCACATCATTTAAATAATAACATTTTATTTGTAATATTTAAATATTTAAATTTATCTTTCAATTCAAATTATATTATATAAGTAATACTTTACTAGATGCATTCTATACATCAGCTTAATTTTTCTTATTAAAAAAGATAAATGTAAAATATCTTTTATGCTAATTCATGTCACATGTTTTCGTATTAATAATGTATTTATAAGTAGAGTTATAAATTAAAAAATCTTTTTTGTCGAGAGAATCAAAATTTTAAGGGAATTGAAGGGTTGGTTTTGGACTTTTTAGCCTCGAGTTAGAATATCCCAAAGTCCAACCTCGAAACGGGGCTCTTTGCCTCTTTCAGCGATCGATGTCGCTTGCTATATAATTGTTAGGCCTCGCAACGTCAGGGACGTTGACAGAGACCGATCGACAATTAATTACGTACCGATCGGTAGACTAACCTAATTAAGGTATTGGTCTGGCCACGACTTTTATTTTAGAAATAAATTATTTTAATAACTACCATGAATTAAAATACTATTTTTTAATTATATTTTATGTTATAACCTTATATTACCGAATTAAATTTTAATATTTACAAATCGGTGTGTATATAATTATGTTATTCACCAATCAAAAGGGATAAACTTATCCAAGGATAATTAATTCGGATTGTCACATGCATATGTTCCATCATAGTTGTGGGAAGGAGAAGAAGCTGCAACAATATGCAGCGAGAGCCTAGAAGCTCGTGAAGTTACATTACAGAGTAGGAAAATACCTCCACAGGCCCATTGAGGCTTCATTATCTCACACCCTCCACAAGAGAGAAAGGGCCCAACAAGTGGCAGTTAGCCCAGACTTCAGCTCCAATCATTTTAGATGAAAGAGAAATAGATACGATAGTTTTAATACGTAAAATTAGGGGTGAAAATTGATGGCATTGGCGTGGTTTTTGGGCAAAATTGATGCCAACCGATGTCTAAAAAAATGGGAGAGCAACCGACCATAACCGGTTGATGGGTAAGAAGAAACCGATCGAGGCAGTTCTCATTCAACATCGGTTTCCCTAGCGACGAGATTCTACTGAAAGAATAATGAGAGAGTTGCATAGAAGAGAGAGAGAGTTACAGAGGGGAGAGAGAGAGAGTTGCAGAATGAATTTGGAAGAAAAGGCTGGGAAGAAGAAAACCACATCTCGAAACGATGCCATTCCACTTAAACGGCATCGTTTCCAATATATTTTTTTCCTTACATTCTTAATAAAATGACGGACATCATTTCCATTATCTGTTATAATACTTATAGGTATAAAACGACATCGTTCCACTTAAACTAGTTTTATAAGTAGAACGGCATCGTTTTGATGAGAGTATATTAAAAAAAATAGTTTTATTATATCGATCGGTTCAGGAATCTGGTCCAGCTTCAAATCGGGACCGAACCACTGATCGTCAGTTTCTTCAAATTTCCAATGCACGCCAGTCGGTTCTCCATCGATTCCAGCCAATTCCTGACATGGTCGGTCGGTTCGCATCGGTGGCGGTCTGTTGCATCGGTTTCTATACAGCCTTATGTAAAACCACTCATCAAATTGAGTCACCGATTTGAATCTCCTAGACTTTCTAGCTCATCCTTGGAGATCGGGCCAAGTGCCCTTCTGTTATGAACCCAACTAAATGGGATCGGACTTGATGGGCCTCCAAATTAATTGTTACTTTTTATTGTATTTGAGTTGTTAAATTGTTAGTGGCCCTTGGGCTTACTTAGTGGAGTAGGAAATTAGTCCATGGCCTTACTTTGGTTAGAGTAGATCAGAGGTGTTGGTTCCGAGTATATGTACTAGGGAGTCCTTGTGGGAGGGGATATTAAATCTGGAATATTTTGTAGCTTGAGTAATTTTTTTTAATGGAGGTTTGGGAGCCCTCAAAGCACTCCTGTAGCAATTTAGTGTCTCCTTAGCATATTATCAAACATCTTGTGTGCCTCGTTTTTTATTGCAATAGCCGTAGATCTCTATTTTCCATCATCTTCTTCATTACAACATAAATCACAAAGAGTCCAACAGAAGCCATAATTCCTCCATTCCCATCATCTTCATTATTACAACTGTAATCACAAGGGAGTTCATAACACCTTCACGAGAGGTTTAGTTAGAGGATCCATCATCCATGTGCATAAATATACATTCATGCACATAGACACACTTGATGGTAAAGGAATTAACAGTTCTATGAGGGGATTTTTTCCCGGCCCATGAGATTTCTTAAGCCCAGCCATTGGGGGAAACATACTAGAAGACAAAATATGAGAGAAGGAGAGGGGACAAGAAGAGACTAAGGCATGAAAGTGTCGAGAGAAAAAAATGAGAGATTTGACATAAACTAAGGAAAAGCAAGGTATTAGAGGAAAAAATGAGGGAAGTGACTTAAAGCAAGTGGGGCAGAAGATAAAAGGCAAGGGAAACTTACGGATTCGAGACCTTTTTTACACTCTTTTCTGGGACTTTTGGGTTCTATGTCGACTTCTTTTTTAACCTGAGAGCAAGATAAAGAACTTCTTTTCCAGCGAATAGATCTACAACTTTTTTTGTACAATGAGAAATGAAAGGTTGTGAGAGACTGTAAACAAGTTTATTATAATAGAATCTCCCTTCCCCAATTCTCTGTAGACGTAAGTCTAGTGCCAAACAACGTAAATCTGTGTGTTCATCTCTCTTTATTTTCTGCATTTAAATACCATTCATCGCCATGGATGTACGAACCGACACCGTACAGCCACACCGGATCATTGTCGGGGGCTCCATACAGCACAAATCGAGGCCCAGCGCCTCTCAGCGCGTCCCGAGAATGGATATATCTTCCCTTTCGGACTGTGCACATTTTTTTTACGTTAACAAGTTAAACAAGAAACTTTTAACACTCTGTTTTTTAATTTTCTTACAACCTTTGTTATGTTAAGTATTGCAAAAATATATGGAGGCAGGCGTCTTGGTTCACCTACTGAAACTGAACTCCAGGTGGAGAGTATTCTTCGGCTTTATGGATATGTCTTACTCTTCAATAGCCTTTTAACCTTGTGATGATGGCAGCATCCACATGCCTCAACGTAGCTACCAGTGTGAATGAAATGCCCTGGCTTCTTTGTGAATCAAGCCTCGAATTTGGTTCCGAGGACAAAATGAGTTCATGTTCCTATAACGTATTACAGGTTTTTATGCCATTCTCAGCCAATGGGGTTCTCGGTCTAGATCTCTATTGACAGAACATCTGGTGCCGGAAGGTGAAGGCCGAGGCTCGTTATTTGTTCACGCTTTTAACTTTTTTTCTGAACTGTTAAAAAACTTCTAAAACTGCGCCAATGGGGACAATGAGACACATAGATGAGCTTCACTGAAACTTGAAGCAGTTTAGTTGCTTTCACTTTTGAATTGCGTGAACAGTGTGCTCTCCCTGCATTCTCATGTATCAGGATGATTTATGGAGGCAGTCTTTAATTCAAAAACTTGCATAGATTCGGAGGGAGACAACATTAAATGTTGCATGTGGATAATATGGACCTTTATATTAAACATAGTGACGTGCACATGTTACATCTATATCACTCTGAATAGTAGATGTAGACAATATAATAAAATAGAAAAGGAAATGGAGAAGAGATGAGTTCTATAATAAGTATGGTAATATTCTAACAGTAGATAATATTTGGATTGGAATAGGTCTAATCAGATTCAAAGCATTATTTGGAAACAAACATTGTGGGATGAAGTACGTCAATCGTACGATATCAATAGAACCAGTATCTCATTTTGACATCAAAGAGTATCTGCAAACAAAAAATACAAAACAAAACAAAAAGTTTGGGATGGATTCATCTCTCAAATGCAAAATTAATACATATATAGTTAGTTCAGCAAAAATCCTGACTCCAATGGAGATCTCAACAGTTACAGCTAGGCTCCAAGCCCGCAATCAAGAAACAACAAAACCAGGAGAGGGAAAAAAAAAAAGAGCAAATATTAATGATAATAATAAAAGGTATAGCAGAGATGCCTGCCACAAAACGCAATGAAAGATCTCTGGAAGAAACTCCTTTACATATGTACGCCATTTAAATAATCCTCGAGTCCATCCAAAATTTCGAAGCCCCTCCTGATGTTTTTTTTTTTTTCCCCCTTGTCAGTCTAAAAAATTGATAAGAAAACTAAAAATGTACTTGGCCTTGGTAAGGCATTCCTTTGAATATTTTTAACGGCTTATTAAAAAACACCACATTATCCCACCCACCCCCCCAGCAATCCAGCAAAAGTTAATGGGATTTAGGTAGGATTTGGTTTACCAGGTGATGTTAGTTAGGCCGCCAAAAATACATGCTTGCCTTAGTCTTACTCCTTCCTAGAACATGGATCTCCAGCAGGATCCTCCCCATTTCCAATTTTTGGTAGGCTTCCTTGTTGGTTCTCCTCAATGTCCTCATGGGTGTTGGTCCGAGTTTTTCCAGGTCTAGTACGAACATTAACACCCATTGGGAAGGGCACCTGCATATTAGAAACAGTTGGCATGAGACCTCTCTCTCTCTCTCTCTCTCAACAATAAGAACAATAATAAGTATGTTACTTATATACAAAACAGAAAGGGCATCATGAATTTGGTTGGTTGGTTTGTTAGGTTCAGACAATCTTTTGAGTAGCTAAGGAAATACATAATTAATTAGAATCTAAAGCGCAAGTTTTGTTGCAAATTTCATACCTGATCACCAGCATTGGCGCCATCGGTATTGAAGAGAATTGGTCGGCACCGCTTGTCCTCATTCATCAAGCTTGAGTTCTGGAAATGTGCAATGAGAGCAGCTATACCTTGTATACGAGCATATGCAAGTGATGCCACCTTTTCACTATTAAACTTTTCCCATTTCTTTCCATCGAATGCCTGCCAAAATTAGATTTTTCTTTTAGCTTTAGTCTTTTTATTTATCCTTTCACCCAAAGACTCATGTATAACAAACCTGATAGAATGGAATGATCAAGTTAGGATCTTTCATGTTGATGAATGCATAGCCCACGTTACATTTGTTCTGCAAGAAAAGCCAAGGGCATAAATAATTTAGATGGGAAATCCATGTAAAATCACAGAGGAAGTCTTGCTCTTCTCATATCCCAAAATCTCATCCACAAAATTAGAAGGCATTTGTACCAAAGACTGAATTTACCTTAAAATCAATTGGTAGATAAATGAAATCATAGCTCCCTGGATGGCGTTCATCTATTGCAGCCATAAGCATCTTTGATGTATACCTACAAGCATAACCATATTGAACCCAGAGTTGAATATGACAAAAAAGAAATGCAGTTAAGCATGCCTAACCAGCGAGAGGAATCCTTCTATTTGCACCAAAATTGGAACAAATATGCATTGTACGCATTTTCTAGGACAGTCTAGTATGGTGAAATTTATACTCCATTTCCTATCCTTTGAAATTCTTAAATTCATAGCAAAAAATTTCCACTATCAAAATTAGCTTAATTTATTTGTCTTAAAAACCACCACATCTGGGTCATGAGAAGTACTTAATTTTACTGGAAAGAAGTAAAATCCAACTATTACAAAGATGATCTCAAGAAGCAAGGAGTTTCTTACTTGTTAGGAATGTTCTTTATCATAAGTGTTGTTCGGTTGTCTTCTCCTCGCATTATCCGGTCAATATCAAGTTCAAACTGTTTTTTGTTGTCAAACTTACTAGAGCCATCTTCATTCCTACGGCTTCTAGCCCGTTCATTCGAAGGATCAAATGAATTCATCATGGGGATCATAGGGCCTCTGCCAGAAAATGCCATGCATCTCTGATGTTGGGATTGGAGTCCAACATTTTTTTGGGGAATAGACAGTTCCATAACGTTTCCAACAACATGAGGCAAGATGCTATGAGAAACACATTCCATTGCATGCAGTGAATTATTAG
This sequence comes from Juglans microcarpa x Juglans regia, assembly GCF_004785595.1. Lineage (NCBI taxonomy): Eukaryota > Viridiplantae > Streptophyta > Magnoliopsida > Fagales > Juglandaceae > Juglans > Juglans microcarpa x Juglans regia. The sequence goes on along the minus strand of NC_054599.1, from coordinate 22,133,221 downwards.
AAATTCTCACGTTCCCAAGAGAACCAGGATGAAATCCAGAAGCCTCAGGGGATTCCCCAGCATAGGCATGTTGTCTATCCCAGAGTGAAGGATTACCTAACGGTGCTGATCCCACATGGTGGTTATTTGTAGGTAAACCTGAGTTCGGCATATTAGATGGTGCTCTTTGGAATCCATGCAATCTTGGTGCAGGATGTACTCCACAAATGCCATTGATAAGCGATGGTGAGTTTGGCCACATCATGCCTGGAGGCTGAGAGTGATAGGAGCTGTTCCATGAATAAAGATGTCCAGGAAGAGAACAGCTCCCATTACCAGTAGATCGAAAAACTGAAAAAAGGAGAGAGCGAGAGGAGAAAACCAGTTAAAATCAACACATCACCAAATAGAAAAAAACAGAAGTAATTAGACTTTTTTTGTTAATAAATAATAATTAGAAATTTCATTTTCCTTCTAACTGGAAAAGCAGTTCAACCAAAGTGTATAACCTAAATTTGACAATGCTATATGAAGATTCAATTGCAAATGAAGCAAAGTGATAGTGTCCCAAATCATCCAACGCCACTACAGGGATCAATTAAACCAAGTATATGAAGGGGTTTGACAGGTACTTTGGCCTTCTCTAGTGCTGGCACCTCATTAATATCAGATGCAGCACCAGAACAAAGGGCACGACTAAGTCCTATCCAGCCAATAGCTGTATTTTTGAGTGCTCCGATATATTTCAAGCGTCAAGGGGGAAAGTAAGCCATTTTGATAAACCCAGTTCAAAGTTTGAGTCGACCCCTACTCTTTCTGCTTTTTGTTATTTCTTTCAAAACTTATCTTTCTTCTTTCATCTTAGAAAGAATATCTCGAGTATTGTTGGTAGCACAACATGGCATTGGCACAATTAGAAAACTGAAAAATGTATAATGGAAATCAGTAAAAGAAAATGTAGCTAGCTGTCCATTGCACTTACCAGCTTCTTTGAGGTCAATTGGGTGCCCATTTGAGCTTACTCTGTGGAACTGCCAGTTATCGAATCTTTCTTGTTGACTGGGACTGATATTTGCAGTGATGATGCCCGGAGAATTCACATGAACACCATTTGTTAAGCCATTATGATACTCTGGAAGTGAATGAGGATGGAAAGTTGTAGTGCCTTGAATATCAAATTTCAGTTGTCCTGGTGATCGTCCAGACTCAGCAAGGCCAGGCTGATTGCCAACTGATTCAACTCTCACCAGAGAGGGTAAGCTGTTCGGCACACTTGAAGAGATACCATGATGAAACACAGATTCAATGGATGGAGCTTGTATTGTAGGGTGCACCCCCAAAATAGTTCCACGATCCATGCGACTAGAAGCAATTTCACCATGCGGAGCTGGTAGTGTCAACAAGACTTTATGAGACAACATAATTGTTCTTTTTTCCCTAAATTATTACCCCCCCTTTTTTTTGCCTTGGCCTAAATTATTACTTAAAGAGCAAGAATTTATCGGTAATTACCAGGGAAGCTGGTGTTTGAGTCAATAGCAGGGCCATTGTGTTGCAGATAAAGACCACGATCATCATGTTTCAACTCTGAAGAGAACTGTTGCATCAGACTGCAGCAACAAATGAACACCCAAAAGAAAGACCAAAAAAAAGTGTTAGTAATGGATCCAAAGCAATGAACAACACAAAGGTCATTTCATCAGGAATAAAAGCACCGTCCTCTGTTCAATTTTAGCAACATAGTTAGTAAGAAGCATAGACCTTAATTAGAAATGCAAATATCAATGCATACGTCCTGCAGCCTTAGCCTTACAATAAGTGAATCAATCAAAATTTTTGCCTGCCAAATGAGAAAAAAGTACATGTTTTTCGCTGTTACCTACTTAATTCTTATGCCACCAAGGGCTGAAGTAAAAGGCAAAAGTAAGAAATAATATACAAGCAGTAAAAGGAGAATTATTGTGCTACCGTCTTGATCCCCCTGTATGGCATGGTTCAAGCTTAATCCGTCTCCCTGCAATATCACTCTTGTTTAATGCATGAAGAGCAGCCTCCGCAGCTCTTACATCATAAAATTCAATAAACTTGTGGAGACTTCTTTGTGGGGTTTCCCGAATCTACACATCCATGAACAAGAACTGACCACACATTAGAACCCCCCATCATAATCACAGAAGTCAAGGATAAAAGCTGACCACAAGTTTACCTCCTTGATTTCTCCATAGGTAGCAAAAATCTGATGAAGTTCATCATTCGAAACAGAGGAATCAAGGTTAAATACCACAAGAGTGCCCTTATCGATATCTTTTTCAGAAGGGTTATCCTGCCAGAGGACAACCAAAGAGGCAAGAAGTCAAGTAAAAATGGATATGCAGAGATCAATAAAACTAGAATGAACTACTTGCAATATAATGATAATCAAGACATCATTCTTACATGAGTACAGCTATGATGATGTTCGATTGACGAAAGCAATACCATACATAAACAAGGATGAACATACAGAAGCCCACCTTTGGAAGCAAGTAATGGATGTCAAGCTTCCTACGCCTCACTGGTCTGTTATGGAGTGCTTTCATTGCATTTCGGGCTGCTCTAATGTCATAATAGGAGATCATAACAAAACCACGATGCTTGCAAGCTGTATAAAGAGTGCGAATATCTCCATATTGCTGCACATTAAAGATACGAAATTATAAGTCAGTGTTCTATGTAGAATAATGCCCAAGCAAACACACATTAAGAGCGAACTAAAATGCCAACAAAAACAAAGGAAAGTACACACCTCGAAAAGGGTCTTCAATTCGGAGTCTTCAAAATTGCCATTTATATTTCTAACAAACAACGTCCTGGAAGGGTGTTCAGAAGCTACTGAACCATTTGATTCCCCTGGCTGACCATTAGAAACTCCCCCAGGGAAGTCAGAATTATTTTGTCCATCAGATGAACAATCATCTCCCAAATCCATTCCTCCGACACTGCTAAAAAGATCTAACTCCTCCACATCATCCCCACCACTGGGCTGGACAATACAGTCAAGCCCATCAGTCACTCCAGAAAGAAAGTCATCATAATCAGGCAAGAGGTTTCCAATGGTTTGGGCCTCAATTTCTTCAAGGGATTCAAAAGGTTCCTCTTCCTCATAATGGGAGGCAACAGTATCAACAGAATGGCCATATAGAGCATGGTTTGATGATAATCTTACTGCATCAACAAAATTCATACAAAAGTAAAGGGTATAAACTTAGAGGTTCAGCAAACAGTGTTATAATGAAACCTACAGCCAAGACGACAAAATCTATAAATTAATGAAGTTAGTTTTATTACATGGTTTAAGGTAGGGCTGGGCTCCGACTCCGACTCCGAATTGGAGTCAGAGTCCGACTCCGATCCGATCAGAGGTCGGAGCTCCGACCTCCTATGGAGCTCCGACATAAGATCGGAGCTCGACGTGCGCTCGACGTGGCGCTCGAGCGGAACTCTTTTAGAGATGTTCGCTCGACTTCCGCTCGACATGTCGCTCGAGCGAACCTCTCTGGAAGAGGTTCGCTCGACTTCCGCTCGACATGTCGCTCGAGCTAACCTCTCTGGAAGAGGTTCGCTCGACTTCCGCTCGACATGTCGATCGAGCCAATGTTCAATACAACGTGTGCTCGACTTGAGCTCGACACCTCGCTTGAGCGCAAGTGTACAGTAAAAAAAATTTCGGAGTCGGAATCGGAGCTTCTTGGAGCTCTGACTCCGAATAGATATTCGGAGCTACTCCAAATTCCGACTCCGAATTCCGATGACTCCGACGAAGTCGGAGTCGGAGTCGGAGCGGAAGTCGGATGGAGTCGGAATTTTCAGAATTTTGCACACCCCTAGTTTAAGGTTCAGGATATGAGTTGACACAAGCAAAGTGCAAGAATAGAAGCAGTGAAGGGAACGGGTAACTTACACTTCCCATTGAATAACTCCGACAACGAACTTGAGAAGAGACTGCTCTCATACTGAGTACCCACCATACTACCCCTGTTGCTTTCTATAGCATAAGACGCCGGCTGTACATTCAAACTCGCTGAATGACTGGATGCTCTCCCTGCTCCCACGGCTGTTCATCACATTATATAGGGTTTTAACCTTAAAAAATGAAAAAGTCTTCATTTATAATAAATTTCAATATTCAAGTAGCAACAATATGAATTAAGGAATGAGTTGTAGCTGCCAGCAAGTTATATTGATTGAACTGAGGGCCCCCAAGTCCCCCCGTAGTTTCATCCATGCTTTGGGCAAATAATGTGTTCCAAGCAGCCAGCTTCTCGCGTATTAAATCCGTAAAAACACAAAACAGCCCATCCATTCCGATTTACATATAGCAGTAACAATAGATATTGAAAGCAGGTTGATTGTGCTACCACATAAGTGCACTTGGCAAAAAAAGCAACAGGTGTCAGTTTTAAGGAAACGCATTTCAATTAGAGTGCATGCCTTGAAAAGGTTGTTTTTTTCACTGATGAAAACATGAAAATTCCTATTTGATATGCTTCAAAAAAAAATTGCTTCTGAAATTACCGGAGACACTACACACTAGAAATTGACCAATTACAATTACATATATGAAACGTGCATGCTACCCATTAATTAATATCTAAAACACCACACCTTTGTCGCAAATAGGAACCATTAAATAAATGATTACATAGACCTTGTCTTCTCTAGATTTTAGATATTTCCAGCTTCCTAGTTTTGCACGTTATTTATAACACATCTGCATCTTCTGCCCTTCTTACAATGTTCAAACTAAAAGGCTAACCACAGCCAAGACTAAATACTCCTTCGATCTACAGAAAAGATCCTACACGGCTACGGACATTTAGAGAGGAGCCCCATTCATGCTTGGATTGAGACAGAAAAGTAGAAAACAGTCAAGGTCTTTTAGTTGCAATTGGAACTCTCGAGTTCAGAAATATTCAGACAAATACATTAAATACCTGCTAAATCCAATACCTGCTAAATCCAACAACAATTCAAATGGAAAAACTGTACGTTCATGTAAAAAAATGGCAAAAGAAATCCACAGAAAATGCATTAGCATTATGTTTATGGACCAAAAACAGCATGATCTTCATTTTCTAAATTAATGATACTCACCAAAGCCACCACGCATGTTATCTGACTTCCATAAACCAAACTTTCTCTGCCAAGCATAGAAAATGGAAAGAAATATAAGGACAACTGGAACAACAAACTCAACAGTAAGGACGAATTAAAAGTTTCAGATTCTTAATTATACACTAATTGGTGCACAGATCCCCCTTAGATTACAACGAACCATGAATTCTAATAATAGAATATGCACTTAAGACAAAATTGGAACATAAACAGGGAAGCAGTAGCTCAGTACCTCGTTGGGAAAACATAAATCATCTGAGAAGTACGAGGATGATGATGAAAAGTCAGGTAGGTCCATTATTTCAGATGGCATTGCGATAACTAAGAGTGGTAAAACATTCCAAATAAAGAAACGCCTTCAAAAGAAAATCTCCACCTCCGTGCCGACAACCACATTTATGGCTCTATATGTAGTTCAAAATTCTCCCTCCAACAAAAGAGCGAAAAAAAAAAACCTGCACCGTAGGTATCTGGTCAGCGAGTAAGATAGGATATTCACACCAATCCGGACCAATGGTAGCACAGCATGCATAGACATGGTAGCTAAGGTATAATCATAAAATTAAAAGCCACCTAACTTGGATTAGCTTAGGTCTTGGGCATAAGGCATCAAAATATATGATAGACAGAAATAGACATTAATAGCCAGCATCATTTTACAAGTCATATGAATATGCAACTAACTAATCGCAAAATTATTCATAGATTTCAGGAGGATCGGTAAGATCAAAAGAAGGGATTACCCCAGCGAAACACACAGAATTCAGCATCCGATGGTACAGTTTACCTCCACAACTAGCCGCAAGCTCGAATTAAAATCTAATGGTTGAACTTCGAAGAGCAGCAGCAATCAAAAGGATCGGGAAAAAAAATTCACCCAAACGCATCAAATTGCGACCAGAATTCAGGAGCTGAAGAAAATATTTTTCACACCGGAATTGGAGAAGCAAAAAATCGAGGACGAAGATATTTATGTACAGAGGGGAGGGACATAGGTTTTTGAAAAAACTAGGTCGGAATGCGACAGAGAATGGAATAAATTACGGCATAAGGCAAGGGGCTTGAGGAAGGGGATCATCTAAGTATCTGTGCCGTGCAAGATTCTCTAAAGCTTCGATGCTTCCTTTCCTGCATTGCACGTTAACCACCACCCCCACCTCGCCTCCTATTTTATAAGTTATTCTTTTATACCATCACAATTCTCTCACAAAGATAAGTTTCCTCTCTCTCCTTCTCCTCTCCTCTTTGGCTCCGCTGTAATTTCAAGAAGTCGCAATCTACGGCGTTTCGGGCAACCAAGTGAGATTCTCCGGCGAGATTCCGAGGGCTCGCCAGAAAGAGAGGAAGAGAGAGTCCGGGGACCTTTTGGTAAGTGAGCCAACGAAGATAAAGAAAGGAACGGTGGTAATGGAAACACTGGTGACCGTTTACTGTTTAGCGGCGTTAAGTCCGAATCCGCTGTGTGGTCGGTAAAGGCAACGGGCAAAGGTCTGGAGAAGTCCTCCCCTGTGCTGTGTTTCGATGAAATCTCTCTGTCTTCTTGCCACGCTGGCGGAACCGAGACAGGAAGTTGGTTGTTACAAGATTGAAATGACTATTAACACCTTGAGAGGTATGATCGAATTATTTATGAGAAACACTATTTTACCATTCAACCTGTCAAAATTTTTTTTTATTTAGTAATCAAAGAAGTAATTTTAAATGCATTATTATTTTTTTAAAATATTTAAATATATTAAAAAAAAAAACTGGGCGGCAGAATAACCCACTCATTATTTATACCGTTGAAGAGTCATTAGGATCGTTTTACATTATTGAAGCAGCGAGACTTGTGTTGAAAATATTCAAAATTTTATTTTTATTTTATCAAAAAATTATAAAAATCTTAATAAAAAATGTTACAGGCAATTATTTCATAAAATAGAAGTTATTGACATGATTTTATATAATATATTTTTTTCATATGTTAAATTTATTTTTTAATAAAAATAATATTATAGTCAAATATGTTATATCTAACTACTTAATTTATAACTTTATTTTTACAAAAAAAAAATTAATTAAAGAATTTCTCTTTTTAGTACATATCATAAAATTATTATTACATAAAATTGAGCTTGTTCCGATTTTAGGTAAGGGTGATACTACCCATTTACTAATTTGAAAATTTTTTATTTTTTTATCATTTTCTTTTAAGTATTTTTTTAACATCCTTAATCGTTAAGAAAAAATTAAAAAAATATATAATTTTACTAATAATCACTTCTTTAACTATTAAGTAAAATAAAAAAAATTAAAAAAAATTAAATACAAAAAGAGTAGTAAATAAGTAATAAAACGGTAGTAACCCTATCATTTTCTTTTGGATGCGGCTGCTATGCCGTTTTTTTTTTTTTTTTTTTTTTCTTTTCACATTTTTTAACATATTTAAATATATTTAAAAAATAAAAAAATATATATCAATATATTTAAAATCACTTCTTTAATTATTTAATAAAATAATACTAAATAAATAAATTTTAACCCACGATTAAATAGAAATGTCAACTTGAGCCAGCACAATAGACTTTATCTTTTTCCTTAGGTAATGGCGTTGTCTTCTCTATTAATAATTCAATACGACAAAAATAGTTGAGGGGTTAGCAGGTTTGGTACCATCTGCAGACTCTCTTTAATTAGTGAAGACCTTGAGATGTGTGCAGTGTTTCAATAAATGGTACACAGTTTATAGCACTACATTAATCATAAAAGAAATTAAACTTGTATACTAATTAATGCAACAGATTTCTAGATTAGCGATATATTTAATGTGTAACTAATGCAAGTATAATTTTTTGTTGGCCAAACTTGCTATGGGAGATAATCCTATCATATTCAATAAATGATATTTACAATTATCAAATGTGTTGTATACTTTTTTTTTTATTTTTTTAGATGTCGAAAACCTCTTCAAAGTAAGGCCTTTCACATCTATTTCTATAGAGTAAACTCTAATTCTGTACACCGTACTTTCAAAATTTTTTCTACACGAAATTGATTAAATCGTTAGTTTTACATCAGGTGGTACAGTCCCAAATGATTATTTACACTCATGAGATATTAAACTTTAGACCTTGACATCATCATTTCATCATTTTATGAAGTGATTTTAAATTATTAAAAATTATTTATTATATTTTATTTATAAATTTATAATCTAATACTACGTTACGAGATAAAATGATAAATAAATGATGAATGGAATTTTTTCATTTAGAAATTGCTCTATATCACGTAAATTAACGAGAGGACATGCATGTGCATCTTCATTAATTATTATTCGCAAAACTTGTACGCGCGCGCGTGTGTTTTGACCTAGGTTAAAAAAAAATATATTATTGGCCAATAATGATATATGTATAATTATTTTTATAATTTTTAAAATATAAATTATTGTAAAAATTATTATATGTCAATATTTTTTTTATTGGCTTTGAGTGTATTCCTATTCTTTTTTCTTTTTGGTTTTCTGCGGAGAAAAATAAATATAAAGATAAAAGGTGCTTGGTACCGGTGGGCCATGACCTTATCTGAATTCCTAAAAAAAAGCCACACATTTCCCTTAATTGATTCTTTTGCTCATTATGAGGTGAAAATTCGGAGGGGTACAAACTTGCTTGGGCTTCGTGCATATTGCATGATAATTGCATCCCTTATTCTCGTCCCACATTTTAAATTTGGAAATTATTGATAAGAAAATGGTGAATCGTGAACTTTTTTTTTTTTTTACTTTTTTAAGGTATTAGTGTGTAACACTCTCCCAAAGAGTTGAAAAGATAATCTCATTTCGAGAGTGAGAATTTTCAAAAAGTGAGAATCTTCGAAAAGAAGAAGATAAAACAAGAAAATGATTTCTTTTTTTTTTTTTTTTTTTTTTTTTGGCATAAATCTTCATAGCAAAGATACTTAATACGTATAACCTACGTAATTGACTTGGGCTAAAAGCAACAATAAGATAATAAAATCACAATATACAAACTAATTAACACTACGGGCCTAAGCTCACTAATTATTACAATTTAAAGTCTAACAACTAATATAAAGGTTGAAATGCAAGATAAAAAGATAACTGCAATCCAAGGGTCATAAGATCTGAACTCTTCAAGCGGGTTTGTTACATTGCCACCCCCTTCAAAAACCTTGTCCTCAAGGTTTAGATCACTGGCCAATCTCCTAAATAACCTGGTATATGAACTCATTTCCCATTTCAAACCCCATTCACAATTCTCAGACTAACACTTCTCATAACAAATAATGCCTTCTTTGGGTACTACCATGGTTGACTCATGGCATACTCATCGACCTCTTCCTCTACTCTTAACACTTGGAGTTGTAGACTCACTCTCTCTAATGCCCCACCTAAATCACAAAAGTCCTTGAAAATTAGTGGTTCAATCATCCTAAGTTGCAAAAGATTCTTAGTTGCAACAAGTGCCTCCTCCTGTAGATCACGATCATCTAAGGCCATGGCTTTCCTGTGCATTCTAATATCAATGCTTGAATTGCTCAGAATGTGCTGGGGCATCATATATCCAACATATAATGCTTGGATGGACTCTTCTGACAAACTAGATTTTACCATCTTTATTAGTTTTGCCAGTGTCCCAAGTTCCAAGACCTACTCCTAAACAACCGCATTATTCTGAATGGCTTTAAGTTCCTCCTTCAGCTTCTTAACAGCTTCAACTTTATCCTTCAAATTACAAGTTGACTCAAAAGGCGGTAACACAAGACTATTCATCCAATAGTCTAGTCCTTTTCCTCTATCAAACAACCAGTGAACTAGTACCAAAAGGGACTGAGTTATCAATTTTTTACCCCTAAAATTCTCAACAAGGAGGTAGGTTTTTGTGTGAAAGTCTTCTCCAATAATACCAACAAGCCCATCCAAATCAAGCTTCAATACTATTTGTGAGGATGCAAGCTTATACCAAGTTTTGGTTGACTAGTCAACCATAGTTGGGACAAGGTCCTTTTGCTGAAGAATGGTTGTCTCAATTTTGGTCTTCCAAAGAGCAATAACTGAACAAAATGGCTATCTTGCAAAGTATGATATATTATGAACTTCATTTTGAGAGGCATTATAGAGTTACTAGAACCAAAAGGTATAACAACAACCCAACTTATTATCGATAACAGTTTAGGTGCTAATGCTTCAAGAGATCTTTGACAATAAATTCCCCGCAACCAGCCAGAGGAATAGCAGACTTGATTCTCAATTGCATGAACAACATTAGTGTGCCCTTTTACTCTAGCCACATCAAGTGGAGTTTGACAATCATCATTCCTCACCAAGGCATGTGCTCCATGGGAATGAAGTAACTTTACAGACTATTTCAAGACTCTTTTTGCTGCATGATACAAAGGAGTGCCCACATGAGCACCTGGATAATAAGCATTGACATTGGCACCCAATCCAATAAGAGTTTTGGCAACATCATAAGGCAAAGCCAATTTAATAATAGTTATGGCTGCTCAAATACCCTATGAGCATTATCTAATCTCCCCCACTTGATATACGTATAGATGACAGAGCTTGAAACAACATCGTCACTCTTAAAACCAAATTTTATCTCAACTCCATGAATGTGCATTAGATAAACACCCCTCACATTTTTTGAAACAAAAACATACTATTGTTTAAGAGTGTCACCCATCTTAGAGCCTTCATGTGCCTTGTAGAAGAATGTATTATTTACAGGAAGTTCAAGTCGTGTTTCCGGGTTGCTTGTCATCATTGCAGAGAACAATAGAGTCTAGCAAATTTTTGGCAAGCATTAAAAGACAACCCTCAACTCCTCTTCGAAGCCAACTTCCATAACTTTATCTACTTCATCCAAAATTAGGAACCTGATCTTGGAGACACAGGAGGAATGTTAGGATTCTCTTCAGGCATTTCATCAAACAGTCTAGACGACATACCTTATGTTGTTACCTAATAAGAATTTTCATACAAGTAACTAGAGCCAAATCCTCCCATTCGATGGATGCTTGGTTATTGTTCGAACAAAAATTATTGCTTGATCAAGGAAAATTTTATACATCATAACACCAAACACCCAAAGGCTCCTCCCCTATACCAAAACCAAAACTAGAGGACAGCATGAATGAAAACATAAGCAACTAGGTTCACATAGATCGAGATGAGAAAGGTGGAGCCACTGCCACCGAGCTTCAGTTGAGCTGAGAGAGAGGGCCATACGAGGTTGTGGTTGGTGAGCCAGTCGTCGAAGACAGGGATGTGAAGTTGCAGTTGGCGAGCCGATAGGTACCACTGCTTGCAGGTCCTCCTAAAGACTTTGAGAATAAACTATCTCACACAGTGATGATAGAGTAGACCTTGTATTATATATATACTTATAGTTGTCTTACAAATAAGGAAATAAATATAGTGAAGGTAAGAAACATATATACGGAAAGCTATAGATGTACATTCATAAACTGAAATGAACATGAATGGAAAGAGCGTATGTCAATGGCTAATGTTTTGCTGATTGATCTTGTCATCCCCCCTCAAACGAAGCCGCAAGTCAAGACAAAGGCCGAGTTTGGATCTAATGGTTTGGAATGGCAATTTGGCAAGCGACATGGTGAAGATGACCGCAAGTTGTAATGAAGAGATGACAAAACGAGTTTCAAGAGCACCAAGGGCCACGTGTTCGCAGACATAATGAATGTCCAGTGCAATGTGTTTGGTCCTGGCATGGAGAACTAGGTTAACAGATAGATAAAGTGCACTCAAGTTATCACAGTGCAAGACTGGTGGTTTGGAGTGTGGTACATGGAGGTCCCGTAAGATGAAGGTGAGCCAAGTGAGCTCGGCAATAGTGGACGCCATGGACTTGTATTCAGCTTCGGTACTGGAACAAGCAACAATTTGTTGCTTTTTAGCACTCTAAGAGATGCAGTTGGATACAAGAAAAGTGCAGAAGCCAGTTGTGGATCTTCGAGTAAGTGAGCATCATGCCTAGTCAGCGTCCGAAAACGCATATAGGTCAAGTGAGCTTGCAGCAAGGATACGGAAAGTGAGATTGAGAGTGCCATGCACATAACGCAGAATTCTCTTGACAAGCTAGAAGTGTTCCGTAGTTGGTACATGCATGAACTGACAGACAAAATTCACACTATATCAAATATCCGGTCTGGTGAAGGTCAGGTATTGAAGTCCTCCTACAAGTTTGCGGTAATAAGTGGAATCGGAGTAAGCTGTAGTGGAGGTATGTGTTCGACCTTTAGTAGGCATTGAAGTTGCTATGGGTTTGCACTCTCCTATAGAGGCACGATCAAGGAGCTCATGAGCATAACGTCCCTACGAGAGGGTGAGACCTTGGCTGTCACATGTGACTTCAATGCCAAGGAAGTGGTGAAGAGCACCCATATCCTTGATGAATAACTCACTTGCAAGTTGAGAAATGAGCCATTGTATTCTACTCGCTGCATTGCCAGTGATGACCATGTCATCGACGTACTGTAGGAGGATAAGTATGCCATGATTAGAGTGGCAAACAAATAAACTTAGATCTGAAACACTGCAGTAGAAATGTGCTCAGGCGATCAAACCAAGCACGCGATGCTTATTTGAGGCCATAGAGTGCTCGACTCAATTTGCAAACATGGGATGGTCTATTTGGATCTTCAAAGCCTGGGCGAGAGTGAGAACAATTTGAATACTAGCAGGCTGAATCACAAGAGAAAAGTTTCATGGAAATCAAGGCCATCTACCTGATGAAATCCTTTGGCAACTAGCCGTGCCTTCAGCCGTTCAACAGAGCCATCGGGTTGTAATATTACTTTGTAAATCCATTTGCAACCCACGATATTCATGGCAGCATCTTTGGAAACTAGTGTCCAAGTTTTATTTTTGTGTAGTGCAACAAGTTCTTCATGCATCGCTGCCAGCCAACCAGGATGCTTTTGAGCGGCAATAACGGTTCGAGGCAGTGATGGAATGGAGGGAGATAATGCAACATGTAGATTGACATATTTTGAATTTGGTTTCTGAATCCCAGCCTTGGCACGAGTCACCATTTGATAAGGGGAGGGTTGTTCCGACACAGATGCTGAAGGTCTGTCATTTATGACAGTAGAGGTGGCAGCACCAGTTGGTGGTTCGGCAAGAAGAGGGTCAATGCTTACTACACCAAGTTTTGAAATAGATGGTGCCTAAGTTGGGAATTGTAGCGTTGCATATGCAGATAGTGGCAAAACTGTTGTTATAAGAGTTGCAGAGCTCGTGTCCCAATCAGATAAAAATGATAAATCTCCATCAATAGTGGCATGGCCATATAGGTTTGTTGGTGATGAGTAAGGTATGACGGACTCATCAAATACAACATGCCATGATATGTAGATATGACCAGTGGGAGGATGCAAACATTTGTACCCGATGAAGACACATGGAATAGACTTTGGGTCAAGCTTTTTATCTTGATAGTTGCCAATAAAGGAAAAAGAGCGAGTTCCCAATATCCTTAGACTCAGATAATCTGGATGTCAGTTGTGGAGTCAATAGAATGGTGACTCAATGCTATGGAATTTAGAGGGAAGTCGGTTGATGAAAAAAACAGTTGTAGAGAAGCAATCTGTCCAAAAACGTGTAGGTAGACGAGCATGGAACATCATTGTGAGTCCAAGTTCAGTAATGTTTCGATGTTTTCTCTGCCTTGCCCTTTTGCTCAAGTGTCTGTGGGCAAGCTGATTGGTGAACAATTCCTTTCGATTGTAAATAAGATGCAAATGCATTGGATGAGAATTCACCACTCTCATCACTTTGGAATATACGAATTTTTTCATTAAACTGACACTCAATATGGTTGTAGAAAACATAAAGCAATTGAGTAGATTAGATTTATGTCGCATTGAAAAAAACCATGTAAAATTAGGGAACTCATCAACAAAGATGGTGTAGAACCGAAACTTTTCTCTTGACAAAATTGGGGAAGGTCCCCAGACATCACAAATGGTATGACTACTAGATTTCGAAAATGAGATCATTTTATTTGAGTGCAAGTAATCCAAGACTTGTTGGTGAGGATGTCCAAGCCATGAATGCCAACTTGCAAAATCTGTTTTCAAAAATCTTGAAGAAAAACATGCAGTTGGGCCTCCATCAAATGCATATAGTCAACCACGTCTATGCCCATTCACTAGAATTTTATGAGTTGCCTTCTCCTTGATCATAAAGCCATCACCATAAAAAACAATAATAAGCGGGTAATCTGTTGTGAGTTTGCTAATTGACAATAAATCTTTGGTGATAGTAGGCACAACAAGAATATCATTGAGTTGGAGATGAGAACCTATGGATGTTTTTCCAGTATGTGTTGTAGGAAGGGATACTCAATTTCCAACCATAAGACCATCAGATCTTGTATAAGGCTTAATATCATAGAGATTACCTAGATTGTCAGTAACATGATCAGTGGTTGCAGAGTCTGGGAACCAGTCCGAGTCCTGAGAGTCTGCAAATTTCATTACAGCAAGTGCTTGTGGGATATTGTTGGCTTGGAAGGAGTGATTAAACCGATCAAAGCACTTGATGGATGTGTGATTGCTCCTGTTGCAAATCTGGCATACTGGGGGACCATCTTTCGGAGTGGAGGCAAAGGATGGCTGATTTCTTGAGTTTGTATTTGGAGGTTTTGAGGAAGAAGAGTTACCTTGATGGAAACCACGTCCCTTTGAATTGAACGTCTGGTTGTTCTTCTTGTATTTATTATTTTTCTTAGTGAAATAGGCCATTTGAGGAGGAGGTGCATCTAGTTTGTTACACTGTGTAGCTCTTGAGTAAGGTAACAAGATCTGAATATGATGGCATTGGCGGACGCATCATTGTAGTGGTGAAGACCTGATACTCCTTGTCGAGACCATTAAAAAGCCACCACGATTTTTTATGATCGAAAAATGGCTTCCCAATGTCCGAGAGATCATCACAAATAGTTTTGAAGCGGCACAGGTACACTGATAAACTATCAGTGCCCTAAGAAATGGAGGTGAGCCTCTGCTTTAGAGCAAGGCTGCGATCGGATGAGTCACGCGCAAAGGAATGCAGCAGTGCATTCCAGACTTCAGCAACAGTGTTGAGGCCAACGACAATACCGAGTACTTCCTCTGATAGTGTGGCAGTGATCCATCCTTTAACAAGGTGGTCTGTTTTCCGCCATTTTATGATTGCAGGGTTAGAAATCACCCCAGTTTCTGCACCTTCAACAGCTGAAGGAGGTTGGGGTGTTTCACCACTTATGAATCCCTGGAGATCATAGCTCTCCAAAATGTTGAGCATTTTGAGTCTTCCAGAGAAGAAAGTTGGTTGGTGTGAGCCGTAAAGAGACAAAGTTGGTGACATTTTGTGTCACGGGGTAGGGATATTCTGTGTTTGAAGAAGACGAGTTTACCATTTAAGGAGGAAAAAAAAATTAGCTCTCTCTGAATTTCACTATATAGGCTCTTGATACCAATAAAGACTTTGAGAATAAACTGTCTCACATAGTGATTGCAAAGTAAAGCTTGTATTATGTATACGCTTATAGTTATCTTACAAATAAGGAAATAAATACAGTGAAGGTAAGAAACATATATGCGGAAAGCTATAGCTGTACATTCCTAAACTGAAATGAACATGAATGGAAAGAGCGCATGTCAGGGGCTAATGTTTTGCTGATTGATCTTATCACCTCCTAGAGCAAAGAATTCACAATGCTAGGGGCTGTTTCTGGTTGGAGAAACAGAGGCAGAGAGAAGAAGAAATGTGAGGGTGAGAAGCGGAGTCCACCAGGGTCAAACTTCTAAATCTGAGAATATGAACTTAAAATTTGAGGCTGGAGTAGCAGCGGTGCTTTGTTCCTACTGTGAGAAACCCCCAAAGTCGCACCACATCTCAATTTTCTCTCTTGTTGTTCCTGTGATCTATCTCTCTTTCTTATGGCTCTATCCTTGGTTTCGGAAATGCCAGTTTTGAGAATAGGCTTGGAAATGTAAAGGTCAACTTTGATGTTTCACTATTAGGAATCTGGATCTGAGAGAGGCAAGCTTGGTCGAAGGACCAGGAATCCGCCCCTATTCATTCTTCTTCCTTCAACGCACAAAACTCATGCTCCATATAGCTTAAGTTTTCATGGAAGTTGTTTTCGTCATCCCTTAATTTTTGTAGGATAACTTCGTGGCGTTGCTGATTTTGTTCCACTAGTTATTTGATTTCGAGTAATGATGTAAGAATTTCTTCCATAGATTTTGATAGTACAGAGATTGGTGCCTCTCTGATACTAATTTGTAACACTTCCAAAAGAATTGAAAAAATAATCTCACTTCGAGGGTGAGAACCTCCGGAAAGAAGAAGAAGAAAATGAACTTTTTTTTTTTTTACTTTTTACATACAAAATTGCTCAATACATATAACTCACATAATGGGCTAAAAGTAACAGCAAGATAATAAAACCACAACCTGCAAACTAATTAACACTATGGGCCTAAGCCCAATAATTAATACAACTTAAAGTCCAACGACTAATATAAAAGCTGAAATGCAAGATAAAAAGATAACTGCAACCCATGGGACACAGACCTGTCTGAACACTTCAAATGAGCTTGTTACATAGTGATAAATTGATCGTGTCTTCAGCCATTAGTATAGCTTGGATATGCGAAAAGGCTGCTCGCATATGAGATTAGTACTCTTAGGGTGAAATTAGTGTTGTCCCTCACGATATCGAAGTTATGCTATATACTAACACTCTCATTATATTTGTATTAGATCGGAAATAACAATATTAATGTCTCGTTTGGATAATAAGATGAAATGAAATGATTTGTAAATTATAGTGAAATTGTTTGAGTTAATATGTTTTATGAGATTTTAAAAAATGAGAGAGAAAAAGTTGAATAAAAATATTATAAAATTAAAATATTATTTTTTTTATATTTTATTTAGAATTTTAAAAAAATTGTAATGATTAAATAAAAAATTGAATTGAAAAGTGTTTTTATTTATAATGTTTGAATATTAAAATGATATAAAATGATATGAGATGAATTAGAGAAGTTTAGGATATAAACCGGGCCTTAATTTGAAGAATCACATTATAAAAGTAGTATGGGATTGTAATGGAACTATCCAGATAAGCACTATCTCTCTGCTAAAAGCAGCCAATTTGTGGGACAACCATCACACGTGATCACTAGTCAAAGTGGTCCAAAAATTGATAGGGCAAAGGGCTAAGTAAAAGTTGGTTTGAAGTAATTCAGTATGGTTAGAACGCCATCCCTATATCTTAGGATGTGCGTGAATGTTGAAATGAATTAAATTAAGTTGAGTTGTGATGATAAAATATTATTAAAATATTATTTTTTAATATTATTATTATTTTAAAATTTAAAAAAAATTAAATTATTTATTATATTTTATATTAAAATTTAAAAAAATTATAATGATGAGTTGAGATGAATTAAGGTAAATTTGATAACCAAACGTACCCTTATTCTTACTTCATGGATTCTCTCTCTGTTAACGGTAACATCATTAATTAATAGCAGAGTTCTGGCCAACCTTTATCTGGTGCGAGAGATTGGATTTAGCAAAAAAATAAAAGATAATTGTCTGCAGTGCCAGGAACATGACTGTGAGCAGGAAGTAGGGAGGATTTAAAGAAGAGTATCATGGGAAAAGCTAATAAAATAGACAAGGATGGGAAGGAACATGTGGGAGTGATGATAAACATTGCCATGGGGTTCTGTTCCTTATCCGATGAGCTCAGCCACCCTATGAGATTCTCCCCTATATTTCCTTTCACGTGTTTTATCCAATCCCAACACTTCCTCGATCGAGAGAGTCTTTGTACATTGTACTGTTTCAAAAGAAATATTTTTATTTTATAATGTTGTAAAATGTATTGCAATATTCTTAAAATAAATATTCTCACAATTTCTTTTTCTTAACGGATTTACATATTATACATAATTCTTATACGGTCTCGAGTATACAAATTGATGCATGTCATTTGTTAAAAAGTAGATAATATCATAAAAAATTATTTTTTATAGATACACATTTTTATAAGTTTTATTATATATCAGTTACTATTTATTTTTAAATTTTAAATATATTTTTTTTATAAAATATATAATTTTTTTATAAAATGTGAGATATGAAATAGTGAACATCGAACTAACGAACGAACTAACGGCTGTTTTATATTTTTTTCAATGTCGACTTTGTTCGAAACCAAATGGTAGTATCTGACTGTTCATTGCGTTTTAAATTAAACTTCCAGTTCTTATACCCACACTTGTCTCAACTTATAATCTCTATGTTTTTTATCATTTTCCAAAAAATAAAAAATAAAAGAATTTATTACTATGGCCTAAAAAAAGGGACATTCTTAACCCGAGCCTCTATGAGCGATGCTTGTAGCATTGTTTCCTATTATTCAACACAAACCTAACATTTAACTCGTGCGCAATGCCCAATAGTACTAATTTTTCCATTTTCTGCAAATGTTTCATGGGCAGGTGTCAGTTTAAAAACTCAAATAGAACGAGAGTTTCGCTTGTGTATATTCCATATAATGTTAAGACAAAAGTCAAAGACAAATAATAGATGTAATTGTGAGCGTATAATTATCGTACAATTATTTTAAAAAAGTGAATAAATACAAACTTTACATAAAAAAAATTAATTTTTTAATAGTAAATCTCATTTCTTTTTAAAACGACTACATAACGATTACACATTTTATGACCGATGTATCATTACTCTAATTATTCTTAAGAATCTCGTTCTAAGCTCCAAGGACCAATACGGTATTGGTTGGCTGAGTTTAGTTTAGATTTAGACTTTTTCTAACATTTAAATACTCAACTCTCAAATCATAAACTCATTTAAACTCAAAACCTCTTTATACGTGGGACCCGTAATTTTTTTCAACTCAACACCTCTTCACACGTGAGATCTATAATTTTTTTCAACTTTTCATAAATACATCTAAATTTATCTTAACATCTAAATATATTTAAATTAATTTTAAGTGGGCTCCACAAAACTCACTTTACCATCTCAACTTATTATTATTAATAAAAAACTAAATCTAACTCAACTCAATTTAATATCTCAACGTAGCGTTAGGCCTGCCTTTTGGAATCCAGCCTGCAGGAGTTCGGGAATGGCAATTTAAATCAGAATAAATGTGGCCCATGGATTGGTTATAAAATCAATCCCCATCGAATTAGGATTTAGCTTTCCCTCACTACTTCTTCAGGCCCAAAAGCCCACCACCTTATAAGACCGGGCCGTGTTTAACATGTGGGCTCTGATCTGGACCAGTGTAGTAAGAAGATTATTACTTTGGGCCGTTTTAACAAACATTCTTGATGTGAATTGGACAAATTGCTTTCTTTATTGGATAAGGTTACTATGCCGCCAGCGTTGTAAACCCTGGGCGTGCCGCTAGGCATTTTTTTTTTTATTCTAATTTTTAAAATACATTTAAATATTTTAAAAAAATTTAAAAAAATATATTAATACACTTAAAATTATTTTCTTAATCATTAACTAAAAAAATTAACCAACGGTAACTAG
Organism: Juglans microcarpa x Juglans regia; assembly: GCF_004785595.1. Lineage (NCBI taxonomy): Eukaryota > Viridiplantae > Streptophyta > Magnoliopsida > Fagales > Juglandaceae > Juglans > Juglans microcarpa x Juglans regia. The sequence continues at coordinate 22,113,480 of NC_054599.1, read as the reverse complement.
GGTAAAACATGGCGACAAAGAAGCTTTTCCCTTCTTTTGCATTTGTCCTTGTCTTTTCAAATCCGCTGCTGCGGTCCTCTTTTCTCTCCTTCTCTAATTACTTATCTTCAATTTACGAACTGTACTTGCAGTTTGAAATGAGTTAGGCTTCGTTTGAACCTCAATTCTTGTAAATTTATTATTATAATTTTTTTAAATTTTAATATAAAATATAATAAATAATTTAATTTTTTTAAATTTTAAAATAATAATAATATTAAAAAATAATATCTTTAGTTTACGTACTGTCTTTAAATAAAGACAGTTCACGTAACTTCATATAGTTAGATTTAAATAAGTTTTAAAATTATAATAATATCTTTTTTAAAATAATATTTTTTTTTATCATCATTTATCAATAAAATTATACACGCAATCTTTCGTTCAAAATTATAAATAAGATTTATTGTCTCAAATTTAAGAAATTTGACAATTTTGCTAGGAAAATGACTGCTTACTATTACGAGATTATTCTCGTTTATCTTCAATAATTTATTTTTATGAAAATCTTATTTTTATAGTCATAAAACTTGTATAATTGTCAATCAATCGCCTAAAGTACTAAATTAATCGTGAAAGACAATTAAGTCTTTGTCTAATTGTCTGCCACTAAAGTGGTACCGAAGCTGGAGTAGACGATTGGAGAAAGGCAAAACAAGATCATGCGTCTCGAAAAAGGAAAACCCCAATCTTCAGATATATACTGGAAGAGGTATTTTCATAACCACTACTTAAAATAAATATTTTAATCAAATAATAATACTTTTATAAAAATAATCCTTAATTTAAAAAATAATTATGAGAATGATTGCGTAAAAAGTCGTATCTTTATCGATTTCCATTTATTACTTTTTCCTAAATTTTCCTCTAAGAATGGAAAGGATAGGTTTGGATAGAGAGTAGAATTGAGGTGAATTGAAATGAAAATTAAAAATTAAATAAAATATTATTTTTATTATTATTTTAAAATTTAAAAAAGATGAATTATTTATTATATTTTATATAAAAATTTATAATAATTATAATAATAAAATAAGATGAGATAGGTTGAGATTATTTCTCAATCCAAACTGAGTCAAATTTCACGAGGGAGTATATTTATTGCCTATTAAGGCTTCGTTTGTATTTAAATTTTTAAACCCAAAAATAAAAATAATATTAAAATAATATATTCTAATAATATTTTATTTAACTTTTAACTTTAATCTCAACTCATCATATCCCATCTCATCTTATATGTAAAAACAAACTAAGACACAAATGATGCATACAACTAAATAAAAATTTTATGTACACTCACATACTTCTTTGCACACATATATAATTAACTGTGTTATTTTTTTAATATAAAATAACTCTTGAGTTCTCTCAAAATATGCAAAAAAAAAAAATATATATATATATATATATACACGTAACAGAATTGTACAACAATTTCGTGTAATTTAAATTTATGCAGTAATTATAACAACCTGACATGTAACCAAATACCAAATTTTAATAATAATCACCAGAAGTACTTTTGTTTGCTCAACCGATAATGCGACGTGACATCATTTTTCTTAGCAAAATGGTCTTCTTTTACACAGAAATCAATAACTTTTTAGTTTTGAGAGTGCTACCGTTATAATCAGATCCAATAAAATTAATATTATAAATTGAAATGATTCATATAATATTTTAGATTTATTTTTTAATAAAAATAATTTTATAATCTAACATAACATATCCAAACATATTTAAATTAATTTTTATGAAATCTTTTCATAACTAATGCAATGATCATCTGTGTTGTACGGCCACTTTAGTTTTATTTTATTTTATTCTCCTCTTTAATCTTCCTTATGGATAATATGACCCAAACATCACTATCTCGATTGGGTTTAGTATTTTTCAAGAAAATAGATGGTAGTTAAAATGATTGTACTATGACCCTTATAACACTGATCTAGCGCTTTGTCGAGGGTTTCACTGTTTTTAAAATTGTCATGCATTTTTTTTTTCCTTAACTATTTTAAAGTAATTATTTCTAATTGAATTTCCAAAAACTTTTGTGAACAGCTAAAACTAATCAAATTATGGTATGATATACCCGATTTCATGAAAGAGGCTAATCCAAATTGTATAGACACAAGGTTGAGTATCCATCGACTAACAAATATAGTCATTATTGGTTGAAATGCAACTAAGGCTACGTTTGGATAGCGAGATATTCTAATATATTATGTGAATAATAATTAAAAAATAATGATAAAATGTTGAATAATGATAAAAAGTAATAATAAAATAATAAATAATATCTCAGTACTCAAATTAGGCCTAAATTAATATGTGATTTCTTTGTAATGACAAAATGTGAGGATAAAGTAATAAAATCATGAGTTCTAATCTCCACACATACGTTTATCTTTGTAGTAATAAAATAACATGAGAGTTGTGGATTTATGAGTGGTTTGGATTTAGATATGAGTTAAGATGGTTTGTGAATAGTATAATAAAAATTGAATTACTTATTATATTTTGTGTGAGAATTTGAAAAAGTTGTTTTTGGGATTTAAAAAATTTGAATTGTTTATTATATTTTGTGTGAAAATTTAAAAAAGTTGTAATGATGAGATGAGATAAGTTTATGTGAGTTTTGAATACAAACGAGGCTTAGTCTAGTTTGAATAATAAGTTGAAATAAGATGATAGTTAAATAAAATATTGTTAGAATATTATTTTTTAATATCATTTTTGTTTTATGATTTGAAAAAGTTGAATTGTTTATTGTATTTTATTTAGAAGTTTGGAAAAGCTATAATTATTAAATAAAATGAGATGAGTTAAGATCATTTCACTATCCAAACTAAGCCTAAAAATATCAGTGTATAGGCACCTATTTCGGTCCCAACTAGCTCACAAGGAGAATATGACCCATTACTAACTCCTCGGGTTATAGCCCCCAATAACACAAGTGCTTCCAAACCCTTATTTTGTAAACTTTCGTTTATACGAATAATTAAACTTTGGGCATGCTATTAATTAGAAGTTGAGAGAGAGAGAGAGAGAGAGAGAGCACCCAAAAGGGAAGACAGAGATTTGTGCCTTGGGATGTTGATGTTTGATATGTAGGGGGAAGCTGTGGTTCTCTCATTCGGTAATATGGCCAAAGTCCTAACAAGAACAAAGAACAAAAAAGTGGCTTTAATTGATAGGACCGTCCATAAGCATTGGCCATTAATTAAAAAGATTAGAGCAAATGATTCAATGAGACAGATAAAGACTTAATTGAGAGGGGTTGAGAAGGAAAGCAAACAAACTTAGACAAATTTTGTATAAGTGGTAGGTTAGGATGCCCTTGTCAACTTGTTTAGTCTACCCCTATGGTTTATGACGATTAACCACAATTTTGGGTAATTTGGAGGACCAATAAATTACTACTTGTGATGATCCTTTGAATATTTGCATCTCTCTATTTCACGACAACAATCTTCAAACAAAAAATAAATATATTTAGGGCTCGTTTGGATTCAAAGAGTGGTTTATCTCATTTCATAATTATAATTTTTTTAAACTCTCACATGAAATATAATAAACAATTCAATTTTTTCAAATTTTAAAACAATAATAATATTAAAAAATAATATTTTAACAATATTTTAATCAATTTTCATCTTTTATCTAAAACTATCTCATATCATATAACCATCTAACTATCCAAATCAGTCCTTAAATATTAGTATTTGAACGTTTCAAAATTCAAATGTGTACAAACTCAATAGAAATTAAGTCTAAAAAGATAGACAAAAAGAGTATCTTGATACCATATTATGCAAAAAGAAAATGACATTATTGGTTTGGGGCTTAAGAAAGGTAATAATTAGGATGTTAAATTGCCCTTAAATATTATTATCTCCAAATGGAGGAAGTAACCCTTTTGTCAAAGAAAGTAAATTACTAAATTCCAATTAAATTGAGAATTAAAGAAAATGACCCTAATAAAATAATAATACAAAAAATGCCCCTAATAAGGAGTTAAGGGTCAATAGCTGAAAAATATTAGGCCTCTAAAAAAAATAAAAAGAAAAGCCCTCTTTTATGTTTTTCTCTCCCTCTCTACTTTCTGCTTCCCTATATTTCTTTCCGCATTACCTCTCTCTCTTCCAGACTGTCCCTCGACTGTCGACGATGAACTCACTGCCCTCTTCTTTGAACGCCGTAACGGGCCCCTACTCATAACGCCGTTATTTTCTAACAGATTCGTTTACTTAAGCCACGTGTCTTCAACAACTATTTTTATTTTGTTTGGGTTTCTGTGTATCTATAATGGCTTCGGAGACGCAACTAATAAGCCTCGCTCAAAATGGCGTTGACGGCGAGACAGACGGCGCCAGAAACGGCGTTCAGGCCAGGCCAACGTCCGTCGACGGCGACAAAACACCACGACTCCCCCGGTGGACGAGGCAGGAGATTCTGGTGCTCATACAGGGAAAGCGGGTCGCGGAGACCCGGGGGAGTGGGAGGAGCGCAGGGTTGCCGTTCGGGTCGGGCCTTGTGGAGCCCAAGTGGGCCTCGGTCTCGTCGTATTGTAAGCGACATGGGGTGAACCGGGGACCAATCCAGTGCCGTAAAAGGTGGAGTAATCTGGCCGGAGACTATAAGAAAATCAGGGAATGGGAGTCTCAGGCGAAGGAGGGAACGGAGTCGTATTGGGTGATGAGGAACGATTTGAGGAGGGACAGGAAGTTGCCTGGGTTTTTTGACAAGGAGGTTTATGATATATTGGAATCCGGGTCGGGCGTGGCTCCGGAGACTCCCGCTACGGCTTTGGCTCTTGCTCAGGTCCCGACTCCAGGTCATGTGGCCGAGGACGCAGATGAGGAAGGCGGCTTGTTTGACAGTCAGCGGAGCGCCGTTGCTGATGATGGGTTGTTCTCGGATTTCGAACAGGAGGATTCGGGTCGGAGTTCCGAGAAGGCGATGGAGGTTTCAATTCCTGCTCCTATGCCAATTTCAGGTAAGTTGACGTTTACATTAACTTGGGGTGACATGAATTTCGATTGAATTTTTAGAACCAATCTTTTTTTTCTTTTCCGGTTCAAAAAATTGTATGTTTCTGAGGCTAGGCTTTCTAAAATGGAGACAGTTGACAGTTCTTGAGAAACAGAAAACTTTTTGTCTCTCTAATCTCTCTATTTTCTTTTCGTTATGGTTCTATGGGTAGTTTGTGCATTGGGAATTTGGGATTAATTCTCGCAGACAAAAATGGATTTGAAGAAATGCTTAACTGTCTTCAGTCTCGGAAATACTTTTGCTGATAATTTGCACTGGTTTTTCATCTCCTTTTTGTTTGACAGAGAAGCATTATCGACCGGTATTACGAGGCTCTCATGGTCAAGGTAACAAAAAAAAAAAAACGAGCTTTAGTAGTTGATACGTGCGACTTTCTAGATCATACTCCTGTCTAGCTCTGATTCATACGCAATTTGGCTTTTATTTGCCTAACTTCAAAGTCCACAAATTCACAAAAACTAGGATTATGTTTTAAACCGAGTGTTTTAGTTATTTATTAGCAGCCTGTTTTACTTGAGAAAATAATAATCAGATGAGTAAAGCACAGCGCATGTTGCAAACTGAAATTTGATGAAATGAGGTGGACATTTGGGTTCTGATGAACAGGTCACAACCTTTTGTGCTGGTTGGCGTGATAAAATCTCTAAATACCATGGTTTTGGGCAAATTGCCATGCTCACGTTGGATTTAAATAATGTAATGGAGGGCTGTTTACTTAAGAATTGAGGGTTGACTGTATTGAAGTTGGTGCCTTTTAGAAGAGTAATTATACATACAATCGTGAAGTGCATAAACACCGCATAATCGCTTTAAAAAATAGTAGGGTCTATTATTAAAAAATTATTATTTTTCATGTGAGTCACATGTTTTATTCACTTTTTTCAAAACGATTACGCTGCGGTTGAACAATTCACGATTGCAAATATATTTTCTCCTTTTAGAAGTAGCTGAAACCCATAACCCCACAAGTGGCACCCATTTTCAGGATATCGACCAGCAATCAGGTTTTAAACTTCTACAGAGACTAACCTATTATCAAGTCCTACGCCTAAAGGAATAATAGTCTGAGGTAGACATTTTCTTAAAAGGTAACATAGGCGCACAATGGTTTTCTTCGGCCAGATAGAGATTGGACCTGAGTGACTTTTATCAGATATGTGATCTTCTTTTGCATTCCTAGAGTTCACCCTCTTGTGAGATTTGGGGAAATTGGGGATGTCATCTTCCTCTCTAACTTGTGGCTGAAAACCTGCTAAATTGTTCGACTGGCCATATGTATGACACCACTTTTGTGGATCTTGGGTGTGTCAATTACTTCCATATATATGATAACCGTTTCAAGAGTACACTTTTCTATTGTAGCGGGGCTCTTCTTGCTTGTATATCCTAGTTACATATCTTTTGCAGTGCCGAATTCGTGGACAAATCGAAGTAGACCTATATATTGTTCAGACACTTTTTTTGTCTGCAGGAACCACAAATGAGAAACAGCCTGCCTCAAATCCTGAGATAGGATCCACTTCTCTAGAGGACCGGAAGCGGAAAAGGGTTGCAGCTGAAGAGGACGAGGAAACAGTTAGTCTGCAGAATCAGCTTATTGATGTTCTGGAAAGGAATGGACAAATGCTGACTGCTCAACTTGAAGCTCAGAATGAAAATTTCCACCTGGATCGTGAACAGCGGAAAGATGATGTTAATAGCTTGATTGGTGTTCTCAATAAACTTTCAGATGCTTTAGCAAGAATTGCAGACAAGTTGTAGCCAAGGGGAATCCGAATACGCTGTACATAATGATGGTTCTCTCCCACACCCATAGATCATAGAGGAGGAGGCAGAAGAAACCGATCGGAAGTTTCAATCATTTATCTCGAGATCGCATTCAATGTGCCATTCAAAATATGGTTTTCTTTTTCTTGATTTTTCTTTCCTTTCTTTATAAGTTTTCTTTTATTTTCCAATTATAGGTTCCATACAAAGATATGGATTATAGATTAAGGCTGCATTTAGATGTTGAGCTGAGTTGAGATGAGTTAAGTTCTTTATGAATAGTAGTGAGTTGAGATGGTGGAATAAGTTTTGTGGGGCTCACTTAAGATAGGTTTAGATATGTTTGGATGCTAAAATAAATTTAGATATATTTATAAGAATTTGAAAAAAGTTGTAGATCTTGCGTGTAAATAGTTATTAAATTGAAAAAGGTTGTAGATCTCACGTGTAAAGAGGCTTTAAGTTAAGATAAATTTAGTGATTTGAAAATTAAATATTTGGATATCAGACTCAGTTTAAAATTAGATTGAACTTAGTTAATCAGTCCAACAACCAAACGGGCCTTAAATTTTAGAGATGATCGCATTTATGCTCTGTTTCTGTCATACACCTCCAGTTTTATATGGATATGTATGTATCAGCGGCTGTACAGTTTTTGGTTGAGCAATCACAATGGTTTATCCATTTTACATCACTACCCAATGGTTCAAATAATGATCTCTATCAGCTTATTTAAAGTATATGCAAAATATATTTGAGTTGTATTGATTCTTTACATTTGGTTAAAATACTATTCATTTATGTAAAAAAAAGTGTCATTCTTTTTCACCTTTCCTCTCTTTGTATTTCTCACAATCACATTATTTTTCTAATGGAACAAAGAAATATTTAAATGATATGGAAATAATAGATAAGCTGGTGTAAACGACATTTCAAAAACCATCAACTAAAATAGATGAAGTAACTTGGCTATTTAAAAAAAAAATATATATATATATAGAGTCCATTAGAAATGTTCAAGCGTCATAAGCCAAGAGTGGCTTCATTTTATCATTTTGCCATGAAGAGTGAAGACGTCTACCGATGGGTAACCTTGAACGAGTATGACAAGTTTCCATCTGGAAATTTCTTCGCTTTGAGAGTACGTTAACTGTTTGATACTCAAACGGTATGCAAATATATAGAAACTGGTTTGAAAAAATGGTTAGATGTTAATAATATTGTCACCCAACAATGAGTGTTTGTTTTTTGGGGTCGGACCAGAGGGGAAAAGGATGCAGGAAAGCCCCTCTTTAATAGAAATTTTGATATAACAAAAAAGAACATCCATCACAAAAATATCAAGTAACCCCTAGCTTATAATAGATATATACTATCCCTCTGTACCTTAATTGACATGATACTACGGATGCAACTCACTTATATGCAGAAGGGGGGTTAGAAAGCACGAAGAGTCTGTAAAGGAAGACTAGACAGTAAGATTATGGATATTTGTAACTTGGGAAAATATGACAATCATATTAGGCAACTGAGAGCAGCAATCATACATGTGGCTGTTGTAAACAACCATTGCAAATCTGTATCATAAAAATTAAAAACATTACACGGTTGCCAAACCCATTTTTTTAAATAAAAGTAACAGGGTTGCCAAACCGGAACTCTATCTTGAAACGTAATATATCAATTTGGGTAAAAACATGCATGTTGATGCGATTCATATAAAGGACATCTCATCAAACACAGCATTCTTATACACACTAGGAATAGGATATGAACTCATGGCATGAGCTTTTCTCTAAAAAAGACATGGCATGGGTTTTGTAACTTACCAGTTACCCTAGAAATAGACATTTGTGGTGTCACATGCCCCACTGTTTAACGACCAGTAATCTCAGAAAGCTATAATCAGAAAGACAATCAGTTACCAAGCTTAACCGATAAGAAAGAGTCCAAAAGCTGCTGTGAGATTTCTGTAAGAAACCTAACAAGTATCATCATCACTTGAGCCCGTCAAAGATCCAGATAGCCTCAAGAATCATGGTCATCTGACATTGATTTTGTCCGATACCTCCGACCAGGTTTTACGAAACTGACACTCCTATCTGCTGCATTTGTTTCTGATTCATCCTCCTCCATTGCACTAACTTCATCTTGGGCGTCCCCAGCTGCAATTCCTACAGGAAAGCCTCCTCCATGCAAGGACTTCTCATTATCTTCTTCCTTGTTTTGCTTTAACACACCACTATCACTTACCACTTTGGCATCAATAACCTTTTTCTTTGGAATAAAGGTCACAGACTTTGGTAGATCGGCTGAAGAATCTGCAGTCTCTAACCCTGACTTTGAAGGCTCTAGCTTATTTACCAGTTTAAAGAACTCCATACATGCTTGAGCATTAGATTCTTCATCAATACTACTCGTCGAATCAAAACTATAACGCGTATACTTGGAAGGATTTAGCAAAAAGTCTGGAACCCCCGACTTATTTTGGGCTCTCAGAATTCCATCATTTGAAACCGTAGCCTTAGTTGAGAGGACATGCACAGACCTCTCTAATACTTCTCCAGAATCATCTTTACAACCAGGGTCAAACCTGACACGTTTTTGTGACTTGGAAACGGTGTTATTCTCCTTCCTCTTCAGGATAGACCTCAACTGACTACAGCCTTTAGATGCTTCATCATGCTGCTCCTTAACTTCCGAGTCATTGGTATCACTAGACTTGTACGTTTGAGCTTCAGCTTCAGCTTCATCTTCTTTCAGCCTAATTCTTGCAGCCAGATGATTGGCACGTGAATCCTTACTGGTACCACGTAATGAAGTGTCAAGCACATTGTGAGAGTTCAAATAAGATCCATGATGAGCAATATCTCCCATGAACAGGCGCTCACCAACATTTTCTCTCCCCGTAGCCACTTTGTCATATTCATCTTCCTCTTCCTGCACCAGTCAGCCAAATTAAAGAGAGAACAAAAATTTGGTGGATAGTGACAAGGCACAAGAAAAAAGGAAAAGAAACCTACGACTATGTAAATCATGTTCCTAAGCATTCTTGGGTTCAGAGGCTCTTCTAAACTTTTTTTTCCCTTAACTTTCAAATTAAAACAATAAACCGTTTGGGCAGTAGAGTGTTCTCAAATCATGACTACTATTCATTATTTTATCATTATTTTTTTATTACTATTCAATATTTTTTTATTACTTTTTTTACTATTATTCACAGATATTCTAACATCAGCTCACTACTCAGACGCAACCAATTGCACTATTTTCACATTTTCGGCTAGAATATAAAATCAAGCTCTTACTGTTATGCTACGACAACTACTGCTGCTTTTTTCCTCCCTATAACATCCATGTCATACCCATCAACTTAGCTTTCAGATTTACCAGAGCTTCATAGCTATTAAGTTGTGTGTCACACCCAACTTGCCCCGTGCATTATTTCCTTACCTCGCCCAATTAGGGTCCTCTAGATTTTCTAGTAACTCGACCGAGACGTTATAATCGTACCTGTTGATTTTAATATCGAGAAATCTGATAGATTAAATAGAGATTTCATAGAATAAAATAACCTCGTTATCTAGAGTGGGGTCGAGGCCGATAGAAGATCTGATTTCCCATTCTTCACTTTCTTCGTCGCCTCCTCTAAAAGATCGATCCGGCTTCTCATCGCCGTCGTCCTCGTGGTCGTTGAGATCATCGGGATCTTCTTCGAGCCCTCTGCGAAACTTCCTTCTCGAAGCTCTCTTTTCCTTCGCGAAATCATCAAATGAGGCCGCACACGGCGTGTCGTCACGATCAGAGGTGTCCGTACCACGCCTCCACTCCCTTCGCTCGACCTCATCGTCGGTTAGGGACCATATCGAAGATTGCAGAGCCGAGGGTTTCGAGGAAGCAAGGGATCCGAAGACCTTCTCCACACGTAATCGGAAGCTGTCGTCCATGTCCATGGATTCTGAGGATGCCATCGGAATGAAATTTGAGGGTCTAGGTCGCGGTGCCGGTGCGTGCGATCCTTTTAAAGAGAGGCAGACGCACCGCCTTGAGGGATAATTTTATTATTTCTTGCGGGGTGTTCTGGTAATTTGGATATTTGGCCGTCCTGTCCTGATTTTCCTGAGATGGACCAACCAGCAAGCAAACCATGCAAGAAAAGATGGGTAGTTGGATCACATGTAACTCAAGCCCATTATTTTGTATTATGAGCCCATTTAGCCAAGAAGGATAACCTCGTTGGTGGCTCCAACTCGAAGGGATAGTTATTAATCTAAGAGCGGTGCTACTAGGCAATTATACCGCTAGTTTTTTTTTTTCACATTTTTTAAATATTTTTAAAAAATAAAAAAATGCATCAATATACTTAAAATCATTTTCTTAATCATTAAGTATAAAAAATTAAAATGACAAGCGGTACACTTGGGTGGTAGACTTCGGCCGGCAAAGTAGTATTTCTCTTCATCTAAACATATATCTCCATCTACTTATATTCAAGGAAAATGCTAATGAAATCCCTCAAAATTATTGCTCATACATTTTTAAAATTTCTTTTTTATTTAATGATTAAGGAACTAACTATTAGTGAAATTATGTATTTTTTTTTCTTAATGATTAAAAATGTTAAAAAATACTTTAAAAAATCAAAAGAAAAAAAACAAAAAATTTATAATTAGCGATATGCCCAGCGGTAAACGCTTGGCGGCCAGCTAGCATGATCATATATTCAAATACATTTAAATGAAAATATTATTATTCATAAATCAACTCAAATCATCTGAGTGTTGACCGTTTCTTCGAGGTTTCTCACGAAAACCATTCGTGAGAACGAGTCTCTAGCTTCCTTAAGTTAAGGAGCCTTGAAGTGGTCCACTCTGATTTATTCATCACGTAGAAATTGATCCCATGATAAACTGAGCACGTGGGACACGTAACATCGAAGCTTGATGGAGACTTCGGCTATAAATACTATGTTTGGTCCCCAGACTCACTCACTCAATTCCTTTCAGTCTTACACCAACTAAATAGAGTAGAGTATAGTTTGGAAGTGCCAAACACCAGTGAGAAACGCAGCAAATCAGTGAAGAACATCAATAGCTGGAGGTACTGTTCTTGGCATTAAAACCTGTCAATTCTTGTTCTAAAGTGTTATTCCGAATTATAGAATTGTATTTTATGCTTACATTTGGTATCAGAGACCCGTTTTATCTCTACCTTGGTGTTTAAAACAAATGCTATGTTCATCTCTGTTTTGGCCGAAATTTTTGAGAAATTTTTAATTTTGATTTTTTGATGTTTTTTATTTTAAAGAAGTTTAGAAATCATTTAAAAATAGTTTTTCTAAAGTTTCTGTGATTAAAAACATGTTTTTTTGACGTGAAAATAGTCCTAGAAATTCAGTTTTGCGAGCTGTCTGGAGGTTGAAGACGACCCAAACGACATGTAGTTTTCAGCATAAGGCTGAAAACTACATGTCGTTTAATGGGGGAAGTATGTCATTCAGTGTTGGCAAACGACACGTCATTTTCAGTTTGGTGAAAACGACATGTCGTTTAGTTCGCAGACATTTGTTCAGTATAGAGATAAACGACATGTCGTTTTCAGTTTTGTTGAAAACGACATGTCGTTTCGTTGGGCCAACGTTCATTCAGTATAGCAAATAAACGACATGTCGTTTTCAATTTTGGTAGAAACGACATGTTGTTTAGTTGAGTCTCAATTATTCTGAAGAGAGAAAAACGATACATCGTTTTTTAGTTTTATAAAAATGACATGTCGTTTATGTAGCATGTTTTCATTTTATACAATGAAGGAAAACGACACGTCGTTTTTCAGTTTTAGAAAAACGACATGTCGTTTTAATTAGTCAGTTTTTAAAAAAAAAAATCCACTTTTATAGATGGTCTGGAAAGTGAGATTTTTGGGTGCATGCCCTTTATGCTTATAATTTTTTATTTGATGCAATTTGGATAATTGTTGTACAAATTTATTTATTATGCTCATATTTTTGCATGAATTGATTAAATTTGCTCTATATTGATACATGCAATTTTTGGATGAATATAAAGTTAAAGGCATGTAATTAAATGTTATGCATAATATTATAGTTTTGATTGTGTAATATTTATGCTTATATTATGAATATTTTGTGCATAATTATAACATGTTAGTACTAGTTAAAATTATGTAATTCATAATATTAAGCTAGTCTTATGCAATTTAATGTCTAGCGATCCATATAATTTTAATTCATTAGAGAATAGCCACAGCATCTTTAATTAAGTAAAATTATTATAATTGATTAAGATCACATAAAGAATATTAGACATTAATTGTAATTAATTATACTTAATATAATAAATTTTATCCCACATGAATTTTTATTATATTATATTATTAATTAGGATAAAATATCAAGTTATTCATAAATTACCCACATGAATTATGAATTTAGTAAATAATTTGATAGTTTTATCATAAAAGTTTAAACTAAGATAGAATATACATCAAAATCATAATATACCATTTAGAATTATGAGTTAAGTAAATTCTATCATAAAGATTAATTGAATCTACTAGAATTAAGATTTTAGCCCACAGGCATTTTTTATGTCATTAGATTTAATTTTTAAGCATGATTTACATTGGTAAAACATAATATTTTTAGGCCTTAGTTTTAACGTAAGCATATAATCTATAATTTTATGCAGTTGCACAACCTACAAATTTCTCTAATATTCGTTATGATATCCCTGAACTTAACGGAGATAACTATAAGGTCTGGAAAGAGAGAGTTCTTTTTCATTTAGGATGGATGGACATAGATTATGCTATTAGGAAAGACGAACCACCAGTTGTAACTGATATCAGCACTGCAGCGAATATCGCGCTTTATGAGCGATGGGAGCGATCTAATCGTCTCAGCATGATGTTCATTAATACTAGAATTTCTGCTGGTATTCGTGGTTCTGTTGATCAGTATGAAAAGGTCCGAGACTTGCTAAAGGTTGTCACTTCAAACAAGGCACTAGCAAGCACCCTAATCATGAAGTTCTCATCCTTAAGGCTCACTAGTGTGAGAGGTGTGCATGAGCACATCATGCAAATGAGGGACAATGTGGCTCAATTGAAGAAACTTGAGGTTGAAATGTCGGAGTCCATCCTGGTGCACTACATCCTGAACACTCTTCCGCATCAATATGGATCATTCAAAATCTCATACAACACACATAAGGATAAATGGTCAATTAATGAATTAATGACCATGTGTGTTCAAGAGGAAAGGAGACTGATGATGGAACAGGATGAAAGTGTAATGCTGGCAACGCGTGGAAAGGGCAAATCTCAAGCCAATCATCAAGAGAAAGGAAAAATACCTCCCCAATGTGGTATTAAGAAAGATTCCAGGCGTTTCTCCTGTAAAAAGAATGGACACATGAAGAAGGAATGTCCCAAATTTCAAAAATGACTTGCAGACAAAGGTAATTCAACCTCACTTATTTATTATGAATCTAATATAATTAATGTCAATATTAACACATGGTGGATTGATTCTAGATCAACAATCCACATTTCAAATTCCTTGTAGGGTTTGCAAAACCTAAGGAAGCCAGTGGGAAGTGAGCGAAACATCTTATCAGGAAACAAGATGGGCTCGCATGTGGAAGCTATAAGAAATTGCTATTTAATTCTATCTAGTGGTTTTGTTTTAAAGTTGGAAAAAACCTTTTATGTTCTAAGTTTCTCTATAAATTTGATTTCAGTTTCAAGACTCGTACCTTTTGAATATTCCTTTAATTTTTTAAATAAATCATTCAGTTTATTTTATAAATTTGATTGTGTTGGGAATGATACTTTGTCTGATGGTCTTTACTGCATTAATTTACAAAACAATGCTACTTATGATTTAATGCATGTTCACATTGGCACTAAAATGTGTGTTATTAATGAGGATTCCTCTAAATTATAGCATCGGAGATTAGGTCATATCTCCGTAGATATAATTAAAAGATTAGTAAATAAAGGGTACTTAATACCCTGAATTTTATTGATTTTGAGACTTGTGTAGACTGCATTAAAAGAAAACAGACCAACAAGTCAAAGAAATGTGCCAATAGGAGTTTAAACATATTAGAGATCATACATACTGATATATGTAGTCCAGACATGGACTCACATGTTCAGAAATACTTCATCTCTTTTGTAGATGATTACTCACGATATATGTATCTCTACATGCTTCATAACAAGAACAAAGCATTATATGCCTTTAAAATCTTTAAAACTGAAGTATAAAAATAATGCGGTAAGCAAATTAAGATCGTTAGATCAGATAGAGGTGGAGAATATTATGGTAGATACACAAAGAATGGACAAGCACCTGGGCCATTTGCAAAGTTTCTTCAAGAGCATGAGATTGTTGCCTAATACACCATGCCTAGTTCACCGAACCAGAATGGTGTAGCAAAAAGAAGAAACCGAACATTATTGGACATGGTGCAGAGTATGCTTAGCAGCTATAATCTTCCTAAATCCTTGTGGGTTGAAACACTTAAGACGGCAGTGTATATATTAAATCGAGTTCCAACCAAGGCTGTTCCTAAAATGCCATTTAAATTATGGAAATGTTGGAAACCGAGTTTGGGCACATATGTGCGTTTGGGGATGCCCATCTGAGGTGAGAATTTATAATCCACAATAGAAGAAACTAGACCCAATGACCATTAGTGGGTATTTCATTGAATATGCTGAAAGGTCTAAAGGTTATAGATTTTATTGTCCATCTCACAGTACAAGGATTGTGGAATCAAGAAATGTAAAGTTTCTTGAAAATGACTTAATCAGTGGGAGCGCTCAAACCAGGAACATAGTTTTTGATCATGATCATTCAGAATCTCAACCTTCCACCTCAAGTGATAGATTGGTTATTGTTTACAGTGCCCCTCAAGTACAAACTGGTGTTGAACAACCAATCATTGAAGTTACACAAGCTGCTGACGACATTCCAGTAGATCAGGTAGTTCAAGAGTTGCCAACAACTTTTGAACAACAAGTTGAACCACATACTTCTCAGGAAGATGATGATACAATATTAAGAATATCTATTAGAGCAAAGAGATCAGCAATTCCTAATGATTATGTTGTGTATCTGCAAGAATCTGATTATAACATTGGAGTCGAAAATGATCCCGAGTTATTTTCAATAGCCATGAGTTGCAAAATATCAGAATTATGGTACAATGCCATGAAGAAAGAGATGAATTCTATGAAGAGTAATGAAGTCTGAGATCTTGTTGAGTTTTCTAATGGTGTAAAAGTCATTGGATGTAAATGGGTCTTTAAAACTAAGAAAGACTCATTGGGCAACATTGAGAGATACAAGGCAAGATTCGTTGCTAAAGGATTCACTCAGAAAGAATGAATCGATTACACGGAGACTTTCTCTCCTGTATGTAAAAAAGATTTCTTGCGTGTTATTTTGGCATTAGTAGTCCATTTTGACTTAGAGTTGCAACAAATGAATGTGAAAACAACATTTCTCAATGGAGATCTAGAGGATGAGGTTTACAAGAAATAGCCTGAAGGATTCTCCTCTAGTGATGGTGAGCAATTGGTTTGCAAGCTCAAGAAATCTATATACGGTTTAAAACAAGCATCCCGCCAATGGTATTTGAAATTTTATAATGTAATTTCTTCATTTAGTTTTGTAGAAAACGTTATGGATCAATGTATATACCAGAAGGTCAGTGAGAGTAAAATCGATTTTTTTGTTTTATATGTGGATGCCATTTTGCTAGCAACCAATGATAAGGGTTTGCTGCATGAGATGAAACAATTTTTTTCTAAAAATTTTGATACGAATGATATAGGTGATACATCTTATGTCATTGGCATTAAGATCCATAGAGACAGATTTCGAGGTATATTGGGTCAGTCTCAGGAAACCTATATTAATAAAGTTTTAGAAAGATTCCGGATGAAAGATTGTTCACTAAGTGTAGCTCTCATTGTGAAGGGTGATAGGTTCAATTTGAACCAATGCCTGAAGAATGAACTTGAAAGGGAACAAATGAAGAACATTCCATGTGCTTCTTCTGTCGGAAGCCTAATGTATGCTCAGGTCTATACAAGACCTGACATTGCATTTGCTGTGGGAATGTTGGGACAATATCAGGGTGATCCAGGTTTAGACCACTGGAAAGCTGCGAAGAAAGTAATGAGGCACCTTCAAGGAACCAAAGAATACATGCTTATGTATAGACGGACGGACAGTCTGGAAGTAATTGGCTACTCAGATTCTGATTTTGCTGGTTGTATTGATTTACGCAAATCAACATCAGGATACATATTTTTGATGGCCGATGGAGCTGTATCATGGAGGAGTGCCAAACAGACTTTGATTGCCACTTCCATTATGGAAGCCTAGTTCATCTCTTGTTTTGAGGCTACTTCACATGGTGTATGGCTTAAGAGTTTCATTTCTGGACTTAGAATTATGGATTCTATCTCTAGGCTACTGAGCATGTATTGCGATAATTTAGCTACTGTTTTTATGGCTAAGAACAACAAAAGTGGGAGTCGAAGTAAACACATCGACATTAAATATTTAGCCATAAGGGAACGTGTTAAATAAAATAAAGTGGTCATTGAGCACGTCAGCACTGAACTAATGATCGCTGATCCTTTGACTAAGGGCATGCCACCGTTGAAATTCAATGATCATGTAGTGAACATGAGACTTGGTTTAATTATGTAATTTTTCATTGTAAGAACAATGTTATTTTAATGAAATTCTTAAATATTTTGATGTTTTTCTCATATTGATGTGCACCTTAATTTAATTTTGAGAAAATTCATCTGTGTTGGACCAAGAATAAATATAGGATTTATTCATTAAGAAATTGTTTCCACATAAATTATAATGTTTAAAGAATAAATACATAGTAATACATGGAATGTAATACTCGTCATTAGAGGACCTATCGCCATGATTCATATATTTATTACTTAAATGCAGATTATCGATGGGTTTAAGATGAAATATTAGATTAGAAGTGTGGACCAAGTGGGAGAATGTTGACTGTTTCTCACGGAAGCCGTTCGTGAGAACGAGTCTCTAGCTTCCTTAAGTTAAGGAGCCTTGAAGTGGTCCATTTTGATTTATTCATCACGTAGAAACTGATCCCATGATAAACTGAGCATGTGGGACACGTAACACCGAAGCTTGATGGAGGCTTCGGCTATAAATATTGTATTTGGTCCCCAGACTCACTCAATCAATTCCCTTCAGTCTTACACCATCTAAATAGAGTGGAGTAGAGTTTGAAAGTGCTAAACAACAGTGAGAAACCCAGTAAATCAATGAAGAATATCAATGGCTGGAGGTACTGTTCTTGGCATTAAATCCTGTCGATTATTGTTTCTGAAGTGTTATTCCGCATTATATAATTGTATTTTATGCTTACACTAAGACCACCTCATCATCCAAATGCAGCCTCACCTAAGAGATAAGAACCTTCCCAAGTGAAAAATTAAACACCTTGAAAGGTCTCTAACCCTGGTTTGGTTTGACAAACCTTTCAAACCATCTTATTTCATCTCAACATCCAAAAACTATTTAAACACAAACATTCTTCAATTTCAAATTTTTAAATCTTTAACTTTTTTAACTAATCATTGCAATTTTTTCAAACTTTCAAACAAAACACAAAAAATAATTTAACTTTTTTAAATCTCAAAATAAAAATAATATTAAAAAATTATTTTCTAAACTTTTCTTAACTTTATTTTTTTTATTCAATTTGTTTTCTCTCATTCCTCAAAATCCCATAAAAATCTTTACTCAAATCATTTAACTATTATTCACAAATCTTCTCGCTATTATTCACAAATCTCTCATCTCATTTGTGTAACCAAACGAGGCCTAAAACTCTTGAGAGAAGATTCCATATGAAAAATTAAACACAATGAAAGGTCTCATAAGAAAAAACAAGAAAAAAAGAAAAACCCTCCGTACTCATTAAAAAAAAAAAAAAACCCTTGTTAAAAGTTTAAAGGATCTCATACGGGTACTATATTTATGTTTTAAGATATACGAATAATATTTATTTACAACTTCGTTTATAATAAATCAATGTAATTGTGATACTTAGTTATTTTTAATTTTAATTTTATATAATTATTTTTTACTTAAAATAAATTATAATAAAGTTATAAGTTTATCATTTTTTAAAAATAAATGTTCAATTTGTAAAAGTATCTTATAAAAAGAAATCTACGAGTAATTGTGGCATGAAGTGATATTTTAGATTATAAAATAAATATGATGTATCACATTAAAATATGTCAGTTTATAAATATTATTTTATAAAATATTTTTATAGATCTAATGCATATCTTCACGGTTTGAATGTTTTTTTTTCCCTTTCTAGCAACTAAATGAATATAAATTCAAAAAGAAAATGTATATTATATTTAATAAATCATTCATTTTATGTATTTTTTTTAACTCTCTTATCCATGTGTCTTTTTATTAGTAGTCAAGGAATATGTAGGTTTTGATTTAAAAAATTAACTAAATAGAGTTAAATGCTGCATTAACATTTTTTTCATGAAAAAATATTCATCATGTAAGCTTTGATTTAAAAAAAAAAAAAAACTAGGTGCAACCTGGGTTTTGAGTTTTTAAAAATCGATTTCAATCTGGATACCAATCCAAATTAGACCCAGACTAACGGGTCTAGATTCCGACTCAGTTTTAGAACCTAAGTTCTGGTCCAGGTATACTCAGATTCTCGAGCCAAAACCGGATAAACAGTATTAGAAAGAAGCATGAGGCTAAACTAAAGGCCAACTTGTTTGCTTATTAAAAGAAAATCAGAATAATTAATGGGTAGTTTTCAACAGTAGAAAAGTTATATTTTCAATATTATACCATTAAAAAAAAAATAATTGCACAAACATACAGTACTTTAATCGAGAAGTATCATGTGTTTCGTATTTTTGGAGTTGAAAAGCAGGACAAGGTGTTTTCCTTTGGTTCCTCGTTCATATGGGGGTGTCTGTTTGTCCGTTGATTCTTTATTGTTTTCTTTCCCAACTTTCCTTATTTCAATTATCTTTCTTTCTCGCGCTGATTAGTTTATTGTAGCTTTCACATCAATTGATTTTCTATTCGGTCTACACTGCACTTTGGTCCTTGGTTGTCGCTTAATGCACCGCACGTGTTGTCGATTTGCTTGTGCATATGTTCGACACAAAAATAAAAGAAACATCTATTGTCATATTTCTCGGGTGAGAACTGCTACGTATACGTAAATTATTTAATATATATATATATATATATATAGGTGCTACTTCTCATTCCACTTTATATATTAATATATATTAATATGTAATTTATTATTTTTATCATTTTATTTAAATATACATATTTACACATCCATATATGTACATTTCTCTTAATATATATATATATATGTATAAGAGATGGTAAGTATAATTTTTCATATATATATATTTAACAATAATAATATCAACTATGACTTATTAAAAAAATTTGACTAAAAAAACTTAGCCGAGATTTCTGTACAAAGAAAGTAATTCTCTTTTCATATTATTTGTAGTCTTAAGAGCTGCTAAGGTGTTATTTGGATAATGAGAAGAAATTATATAGTTTTAGATAAAAGTTAAAAGTTGAATAAAATATTATTTGTTAATATTATTATTATTTTAGAACTTGAAAACGTTGAATTATTTATTATATTTTGTGTGAAAATTTAAAAAATTTATAATAATAAAATGAGATGAAACACTTTTACTATCTAAACGAGCCTAAGTGCTTGCTTAGGTTTGAATTTAAAATTTTAGCTTTTAACAATTTAAAATAATTTTTTTAAACAAATATATTTCATAAATTCATAAAAAATGCTAACTTAAAAATAAGCCAAACGTCCAATTTTTTTAAAAAATCAAATCCAAACTCTTAAAAAATTATTGCAAATACCACTATATTTTTAAAAACCATTGAACTAATTTTAAAACAAAAACAGTAAGGCTTCGTTTGGATGTTGACTTAAGTTGAGTTGAGATGATAAAATATTATTTTTTAATATTATTATAGTTTTAGAATTTGAAAAAATTGAATTGTTTATTATATTTTGTGTTGAAATTTAAAAAAGTTGTATTGATAAGTTGAGATGAGTTAAGATGAGTTGAGAGAAGTTTAACATTCAAACGAAGCCTAAATAATTTGTTATTAGTCCATTTTTCTTTTAGTAAAATACTACGGCTAAAAGATTGTTATAAAAAGTTGTATTTCTACCGTAAATTTGAAAGACATTAGATTTAGATGATGAGTTGAGATGAAAATTGAATAAATTATTATTAAAATATTATTGTTTAATATTATTATTATTTTTAAATTTAAAAATTTTAAATTATTTATTATATTTTACGTAAAAAATAAAAAAATTGAAATGGTTAAACAAAATGAGTTTTGATATCTTTTATATCGAAACCGGGCCACCAGGCCTCAATTATCTTATGCCTGCTTAGCGCTACTATACAGATTGAGAATGTGTCGTTTTTCTCTCCAGCGAACTGTACGTCAATACTCGAGAAATGCAAATTTTCAGTACGGAGAGGTTTAGGTTGAAAGATGAGTTGAGATAATTTGTGAATGATAAAATAAAAATTGAATTATTTATTTTATTTTGTGTGATAATTTGAAAAAATTATTTTAAAGTTTGAAAAAATTGAATTGTTTATTATATTTTATATAAAAATTTAAAAAAATTATAATGATGAGATGATATGAATTTTGAATATAAACAAAACGAAATTATTTGAACCTGAGCCGTGCTACACCCATTACATCCACCGAGGGTATAGCACGAGAAGGGCTCCCAACAATTAGTTTTATTTATTTTTTATTTTTTATGTATTTAAGCATTAAAAAAAATTTACAATACCATTAAAAAAAAAAAAAAAATCCGGATCCATCGCTCGAGAGGATTAGCTTTTTCTCTTTTGACATTCGAAGCAGCAATAGTCCTAGAAGGTGCCATTTACATCAATCATTATTCCTACTTTAGAAATCAAATAACAACGCATGTCCATCCCTTTAGGCAAAGGCAAAGGGCTATAAAGTTATCAACTTTGTTGAAATTGAATAGAAAAATATAAAAAAAAAAGCAAAGGCGATGCAAACGGTCGAAAAAGTGATTAGGGGTTTGCTTCTAATGTTAATCTTAATGCTGTATAAATTATTGATCCCATAGTTATAATATAATAGATTTCAATTATACTATAATGTGATGATCTTTCGATTGAGTTCTCACCATAAAAGTAATGCATTTTTAGATAGTGAAAGTATCTTATTTTATTTTATCATTATAATTTTTTTAAATTGTTATATAAAATATAATAAATAATTTAATTTTTTAACATTTTTAAAATAATAATAATTTATTTAATTTTTAATTTTCATCTAATATCATTTTAACGACAACTAAGATAATTGTAAAATAAGATTTTGGACTTGATTTTCAGTAGAAATCCAACCCGAGACAAAACCGACAAATATTAGCTTAGTTGTGACTTGAGACACGTGTCTCTGGGTTCATATTGGGACCCATGTCCTATGTCCGAATTTGAACGGTCCAACGAAAATCTTATTACAAATATTTAAAAATTTCAAATAAAAAAAGGTGAATAAATACTTCCACCCTACATTTCCTCCATTGAAGAAGTCAATCGATTTTACGGTTCAGAAATTTATAAATTGTTTTGAGTCACGTTCTCTTCTGCTAGTTGTTTTTGGACTAGCTCCATGATTTTTGTCGCTTAGAGAGAGTACAACAACTAGTTTAATTAAGTCGATTTGGTGTATAGCAGTATCCGAGTTGTGTGGCGGGGCAACGATGATGTGTGTATCAAGTGCGTCGATTAGAGTGAGAGAGAGAAGGTGTTGGTGAATTTGGAAAGATCCGACGAGGTTGGAGAAGAAAATGGAGTAGAATGTGTGTAGTTTGGATGGCACGTCATGTGGCCCTCATGATCTCATCTTAGGCCACTCATCGGCGAGCTCCAGTTTTGGCTTGCGTGTAGGTCTGAGACATCTAGAATGCATCAGATTGCTCTGATTATATCTCTTTCCTAAGTCTTGTAGCATCAATAAAATAAAAGTAATATTAAATACAAATCCTGTATAGATCCTTTGTAAAATAATGGTCCCATTGATAAAGAATAGATTTTATAATATTTTTTTTGTTATTGTAGAGTTCACCTTTTCATAAAAAGATTGTACAAAATTTATCTGTTTGAAATTTATACAGTTCATTACTCATAAAATAAATAATAAATGGTGTGCTTTGTATACTAATTTTTAAATAAAATAACTCTTATTAGAATGGAAAAGAGATTAGAAATCATTACTTATAAACTCTTATTAGGTGGATTAGAAGAAGGCAAAGAGATTTTTTTATATTTTATTTCCAGAGAGAGAGAGTATCCTAAATTAGAGAAAACTACGTAATCATAGCCTACTCTTATGATTCCGATTTTAATTAGAATTTGACCCATAGTTATTTTATTTTATTTTTTTGATAATTTGATCCAGTGTTAAGTCCAAATAAGATTTAAGAAATGTTAGTGTTTATTTTTGTCATCCTAATTATATTTATTGTTGTGATGTTACTAATTATTATTTGAATATAAAAAAGTATTTAAAATGTGTCATAAAAATAACTTATATATACCCGTCGGGACTGTGACACTTGTTTCCCGCGTCGAAAATCCATGAATTTTCTGTTACAGTGCCCGCCGCATACAAATAAAGCAAGGAAATTACAAGAAGAAAGGAAAATAAACGTTTTTGTATTTTATTTTTGTATTTTTGGGTTTGTTTTCTAAATTGTGGGGTGGAGAAGCTATAGAAAGGAGGTTCTCTTCGTGTGTTTCGCTTTTATCTATGTCTGTGCCTGTCTCTCTCTCGCACGCATGGTTTCGACATCTTCATGTTAAAAGAGAAATTTCCTAATTGAATCCCCTTTTCGGTTCCCAATAAACATTACCTCTGATGTGCCGCAGCCGCTAATCTAACCTCCATGTTTCCTGTTCTTCCAAGGGTTTATTAATCCGGGTCATTTTGCCTGCTCTTCTAGGGTTCCGATACCAAAACTGGAAAGATTTAATTAGGAAAAAAAAAAAAAAAAACGCAAAAGAGGAAAAAATGGATCTGGGACTCATAAAGTTTATTTTCTCGCTAGCGTTAGTGGTTGTGAAATTTATGCAAATCCATCTCGTATATGCCTCAGGGCCGTGATTTCAAGTGCTGGAGGTGTTTTCTTTTATTTACCATTCGTTTTGTTTGTTTCGTTTGAATGGCGAATAAGATGGCAGAACAATGCGAGATCTCGCTCGGAGTCGTGCTGCTCCGCGGTGGTTATATGTTTGATTAGCGAAGACCGAGCTTTGGATGTAATGGTAGATTAATATTTTGCGCTGAGTAGAGCAAGAATCGTGGTCTTAAAAATGCATTTCGCAAAGCTCGATGACTCTCCTATGTTTCGCAAGCAGGTCCCCCTCTCTCTCTGTTCTTGCATGTTCAGCTGAATTATCTTTAATTGTATAACTGATGAGAGCACGTTCCAATGCTCTGTTTGGTGTCTGGGGAAATCTAGGAAAATTAATAGGAACTCTCGAATTTTTACTATTGAAGATTACCTGCATGCCTATATTTTAGAGTTTAAAGTTTTAAGGAAATTTGTATTGATTGAACATATCTGAGTAATATGAAAATTATGGTTGTAAGAGTTTGCAGTTTTCTTGATTGTCATTGTCCGTAATTGCTTACTTGTTTAACAGTTCGTGAAAATCTTGATTTTTGATTCCACGATGCTAAAATGTTTAGGCTAGATAATATTGCTTTGAAGCTTATTAAGAGCCTATGGTATAAGTCGTACAACTTTATCTCTGAAGCTTCAAATATGATACGATTAGAACTTTGAGTTGGTTAATTTCCTTCTATAGTTATAAAAAAAAAAAAATGTCCTATAGTTTTGTTTGCCGATAGCTTGGTCTAGGTATTGTGGCTACTCCATGCAGTCATTATTAATGTTTAGTTGAGTTGAGTCGAATCAAATGGGTGGTGGAAACACTCCTGATTGTGAGAGATTGAAGGTTGAGGCTCTGTATAGCTCTGTATCAACTTCATGACATTCCCGGTTTGTATTGTTCGAATACTTGAAGCAAATTGTTAATGATTTCTGAAGATTTCATCACTGTAATTGAATTTTTATGTTGACATGGTATCCATGTCAGAGATGGATAGCATATTTTTATCAACTTACTTCCTTTTAACATGGTTGAAATAATTTGGTGGAATTTATTCCATTCATGATTTATACACTGCTCTGAAGTATTGTGGCTTGTTGATGATTTCTTGTTAAACAGATACAAAGCTTGGAGGAAAGTGCTGAATCATTAAGGGAGCGAAGTTTAAAGTTTTACAAAGGGTGCCGAAAATACACGTATGTCCGCATTTATTTATTTTTTGATTAGTACTTATGTCCACATTTATAAACGTGTTTCTATATCATCCCTCAATAATTTAATTCAAGCTCTAGTACTTACTAAAAATAAAATTCAAGACATAGATTCATGTTATAGAAAGTTTTCCAAATTGTCAATTGTCTAGCTATTGCTATCATTTTGAATAGAATTGTTGACAATGTAAATTAGAATCTCTACCTAGATCCTGTTTTTGAAAATAAGCTTTGTTTGGCAGTTTTTGAGTCATTCCTGGTGTTTTTGGTTGCATAAGGTAATCTTTGCTATCCTATGGACCTTTGGTTTGTGAGGGTTTTTAATTGCATTTTTTGTCCTCACACAGTGAAGGACTTGGGGAGGAATATGATGGGGATATTGCTTTTGTGGGTGCACTAGAAACTTTTGGTGGAGGGCATGATGATCCCATTAGTTTGGCTTTTGGAGGTATGTCAATTTGTTCATGCTGGGCTTTATTCTATATTCTTTGGTTGCTAAATGGTAATTAACTCTTTGCCTTGACAGTTTTTAGAGATTACACTTTGATACTGGAATATCCACGATTCATGGCTCTCAAAATGCAGATTGAGGTGTCTACTAATTTAAATTGAATTTCTATGCTGCTACAGGCCCTGTTATGACCAAATTTACCATTGCGCTGAGAGAAATTGGGACTTACAAAGAACTTCTTCGATCCCAGGTGAAAATCCTGAATTGTTTCTTAAGAACTTTCAATCCTAGCTCCTGTACATGATTCTTGATTAGTTTCCTACTGATCCAGGTCCCAGGGCATTGGATTTTCAACCAATGCCACCTTATCTCCACTTCCTGTTCTATCTTTTGTTATATAGCTTTTACTTGTGGAGAGCTAATTGAACTTCAAAATGTGTTTGACTTACAGTCCATACCTACTGGCTTATGTTGTCAACTGTTTTCTCATGCTTCTCTTGACTTTCACGAAATCAGAGAAAAGAGAAGAAAAGTATAACACCCCCTTCCCTAAGGCTAGGAGTGTCACGTGTTTTCATAAAATATAACCCGGCAAGAGATTTCATATTTAATAAAATATAATTAGCATTTATTTTATAAAAGAATTATTTAAATAAAAATGTCTTCCGAAAATATTAAATAAATAAACTGAACAAATTCACGTCATAACATCAATTTATTCTAAGAATTCTAGGAGTTAATTGACTGCTCCATCTAATCCTGGCCCGCCTACTCGTGGTCATTATCCTCACCTGGGTGGTTAAAAACATGAAATAATAAATAAAATTTGCTTGTATTTCTTACTTATATATAAAAAAAAACATGAAATAAAACTAAAATGAGTCGAAAACTCAGTAAGAAACTCATCACAACGTAAACAGAATAAGTGTAAGGTTTTCATATATGCTATCCTAAGTTTAGATATGTATATGGTATGATGCATAAATTATATGATCTTTATAGTTCTAAGTCATTATGACATTCATATAGGTACATTATCGTTATTTTCACGTCATGCCTCCATTTTATTTGATTCTGGTGCTACTCATTCTTTTATTTCCGATCACTATGCACCTTTGACTGAGAAGATACCTGAGCCACTAGAACCTAGTATATCTGTTGCTATTCCCTCGAGAGAGCATATCGTTTGCGATTCTATTCTGATTGGATGTCCAACAGAGATTCAAGGGAGGATTCTACCTGCGGACTTGATCGTATTTAATATGTCCGGATTTGACGTGATTCTGGGAATGGACTCGTTGTCCTAGAATCGTGCCTGTGTGGATTGTTTTAATAAGAGAGTAGTCTTTAAATCTACGGATGGAGAGGAATTTAGTTTTCAGTCATCACGAGGAAGTTCCCCTTCTTGTGTAATTTCAGCAATGCCACCCGATTATTGAGACAAGGGTGCACGGGAGATTTACGCCGGTAGCAACTGGGGTCTCCTTTCCGCATGTGGTTGTGAAACATGAGATGAAGGAGAAGTGGTAGGGAATCACGGTGTCTAGATGGCTCGGTTTGTTTACATGAAACAGAGGCTTGGTTTCTAAATTTGGGTTTGTGTTGTTTGTTGTGTGATGAGGAGTTGGCAGAGGAAAAAATATATAGATGAAATACGTGATTAAGTTGGAGTGTTTTTCTGAGAATTTGGTGGGAGGGAGACTCGGTGATCATTGAGAATGGAGGGATGAGGCGTGGAGGAAGTGGTCTTTGGGCGGTTTGCACTAGGATTTTGACGGATTAAATCTTGCTTATCCCGTTCTAAGTTAATAGTCACATTAATATGATTTAAACAAATCTTATTATGATTTAAAAATGTTTATATAAAAAAATATCTATAAAATAAATAAATAATAAGTAATTATATTAAATTAATAACAATAATATTAATAAAATGAATAAAATTTACTTTATTATCAAAATTTTAAATCTGTATGTTACAAAAAGACAGAATTTTAAGCATCAATTCAACTTCAACTTGTCTTATCGCCTATAAAATGGAAGCACTTGGACCTTTGAAAATTATAAGTCTTGTATACCTTTGTAGAACTGCTCTAGTTTTCTTTGTTTTATAATTTATATTTTACTTCATTTGTTATTGTTACATCAAGATTTAAGGACGATTAGAGAGAATTCTGCAAAGCGTCATGTAACATGATGCATGGTTGAAAATGTTTGTTCCGTCATCTTTTTCACATGTAGTAGGGTGAATTTATATAGTAAGTTTGTTGTCTAAACAATGATCAAGTTTTGAGTTATTGACCTTTTAGAGAAAGGAGGAAGAATTTGGTCGTTTTTTCTAATTTCAAGATATTTGTGACTGCACTGATATCGGCCTTAAGTATTTGTGAGCAATCTAAGAGATTTGTCTCTCCCTCCCTCCCTCTTATGTGTGTGTGTTTCCCCTCAAATAAATTATTGCTCGTGTATTTTTTGTTTAGTGAGTAGTCATTATCTTTATTTATTTATATATTTTCAATTGCTATTATGTTACAAATAATCTTCTTGACATGCTTAGATTGTTTTTTACCTCTCAGGTTGAGCACATGATGAATGACAGATTACTGCAGTTTGTCAATATTGATCTGCACGAGGTCAAGGTACTGTGAATTGTTTAACTCTTAGTGCGTTTTAGATATATGTTATAATAACCTTTTACAAGCTATCAATTTGGATATGGTATAATACTTAAGCTTAGGCCCAACGACAGAAATTTCATGTCTAAACGCAATTTGATATTACTTAGTTAAACTATCTATTGCTTCCACCACTTGTGGCATGAGTAGTAATGTTATCACATCTACATAATTGTTGATCACATGGCCACCTCTTTAGGTGGAGGCATATGGTCTTGCATTGGCTTTATAATTTTCATTTTTCCTTATAATCTTCTACAATAGGAGGGTGGAGAAGAATCTCATGGAAGCTGGCTTGAAAATTTAAAATTTTGTTATATTCTTTTATGAATAATTCGGAATGCAGGGAAGCTGTTTGTCTGTTTGTCAGCATGTGCACTTCATTCTATTGGAGTTGACCTGTACATATCCCCATTTTCCTGTTGAAATGAAATTCTTTGGGTCTTGCTTCAGTCTAGAGCCTTACTGCCTTAGGTCTGTGCAGAGAATGCCTCCTGTTAAGCTGTGACAACCTTTTTTCTATATGGTATATTCTTTTTATAAGCGATTAATGCAATGAGATTTAAATCCCTACTCAAGCTGAGGGGTGTAATTGGTCCGGGGTCACAGACCAAAAATTTCGGTCCATCCTTTTTCTGGACCGGACCATTAGCTATTGGTCCGGTCTGTCCGATTCGATCCATATGAGCTAGAAACATTTTTTCCTCTTTTCTTTTTTTATTAGATAAATTAATACAAAAAATAAATTAAATTAGTAAAATCAAAATTAAGTGAGCTTTTTAATGTGGATTATGTAACTAACTCATTAATTTTTTTTTTTTTGATAAGTAAATAAATTCTATTAATCAAAGAATAAACAAAGTTTGATACATGTGTAGTTTGCCCTAAGTAGGGGCGATAACTAACTCATTAAAAAAAATTAATTATAATTATATTTATGATGTTAATAGTTACTAACTTAGTACTTTGGTAGAGTATGTATCTACATATAATAACATATATTTTTTTTTATAAGTAAAAATATTATATATATCAATAGGAGTAGCTAAGTACATTGGATGTATACAAAAAAACATCTAGCCCATACTAGAGAGATCCTAATGACCCCAAAAGCTTGTGAAAAACTACCCAAAATATACCAAGCCCGAATTGGAATAGAACACACCTCCCCAACCCCAACCCCAACACCTTCATGCTGGTGTCTCTCAGGACATCGGTAGCTTGTCATCTAATTGCCCTTAGTCACTAGTTGCAAATGGGGTTGGTACTTTTTTCCAGAGTTCACTTTCAGTTGAAGATGGGGGGGGGGGGGGGGGGTCCTTCTAGGTTCTTGAGTACTTTGGAAGAAACCGACGAGCCTCTTTTAGAAGATGAAAATGGAATAACAGAAGGTAGTGCTTCCCCTACCTGTTCTATGCCTTCTGAGGGAGTAGTAGGGTCTGACAAAGTGGCACTGAAAGGATCGTCGAGGGGTGGAGCACCTTTAAGCAATGTCCTTGTCGATGGCGGGGAGGAACCTTTAATGGTGACAACAACAATGGACAGCAACCATATAGCTGTTGAGGAGGTTCGGGATTTGTATGTAGGATATGGCGGGGAGGAAATTATGGGTTTGTCGTTGGTGTCGTGTGAGGAGGAATGTCTAGGGTCGAGAGTGCAAATGGGTACTGTGTTTGGGGATAATGTTGTTCCTTTGGTTTCTCTTCCTCCAATAAACAATATAGCGGGTTCACTATTGGATTGGGTTCTGCATAAGGTTAACGAGATTTAGCATATCGTGGGGCTTTCACATGGAGGATGTGAAGACCAATTTAAAGCACTACTTGTTGCGATTGAGGCGAGCCACTCGTTTAAAACCAAATCAAGTTTTAAGAAAAGTAGGGAGTTAAAGCGTCTTTCTTGGGTGTATTATTATATGATTTATCGTATGATACATTAGTTAATTGATAGCATATATGATTTTACATTTTATATGGTCAATGGTGATACATTAGAGAAAATGACATAATTAACTTATACAACTACTATATAAGTAATATATTATATATATAAATATTTAAAAAATTTATATGTAAGTGATTCGGTTGGCGGTCTGGTCTGGTCCAAAAAAACCACACCCCGGGACCGGACCGAAAACCGAATTTCGGAGACATGGACTGAGACCAAGTAGGGGTGAATTCGGTCTGGCCTGGTTGGTTTTTAAGATTTCCTTCTAGGTGTGAGAGTTGTGTCAAATAGAGAATTTTTATAGTGGTTTTTAATATTTATTGTTGCAAAGTTGGTTTAAGGGATCTCTCTTAGTGCAGGAAGCACGGAAGCGTTTTGACAAGGCTAGTATTGTTTATGACCAGGTGCATCCCTTGTCTTGAATTCTTAATAATTTTGTTGTTCTAGTTGATGCCATCTGCATGCATCTCAGGAAAAGCTCCTCACAGTTATATTTTCTTTATTAAAATGAGTCTATGTTCATACAGCATTAGGTTGGCTAAAAGTGACTTTTAACTCTAGTTTCACCCAAAACCCTTGCAGCATTGCTATTTTGTCATGTTCATACTGTAAATGAGGTTCTAAGTTTGTAGTTTATAAATGTGCTTTTTCCTCTTTTCTTCATGCATCTTGGAATTTAAATAGGTTTTCTAAATTTCTTAGGTATTAATGAATAAATCTGGGTCATGCATGTTGATACAGCAACAAACGGCTAAACTGCCATCTTCTTTCAATAATTTCATCATGGAGTTGGATATTTGAAGGATTTTTTGAGATGAATGATGAATGTGATATTGTTTTGGTGAGTAATGTTTACTTTGTCATATTGCTCATAATGCCACAGGCTCGTGAAAGGTTTCTGTCCCTGAGGAAAGGCACAAAGACAGAAGTAGCAATTGGTTTAGAGGAGGTATCGTGTGACATTAGTTTTTTGTTTTTCACAGAACTGGAAAGTTTCCATCTTTAAATTCTAATGTAGTTTTAAGAAATTCCAGGAGCTTCATAATGCAAGGTCTACATTTGAGCAAGCTCGTTTCAATTTGGTAATTTAATTTCTTGGTCCTTTCTTTTACCAGAAATGAATGTTCCCATGATCACTGAAACCCGACTACTTGATCTTGTGTTAGCGATTCCTAGCCTTTTATGAATTTGATCACTCTGTCCAGATAACTGCACTTTCTAATGTCGAGGCAAAAAAGAGGTTTGAATTTTTGGAAGCAGTCAGTGGGACAATGGATGCACATCTTCGTTACTTCAAACAGGTAGATGATATGGCTGGAACTTTCTGCCCTTTTCTCATTTTTTTGGCATAGATATGCTCATCTTGAACTTTTTACTACATGTAGGGATATGAGTTGTTGCATCAAATGGAACCGTACATTAATCAGGTATGTTAAAATTATGACAAGTAAAAAATTTTAATAGGCTTTCATAGCCTGACTTAGCAAAATGGTACGAGCATCTCTAGGGAGTGCATACAAAATAAAAGAAAAGCTTGTGCTGTGGATGCTGGGGTTATTAACATATCAAGGCCATGTGAATCTGACTTTAGGAGGAGCAAAATGGGAAGAACAGTTTTATCTGGCCAATTCAAGATAGTGGGGAATTGGAATATGGTTCATAAGCTGAGAGAAGTCATACATTTCTCATGTTAAATATTGTCTTGGCATGGTAATTTATTGAAATTTTTGATATATTGCTGTTTTCCAGGTCTTGACTTATGCACAACAGTCAAGAGAAAGGTCTAACTATGAGCAGGCTGCACTTTCTGAAAGGATGCAAGATTATAAAAGGCAGGTGGATCGAGAGAGTAGGTGGTCTTCCTATGGTATGAACAGATCTCCTAACGGAGATGGTGGTATACAAGCCATCGGCAGAAGTTCACACAAAATGATAGAGGCAGTCATGCAGTCCGCTGCAAACGGAAAGGTTTATATTATTTCTTTAATTTATAAAAAAAACTGTCTTTAAGACTATCTGTGTTTTCCAATTTACATTTTCTCATCTTTCTAGTTGTTTCCTGTTTCTCTAATGCTGTAAGAAATCTCTCAGATTCAAACCATTCGACAAGGTTATCTCTCAAAGCGTTCCTCAAACTTAAGGGGTGACTGGAAAAGAAGGTTTTTTGTTCTTGATAGCCGAGGAATGTTGTATTACTATCGGAAACAGTGCAGCAAACCATCTGTAAGTATGTTTTTATGGTATTAGTCATTCTGCCTATTGGTTGAAGTCTGTGCTGGCCAACCACTCTTACCTTTCATGCTTGTGTTTTGTTATATCTTTTAGGCCTCTAGCAGTCAACTTTCTGGTCAGAGGCATAGTTCGGAGCTTGGTTCTGGACTGCTGAGTCGGTGGCTTTCATCTCATTACCATGGTGGTGGAGTACACGATGAGAAATCTGTTGCTCGTCACACAGTGAACCTGCTTACATCAACAATCAAAGTTGATGCTGACCAATCAGATCTTAGGTTTTGCTTCAGGATCATTTCACCTACAAAGAACTACACTTTGCAGGTTTGACTCGAGGGGTAGCATGTCCTTGTGGCTTTTAGTTTTGTTTTATGAACTTCAGACTTTCAGAACTAAAAATTTGCTCGATGATTCTGACAAGAGGATGGTGTACTTTGGAGGGTTTATGTTTGGTAAAAGATCCTCAATAACACTTATTTATGCTTGTCAGTGCAGGCAGAGAGTGCCCTGGATCAAAAGGACTGGATTGAAAAGATCACAGGGGTCATTGCTTCATTACTTAGTTCTCAAGCTCCTGAGATGGTATTTTTTTTTTTTAGAAAAATCACAGTTGTGCCAATTATATTCGTCACTGTTTAGATGACTGAAGGTTCTGCCATATTGCAGTGTCCGTCTGCTGGTCCAATGGGAATTAGTCATCATCGGTCTGCAAGTGAGAGTAGTTCGTTCGAAAGTTCTGACTTTGATCACTGCACAGTTGAAGAATATACATCAGAGAGGAGCCTTGCTACTTCACATCATGAACGCCCAATAAGAAATATGCAACCACAACGATCCTGCATAAAAAGTGAGAAGCTAACTGATGTATTGCGAAGAGTTTGCGGAAATGATAAATGTGCTGATTGTGGTGCCCCTGAACCAGATTGGGCATCATTAAATCTTGGTGTTCTTGTTTGTATTGAATGTTCTGGTGTTCACCGTAATCTTGGGGTGCATATATCGAAGGTAAATTCTATTTGGCCTTGTTTCTGGGGCAAACAATGCGCTACTGACTGAAATTTCTATAGCTTTGCAGAATCTTTTATCTGGATGCTCAACGATGAACATACCCATAGAAGTTTCACATGAGTTTACATATTATCAGATACCGGTTAATCTTCAAAATAAGTTTCTATGCAAGAGTTCTAGTGGTCATCTTTAGACTTGTAGTAGTGTTCTGTGACTTGAGTGCTGGAATTGCATGTAAGTAGGACTGCTTCAAGATATTTATATGCTTGTCCCAAACTAAGGTCCAACTTCTATTATCATCTTACTAGAGAAGGTTATGGAGCTCATACAATTGAGACAACAGGGGCCGTAGATTTACTGTTGCGTCGCTGAAAACAAGTTTGCTCTTTTCTTATTTTTTGCATCCCAGCCCTTTTGCCTTCTATCCATGTACATCCCTCCAAACATATTGTTAGTGTTAGTGTTAGGTGCAGTTTGGATAGTGAGATGAGATGAGATGAGATGGTTTTAGATGAAAGTTAAAAGTTAAATAAAATATTATTAGAATATTATTTTTTAATATTATTATTATTTTGTGATTTGAAAAGGTTGAATTGTTTATTATATTTTGTGTGAAAATTTAAAAAAGTTGTAATGATGAGATGAGATACGATGAGGAAACACTTTCACTATCCAAACGGGGCCAGTGTTCTTGTTTTTTTTTTTTTCTGCATTGACAGTCTCAGATTCTTAGGAGGTAGATCTTTTGATTTGAAAATTTTAAACGATATCAGTATTATTAATTTTTATATGTATATCAAACTATTAACTCTTCAATTAGATGATTAATTATACTCCCAAATTTCTCTGTTAAAAGAATAATGTATAGGTCCCGCTTTTGTATATGTCCCATGTACTTAGGCTCTTGCTTATTCTTATTTTTGATAATTTTTTTAACTGATATAAAAAGAAAAAGAAGCTGGGAAACCTTCCCCCTGTGCAATTGATGGACTCTGTTTTAGACGTAATGATATGTGGGCATGTATTATCCCACGTCTGGTTAAATGGAGAATCAAAGAGAATATTGAGTAGCAAATTTAGCGGGAGTTTTTTTTTTTTTTTTTTTTTTTACCTTCTAAGATTGGGCTGCACTCATATTTATTTGAATTGTTGTGATGAGTATCGTTACAGTTGGATAAGCTTCTGTTTGGTGGATGTTTTTTGATGGTGTGCTCATTTGTGCACCTGTTGCTCTTTGTGTGGACTGCTATTGCAGGTAAGATCTCTTACACTAGATGTCAAAGTGTGGGATACTTCGGTTATAAGTTTGTTTCAGTCTCTGGGCAATACATTTGCGAACTCTGTCTGGGAGGAACTATTGCAATCAAGAAGTGGCTTCCAGCTTGATCTCGTCCCCGTGGGGTGAGGAATCTACTTTATGCATTGAAATAGGATTGTTTAAGCTCCACAGAAATATATTATTTTTCTTAGGTATACTAACATTGACGTTTTTTTGTTCTGTTGTTGAAGCTTATACAAGTCCGATAAATCACAGTTGATTTTTCTCTGTAAACCTAGTCACACTGATTCTATATCAGTGAAAGAAAAGTTCATCCATGCAAAGGTGCGACAATCAGGTCTTCTATTTTGTATTTTCATTTGAGTCGCTCTCTTTTAACCAAAGATAATTGCCCGTGGCTTGTGTAAATGAAATATTTGCAGTGATGTTAATGCCTTTCCCATGAACGTCATAATTACATCTTAATCATGTTGTAGGTGACAATTTTCCACTATAAATAAAAACAAGTACATGACCGGATTTATATATTTTGATCTATTTTAACATTCTCTTTTGTCGTTAGCATTGCTTATTTTAAGTGTATGTGATATTTTTTATTAGGCTTTTTATGTTTTTCTTTAGAGGTTTTGCTAGACAACTCATTAGTTTTAAGAAATCAGCTCAGCCAACTGTTGATATCTTAGAACTGGAAAGATAAGGAAATAGTTAGGATATGTTTGATTCACTTGTAACTTGTTTTTAAGGCTCTTAGAATGTATTTAGGCGTTCTTCTATATACTTCCTGTGTACACGGGCTATGCTTATTTCATTCATATCAATAATATTTATCTCTTACTTATATATAAAAAAAAAAAAAAAAAAAAAAACTCTTGTTTTTAAGAGTAGCATAATGCTATGGAACCCACTTCAGCTTGTTTTTGGTTTCTAAATGACCATTTTTTTGAGATGAAAATGATCTATATGAAGTAATAGCTTTAGATAGTACTGAATTGCATAAGTAAATCAGTTGGTTTTCATCTTAGTTTGTTATTAGTTCAGTAAATTGAGGGCCATGGATGTTATTTTTTTCTTGTGACTTTCAAGGTGAGAGAGAGAGAGAGTGGTCAGACTGCATATTGCATGCTGTTTCTCTCTGGAAATCTCTTAGTTGTCTTGGAGATGCAATAATGATATTTGAAAATTCTCAAATGTCTGTTTTTTGTGTGCATTATTAATCTTATGCACCCTATGCTACTTGCAAAGTTTTTTAGACTGCTGTATAAATGTTTTAAGTGGCGGATGTTTTCTTTTGATCACAGTATGCAGAAAAGCTTTTTGTTCGCAAGTCAAAAGACAAGCAATATCCTCATTTAGTTGCACAACAAATCTGGGAGGGTGTGCGTGCTAATGACAAGAAAGCTGTATACCGTCACATTGTTAATTCTGAAGCTGATGTGAATTTTGCATACAAGCAAACATCTTGTGAGTCCTCTTTAGCAGGGGATTCAATGGAGAGGTCCTTCACTAGCTCTACAAATTTGGCAGGTACAAGTGAAGCCCTAAGCCTGGAGGATCTAGATGGATGCACCCTGCTTCACCTAGCTTGTGAAACTGCAGACATAGGCATGATAGAACTCCTCCTACAGTATGGTGCAAACATAAATGCAACTGATTGCAGAGGCCAAACGCCACTCCACCACTGCATTCACAGAGGCAGGACCACATATGTGAAGTTGCTTCTTACAAGGTGAGTTTATCATTATTGCTTCTGTGAATTTGTATGCATTCATAGAAGTCGTTCTTCTACCTCCTATGGGTCTGGCCTTTTTTTTTTTCTTTTTTTTTTTGGTGTTTCATTTTGTTTTATTTTATTTCAATCCATTTAATTTTTTTTTACTCCACACTACTTATAGAATACCACTAAAGGGTTTCCAATGTATTTGCAGGGGAGCTGATCCCCGAGCTGTAAATTGCAAAGGTATAAACCCTTTTGAGCTAGCAGTAGAGTCGAACTTCAGTGATAGTGAAGTACTTGCTTTATTAGCTTACTCAAATGGATAAGATTCTTTTGAACAAGAAATTACTGAAGGCCAATTACATTAAATATGGGTAATCTAAGAGAGAAAGATACGATTGTATTGAATTTTGTGTAATTATATGACATAGTATTTACATTGAGGATATTCCACTATTGTTTTTTGAGGATTTAGAGTGGTAGGTCGGCATGTCTACTCCCACTGAATTCACTGCAAATCAGTCCCCGGATATGTAATTTAAGACAGGTGCCTTTGGCCGGAGTATAGCACTGGCAGACTTTCAGCCTAGGGCTTTGTAAGGTCATGTGATTTTTGTTCATTCAGTTTGTTTGCTCCCTCTTTGGTGAAAGCTGTGATGATTTACTTTTTTATTTTTATTATTATAAAAAGTAGTTATGATGAAATGGTTCAAGGAATCGTGTATTTGTACATTGGTTTGTTTTAGTGAGGCTTAAGCTTTGTTGTGGCCGCAAGTCTTTCTTTGGATGCACAAATGTCTCTTTGTACGTGGTTTGGTATGTCGTGCTGAAATAGGTATGTTCTTTTGTTCGTTCTTTATGGGTAAAATTTTTTAGAAGATCCCGTCTCAGGAGTCCCTCGTTTTATTATCTTTATATAAGTAACAATTAATAAATAGGGACAATCGAACTCCAGTCTCCAATGACCAGTATATGTCATTTATAATTTTATAGCATTTGTCTATCTAACTTTTTATTTAAAATAATTAATCGAAAGTCATTTTATTTATTTTAGCAATGCCATTTACAATGCCATTCTAGAAACATACAAGCAATATTTCAACCATTTGGAAGAAAATTTGCAAAATAGTTGGAGTCTATTGAAAATTTGTTTAGGAATAAATTATTTTGGATATTTTTTTAAAGTTCTGTGAGAGTTATTTTAATTTTTTTCTTTGATGTGGGGAACCATCCCATGGCAGAACCCTTTGGGCTCATCCATGGAACCTAAACCCCGGGTAAGATTAGCACAACACCGTCATGACCTCCTACATAAGTTGTAATTTTATTTCAAAGAAATCAAACCTGTGATATGGAGGGACCATCCACAGATGGATAAAAAGAAAAAAGTTATTTTAATCTTAATTTATATTAGAAATCGATGAAGATGTTTTGATAATTAAAATATATTGAAATAGGCAATATTCTCATATTGTTATTACATAATTTATAATTGAGTAATGTTAAAAATTGTTATAGGATATGTAAGTTTTGCTCACAATCTTTGAAAAAAAAAAAAAAATTGAAGTTCATCACAAAAAAGTTGATTTTTTCTTAATGAAAATATGAGAAATTTGTATATTCTAAAAATATATACAGTTAATAGGGTGTGCAGAAGAACATTACGAAGGTTTTACTATTAAAAAAAAAATAATATTATATATATTTATAGGATGTGGAAGGTTACACAATCACTTTTAGGGTACATATTAAAGAATTAGGTTTTATTTTTGTTAGATATTGTATAAAATAGAGAATGCAAAAGCAATTATTCGATGAAAGTTAAAGAAAAAGAGAAACTTTATTTAATCTAATCTCCGCGACAAGACAGTGGCATTTGTATAAGCATAAGCACAAATTCCAGTGGCTTCCCTATCAACGATCCTGATCATATCTTAACTAAGCCAACGGTCAAGATCCTCGAACCTACCCTCGTTTCTTCCTGTACACAGCTCGATGTCTCTTCTCCTCCCTATGGACGCCAGCAATGCTTCATCCGACGTGGAACTGGAATCCTACACGTCGTACAGTATCTCTCCGAAAGGCGGGACGACGGGAACCAAGTTTTGTCCGCATAGAAATAGCCAGGCATATACACTATAACAGAGAGAGGGAGAGACCGAGGCGAGGCAAGGCGAGGCAAGGCGAGGCAAGGCAAATTTTTCATTCGGGGTTTTGTTTGTATTTCGAGTTTTCTAGGACGATTATGGTCGTCGTAGTTGTTGGCGGAGGTGGCGAATCGCGAGTCCTCATGCTTTTGCTAGTTTAAAGTTAAAAAAAAAAAAAAAAGAAACAAAAAAAGAAGGTTCCTGGGTGCCCTGTTGCTAATCAATCTTTATCTTTAACGGAGAAAAGAAAGTATTTTTGGGGGCCTTCAACTCGGAGCTAATCAAGCAACCACACCTCCTTGATGGTGAATCTTTATGGTATTTTGTAAAGAGTGCAATTTTAGAGGTGTAGATTTGCAGATTCACCTTCGAGGTCAGATTGGTATAAAAGGCCGTTTCTTCATGTGAGAGAGAAGTAAAGATGGGGGGACTCCATGAAGAAATGATTCTTTGCGATTTTCCTGTGAAGATTTTTGGGTCAAAGTCCATTTTTTTTGCCTTTTGATCTGATATACGTTCCAGTCTTGAGCACTATGAGCTTCTTTTATGGGATTGAACATTTGAAGCGCTTCGAGGACTCGGTTGAAGGTGCCATTTTTTATCAGATTTCCCTGCAAACTTAATTAGAGGAGAGGCCCGAAAAGGGAATTTTGTAAGCGTGTTGTGATTCCCATTTTGATATTCAGGCACCTGGAATGCTCAAAAGTAAAAATAAAAAAACAAATGAAATAACACCGGGACATATTCTAGCTTAAAAGAACTCTCTCTCTCTCGGTTCTGAGCTTTTTGGCTTGGCACGAAAGAAAATGGAGAAAAGAGGAAAATACACCCCCTCCTTTAACAACGACAGGTTCTTTCCTCTTCTTTTGTTGTTGGTCTCGTTCTGCTTTCACCACGCCGCTGCGTACTGCCGAGAGAAAACGACTAAGCACATCTCCTCTCAGCCTCCACCACCCAAATTCCAAAATGGGCTTCAAAGTATTCTTCTCAGCATTGCATTAGGAGCACTAACCGGTTTCCTTGGTGCGCTTCTGTTCGCTCTGATAGTCCGCAGCGTCATCCGGTACCTCAACCGGACCCCACTTCTCAAAGGCCCCATCATATTCTCCCCCAAAATCACTCCCATGACGCTCCAAGCTGCTCTCGCCAATGAAAACCATTTGTTGGGATCAAGCTCTAATGGGAAATACTACCGGACTGTGCTCGACAACGGGCTTGTCATCGCGGTGAAGAGGCTCGAACAGTTTCCGACCGGTTCCCCGGAGAAGTGCGTGAAGAGAATGATACAGCAGGAGCTGGAAATGCTTGCCAGTTTGAGACACCAAAATTTGATGAGCCTAAGGGCTTATGTTCGCGAATCCGGTGGTGGGCTTTCTTTGCTTTATGACTATTTCCCGACTGGGAGTCTCGAGGATGCAATGCATAGAGTTAGAGATAATCAGTTGCGGCTTGGGTGGGAGCTGCGCCTGAGGATTGCGGTTGGGGTTGTTAAAGGGCTTCAGTATCTTCATTTCGATTGTGACTCTCATTTTCTGCACTATAACTTGAAGCCTACAAATGTGATGTTAGACGCAGATTTTGAACCCAGGTTGGCGGATTGTGGGTTGGCTAAGCTCATGCCCAGTTTGGATAGAGTAACTTCGGGCTACAGTGCTCCGGAGTGTTTCCAAAATTGCAGGTGATAATATATAGACTTTCAGAGTTGAGAGATTTTAAAGCATATCCCTATATACAAGATTTTTACGTGAAGCGTATTCATTTCCTTGCTATTGGTTTTCTTGTTTCTTTAAACACTTATACCTCAGTGGGTTATGTACTGTCTCTTACGCTATTGAAATTACCAATTTAGATTCTGATAACTACATTGAAATTAAACTTGGCAGAAAAATTTTAACTCGTCCTGCACTTCCAATTAACTAGTGGTATTTTAGAGGCATGCTTGGTTTGTATAGTCAATTGATGCTGTCAGGGTTTTGGGATTGTACTTGGAGAATTTACATTCTCCCCTCTATGTTGTCTTACAATTGGGGTTGAGGACCTGTTGTTATCCATGGTCCCCTTTTTCTGGTTGCAACTGAGCATGAGATTTTAGGTTGTTTTGTTTTATCAAACATGTACCAATGCATGATGGTGGATATTTTGATTTGAAACAGGTACACTGATAAGAGTGACGTTTTCAGTTTTGGGATGATATTGGGTGTTTTGTTAACTGGTAGAGACCCTACTGACAAATTCTTTGGAGAGCCGGCTAGTGGGGGGAGTTTGGGACAGTGGCTTAGGCATTTGCAGCAAGCAGGGGAGGCACGAGAAGTGCTAGATACGAGTATTCTAGGGAAGAAGTGGAGGAAGATGAGATGCTGATGGCAATGAGAATAGCTGTCAAATGCCTATCAGACATTCCTGCAGACAGGCCTTCCAGTGATGAGCTTGTTCACATGCTAACCCAACTACACAGTTTTTGAAGGAATTGTAAGTAAACTACTGATCACCAGTTTTCTGTAGATTTTTGGAAATTGGAACATTGGGATTTTATGCTTGAAGGGATCATGCCTACAAGCCATGTGTAGCAATCTCTTTTACAAACTGCAAAATGATCCCGGTGTTGTGGCTGTGATTGCTGCATTTTGTATTGTTTAGCTTCTTGCCTCTTTTCAAATCTGTATGATTATTCTTATCTTAGCATCTAGAGGTCTGTACATAACTGATATTTGATAGTGAGGAAATTGGTATGCGAGAAAATGTTTTAACCAAGAGGATGAGTCTTTGCTCAGTTAATTATGCCGAGACATTTGCATTATTATGTTTTACATTCTTGGTGATGGTGGGGTTTGGTTGGGTGTCTTTATTGGACAATACTTTTTTGGAATCACGGATCCTTTTTTAACTTGACATTAGGCAATCCTCTTTATATCTTCCTTTTGCTTTAACGCATTGACTTTAGGACAAACTCAACAAGGAATCTCCTTGTGCCTTCTTGCTATGTAGCATTCAAACCATGAAAACGACAAATGAAACTCCTCTCAACTTCGTTGTATTAAACAGATAACAGCATTTAGAAGTTCTCGCCTTTGTGTCCTTCGCATTTCAAGCTTAACAACCCAGTCATGGAAACTGTGGAAAGCTGTGAACGTGATCGTTCACCTCACCTGAACTCAGTCATGGAAACTGTGGAAGGGAGCGTTGAACTGACTCGTGGGGGGTAGAGATAATGGAGTCCTTTTTCTTGTTCTTCGAAACAGAACAGACTCCGTTCAGTTTAAGGAGTTAAACTTCAATGGGGAGTTTTATAATTATAACTTCTTTCAGGTCCAAAACTCCAAATGCATGCACA
The DNA here is from genome assembly GCF_004785595.1 of Juglans microcarpa x Juglans regia. Classification (NCBI taxonomy): domain Eukaryota; kingdom Viridiplantae; phylum Streptophyta; class Magnoliopsida; order Fagales; family Juglandaceae; genus Juglans; species Juglans microcarpa x Juglans regia. The sequence goes on along the minus strand of NC_054599.1, from coordinate 22,071,293 downwards.
CGAGTTTGCTGAGTGTTAAAGCCAGTAAGAAACCGAGTGTAGCAGAGGTGTTTGAAAGAATGCATCAAAGAGATTTTGTATTGAACAATTACATTTATGGTATGTTGAATATATCCCTCAATACAGTAGCACTCATATTTATAGAAGAAATGAATAGTTACAAGAGAATCATTCTAGAAGAGTCTACAATATTCCATATTGAACAGGGTTGGTTTTGGCATTCTATTGAGAATAAGCAACGGATGCAATGGAGGTGGCATTCTGTTGAGAACATGCAGCAGATACAGTGGACGTGGCTTGTGAGGTGTTATCCTCTAAGGTAGGTACACATGCTCTAATATCCCCCTGCGATTCAAGTGGCATCGATAGGATGGTGAGGCTTGAACGTAGGAGAGCAAATCGTGCCGAGGAGAGCGGCTTAGTAAAAATATCTGCAATTTGTTCTTTACTTGAAACAAATGAGACAGTGAGAGTTTCGTTAGCAACATGATCACGTACAAAATGATAATCAAGATTCACATGTTTAGTCCGTGAGTGTAAAATAGGATTAGCCGAAAGATAAGTGACACCAATATTATCACATAACAAGTGTGGTGCTTTAGAAATAAAAACTTCCAATTCTTTTAACAATGCTTGTATCTTCAGAGGTTCACAAGCAGTATTTGCAATTGATTTTTATTATGCTTCAGTTGAGGATTTAGCTAGTGTCAGTTGTTTCTTGGAACTCCAAGACACTAAGTGAGACCCAAAATAGACACAAAAACCACCTGTCGATTTCCAATCATCCGAGTAATTAGCCCAATCAACATCTGAAAATACTATCAGTTTAAAGGGAGAGACAGAAGAGAAAAATAAACCAAGGGAGGTGGTGAGTTTGAGATAACGCAGTATGCGTTTCATAGCTTGTCAATGAGAGTTACGGGGACAATGCATATACTGGCAGACTTTACTGATTGCAAACGAGATATCTGGACGAGTGAAGGAAAGGTACTGGAGACTACCAACGACACTTCGGTAAATATGAGGATCCTCAAAGGAAGACCCATCAAAGGCTAAAAGTTTATTAGATGTAGATATAGGTGTTTACACGGTTTTTGACTCATGCATATTAGTCTTCTTCAATAGGTCAGAGATGTAACAAGACTGAGATAAAAATAAGCCTTTAGCCGTGCGATAGACATGAATTCCCAAGAAGAAATAAAGTGAACCTAGTTCTTTGACTGGGAAAGATATGGATAGAGAGGATATAAAATTAGTAAAGAGAGAAGAATCTGAGGCAATAACTACTATGTCATCGACGTAAATTAGAACATACATAGAAGCAGTAGCAAATGTAATATAAAAATGGATGAATTAGAAATGGAAGTATGAAAATCGAGTGCTAATAATTTCGAACTAAGCTTTGCAAACCAAGCCCTAGGGCCTTGTTTCAAACTATAGATAGATTTTTTTTAATTTAGAAACAAAATGAGGAAAATCGGAATGAACAAACCCAGTTGATTACTACATAAAGACATCTTCTTCCAAGTCCCTGTGCAAGAATGCGTTTTGTATATTCAACTGATGAAGATGCCACTTTTGAGACATTGCAATGGAGATCAAGAGGCGTATGGTAACTGGCTTAAACGCTGGGCTAAAGGTCTCTGAGTAGTCAAGCCCGACTTGTTGATGGAACCCTTTAGCAACAAGGCGAGCCTTGCGCCGCTCAATGGTCCCATCGGCAAGCCGTTTGGTCTTAAGGACCCACTTCGAAGCAAGAAGATTTGGACAAGGATGAGGAGGAACGAGAGTCTATGTCTCGTTTCGAAGGAGAGCTTCAAACTCACTGGCCATGGCAGCACGCCATGCAGGAAATTTGGAAGCCTCCGTGTAGGAGGTAGGCTCGTCGAGGATGGAAGAATACACGGTGAGAGAGGCATTGTGTTTCGGTAGTGGCCATGGAATGGTGTCATCTTGTCGATGAAAGGGACGGGTGATGAGGGCTTTGGACCAGTAGTCATGGGATGAATGTTTGTGCAAGAAGAGATGGAGGAAGGAGCAACAGGATGTAGATGAGAGTTAGGGTTTGAAGGAGACGGCGCAATATAAGTGCTTTTGAGAGGATGAGGAGATTATGAAGGTTTGATAAGGTTTGTGATGATGGGCTCATGGGTTGGATTATTAGAAATGAGAGTGAGTGAGGGAGCCATGGAGGGAGACAGAGAGATTGGTTCGGCTGGGTTGGGTTGGGAGGAAGTTTGATTGTTGGGAAAGAATGCCTGAATTTGTAGGGAAGGAAGAAAAGAATTAGTTGAAGTCGGCGTTGGTGCAATAGGGGCTGAAGAGGGGGCCTGTGTAGATAAATTTTGAGAAGGTGCAAATGGGAATAGAGTTTCACAAAACATACGTCACGTGAAATATAAATCCTTCCAGATGGAATATGCAAGCAATTATACCCTTTGTGATCAAGGATATATCCTAAAAGGACACAAAGCTGAGATCGTATGTCTAATTTGTGATGATTAAAAGGACGAAGGTTGGGCCAACAGGCTAAGCCAAAAACACGTAAAAAATTATAATCAGTTGGAGAATTAAAAAGTGTCTGAAAGGGAGAAATATGATGAAGGATGGTGTGGGCATTCTATTTATAAGAAAAACGGTTGTTTGGAAAGTATCAACCCAATATTTGGTAGGGGCTGAAGATTGGGCTAAAAGAGAGAGCTCAATTTCAACAATATGGCAATGATGCCGTTCAATGCTGCCATTTTGTACATGAGAATATGGACAAGTGATTCTATGGGAAATGCCAACATTTTGCAAAATAGCATGAAAGGGGCAGAACTCACCGCCCCAATCAGATTGAATAACGATAATATTTTTAGAAAAAAGTATTACGTACATATTTAATGAAGGTTAGAAAAAGTGGAGAAACATCAGATTTTGCACGTAAAGGAAAAAACCAAACATACTTTGTAAAGTCTTTAACAATAGAAAATTAAAATCTAAAACCACTGGAAGATAGCATAGGCGTAGGTCCCCAAACATCTAAAAATAACAACAGAAAAGGAAAATTAGATCGAGAATGTAAGAATGGGTGAGGGAGAGTGTGTGATTTGGCTTGAAGACATGCTGGGCAGGGAGACGAAGTGGATGTGGAAGTGATTGGAAGATTGTGATGTCGTATGGTAAAGAAAGTGATCCGAGGATAGGGGTGACCAAGATGAGCATGCCATGTGTTTGGTGAGGTACAACCATTCTTAACGTAGCCCTGAAGAAGTACCTCCTGTTAATGTAAATCCTTCACAAAAAAATCAAATGAATTAAATTCAAAGAAAACTGAATTATCCAAACAAAATTTTCTAACAGATAATAAATTTTGAGAAATTAAAGGAACATGAAGTAATTGACAGAGAAGAAAATTGCCAAAAGGTGTCAGAAGTAAGCAAGAGCCAGAATTTTGAATAGCAAGGGATGATTCATCTCCAATAGTTACTTGGCCTGGCCCCTGATAGGGAGTGGACTCCAGATTAAGTTTAGAAAAATTAGAAGTGAAGTGGGTAGAAGCAGTGGTATCTAGAAACCAATTAGTAGATGCAATGGACATATTCGGAAAATTAGTGAAATTAGCTGAAAGAGATGGGGGAGGAGGATACTGATATGCATGATCAAACCGATGATAACAAGACATGACCGTGTGACCAATGTGATTACAGAGCTGGCAGGTGGGTCGATTAGCCTGAGAAGAAGAAAAGAAATTAGAAGGAGACGAAGCAAAATTACGACCACCCTGTCCATGCCGAAAGCCACGACCACGGCCTCGGTTAGGAGGAGTAAATGAACCTTGTGTAGTGGTGGAGTTAGCAGTGAAGGAATTGCTTGAGAGGAGAGATAGGGTTTGATGTGCAAGACGTGATTTGTGATTTACAAGAAAACTATAGACCTGAGAAATGGAGAGAGGATCAGGACAAGTAGTGATGGAAGACACTATGGACTCGAAATCAAATCTTAAACCAGTCAAAAAATAGATGATGAACTCAGAATCAGGGATAGGATGGCCTGCGGCATTGAGATATGCAAACAAGGCCTTGGCTTTGTGAAAATTGGTAGAGATTGAATTAGACCCTTTTTTAAGAGTTGCAAGTTGAAATTTCGTAAGCATGAGATGGGTTATGGTCTGAGTAGAGTAAAGATTGTGAAGTGTTTTCCAGATTTGCTAGGAAGTGGAGCAATCAAGAACATGGGAGAGAACAATATTGGTGAGGGAGGAATAGATTGCAGATATTATGAGTTGATCTCAAAGAAGCCAAGAGGTATAGTTTGGGTTGGGTGCATCGTTGATGGTGGTGGGAGGCATGAGAATGGATCCGTCGACATATCCAAAGAGTTGGTTGCCACGGAGGAACGTGGTAATTGGGGCGTGCTAGAGTAGATAATTATATGTAGAAAGTTTGATGGTGATGAGATGTGCGATTGAATTGGTGATGAAGGGATTCAAAGAAGTGGGTTTGGGTGTTGTCATGATGATCGGAGAAGGAAAGAGTGGGCGTTGGCCCTATCGGGCTCTCGATACCGTGTTGAAGCCAGTAAGAAATTGAGTGCAACAAAGGTGTTTGAAAGAATGCATTAAAGAGATTTTGTATTGAACAAATACATTTCTGGTATGTTGAATATATCCCTCAATACAGTAGCACTCATATTTATAGAAGAAATGAATAGTTACAAGAGAATCATTCTAGAAGAGTCTACAATATTCCATATTGAGCATAGTTGGTTTTGGCATTTTGTTGAGAATAAGCAGCGGATGCAATGGAGGTGGCATTTTGTTGAGAACATGCAGCGGATGCAGTGGAGCTTGTGAGGTGTTATCCTTTAAGGCAGGTACACATGCTCTAATACTGAGATTTCCAGATCACCTCCTTGTATTTATTTTCTTTTCTGTTTTTCTTTCTTTTGTTTTATCCCTTCCAAAGCAGGTCTCAAAAAAAGGTTTGGGGTCGACAAGCTAGAGCTAGGGATGGATAGTTTTCAAAATAGGGTAGTGCTAGTGTGCCGCCGAGTTTTGACCGCTGGGCGTGCCCACCAGTACAAATTTCACTTTTTATTTTTTATTTTATTTTTATATATATTTTTAACATATTTAAATACTTTTAAATATATATATATATATACCAATATATTAATAATTACTTCTTTAATCAGTAAGTCAGAAAAAAATTAAAACAAAATTAAATATTATAAATGATCAAAATGAATGAATAAAATGAGGCAGTATAATGAGCTTATTCTTCAAAATAATGGGTAGCTCCAAAAACCTTTGAGACTCATCTCTTCAAGTCAATGTCAAAGCAGAAGGGAATCAAGTTCATCCAATGCATCCAATGAAAAAATCTTTTCTCATTTATAAAAGAATGGTCAAAGTAGTAATTACATTTTATATAAATTGATGTGGTAAGCGTCTACGTAAACAATGTACTAATAAACATATTTGCAAATAGATTTATTTAGCCTAACAAAAAATAATAAAAAAGAATAAACAGCAACTCAGGAATTTTAATTTGCGTTTGTAGAGAAAAATGAATAGAAATTTAGGCAATGATGTAGTATCTTATATTGAAGGTTGGCACAAAGTCTATATGATATTTCAAGAGTTATATGCGTCTCAAGATGTCATTTAATTTTTTAGTAGTTTAAGATTTTAAAATAAAAAAGTAATTTTCTTTATTTTATCTTTTGAATTACTAATGATGATGCCCTTAACTATGAAATTAGTCCTGATTTGTATTCATAAAACATCTCATCTCATCATTATAATTTTTTTAAATTTTCATATAAAATATAATAAATAATTCAATTTTTTTAAATTTTAAAATAAAAATAATATTTTATTTTTTTATTTAATTTTTAACAAAATATTTTATTTCATCTCATATCAACAATAATTAAATGAGTGAACTTTGTTTCCACAGTATTATAAAATCATGAAGTTTGGGCTTACGATGCAATTTCAAGGAATTAGATACGTGCACGTTAAAATTTGAATGAGACGTGTGCAACGGCCCAAGTTCTTCCATACGATTACGAACACCCAATCAATCCCTTTGCTAATAAGATAAAATGGAATAAGATGTTTTGTTAAAAATTTAATAAAATATTATTATAATATAATTTTTATTTTAAAATTTAAAAAAATTAAATTATTTATTATATTTTGTGTAAAAGTTTAAAAAAGTTATAATGAATTATTAATGATTATATGAGATGAGATGATATAATTTGATTTTATATAACCAAATCAACCTTGAATTTAGAATTACTGTTCACCATCTTCGATGATCCATTATAAAAAAAAAATAATGATATACATCATATTTTTATTTTATTTTTATCTTACTATATAAAATGTGACACTTTTATCACTTTTAGATAATTTCTTATTTTTCCAAAAAATAAATTTAAAAATTGATGGACAATGATACTTTGTTATAATGTAACGAAAGTGTAATGTAAGGCTGTGTTTGGATATTGAGCGGAGCTCAACTAAGTTAAGTTTTTTATGAATAGTAATGAGTTGAGTAGTGAATAAAGTTATGTGAGACTCATCTAAACTGAGTTTAAAATATATTTAGATGTTAAGATGAGTTTAGTACTTTTTATAGAAAATTAAAAAAAGTTATGGGTCTCATGTATAAAGATGTTTTAAGTTAAAAAAAGTTATAGGTCTCACGTGTAAGAAGGTTTTGAATTGGAATAAATTTAATAATTTGAGAATTTAATATTTAAATATTAGATTCAATTTAAAATTAGACTGAAGTCACTTAAGCTTAACTAAGTTCAATAACCAGACGGAGCGTGTGATGATTAGATACCGCAGGGGAGCTGGAAAAATGCATGATCTGTCTAGCTCGCTCGGAAGAATCCCCCCACCATATACGACAGCAGTCCGCTAGAAATACGCAATTAGAAATGATTAAGAGACAATTAGTAAACAACTTTTGCACAATTAATGAATAAAGTATTAATTTTTTTTATAAAAAGTTTCATATGTTTGAATTTAAAAATTATTATTTTATTATATAATTTAAAATAATTATGAAACGGTTGTATTGTGTCATTTACTCACTAGCAATATATAGCAACCATGCATACGGATGTTTGATTTGCCCATATATATATACATATAATTAAATCACGACTTGGTAAAGCTTTAAATTAATAAAAATATACAGATTTTATTATTTATTTTATATTTTAACAATTTTTCTTACGTGTGGGTCAGAGACCTCTATTTTGATACCGTATTAAATCGTTACTTAAATCATAAGTTTAAACTAATAAGAATAAGTATATTTTATTACTTATTTTATATATCAAGATATATGTGTAGGTGTAAGTATTTTCAATAAGTAAATTCTAGGCCTATATAGTTCCTCGGAGCCCATGCAAGTTTAATAAAAGAAAATATTTGTAAGTTTGCTTATAATTGATATACTTACGAAAAGCTTTTCATATTAATATATATATATATATATATATATATATACATATTAGTTAGCTAAAAAAATATTGGTGTTTTATTATTATTATTTTATAATTGAGTCCTACAAATAATTAGTATTTTTAAACACAAATTTGTAAGTAACATAATTTTTTGTAATTTTGTAAGGGGATGGGGTGTTGGACTTGATTTTTGAACATTAAGTTGTGGTTGGGATAATGAATTGAGATGAGATGAAAGTTAAAAATTGAATAAAATATTATTAGAATATTATTTTTTAATATTATTATTGTTTTGAGATTTGAAAAAGTTGAATTGTTTATTATATTTTGTGTGAGAATTTAAAAAAGTTATAATGATAAGATGAAATACTTCTTATATACAAACATGACCTAATTCTTTAAGAGAGGAAAGAAAATGCCATCGGGCTACAAGTTTTTTTTTTTTTTTTTGGCTGATCATCTAACATTTTCACCACCTTAATAACTTTACGATCTCTCTGTAAATTAAGTTTACCATTGGAGGAGATAAAGTATTCAAGGCAGATTCAATGACTCGGTGTTCATTACATTAGCCTGTCTCCTAATTCCTTGTCAAACAAGTTGTTGAACTATATATTATGATAACATTATAAACAATGATAAAGAAGGTCGACAGGGAGACATGAAAAACTAATCACGACAATCTTTTAAAGTTCCCTATCTATATTATATATTTGAGATTATCTTTCTACGTGGAAGAAGCTAGCCAATGTCTAGATGCACAAGACATTATATTAAGGTCTAATTTGGGTAATGAGGATATGAGAATACATCATTATTATTTATTATTTTATTATTACTTTTTACTACTATTCAATATTATATCGTTATTTTTTTATTATTATTCACATAATACTTTAAAATACCTTACTATTCAAATGCAACCTAAATCTACTCAAAAGTCTTATTGAGTTATATCTGATTCATCTTCCAAGCTTCTCGAATCTTAACCAATCAAGTAGTACTGTTGTGTAGAATCCAATTCATCCCTCGGCGCAAACTAGAGATAGACATATGACATGGGTAATGTAGTATATATTCAGTACTATTTAATATTGTCTGAAAAATTTCCTCAATTAGTTATAATCCGCGTGTATAATCCACACAAGATATTTATGTTTTTTTCACTCTACTTCTTAAGATTTAAGTATAAAATCTAGATATATTGACTACGTGTCATATATTCTCCTCTCAATTTACCAAAAATATTCTACTTGAGTCGAAATTCATGTCGTGCACGAGTCATGAACTCACTTTAGTCCTCTCCTTTATATTAGAACGTATGAGAATGAACATTAATGCATGGTTCAATCCAAATTAAAATATATACAAGAAGATAAGAATCGTCCCATGCATTGAGGGAGGGAAAAACCAACATATAGTATGCCAAGTGGGAATTAAAAATATAATATTATAAAAAACACTCTCCCAGTTGATTGTATATTCCATTCCATGCTTAGTCCACCCACCGGCTTGCTTACGAGTCATGGTCATTTAAGATTGGTTTGGTTACACAAAATCAAACTTTCTCGTCTCATCTTATTTTATATAATCATTATAATTTTTTTAAACTCATACATAAAACATAATAAATAATTAACTTTTTTAAATTTTAAAACAAAAATTATATTAAAAAATTATATTATAACAATATTGTATTCAACTTTTAACAAAATATCTCACCTCATCTAAATTACTTAACCAAACGAGGCTTTAATATTTACATCCTTATCCATTTTTTTTGTTTTTTTTGCCTATGTATTTGCTTTGTCGATGCATGTGGCTAATTTAGAGAAATATTATATATATAAAGAGATTATATAAAAGTAAACTTATTAACTGACGTGACTTCATATGATATGTTAGATTTATTTTATGATAAAATGAACTTTACAATATAACGTACCATATTAAACCACGTCACTATGTGAATTTATTTTTATGTAATACCTTTATAACTAAAGATTATATTAAATATGCCTGTATTTTTTTCTTTTCTCTTTGTATCATTCAATTATTTTTTAAAAAATAAAACACATATAATTAAGAAATTAATTACACCAAACCCGACCCTACGAGTACTGACTTCATAATGTTTTGAATAATTCTTATCCATACCCATGATCCCAAAAGAGAAATGTCAAAAAATGGGAGTGCCCGTAGTGTGGATTTCATGTCTTAGAATAGGCAGGCAGAGATCAAAATTATTTGAAAAAACTAGTGGCCTGAAAACATATGATCCTCCTCACATGTAACCCTAAATATGCATGAACCAAGAATAAAAAGTGAAGCAAGTGATGAAAAGATATGTGACTGAAACAGATACTCTTTGCAGTGCTTTACACAAACTAAGGCGCGCAAATGGTGGATAGAATCATGGTATGTTTTAGAAATCTAAGATTCCTCAATCCTCTGCCTTGATCATGATCGGACCCCCCCATCTAACAATAATAAATCAACCATCCATATATATGTATATATCCTAAGTGTTGTCTGAATAATGCATGCATGGTTCTGTAACGCCACGCTTATCCTCCTACTCAGCACCCAAGTTTGTTCGTATTAGCGTGAGAAAGAGACCGATCCTCCTCCAATCTTAAAGTGTGGTTAAAGTAAACAAGAAAATGTAATTTAATTATTTATATTTTATTTTAATATTTTATTTGAGCTAAACTCGAATCATCTTATGATATAATGTAATTATTTATATTAAAAAAATGTATTAATTTTAAAGAGATTTTATAAAAATAAACTTATAATTTAACATATTTTAATTTGATAGGTTAGATTATAAAAATATTTTTATTATAAAATATAACATATCCTATAAAATTTTACTGTACCATTGTATTATTACAATGGCAACAAGTTCAACTAGTAAAATCATTTTTTTATTATTATTTGTTGAAATAAGTTCTTAACGCAATCTAATCTTGATATTTTTTTAGGGGTTTAATATTCTTTGAGCGGTCCAGGTCCTACTCTGGCGGCCGCCCATTTATACCGCTTGTTATTTTTTGTGTGTTTTTTTTATAAATTTTTTTAATATATTTAAATATTTTTAAAAAATAAAAATATATATTATTACACTTAAAATTAATTTTTTAATCACCAAATAAAAAAAAAAAAAATCAAAACGGTGTACTATAGCGGTCAACTGTGGCGGCAGACAAAAAAAAAAAAAAAAAAAAAAAAAAAAAAAAGATGAATAGAGCCAAAAAAAAAAATTACAAAAAGTTACGAAAAGTATCTATCGGTGAAAGTGAGCGGTCTTCGACTCTTTCTCATATTCTTTTACGAAGAGATTACACACCTTTATCTTCTCCTCTGTGGCTCTGTTACTCTGCAGTCGAGAGCAAGGAAAAAAAAACAGAGAAATCGCTGGAGAAGAATGCAAAAAGCGTAATTTCCGGATACGTGTCTTTCTCCCAATGGTCACTTTCACAAAGCCGTGTTATCAGCTGGGTCGTAGGCTTTAAGTCAACATACATGAAGTCCCTGATCTGATCACCTTGGAAAGGACAGAAAATCGAAGCGACAGGCAATCTTCACACTTATTTTCCACGCAAGAACCGAGAATTTTATTGGCGGGTGATCTACCAACCAGGTGACCTTATAAAATACTCTCTCTTCTTTATTAAAATCCCCAACCCATTCTCTTCCGTCTCCCTCTAATCCTGCCTGTTAATAACAGGACAAACCCTCTTCCCGAAATCCGCATTTACTCAAAGACAGACGCCCAATTGAAGCTCGAAACGTGCCCCGTAAAGCTAACGACGTTACGGTGAGCACTGAATGGTCATGTTTACCATCCCCGTTTGCCTGTTGATTAGAGGACAAAGAGATCAGTATAGTACAGTAACCGGTTGCCCAAGGTAGGACAATAATTCGGTTCCGTTTCTAAAAGTAGTTGGAAAATTAATTTTTTTATATAAAAAATAAAAAATATTAAAGGAAAAATATAAGGGAGAGAGTCAGTCACAAACTCGCTAAGAGAAAACTAAAAGAGCGTGAATAAAGGTGTGGTGCTCTCTGCAGACGTACGAATAGTAATGGCAGCGGCAGTGATGCAGCAGTCTGCAGAAACGGTCTCAGAGAAAAAGGACATAGTCGGCGACAGGCCAAAGAGATGGCAGAAAGTGGCTCTTGAATCGAGGAGATGATGCGGTTTCTCTTGTTCTTAAGTATCTAAATATAGAATTACAGTTACTTTTTTAATTGTTGCCGCTGTTGTTGTGTTCCGAGGTTATTTTGATTGTTCGGACGGTGATGATCGTCAATCGGCTGCGGATTGGTAGAGGTCTGTGTTGAGAATTTATCTGAGAGATGGCGTCTTCGAGTGTCCCGGTGGCTGGTAAAGTTTAATCAATTCCAGGGGCTTTGAATTGCGTTTTTTTGTTGATGATTACCCTGTTTGTTATATGTAGCAATCGGGAGTTTTAGAATCGCTGCTCTTTGTTTTTCTGGTGGTGGATGGTGTAGATTCGGAGGAGGATGCGCTATACAAGGAGCTGTGGCATGCATGTGCGGGACCTCTGGTCACGGTGCCTCTCCAGGGGGAGCTAGTTTTCTATTTTCCTCAGGGTCACATCGAGCAGGTACTATATAAATCTCTTCGGATTTTGTTCAATTTCTTCTGCACTTTTCCGATTCTTGATATGGAGGTGCAAATCTGCAATGCGTTTCGTTGAACTAATTTTGTTTCTATGTCTATATGTTTATGTAAATGTACGGATGCATGTATAGGTGGAGGCTTCGATGAATCAAGTGGCTGAGCAGCAGATGCCAGCTTATGATCTTCCAGAGAAAATTCTCTGTCGCGTTCTCAATGTTCAATTGAAGGTAAGAGCTTGCCGTCACTTAAAAATTTTGGAGGCGCACTTTTTTGTTTACTGCGGTGCTCCCATTCACGCTCTCAATTGAGTTTTTTCCCCCCCTTTTCTTGGTACTGAACTGAAATTTAAACTTGATCGAGGAAGGCTGAACCAGACACCGATGAAGTGTATGCTCAAGTGACTTTGGTTCCTGAACTCCAAGTACGTGATTCTGAAAGTGATCGTTTATGGAATTCCGGACGTGAATTTAAAATATGGAAATAATAAAGTATGAATCTTATGTTTGTTCTGAACAGCAAGGCGAGAACTCGGTGGAGGAGAAGGGTACTTCGGCTTCTTCCCATCCTCGGCCTCGTGTATATTCCTTTTGTAAGACGCTTACGGCCTCCGATACAAGCACTCATGGTGGTTTCTCGGTGTTGAGACGCCATGCCGATGAATGCCTACCTCCACTGGTTGGTTTGGCTATTCATCTTGTGTCTTTTTAGTGGCTCGCTTCTTTTATTCTGTAATTACATCATACCTTGGTCTTCATTTGAGTTCTGAGAAGCATTGAAATTGCTCCTTTTTTTGCAGGACATGTCCAAGCAACCTCCGACTCAGGAGTTGGTTACCACGGATTTGCATGGAAATGAATGGCGTTTTCGTCATATTTTTCGAGGTAATATCAAGTACCTTCAGTGACTTTTGTTTAAATCTTGACCTAGCAATTATTTGATTCCTTGGTCCAATATACGTTTGCAAAGTATCCGTTGTAAAATTTGATTGAAGCATGAAACTTGTCCATACATTGTATTCATTAAAATGAGAAATCGTGAATTGTAAATGTGAATGTCAGGTCAACCAAGGAGGCATCTTCTTCAGAGTGGATGGAGTCTTTTCGTCAGCTCCAAAAAGCTTGCTGCTGGGGATGCTTTTATCTTCTTGAGGTTTGTCTCTTTATTTTCAAACCAGTTTCTATGATTGTGATCCCAGTTTCAGCTTTTCATTGGTTCACTAATGACTACAGATTGTACCATGTTGCAACCATATGAAATGTGGCATGTAAAATAGTTATGTGGTGGTAGAACATTTTTGTCTGATCAGTTTCTAGATCCTTTTGCTCTCAGAGGTGAAACTGGGGAACTTCGTGTGGGGGTAAGAAGAGCAATGAGGCACGGAAGTAATATTCCGTCTTCTGTCATATCTAGTCACAGTATGCATATTGGTGTCCTTGCAACAGCGTGGCACGCTGTTAATACGAGTACCATGTTCACTGTCTACTACAAGCCAAGGTGTGTAATTTTTTCGTTACCTTCCTATCATCGAGTGACAATTTCTTATATACCACATAGAAAAAATCTACACAACCTCCTACTTTTCACACAATCTCTGCACACCACACTTTTTTTTAATTTTTATTATTTTTTTCTTTTATCAAAGATTTAATATATGAATAATGAATAAAAGAATTGAATTAGTTTAAAAAAAATAAACTCAAAAAATAAAAAATTAAATTAAATTTTAAATTTTAAAATTATATGGTGTGTGTAGGTTTGGGAGGTTGTGTAATATTGCTAGAAAGAAAAAGAAAAAAAATCACTTTCAACCTTGTTAATAGGAGGTCGTGTCTAGAGAGAGTTGCTGCCAATTTCAGAGTGCCTAAAAACAAAAAAAAAAAAACAATTTCAGAGTGTCTAAAGTAGAGAATGAGAATATTGTTGATTACAGGAATATTGTCTAAACAATACATTTCAACTGAAGTAATTGTCAGTCTGTGTCATGTTACAGTGCATGGTTTTTTTCGTGTGCTCTGATCTCCTGATATTGTCTAAAGTATATTCATTCATGGAATAAATTATGCCTAGTATTGAGCTTTATACATATTTTTTAATGCAGTAATGTCATGCAAACTGAGTGTGTATGGTGTAATCCTGTTTATTTTTTTAATCCTTGGCATACTGCTTTTCCAATCTATGAATTTCTTATACATGATATGTTATAGGACTAGCCCAGCTGCATTTATTGTACCCTTTGATAAATATATGGACTCTGTCAAGAACAACTGTGCTATAGGGATGAAGTTCAAGATGAGGTTTGAGGGTGAAGACGCTCCAGAACAGAGGTATGATCTTTTATTGAACCCTGCTTATCATTTTTCAAACTTTATGAAAAGAGGAGGAAAAATGAAAAGAGAATTTGGTTGATTTGTGGAACTTTTGCCTCCATGGACTAGATTCTCTGGCACGGTGATTGGAACCGAGGATGCCGATTCTGTAAGGTGGCCGGGATCAAAATGGAGATGCCTGAAGGTACTAACTTACAGTGCATAAGTCCTTGAATTTCATAATCCTTTACATGCTAAACCTTGTGTTCTTTTGCAGGTTCGATGGGATGAAACTTCTCCCATCCATCGTCCAGAAAGAGTTTCCCCTTGGAATATAGAACTTGCTTTGACTCCTACTCTGGATGCCCATCCAGTGTGCCGATCAAAGAGGCCTCGTGGGAACATGGTATCGTCATCTACTGATTCCTTTGTTCCTACAAGGGAAGGTATAGAACAACTGGTGGACACATGCTTCATAACTGTTTATTGTTTCACCTCTGTCACTGTTATGCTGCGATTGCAGTTTATTTAGACACTGTTGTTAAGCTCCATCATTTACATGATCAGGTTTGCCTAAATTTAGTGTTGACCTTTCACCAGAGAAAGGGTTATTAAAGACCCTGCAAGATCAGGCAATATCAACCATGGGATTGGGAGGTGGTGTCTGTGCTGAGAATAATGAGTCAGACACTACACAAAACCCCCCTTTATGGACTCAGACACAGGGTAAGAATCAAACTGAATCGAGTTTTGGTGAAAGAGTGGGGCCAGATGACAGTGCCCCTAAAATGATGCATGAGATGAACTATAGAAGTCCAGTATCACGCTCTCTGACTCCTTACGGGTTCCATTGGCCCTTTATTGATCAAAATTCTGATAATGCGGATCGATTGAAGAAGCGTGTTTTAGATCAGAATCAAAAATCAAATTTATTTACATTTTCCCAGTCCATGTTGCATCCCTCATTTAATATGACGGAATGTGGCATACAACATCCTGCACCAGCAGTTGAGCAGCATCCGGTTAATAGGTTGTTACCTCTGCTGCCACCTACAAGTATCGAGGATTCTCCCTGTACATCACTGATGAAACAACAGCCTCTGTTTTTGCAAAAAGAAGAAATGAAATCCAAGGGAGATGGCAGTTGCAAACTCTTTGGTATATCACTCATTAGTAGTCATTTGGCCACAGAACCAGCCACACCACATGAAAATTTCATGCATAGGACAGAAGGGCAAATTGCTTCTCCATCAGATCAGCTGCAAGATTTGGTGTCGGACCCAGGGTCGCAGAAAGCTGTGTGCCGAATTTCTTCAGAGATATCAATTAAAGATGATGAACGAATGAGGTCTTTTCAAGCCTCTGAGCGGCTTTCTAGAAATGTCCAGGACAGGCTTCAGAGCAGTTCAACCGGATCTTTTATCAAGGTTTTCTCCTCTTAGACAACTGAATATAAAGTCTAACCTGTGTTTCCATCTAGAATTCATCGTCTTATATCTGTTGAAAACAGGTTCACAAGCTGGGGGTTCCTGTTGGGCAGTCTGTGGACCTCACCAAGTTTGATGACTACAATGGATTGATGGCTGAGTTGGATCATATGTTTGAGTTGAACGGTGAATTAATTGCTCCCAATAAGAGGTGGATGGTGGTTTTTACTGATAATGAGGGTGATATGATGCTTGTTGGAGATGATCCCTGGCAGTAAGTACTCAAGTTCTGCCTTTCTCTGTTCTTTATTCCTCTCCTTTCTTTCTATCCTTCAACCAAGACCGTGTTTCTCTACTTAATTTCTTATATGTTCACATCATCATGTTTTAATTCCAATCACGTTTCCATATAATGCAGAGAGTTCTGTAGCATGGTCCGTGAGATCTTTATCTATACTCGAGAGGAGGTTCAGAAGATGCGACCACAACCCTTGAATCCCAAAGTCAATCAGATCTCACCAGTTGCACGCCGAAAGATGGGTTCAAAATAATGAATGATTTGACACTACTTCAGGTGTGAGTCCCAAAAACAGGTTTGGTATCTACGACTTTACATGGTTGTTAATAAGTTTGGAATGCATTAACTCTGATTTTATGGGTAAACCTTAAAGATTGTTGTACTTCCTAGTAACCGATTGGACATTAGTTTAATGTAACTCAGAATATTTCTGCCTTAATTGGGAGACGAAAGAAGGGAGATTTTGCTGTGCATTCTTAACTCAGATGGCTGATTAACTAGGAATTTAGAAGTCATTTTTATTCTCATCGTGTTTGTTCAGGTTGTGGAGCTGGCAAGTCTACGTTTTAGGGTGTGCGGGGTAACTGGCCTTTGAAGGGAAGCCCTTATCTTTTGCGGTCGATGCTTAACAGTATAAACTGTCTACTACATGCAGTTTTGGTTCAATTGCAAATCACTGTAGTATATAGTGTTTTGTTTTTTCTATTTTTGGTGGGTTGGATAAGAAAAATTGCTGTATCAAATGTACAGATAATTTGCTTATAATGTTCGAGTAATAGTATATGCCAAGAGCTAGAAAGTATTTAAGACCCTTGTAAATTGTCATGATCTTTTACTTTACGATTAATGCTAAATACAATCGTGGAGTGTGCAACTGTTGTGCAATCATTTTGAAAAAGAGTGAGAGATCCACTATTAAAAAAAAATAGATCCTGTATTTATTCACTTTTTTTAAAGGGATTGTGCGATGTTAGCACACTCACGATTACAAATATTATCTCTCTCTCTTAATTCTGTTATGTTGTTTATTTGAGACTTGGCTTTCTTAGTGACTTCTTGAAAATTGTTAATTTTAATTTCTGTTTATAAGCTAATTATGTTTTCTTTTCCAATGTGGAATTATTTGATTACTAACTCTAATAAATTAGATAAAAAAAAAATACAAACATTTCCTCACTTTTGAATTTGAATTTCAATTGTCTAACTCATTGTAAAGGGTACTAAAGGACCCAACATTTCTTATTCCCCATCAATCATTAGGTTAATTATTAATGACAAATTTAATGATACTAAGATAGGTAGATAAGAGTACAATTGAGAATGTAATATGCAGTATTTTTTTTTTCTATCCATTAAAATAGACCGTTGCGTATGAAGAAAACAGAAAAAGAATGATGGGTCAATGCTTTTCTACCCGCAATGGTAGAGCCGAGCCATTCCTGTGTTCACCATCCAATAATCGGTTCAGATGCACAGCACCATCGCTCTCGAAAAAGTAGCGGTGAAGGGCCTTCACACATTGTTCAGCTTCACTATCATTTACTATCAATGAAATATTCACCTGATTGATACCAACGATATGTATTTAGTTTTTTTTTTTTGAAAAAATGCCACAGTATTTACAGGAATTATGATGGAAATACCTTTGACGCCCCTTGTGATATCATCTGAACATTAACTCCATTGCTTTGTAGAACACGAAATACCTGCCAAAA
Organism: Juglans microcarpa x Juglans regia; assembly: GCF_004785595.1. Classification (NCBI taxonomy): domain Eukaryota; kingdom Viridiplantae; phylum Streptophyta; class Magnoliopsida; order Fagales; family Juglandaceae; genus Juglans; species Juglans microcarpa x Juglans regia. The sequence continues at coordinate 22,053,417 of NC_054599.1, read as the reverse complement.
AGGAAGAGGTTTTATCCTATGAAAAAGATGGAAAGAGAATCTGTTGTGCTAATGACACAAAACTAGGATTCAATTAAATATTGAAATGAATATAGCTCAAGATAATCTCCACAAAGTTTTATGAGGGAATAACACCTTCTCAAGCATCAACGAGGAACGCTGAGCATTGCCAACGAGAGAGATGATTGATCTATATTGCAGGAGATTCACCTCTGCAACTTTCTCAAGCTCTTCCACTACACGTTCAAGTTCCTGATCAGATGAAAAATGGGAGCAAATGGATTTAATACACCAATTGAGAGAGGTTTTAGCATTAAATATCCACACAGCCACAAATTCACGAGCGGGAGTCCTTGCAAGCAAATTGGAGTAAGAAAATAAATAATGTTCATAGACTTGCCTGCTGGATCAGTTCTCTGCTCCAAAGTTTAGAAGGATCTAATGTCAAAGATACACTAACTTCACTAGTAGCCACAGCGTCCACAGATATGCCCAAACCTTCGAATATTGAGAACACCTACTGGGAGAAATATATAGAGCAAATAACATTACCACTAGCATAAGCCATGAAGGCAACTGGTGGAAGAACAAATTCAAGTTAAAGAAACATTTTCTAACCTTTGCAAGGAACCCGACTTGACCGAGCATGCGGGTACTGACGATATCCACCATGGTAACATTCTGCTTTAAAACTATGCTGGTCAGCTCAGCCTGTAATTGCATTTACGTGAAGAAAAATGTCAGTACTGTTGAATTCCTCCACACATTAGGATGAAAAATTTTCACCTGCAACGAACCTTGCTCATATCTCTTGTTTTAGTAATGAGGGTGCCGGGAGCTTGAGGGTTGTATGAATTCTTGACCCTAACAGGGATATCACCCTCTCTGGCTGGTCTCATGGATTGTGGGTGTAGTACCTGCATACAGGGCATAATATGAAAATTAAATTTCCCTTGTGCCCTTGTCTTCACCAAAAATCAAAGTGCAACAGCCCAACCTTATCTCTCAGATATTAACATGCTAGCCGAATCCCAATAATTTATTTTATCACAATTACAGATATGTGCAACAGTGCAAATAAAAGTACAACATGGATATTACTAACAGCTATGAACAAACTCCAAAAACACGCTTTGGTTACTTGGTACTTAAGCTCCTCTGTCTCTCTAAATCCCAACTTCTGTCTGGTATACATAGTACTGGGCATTCTCTAATCTCTAAAAGCTGTGACACCCTCTCCCTCTCTTTTTAGATCCCAACTTCTGCCCGATATGAATACTGGGCATTCTCCAAACTGCAAGAAGCAAGATAATGATAAAACTAACCTGAGCACCAAAGCATGCAAGCTCCTCTGCCTCGTCAAATGTCAAATAAGGTACAGGTTCAGCACGTGGATAAATGGTAGGGTCACAGGTCAAGACGCCATCAACATCTTTCCACACCTGTTAAAATTCTGTTAATATCTATCAAAAGAGGATTCACATAAATTTCTCCACTAAAATTTCTATACTAGAACTAGTTCCAGATAGAAAGTGTTTATGAATACATGCATGAGACTGCCCATTTGCACATTTGAGTTCCTCCAGTAAGTGAATTCAGGTTCTGATTCTGACCTGAATTTCCTGCAAGCCTAAAGCTTTGCCAATGGTTGTAGCTGTCAAATCACTACCGCCCCTACCCAAGGTGGTAACCGCACAAGATTTCCAGCCCTACAGTAAGAGAAAGCACATTGCAAAATCTTGCTAATATACTAAAAGATTAAGAGTAACTCCTCAGCAGTGAAATGGATGCAACTGCAGTTCAGTAAGACCTTCCCAAGGAAGCCGGTAACAACGGGAATTGCAGGATCCTTAACCCAATCACCATGTAATCTCTTGGCAACAGCTGGGTAAGTTGCTTCCAAGATGTCTGCATTCGTGAAATCGTCTGTGGTTATAAAACCAACATCAAATGCGTCGTACTGCAAAATTCACATAGCAACAAACTGTAAGTTGCTGCTGAAATCAATGGTTGGAAAACAAAAGAGTACACGAATGATGAAGAATAATACATACTTGGCGTGCTTTAATACCGATTTTATTCAGATGAGCAGCAAAGATTCTCGTGGACATGCACTCGCCAAATGAAACCAAGTAGTCTTTCGTGCGAGGTGTTAACTCCTTCATCATAGCTATTCCTTTCAGAAGTTGCTCTAGTTCTTCCAAGAGAGCTGTAAAATATCACGCGTGCGAGCACAAAAAATAAACCCTTATTACCCACCTCAAGATCAGACAATTCTGTAGCACATTCAGAATAAGTAACTGATTTCCACAAACGAAAAGAAAGACTCTTTCAGCGCTTAAATTAAAGAATCCTAACCAGAGACCACAGAGCGATCAACACCAAGTTCTTCTACCGTCCTGAAAATGATAAAAAAACACCATACTTTCTCATCATGGAAAAATGGCTATAGAGCGCTATTTCTCTAGCAGTAATTAAAACACTTCAAAATAGAAAGAAATTATTATATAACCGTCAAACCTAAGATGCAGCTCCTTTACAGATCCCAATTCCTCGATTTCCGAAGCATTAGAGACTCCACAACTGACAGCCTTCTCTCCGGCCTTCATTACAAGCATTCAACTTCATAATTATCGCTCTCAATACGACATGATAAAAATTCTAAATTTCTTTGTCTTTTGTTCGTGTGTAAATTACCACAAGCAGTTTGTTAGTAGTTTTTCCTATAGCAGAGAGAACAACGACGGGCCGTTCCTCTGGAAAACTGAGAATAAGAGTGGCGATCTCTTTCATCCTCTCCGCCGACGCCACGGACGATCCACCGAACTTCATCACACACGTGAAACCCTCCGCATTTCCACCAAAAAATTGATTCCCTATCACGTTTTCTTTAAGCACAGCCTGCACTCCTCCTCCATTCTTGGCACCGACTTTTACTAGCTTCATCGTGGCCGCTCTCCTCCTAGAAGAATCACCAATTTTCTCACAGAACAATCTAGAACGCGAAGCAACGGAATTCGAGAATCCGAGCCGGTTCATGAATCTGTGACTCGAAAATTTGAGACCGTGTGCGTGCAACGAAGCCGCCATTGTTGCAGAGAGTGGATATACTCAGATGTTGTATCGGCGAATTACGTGGTCTTGGATTTCCTCAATTCGGAGAGCACATGAAAGTCGAAAGCAAAAATGCAGGAGAGGTTTTTTATGCGTCCGTTATGATTGTTAAGACTTTGGATATCGGAGCTGAGGGAGGGTGGTGAGGAGGGAAAGTCGTAATGAAAAATAGATATCGTGCGCTGCAGCGGGAAGCCGTTTCTTTCGCTGTAAGTTTAGTTGACTCACTCGCTGTTATTCGTCTATATTAATTTATAGAAAAAATTATTTACCTACAATATTTATTATATTTTCAATGAGATTTTTTTTTATAAAATAAAATTTTAAAAATAACATCAATTTATAAAAATACTTTCATATTAAAACACTGTTATGAAATATATTGTAAAATATGATGTGTGTAACATTAATATTCCAAAATTCAAATTCAAAACTACTTCTTTTCAGTATGAAATCATCGGTTATCCCAAAAAATTAAATTTATAAAATAAATATATTTTATTATTTATGTTCACATCTTATCAATAAGCATATATAGTATATACCCCTGTTACAAAGTTAAAACTACATATTTACATTTTAAATAATAATAATTAATAATAATAAGGAAATATTCCACAATTCATATTTTTAATATTTTTTTGTTATTTTCTTATGGGTAAATGGTAAGAAGTACTTTCATTTGTTATTTCATACCATTCATTTATATTATTAGTTGGCTAAATTTCAGTAAGAACATTTTGAGATAATTCATTTAAAAAATATATGGTTCAGTTGTTGGTTTTGATAGTTTGAGATCTAATTTGGAAATTGAGTTGTATTTTGGGGTACTAAATAAAATTTTGCTTAATTTTTATCCTGATGTATTGAAGTGACATGCATCACCATGGCCATTGTAAATGGAAACATCAAATCTCTCTAGTCTCTACCATAATGTTTATGTAATAAGAGACATTGATCCCTCGGCATTGTTTGCTGAGATGTTGAAGGAAGGCATTCAAATGGATGAGTTTTTGTTCTCCATATATAATTCTCCATCAGCGATTATGGTGCAAAAGGTGGATTGGATTATGAGGCTTTCAGTAGTAAATAGGATATGTTTGGGTGTCAAACTCATCTCAACTTATTTCAAATCAATCATTGATAGAATCCACTACTTTTTCAACTTTTTATAAAAAGTTAAACATATATCAACCTACGTCAAACATTCAAATACATTTCAATAGGATTTACAAAACACTATTATTCAAAGATCAACTCAAATTATCTGATATCACTTTAGTACCCAAATGCAGCCTTACTGTTGATTTTTATTTACCTCAAGTGTGAGAGTTTCAACTTTCATGTTAAATAATGGTACACGTACACCCATTTTACAACCATGTTTCAAATTGAAGGTATTTCTATAAAATGATATTACTTTTATATATTATTTTACAAAAATATCATTAATTTAAAATAAGCTTGTATGAAAGGTTGTGAAAATGATTGTCCTTTCATATTTTCTAGCCAAACATCAAAGATCAGGATGAGTGGGCTTGTAGAGAGATATATTCAGAGGACTATTCCGACATGAACCTCAAGAGGAACTCTTGTGTGGGCTTCTAGTTGCTCCCTCGTGCTAGCAAGGTTTAGTAGGTGGGCAGAAGTTAAACGATCATTATGTTTGGAATTGTTGACAGCTAAAAACTTCTGTGGTGTGAAATTGCAGTGGCCGTATCCCAAGTTCCCAACCTACTCAAAGTACTCTCGCCAGATCAAGTGCAGGTTTTTTTATTTTCTCTCTTTCCTTGGGCCTCCAAATTACTTACTTTTTCTTCTGCCCAAGCATCACCAAGGACTCTACATATAGGGTGTGAGCAGTGCAGACAGCAGTAGCATCAGGGTCTATTCCCATACTCTGATAGAGAGTGTTATTCAGAACAAATTAGAAGCAATTCCTTCGACTCTACAGCTAAGGACCACAGAGGATGGATAAAATCTCAGCATGTCTGTGTTGTTGTCAAAACCCATATTGGCTTTGAAGTTCAGTTGTTTGAAAATGCAGGTAGAAGCTCCCACTGTAGTTTCCCCTTGCCCTATGAATTCTTGGGAGCATTACTTACTGCAGAAATTCTTTTCTCATGCTGTAGTGCTGTGAACGAATCTTTTATTGCATCCAGGTATTATTTTCAAATGCTCTTTGCATACTAGGAATTTGACAATGGCTGAAGTAATATTGATAAGAATCACCTTCATAACAGAGAAGTTCTCAGCATTTAAGCTAAATCTCACATTCTCTTGAAACGGCCATTAAGTTTTGAATTATTAATTTATTTAAATCTGTAATAAGAACAAATAGCACTAAAAAGAACCAAAGAAACACTTATTTTCCCTTTCACTTGAGATCTTTACAAAATTCTTTTACATTCACAGAATGGACAAATCCAAGGAGCCAACAAACAAACAAATGCAGTTTGATTAATCTTTTTGCAATCAAACTTTACATACAAACTTGATCGAGTATCTGGTACAATATCCGATCAGTAAGATCAGAATGCTTCTGGAAGTGGCCGGCCTACTAAGAAGGACTTGAACAGCATAAGTGATCGCTCCGGCTGCGAGAATGGAGCTTCATGGGATGCCCCTCTAATGGTGGCAAATGAAAGAATGTTACCATAAACTTGAGTCCAGCCACCAACCTGAAGGTAAGGCATTGAAAATCTATTTAGAACAACAAACTTCTCAGTAATAACACCTAGTAATTATTAAGACCTGAGTATTTTTCAACTAGATTCACCTGTTGCCCTTCAAACCAGACTCTGTACGGCACAGTAGTTTTCAGTCCTAATTCCTCTGCTAGTCTACGAACTAATGTTCTTGTTCCAGTCAAAGGGATGACAGAATCTTGGTCTCCACTGTAATTTGGAAATCAATATGTAGTCAATAACAATGATCTTCAGGATACAAGTTTTTTTTATTTTTTTATTTTTTGCATTCATTTATTCAACTAATATTGGTAACCTTAAAACATGAAAGAGTAAAGGCCATATGCATTTACCTGTAAACCAAGACTGGGATTCCTGCCTTGATGAGTTTTCCAACGATTGAGATTGTTGGAATCTCCAAGTCAAGTAGCTCATAGTTGAGGATACTGCAATAAACATGGCAGAGAATAAGTTTTTTAAGAACTTAATGAAACAAAATCACCCCCAAACGACCAAAGATTTAAAAGAAGAGGAATGTGCAAAACTTCATTTTTCTTTCAAGCGTAAAGCCTTGCAAACTTGTATATTTCATGTCTTTCAAGACGTATTAATCTGATTTATGTTAGAAGAGAAGTACTTGCTACAAACAGCCCATCGACGTACTCCTACAAGACGTGCATGAAGAGCCATCTGCACATCTCTCCTGTTTAGATAATTTACTATTTCATCTTCCACGCAGACATCTATTGTCTCACCAACTTGCTGTTGGACAAAGAAAACCAGAATTACTGAGTTGTTTATATTTGATTCATAAAGGCAATTTAAATATGGAATCCAGTTTGGAGTGGATGGAAATGCCAGCAAATGATGTAAGTACTCACCTTAGGACTCAGGACTTTGGATTGTGAGAACACAGACGATATACAGACATCAAGGGTAACATCATACTTGTCCACAAATCTACTGGTTTCTCTATTCACTTGGCTCATCACCTTTAAACAAATCAGAGAAACACTATCTCTGTAATATTCACTCACATATCGTGAATAGTTACAAACAGAAGTGAACAATTTGTATGTAGAATCCGATATCAATCCATGCGCCCAGAAGAACTCAGCCCTTGAATTGAAGTCCGTGGAAAACTCTAAGACAGGATTACCCAACTGCAACCGGAGGAGAAACGCATCTTAGAACAAGAATTTACGGGCAAATTGAAAGTCTCAGAAATATTGGGTTTGAATTAGTTATCTGTTCATCGAATTATATTGCAAATAAGTTAACATCCAGTGTATATGAGCGGTTTTTAAGTGAGTAGATGGAAATTTTGGGAAAATACTAACAGCAATGCCTTTCAAGTTGAACAACTCCTTCTTCATTTGAAGCATGAGTTCTGCTAGTTGGGGAACATAATGACCTGGATATGAGCAGTAAAAAGAAAAGAAAAGCTACTCAGTCTCTATTCCTGTTTATCTTATTTGACTGAAGGAAGGCATACGATCGTGTTGAAACAACAAAAGAATATACCAGCATAGCTCTCCCCCGTAATGAACAAACTTCTGTTCCTATATAGTGGGAATCTCTCAAACCATCTTTGCAAGAACACCAGATTGTCCCTGGCTATAAACGACAAATATAAAGGTTAAAAGTGTCAGAAACCAAAGGTAGCCTTCTGCAAAGGTCAGGTCCTTATAACTGTAAAGTGAAAGATTAATAGTGCTACACCAAATGACATATTGAGCTTTTGTAGAAAAGAATTTTTGGCCAACTCCTCTTTGTGTAGAAAGAAATCAAAAGCTTTCCTATGGAGAACAAAGGATCACCTCAAAAATATAAATATAAATAATAATAAAAAAGGAAGAAAAAGAAAAAGAAAAAGGAAAAAGAAGTTGACTCGGATTTTCGGTGTAGAAATTTTGTTTCTTCTTCAGTCATGAATTTATTCCTGAACAAAAATAGGCTTATCTTTCTTTGCTTACAAGACTTGTACAAGGAAATTTGGGAAGGAAAATCAAGAAATTTTAGAAAAGAAAAGAAGTTTGGTGGAGAGTAAGTATTGAACAATGAAATTGGTGAAGCATGCCTGTGATCTTGTCATTTACAGCCTCATCAGAGGAGAAATCAGTTGCATAAGAAAACCCAACTCCAACTGGTGACTCCAAGTACAACATATTTGCTTCTGCAAATTTGAGAGCATACAAGTAAAGATCAGAATCGCCCTTTACCCATGAAACCAAACAACAAACTCAGAAACAAATGGATAAACTTTTCATACCTCTATTCCAGCTATATTGGTTCCTGACAAGTACCTCCCCACTTGGCCTAAATGGCCCATTTTCAGAAAATGCCCCAACTCCTAATGAAGAACAACCAGGACCTGCAAGAAAATTTCCAGACATTCAAAATTTAAATAAGCCCATTGGCTCTCTTTTTAATTAAAGGGGAAAACAAAAAAAAGTCAAATCGTAAACGAGTAATTGGACCTCCATTTAGCCAGAGAACAAGAGGCTTTGAAGCTGGATCCACCTCAGCTTCAGCAAAGTAGTAAAACAAAGCTCTCTGTTTTTTAGCATCAACGGTCACATAACCTGAATACTGCCCGAACCCGACTTGGGGTTGACCCGGCAACCTGTCAATTCTATCAACCTGAGAAGGAGAAGATACTGCTGCTGTAAAAAAATGTAGCAGAAGCAAAGCTACAGCCATTGCCTTGGTTTTCAATGGTAGAGAAAGCATGATCCAACCCCAAAAGAAAAGCACCTGGAGAGAGTTTTAAGGAGAGAATGAGGAGCAGCTCAGATGTTGCCCAGTGGGGGGCATTATAAATAGGGCTGGAGTTCTTCTATTTTGTAATTAGCATTATTTGAACTTTTGTCCCTTTTGAAGGACTAGGAGCTGAATCCTGAAAGTGATGTAAGAGACTCAGATCACAGATGACAGTGTGAGCTTGGTCTCCCCCCCCCCCCCTTCCTTTATATCTCTCTGTCTGCTGACTCAGCTGAGGGTGTGGATTCTGGAATGCTTCTTAAAATGGACAGAATGTGCTTTAAAGTCCTGAAGTTTTTGTTTCTTTTTTGAGCAACTTTAAAGTCCTGAAATTATTAACGGAAGTTGGAGGATTCACTGTTTTGGTTTTTGTTTTTGTGTTGGACCAAATTGTCAGCAGGAAATTTCTCACTGTCTTCTGCTTTGAAACTGTAAAAGTTTATTTTTTTTTAAGAAAATAGAAGACTGTAACAGGTTATGGAGTACTCTGCTTTTTCTCATCAAATGGGTGAACGTGACAATGAGTGCATCTCTAAGGAAATTAGTCAGAAAAGTGATTATATTTAAGGAAAAGTATGCCAGAAGATTATGAACTTATGAGGCTAATGTCAGTGAAAAGAAGCAAAGCCTCAAAATAACAAGTACAAATACAAAAACTCAGGGACAAAAGAAATACAAATCCGAAATTCTGAATCCAAATCTTTTTCTTTCTCAGTACTTTTAACTTTCTTTCTTGAATCCCCTCCTGCGCACACAGTGAATGATTATACGTACATATGTATAATGCTACATATGTAAAAGCATGAGAATCCAACAAAAACAAATTTGAAAAAAAAAAAAATAAATAATACTACATACAATTATAGATTATGTAAGTAATATATACTCTTTTAAAAAAATATATAATTTATTATTAAAAAATTAGTTTTTTTATGTAGATCTTATCTTTATTTACTTTTTTTTTTTAAATATATTATAATTATAAACATCATTTCTATTAAAGAGAAGAGTGGTAAAGAAAAAAGAATATTTTGCAAATATGCCACTAATTTTATGGTACCATATTGGTTAGAATTTTGGTGGGGGAAAGCAAAATGATGTTGTACCCTGTGAAAAATTCAAGAATATCTTAATTACTATTTACTGTCCTCGGACCTCGACCTGTCGATATAGGCTTTTTTATCCCCTCTCCCACTTCTGAAGATTTCAATATCTATCTCTGTGTCTGCGCACTGTGAGATTGTGAATGGGGGGTCCTCTCGGTCACGGAACCTGAGAAATAATGACGAGGGAAGTGGACAGGCAGCAGAAGCATTTTTAGGGAAAAGCTTGCTTCTTTATTTTCCTCTCACTTTTATTAGAGCATCTTCGTTAGCTTAATTAAATATACCTTTAAAATTTAGTTAATATTATATTTTTTTACATTTATTTATTCTATTTAAATTTAATTTCTACGTTAAATTAGTTATTCACTCTTTATATAATAATAAAAGATTATTAAATTAATAATTTTTTATTTAATTTATTTGTATCACATTTTATAATTCTACCAATTTAATATTAATAATAATTATATTTTAATTAAATTAAGATTAAAAAAATCATATTTTTAAAAGTCATTTAATGCTAATAACAAAAAATATTTTATTAAACTCATCTAAATTTCTATCTAAATTTCTTAATTACAAACTAAATAATATTTTTACTTGGAGTGAAAAATTAATATTTTAATATTTGATAAATCAATTGTAGTTCTTCATCTTTAACCAACCACTGTAACAGAAATATAGTTTATTTTAAATTTGATCAATCCAATGTAGAGTGTTTTTTATATTAATTATGTAAATTTTAATTAATCTTCTATTTAGTCAAACCAATGTGAGTGCTCTTATCTGATGTGAATATTCACACACAAAGAAGAGTGTTAGGTCTATAAATAAATTCTTTAAAAATAAAAAAACAATTTTATTGCCTGAAGTCATATAAATTGACAATTATAACAAGATGTGTTACGTTAAATCACTTTAATTTATAAGATAAAATTTTTATAATTTGATTTTGTAAATTGAGAGAGAAAATAACTGTAAAGTTGGATAAGTAATATTAAGGTCTTGTTTGGATGTTAAATTTATCTGAATCTAACTCAGTTCAATCTAATTTTAAATTAAGTCTAATATCGAAACACTTAACTCTTAAATAACAAAACTTTTCTAAATTCAAAACATCTTTACATGTGGAACTCACAACCTTTTTCAATTCAATACTTTTTTACACTTGGGACTTATAACTTTTTCAACTTCTCATAAATATATCTAAACTCATCTTAATATTCAAACATATTTAAATATTAAGCCCTAAGAAATCTATAGATCCTTGTTTGATTCTACTCCTCATATCATGATCAAATCCAATCCCTTTACATTCTTTTACATTTTTTTTCTTTTCTGCAAAATTGCACTTTTTGGACGGCTGGTTGCTTGAGTTGATTAAAAAAAGTCAATTTTATAAATTAAGGAGCATTTCCCTCCAATCACTATTACATTTATTAATGCGTGGGCCTCATCTCAGCTGCCAGATTGTCCCAAAGGCTTCCCCCCACTCATAATTTTTTCTGCTACATACGACAAGTTATAATGATCTGTTATTGCATGTTTTGTTTTCTTACGCAACAAGGTAAGGTCTTGATACTATTTCAATAGTAAAATATTATTCAAATATTTTAAAATTTGAATCTAATTTTTATTACAAATTATATTAGTTAGATGTGAAATACGTGTTTCATAATAGAATAAAATGAATGCATTTTTCTAAAATTAGACCCCTTATATAGAAATATTACGGTGACAAATAAATTCATAAATTAATATAACATTATGTTATATATTAAATTTATTTTACAATAAAAATAATTTTATAATTTAATGTACCACGTTAAATTACGTCAATTTATAAATTTATTTTTATGAAATTCTTTTGTATCTAAACATTTCTCTTATATATTAGTCACACACCTTTTGGTTTTTCCTTCAAAATATTTAAAGAGTTAAAATTGTAGTTTGCATTGTACCCGAACAAAAATGCTTATACTTAAAAGAAAAAATATATTCATCATCTTAATTTCTATCATCCTCCTATCGTCTCATGATGTGGCATTAAATTATAGGTTTATAAGTGAATTGTAATAAATAATTTTCAATCACCTAATACCACATTATAGAATGATGAAAGTTAAGATGATGAGGAGTATTACTCTTCACCTCTCTTTTTGCAACTTTTCCCCCCTCTACTCAAAGAGCCTTTTTTTTTATGATTATGTTTTTATTTGTATAGAAGAATAAAGTTAGCTGACTTTTTTTTTTCTTAAATAATTAGTAATATACGATTTCAATTCCTATATTTGGCCTACCAGCTAGACTAAACAACTATATATATATATATATATATATATATATATATATATATATATAAGAGCATGGTAATTCAATCCATGTTGGTATGATTGAGCCTTCCTCTTTTTCTACCAAAATTTATGTGAATTTATAAATCAATCCATAATAAGAATATAAATGTTTTAATCACAAACTGATCATAGAAAAATAATCCAACCAATTGATGTGACTTGATATGATAAATTAAATTATAACGTTACTTTTAGAGGTGTAATCGGTCTTGGAGGAGAATTTCCTACCGGACCGATTTCTTCGATCTACCAAAAATCTAGACCAAACTAATTGGTTTGTTCGTTCCGATCAATCTTATCGAAATGTTATGGTTTGAGTCATTTTTTTTCAAGCTTTTGACAAAAAATTAATAAAATTATAAAAAAGATATTAAGTGAATTATATAGCTAAGTTGTCTAACTAAATATATAATTAGCTAATTAAGTATAATAAATTAATAATGTCAATAGTATGCATACTATCAATAATTAATAGTTAATACCTTGTCTTAAAATTCTTAATCTTTAATTTTTATATAATCTAATTATAAATAAGTAGGTTAGAAGAGAATTAAATAATTACTTGTAATTAGTTAGAAAAAAAAATCACATAATTACTTGCTTTTAATTTATATAATTACTTAAAATAATTATAAAATATGACATAAAAAACTATTTAAAACTTATATCTATTAAATTCAGTCAGTCTAATCTGGTCTGAGGTGAAAAAATCCTACTCCACGACTGACCGAAAACTTAGTTTCTTTACTTTCTTGGACTAAGACCGACCGATTCCTTAATTGATCTGGCAGTTTTCTCAATTTGAAGGAAAAATCTTACATCCTACTTTTATTGTAAAGTATATATAATATACCATATAAAATCATGTTAATTTATAATTTTTTTTGTAAAATTTCTTTATGACGAGTAGTGATAAATATACAACACTTTACACAATACTTTTTACAACACATGTTATAAAATAAGTATATTTTTGTAAAATGATGTTAGTTTTATAAGATATTTTACAAAAATATCTCTTATTTAAAAATATTATTGTATAAAGTATTGTACGTTTATCATTTTTCATTCTAGTATAATAGAAAGAAATTGGACAAATTAAAAAAAAATGAAGAACACTATTTATAAGAAGATGTAAATATTTATGGATTGGAATTTGGAGCGAGCTAAAAAGACTCTCTTTCTCTTTGTATGTGATAGAGTTAAAATTTTTAAGAGAAATATTTTGGGTCTTGAAAATAGGTCTCGAATTTGGGTCTTTTTTTATTTATTTAGTGATTAAAAAAATATTTTTTAATGATATTGTAAATTTTTTATTTTTTAAAAAAATATTTATAGTAATTAAAAAAATATATGAAAAAATAAATAAATAAAATATACTGTTCAAAATCTTTATTCGAAACCATTTTCGGTGAACGTAATAATGCTAAATTGTTAAACGATGGGGTCAAGAGGGAATGATTTCCACTTGAGGATGTTGGAGGGCATTTTGAATCGTGCCTGACAAGACAGACTAATCCTACGTGAAACATTTCTTTTATTTTACCAATTAATCTGCACCAACCATCTTGTAGTTGTAGAGACAAAAGACCTACGCAGTACCCACTCCCCAAAAAATAAAAGAAAAAAAAAATCCCCCACAGCACAAACACCCACCCGACTTTTTTATATCGAAAACTACTCCGGCGAGCACATTGCCTTTCCCACCTTTCTGTTGCCCATCTCAACTAACTTCCACACAAACAAACTCGCAACTGGAAGAAGACGTCAAAGCATTATATACATATTTTGAAGATTAAAATGAGTTTTTGAAGCGGATCACACGATGATTAAAAAGAAATGTGCTTATATTTTAAATTTATTTATTTTTATGTTATAAAATAAATTTCACAACAAACGATATATTAGCATATATATATATATATATATATATATATATATCAATGTTATGGATGTTTTTGACAGTTTCACACCTACGATCACCTGTAACCAAAGAGTTATTTGGTTTGGGGGTTTTGGAGAACGTCTCTAATGCTTAAGTCAGTGATCAATAAGAATATCATTTTCTAGACAGATGAATCAAATTTCATTCACATACCTGGGTGATATGTATATATAGAGCCCATGAAATAGCGGGCTTATCTGTTATTTAAAATTCAAGTCTCGGGATGGAAAGCTTAGCCAAATCCAAATGATCGAATAGTTTTTATTGTCCAGGAGACTCTCAATTGGTTATTCTTTCAATGGTTGAGATGGATTGAGTTCTCAGGGGATTGGGTTATTGGCTTGGGTTGTAGCCCAAGCCCGTGAAGCACCCCATAGGCCTCGGAGTGGTATTAAGCTCATTCCAATTATCCCACGAAGTCTCATCACGCGTAGTGTGATGGGACTTGTAATCATAATGTCGCTTCGTTATTTGAGTTTTTCGTCATTTGTGCCCCTTTGTCAGAATATCATTTTGCCTTCACGCCCTTTCGCACATTTCCCTTTAACCATCACAGGTATTTATAGTCTTTAGACGCTCTCTTTCCCACTTCTCCTTTTTCGATTCTCTTATTTCTTCTTTTGAGTGCTCTGTTTTATTCTCTCTCTCTCTCTCTCACTCACAACTTCCACTGCTAATCTATGGCTTCCTCTAAGAGCAATCATATGACTTCCTCCAGTGGGGTTGGTTCTTCACAACTCTGTGATTCCCCTGTTTGTCCTGAAGGTGCCGTTACTAACCCTATCAGAGAAAGGGAAAATGCTCATCGCTCGATTTTTTAAGGTTATTGATGGTCTTCAACCATTTCCAGTCGTGAACTAGACGCTGTGAGGGACAACTTCAACATCCCAGATTCGGTGGCTTTAGGACTGCTTGACCAACGCCTCGGAGCTGTTGATGTGAGAGGTATGTCCATTTATGTTGCCCTGTACATTGCCATGTTTGTGATGGGAGCTTTGTTTGCCTTTTGTACGACCTGTATATGACATGTTAGACATCTTGAGACTTGCTCCAACCCAACTAGTGCCTAATGTCTGGAGGATTTTAATGGCTTGTTGCGTTCTTTGGCAGTGAGTGTTGGAGCCTACGAATGATGAATATCCCGATCTCATGGCTCGTGAGTTCCTTTCTCTTCATGAATTTAGACGCTTGGATGAGAATCTTTGTAGTTTTAGGTCTCACAATAAAATAATCCAGTTATAGTGAAAATATTCCCACGCCAAGGTTTGGCAGAGTAAATTTCTCTTCGTCGCGGGTGATGGTTGGGAATTCCCTGTGGATAAGGTCTCATATCAGGAATTCCCTATTAGGGCTTCATGGTCTCCGGTTCTCGAGGAGCGTGGATTCGAGGTTTTCCTTTCTACCCGAGAGGAAGTTTGTATTCAATTGGTGCAGTCTAGGTTAGAACAAAATGTTAGCTCTACCTAGTCGAATGTCATTTTGACTCCTAATATTGATAAATTTTTATTGGTGCCTAGTCAAGTGCACGTTTTTGGGCACTAATTTCTAGGTGCCCTGACGTCGACAAGTGGTTTAAAAAAGGGGCCACAATCCACTGCAGGGGGAGGAAGGAAATGAAAGTTCATACAGTTGTGGCACCTTCAGATAAATCTAGATCAACAAAGGGTGAGCCCTTGCCACCACCTTTGGCAAATGGCTGGAAAAAATCAAATCCTCCCCCAATACCTTCAACCAATTTCCTTGACGAGATTATGGTTTAAGCCGAGGTCGATTTCAACTCGATGATAGCGACTAATGCTGCCTTGTCACTTGATATAGCAGGCTTTTAAATCAATATTAATATGTTATGATAGATAAGCTTAAAAAATGAAATAAATAAAAGCTTAATTATCTTGGTACCCTAGTTTCAAGATGGTTTGCCTCACATGAAGTAGAATCATTCATCTAATCTGGATTAAGATAATGAGAGTATGAACAAGCTGTGTGTACATATCAATATGGCCCATCCCATTGTACACAAAGTGAATATATGTTAGAGAAGTGGATTAGGTCAAAAACAACTTTAGAATTTGCCGTGTCTTTCCTTTCTTTCCCATGCTTTTTTTTTTTTTTTTTGGGTCCTTGTGGTGTCTACCGAGAAGGAAAGGCTCAGTCTTGTATTCGAGTGCACACGAGATAATTGAAAAGTTAAAAACCCTAATTTCTGGGCAACTTTTGTGGTAATTAGGGTAATGGGACTTTGTAATACGAGTACTTTGAATAAAGTGTTGAGCCGTGTAAGTGTCACATTTTTTTAAAAAAAAGTAAGATATATTATTGAAAAAATTAATTTTTTATATAAATTTTATATTTATTTATTTTTTAAAATAATATGCGACCATCCCTTCAAATATAATTTCTCATATCATATTTTGGTAAAGAGCGGTGCTACTTTGTCGCATGAATAGCATCACCTGAATAGCATCGCTCATTGTCACTGCTTGTTGTTTTTGTAATTTTTTTTATTTTTCTATTCATATTTTTTTAATATATTTAAATATTTTTAAAAAATAAAAAAAATACTAATACACTTAAAATTATTTCTTTAATCATTAAGTAAAAAAAAAAAAATTGATCATAATCAACTTGTGCGGTCAAATATAGGCGGCAAAGAAGTTTTTTCCCTTTGGTAAAGTAGTGAGAACAGACGCTGCAGCGCGTGCTAAGTGCCCATATAGATGGCGTGAAAGAGACCAGACGCGAGAGGATAGATATTATAGGGACCTCATTCTCAAAAGAGAAAAGGGCATCTTCAATATTCCCTGCTTCCAACGTCCAATTTACAAAGTTCCATCAGAGAGGTGACAAAACGAATTTTCAGACTTTTGCACTTTCATTTCTTTATTTTTATTTTTTTTCTCCTCTCTCTCTCTCACTCTCTAAATAGCCGTTTATGGATGGCTGTATGTATAGACTTTTATTTTTAGATTTTTGGCTTGTTATTGGCTATGTCAAGCGATATTATCCTCTTTCCTATCAACCTTTGCTCTTCCCTCGATCTCTAATATGGTATAATTGATAATTGTACATAGGAGAATCTGTACAACGTTGTTTATTTATTTGTTTTTCTTTATTTCCCAGTACCATGCCCAGCTTCTTGTAAAACAGAAATAAAATTCAATACAACTTTTACAAATTTAAAAACAAAAATAATATTAAAAAAATACTTTTAACTTAATTCTTCACTTTCATAAATTTCAATATAATACTTATTTTAAAATAAATTTTTATTCAATTTTTTTTCTAATTTTTCAAAACCTAATAAAACATATTCACTCAAACCCTGTTTACATATGGGTACGCAACCATACATGTATAATTAATGCCTTCGATCGGCAAAGACAAATTTGGGGGATCCGGTTAGTATTCCCCTCATCAGATACGGGTCATACAAAAATGCTCACAAACTAGAATACCCAACAAAAATGAATATAAATATATTTATATATGTTTGTATGCATGCATGCATGTATATATGGGAAAAAAAAGACCCGGACATCTAAAGCACACTCTTCAATTATGCAGCAGCTTTCCGTTCAATCAAAGTGGAAGAATCTTGTTCAATCTCTTTCCGAGATGCTTCCCAGAGTCGATGCTCGATCCCCAATTTCCTGAGTTCCATCACCCCTTGCTCGACTGAAATGAAAAACATCAGATCATGCTCTACTGAAATGAAAAACATGATCAGATGACTGCTAAAAAAGATTGAAGTAGAAATTACCATCAACGGAATCATGTGAAGTTGGCGAATGCCCACTGCGACTAATCCAAAACTGAAGGCGTTCTTTTGCAATGTTCTCCTCTATACCATGAGTTTTGGCTCTCCTCCAAAAATATGTAAGCCATGCCTGTGCAAATTGTATGCGGTAAATATCAGACTCGGTGTTTTAAAACGTCATCCATATCCGTAAATCTATCCACAAAAGTAACACCAAAAACTACTAAGCACAAAGACTAATTGTGTGCAGACCAGTTAAATCCTTACACCGGCTAAGTGATCCAAAATACCTTTAACAAGTGGGTGAAAAAGATCAAAAGAAAGAAGACAAAAAAGCCAGAGTCAATGACCCAACAAAGTCGATTCTTTTTTTTTTTTTTTGATAATTACCCAACAAAGTCGATTCTAAAAGCAGTTGAGCAAAGGTTGACAAAAAGAAAGCCCAAAAGTTCCAAATGTAGGCACCAAAAGCTAGGATAAATTGCAATAGAGATGTCGAGTCAATGGAACATGAAGGAGATTACACACAGTTAATTAAGGGAATTGAAACAATAAATCCAGACCTCCTTGAATAGAACATCCTCTGACTCTTCTGGGCTTAGTTCTGCAACAAAACATTGACACCAATATCATGGGCTCGTTGTAACAAAATTCATTTTCAATACTTCATTAAATTGGTCAGTTGTGATATATTTTGATGGATTGAAGATCCATGATTTTCTTGTATTGGCTATCAATTTTATTGCTTTCATCAATAAAATTCTTGATTACTTATTAAAATAAAAGTATTTTGGTCCTCTAGCAAAGACCAATTGATGGTTAGTATTATGCAATAAATTATTGTGAATATGGATCGAGTCTACCATCTTCAACTGATGACAGTGGTAGTTTTTTTCCTCAAATCCAGCAGATGGTGGCCGAACATTCTGAAGCAAAATGTAAGGGAATTGACAAATATGACTTACCAAATGCCTCCATAAACTTCGGATCACTCGGTGATTTAATATCTGAAAACATTAGAGGTGAAAAGAAAGCACATGTTAGTAAACAAAATTTAGGTTTACTGAATCAGGACTGGCTAACTCCAATAACAGAATGCTTGTAAGATGTCATGCAATCATCACAAATCTTTGAAATAGAAGGGACATAATTTACAATAAAAATAAAAATAAGACTCCCATGAATTGTGGTAAGAAGAAAAACTATCGATAAACAAACATCACGTAGTTGATTGAAAAGATAAGACAAAAGTAGATATAAATGCACAGAAAAGGTGAAATTTAAACAAGAATGCAAAACAAGTGAGATGGTTGCCCCGCATAGGCTAACCACTAATGCACAAATGAGGCTAAAGGTTGACAAGTTGGCCTGAGATTAAAAGAACCCATGGTTCCAAATATCAGCCAGCAGAATAAGAAAAATAAATTTTTCAAAAGAGGACAAGCAACCAGGAAAAAAAAGTTTAGAATATAACACAATAAAAAACCTTTATTGACTCAACAATTGCATTGACTAAAAGCCTCACGGAAAGTAACTACAAAACATATAATGTCCAATATATTGCTGTCCCGGTATCCAGGTATTCCACAATATGTATATATACCTCCTACATTCAACTTTTGCTAGCTTCATCAGAAGTTTCCATTCTTTGCTCTAATGTCAGAAAAAATTAGCAGTGACTATAACTCAAAAAGTTTCATACTCACACAGGTGTCCATTACAAAGAATAGTGAATTTATCACCCAAGATATGTTGCATCCGAACAAAAAATTATGGGCTCAGCCCCACAATGATAATATATAATTATAATCCTGCAGACAATAAAAAAAGGAGCTTAAATGTCTATAACCCAATTAATTTATCACTGCCCTCTCCACCGTATAGCATATACATAAGTGGTGGAGAAACAATTGGCCCTGATGCAAAAGTGTACAAAGGAGATAACATATGAACTAGTGATGTGAATAGCTATTATCCACAGCTAGGTAAGTTTAAGCTTATCCTTCTAATGGCTTCTTATAGAAAGGCCAACTATTGGCAGCTCATCATCCATAACAGGAAAATCTAATGACCACATGAAAGACGAAAAAAGAAAAAAAAATGTATTGAACAGGGAAATCCACTAATTAGGGCAGGAATCAGAAGGAATATACAAAGCACACCTGAAATAGATAGTCGAGCAGAATTTGGACGACGCTGTTGGGCCAGTGAGATCACAATGGCCTCCTCGACCTTGAAAATGGTAATCATTAAATATCTTAGTTCATGTAGCAGGAGTTTTTTTTTTTTTAGGTAGTTCATGTAGCAGCAGTTAACCGAGAAAGAAACACCCAAGCATGTAAACTCAATCAGTTTTAAAGAAGAAAAATGCCAATTGATCTCGTTACTTTAGTTTTAAAGTAACAAGAGTAATTGATTAGAAGAGAACCTTCAAGGAAGCAAGCTCTTTCAATCCCATTTCAACAGAAAGCATACTCTCGATATTTCCCTCTCCAGTTAAATCATTGAAGTCCTGAACTTTGCTCCTCTTCTCAGGATCACCATCACCTGCTAAACAAAATGAAACAACTGTGAGAAGATTTCATTGTCACCAACACAATCAAAACAGCCACAGCTATCATCACACCATCAAAGGAAAAACAAATTTACTGCAAGGACTGGTTGGGGATTACTAGCCTTTTTCCCAACCTTCCTCCTTGGCCTTTTGTCCTGCAGAAAGGACAATCTCAAATGGAAGAGGTGCCAAGGATGACCAGTGTTCGTACTTTGACATTGCAATATCTGCACAGATACCTACAAATCATGAAATATATTATGTTAAGGAGTCAGATATGATAATGAAATGCAATCGTCCACTTGTTCAAGCAACAAATATAAAGCAAAACCAGATGATGAGAATGCATGCATTACCAGAGATAGGCACCCAACATCAAGCGCAACTAATTGGAAGGAAAAGGGATGGGGAGATGGAGGAAGGAAGGGGGGGGGGGTCGGCATAGAAAACTGAAAGAGTAAAGAATGGACATGCCAATAACACTAAAGTTCAAGAGTTCATGATACATCCTAAAAGAAGTGTAGGGGTAAAAAGAAAAAGGGTTCTAGATTCTATAGGGTTTCTAGAGCTGAATTGCATACCTATACTTGTCCACATGACTACGAGTCATCAAACTACGTTATAAAAGAATACTAAAACAACAAGAGGTTTCTTTTCCACCCTGATGAATGAAGACAGCTTATTCAATGATTACCATATTTAGCAGCCAAACCCCAGTAACGAGCAAGCCAACACCTCTTAAGAACAACTTCTTCCTGAAAATTGAAATGCTAGATAATCAATCTCCAAATGAAAACAAAAAGGCTCCTTATAACCGTGAGAGTATATACCATCTCTTTCTGTGTCAGTATCATTCTTTGTGTCATAGATTGAAGAGATTTTACTTCAGATTCAGCTCCAAGGAGCTGCTGCGCAGCAGCTGCAGCCTCATCTTTTGCATTCTAATTCAAGCAAGAAATAAAAGATAAATATGGGATATTCAGTGGTAACAGCAGTAGAAAATATCCTCAGAACTTTGCATATAAAACATCCCCTACTAGGGAACGTCTGAAAGGCATGCTAGCATACTTACCGCAACTTCAGATCGAAGGAAAATAATTTCCTTATCTTCTCCAGTATTAGCTTTTTTTGCATCTTTAAGTGCAGCCTGTCAAGTAAAAATGTCTCATCAGCAGGAGTTTTCCCTTAAGGAGGGAAATATTTTAAGCATCCTCTACTATCTGATGCAATAACAGTCCATTCTGTTTACAGTCCAAACTCCTGAGATAGAAAGTTATACTCATGCAGGGCCATTGAACAAGTCTATGTTGGTACAGCTAAAACCAAGGTAGAAGAACACTGCTGGCCTAGAAAATTTTACCCAACACAAACCATTTACATACCCAAAATAAAGTACATTTCCAGTTTCTCTTATTACCTCTCTTTGACGCAGTGCAGCTTCCTTTCTGCAGATAAATAAAGGTATGTTATCACGATTACATAAAGAAGAAAAGGACGCATGAAGATTGTTGTGACTTCTGTTCACCTGCTCAAGAGTTTAGCTTCCAGAGATACACCTTCTCCAAGAGCCGCAACCTGGAGACTTGTAATCAAGCAGTAAGGTTTACATACTGAGTTTGCAACATACATCATGTCTTCAAATATGAAATCGCAAAAAGATTGTTTTAATTCAAATCACTAAACCCTCCAATGTTTAAAAAATTTAAAGGTCCAGATCGTCCAATGATCTTTAGTAGGTAAATTTATTCAGCAAGGCAACTTAGCATACGCTCTAAGCATGAATGACTGTCAATTGGTTATCCCTGATGGTTTATTTTATTATCAATTAACAATAGATCCTAAACAAATAGAGTCATCAACATTTCAGGTTTAACAGCAATGGAAAGCACTTACACTTTACACTGTAGGGAAGGGGTGAATGGGTGGAGAGTCAAAGGATGAATTGTGCAAGTCTTGAATAAAATGTTAATTGGCCTTCAATTGAAAATTACACCTATATGCCAAAACCCAATAATCTTAACATTAAATGATATAACTCTTCACACTCTTCTGATATATGATACAAAATTTCGGCAAACTCTGCATCTAAGATCTGTCAGGATAACACAGTACCTAAGCCTTACCCACACAACGGCAACAATTAATGAGAAGTTCTGTGGCCACCTATAAGAAACAAAATGCAACCTGGAGATTGTGCCATACAGCATGAAGACAAAGCAAGTACCTGTTTCTCAAGCTCCTTCACTCGAGCCTCTGCTTCCTGACATCTCTCTTCCTCAAGTCTAAGCTGTACATTGAATTCCAAACTATGGGTAACTACAAATGAAATATAATGTACATAACAAAAAAATACTTTCTTAGGGAGAGAGAAGAAGAAAACACCTTCTCAAGCATATTTTCATTCTCTTCTTGTAGCATATCAAGCTGTAATGTGAGAAATTGTTAATTTCCAAGACAGACTCTTCAGGGCTAGCAAAACTATTTTTAGGTATACAAATAAAATTCTCACAACACAAGTTCAGTTTTATATGTAACAAGCACGCATGTTACAGATAAATCTAAATTCATGTACTTCACATACTTCATCACGAAGTGCAGAAGCCTCTTGCTGATCTCCCGAATCTTTAGATTTAAAATGTCCCGTATCTGATGAGAATCTGCAAAACAAGCCATTGACCATCTTCCAATTTACCACAATTTTTTTTTATAGGTATTTTCCACAAATTATATAGAGTTTACTGAACCCATCATATAATCTGAAACATACATTCTGTAATTCTACACTAGTAGCCCTCATATGCTGAGGATAGGATTATCTGAAGACCATGCACATCTAGATTCCAAAACATTAAGGTTTACATCGTTGATTTGATGGGGTGTGTTACACACAGAACAAACTGGAATAATAAGGAAGATAACTGCTTCCTAAAGCTGCAGGTACCTTTACAGATTAATTTTATTTTGCATGCTTGTGCATTTGTTATGGTACTTACAAATTTGATGAGTCCCATTCTATTAGCAATAAAAAAATAAAAGCTTAAAAAATGTATACAAACTAAAGGCCCGATATCTATGATGACTAAACAAATATGAATCATCATTATAGTAACAACTTTTTTTGCCAAATATACTTTTATTTTTTTGATCGGTAGTTAGTCCAAATATACTATCATCCTTTAACATATTTATGCATATGGAATTTGAGGCAGGAAACGATTTCCTTTTGTTTCTTCCTTTCTTGGTTATTTGAATATAATGATGTAGAAATTTATCCACCTTTTATTGATTTGCATAAATTCAGGAGGTTCTCCTGGTGGCAGAGAAACGGCAGTCCTCAATGGTGCTTTCGGTGGTACCAATGGCACCGCAGCACGAGTTGACATTGACGGCCTTCCCGTTGAAGTCGAGTGAACTGATGGAATTTCCTCTACCGAGTCCCGAGCCGACTAATTACAAAATATGAGAAAAATCCAATTAGTATTCTATTGCACTAAAGGTCAAAACTACCTTTCCCCCAAATACCATTTCCAAAATAGCAATATCTAAGCCAGCTAATGCACCCATGGCAAAGTTCAAGACTTCACCTAAAATCAGCTTGATATATGATCTTCATAAAACACAATTCTCATCTGCTCAAAAATATAATAATTGTAGTGTTTATATCTTCAAGCGAAACCCATTAGGACAATAAATGCAAGCTAAATCAGTAGAAAAGGTTCATATGAGCTAAAAAAGAAATAGAACGGAAAACGCGATGTAGCACCAAATCCGAAGCATTCAGGTCAAGTAGGATCGACATTGTTCAGCACCGAGCTCAGAATTACCTGATCTTATTGCACATCAACTACAAAGGAAAAAAACAGTAGAACATAGAATCTGGAGCTCGAAATTACCGCAGGTGAAGGAGATCTATTGGTCCTGAGAGACGGAACGACCTCGGGCTTTTTCGTAGTGGTGCTTGTAGTGTTAACGGTCCTCGAGAGAGAGAAAGGCGGGGGAGCACTGTAACGGAAATCTAGGTCATCGCCGTCTTCGTCGTCATCGTCGGTGGTCTGGGAGGCCATGACCTGAGCGAGGCGCTGAGCCGCGGCTTTGGCAGCGATGTTCTGGGTGCGCTTGACTGTGGAGAATGCGGTAAGGGACGAGGAGCGCGCGTGTGATGCACGCGAGGGAGAGGACTGGTTGGAGCCGGTGGTGCTGGACTCACTGCTCCATTGCCGGGCGTAGACCGGGCTGTCGGTCCGTCGCCGGTCCATGACGAATGCGCGCGCGAGCTTCTATTCTCGGAAAAGCGAAAGGAAAATGCCTAGATCCTCGCGCCACGTAGTAGTAACTACTGCAAGGAGAGTGATGGCAGTACTCGTCTCTGTCGGAAACATCGCCAAGACGGTACGAGATAGAGAGAGAGAGGGGATACAGAGATATTTTAAATTCATCTTATTTTATCTTATCTTATTATTATAACATATAATAATATATAATAAATATAATATTTATCATATAAAATATAATAAATAATTTAATTTTTAAAATTTTAAAATAATAATATTAATAAATATTATTGATTTTTTAGAATATTAAAAATTATTAATCTTGTAAATTTCTTTCTATATCTAATATACAAACTCTCCACTTTTTCTTCTAAATTATCATTACTTACAAATTATACGATTAAAACAATAGAGAAAACTATTAGTTTAAATAATGACTATGAATCACTACAACTATTAATAAAAGAAGTTATTAACCGTCATAAAAAAAAAAATTATTATTTCATTCATATTGGACTAGTACAAGAAGTTATAAAGCCACTCACTAGAAATAGATTAAACACATCAATATTGCTCTGCTTAATAGACGAGTTTATAATAAGAAACGAAAATATAAAAAAATCCTATAAAAAGATAAAAGACAAACAAATATATAATAAGTCACTAAAAAGTCCTAAAGAGACTAATAAAAAGAAAAAGAAGATTGTTTGTTATAAATGCAGAAAAGTGAGACATTATAAATCAAACTGTAAAATCAAACAACAAATTAATGAATTAGACATATCCGAAGCATTAAAAGACAAATTATTAGATATTTTTATAATGCATTGAAAAGGAAAATAGTTCTTCAGAAGAAGAAGAAATCTATCAATTAAAAGAATCAAGTCTTTTAGAACAATATTTCAATAGTGAATCAGAAGAAAATGAAGTACATATTTGTAATTGTCTAAATAAGGATAATTGTATATGTAACAAAACCATTAATATACTTTCAAAACAAGAAGACATTATATTAGAATTAATAGACAAAATCAACAACCTCTAAAAAAAAAGATTACTTAGAAAAACTAAAATATACATTTAATAATCAAAATACTACAGTAACGTCATCCTCAACACCTTACAATTTCTCAAAAATAATAGGAAGATTTAAAACTGATAAACAGAAAATTACGATTCAAGATATACAGCAAGAAATCAATGAGATAAAACAAGAAATTAGAGATTTAAAAACATCCAATCTTAAATTAGAAGTTTCAAATGAACAATTATTACAAGAAATTATATTATTAAAAATAGAGAAAAACGGAAAAAATATTCATGACAAAGAACATAAAACAGAGCAAGGAGAAAGTTCAACATTAGTTATAAAAGATGAAACAAACAATTTTATTAATATTCTTTATAAGAAAAATTTTCAAAAATGGTATGCTGAAATAACAGTTTCAATTAATCAAGAATTCTCTTTCACTACAATTACTCTATTAGATACAGGAGCAGACTTAAATTATTTTCAAGAGGGATTAATACCTTCTAAATATTTTGAAAAAACAAAAGAAATATTATCCTAAGCCAATGGAACAAAATTGAATATAAATTATAAATTATCCAATGCACATATCTGTAATAATGAAATTTGTTTTAAAACAACATTCATTTTAGTAAAAAATATTAATACTAAAGTAATACTAAGAAATTCCTTTCTTGCCCTGCTTTACCCTTTCTCTATAACTGAAGAATGAATTCTTACTAAAATACTTGGACAAGAAATTAAATTTAAATTCCTATTTCCCCCAATATCAAAAGAAATTAACTCTTTAAAGAAAGTCTCATTGACCAGAAAAATTAATATTTTAACAAAAAATAGAATTAGAAGAAAGGAAAACCAGATAAATTTCTTAAAACAAGAATTAAAATATAAAAGAATTTGAGAACAGTTAAAAGACCCATTATTAACCCAAAAAATTGATAATTTTAAGACTACAATTGAAAATGAAGTATGCTCTAACCTGCCCAATGCCTTCTGGAACAGAAAACAACACATAGTTGAATTACCATATGAAAAAGAGTTTTCTGAGAAAAATATTACAACTAAGGCTAGACCTATCCAAATGAGTAATGAATTATTAGAATACTGCAAAAAAGAAATTAATGATCTAAAAACAAAAGGATTAATAAGGAAAAGTAAATCAACATGGAGTTGTGCTGCCTTTTATGTCAAAAAACAAGCAGAATTAGAAAGATGAGTTCCTCATCTGGTAATAAATTATAAACCCTTAAATAAGGTATTACAATGGATTAGATATCCAATTCCTAATAAAAAAAATTTATTATCCCGATTATATGATGCTACAGTATTCTCAAAATTTGACATGAAAAGTGACTTTTGGCAAATCCAAATTGCTGAAAAGGACCGATATAAGACAGCCTTTACAGTCCCCTTTGGACATTTTGAATGGAATGTTATGCCTTTTGGATTAAAAAATGTCCCTAGTGAATTTCAAAATATTAAGAATGAAATATTTACTCATTTCACTCATTTTTCGATAGTTTATATAGATGATGTATTAATATTTTCCTCATCCATTTAACAACATTAGAAACATCTAAATACTTTTGTTCAAGTTATTAAACAAAATAGATTAGTCGTCTCATCATCAAAAATAAAATTATTTCAAGAAAAAATTAGATTTCTCAGACATGTAATCTATCAAATAACTATTACACCAATTAGTAGAGAAATAGAATTTGCTGATAAATTTCCAGATGAAATAAAAGATAAAAATCAATTACAAAGATTTCTAGGAAGTCTCAACTATGTTGCAGATTTTTATCAATCTCTCAGACCATTATGTAAACCATTATTTAAGAGATTAAAAAAGAATCCACCTCCTTGGACAAAAAAATACTAATATCATAAAACAAATTAAAGCCCATGTTAAAAAATTACCATGCTTAGGACTTCCATCTCCTCATACTTTTAAAATTGTTGAAACAGATGCCTCTGATATTGGATATGGAGGAATTATGAAACAAAAAGTATCATCTGATTTGGAACAAATCGTTCGATTCCATTCAGGATGTTGGAATCCTACGCAAAAGAATTATAATACTATTAAAAAAGAAATTTAGCTATTGTATTATGTATTTCCAAATTTCAAAATGATTTGTTGAATCAAAAATTTTTACTTAGAATAGATTGTAAATCAGCCAAGGAAGTTTTGATTAAAGATGTTAAAAACCTGGCTGCTAAGCAAATATTTGCCAGATGGCAAGCTATATTAAGTATTTTTTATTTTGATATCGAGCATATTAAAGGAGAATCTAATTCTCTTCCTAATTTTTTATCCTAAGAATTCTTACAGGAAAAATCATGTCATTTTCAAAGTCAAAAGTAAAGTCCAAATCCTCATTCGCGCGACCGCCATCACCTCCTTATCATTTACCTTATCATTCTGCAACTCCAAAACCTTATATGGTATTGGCGTCATTACCGCAAAACATTAGACCCTCTTACAATTCATTTTCACCATTAGTTTCTCTAAAATTACCAACATACTCCAAAGCTATTTCTCCCTCTTCCTCTTCTCATTCCCAAATTGTTAATCCTCCATTATTATCTCAGCCTTTTTTATCTCCTATTAT
Source organism: Juglans microcarpa x Juglans regia (assembly GCF_004785595.1). Lineage (NCBI taxonomy): Eukaryota > Viridiplantae > Streptophyta > Magnoliopsida > Fagales > Juglandaceae > Juglans > Juglans microcarpa x Juglans regia. The sequence goes on along the minus strand of NC_054599.1, from coordinate 22,025,221 downwards.
CATCAAATCTCATTGGCATCCAGTCTTTCCTATTGAATCTGAAATTCAACATCTGTTTGACCCCCAGAAACTACTTGATGCCTTTCTTTTACCGGACTTGCATTATGTTCCACAAAACATTAAGAAAACCCAGCATTTTTATGAATTGATATTAGTAGATACCGACTCAATTATTCTCTCAGAAATTCATTGTTCTCTTCAAACCCAACCTTCTCCACCTGCATCTCCAATTATTACTTTTTATAAAGTCATCATTAAACAAGTTCTCACTCTAGAACAATGGGAAAAAAAAATCCATATTTAACAAGAAAATTATCTAATCCCTATAATCCTCCTTATTATGATTATTATGATTATCAGCAAGCATGGACAAAAATGTTTCTAAAATAAAATAAAAATTTGCGTCATTCATGGTTCCTTCATTTTGATAAACTACAAGAAATTAAAACACTATCGAAATGGTTCTCACTATGGTGGAAATATTATGGACCTGAATCTCTTCTCCTTCCTCTTCCCCTCGAAGAAAGTCTCTGAAATTTTACTTCACAAAATGATAGTCCACCAGCATTAAACCATTGTTCACCACTTATGCTCTTCTTTCTCAAAACAAAATTAAATTGGATTATGAAATGAGAATACGTTATCAAACCTCATTTCTCTCTCAAAACCATTATGTTCCTAGCCCGCCAAGTCTCCATCAAATTATGAAAAGTTACAATTATGATTATGTATTAAAAATGTTTTCAAAAGTTATAAAAACTCTGGAAGTTCTAGTCCAACAAAGCAGATTTCAAGTACAATTAGCATCCATTACAAATAAGAAAGATTTGAAAAAATTAGCCGAAGCAATGTCACAAGTATCAGATAGTGACGATGAAGAAGAAGCACAACTCAGATCATCTCCACTACAGCAACCCGCATTATCACCAGCTCATCAGGTCTCTCATTCCCAACAGGCCTCTCAATTTCAAGGTAACCAAGCTGCCTCTCATTCTCAAGATTATTCACTTTACCATCCGGTACATCTGATGGATTCTCAAGATCCGTTTGAACTGGAATTAGCAAATTATGATCCTCAGAATATGTGATTTATGTGATTTCAAAAGATTATTACTTTTCAATTAGCTAGCATGATAGACGGAAATTGTCAGGAATATTATTTCCCCAGAAGATTATTCATGATAGATTACTGTCCAGCAAAGCAACAAATGATTCTGTACATACAAGATTACGTGTTCTGTACTGTGTTTGTCTTTAGCGCCGGCTGATACTGTTCTTGTTTTTAATATCGGCAAGTACTGTTCATGTATTATTAGAGTTACTGTTTTAGTTTCTATATAAAGGGATTCACGAGATAAGAAGGGCATTCAGAATTCTGATATGAAATCCCTTCCTCTCTCGCCCAAACCTCTCCATTCTAGTCATGTTCTCCTCTCTTTATAAATCTTCCAATCATCATTCCCTCATGTCTTCAGCTTCCAACTCCTTTGAGAATTAGTCTCATTGTAAGTATTATATTTTTAATGAATAAGTTTATTTTATATCTCTTTTCTATATTATTTATTTCCTCATGCATATGGTCGGTTATACCGCATGTCCTATTTGCTATCATGCATATGTCCAGTTTTACCGCCTATTATTCTCATTAATATCTTGATATTATTATACCTGAGATATACACCTATGGTATCAGTAAATATAATATTTATCATATAAAATATAATAAATAATTTAATTTTTAAAATTTTAAAATAATAATATTAATAAATATTATTTTACTCATCTAAAATTATTCTATTTCATTTTAATAATATTATTTTAATAATATCTTATGTCACTATTAAACGAGACCTATCTAAAGGAGCCTTATCTGTTAGCGCTTACGTGAGGTCCACTCGTCCGGTTTTTGTGAACACGAAAACGTCTAAAATGGTGTGGAATCGTGCTTTTGTCAGTTTTGTGAACGGCATTCACGATGGTTAGTAGGATAGGGGAAATAAATAACTAGTATAACTAAAATCTTTTTTTTTTTTTTTAATTTTGATAATAGTTCATCATTCTATACACTATATATTATGTTATTATTTAATATCTTTTTATTTATCTTAAATATATATTTCAACTATTAATAATATTCTCATATCTTTTATAATATCTCATCGTATATAATATCATATAATTATGTTCTATTATAGACTAATCCAAATTTACAATCCAAACTAAAATAAAAAATATATTTATAGTTATAGAGTGCACAAGCGTCGCATATTCTTTTTAAAAAATATAAATAAATACGAGATTCACATAAAAAAATTAATTTTTTAATACTCACTCTTTTTCAAAATGAGTATGCGACGTTTACACAATACATGACTGTATCTAACATTATTCAACCAAAATTGACATTGATTCAAAATATAAAAAAAAAATAGAGAAAAAATTATATCCTATTTTAAATTACTTATAAAATAACAGAGAAAAAAATTTGAGAAACCCGATTCCAATTTTCAATTCCTTGGCATCCTAATAAATCTAGTTACATTTTTCAATACCCTTTGGTTGATTCTCAGCAGAAAAATGCAAATAAATTAGTAAATAAGATCATGGCTGCAAATTGCCAAATAAGACCATGACTGATGCCACACGGGCTGAAACAAAATTAGGATAAAGGGGAAAAATAATTTAGAGTAGAGAGAAACAATTAAAGATATTTTACATATGTGAACAGTAATGCAGTATCCTCTAGATCATGTAGCGGAATTATTGTAACTACTTGGAAAATAAAGACGATTTACAACATCTATTGGATCACTATTTTGATCAACATTCTTTATATTTTACATATAAATGTATTTTACAACATCTATTGAGAATGCTCTAAGGTCAGTTATGCAGAACTGTACTTTTGTAAACACTTTGTAAGGTGTTGTAAAATGTTCGTGGATTACGTTAGATAATAATCTTAGATAAATGCTATACGAAAGTCTTACATCATATATTTTTATCTAATCAATATGTGATTTGATATTTTTATCCTTTTATTTAAGCACACTCATTTAAGCATTAAGATAAAATAAGAAAAATGATAAATTGCGTATTGATTACGTGAATAAATTTATTTTTACATGGTATTTTATGATTATTACATTCCTCTTTAAAATGATAACTAAACAAAAATGTTTAGAATAATGATATATACAAATTTAAAATGAACCGATTTCGCACAAGTTTTTTAAAGACTTACGTAAGACCTCACTCAAATAATACTCTAATTTTTTATGCTAATTTAAAGTTGAAATGTAAAAATAAATAAATATTTAATTATAAATTCTACTGCTCGCAAAGTCGTCAAGGAGGAATGAATATGATATTCTAATTGTTTTTTTTTTAAGAGAAATTTATTTGGAAAAAATAAATAAAAAATAAAAAGGCTCACCGGCCCTTTCAGGGAACTTCAATTCAGAGTTTGAGAAATTCGGGCATGCTCAAGTAAAGCCAGATAGAGAGTCTCAGTGACTATAAAAACAGTACTATCCTCTTCAAAAACAACTGAGCAAGCTCAGTCTTTATACAGAAGATCAGGCTACCTTTCGAGCTCCCTCACTGTACGTTCTGATCTCTACGCGTCGACTTTCTCTTCCTCCTGGCCTTCAGATTTTCTTGCTCTCCTTGTCCTAAGATTTTTGCTGCTCTCTAGTCCAATAATATCGTCGTACGTACATCTGCTTCACCATTTGGTGGGTTTTTGATGCCGTGATGTTATCTGGCATTATTCAAGCTCGGTCAACTCCATCCAACATCCTCGCACCTCATCAAAATCTAAAAGATACGTTGCATGTATATTCTCTCCCTTCCAAGCCTCGTCTCCTGGCTCTCTCATCCACCCAACATGCCCATGTTTTTTTTCTTCTCGTGTTTGTTGCTCGCTAGCGATATCCGTTGTCCCAACAACCGAGCATTACAGAGTCAAACATTGTAGTGGATTGGATTTTGATTCCCACACCCCCAATAAAAAAACACACGTGATCTGTGCCAGGATTTACGTCCTCTTTCGTAGAATATAAGGATTTCTGTTCTCTTTCTTGTGCCTGCAGCCTGGTGCATAAAGCTTTAATTCCCTTCATGTTGATCTGCTGCGACTAATTGGGACTCTTTCTGCATGTGATATTTGTCAATCGGTGGGATTTCTTTAACTTCTGGACTTACCTTTGTTTTATGATCTCTTTTATATAAAGGGTTTTTCGAAGCTGGCTCTCCGTGCAAATCGAGATAAAGCAACAAAACCAAGACTATAGAAGTAGTGACTGGAATTACAAACGTTAAGTGCGCCATACTTATTTTTGAGCTTCACCAATTGCCCATCTGAAACCTATAAAATCTATTGGGGTATATGATCAAGGGAATTGTCATTTGCAACTGGAAGCCTACAGTTAACGTGAGAGAGGCATCATCTGTGACAGCAGGCAATGCAGTGGCCTAATAATAGACAAGCGAACCCGTAGGTGCGGCGTTTTGGATGGATTCCTAAATCTCGCGGTGGTCTCACAGTTTTGGATTGATGTATATATATGTTTGAAAAGTGATATAACTACGAAGAGATTCATTCCATGAAAGTTAACCTACAAACTAACATGGTTTCATATGATACGTCAAATATATTCTAAAATAAAAGTAAATTTATAATTTAGTATATTACATCAAATCACGTCAGTTTGTGATCTCTCCGTGGCTAAAAATTTCTCCATCTATGTACATCTTGTAGTCCCACGGTCGTCGTACATATTTGTGTGTGTATATATAAACATATATACGTATTAATACAGATATAATCAATTACTGCCATTAGGTTGAATATCTATAATAAGTCATGTAACAGTTCAAGGAATTGAAGAAGACTGTTAAAGATCCAACCATTGATCCAAAAGCCCTATAACTGTTAGATGCTAATTTGGTTAAATCTTTAACTCTCAAGATCATAACATTCCACCATGCTTCTGAATCTGACGTCCATGACAGTCCACTCTATCAACACTGACTCGATGGTAGGTATTTTCTTTTTAGTAGTTTCACTTATTTATCAATATTCAATGACTTAACACTATGTTCATATATAGTACAAAGACTTTTTAATTCAGCCTATAGATCGCCCTCTCCATGGTCCCTACTCTGATGTCAATTGTTAAAGACTCAACCATTTATCCAAAAGTCCTAAAACTCTTGGATACTAATTTAGTTAACTTTTAACACTCTTAATCATAACAAAAAAAGCACTCCCATTTGAATCCATCCTCTAAAAGGTGTAAATTCTATAAAGTTATCTTAGCACTATATTTTATTTTTTATTTAATTTTATTAACATATATAAACTCTTTATATGGTAAAAAGACATTTCATCGTATATAACAATAAATTTACTCAATTTTTTTTTTATATTAAGATTAAAAAGAAATTGGAGATGAAAGGTTTCCTGCAATTTATAATTACTAATTCAATAAAAAAAAAATTCATTTTAAAGTGGTTATTTATCTTCCATTTCATATTTCTTTGACTTTCCTACATTATAACTCTTCTATTATTTTATTATTAATTTTTTACTAAAACAATATACATCTTATTATAATTATTAATTCATATTTATTTCCCAATTTGACTTCTTCACCTCTGAACTCTTATGCTTTAATTAATTTCCCCGCATTGCATGGATCAATAACTAGTTATTCTGAAGAAGAAATTCACTGTGCTATCCCATTCCACAATCGTTCAATCTTCCCCTCTAAAAGATTCTCTGGTTAGGCCATTCCACCATAGATGTTACGACTCAAGTCCCTAATTGAGTTTCATTCTAGTATAACTCAAGAAAGGCTTAAGTCACGTACGAGCCCGTACTACAAATGAACTAACTAATTAATATTATAATTAAATTCTCTTAAAAATATTATAAAAGATAAAAACTTATCCGGTCATCTAATTAAACATCTAATCCGAATCAATGACCAATTTAAGTACGATCAACTGGGCAATCACTTGAGTATGACGAGAACATTTTGCCACAAGGCATTGCTATAGGTAATTTCAATCCTCATTATAACAGAATAAATCCTATTATTCTCTTCCTTTCTACATGGGTTTCAAGAGGCGAAGGTTTGAATTAAAAGTCATTCTTTATTCTTCTCTTTTTCATTTCATTTCAAAGTATGCTCTTAGATTCCCGAGACTATAACATTTTCTGTGTAGGAGAGGAGGGAGGCCCTCGTCCATTAAATTACGAATTGAAAACAAAATAATGAAGAAAGGTTGCTAACCAAAGAAACTAGGAAAAACAACCACCAGTCCACACTTAGGATCCTTTTGCGTGAACTGTTGCCTAATGCCAGTATCATCAGAGTCACACCCGTATACGCTGACAACAATTTCAGAACAAAAGTTGACGGAAGCCTCTCTCTCTCTCTCTCTCAATTTCTCTATGGACTTCCCACATTGAAGCATTTCAAAGCAGCTCCAGTGGGTCGGTACTCGGTGGCTCTTTCATATCGTTTCTTAACCATTTTAACTTCCGTTTCATATTTTCTGGATGTTCCTAGGAGGCCGATGCATTGATTCATGGGACTAGCCAAGGTCTCAACGGCAATCCATATTGTCCAAAACCTTGCCGCATTGGGAAATTTCAGTCACAGCCAAAACCCTCCCATTCATCTTTGGTCAACTATTTACCACTCGGCTCAAAATACTCTTTTCGCCTAAAATATGTAATCCACCCAAATATTGAAAAATCCTAGATCCCCAGTCTGTTCAAATCTTATGCATGCTTTCACTGAACTCTCCCCCAAGCTATAATGGATGGGAAACATGAATTGAAAACAATGCCTAGCATTCTCAGGTCTTGTCGATACTACCAAGCACGAACTCATGACCCCTCCGGAAGCATAGTGCGATTTTGGATTTTATGTTTGTTAGTTTCTAAGTTTACCAATGGGAGGGCATTGTTTTACGGTTTAATAGCAAAATCTCGCTCATTTGCCCTTCGGTAAAGCAACGCTGATGCTTCCACCCTGTTTTTACAGCAAAAAGAGAGGTTGAACCAGTTGAGGGGGAGAAGGCATGTCAATTCCATTAAAAATAAAAAAAGAGGAACTGGGGAAAAGACTATTCCATGATTCGGATAAAGTAACTTACCAGCCTGGATATACAACAAATCTTCCTGTAGAAAGAGCCCAATTCACCTGTTCACAACAATGGATAAGCAATTTTTTTCTTTAAACGCGCATCCAAAATAAATAAATAAATAATACTGTTTTGCTAAGCTAAGTCTCAGAGGGTAGGACCAAGCGTTTCTAAAAGAACTTCACACAGCGAGGATGGCTCCAGGCATCATGCAGATCCCAAAGCTTTTCTACGTTTAAATGACTTAAGTGAGCAAGGTTTCAACTAGGGTTCTAGTCTTCTAGATATCAGAGAAATTAGCAATAATACCTTATCAGTCCCAAGTGAATTGGCAACAACATGCGTCACCTGTTCATCAATTTGATTGGTGCACACCGCACCAAACTGTTCAGCTGTCTGCCACAATGGATGTAGATGAGGATTGGCTTCGCCAACTGGAAACACCCTGCTAAATACTATACTACAACCACCCAAAATCTTCCGCTGTTCCGTAGCCAGTATATTTCTGACATCAACTTCATCCAAGGATTGATGTGAGAAAAAGTTTTGATGTATTCTCTCAATAACCTGTTTGGGACATAAGACAAATGATTGGCAGGAGTGTGGTTAATCATTTGCAAAATCTCTATGCAAGTTGAACAATAGCCTCACCGCTGAAGAGGATGCCAAAGTTCCTTCTTCTGGTCTCTCATCATGGTCAATCTCAAGCAGAGAAGGACCTGGAAGCCCAAATTGGCGTCTACTGCAGGGGAAGTATGTATACCTGCAATAAATCAACGCATCAGTATTGCAATGAAAGAGTGAGGCTGCCTACCAAAGTAGAATCACTACACAAGTCACACATTCTACCTCAAACACGGGTAACTAACCTTTCTACAACTATCAAATTCAGTTTGTTATGCGGCCAAACCCTCACAGAATCATCTATAATTACAACAGCTGATTCCATACCCAGAACCCCTTCCAGATCCTTACTCTTTGGAACTCTCTCATCACCATCAAAAAGATCACCATCATCACCCCTAGAGATAACTCGTCCCGCAAACAGAACCCCTTTGGGATCAAGCACTTTTGCCATCTCTGTAGCATACAGTTTGTTCCCCATAGTGTATAGATGCAGCTCATAAAGCTTACTAGCCTAAATGCAAACAGGAAAACCAATGAGTGCCTCCAATTGAACTAAAACGCCCATTAATTATTTAAGCAACACGATCAATAAATCACAATTACCTTCTGCAAAAAATTCCAAATACCAGGTCGTAGTTTGGTCCACATTCCCATGTGAGGAAAGCGGAAGAGGTGCCTCTGCTGTTTTTCGCGATCCTGTTCCTCTTTTTTCCTCAATATCTCATCATGAATTGGATCTACTTCCCCAAACTGAAAGATGTGAGTCAAATTACAACAGATATTACAAAATAAACACTTTCTCCCAGGATTGGCCAAAAGGGCAAATAAAAAACTAAATAAGCTGTTACCTTAGCTGAATTGAGAAGTGTGTGATCTAAATCCAATACAAGGCAGAGCTTGTGTGCAGAAAACATTTTCTTCTGTTCTTCTATCCTCCTCGCCTCTCTCTCTGGATAGCAGCTTTTTGTTGGTCGTCATATCCTTCAAATAAATGCTCAACATCTCCCCACATGTTTTCTGGACGAGAGGCCATTGCTACACCTATCTCAGGTGCTGGACTTGTCCCAGAGCACTGGTACTCAGAATTTGAAGCTACAGTTTTCATATCTACTTTTTCTTGTTTACCTTGCACTGCTCCAGAAGATATGCTGTGAGAAATTATTGGTAGAGTTGTCGATGCTAGGGAAACAGACATAAAATCAGCAATATTTTTCAGATTCTTGGTGAACTGCCGAGCAATGTCGGGCTGTGTTACAGATTGAAAAGGTGTTGACTTTGTATCGACCTGACCCTCTTGCTTTTGGGTGCTTGACGCAAGGGGTACAATAATTTTGGGCTGCTCATATCCCAAGCTTGGATTCTTTTGAAGTGTATTATCATGGAGGATCCGGCGAGGGTCACGGGGTTTCATGCGAATTTTACCTAAGTCCTCCTGCAGGTGCTGTCATCATCAAGCATGCATCATGCTATATTCAAAAGAAGCAAGCATAGCAATAATTTATTATCATTTAAAATGTTTAATATTAGAATCAACTTTATTGTCTAATTTTACTTAATTCATTAGCAGGGAATGACAAACAAAACTTTATCTTACTTAACTGGGTAAGTGGAAAAAGTTCTCTTAAATTTGTATAACTCTTATTCAACTGCATTTGAGATATGAGAAATGTTTTAGCCACAAAAGGATTTCATAAAAATAAACTTACAAACTAACGTAGCTTCATGTCGTACGTCAGATTGTAAAGTAAAAATCTAACATATTACATGAAACCACGTCAGTTTGAGAGTTTACTTTTGTGAAATCTCTTGAGATATCTAATCACATAACCAACTAACATTACGGGAAACCAATTTAAAGATGGAAAAGTCTTCTTGCAAGCGATTCCGTGCACCAAACCACGCACCGATGTTAAATGTAAGGCATTCTTCTCTCAAAAATTTTTTTTTTCAATAAAAAAAAATTATGTGAGTATTGGTACGCGATTTGGTGCGCAAAACCGTTTGTACCTAGCAAACCTCTTTAAAGATTAAACAAACTAATTACTCAGAAAAAAAATAATAATAAAAGTGAATTAAAACGCCTTGTAAAAGTTTTCTGATAAATAAACCCCTTCTAAAAGTTACCGACCACATCGCAATTTAAATGCAACTAAAAGTAATGGGCAAAAGGAGCAGAGGAATGTTGAAGCTGCATTAAAACAATAAAAAAAATAAGCCACTAGGCCAGCAAAAAGAACAAACTCCGACTAAAAAAGGCACATACTTAATTCTTCATATAGTTTCTGCATTCAGAAAAGTGGGAAATAGATAAATGAACAGCTCACCATGGGAACAATTTGTGAAGGAACCTTAAGTGTTGCTGCCTGTTTCTGCAAAAGCCCCAAGACCTTTGATGGAGCAATATTCACCATGGGAGCTGTTCCCAGTATTGAGTTTGAGCTCGGAGGTTGTGTTGTACTTTTTGCAGGATCAGCAGACTTTTGCTGCACATCTGCTTCTAAACTCTGCTGTTGTCCCATCTTAAGTATATTTAGCAGCACAGTTGGATTCACAGCAATATCTTTCAATAACGCAGGCAAGGAAGCTGCGACACTGGTACCAGTCACAGACACCTGCTCATTTCCACTAATTGTTGCATTAGCGTTAGCACAACTAATGCCAGAACAACTTACAAGCTCAGCCATTTTCCTGGGATCAGTTTCTGCAGTCTCCATCAACTGGTTTCTGTTCATTAACTGAGACCCAACCGTTTTAGTGTCATCCAACCAGCCACCACTTCCAGACACATTTTTCATATCCCGGACAACCCCAGAATTTTCCAATCCATTCCTTTGCCTTTTCAGTGCGTGGCCTTCCAAGGTAGGCTCCTCAAGAGCTTTTTGCTTTCTTGAGCTTATCGTTCCAACGGGTTCCACTTTGGGTGTGTTATGCACCAATGATAAAGGGTGTTGGTTAAAATATAAAGCATTGGAATCATAATTGGCTAAGCGAAGCCTTGGGTCTCTGCTCTTTGCTGAAGCTTTCACTATGCTATTGGACCCAAAAGTTATAGGCGTGCTGTTTTTAGTAGTAATTGGTCCATCCATGCTAGAACTGTCCATGGAGGGAGTACCTGGTGGTCCCCACAAAAAGGGTGGATTAACATTTCTTATATTACCAATGGTAGAAGAACTAGAAACCTCCCCACTAGTGTCACCATCCCCATCATCAAATTCTTCTGAAGGGGTCGGGCTAGGGAGATCACTTGTAAACAAGGAATTTTGACCAAACTTTTGTTGATAGGTAGAAAAAGCTTTGAGTGCATCAGTTTCATAAATATGCAATTTTGAATCTTCTGTGTCATGCGCCACCTTAGCAGTGGGCAACACTGGTCTAGCCATCCCGTCTCCAATATCCATTATGTTGTGTACAGGGAAAGACGATGGTGCCTCCCGTGTGGGCGAGGGGAGACTGTCTATATCATGATCTTTGTGAAGGTCTAACAGTGGGAGCAGAATTGCTCTACTCTTAAAACTGAAAACTCCTGGTTTCAAAACTTCAGGTAGAATATTTGCGTTACTAAGAACCAAGGATCCAACAGCGATAGAATCTGAAGATAACTTGTTAGAAGTCAATTCGTGACCATCACTTGTGGCTGAAGCATCAAAATCCTTATTATTAGCCGCATCAATTGCCGCCATTTCTTTCCTTTTAACACCATCTATCGTACTCGATAAAAAATCAACAGAATCCACAGAGGACCTCATAACCTCTATCTGTGAAAAGGACACCAAGTTTTAGATTCGAGAACACCAACAATCTTCCTAAGCTAAAACAAAGGGGAGGCCAGAAAATCTTCTTTAACTAAGTTATAAAAAACCGCACCTCTTTCATCTGCTCAGAGGAGAAAAGAGGGGGATTACCGAACTTGACATCAGAAATGACCCTGTAACCAAAATGCAACAAATGAGATGACTGAAAAATCGATGGCATCAAATTTCAAATAAATTACAGAATTGAGAATCAAAGAATGATTAAAACCTCAACACATTTTCTTTATTCTGCTCCTTTCGGTTTTTGTTCATGGAAGAGAACACCTGCAATCAAACAACAATTGAAGCTCTCCCATGTTTAAAACCAAATCGTCGAATTCATTAAGATTACATAAGATACGCTATTTAAAGCAAATACCCAGGGATGATAACAATGTGGCAAGTTCAAAAACACTAGTGGGGTGCCTTACCGAATTGACTGCCTTAATCGCAGTGAACAACAATTGAACAAGAGCATCCTTTGTGGGAACACTACTTTCTGACAACACTTCTCGCAAGCTCTCCATAGTGCTGTGCACTCGGGAGCAAACTTCCCCAAATGATCTACAACAAAAAACCAGCCAAAAATATCAATTTCAAAAGAAACTATCCATCGCCAAAACACCCCAAGTAAGTGTCTCAATTAGGCAAGTTACCCATCGTACTCCAAATCCAATACCATTCAAATTGCGAACTTACGTCTCTGCCTCTGTCACAGTTGCACTCTCCAGAGTTTCCCGAATCCAAGTCACTCGCTTCTCCAAAACAATCTCCGAGTTCTCAACATTCACAATCTCTCTGCCCAAAACTGCTTCTTCTTTAATTTCCTCAGACTCGACCTCCTTTTCGATCGGCTCTGAATCCAAATCAATCTCACCTTCCTCCAATTCCCCTTCCTCTTTCCCCACATCCACAACTTTAGCATCCATCTCGTCCTTACTATCATTATCGAGCATAACTTCACCAACTTCCTTTGCGTTAGAATTTGGCGGAGCCGACGATCGCTTCGATTTCTCGTCCAGGTCAGCCTCCGCCTCCTTCACGAAAATATCATTCAGAGGCTTATTCTGCACGGCCTGTGCCCACGCCAGATTATACAAGCTCGAACCATAGCCACGAGAGACCTGGTATTTATACAGATCCTGCATCGTCCAAACCCTAGCTCCGGCTTTTGGGTTCGCCGAGACCTTCGTCGTCGCGGTAGCATTCTCCTGCTTTTTTAGATTTTCCTCGGTGATCTCCTCCACCGAAACTCCATCAGAAATTTCACCTTCTTCTACGTCTTCGACCTTAGTCTCATCCTTCCCCATCTCACCTAGGGTTTCCTCAATACCCTCACAATTATTTCCCTCAAACCAATTCGACCCAGCAACGACCATAAATTAAAATCTTATTCAAAATCCTATAATCACCAACAAATTCAACATCGACCTGATCTCCACCGGATCTTACAAATTACAGAAAATTAAGTTGGGGTTTTTTGTTCAATTGCTCAAAGATCGGATTGACAAAATAAATTATAACCGAGTTTAAGAGAGAAGAAAAGATTCAAAATCGTGATAGAATTTGACGTCAGATCTGATTTGAGATGCTTTGGAATGTTTGACTCTTAGCTCCTTTCCCTCGACTGGAGAAAGTAAAACTCGAAGTTATCGAGAGACGGAGGAGGTATAAACTACAAGAATGAAGAGATAGGACGAAGGAGGGGAGGTAAGATTCGCTCCGGTTTGATTTCACAATTTATCTTAATTTATTTCAATTTATTTTATTATTATTTATTATTATTTAATAATTTTAATTTATAAATTTTATTATTATTTACAACTTATTTCATTATTATTTACAATTTATTTCAATTCATCTTAATTTATTTTCAAATCTAAACGATATTCTAGAGTTTGAATTTGGATCGTACACGTCACCAGTACGGAATGGGTGATAGAGATGGAATATATATATATTTTTTAGCATCTACACGAACTTTACACATCATATTTTTAAAATTTTTTAATTTTTTTTAATTTATTTTTTAAAATTAATTTAATATTTTTATTTATATATTAAATATTTAATAAAAATTAAAAATATATGGTGTGTAGAGATTTTTTTTAAAGTGATGGAGACGGAATATTGACTGTACTGGTGTCCTCGTTTACAATTTTTTTTTTTTTATAGATATTTATTTAAACTTCTTCCGTGCATAAATCAGTGTCCAAATTATTTTTATAAAGTAGATCTTGTTACGCCAATTAAATTGAGGAAATATCTTTACACATTTACTGAAAAATAAACTTTTTATTGTCAAGGAAACAGCTACCAGTCCCGAAAAATGAATTTCGATATGGTTCACAAATTTATTTATTTATTTATTTTTATTTAGTAATTAAAAAAGTATTTTTAAATAATGTTGTGATTTTTTTTAAAATATATATATAGGTATAAAAAATGAATGAAAAAAATTAAAAAAATAAAATAAAAAGATCAAATGGTCTTACCGGAATCCATCCTCAGACTACATTCTCGGTGGGCGTAGCAGTCTCTATTGTCAAATTTCTAATAAAAGAGAGAGAATACATTGAGATATCTCTAAATCGACCAAAACTCAAATGTAGTTAAGATTGTGCTCATCTCATCTTATATTATTATTATAATTTTTTAAAATTTTCACATAGAATGTAATAATCAATTCAACTTTTTTAATTTTTAAAACAATAATAATATTAAAAAAATAATATTTTAATAATATTTTATTCAACTTCCATCTCAACTCACTATCCAAACGACCAGTGTCGGCCATAAGCATTTCAGTGCTAGTCCCAATCCCTGCATCAGCTCCTGAGCCACTTTGAGTGCGTCCCCTTCTACAATAATTTTCTTGAAACCCAAATCCCTGCAAAACAAAACTGCTTGAAGAGCTGTGAAGGATTCTGCATCAGGAAAAAGATCCATTTTCATCCTCAGAGTTGCCAGGATTACTCCTTACCATCTTGAATAACAGCGCCTATGCCAACCTTGCACTGGACTTTATCCACAACATCATCCCAGTTAAGTTTTAGATTTTGTTTGGTTACTAAATCAATTTTAATTCATTTCAATTCATTATTATAAATTTTTTAAATTTTAATACAAAATATAATAAACAATTTAATTTTTTTAAATCTTAAAATAATAATATTATTAAAAAATAATATTCTAATAATATTTTATCATTTCAATTCAACTCAACTTAACTCAGTTCAACGTCCAAACACAACCTTAGAATTTCTCAGTGGGGGTACCTCCCAAATTTCAGTTGCGGCCTCTTAACCTCTGCTAGATCTCCTGTTTGTATTTAGAAGCTCCAAAGATTGCTGCACAAGTTTAATTGGGTGTGCAAAAACATCCATGAAGATAAAATCATTTCTTCGTTTCCAAATTTTCAATTAGATAACTACAAACTCTTTCATCCCTTCCTTATCAAGCACTCCAAACATTGCCTCCACAACATCTTTAGGCCTGGTTTGTTTTCAACACTATATATTGAAAATCTCTTATTTTATCATTACAATTTTTTTAAATTTTTATATAAAATAAAATAAACAATTCAACTTTTTCAAGTTTTAAAATAAAAATAAAATCAAAGAATATATTCTAATAATATTTTATTCAACTTTTTAATTTTAATCTCAACTCAACTTATCTCATATTATTTCTTAAAACAAATGAGGCCTACAAGCCAGATTTTGAATCATGCTTTTTTGCAGGCTAATTGAACCTTGTCCCCATAAATCTGGGCAGAGGTGCCTTCCCAAATAGCATGCTCCACTGTCTTTGGCTCTTGATGGGTTCGTTTGTTTTTATAGATGAGATGAGTTGAGATAAAAATTAAAAGTTAAAAATTGAAAGTTAATTAAAATATTGTTATAATATATTTTATTAATATTATTTTTGTTTTGAAATTTGAAAAAGTTAAATTGTTTATTTTATTTTGTACGAGAATTTGAAAAAGTTATAATAATTAAACTGCGTTTGGATGTTGAACTGAATTGAATTGAGTTAAATTGAGACAATAAAATATTGTTAGAATATTATTTTTTAATATTATTATTATTTTAAGATTTAAAAAAGTTAAATTGTTTATTATATTTTATGTTAAAATTTGAAAAAATTATAATAATAAATTAAAATAAGTTTAAGATCTAAACGTATTTTAAATATGATGAGATGAATTGAAAAATTTTCTAAAAATAAACTATATATTAGGATCATCCAAACTTTTTTCCTGTGGTGGTTGGATCTGGTGGGGAAACCATTGATGGAGACTTGGAGTAATGTGGTCGGAGCAGTAGTCGTACAACGTTCGAATAAAAATATACACGTACGATATTTTCGCGATCTATAAAAAAAGGGAAAAAGAATTGTACATATATTATTATTCGAAAAAATATATATAAATAATTTTACTGTTTATATCCGGTTAATATGAATAATCCACAAATCAATGTTCCTACCTGAGATAGACTCGCTATAAGAGTAACAAATTATATAAAAAAAATGAGTAACAAATTATATCTACCAATCCTTAAAAATACAAAATACAAAATGCTTTGTCTTTGATCTTCAGAGAGAGAGAGAGAGAGAGCAGTATTAGGGAAGGAGAAATTCATTACACTGCTGGCCATTGGTGTCCAAATCATAAAAGTCCATACCAAATGGATTTTGCATCTGATACAGAAGCTACAAATTCCTTGAAATTAATCTATTCAAATTCAAATTCAAAACAATATCAGTTCTAATTCTGAGACTGATAAAGAGGGACACCCATTCAAAAAATCAAAACGACAGGAACATTTTGGAGGGAAAGCAAACTAGCCCTTACAAATTACTTAACAAGATATTGCCTCAATAGTAACAAAACTGTTACATCCCAACCAACCAGCTCTTAGTCTAAGCTTCAGGCTTCTTCTGGACAAGCTTCTCTATCAGATCAGCTGCTTCTTGGACTGTGGTTATATTCTCAGAGCTTTCCTCCTCGACGCTGATTCCAAATTCTTCCTCCAAACCCATTACTATTTCCACCTGCATTGCCAGTATAATTTCATCATCGTAATCATGTTGATTAAAATAATCTTATCGGGTGAAGATGAAGCAAAAACTAAGCACCCAGTTGTGGTATTACCGTATCAAGAGAATCAGCTCCGAGTGCAGCGAACTTGGACTCTGGGGTGAGCTCAGTCTCATCAGACAATGCCAATTGTTTCTTTACTATCTCACAAACTTTCTGCACTGTCTCGGGCTTGGCCTGCCACACGCATTAATTAAAAGAACGTTAGATTTACGAGTCTTCGTCTTCATTTATCAACATTCAAGGAACCAAAGTAAGAAGGGAAGTGAAATACCGCACAGCAAACATTGAAGCGCGAGGTCCTTAAAGTAGGGAAGACATTCTTTGCCCAACCTGCTCTAACCATCTTCAGAGTTGTTGAAGTCCCACCAGTCACCTGGACAAGCTGCTTTTTAGGACTTCAGAGTTAAATAACTTGTATCTCAATTATTTTTAAGTCATTGAAACCCCAAATTTGAAGTGTTAACGTGAAAGCTTCCCACATCAGCTATCATAAAAATGTATCGGTACTTTTACTTATCTTAAACCATAATGGGTCCGTAGAACTCATCTGAATAATATTTCAAAAATTCAGACTTAGGGTTGGTTTGTTTACACAAACCTTCTCCACTCATATTATCTAATTATTACAATTTTTCCAAATTTCTAAACAAAATACAATAAACAATTCAATTTTTTCAAATTCCAAAACAAAAATTATATTATGACAATATTTTATTTAACTTTTAACTTTAATTTCATCTCATCTCTGCTGTGTAACCAAATGAGGCCTAAGCTCTGGAGGCATGAGGTAAAGTCATAAATCCTGAGAATGTGTCAAACGGGAACTAAAAGATTGTTAAGTACATAAACATAATTTAAAAATTTAAAGCTACACAAGACCACAGAAGAGTGAGATAAGCATTGTAGACAAACAATAAGATGGTCGAAACTAAGGCACCAGACACTAATAACGTGGTACACAATCTATGTCCGGCCTCCTAATTTAAACAAATGGGTCTGTCAGAGAGTCACAAGTCTATGGTCCTCTCAATTCAACAATTGCCTGAACTCAGAAACGATTGGTGAGAAATTAACTAAATTTATTCATACTGACTAATTTTCCAAACAATAAATCAATGCCCAGTCAGAGAGAGAGATATCTTCATGTAACCCGGATTTAGCTTCTTCATTTTTCACCCTATTAACAGAAGAAGTTTTGGGCATTCTAAGGGAACAAAACAAAAGTCAATAATATCACTACAAAGTCTGAATCAATTCAACACCTATAAGCGAATCAGATCTGGGTTTTACACATAACTAATTTAATGAAAATGAACTTATAAGAAAAGAAGCCCTTATTCACCTTATTATTCTTGAAGCATGGCTTAAGAGAAGCTCCAAAGGTAGCAGAAGTAGCGGAGATAGTGGCCATTAGAGCTCTCAAGCTGAAGAAACGTGAGGTTACCGGGAACGATGGGGGCAGATAAAACAGCGAGAGAGAGAGAGAGAGAGAGGGAGAAGGCTGGGCAACTCGTGTACAGGTTGGCAAGTGGGCGTAAACGTGTAAAGGTTAGACGTTTAAGCTTTGGATTGGGTTTTGCGGGATTTTGTTGGCACTGTTACGACAGGGATTTTGTTGGCATTGTTAGGACACAAGGGCCCTACCGTTGAGATCGCTCCGGTGCGAGTCCCAGTGGCTCCACTTGGCTGTATCATTTTGAATAAAACTACTTCGCCTTCCTAATATATCGCTCCATTTCATCGTTTGATAGAACTTTTTTTTAATTTAATAATTAAAAAAATGATTTTAAGTGTATTAAATTTTTTTTATTTTTTAAAATATTTAAATATATTAAAAAAAAAAAAACTAAAACATACAGTCGATTAATTTGAACGGATTACTCTAGACGCGACTCTATCATTTTTACCATGTGATAAAAATAAAAGAAAAAATTCAAAAGAAAAATAAAATAAATCTTTAACAGAGAAATGAAAGGGTTAAAAACTTCACCCACCAAACCCACGACCGCATGGTTAAGAGTAGTTTAGATTGTGAAAGTAGTTTATTTTATTTTATTTTATCTTAATTTATTATTATTATTTTTTTAAATTTTTATATAAAATATAATAAGTAATTTAATTTTTTAAAATATTAAAATATTAATAATATTAAAAAATAATATTCTAATAATATTTTATTCAACTTTTAACTTTTATATAAAATTATCTCAAATTATCAAATAGGCCAACTTGCTGTTACTCCTTGAAATATGAATTTTCAATCATAGATCACCATATCGATTGCTCGCACAGTATTGATGCATGCATGCCAATTCATTTTAAAACCATTATATTAATGACATCCAAAGATAGCAGCAAAATCAAATTCACATATGTTTATGTGAAATCACAATTTATTTCAATGACTTCTTCTCAATAAGTAAGCTTAATACATAAAATATTAATTAAATGGGATAGTCGGAGTTCGAATTTACGATTTCTATTATAATATTATATAAAAATATCATTTATTTTAAAAATTTAAACCGATGGAAAGGAATAAATTTAAATATTTGTATTTAGGTTAACAGTTAAACCACTAACTCTAGCTACCTCTCGAATCACTTCACTATATGTGGTTCGTAGTAAACCATCAAGTATTATTCATTTTATGTTTGTGGTTGCAACCAAAATAAAATAAAATAAGGAACCATGCTTATTTATGGTGGGTAAGTTTGCGTTTACTGCACAATCTTTTGTGTGATGTGGAACTTATAAGAGTATCTTTATTGGCTTAGCCAAATAAGAAAGTCAGTTAAAATTTAGATAATTTATACTAAAAAGACTCTATATTTGATTAGCCATCTCTAAAATAATTTAGATTTCTATTATAGTGATTGGACAAATATAGACAACCATAATTAGTTCACAAAATATTAAAATATTAATTTTTAACTACGCATGCGGGAATGGCAACAAAACACGAGAATATTTCTCGCCCGAAACTCTTTCTCCACTTTGGTTAGTGAATAAGAAATTTAGATAGAAATTTAGATAAGTTTAATCTCAATTTTTTGTTATTAACATTAAATGACATTTGAATATATGATTTTTTAATATTAATTTAATTAGAATATAATTATTATTAATCTTAAATTAGTAGAATTATAAAATGTGATACAAATAAATTAAATAAAAAATTATTAATTTAATAATATTTTATTATTATATAGAGAGTGAATGGCTAATCCAACGTGGAGATTGAATTTAAATAGAATAGACAAAAGTAAAAAAATGTGATATTGACTAAATTTTGAAGATGGACTTGGCCAATCCAATGAAGATGCTCTAAGTAATATATTTTGGTTCGTATTTGTATCTGTTCATGTATGATGTAGGCCTTGTTTGCATTCAAAACTCACATTAACTCATTTCAATCTCATCATTACAACTTTTTTAAATTTTCACACAAAATATAATAAATAATTCAACTTTTATTTTATTATTCGCAAACCATCTCAACTCATCTCTGAATTCAAATCACTCTTAGAGTTCTAGAACTATTTGAATAGTGAGATGAAATGAGATAAGATAAAATGAAATGATTTTAGATAAAAGTTAAAAGTTGAATAAAATATTATTTTTTAATAGTATTATTATTTTGTAATTTGAAAATGTTGAATTATTTATTATATTTTATGTAAAAATTTAAAAAAATTATAATAATAATATAAGATAAGATGAGATAAATTGAAAATATTTCTCAATCCAAACTGCTAATGTTGAAGATTAATAGTATAGACTTTCCAGCAACTACTTTACTACTTTGATTCTATTTATTTTATGCAATATTTTTATTTATAATATTTTATGTCAGTCTATTTTTTTTAAAAACTTTATTTTAAGGCCTTACTTTTTGTAATCCTTGAGCAGTGGCCGTGACTGCCTCCCCTGGAGCTGGAGTTGGCCATGGGACATGACCACAAGATTAAGAATGTATTTAGATATTAAAATGAGTTGAATTGAGTTGAGTTGAGTTGAGATAATAAAATATTATTAAAATATTATTTTTTAATATTATTATTATTTTAAAATTTAAAAAAATTGAATTGTTTATTATATTTTTTGTTAGAATTTAAAAAAATTATAATGATGAATTGAGATGAATTGAGAGTGTTCAAAATTCAAACAAAGCCTAAAGGAGACATTGAAGCACGTACAATATCTTGTCACAAGACTCAAGCATGCCTTTCCACTGTAACACTCTATCAAAATTCAAAAGAATGACATACCTTTAGTGGACAGGAGGACACCATTAGAGAAAAGTTTCATGAAAAATGATATTATGTTGCATGATTTTGTTATCTTATTTTAAAGTTTTGTTTGTTTGTTAAAATTATCTCAATTTATTATTATAAATTTTTTAAATTTTAATATGAAATATAATAAATAATTTAATATTTTTAAATTTTAAAATAATAATATTAAAAAATTATATTCTAATAATATTTTATCATCTCAACTTAACTCAATTTAATATTTAAATGCAGTCTAAGTATTTCTGTATTTAATTTTTTTTAAAATAATTTATTTAATAGTTATGAAATTGACAATTAATGTATTGGTGTCTTTTTTTAAAAAAATATTTAAAGAGTAATTTTACTCATCCGTGTCCTTTCTCCCACACCGCATACCGATGGATGATGTGGCTTTTTTAATTTTTTCCTTCTAAAAGTAAAACGCACGTTTTATCTGAAGGGTGTGAATGAAAAGTTGGGTTTGGATGAGAATCCGCAAAAATGGTGGGAACCCGACTGGGAGAGGAGGTTTTGAATGTGAACAGAAGATGAGGTTTTGATGGGTTTCTCGTACTCTGTACCTTCAGGACAGCATAGAAACAAAAATATTCATAGAAGTTTCTCATAGCGTGCTTGGCTCAAATTGAAAGACGGTTAAAATTTAGATAATTTATATAAAAAAGATTATATATTAGATTGGATATCTTTAAAATAATTTAGATTTTTATTATAATGGTCGATTAAAATTAGAGAACTACAATTGATTCACCAAATATTAAAATACTAATTTCTTACTCTATAATTAGATCTTAAAATGTTTTATAGGTGTTTATGTAGGTGTAGATTTTTTATTGACATTGAAATGAGTATGTTGCTAGATATTTAGTTAGTGAATAAGAAATTTAGATAAGTTTAATCTCAATTTTTGGTTATTAACATTAAATAACTTTTGAAAATATGATTTTTTTTAATATTAATTTAATTAGAATATAATTATAATTAATTTTAAATTGGTAGAATTATAAAATGTGATACAAATAAATTAAATAAAAAATTATTAATTTAATAATATTTTATTATTATATAGGAAGTGCATGACTAATGAAATGTGGGGATTAAATTTAAATAAAACAGATAAATATAAAAAAGTGTGATATTGACTACATTTTAAAAATGTATTTGACCATACCAATAAAAATGCACTTATAGAATTCCTATTTCTCAGCTGGTAAGAGCATTGGCATTGAATTAGCTAAATACATTTTCATCTTTAAATTTAACAAATATCATTCATATTTACTCCACGTTGAATTAGCTAAATTGTTTTCATCTAAAACTATAAGTTACAGTAAATCTATTCTTCTTTTCAAATATGAAAATATCTATAATAAGTCTAAAAGTACTTTTTGAGATTATTATATTATAGATATGAAGTTTTTATTCATATGAGATTTTATCATCTATATACGTATGAGATTATTATATTATAGATTGTTAGATTGTGAAAATAAAAATGAATATGATTATTGGAGGTTATTGAAGATTATAAAAATAAAATATAAATTAATTAAAAAAATATAAATAATAAAAAATAATAATATTTTATTATTATAGAGAGTATAATGACTAATCTAATATATATTTTAAGTTTTGAATGATTAGTTAAAAGTAAAAAAATTATATATTAATTATAATTTGAAGAATAGGATGATCAATCCAATACTAATGCTCTATGGCAGATATATAGGATGCTGCAGCAGTGGACTCGTATTGATTGCCCAAAAACCGGGTGCCCTTCAAGTTTACCTGAGTTGAATATATGATGATACGACTCCTTCCAGCACCTAACACCGAGTACCAACGACTCCTGGACTCACTCTCTCCCACCTACTACTGATCAGAAACATCAAGATATCATGCCCAAAGAAATTGGCAATCGACTCACATATAGAAACACGCAAAAGGGCATTAGCACGCATAATAGAGAAACCACAAATCTACATTTCGGCAATATTTCACTCAAAACGTCTTAAAAAATGGAATTTCCGGCCAAAATTTATATGTATATATATTCATTTGTTTTAAAACAGTTTTTAATAAACTTTTTTTTTTTTCAGAAAATCCCATGGCAATAAACATAAAATTTATGGATCGGATAATTGAAAAGCATATGGAATCAAAAAGTCGCAAGCAGCAGGAAATCGGAGCGGCAGAATTCCTGTAACGTGTGCCATCGCGGGTCCGTAGGATACCAGAGAGAGAGAGCTTTGTGAGAGCCCGTGCATATGGAAGAAGCTGCTGAAACAACCCGAGAGAGAGAGAGAGAGAGCCCCGAGAGGGTTTTGGAAAGATCTTGAAGATTGGGCTTATACCCCTAGCTCCAGCCTTCTTCACGTTTTCATAACTAACCTCTTTTCAGAAGTAGCCAGACGGTGGTAGACGCTGCGAGTGAAGGCGGCCGAATGCGGGGGAGGGGAAAAAATTAAAATGATTGATGATTTGGGATATTTAAAACGTGCGTGAGGGTATGTTTGGTAAGTGAGAGTATTTTATTTTATTTTATTATTATTTTATATTTTTTTTTCTATTATTTATTATTTTTTATCTAATTTTTATTACTATTTAATATTTTTTTATTATTTTTTTATTATTTTTTTACTATTATTCACAAATATTTTTAACATTTTTCAAATATTCTCACTATCCAAATCAAGCCTTAGTTTTAAGAGGAAAAAAAAAATTAGAGAAAATAACCACATCACCCATTGGTGTGTGGTGTAGGAGAAAGGACGGTAGGTGAATAAAATTAATTATATTTAAGGATAATACTAGAGCTATTGTTGTGCTCCCGTTAGGCTATTTTATGTATTTTTAAAAAACACTTCATTAATTATGAAATAAAAAAATAAAATAAAAATCTCAATGGGAGTGTTTTTTAAGAGAAAATCTTATAAACGGTCTGACTGTCCACACCAAAAAAAAAGCCTTTCAATAGAAACATGCCACGTATGCTTTCCATGGCAGCTACCTTGTGACTGCATCCCAGCAGAATCTCAATCTCACACTTTGGATCTCGGTCCCCTTTGTTCCCCCTCTCTCATTTGTTCCCCCTCGCATAAGTCGCAGCCCCTTGCCCACCTCTCAACAAAACTCAGAACAGAATCGTAGTAGCCCCTCACCCCTATCAATAACCCCACTCTCTGAAAAGCTCTCTCTCTCTCTCTCACATATTTTTCGCTGCTATCAAGCATTTGTTGCTGGTCCAATTGTGTGTCAAGCTTTGCATGCCGCTGTTTTCTCCTTGGTTTAAACTCCTGTTATTTATAATAGAGGTTAGAAGCTTTGCTCCTCTGAGTCACGTCTCTATCATTTCACATTGTACTAGACTTATCTTGTTGGCAATGATGAAGCCAAACAAGCTAACCCTTCCATGGGCATTTTTATCGTTGGACAAGCAAAGAAGTTAGGCTTCCAATCTGGGAATCGAAATTATGAAGGCTGATTTTTAATGCAACAAATATTGGTCAGTTGTGAGAACAATCACTCGATTTAGTCCCTATTTTTTTCTCATCAAAATAGAGCATTTAGTTTTCCCCACCGTGAGCCATGGGTTTACCACCAAGCTACTGCCACATCTTCTCCATGCCATCGCCACTACACAGAGAGCACCTTTGGACACTTCACGCCACAACCACTCCATCCTCCTCCTCTCGGTAAGCCCATGCCCGAACTACACTCACACATTGCTCTCTCACGTTATTTCTTGAAAAACTGATGATGGTATCATGTGGTGGTGTGCAATGGGAACTACGGTGTGCGAAGGTTTTCTGATCGGGGCACAAATCAATTTCTGAAGGGGCGAGGAGAATATGTGTTTTATGTCTATTGTAATGAGTCTATTATAATTTCTATGAAATTGTTGATGTGGCATAATGTTATTGGAGGGCTGTTAATGCTTCAATGTCGGATGGACCGCTGCAAAGTGTTTTTCGTTTTTCAATGATATTGTATTTTTTTTATTTTTCAAAAATATTTAAAAGTGTTAAAAAAATCTATGTAAAAAAGAACAAAAAAAACCATATAAAATAGCCTAATGGAAGCTTTCAACGGTGGCTCTAGTATTATCCTATATTTAAATATGTTTAAAAAGCTTGCCAAAGAAAAAGAAAACAAATCAAATTGCACTAAAGACACGCCAGTAGTGGGCGGCCTAGTAACAAGGTCCTAGGTACGTGCACAAGCTATAAAGGGAACTTTTTGAGTAAAAAAGGGGGCAAGTTTTGGCAGAAAATATTATAGTATAAGAAAATTAGTAAAAGTTATTTTTACTATTTAAAAAATGAAAAATGGTCTGCAAATTCAGGGCTGAAAAGTTTGAGGGGGTTGGAGCTTTGGCTCCTCCCCCTCACTTCCTTAATTTTCAAGTCTGTGTGTTGTTTTTGTTTTAAGTTTTTCAGGTCTAATAAAAGAGAAACACTTTCCGGTGATCCCAGTCTAAATTCCTGAGGAACACTTCCGGTTCTTGTCATTTGCTACACAAAACTCCTGACCCAACCCACAAATCCACGCACGGTGAGGGACGGTGAATGAGCCGCTTGTGCAGGGGATAAGTCGATGATGAGCCGTTAATCCATAAAAGCTCGGTGAGCCGTCTGTGCAGGGGAGCAGGAAGCACGCACGCCGGTAATGGGTGTGCCGCGTGGTGGTGGACGACATCGCTTCAGTGTGCCAGTGCTGGCGAGAAGCAATAGTCGATGCTCGTGCGGCTGGTGCTTGTGTGAAGGTGGAGGGGAAACTCGAAGCCCATGTGAAGGTGGCCGATGAAGAGAAGAGGTGGCCCATGTGGAGGTGCTCGTGCGAAGAAGGTGGGCGGTGAACGCATAAGAGATGAGGAAGAAGCACGGACGAAGGAGGAAGAAGCAGGAGAAAAAGGGGGAAAAACAAGACCAAAAAAAAAAAGGTGGGGGGAGGTGGTATAGAAGGAGATGAAACCCTAAGGGGCCTTCCTACTTACAAATAGAATGGACTTTCTTTGCTTAGACTGGGTTCATGTGGTTCTTTTTGTTTGTAGATGTGCTTTTACTTCTATGTATTTGTAGATCTATTGTTTTATTTTAGATAAAAAAAATAAAAAGAAATAGGCTATTGGACTTTATGTCTATAGTAGGAGAACCCCTCCTCTTTTGGAAGTGGGTGGTGATTTTCCTTCTCCTCCTTTTAGGATGATAGGGATGGTTTTCTCATTCTCCTCCATAGGAGGATGAATGTTGGATACCATTTCCTCATTTGGAGGTGGGGGCTGGTGGTTTATCTCTTTTTTATACAGAGAATGATACTCTCAGTTGAGAGTTTCTAGAAGTTAAGACAATGTCCGTCATAAAGAAATTTGTGTGCAGGGAAACTTACAACATATGTGTAGTTTGACTTGTATCTTGAGTCACTGCTGTAACTTACTTCCTTCTTTCATGGAATGAAATGATGTCTATTTCCTATAAAAAAAAGATGAAAAGTTTGGGGACAATTACACCACCAACTATATTACAACTTAATTACTACTACATATTACAACATTAATATTTTTTACTTTAATTCAAAATTTTTGTACGTGTAACAGTTGAAAATAAATAAAATAATAATTTTTTTTATACTAAGTTGTAAACAACTTGTAGTATAGTTGTTCTTATATAATTTTCCAAAGTTTAGGATACTTACTTCTGAAAAAATTCATGACTAGTCATACCAAATTGTGCTTATTTTTGAAAACGTATATATGGTATATTTTTCTTCATAAATCCAGCATTAGATCATCAATCTAACTTTCATGAATGCATAAGTATTACAAGGATTTTGGTCTTTTCCAGCGCTTCAACTTTGCCGCTAAATGGTTCCCATATATAATATGATAGCATATATTCATTTCATATATGGTTTCCACATACTAGTATATGAAATTATTGAATCTTATCTACTAATTATTGTACAAATTATAAAATATACCTATGAAGTATATTCAATATATAGGCATAATTAATTAGTTTACATATTATATATTTAATTATAAAAGTGCTATGTTTATATTATTAGTTAATACATATATATATATGTATGTATATATACATAGATGTATGTTTATATTTATAAATGAGAAATGATATTTACAGTCGTGTAGTGCGCAAGTATCGTGCAATCCTTTTGAAAAAAGTGAGTAAATACAGGATCCACATGAAAAAATTAATTTTTTAATAGTGGATCTACTCTTTTTCAAAACGTTTATGAGGCGCTTGCTCAATTCACGATTGTATGTATCATCACTCTTATCGATATATGAATGAGGTTCAATCGAGTCTACTCGAGCATAAACGAGTGGGTCTTAACGAGTCTTAATCAAGTCGAGTCAAGTTTTGTCTGGTATGTGTCAATTACTAATCGAGAGGGGATATGCTTTCACAGGTGAGTTTTTTTTTTTTTTTTTTTTTTTTTTTTTTTTTTTTTTTCGAGTTAGATTCGAATTTAACCAAGAGAGTACCAAGTAGACTATCGAATATATTGGTCCATTTACAAACCTAATCATGAAAGATTTTAGTCAAGTTTAACAATTCAAGATTTTAGTCCTTTATTATTCATTCATAAACCTCGCATAGTTTCCTAATCCTTTTACGGCTACACGTTCATGCACTTACTGTCAACCATCACACACTTCGAAAATACAATACAAGACTAAAATGTAAATCTCGACAACAAGATTAATTAAAAACCTAATAATAGTATCACCCAAACCACTATCTTACTCCAATAAATAGTAAGTAACAGTCTCCACATAAAATAAAATAATAAAAAAAAAATCTCCACATAAAAATAATAAATAGATTCTCCACATAACGTACTAAAATAATTTATTCACATAAAATAATAACTTCAAATAATAACAGAATAAAACTTTTCTAAAGTTTGGAGTCTCTAAAAATATCTCGATTCTAGAATCTTTAAAAATGAAATACCAAAACAATCTTGGCCTATGGGTTATGGGCCCACATCTCCAACGTGTCACTCTAGATACACTTGTCTAGCATCCATGTCTAGTCCATTAACAAGTACCTCAATTATACATTTAGCGACTTTAACCAACTCTAAATATTTCGTCGCATTCCTACTGTGCTCATTGGATCATTAAACTTATCATGTGTATATCTAATGCATACACATACTTAAATTAATCATCTTCTCCTTATAAAACTTAAGTCTCCACACCTCAAAAATATATTGACTTCACAATTTTCTTCTATAACTCTATTGCTATGTAACTCCACAATACATGAAATTTTCCTATAATCTTTTGTTCCCATTCATGCTATGGGAGAGAAATCATATTACCTAAAGAACATAATATACCATCCATCAACAATCATGAAATACCAAAACACCATATGCAAATTTACGCCATAACTCCAAAACCTACTAACTAAATTCCCTAATTTCCTTAAATAGGACTCGATTAAATATAATTCAATCTCCATCCATTCTCATGAATCAAATATACTATCAATCTTAGAAGTAAAAGTTTCCTAACTTCACATTCCTTTAATCAATTACATTGTCGTAATCATATATATTGACACAAAACCCACAGTACACGTAATATCTATAAAAGTCTAAATATCTATGCTACATAAAATTATCTGGTGCATGTGTCATATTCTAAGTTAACCAATAATTAGTATTTCAAAAACTTAAAACAATAATAATAACAATAATTATGAGAATTGTAACAACAACATATAATGCTATCTAATGAGAGCTAATAAGTGACTTATCTAAATCTAAAATATTCGAATAACTCTTGAGCGGGCCAGGAGCATCCTAGGTGACCTTATCCTAGAATTAATGAAATACTATTTTTCTTTTCAAAAGTTTGCAGAATCTCTAAACCTGTCTCTGATACCAAATTGTAACACCTTATTTCCGTAGGCTATGAGTCTCATGTGTTTTTCATAAAATAAAATTGGCAAAAGATCTCATAATTTAATAAATCAAACTAAATAGATAATTAAGGTCTGGAATTAAAAATTATCTGCTCCATCTAAGTTTGGCCCGCCTGCTCGCATTGATCATCATCCTCACCTGGGTGATTTAAAAATATTAAATAAACTAAAATGAGTCAAAGATTCAGTAATAAATCTATCACAACGTAAACATAATAACCGTAAGGTTTTCATAAAAAAACTTCATGCTGAGAGTTTAAAATCACGATAATCATACTGATGCTTATGTTATGCATGATGTGTCTTGATTTATTTGAATTAACTGACTGATATGATTTAACTGACGGAGCTAACTTAATTGACTGATTTGACTGGCCAACACACTTAACCTTGTGTGCAAGGTTGTGTACCGGCCCCATGTCCCGCTGCAGCAATGAGAGTCACTGATAGTATTCTGGCATACTATGGTGGACTACGCTTGAGTCTGTTGCTTGCACATCTACCTTGAAACTGTATTGGTATCATGCATCTGAATGACTATCTGATTAAACTGATTGATGTTATCTTGCACTTGAACTTAAGATATCTTACGTGTCTTATGCCACGTGAGATGCATGACATAATACGTACATAATTATAATTTCTGAATCTGAATATAATGCGGAATGACATTCGTATGCTCTGTTGGATGACATGTTTGCGTAATTTTGAGTCATGACATGTGAGATACATAAATATTGGTTTTCAAGAATTGACTTCAATAATAATTTGTCTAAGCTAACATGTGATGATCATAATTTGTGATCAAATTACTTATCTCGCTGCGCTTCTTCCTGAATGTCACTTCGTAGCTCGTCATCTATACACAGTATTAAATGTCATTAAATCTATCTAGGAATAACATGTACTAATATCCTACTTAATTAAATTCATAATTTAGAAAATAGCCACATAAATCTTTTGTTTAACACCATAATCAATAAATCCTGATATTTTAAATTACTTAAATACTAATAACATATTATAATTTAGTAGAATACTTGGGTTATTTTAAATTATAATAAAATAAGTCGTGAAAACCTCAATTCTTAAAACAACTATTCTTTCCTATAATTAACATAATTATTAGAATTTTACAAGAAATCTAATAAATACTAATATTATTTAAATATTCTTAACATACTTCTTTATTTTAAACTTAAAACTTTAATAGCATAAATATATCCAAATCTATAATAATAACATATAAAGATTCATTTCTAACAATAAATTTTAAGTGTTTAAAATAAAAGATTAAACACTTACTATTTACTACTGAAATTAAATTGTAAAATTAATAATAACTAATATAGTTTAAATTCCTTAATTATTTTCTATAAGGAAAAAAATAAGATTTCTGTAAAAATAGGATTTTTGGGCTAAACAAAATAAATTAAACCCAACTTAATAAAATTTTCATAATAATTAACTCAAGCCCAATAAAAGAGTCATCATGCCCATCGTAAACACACTAATTCAAAAAATACATTATGCTATGCTTACATACCCAGGGGTAGAAACGTAAAAGCATTTTAAAAAAGTCCTTCAATATGCTTTATGTAAGGAGCTACATGAAAATGGATTAAAGGATAATTTTGTAAGAAAAATTCTATTTACAATCCCCATTTGGGGACTGTATGTGCAAGCATTTCATTAAATAGAAAAAGTACAATTTTGATAAGGATATTATTGTAATTTTGAAAAAACTTAAAGACAAAATTAACTAGGCTTGGTGTCGTCCCCATTTGGGGACTGTACATAGCATTGCTCATTTTGTAATAATATGTAATTTTAGACATTTTTTTGAAAATCTGAAAACCTAAAAGCATCATTAACTTTGAGATCAGCCAACTTCCACTCATGAATAAAAGGATCTGTGGCAGAGCTTACACAAGGAGACAGAGGGCTTTGCGGAAGAAAGAAGGGACAAGGAGGGAGGCCGGACGGAAGTCAATGGCGGCAGCTTCTGTGCATGGTGGCGGAGCTCCTAGCGTAAAAGATGATTCTGATGCAGTTAGAGGGAGAGAGAAACAGAGAAGATAAATTGGAAGAGAGATTGGCTTGGGCTTACTGGAAAGAGAGGGATGTCGTGCACGGTGGATCTAGGTGACTAAACTGCTGTGGGATTGATGGGAGGTAATGACCGGAGATTTCTGTGGCAACTCGAGAACTCCAACGTCCTGTGGTGGTCTACGGTGGTGTTCAAGCCTTTCGATTTGAGCAAGTTCCGACGTACCATGTGCAGGTAGGGATGGAGAGGCCGACGAAGGAGATGGGCGACGCCTTCTGGCAAGTATTGGTTGTGGGGTCTCAACAGTTGGTGTTTGGTGGCGGTACGTGTGGTGTAACATGGCATTGCATGGTGTACGTAATGTTTGTGAGAGGGGCTTCACGATGTAGAGCTATTGGCTAATTCTTTCGTGCAATGGCAGTGGTAGTGAACTGTGGTGGCTGCATGGTGCTCGGCGTCTCACTAAGTGGTGTCAGTGCGGCTTTTCGTGGCATGGGCACGCTCTGTTCCGTGAGTGTAAAATAGAGTCATGCTCTTTTGCTTGTTCTATGCAATGGTGGTTTTCATTTTGGCCTAACAAGGTCGACGACGCTACTGGTAGGTGTAATGTAGATTGACTTCAACGTGGGGGCTTGTTGATTCGAGGTGGTTTGTTGCGAAAAAATGTAAAGAGAGCTTCAATGCGTTGAATGCTGTCGGTTACAAACTGATAACGTGCATATCCATGAAGAGGAAGAACGTGATGCGAGTTTATTTCACCACGTTCATTCTATTAATGGATAATCAAATAATAATAACACTAATAATCAAATAACAATAGTAATAATAATAATAATAATAATAATAATAATAATAATAATAATAATAATAATAATAATAATAATAATAATAATAATAATAATAATAACCTCAATTAAAATTACACATGTTACTAATTGAATTTGATAAAATTCATAATAGTAATATATGTTAAAATAAGATATTTTTGATAATATTTTAAAATTTAAATAAGTAAATAATATATTGTCTAATTTAGGCTCAAAATGACACAAACCTAAATAAATAATAGCCCATCAACATTCCATAACATTAGCCCATTAAACTTAATTTAGGTCCAATAAAATTATTTATATTCCAACCTTAGAAATATTGGGCCGGGTTGTTACACTAATTATATAAGTAATTAATATATAATTAGTTGATATTTATCTATAATAACAATATATTATATGCTTACATAAATGATTAACAATACACATAATATAATAACATATATCTATTTCATATATAGTTCCCACTTACTAGTATATGAAATTATTAAATCTTATCGACTAATTATGTATAAATTATAAAATATAACTACGAAACATATTCAATATATAGGCATAAGTAATTAGGTTACATATTATATATTTAATAAAAAATGTTACTTAGCCCCCTTAATGTTACTGCTCAAAGTTACTGCTAGAATATTTTATTTTTTATTTTACTTAGTGATTAAGGAATTTATTATTAGTAAAATTGTATATATATTTTTAATTTTTTCTTAATGGTTAAGAATGTTAAAAAAATATTTACACAAAAATGATAAAAAAAATAAACTACACATTTGTGCTAGTGGTACGCCCAACGATAAGTGCTGGGCGACCCGCTAGCACCACCCATATTTAATTATAAAAATGTTGTGCTTATATTATTAGTTAATACATATATATGTATATTTACATAAGTGTATGTATATATTTATTAATATATGAATGAGTTTTAATCGAGTCAAGCTAACGAGTCGACTCGGATATAAACTAGCCTTAGTCGAGTCGAGTCGAGTTTAGTTGAGTATGTGTTATTTACTAATCGAGCGGATATTTACCTTCAAGGGCGAGTTTTTTTTTTCACGAGTCGAGTTTGATTTGAATTTAACCGAGCGAGTACCAAACGTGCTATCGATTCGAACATATTGATTTATTTACGACCATACTTTTAATTATAGAAGAACAATGATAGGGTTACTACTCTACTATTACCCATCTACTATTCTTTTTGTATTTGATTTTTTTTAATTTTTAATTTTACTTAATGATTAAGAAAGTGAATATTAGTAAAGTTATATATATATTTTTAAACTTTTCTTAGTGATTAAGAATGTTCAAAAAATACTTAAATGAAAATAATAAAAACTAATTTGAAATACACTTGGATAATAGATGAATAATAATAGACTAGTAACTCTATCACTACCCATTATAGAAAGAGCATTGCTATTCATAAGCCCATACACCCCACACCACAATTTTTTTTATTTTTTTAAAATTTTTTAAATTTTTTTTGGTTTTATTATTCTTAAAATAATTAAATTATTTTACTTATAATCTATATACTACACATTTAATAAGAGAATAAAATTAAAAAAATTATAAAAAAGATGATATGTGGTGTATGAGGCTTAGGAATATAATTTTTCTTATAGAAATAATAAAATTTACACGGTATTAAGTGCCGGCCTACATAGGCTTAATTTCAAGGCCATTAAATTGCCTGGCCCATAATCTAGTCAGGTCTGCCCAGCCCTATTTCTCTGGTCCGGCCATTTTTTTATTCGTACCTACTAAATATCAAAAGCTGAAAATAAATAAAAAAAAAGTTCACGAACTTCGATGCAGATCCAACGGTGGAGAGTGCAAGACAACATTCAAAGCCGATCTCCCCCGTGTGTACCACTTAGCCTTATCCTGCGCACGCTTGCGCACACAGTGACTCGTGCTCTCTGTGACTTCCTACGCACCCACTGTAATGGCAGCTGAGCTACAACCACCAGAAGCCCTAATGACCGCAGGCCCAACAGCCGCAAGCGCAAGCGCAACCACGACAACAGCGTTAGAAGCGACGACTGCCGTACTGTCGACCGACAACCTCGGACAGGCTTTGGCCCCGAAACGGCAACGCCGGCCCAGCGTCCGATTAGGCGAAATCGGAGACCAGCCAGCCACTCTCTCGTATGAGTCTCACGTCCGACGAAACAAGCAACATCCCTGGAGGCTCCCCAAGGAGCATTCCTCTAAGTCCGTGAAGGCTCGGCTCCTTACAAACCTTGTCAACGGCGGCGATTACCACGATATCCAGGAGCCTCCAGAAGATAGGAACCAAAATGGCGACGGGAATCTCGAATTCGCGAACCGGAAGAAGGCGAAGCGGGGCGCGACGAAGCGGGCCCGATCTAATTGGGTCACGAGAATAGAAGACGGAGCCGTGGCCGAGGGCGACAGCAGAGAAGACGGCAACCAAAACGAAGGATTTAGAGATTTCGATCCGGACTCGGACAGTCAGCAGAAGGACCACAGCCCAGTCCACTCGGTCGACAAGGTGGAGCTCGATTTGTGGCACGGATTTAGAAGGCAAGGCCGGGCTAGGGCTTCGGAGAGTCGCGAAAACGACGCCGTTGAGTTGGACAACTTCCCCGAGTCTGATTCGAGGGACCGGAAGTGTGTGACGAGCGAGGGAGTGAGGTCGTGGCTGTTCGAATTGGGGTTGAGTCGGTACGCGCCGGTGTTTGAGATACATGAGGTAGACGACGATGTTTTGCCGATGTTGACGCTGGAGGATCTCAAGGATATGGGAATCAATGCCATTGGCTCCAGGCGCAAAATGTATTCCGCAATTCAAAAGCTTCGCAAGGGTTTTTCGTGAGTATTTTCTCTTTTAGTTCTTTAAAAAAGAAAAGAAAAAAAGAACGTAGCTGTAATCTTTATCTTATAAACCCTCGGTCATGGTTGAAATATTGGATAAAATGCATGACTGAGATGGTTTGAGCCTCGTTCTGATGCTGCTGCTGCTGATGTTAATAATAGCCAGAAGATGATGATATTTATAATCTCGTTTCCTTCTTTTGGTTAGCAGTTTTGAAATGGAGCAGTTTTGTATGTTGATCTTTCCCTTGGTAATGGTACTTGAGATGCTATGTATGACTAATGAATTGTTGTAGGAAATCCAGGAAAGAGGGTTTTCTTTCATGAGCTATCTTTCTTGATATGTTTACTAATGAATGAAAAGAAACCATATCTAATTTTTAGAATGTTTGAAACTTTTAGAATCTGTTTTTTGTTCGAGAACAATTTAAAGATTATTCGTTATTGTATAAAAACCGGCTGGTCACTGTACTTATGGTATCTCCTTTATACTTCCTAAGTAAAATATCATACTATGTTGGTGTAATGTCTTAAATACCTGTTAGGCGAGGTTGGTTATTACTTATTATCTCATCTGACCTCTCCAAGTCAAAGATTAAGTTTTTGGGCTTTTATATGCTTCAATTACTGATCCTTTTGAGATATTGACTTCTCATTGCATTGGTATGTGGTTCTAATCATTGGTCACATCCGCTTCTTGCCTGCCCATCTCAAATGGTGCTGGCTCTACACTGGTTTTAGAGGAGCAAGGAATTCATACAAGCTGAGAGTGATAGTTTCCTTAATCACCTTTGCTCAATTATCTTGCATAGAATCTGCTGAACTTATCCTGATGTCTTGGATAAGCAGGTTGACCATCTTGTAACTGATAACTCAGTATTTTACAATAAGAGTCGGTTGATGTTGAATGGCTCCTCTTATGTTGTATCTTAAGTACTGACCAAAACCTTAATTAGTAATGTTCTAATTATGGCTCAGTTAACCAACGAATAAGGTTTTTGTTTTGGTTCAGGACTGCGCTTTTGAGAACTTGACTATTGTGCTTCTAGGATAAATTCTTCTGTGCTTCCAAAAAGAGTAGATATTGATTTTCAAATCAAGTTTTCACCCTGCCCCAATGCAAGGGCTATTCACTGATCCAAGAAAAGCTTCTTGTCACATAGATTGAGGTCACGTTCACTTTGTCTGCATTGGAAAGGTATAATAACTTGTCAACCTTTTAGAATGGTAGGGCCCCTCTCATGTTATGGTGCTGAGTTTAGCTGACCGGGACTTTGCATTTAGGTTGATTACGGTTTAGATTCTTTGATTTTATTATCATCTTTTGTTCTAACTTTAGCTGCTGATGCCAAGCAAAAGATGTAGGTAGAGGTGTATCATCTGATTAATTTTTCAATCATTGCATGAGCTTATGTTCAATCTTAAGACTGTGGGTAGTCTCATGTAAGCATCTCTCTTTCTTCCATGCTTGATTGGTAATTCATTGTATAGGCCTTCTTTTGCATAAAACTGTTACACAGAATTTAGTTTGGTCTCTACCTAACATAAATCAGGTTTGTGGGGCTCATCTTGATGGGAACAAAAGCATAAAATAATTTTTGAATCATTGATCATAAAATACGTTTCTGGGTAAGATAGTAATGTTGTATGTGCATGTAAACGTTGTTTTACAACGCTCAAGCCTGCCTATATTGCTGCAAATCCTGCCTGGTCTTTCCGAGTTTCGTTGGCAGCTCACAGGTCCTACTTTCAGTTTTACACAGCAGCCTCGTCCTAGAGGTTTTATTTTACAGGTTCTGATGACATGAATATAATGGTCGAGACTGCGATTAGCGACCGGATACGCTTCATTTTAGTTATCAGCTGTCTTTTGTTAAGAAGAACTTGATCGATTCTTCTTTCTTTAATAAAGCTTTATTTTCTTTATACTAATAATAATAAAAAAAGATCTTGATCGATTCTTGGTTTATCTGCCTTCTCCCCCCGTTTTTCATCTCTGTGCAAGCGCTGCCTATGCAACTATGCTGGTCGTATGAGCCTCGTGAAATAACCAGGTTGTAGTTTGAAAATCAGATGAAGCAGAAATGGACTCTGAACTCTTGCCTATGCTCTCAAAGAGTTTCGGAATTTGGATGACAGAGGTGAGGGTGGCGGTGACAGATTATTTATTTATTTATTTATTTATTGTAACCGGGTGTTTAGGAAATTGTTTCGACTAGTTCCAAGGCGCACAATTTATATTCTCTCAGTCCGATAGATCTGAAGAGTGTCATTGTGGAGTTTCAAACTCAGGAGGCGACATGATTATTGAGTAACTTTTGACTTTGCCATACTGGTTAAAGTTGTTGTGGGATCATTTTGAAGGCCTTTTCTTCCCGAGGAAGGTGAGATTCTATTTATCAAATTTCCCTAAAACTTCACATCTAGGCCAGCGTTTCAAAAAAATTAATATTCGTTATAATGACGAATTTTTAATTTTTTTGTCTATATTCATTCTCTCAATATTTCACATTTTTTTTATGTGGTATTAAATAGTTGGCTCACAAGTAAAATATAACAAATAATTTTCAATTGTTTAATTCTATATATTATGGAATGATGTTAGAATGATAGGAAAATGAACGATGAAGAACATTATTTGCAGGAAGAGTAGCTCAGTAACTCGATAAAGAAACCATCTTGGTGCTTGACAGGAAAATCTTCAATGGATCACTTCATGATTTACTTATGCTGAAACAATCTTGCCTCACCCAAGGTGGAGGAACACCTTCCTTACAGCAGCACGAACAAACAAATCCACGAAAACCATAAACAATACAATGCATAAACCAATAAAAACAAAAAAAACCAAACAAACAAAGAAATTAAGGTCTAAGGTATGGCAAACCTATTTTATCCAGCCGAATGATGCCCTTTAAAATGTTGGGCAGTGGCGCTGCATCCACATAATTGCATGTCAAACCTTCCTCACCTCTACGTGCCAAAAATTCCGTAGCTTGATTACATTCTCGGAGTTGATGCCTAATTTTGAAGTTGACACCCCGGAGTTCCTTAACCGTTTCCTCCCAAAACTTCTAGAGATACCAAACCGAGCAGCTCCCAACAATCACCCAATCCACCACTATCTTGGAGTCACACTCAATTTCTAGATTTAAAAAATCCAAAGCCTTACACAAAGCAACACCCTCCTTGAGGGCCCATAACTCTGCCTCATTGTTAGTTCCATGGCCAAAACTAGCAGAAAACACTCCCTTGACATTACCATGGCTATCCCGAATCACCCCTCCTCCTCCACATATCCCCGGATTGCCTATGCAGCTACTATCGACATTGAGTTTTACACACCCATGCGTTGGCTTACTCCATGTAACAAGTCGAGGTCGATGTCGTCTAACAGGCAACAAAGGAATGTCTAAAGATTGAATAATTCACTTATCCAAAGATGAAAGCGAGCCTATTTTCATATACTCCTCCAACAACTTTCTCATCCAAAATCTCAACGACCTCCAAACACCCTTAATGGACTCCAAAAAACCTTTCATTCGCGCCTTATAACGATGCTACCACAATCTCTAGGTTATCAGACTAGGTAGCAGACTAATAAGCATGCCCCTCTGTGAGGCATTATTCACGAATGAGAACCACTAGGATAGACAACCCCACCAAGTCCCAACTGTCGTGCAAGGAATTCCCATCTCAGCAGCTGCTCTCTCCTAAACTTGTCTCGCTACCTCCCTTGAGCAAAGAATATGATCAAGTGACTCCACTTTTCTAAAAGGCAACAATGACACCGTGATGCCAAAAGAACACCACAAGATTGCACTCGTGTGTCTACTAACAAACATTGAAACCAAGCCTTTCACATACACAAGGATATTTTCTTCGACAATACCCTATTCCAGATCCAGTCCATACTTGAAATTTTATCCAACTTTACATGGACAACATCCCACGCACTTGCTGAAGAAAAATCTCCATCAAAGGAAGGCTTCCATACAATGATATCCTCCCTCTCTTTCCCTGCTGTTAAGGAGTTCAAAATATCCCCCATAATTTCGGCCCCAACCAAATTCTCCAAAAATTCATAGTCCCATAGATTATTGACCCAACACTCCCTTACTTGAAGCAAATGATTAGGCACATCTGGCACTCTCAAACAAAGTGGACCATTTGCTATCCACCGATCAAACCAGAATGATACCCTGCCCTCTCTAACTTTCCAACAAATATTCTCACACACAACAGGTAAAACCGACATCATATGCCTTCTAAACCTTGAGCAAGACACTAAATTCTTGGCAAGCAACAAATGTCGTTTAAAGTACTTGGCTTTAAAAACCTGGTCCACAAATTACCCATAGCCACAAGACACCAAGCGAATTTCATGTGCAAAGAGCGTTGGACATCTACAAATTCTCGTAAACCAACCCAGAGTCCCCTCCATCGTCGACTTGCACAACTTGGACCAAGAACACCATTTCTTTTTAGACTCCCCATTGACCCCCCCCCCCCCCCCCAAAAAAAAAAAAGGAGAATATGTAATTCAACTTCTTCAAAGTCACTTTCAGCACATTAAGAATTGCTAAAAGATGAGTAGACATGCAAGTTAGCACATGTTTCAATAGTATTAACTGACCTCC
Source organism: Juglans microcarpa x Juglans regia (assembly GCF_004785595.1). Taxonomy (NCBI): domain Eukaryota; kingdom Viridiplantae; phylum Streptophyta; class Magnoliopsida; order Fagales; family Juglandaceae; genus Juglans; species Juglans microcarpa x Juglans regia. Next base: position 21,985,906 of record NC_054599.1, on the reverse strand, counting down.
CTGGGACAATAACTTGAATTTCTATCCTGCAACCTCATCACGTATTTTATTAACAAGTGGTTCAAGCGATCTAGCCGTAAGCCTACCAGATACTAAAGGTACCCCCAAATAGGTCACTGGAAAACTACCTTCCACAAATCCCGAGCAATCCACGGTGTCGTCTATCAATGTGCTTTGAAGGAAAAAGTGTTGATTTCTCCTTTATTTTTTGGCTCGACCAGTTCTCATACAATCCCAAGGTCTTTATCAACATCCGTAAAGACCGTGTATCCCATTAGCAAAAACAAGAAGATCATCTGCATAAAATAAATGCGAAACCAAAGACGCACCCACTGGATGATAAAACTTACCAATGCACCCTTCCTCAAATACGTACCTAATATTAATCTATCATTGATGAAAATGAATAATAAGAGGAAAGGATAGAAAATCAATCTCTTGTTTTGGCAATTTGAAATCAATATTTATAGTGGATGTCCATGGCAATTGGTTAATTGAAAATTTGAAGCTCCATCTTTTATATCATTATAGAAATGATATTTGCAGTTATGGAGTGCGCAAGCGCTATGCATTCCTTTTGAAAAAGAAAAATGATTTGTACAAGTTTCAAATAGACAAATCTCGTGCAAGCCTTTATAAAAAAAGTAGACTCTACTTTGAAAAAGTGTAAAAACCATTCTCTTTTAATGGGACTTGTTTTTTTACAAAGGGCCTAGGCGAGGCTTGTCTATTTGAGACTTGTACGTAATATTACTTAAAAAAGTGCAGGCGCTTGCACAACTCATGATTATATCTTGTATTAAAACCTTCATAGTTCACGCTTTAGTCCAAGTTTGGCAATAGGCTGCTGGGCCATCCAACTCCTTCTCTTCTCTAGAATGTGGCACATAATTATTGGCCGGCAAGAGATAAAGCTAAAACCCTAAGCGCGCATAATAATTATTAATTTATTTGGGCCAGCATCCCCAAGATGGTATTGTCATTTTCCCTCTGTAGCCTACTTGGAAAGTTCGAGTGCGAACATAATTCTCATTTACCCAATTGGTTGAGGGCATAAGAGATGGTGATGTGAAGTTATCTCAATTGCTAGTAGTACTGCTAATTATTAAATATTATGATTGCTGGCTTCTGCTTCCTCATGTTTGTTCAATTCGTTGCTACTGTACTCTCGTTTTGTTGTGAGAGTTTTGAGTTGTATTTTATTGTTCATAACTGTTGAAACAAGTGAAATGATAAAGATAAAGAAGAACACACCAGGTGTTTGAAGAAATGCTTAGATGAAGGTTTTCCTTTTTCATTTAGTTTTCATAATTTCTCATCACATACATACAATTAGTTTTCCATCCCTTTATACAGTTTCACAGTAGAGAAAATACATCACATACATCACTCTTGTGGTTACACATTAGCAATTCAGTTATACTAGAATATTCTAGAGCTAGGACAGGTGTCGAGGTCTTCATTTATTGTTGACAGAGGCCGTTCTAGAAGATTCTGATTCTTGTAGCTGTGTGACCCTTGAGAATAGATTTTGGTAGAGTCTTCTTCTTCATTGGGACTGGATGCCTTAATAGTCCCTCTCGAATCAAGTAGCACCTATGAAACAGTGAGACTTGATCGAAGAAAATTTTATTGAGCAATAGAGATTTGCTTTGTAAAGATGTCAGCAATTTGGTCTTTGCTAGATATAAAAAGAGAACTTAAGTGCTTTGGCAGCCACATAATCTCGTACAAAATGATAGTCAAGTTCAATATGCTTAGTACGAGAATGTAAAATAGGGTTAAGAGGTAGATATGTAGCACCAAGGCAATTACACCAGAGAGTAGGTAGATCAAAAAGAAAAATACCAAACTCACCAAGCAACGACTGTAACCAAAGAAGCTCACAGGTAGTGTTTGCAACAACCTTGTACTCTGTTTCAGTAAAGGATTTGGCAATGGTAGGTTGTTTTTTTGAACCCCAAGAAATAAAATGGGAACCAAAATATACATAGAAGCCACCCATGGACTTACGGTCATCAGGGCAACCAGCCCATTCAACATTAAAAAAGGCAGATAGAGAAAAGGCAACTTGCCCAGTTAGCCCAACCAAGCCCTAGGGGTCTGTTTAAGATCATATATAGACTTACACAACTTACAGAAATTGTGGGGATAATCTAGATTTGCAAACCCAGGGGGTTGTTTCATGTAGACAGCCTCTTCCAAGTCACTTTGCAGGAAGGCGTTTTGAATATCCAACTGATGCAGTGGCCAGTGAGAAGAGATAACAATGGAAATGAGCAACCGTATAGTTACGACTTTGACAACGAGACTGTATGTTTCAGTGAAATCTAAACTAGCCTACTGATGAAACCCTTTGGCCATAAGACATGCCTTGCGACGCTCAAGGATGCCATTAGCATGGTGTTTAGTCTTGAGTACCCATTTCGAGCCGAGCACATTGAAGTAGGAAGAAAACGAGACCAAGTCCCATGTATGATTCTGTAAGAGAGCATGAAATTTAGTGGCCATAACCGCACACCACTCTGAGTGTTTAGAGGCCTTAGTGAAGGACATGGGCTCTTCAGGTATGGGATTTGTGGTGGAGATGAAAAGATGAAGAGATGGTTTAGGGGCTAGCCATGGAATTGTTCCGTCGGTTCGAATGAGAGGACAATGAACTTAATTTTTTGAGTGAGTGACCATGGGGTGGGATGAGAGAGAAGAGAAGGAACTGTGGAAGACAAGGGCTGCGATGCTGGGTGAACTTGTTGGGAAAATGATGACCTAGGTGCCGAATTTGAAGTGCGTGGACTGGGTGTTGGATTAAGAGGTGTAGAGATGTGAGGGACTTGAATTGGGCTTGAGGGAATAGGCATTAGGTCAGATGAATTAGAGGAAAAGACAGAAGAAGGGGTTGAGGCCGTGGGCTATGTTGAGCTGAAGGGAGAGCTAGGTGGCCTTGTTGAGGAAGGCCTAGGTTGCAATAAATTCAAGGATGAAGGAAATGTGATGGGTAATAATGGATTTGAGTGAGGTGGGCTGGACGAAGCAAACGAAAACGTAGCTTTATGAAATTGGACATCCCTGGAAATGAACATTTGGCCTGTGGGAATGTGAAAGCAGTTATAACCTTTATGATCTGGGCTGTAGCCCATGAAAACACATGGTTTGGATCGAAGGTCCAACTTGTGATGATTGAATGGTCGCAAATTGGGCCAACATAAACAACCAAATGTTCGTAAAAAATTATAATCAGGAGGATTGCGAAAAAGGGCCTGAAACGGAGAGATATTTTTTTAGAGTGAGTGTGGGCATACGATTAATAATAAAGATTGCGGTCTGAAATGCCTCAACCAGTATTTTTGTGGGACCGAGGCATGGGCTAGAAGGGAAAGCCCGATTTCGACAATGTGAAGGTGTCGTCATTCAACCATACCATTTTGAGGTTGAGAGTGGGGACATGTGACTCAATGATTAATGCCAAGAGATTGAGAAATTTTGTGCAGTGGCCGAAATTCCCCACTCTAGTCCGATTGAATTGAAGCAACATTAGATGAAAAGAAATTATTGACGTATTTCAAGAAGGCTAAGAAAATTGAAGACACATCAGATTTAGATTGAAGAGGGAAAAACCATATGTATTTAGAAAAATCATCAATAATTGAAGGATAAAACTTACATCCAGTGGAGGAAGGCATAGGTGCTGGTCCCCAAATATCAAGAAATAGTAATGTAAAAGGCTTATATGACCGAGAAGAAGAATGGGGGGTGAGGAAGAACATGTGATTTGGCTTGTGGACAAGTAACACATGGAGATATATTTGTACTAGATGTAACTGGAAGTTTAAATATATTTATGGTAAAAGAAGTTGTTCGAGGTGACAGATGGCCAAGGTGAGAGTGCTAAGTCTGGGAAGAAGTCTGTTCATCGACAAAGGCTTGAGGTGAGGAGGTGAATCCGTGAGGAGAGGATGTGGCCGAGACAGGAGTTGGTAATTCATATAGTCCATCCTTAACGTGGCCCTGAAGAAGAGCTTCCAGGGTGTGCAAATCCTTCACAAACAAAAATTCGGATGAAATTCAAAAAACACGGAATTATCTAAGCAAAATTGAAGAACGAAATGGAGATTTTGAGTTATAGAAGGAACATGAAGTAATTGAGAGATAAGAAATTTGCCAAAGGAGGAGTTGAGGTGAGCGGTGCCAATGTGTTGAATTGGAAGAGTTGACCCGTCATCGATGCTAACTTGATCTGAGCCTTGATAAATGGTAGAGTCCAAATTCAGGTTGGAAAAATCTGAGGTGAAATGATTTGTGGCAGCTGTGTCTGGGAACCATACATTAGATTGAGGGGCAGAGGAAGGTAAGGCCATGAAATTAGCTACAAGGGACGAGGGTGGTGGGGCTTGATAAGCTTGGTTAAAACGATGGTAACAGACTAGTGTTGTGTGACCAGGTTTTTGACAAACTTGGCACAAGGGTCGATTATTAGATTTGTTGGAAAAGGGTGTGGAACCACCTCTGCTACCGCCACAACCTCAACGTCCACGAGAGAAAAATCCTCGGCCACAGCCAGAAGTAGAGTTGGGATTGGGCTGGCGAGTTGCAATTGCATGGGCTGCAAGTTAAGGACTTGAAAGCAAAGTATTAGTCTGATGAGCTAGCCTAGACTCAGCAGGTAGCTGTATACTTGGAGGGGGGGGGGAGGGAATGGAGGTCACTAGTGATTCATAATCAGTTCCAAGCCCTGCTAGTAAGTAGATGATGAACTCATATGAGGAAAAGGGTTGGCCGGCAGCACCAAGGGTAGCTGCCAAAGAGGTGGCTTTGTCAAAGTATTAGGAAATGGAGGCAGAGCCTTTCTTAAGCATGGCTAATTGATATTGGGTCTGCATGATATGTGCTGAGGACTGGGCAACAAAAAGGGTATGTAAAGTAGACCAAACCTTGTGTGAGGTTGTACAGGTCAAGACTTGGGCAAGGACCGTATCAGATAGGGAAGCATTGATGGTCGAAATTATAAGTTGGTCTTGTAAGAGCCACTTAGTATGATCGGGGTTGACAAGACCATCGACCATGGGAGGGGGTAGTGGAAGGGAGCCATCAACGTAGCCAAATAGCTAATGACCTTTTAAGGAATGGGGCGATCTAAGCCTTCCACAAGAGGTAATTATCAAGCGTAAGTTGATTGTGACAAAGTGAGTGGAAGAATTGATGATAGAGGGGTTGAAGACGGGTGGGTGGGAGGAATTTGATATGTTTGAATTTTCTAGGGACACCATGATGATTACCGAGAGGAAAAAAAAATGGACATTAGTCCTTTTGTAGCTTTGGTACCATATTGAAACAAGTAAAATGATAAAGATAAAGAAGAACACACCAGGTGTTTGAAGAAATGCTTAGACAAAGGTTTTCCTTTTTCATTCGGTTTTCATATTTTCTCATGACTCACAAACAATCAGTTTCTCATCCCTTTGTACAGTTTTACAGGTAGAGAAAATACATCACATACACCACTCTTGTGGTTACACATCAACAATTCAGTTATACTAGAATATTCTAGAGCTAGGATAGGTGTCGAGGTCTTCATTTGTTGTTGATAGAGGCCATTCCAGAAGATTATGATTCTGGTAGCTGTGTTGACCCTTGAGAACAGATTTTGGTAGACTGATCTTCTTCTAATTCGTTGGGACTGGATGCCTTAATAACAACACATTAATGGTTAATGAGACTTCACACCTAGTTTATGCATGTGTTTAATTAATAGAAGTTATTTTACTACGAGAAATACTATTCTTTTTTATCATTATCTTTTCATCATTTCTTAGGGGCAACATCAAATATTGACAAAATAATCGTCCTCATATATAAATCATAACATGTCAGCCGGGGAATGGGAAGATAGAGAAAATATCACATAAAAATTATAAAACACGAAAGGGAAACTGTTTCGATTATCAAATATTAATTATACTGAAGTTAATTTCAACTTGTTAAAAGAAATAATAATAATAATAATAATTGAATATCAGCTCCCATGCATATATAGCCTGAATTACAATATTATTTTCGTATACGGGTTATGCTATATATATATATATTGACCCCGGCTAGAACCATAAACATCGTTAATTTCTGGGTATTCCAAACTATTTAATTTCTCGATCAAATATTATATAATGAAATAAAAAAAGTAAAACAAGAAAAACTATAAAAAAGATCAAGATGATTAAAAGAAAAAAAAAGTTATCATAAATTAACCAAATTAAGATACAACATGTGGGAGAGCCAATATATAATTAATTATAGATGTGAATGAATATTAATATAAATTAATATTCGTGAATAATTTCAAGCTGCACTCCTGCCATAGTCCAAAACCATGACATGGTCATCCGTACTGGTCGAGGAGGAGCCTGGAAGCTGCAAAGTCAGTACTGCTTCCGGCGGCCTGCTGGGACTAGAAATCGACCGCCATATGTTATCTCTTACATGCTGCAACGTCAATAAAGGTTGAAGCTCTTGCCCTCTACATGTTATCTGTATCTGCACCCATCATCACTAATTAATTAACTTAAATACGTCATGTTAATTACTAGGCATATATATATATATATATATATTAAGCTAATTAAATAATTACTTGCATGATGATGATGTGATTGACATGATATATATATATATATATGTAGTGATAATTAAAAAGAAGTAAAATATACAATATTAGTGGTCCAACACTATATAACATGATGATGTAGCTAATTTAGAATGATGACAACATCATTCTCGTGGATAAATTACAACGATTTCTCACCACTTGACGGTGATAAGAAGCAATTAATTAATAAATATACAATTAATTTCTTAAGTTGTCTTTTTAAGTTAACTTCGCGATCGCTAGCTAGTTATTGGGCATTATCTCATCATGTATTCATGATCCCCCATATCCACATCTCTTAGAGATCAATGGGTCATATACCCAATAATATTAACTCTAGCTTTTAAGTCACTTGTAAGTAAGGATAAATAATACCTGATCAAGACAATTATATAGCTATATTCAGATCATGATCATCAATAATATTATAAAATAAAAATAAAAAATAAAATAATTAGAGGAAAATTAAAAATCATACAGCATAATATATATATATATATGTATGTATGTATGATCATTGTTTCCCAAAAAATGCAATAAAATATATTTAATGTAGGTACTGAATTCATGCTTTGTCAATAGCTAGCTTACGTCTTCTCCATTAATATGCTACCCATAAAAATCTTTGTTACGTCTACTTTAACCATAAAATTCCTTTTTTTTTTTTCCCTTTAATTTATTACTCGAAGATCCCTCAAAATATATCGGTCATGATCAGCGGGTAGCTAGCTAGCTAGCTAATTGGTCATCCCACCTTCGAGGGCTATGCCCTACGTACTAATATTCCCCACGATCTTGAACTGCCCGATTTTAATCATTAAAAGGGTGATCCCATGACCCAGACTTTGCTCGTAAGCCAAAATCGATCATGCTACCTTGGACTTTAATTATTTATTTATTTTTAATATAAACTTATATTCCACAATCGATATCCAAGCATGCAATTATATCATATAGTACAAAGTTTGTATCCAAAAAGCATGGCGAGGAATGTGCACGGATTATTAATTTATCATATTCTAAACCTCCTAAGTGCTAATTAAACTATATAATATACATACACACACACACTAATTCCAAGCATCTTCATGCACGTCTCATTCACTTTGCTTCGGGAGATTAAAAAAAAAACCCTAAGATGTTGGTCAATATCCCTTTGTGGAACCTCCATACATACATACATACATACATACATATGTATGTTATATGTAGTAGTTGCCGAGGAAGACCTGGCAAAACCTTGTTTTTGAAAGGGTCGCTAGCTGTTTACATATATATATATATATATATCCTAGCTAGCTAATAAGGATTATATGTCTATATATATTTTCAGTTGTGCATGCATCCTATTCATCAACAATATAAGCTGGTTTCTTTTGGATCTTATCTAGTGAGTTATACTGTCATGCGTTTTATTTATTTTTTCTTTTTGTTGTTTGTTTTTTCAATAACTTGCAATGATTCTGTTCTTGATTTCTTCTTTATGCATTGCTTTCCTCCGACGTAAAAAAATATATGTTTAGATGATATTCTTTCGTCATATATATATATTCTCTACGATTGCTTCTGGTCGAGATAATGGGGTCTTTTAAATTCCACCAAAGCGAACCACTTAAGGTTTTGACGTGCCTTTTCAAGCACTATCGATAGGGAAAAAGAAGGAGAATTTAGAGAAGAAGGGCCTACAATTAGCTGTCGGAAAGCTGAGTTGAAAGAAGCGAAAGCATGACGAAAGGGACCGATATATAATATTAGCTAGCTGCTAGCTAGGCATGCAGCATATATATGGGGGGTTGAGAGTGACAGGCCGGTCCACATCTACTCCACACGTGTGGTTTTCATGACCCTACGATATATATGATTAATTTGGATGTGCTAGCATCAACTTCGTTTTATTTTTCTATGTCATGAATGAGTATTCTGTCAACTAGCTAAGCCAAGATAATCAAGGTTGAAGGTCGTTTAGATATTAAGGTCAATGCGCGCTCTTAGCTTTGTAAAATCACGTAAAGGAGGGCCTATTAATTCCTACCCTGGAATTGAGATATCTTTTCGCTTTTCCTGCATTGATTATAATTGCCCTAAGAGTGAGTACTAAGGTAATTTTGCTTCTAATTGATTGTGGCTAGCTAATGATCATCACTTAAAAAACAGAAAAATGAGCATATATATATATATGTATGTATTATGTATGCATGAACATAATGGATTGCCCACAATTAATTCACGGATTGTAGCATACCAAAAGAGAAAGATAAGAAAGAGAAATCCTCATAAATTCACGCTAAGGGTGGGGCTAAATGTAAGTAGTTCACACTCATTGATGATCAGAAACCTAATCATAATTGGCTATATAAGTATTGAGTTGCATATATATATATATATATATATAATGTGAATGAAATTAAGGTGATCAGGGCTGGCATCCATCCAATCCATGAAGAATTTGCCTATCTACGGCACAATTTGACCTTAATAACATAGTTAGTGATGGATTAATATTATTATTATTATATTCATTATGCTGTGTATATATGGGTACCTGTATCGTGATATATATAACTAGGTGTTTGTATAGGTGTTAGAATTCTAGTACTTTTGATTCATGGTTGTTGCATTATCGGTTTCATTAAGAACTTGTAAGTGATAAAAATAAGATACTATCTATAAATTAAAATCTCCTTACTTCATGCAGGCATGCATGAAGCTCAAGGAAACATTAATAGAGAAGGATCATATAATATAATATGCCTTCAAATCATATGGTGTGTGTGCAAGGGTACATGCATCACATAAAAACAGCTTATATTAATTACGTACATATGTACGGGAGACATAGAATATACACACATGAAATATTCCGAATTAGCGGGTTAATTCTTTGGAAGAGGGGAATTAGTACTATATATATAATTCCTCTAACGCTGGCTACTTGGTTTTACATCTTCGTAATTTTAACATGTCGACGTTGTATTTTACAATTTACATCAACAAGTACTTATAATGGAGGTATATATGAATTAGTTCAAGAACCGGCCGACGGTGGTAAGAATACTATATATATATGTGTGTGTGCGTGTGCGTGTGTACGTACGCAGATGATGATCATGTAAAAGATTGAAATTCTGCTATATATATATTAACGGATATATATTGTTTTGTCTTTGTTTGCTGCATGCAGTACTACTCCTTGTACGTAGCTTCCCCAGGCACGCATATAGAAAAATATAATGCTTAAATAATGCAAACTCAATTAATTAACCTATAACATTATAAGATAATATATAGCAAATGGGCTCATAATATAAGTTATGAATGCAAAACGAATATATTTTTCCGATTCCATACCATAATAAATGCAAAACGAATATATTTTTCCAGGCTTTACTATGGGTGTATATATATATATATATATAGCTTAGCGTAACTAGCTAGCTAGCTACAAACGCCAAATAATCAGATAGCTAGCTAGCAGGCATATATATCATGCATAAAAGAAGAATTAAATATTAGATATATATATTTTTATATATGTTATTCTTCGAATTAAACGTATAAGCAAACATGGATATATATCTAGCTGTTTGATTATCTCATAGTAATTATGCAACATTGCACATTAACAGTATTACTAATTAATTAGTATCATGTGGATGTGCTTAAGCTGAACAAAGATGGGGCTATGTTTGCTGACCTCCATCAGGCAGGAGTGGGAGTCATTCTTAGAGATGCTACTGGTAAGGTACTGGTTATGGCTGGCAAGTAAAGTTGAATCTGAAGTAAGGCCGTTGAATTGCTGGCAGTATTTTGTGGTTTACAGCTGTGCTCGACTATGGGCATTTCAAATCTATTGCTGGAAAGTGATTGTTTGCTGTTAGTTCAATCTCTGCAGAAGAATGACATGGCTGATTCTACTTTTGGGGTTCTGTTTCAAGAAGTTCAGAAGCTCACGGGCTGTTTTAGTTCTTGTAACTTCACTAATGCGAACAGGGAGGGAAATAGGATAGCTCATCAGCTTGCTTGATATGCATGGAGGGTTGATAGTATAGAAATGTGGTGTGATTGTATTCTAGACTTTCTTTCTCAAGTCATTTGGCTTGATAAATGTCTATATGAAGATGGTTTTCTTATAAAAATAAAAAATAATTAGTATCATGCTGCATACTGCTACCATTTAATTAATAATTAATTTGGTCTTTGAAAAACTATTCGATCAGTACGTACTACGTACTTATAGGGGTATAGAATATCATGTTTAATTTGATTCTCGACCGACCTTCATCGACCTTGGAAGTTTAGGTACCTCAAGTCTCAAACTATATTAACATGAAATGAAATTCAGTGGACACGTGCTTTAAATACTTGAATGCAATGATCATCTGCGAAACCGAGAGTCACAATTTATATATTGGCTCCCAATTAGCTAGGCAGTACTAGAAATTCTTCATGCAGAAAAATCTCGAGTAACATACATATATATATATATATATATTATACTTGAATTATGTTTCATATATAGCCATAGGTTTATATATATATATATATAGTGCTCAAGTATTTTATATAAAAGGAATTTAAAATATTTTATAGTAATTATAATTAGCTAGGAAAGACGTAGTACTGGCTTTCGATGGTGCATGGAGTAGTACTGTTCATGAAGCGTATGATCATCATGATCATAAAGTGCATGGCCCGGGACACGTACATGCGACAACTTTAATTTTGTGTATCTATCAGGAAAATTATGTCACTTTTTACCAATATGTATGATCTCGTACAAGCTAGCTAGACTTATTAAAGTATAGATGGAAGTACTTATAATTAATTGAATATATTACGTGGGATACGTACTACTTCCACATATATATAATTAACGCATTGCCAAGAACCGTGTACGTACCACCTTCATTTATATAATTCGATCCTCTTCATTATTTGCTTATAAAAATTTACAATTACCAAAATTAATAACATTCTGATCATTAGTAGTACTACTGGCCGGCCGGCCGATTGATGGAATTATACATGCACGGTTAAGCCTACCATGCAGCAAGCTAGAGTTCTAGTACTTGGTCTGTTTTTTTTTTTTCAGGCATGGTGAAGCTGGTCATTACTATATATGGATCGATCGACCGGCTAATTATGCTAATTATATCCTAGCTAGACATAAAACCCCACCCCCCTCCCTCAAACAGAGGCACAGACACAAGTGTGATAAATTACCAGCTGTAGGGTTAGCATTCCATTTAAAGCGCAGTGATTCTCTTACGCACCTCATATATATATATGTGCATGCATATGTATGCCAACTATCAATACGTATGCTATCTCTACGAACATGCAGTCGCATGACTAAGTTCCTTAAAAGCCTTTCCTCCAATTTGAGAATTACTCGTTCATTGGAAAATTTCAGGCCTACGCTTATATAAATATATATATATATATATTTAATGAGAGTTTTAAATTTTAATGGTTATCTAAAGATCTGCTAGCCAGGTACTAATTAGGATTAGAACTTAGTTTTGTTGGAGTATCCTGGTTTTAGCTAGATAATTAACTTTAAGAAAAAAACGTTATATATAATTTAATTTGTTATTGATATCTAGAGACTTGCATGAAGGTGTTACGTACAAAGGGTCAAAACATGTGTTATTGTGGTTATACTTGATCAGAAAGCCATTACAGTTATAATTGTAGAATTAGGAGATGTGTTCTATCATTGTTTGTGTGTATCCGTATCTGTGTGTGTGTGTGTGTGTGTGTGTGTGTGTGTGTGTGTGTGTATATATATATATATATATATATATATATATATATATTATGTGGCGTTTTGAATTTGGTTGTGCTTTGATCTCCTGTTTTCCATGGAAGTATTGCCAGATCATCGAAAAGTTATTTTTTAGATATATTAATTTTCTTTCACACATGCATGCAGTAATTAACTACTCATTTATAGAAAAAGATCATGAAATTAATTAGCTAGGACTATCTATATATATATATCAGCCTGTTTTATTTATTGTTTTAGGGTTTGTGGAAAGTAAGTGGGTGGTAGGTAGTTTTCTAAAATTGTGTCCAGATTTCTCCACTTGAACTTTACATGCACCTAAATCCATCACCAAAATATCCGCAGCATATAAATCCACAAAACTTATGACCAATTTGGAAATGGCGATCATTTTCATGCATTAGAAAAGTTCTCAGTTGAAGCCAAATTCTACTAATACTAGATTCGGAGTTGAAAGGCTAATAATCCAAAAGGTGAGGATGGCTCCAGCGCCCTAGATATATACTTCCCACCTAATTAATAAATGTGATTTTAACAGAAGAAATAAAGAAATTCTTATAAGTTCTGCTGTTTCTTTCATGCCTCTAACAACAAGTACGTCTATATGTCCATATTCATGGAATTAAATTAGCCAATCGATAAAATCCGTGATTGGTTTTGGTTCATTTTTTCTATTAATTCTATATATGCAACCAATACTACATGTTTTCATGTCATTAATCTGGCTGACAGACACACACAAATATACATACATATATATATATATATATATATATATATATATATATATAATAACCAAAATGAAGAAGCAATAAATTAACTAGCTAGCTCATGGAACCAATCAAACACCAACATATATATAAGCGCATTTCTAACGAAAAGTACTAGAAGTTGCGGTAATGGATTTAAATACCTCTGATTCGCTATCCAGTTTCAGCTTATTGACCAAATACTTCATTAGCAATCGAACTGTCATCCTTCCATCCCTGAAGATTTGAAAGCCAAAACATATAAAAGCGAAATAAGTAACAAGCTGAGAGAGGAGGACAAGGGGAGAGATCAGAGACTTCAGTTATAATATATTACTTGATTCTCAGGTAGTTCTTTGGTATCTGAGGCAAAAATGGTTCTTTTGTTCTGCATTAAGAAGAAACCAAGTGAAAAACTGTTACAAAGCTAATTATATTCGTATGCCTAGCAGCTTAATTCCAAATATACAGATATAATAGGAGAAGAGAAAAGAAAAATTAATTTTGAATTGATCGTGTTCGATCAATAAATTTGTTACCAGCTTTTCTCTTTTTAGAGATATATATATATATATATATATATATATATATATAAATATATATTTATATATGCACTTAACTGATTCTGGGATGCTCGTAGCATAAACCAAATGCCCGCATGGGGCCTCCGAGGAGGATCAATAACTCTAAAATCTAAGCTCGGCGCGGCAACATCCATCATAGATTGGAGCTGAAGGGGCGGCTGTGCAAAATACGACCCAAATGGCATCAAGGAAGAAGACGATGATGTAGAGGAAGAAGCAGTACTCCCTATATTATTCCGGATTGGCCTAAACGCCGCCCAGTTAATCTCTTGGTGATGAGGAAAGTTTGAAGTACTACTTCCCGGGTGCTGAAAAAACAAGGATGTACTAAAACTAGTGGCACGAGGAACTCTAAATTCGGGAACATGGAAGACAGGAGCTAATGGCCTTGCTTGATGAGATGTACTGCCACGGCCGGGCAATAGATCAAGCTCGATCGACCCGGAACCTCTTCTCGCCGTTGGGTTTGCCTGATGATCATCATGCTTGCTGTTATGGCTGCAGGCGGCGTGACCGCCTATACTCAATTTTAGCCACCCTTCATCCCTCTCTTCTTGATGAATAAGATCCTTTGAGCTCGTCGCCGCTTCTTTAAGACTACTGTTAGTTCTTGATTCATCTTCAGCCATATTCTGATCACCAACCACAGGATCAGATCCTAAACAAGATTCAGTACTACTAAAGTATGCATACCCTTCTACAGTACGGCTCATAAGACCAAAATCTTCTCTATAATTAGAACCACCACAACCAGCATAATCTCCGGAAAGATGAAGATGTTGTCGTTTAGAGAGGGTTTGAGCAGCTGGAACCATGGACGTCATATCCGGTTGCCTGGGATATCGACCCGCCAGTTTCGGTGATTGTCTTCCTTATTGTTGAGCAGCTTGTACCTGGTGTCAAGGGAAGCCATGGATTAATGAAGATCCTGGGATATTGTGGGCTTTATATGTGAGAGAGGGATCATGATCTGCTGGAGCCATGAGAATGTTTTGGGACTGTGGAATAAAAAAAGAGAGAGATGCCCATTAACCAGATAAGGGTGGTTGTTGTTATAAGCTGTTTCATCGTAGACATATCAGAGAACAACGAGGAGAAATAGAAACTTTGCAAATCTCACTTTCCATAAATTTTATTTGTTTGGAAGCTTGTGGAGATGAAATAGTACTCGCAGGAGAATGATCAGAGAGAGGGAGGGGCCGGGGGAGAGAGAGAGAAAGAGATGGTGGTCAGTCAGTTAGATTGAATATTTATTATTCTTGAGGAGGTCGAACAGTATTAGTACTGATCGATATATAGTTTTATTTTGACTTTATTATTAAGATGAAATATATGTTCCACCTGTTTTCTAAAGGGAAAACTTTAGGGCAGGGGTCCTCGGCCAGCTAACAACTTTAGGGCAAATTTCAAGGATAAAATTACTAGAAAGGCTCTTTCTTTTTGGAATATCACAAAAAGGCCCTTTTTAGCCCTAATAGAGGTTCCAGCTTGTATTGATCAGACAGCAACAAAGAGCCGACTTTAAGTGCATGTGGCCAATTTTGTCTCCATTAATTTGCTTGAAAGAAAAAAGTTTTTTCAGGTTTCTTTCGCCAATTTGGACGGAATTAGATCAGTTTTTAAACATGTTTTATTCCTTCGACATCCATACAAATACAATTAGCTAGCTAGGCTCGCAGTACTTGTTGAAGGCCGAAACATCAATATTGCCATAAAAAATGGCCTAGCTAGCTTAGAATTAATTATATATTGATGATCATATATACTCCTAGCTAAAAGTTTTTTATGTTATGGGTTTTAGCGATCGAGATGCTTAATTTCTGAGTAGAAAATTAAGTAACTGCATTATATATTGATCTTCCTTTGACACTTGCTATATATATATATATATATATATATATATATATATTCTAAATCAAACAGAGGACGGTATGGATCAGATGAATATTTCATGAGATCATGCCTGAAATTGAGAGAGAGGGGAGGGAGTGCCCACATAAATGGTCGGGCATAATGACATGCATTACCTGTCAATAATGAGTTATTAATGAGACAGATCACGTACATTGGGGTATAGGTTATGATTAAGAGGTAATTATAAACAAATAAATAAATAAATAGATTATAGGGACTTAATTTGGGCATGCATAATGGTGTCTCCCCACAACCTGAGAAAATATAGAAGCTAGCACAGTACATTGGTTGCATAATCCATGTGCCTCCCACCCTCCCTGCACATACTGTACTGTACTGTACTGTACGGAATCAGAATAATTGTCTATCCGGCCTCTTTACTGTTCTTTTTGATTTAAAACCTCTGTTATGGTGAAAGAGGGTTTCAGTTTTAACTTTAAATGAGTACTGATTTCTGAATTGAAGTGCAATGGTGGCTGTTCTTGGCTGGCTGCCTCTCAGCCTGAAAAAGCTGGCCAGTTTCTTTCCAGCCCATCAAACACGTTTAAACACACATTCTCTCTCTCTCTCTGAGAAAAGCCTTGGTTCGAAACAAAGGGACTTTTCAAAGACAGTTATATCAACGACTCCCTAACTGAAACAATGAAATTTCTATATACAGATCATGGAAAGCCATAATAATGAGGAGCATTTTTAATTTGAGCCACCTTATAAGTTTTGGATGGATAGTTGGAGATAGAGCAGGAACTAAAATTAGTAAGACAATTCTAGGCTGAATTAATGCATGATGATCACTTTCTTCTGTTTCAAAAATTAAAGTAAACAATGCTTTTAGATTCGTCGTTGCAGCTGATCATGATCTATAGGCAATGAAGTTTGCTTCAAGCTTCAGATAAATAATTTCTATCATCTTCCTCTTGATGTTAATGCATATGTGTGTATATATATATATATATAGTTTTTGTCCAAACCCTATACGTATATAAATGCAGGAAAAAGTTCTAGCTATTGTTCCAACGGGGGGAATTAGACTTCAGACATATATATGTCATCTCTCTCTCTCTCTCTCCAGATATATATATATATATATATATATATATATATATATATATATATATATATATATATATATATATATATAAGCAGCTAGCTAGCCTGAGATATTGGAAAGCGTGGCCAATGGAACTGGTGACAGTGCATGGGCATGGAATGACTTAAGCTTGGAATCAAAGCATATATATAAACAAGGGACCTTGACGGCGATGTCTTTCTACCCAAATTTAATTTTCAAGACTCTAGGCACCGGCCCCATGCATTTCTTCCAGCTTATACCTTTCCCCGATCTCTCTCTCATCTCCTTGTAATTAAATTCTTACTGGTGGCGAAAGTTTCCAACCATTTATAATAAATTATTATTTCACGTTGAAAGTTGATCACAAAAATTTGGTCAAAAGCAATATGACAATTAAGTCATGACAAAATGCCTAAAAAACATACATGAGTTATGGAAGGAGGTGAGTTCAATGATATATAGGGAGTATTTAACATTTTCTCCACACTTGTGAGTTGATTTTTACTTAATAAGTGAATCTAACATCATGTAAAATGTTTCATTTAAATAAAGTGAAGTACATATTTTGTATTCAAACTCATGCAGCATGACTTCTGTTTTGTTATTTAAGTATAATTAAAATATTATTTTCACTCAAAAACAAAACAAAATTTATTAAATTATAGCTAGCTAACTAGTACTCTCAAAATGTAAAACTAAAAATCAATTCAAATTAAAAAAAAAAAAATTATATATATTTACCTTGTTTTGGATAAAGAATTAATTTCTATGTTCGAAAGTTGAACGTAGAAACTGATCTTATATCAAATTGTTTTAGCTCATATAAAAACCTTTTGCTGTTGTTGTTTAATCAAGGTTGGACGTTGCTACTTATTTCGGTTTATATAGCAAAACTTATATTGCTTAGAAAATATATACAAAACTCCTATATATATATATATATATATATATATATATATATATATATATAGAAGACCGCGTACAATTGTAATGAAGTAAGTAATTTCTTCGACTGAAGATTTTAACATATAATTCTTTCACATTCGTTAGTTAGATTTTGTACCCACTAAAATAAAATTATGGTCCCATCACTAGTATTAATATATAGCATACTAAATTGATAAATGATTCATAAACTGAAGCTAGCCTAGCTATAAGATTCTCTTGGTGTGGTATTAAATGATCAACCCACACTAGAAACATAATAACACAACAACACAGTTGAGTTTTTGTGATGGTTTTGAATTTGTGATAGTCTTGAAACCATCACAAAAAAATCATTTTTTGTGACAGTTGCAGGCAACCGTCACTAAAGGTAGACGAGAAACGGTTTTTAGTTTCAACGTAAGCCAGACAATGTCATTTTGGAATAATTATATTTGAACGTGTAAAATGTTACGTTCGAACAGTTGATGTACGTTCGAACGTTAAGCCCACTTACGTGCGAATGAGATAGTTATTCGTTTAAACATTCAAACGATAGTCATTAATGTTCGAACGTGAACTGTTTTAAAATAAAAAATTGAATTTCAAATTAAAAAAGATTGAGAATTCAAATACAAAAACCCTAGATATATTAAATAATATTGTTCATTACATAAAGTATAGAAAAATAAATATATTAAAATATAAATACAAAATATGATAAAAGTTCAAAACACTCAGAACGTGCTGTTTACAAATATATGAAACTCCTCAGTCATTGTGTTGACCTTTTTATTTAGGATATCTAAATGATGGCCAACCTCGGTGATACTCTACTGCATGCGGATTTGTCAGTCGATGTGCGTAGTAATATCTGAGATCATCGCATCAACCCAAGCAGGGCACGCATTCCATGCAGATGTACCTATTGGCTGCTGACTAGTACTCCCATTATGGGGAGCAACATCGAGCCCAGACTGGGTTGGAGGAATAAGATTTGGGATAGGCTGAGTCTCACGCCTAGCACGCCCCCTTCTTTGTCCAATGCTCCGACGGTGTGAGGTCATGTCGAGGGGGCTCATCTACTCAGTCAATCACTCCTCCGCCTGGGGTGGCACTCTCTGGTCCAGTAATAGCCGAGTAATGATCACTTCATATGAGAGGTTGTCAGTGGAGATGATGATTGTCTCGTAGCGAATCCTCTAAAAAATCCACAGTGGCAAGTCAATGGCCTCTCTGTGTGTCACTTGCATGAGGAACTGTGCGCGAGTTTGATTGAATGTGACCTTATGTGTCATAAGATTCATATTTGTTGCAACTATAAGATGCAACATGCGGGAGAATGGTAGCAGCAACGTCTGGGAGAACATTTTCTTCTTATCGAACGGTAGAGGTCTCTCCTAGTGAGGATGTAGAAATCCTCATCGTCGTCATCATCCTCAGGTTGATCAGTATCCTCGCCCTCCGATCGATCCACATCTCTGGCCATAGACTCAACTAGGCTAGTAGATGATCGATGCTGATGTGCTTGCTGCTGCGTCCTTAGCCTGGGCATCTACTGTAGTCGATGTCTCAGATACATGATGAATCTTGAGTAGCTCGGCAATGACATATGCCGAAACCTCGAACAAAACACCGCGTACAGTCACTGTGTGGGAGGATGCATTTGGAGGCATGGAGCACATCTCCATGTAAAACTCTTGAATCATGGAGGGGTATATCCTCCCCCTCAGTGTGTAGATGTTGGTCCAGTATCTAGTAACAAAGACGTTTCTGAGGCTTGTCTGCTCTCACGTAAGCTAGTTGAACTCGTTGATAAACATTTCGCGTTCAGCCATAACAGTTCAACAGCCTATTTGAGAAGTGTCTTGGCCGGTTCCTTCCCTCCCCAGTTTCTTAGTTGTCAAAAGATGAGCTATATCCTGGAAAAAAAACTTTAGTATACATGCATATATGAGAAAAAAAATTGTTTTTGAAAAACATTTGAATGCACAATTTAACGTTGGAACATAAAAGGATAATGTTTGAACGTGTATATTGTAACGTGCGAACATTACATTGCAAAAGATCCACTCAACCTTATATTCGAACGTATCATTACCACACGTTCGAACGTGAGGATGCATTTGAATGTAATTGATGAGATGTTCCAACAAAACTAAGTCTACGTTTGAACTTTATGACTAAAATAAGCTGAAAGGTCTTACATTCTAACGTTCAGGGTGGAAATAAGTTTAACGTGAGGGTGAACTTGAACGTATTTATTAAGATGTTCTAACATATTTAAGTCTACGTTCGAACGTTTTGACTAATAGAAGCCAAAATGTCTTACATTCGAACGTTGGTTCATACAGTTCGAATGTATAACAAAAGTTCAAACTAAATAATGGTTACGTTCAAACGATGAAATCAAACGACCATGAAAACTTTAGATTTGAACATTTTATATGACAACATTCGAACGTAAAAAGTATATTCAAACGTATTATAACAGAACATTATATCCGGGACGTTTGAACGTTACGACCTAGAAATGGCTGACTCAGCCATTGCCGATTTCCTCAATACAATGTTAATCTTGTAATGACCATCGTAGAAATGAAGGATAAAACTATCTACGGTGGCCAATTGGCCATTGGCCACTCATAGTGGTAGAAAATCAAGAATGGATTTCGGCCTCCAAATGAGACGGTGGCGTTTAAATAAACGCCGAAAAATAATATTCCCAACCCTTAAGTGTTGGCGCTTGAGTTGTGTCGGTAAACAAACGTTGGTAAAATCATTACCGGCGTTTATTGTCCAATTGCCGGCGTTTATGGACGTTGGCAAACTACCATTTTTTTGTAGTGTTTGAATCGAAACCCTTATAATCAATAAAAAAAAAACACTGCAAAAGGGAGAGAGAGAGAGAGAGAGAGGGGGGGGACACTTACTTACCTCTTCTGTGATGGTTGTGGTGGCAATTGACGGCGTCGGCGACGGTTCAAGGATTTTGAGGTGGGTTGAAACGACGCTTCGTGTTCGGACGCTCATCTTATATGCATGTAACGTTTGAACGTTTGAATGTTTGAACGTTTGAATGTTTGAACGTTATTTAATTCCTGCAACATTTGAACACTGATTGTTTGTACGTTCGAACGTATACAGAATGAGCTTTTTTATATAAATTATATTTATATTTATATGTAAATATTATATATTGTATATTTTCTTAAATTCTTGTTGATAATTAATTATATTTGAATACTTGGGGAGATTGGTTTTAATAATTTTAAATATATTAGCTACTGCATTGTCACGTCACGGTCGTGGCTTGGCACGTGGCCTGACTTTAGAAAAAATGAGTAGGCATGAGAAAATCAAGGTCAACATCCCTAACAACTTAACTGGGGGTGTGGATGATAGTGCGGCATCACTTTCTTCCCATGTCAGAACACTAGTCCGAGCTTATGCGCCATTTTATGTGCGGTCATGGGGAGATGTTTCGAATGAGGTTAAGGATCACATTCGGAGTCGTGTGCTAGTGAGTTTATATACCATAATTGTTTAGGGATGTTTTAACTTCATATTTTTGACGCAATTCACTTCTTAGGATGAATTTGACCTAAATTTTGACCGTAGTGAGGAAGTACGAACTGTGAATGAGTTGATGGCTATATTATTTCAGCGTCACAATGGACGATGTCAGGACCACTTCAAGAAATTTGAGACGTTGGAAGAGCTTGCTCAGTCCCCATTTCAGAAAATAAAGTTAGACGATTGGAAGAAGTGTTGTGATCTTTTCGCAAGCCTAGATTATCAGGTATTCTAGATTTATCTCCTATGACCTATTTACGTTTATATTGGTTTCATTTATTATGTTTAACATTTTTAATTTCTTCTGTAGCAGTTAAGTTCTATCAATGCAAAGAATAGAGCGTCTTTGACAATCCACCATCGCGCCGGTTCAAGATCATTCCAATGCCTTACTGATAAAATGATAATTAATAATTTGTTAAAATTTAGTCATTTTTATCATATTATTTATTTAAGTACTAACATGATTTTTTAAAATTACTAATGTGGCTTTGTTAGAAACGCGATGATTCTAAAAATCTCTCTCTCATTCATGTCTATGCTACTACTCACACCGATACGCACAACGAGTGGATTGATCCTGTCCGCTGTCGCTAAAGATAATTATGTAAGTGAGATCATTTTGTGTGATTAAATTATGCCAAAATTTGAATAGATATTATGTTTAGTTACTATTTCTTTTAATATGTTACTTATTGTGTGTTTTCTTCCTAATTGTAGGAAAAAATGATTGAGATGCATTCAACCTCTCAGGAATTTTCTCCTAGTGACATGAACATATTTACGCAAGTCCTCACGACCAAGTCTGGTTTGGTAAGAGGTTGGGACGTTCTTTCAAGTGTATCGGTTCATCCTCCACGACCTCGACTTCAGAAGTTAATAATTTTTTCAAAAATTTGGGTGTCGCATGCCAAGAAATTGAGCAGATGAAGTCGAGACAGTAGGAGTTGGAGGCTCTCTTATTGTGACAGTTTGATTTAGAGATGCTTTTGCAGGAGCGACAAAAAGACTAGGAGGAAAGAATATGCATTGAAGTTCAAGAACAAGTCCAGAGGAAGATGCTGGTCCAAATGGAATGTATTATGTCATTGTAGAAGGATCGCGTTGGGCGAGGAAAGAGAAGAAATAAAGCTATTATTGGTCAAAACTTTTGTTTTCTAATTTTGCAACTCTATAAAAAATTTTCATCAGATGATGCTATTAGTGGTATAATATGATACAATTTATATGCTTTTCATTTTATAAAATAATTTGTTCTGATTAGTACGTTCAAATGTAAAGAAAAAACGTTCGAACATTGCTTTACATTCAAAGCAACGTTCGAACATAATTACACTGACGTTTGATAAATACTTTCGAACATATTGCACTACGTTCAAATGTATACACTCCACAAACGTTCAAACTTATTCAGTTAACGTTCGAATGACTAAAAAAGATGCGTTTGAATGGACTGATTAACCATCCGAATGTTAAGTCTTTGACGTTCGAACAATTTCCCATTAACGTGCGAATGCGACATTCAAACATCGCAGCACAAACGTTCATAAAAATCAAATGTGCGAATGAAAAATATCGAACGTTAGATATTTATCGTTCGAATGCTAATCGTTTGGGTACGTTCGAATGTTATTCTGTGCGTGTGAACGGTACTTTCTATGATGGAATTAGACTGTCACAAAAACTCTTAACGTTTGAACATTATATCTTACGTAAGACTTCCAACCGTCACAAAAAAAAACTTTTAGTGACAGTTGTACAGTAAACTGTCACAAAATACTTTCTGTGATGCCTTTTTGGTGACGGTTGTGGGAACGGTCTCAAACCGTCACAAAAAAGTTTTGTGAATGTTTGCTTATTTTTTGTGACGGTTTCGTCCGTCACAATAGATCAAATCTGTTGTAGTATAAATAGTTACCGATCATTTAATATCATATTATGAGATGGTAAGAGTATGATAATAAAAGGGATGGTACTGGCCGTATATATAGCGCTAGCATTACTGATCTTAATTTATGTTCCATTGTGATGAAATTGATGTGTGGTAGTGATCTATATAGAACTTGCTTTAAGTTGGAAACTTGAAATGATCAGGTAAGAACTTGGTGTGGCACGTGCATCATTCAATTAGTAGCTAAGGAAATCTAAAACTAATTATCTTGTACAGTCTATCTTTGTTTTCAATGACGGGTTCACTTGTCATCATAAACTAGCCAAATGATGTGAAATAATTAATGATTCCTCACCGGAGTCGGGCTCTCTAAAACTTTCTATGCCCGAATGGTTTCTAATTAAATCGTTGTTTGAGTCCATAAACCACACTATATATATAGCAGGCTAGGCCAGCTAATAGGTCAGTGGAAGAATTAATGACCAGAGAGCCCTAGCTAGCTAATTTCCAGCTGCACATTCCTTTCGACCAAACAGCTAGCTAGTTGCACTGTCATCATGAAATGTGGAACCCTAATGAGAATTAGAAAGGCACAAAAAAGAAGAAAGAATTAGTATAAGAAATGACCACTTGTTGAAAGGGAAGACAATATGTACGTAGCTGATCAGAATTGGGGCCCCAAGCGATCGATATAGTGATCATCGAGAGTCAGTAACAATAAGAGAGCAGCCAATTATCAAAGTACCAGCCAATTATATGATCAACTTCAGATCCCCAAGGGATGAGGGAAAGGGAAGATCATGGGAAGATAATAAAGCATCATGTATTGGTGTCTACGTAATAATCATATGCATGGGATCGATCCGATCCTGATCTCGTGACAATTGATGGGAGATAGATGATTTCATACGTTTTAAGAGTCAATGGGATTTGATTTTGCATACCGTACTCTAGAGCAAACAATAATAAGAGGTGGAGGGGGGGGACACCCCTAATGATAATTGCTTTTTTAAGGTGCATGTTCCCATTACAGAAAGT
Organism: Juglans microcarpa x Juglans regia; assembly: GCF_004785595.1. Lineage (NCBI taxonomy): Eukaryota > Viridiplantae > Streptophyta > Magnoliopsida > Fagales > Juglandaceae > Juglans > Juglans microcarpa x Juglans regia. The sequence continues at coordinate 21,961,730 of NC_054599.1, read as the reverse complement.
GGGGTTTGCGTTTCTCATACCCACTAAGTAAAAGAGTGCGATCGATGGAAGATAGAAAATAAAAAAAGAAAAGGGGATAGGCTTTAATCTCGTCATCAATGCCATCATCAACACGATCGATCGGATCATCTATCAAAGAGTGTGATCCAATACACTATGCATATGATCTACACTTTTTTTTTTCATTTTAACTTGTTTGGGAGAGACAAAGAGAGAGATCAAACAGGTGCATGTTTGTTTGCATGTGCATGTGGTATGATGAGTACTACTGCTTATGTCAGTCCATACATGTGACAGCGTAGGGGATAATTCTAAGGGTTTGTTCTTTAATAAAGGAGAGTTTGTGAATGGAGTTTGTCAGGTTCGTTTTGCACAGCCTACCGTTGGCTCAATTCCTTTTTAACAAACAAGGCCATGTCGTCTCCAAAAAAACAAGAGAAAAAAAAAATGAGTAGGGTTAGTTTTTTGCTGCACACCCATGACTCTGTCTTTGAAGTTCTGATTATTTTATTTTATTTTTCTTTTTAGATCCGCGTGCTGCATGGTCAACATTGAGGACTCTTATATACTACAAGAGATATGGTTTTTTGGGACCAACTATTTCGTCTCAAAAAATCTCATTTTCATCTTAAAAAATTTTTTGAAACAAAAAAAATTCTTCTTTAAGTTGTCTCAAAAAGCTTGTCTCAAAAAATCTTTTGAGATAAAATTTAATTTTCTTCCCAAAAAATTACTTTTAGAGACGAAATTGGGCTAAACCAGTCGTAGGCTCGAACGAGAATTTTTTTTTGAGACAAAACATTTTCATCCCAAAAACTCGTTCAAATGGAAATCCTTTCATTTGAACAACTGTGATCAGTTCGAACAGTATAGAAACTTGATTCAAATGACTGAGTATATCTGATCATGTTCGAACGAACAAAGTATTGGGACATCATTGATTGCCATTGTTGGGACAGAATAATAAAAAGACAATTGAAGAAAAATAAGTTTTAGAATTGTGGTTGTGGCATAGAGTTTTGGAACATTATTGATTGCCACTGTTCAAACATTTTTTGGGATTGAATCTCGAGCTTTTTCTGCATGTTTTCTTCTAATCTCACCTCTAGATCCGCTGCTTGATCTAATCCGGTCAGCAACCATTTTTCTTTGGATCTTAAATGTTCTATCTCAACCCTTACTTCCTCGAATTCCTAAGTTTTGTCATTCAATCTAACTTGAGGAGAGGATGATGATGTTGATGATGATTTCACACAACGTCCTAAACCCCTCAAATATCCAGAATGCGATCCAAGAACTTGAGAAAAGTTCTGAGCATCGTTGATAGATGATTTATCAGATGGATCCACAACAGTTTCCTTAAATAATATCATCTTTTCCTACAAAAAAAAAACATTAAAGTAATTAGTATAAGTAATAAAAATATTATTAGACAGTTGAATTAAAAAAACTTAAACTTACAGAATTTGTTTCTGTTTCGGGACTGGTCCAAACACCATCACGATTTTTATGTGTTTTAGCATACAATTGGGTCAGATTATAGTCAGTAGGACTTTCTTCTTGCTGCAAAAGGAAATTCTATATTAGAACTTAAATCAGAAAGGTATATATGTTAATATTTAACAGGGACTAGTATATTGCAACCATTTTTTTAGAAAAACAATGAAAATATCAAAAACCTGCATGATGGTGTATCGTTAAATTTAATCTATTTGCTTTATTCTCAATACTCCGTTGCTAAAAAAATGTTATGTCTATATGTTTAATACATCTATCATATATTATAAAAAAAGATATTAGCGAAATTACCTGATAAACATGATCTTCAAACAAATCACAGACCTTCTCTCATTCGTTTGGTGGCATTGCTTGGAATGGATTTTGACGCGCTTCTGTTGCAATACCAAACTTCTAATAGCGTGCATGGCATTGACCTTTGTACCTCATGAATGCATTGGACATCAGCTCCTCAACTGTTAGTTGATCCTCTCGCCGGCCAAAATTAAGTTCAAATTTTTCCTTCAAAAAATTATAAATAATTTGTATAAATACAAACTAATATTAAATTAACATTAATTTTTTACTAATAACTTATTACCAGACAACGATTTTTTATGTGGTATTTCACATCTTGGGGAACTTTAGCCAAAGAGGATGTAATCATCGTTACATATGTGCGAGTAAGGGTACCAACATAAGAAGCAAGCCAAGCTACCAAATCCCCAGAGCCACCGGTGTGATCATCAGGAATATCAACTTTAATTTTTCCTGTTTTCCTTAATTTCTCTATGCAGACATCCCTTGTAATGCCTCGATCTCGGTGCTGATTTACAACAACTATATATACGTACAGTAATTGAAGCACATTTTAATTAAATACTAATATCTTGAAAATGTATATTACTTAACTCGAGCAATAAATGTAGTGTTTAATTTGGTAAATACCTTGGAGAGAACATCCCGACCGGTTAGTCCTAAAATGGACTTGGGCCCTTATCAAACGACTAAAATCCATATCATGACCGAGAGGTCCAACCCAGCACAACGAGAGCCCAACTTGTGGCCAATAATGATTGGATAAGCCAATACCGACGGAATATCTCGTTTGCTACCACCTCCCGACGGTAGTGGTCAGCATCTGCAGCGGAAATCACCAACTCCTCCTGGAGTGAAGCAACTTAGGTGCGAAGGGTAACCAACTCGTCATCAAATGAATGGTAGTGGGCCTCAAATTGAGCCAACTCGTCGGCCAGTTGGTTTTTCTTGCCCTCCAAGTGCATCCAGTCATCCATCAAGTCAACAGCAAGGCAATCAACCCCCTAAAAAAAGAGAGGATTAAAAATATGTTCTTTGAAATTATTGGCCAAAGCATTAAGGAGAACGTAACAATACCGGCACAAAAATACTACGAAGTTGTTGAATAAAGGCATTGATGACCTCCACTCGGCGAGTATGTAGGGAGGCTGGGGAAGCCACTAGATGGGAGCTAGAGGAACCTCTCGGCTTGATAGTCGGTGAGGAAACATTAGCAAAATCCCCCTGGGGAAAGGCGGCTTCAGTGGCAATAAACAAAGGATAGAAAACAGATGGTTCAGCAGAAGGGTCCGAGCAGTTTTTTGCCTTCCCATCTCACCAGTTTCATTCTGGCGAGGTGCAGTCTGATCAATTCTGTGATTCTCCTCAAGAGTTGTCAAAGATGCTTCGCCACTTCCTCGAGGAGAAACATTAAAAGGTGGCGAAGGAATTGAAACCCTACTGCCACTGGTGAGGGAGAGGGCTGGAAAAACAATGGGCAAATCCGGAGTAACCCCACCCAAAGTCATTGAGGCAAGAGGGGAACTAGACGCTGCAACTAACTCTTGAACACCCTTTCTTCCCTCCCCTCCAATCGAGGTAGATTCGAAGGAGCTTCAGAAGGCACAAATACGATTGGCGGGGATGAGGTCAGTAGAGGCGTAGAAGCTTCAAAAGGCGGGAAGCTCGCAGAAGTGGAAGAGGGTGTTTTACGGAGGACGAGATTCAAAATAAGAATGTCCTCTTCCACTGGAGTATCATCACATTATTGCTGGGAATCATCAGTTGGAGCCGTCGAGGGCTGCAACATTACGTCATCCAAAGAAAGAGGTAGTGGATCCTTAAAGGCAGCCATAACACTCAGTTTCTCTTTAAAAAAGTTTCTCTTTAGAGGTAGACAACTTGGCCCCACTCTATTTTTTAGTAGGAGGTACCAATTTTATATCTCTGTCCACCACCAAGGAAAGAAGAGAACCACCTTTGGATGAAATAAACTCATCTGAACGAGGTGAGACACGAGCCTTTTTAACATTTCTTTGTTTCTTCCCTCCTTCGACATGACGTTTATTCTTTTTCAAGTCTCCCACCAGTGGGGAAGCACCCCAAAACTCACGCCCTAAAATATGGGTCCGACATGGAACCATCACAAACCTCTCAATGTTACTAAGGGTTAAAAGCGCATCCGAGAGGCACAGTTTGGGGTGAGCTTGAGCCTAGGACTCCACTAGCCTAACACAAGCCTCTTCACGAGGGGAAAGAATCACTTGATCAGTTCTAACAGTACAGAAACTTGATTCGAACGACTGAATATATTTGATCATATTCGAACGGACAATGTGATGGACATCATTGATTGCCATTGTTGGGACAGAATAATAAAAAGACAATTGAAGAAAAATAAGTTCTAGAATTGTTCTAGATCATTGATTAACATGTTATACTTAATTTTTTACTAATAACTTATTACCAGACAACGATTTTTTATGTAGTCTTTCACATCTTGGGAAACTTTAGCCAGGAGGATGTAGTCATCGGTGCATATGTGTGAGTAAGGGTACCGACATAAGAAGCAAGCCAAGTTGTTGAATCCCCAGAGCCACCGGTGTGATCATTAGGAATATCAACTTTAATTTTTCTTGCTTTCCTTACTTTCTATATGCAGATACCCCATGTAGTGTCTCGATCTAGGGGCTGACTTACAACAACTATATATACGTACAGTAATTGAAGCACATTTTAATTAGATACTAATATATTGAAAATGTATATTACTTAAATCAAGCAATAAATATAGTGTCTAATTTGGTAAATACCTTAGAGAGGACACCCCGACCGGTTAGCCCCTAAAATGGACATGGGCCCTTATCATGACCGAGAGATCCAGCCCAACACAAAGAGAGCCCAACTCGTGACCAATAATGACTGGATAAGCCAATACCAACGGGATAGCTATCCATTCGACAACAAAAGATAAAGGAAGTTAGCATTCAAATTTGCTAAGAGATGAATCATCATCTCTAAATTTGAATTCAAATAAAGGGTAACTACTATCCAATGAGGGAACAAAGATAACTCATGGAGCTTTATATAAAGGAAAAACTCAAGTAAGTAAAGGGATCGAATTATTGTTATTATTATTGTTATTCTCAGATTAATGACTTAGGCATTGGAGGCATTCCCTTGGACCCTCGTGCTCTCTACACTTTGGTTGCAGGTGATCGTGAGGTGGTGGCGGTGAAACACGCCCATAACATACCTTCTTTTGGGTTTGGTGATGTTGGCCTACCATTCATGGCCAGTAAACCAACTGGGGAGTCGGTAATGGATGGAGATGGCACATAAGTTGTTTTGCATTTGGGATGCATATATGTTTGAAACTGTAATAAATTATTATTCTAAAAGATCTTACGGATATTTATAACAATGATCTTACACAAATATTAATTTTATTCACTATCAGTTTTGCTGGACCAGTCGCCCTCATCCTCACTAGACACTTCATTTGATTGATGTTTTTCAGACATTCCATCCTCAATTACTTCTGTTTAAACATCTTCTCTACGCAATGGGACCATGTCATGTTGGCTTAGACCAATAAATAGATTGTGTCTGATTCGTTTTCTTGATATGCTTCTTCATTTGTTGGACCATCAAATTCTTCATGTTGTTAATTTGTCTGCCTCTGGGTTTCCATACTCCGGATCATCTAAATTATAAAAAACTTGATTCGCTTGGCAAGCGAGAACGAAATGATCGTCCTGATACCATGTGCGAGATGTATTGACACTCACAAAATATTCATCATTATGCACTCTCAATCTAGGATTTGAGACATCCCACAAATTACATTTAAACAACCAGACTATATATCCCCCCACATACTTTAACGCTATAATATCTTCTACAACTGCGTAGAAGTTAATGTTATCCTTCCCATGACTTCGTTCGACTACGACCCCACAATTTTGAATTTTTATATATCGTTCTCTGTCAGCCGTGTAAAATCTATATCCGCGCACCAAACATTCTAAGTGTTGGATGGCCCGTCTGGACGGAACACATGCCAGAACATACAGTTCTGGTAAGATTTCTTTTGAATTTTTACTATATTTCGATACAACCTACATCATTAAATATTATTTTAATCATATCAATGTTAGATAGAAAAAACGTAGAGTTTAGTGGTATAAAGTTCGTAGACAATAAGATATTTTTTTAATAATACCGTATGTTCAAACCACGAGGCGAATTCATTTTTGTGCTTCTTTTCTATGTCAGTTACACCATCCAAACGAAGTAGTTGTATATGTTCATTGCGCATGTTCAAGTTAACTATTAATTTATATCAAGTTATATTGTATTATATTTCATGAACTTAAATTTATATTGATACGAAGATTCATCACTAACCGCAAGTAATGGTTAATCTCTGCGTAGTTATTCAAGACATACCATCAAACTCTATCAAACTCTCATCCACATAGGTCATGGCCCCCTTGTGCGCCTATGAGATGTTCAATTTGAGTAAATACGGAAAATGATTATGAGACTCTCATTTGTCTACCTTCATAATTTCGGTCCAATCTCGTAAATCTAGTATCAACCTCATGGAAATACATTAAAAAAATGCATGTCATTCATTATCAATGTATGACTCTGCGATCTAACCTTCCAGACAAGCCTTATTCCTCACAAATCGCTTAAGTTTTTTCAAAAGTCGTTCAATTGGATACATTCATCTATACTTAACCGGCCCAGCGACTAAAGTCTCACGAGGTAAGTACACAACCAAATGAACCATTATATCAAAGAATTAATGCGGGTACAAACTCTCCAATTTGCAGAATATCACTGCGATGTCAGCTTCTATTTTTACTAATGCATCAATTTTCAATGTTCTAATGCAAATGTCCCTAAAACATCTCCTTAATTCTGTCAAATATGTACGAACATCTCGAGTAAGCTTTCCACGCACACCAACTGGCAACAAATGCTGCAGAAATACATGACAGTCTTATTTTTAACACTAGTTATCTTCCAATCATGAGTTCACACACATTTTAACATGTTCGAAGCATAGCCATCGAGTAAATTTGATTGTCAGGAACTAGTCACAAAATTTCTCTCTCATCATTTTAAAGTGTATACCATCCAAGGGGCATATAAGATGACGATCTATTATCTTGCAAATGCAATTCCGATCTAATTCTCAACTCCTTTAAATCTTTACGAGAGTTAACTGTATCTTTTGTCTTCTCTTCTATTGACATTAGAGTGCCCAATATATTCTCGCATATATTTTTTTCAATGTGCATAATATTTAGATTGTGGCGTAGTGTGAAGGTAGACCCATATGGTAACTCAAATAAAATGCTTTTTTTGTCCAATTCAACTCCACTGCTTGTCGTTTCCTCTTGCAAGCTCTTGCATCCTTCCCAAATCTATTTTTTGAAACATCCCCAACTGCGCAATAATATCAATCCTAGACAACTTTGGCGGTGATGACATGTGCTCACTTCCTCAAACATCTCTCTATTTGAACACCATCTATGACCATGTCATAAATATCGACTGTATCCTATGAAATATAATTTCCTACCATTTGTCAACCATTGCGACTGTGTATCTTTATTACAAATAGAAAAAGTCATTTTACCTTTTGTGCTCCAATTAGACAAGTTTCTGTATGCTATAAAATCATTTATTGTCCACAGTTCTACAACATAAATCTTGAACTCCCGCGAAGAGACTATATCATATGTACTGACACTTTGATCCCACAACTCTTTCAACTCTACAATTAGTGGCTGCAAATATATGTTTATTTCGTTCCCTGGTGACCTCGGCCTTGGTATCAGTAGCGTCATCATAAAATATAGATCCTTCATGCACTTTCAAGATGGTAGATTATATGGCAGTAAGATAACATGCCAACTACTATGAGAAATGCTCATGTTGCCAAATGGATTAAAATCATTCGTTGCTAAACCAAGACGTACATTGCGAAGTTCTTTGGCAAACCATAGGTACTCGACATCAAATTTCTTCCATTGCAAAGAATCTACAGGATGCGAGAGGAAATTTTCATTTCAGACTATTTCTGTGTAATGCCGAGACATATCTTTGGCAGTCAACCGGACGTAAACAATCTTTGAAATCGATGAATTGACGAAAAATGTCTTAATACTTTTTGGGGTACATTACACTTATTGGATGTCTATCTTGACTCATGACACACTGGACATGAATCAAATTCTGCATATTACTTCAAGAAGAGAACACATTCATTCTTACATGTGTGAATGATATTATAATCAAATTCGAGCCCTCGCTTCAATTGCTTTGCTTTAGTAGAATTACGAAGTACCACGTTATCCTGTGGGAGAGCTTTTTTAAATAATTCGAGCAACATGTCGATGACCTTTGCAGAAATACGACATATAGACTTAATATAGAGTAACCTCACCGTGAAAGTCAACTTGCTATGACGAGTGCACCTTTCGTACAGTTCTCGTTGTGCATCCTCCTACAGTCTTTTAAAATTTCCATTTCCCTCAAATGATTGTGTAGATATTCCTTCTCCATCACTCGCCCCAAACATTCATGCACCAAGATCGTCTAACATCTCTATCATATCCTCTCCATTATCATCAGACCCATCCACATTTATGTCATTTATGGCGATGTCGTTACATTCCTCCATTTGGTTGGACTGACTGCCAAACTTAACACCTTTAGGAAATGGTTCGCCATGTAAGACCCAATGTGAGTATTTAGGATCGATTCCATTTATATATAAATGTTCATCCACTACTACCAAGTTATAAGAACTTAGGTTTTTGCAGTTCTTGCACGAACATCTTATAAATCCTCGACTGTCAACACTCCCGCAAGCAAATTTTATAAAAAACTTTACTCATTAGGCATACTCCTTATAATCTCAACCAAGTCTATCTCCCAAAAGCATCCAACTCTTATCCATTCTATTTCCGTTACTCGTCGACTATCTATCAAAAAAAACTTAATTCATGGAAAAACACTATCAAAGATCTTTTCATATTCACTGCTTTTATTTTGATAAGGTAGTTGGTCCCATTCGAGAGACTATCATCTATATCACATATATACTCAATCCAAAACTCTCATGTTAGTCGAAATTTCGGCAGCATTATTCTCCAAGTATGCTAGTTGTGAAAAGTCCTCGACCATATCCATGTGTCGAGCAACTTATGGACCACACACCCGAAGAATGTAAGGAAATACTGAACCAAAATTTCTAAAACTAATACAAGAGTTTAGACTGAATATATTTGCCATATAGATGATAGAATCTCAAACTGTTAATTTTGGACAATTCAAGAGTTGTACCCAAACATTCTTACGAGAATGTTTGGCAACAACTCTCGAACGGGTCTAAGATTCACTCGCATATGAAAATAATACTAACATTCCAGTCCTAACTAGTAAACCAAGCCACTAGTTTATATAAAATATAAATTTAGAGAAATCTTATTTTAATTTGGGTATTTTATAAAAATTAATAGGTACTTCAATGTGGCATTTTAGTGGTTTATATTTAAATTTGGTATTTTATGGAAATAATTCATATTATTTGAATTTGGACATTTTATACAAATTATTCAAAGTATTTGAGTTAAAAATCATTTAATAGGTACTTCAATGTATTTAAGTAGGGCATTTTATGCAAATAATTGTGCATTCTTTATAGGTAATTGGTTTTTTAGTTTATATTATTTTAGTTAGGACAAGTTAATGGTTTATATTTTAATTTGGAAATTTAGAGAAATAATTAAAATTATTTGAATTTGGACATTTTATGCAAATTATTCAAAGTATTTGAGTTAAAAATCGTTTAATAGGTACTTCAATGTATTTAATTAGGGCATTTTATGCAAATAATTGTGCATTCTTTATAGGTAATTAGTTTTTTTAGTTTATATTTTTTTAATTAGGACAAGTTAATGGTTTACATTTTAATTGGTTTATATTATAAGA